>NC_085050.1:50067485-51278900 GCF_963662255.1 Cinclus cinclus
AGTCCCTGGGGTGTCCCCCCTGCTGCTGGTAAGCATGAAAGGTCAGTGAGATAAATGGCCTCCTGCTGCCCAGTTGTGAAGCAGGGTTAAAAGATTGCACCTTTTTTATTTGTCTTTCATAAATCACAGTATTCCTAAGCCCCTGTTTCCTGTGAACAATGTGTTCCTGTGGGCATGCTTTCCTATCCCTATTACTTTTAGCTTCAGGTGAGGCTAAAAGTAATGCTGCAAGTCACCCCCACCATACCCGCTCTGGCATTTTCCCAACTGCACTGTCCAAGGATTGGAGAAGGTTTAGAAAATTAGGCATAAAGTTATCTCTGCTGTCAAGAGCCTAGAAAGAAGTTGGCTTTGGACATAAAACTCTTTCCTCTAAAAAATGGTTTGGGGACGTGGGAGTAACCTGAACTCTGTATATATTGACCTTGCTGCATCTTTGCGAAGGTGTCTATGAAAAGGGACAGTGCAATAACTCCCAGAGAGGTGGCAAATTGTGATTGCTCTTCCTGCTGGTGCTGATGAGCTTGTTTCCCCTACTGGTAACTAGTTTTGGCTAAAACACATTACTATTGCCTGCTCCTTTTCCACCACTGGTACTCCTTTGCTGAAGCCTGTCCATGGTGAACCCAGACGTGGGCCTGGTTTTGACATTGCTCCAAAATAACATTCTTCTTGATCTTGCATTTATATGGCAACAGCTGGTCAGCAAAGGCATAAATACAGAGTTAGTTTAGCTGTTGAAATGCTGTTGGTATTTTGAGAGGACAGCTGAAACTGCTGTCTTCTGGTTTTGCCAAAATGTTCAGCTTGAGGAAGATTTCAGGGCTGCAGAAATGAGAATATGCTAAAAAAGGGAAGAATTTTTCTTGTCTTTTCAGATCAAGGTAGCCTCAAATTCTCCCACAATAACAGGACCATTTAATCGTTTTATTTTGAGGTACTGCTACAGCAGTAGTGAAAAGGTTTGGAGATGTTTTGCCGGTGGGTGTTTTTTTTTGAGGAGCTATCTGTTGTGTTTTCCCCCTAAACTTAACACTTGCTGTCAAAAAGTTGAAGCTGTTTCTTCAAATGACCCCCCTCTTTCAGGAATGAAAGGGAATGTATGCATTTATTTATCTTTGGGTTTTTTTTTTTTTTTAATTTTTAAAAATAATTTTAATTTTTATTTTAATCTTAATTGAGAAGACCGTCTGCTAGTGTCTGTGACCAATGCATAACTTGCTGACAGGAGAGGAAGAGTGGACAGGCTAGGGCCTTTTTTTTTTTCTTTTTTTTTTTTTTTCTTTTTTAGAAGTGACTTTGTTTAAAGAAAAGAGAAAAAACAAAAAACAACCCGGCACCTCTTTGGATGTTGACGAGGGACACTCGGGTTTTGTGTGCAGAGGCTTGCTTGTCTCATGGCTCTCTGCAAAGCTCCCTGCCTGCCTGCAACCTCCTTTGTAGATGCGTGTCCTTTGAAGGGTCATTAATATCTTTCTCTGTGCAGCAGCTGGAACAAATGGTGGCCCCAGCTCCAGCAGGAGCTCCCAGCTGCCCACCTCGCCCAGTGCTGACCTACAGGCATTTTTGCTGTGGCTGTCTCAGGCTTTTTATAGTTTTTGCACACTTGTTGCATATAAGATACCTTACAGGTGTGGGCCTTCGCTGAAGCATTAGCTGGCTGTTTGGGGAGGACTTGAGGTTTGTTTTGTTCTGGACTCTTGCTTTTCTTCTGAAGCATTTAAAAAATGAGGGATAACTTAACTGGATTCAGACTGAATTTGTGCCCCGCAGGATTTCACCATGAACTCACCAGAGATTAATCTGAACTGTCTCACAGTGTGCTCCTTGGATGGGAGGGCAGGCACATGTCTGAAATGGTGAGTGGCTCAGTGAGTGCAGGTGTAGCACTGCCAGTGCAGGGTGCTTGCAGGGGTCACCCAACCATGTGGCAGCAGCTGTGCCAGTGCCACAGCCAGGGGATTTCTCACTCTGCTCCTTGCCCTGGCCAAAATGCCTGAGTAAGTTCAAGCTTTACCACTTGCAGGCTGTAATTTCTGTTTGCAAGGGAAATGTTTTCTGTTGTACTGACCTGTTCCTGAGTTACTTTAACACAGCAATAGCTTTAAGCAGGTGTCCGGTGCATATCGAAGCTCCTGCTGGGATAATGCTGACTGCTGGGTCAGGGCCCTCTTCCCTGCCAGCTCTTACCCTTCACCCGCCAACATTGTACTGGGGATTTTGGGGTTTTATTTCAGGTCAGTCATAGAACAGAATAGCAGCTTCATCTTAGCCCTAACTGGCCAAATAATTTGGCTCCTGCTGTTTCTGGTACACATAAACTTTCCCAGTCCTGTTGGTGTCCTTCAGGGACTGTCCCCTGCCTACACTGCTTCAGTTCAGCCTGAGAGCACATGCTTGGGAGAAATAAAAGATGCCAACTGGGAAGGCCAAGCTGATGAGAGAAAGTGCCCCAGCGAGGGCCACACAGAGGCCAGTTCCCAAAGGATGCTGGCATGGTCCATGCTGCAAGACTGTGCTCTGGTCCTGGAGCCTTCATGGCCGTGTGGTCTTCTCAGAGACCACCAAGGTTAAGTCACTCAGGAGTGTCCCTTTGAGCTGAGTGCTGTGGGGCACAGCTGTGTGTCCCCAGGCCAGCAGCAATAGGCTATCCCTTTGCCATTAGCTTTTTGTGTTTGTAACAGGTAATGCATGCATGATAAGGTGTCCTAAAACATAACAGGAGGTCTTCAGGTTGTAAAAAACACGTCCTCATTTTTAGCAATTTACATTTTCCAAATTGCATATCTTGAGCTGTGCTGTACGTCCCATTTCCTTTACTTTCCAGGTCATGTGAAGAACCTTAGGCACAGAGAATGGAACTTCACTGGTGTGGTATGGTAATACGCCATTTATGCTGCATAAGAGCAGAACAAATGTTCAGCTTCTCCAGATTGTCTTGGAAATGAGAGTGGATATGGAAATTTCATCCTCATCCACTTTATTGTGGTTCTAGAAGCTACTTGTGTACCTACTTGCGCCAAAATACTATGTTTTGGTGGGTGGATGAAGTATAACTTCTGTACTGAGATACTGAAGAACCTCACATAAGACAGTGTGTAATTATGTAATTGTCTCATGGAAGGTGTGTGGACTGATCGGGTTTTGCAGCTTTCCAGGCTGTGTTGAGGAAAAAAGGTACTCTGTGGACCATGCCTGTATTAGATATAAATGTCACCAGTGTGCCGGGGAGAGCTGTTTGTGGGATTGGTCAGCAGGTGCTCGGCAAGCCATGGGAAGTGGAGTTCCCTCTGCGTGGAGGTCATGTTGACCAAGATCAGGTCTCTGTTAGTCGCTCAAGTGTTTCTGCAGCTGTATGCATTGTCTTTGGAGGATTTGGGGAGACAGATGTAGTAGGGATACCATGTTTGTGGGAGGAGGAAGCCAGTGGGTAAGGACTGGGAAGCAGTAGAAGCAGTCTCAATCAGCAGAGTTTTGTACCTCAGTGTGAGTAGGATTTGGTCATGGTTCACAGCCCTGGAAAGCAGTAGTGACCACTGTGAGCAGTAGATGGTGGAAGGGGCTTTGGCAACATCCCTAGTCCAGATGTCCCCAGGGCAAAGGGTGCAGGACAGTGTCCATGGGACTGGGTGGGATGCCTAGGGCCAATCCCTCACTGCAGCTGGGGGTGAGTGGGTTGAGAGGGTGGCAAGAGTGGCATCCGGGTGTCTGTATATGAGGTCTTGGTCTCCTGCCCTGAACCCTCTCTGTGAGGAAGACCCAGATAATCCATCTGGGTTGCCTTGTAGGGCAGTTGACGTGGCAGAACCACTGCAAGTCCATAAGGCTTTTGGGAAATATGTCATCAGGCCTTTCTCCTCCTGGTTTCATCATGCATGTGTCACCCTGTGTGTCCTCCTGCTGTCGATCACTGTGGCCATCTCAGTGGAACCAGAGGGAACAGGGAGGCTCAGCCTGTGCCCAACAAGCCCCCGTCTGTTGTCACGCTGGGGTGACTGGCAGGATTTAACTGCCAGAGATCCCTGGGTCTTCCCCAAGCAGTCTGGGCAGGCAGGCTGGGAAGCTTTGCATTATTACTGTTTTTATTGTTACTTTTTTTCTCCCAATTTCTGGCTCTGCAGACCCCCAAATGCTCTTAATGGAGATATGGCCTGTTTATATGTTAATTTTAAGCCCACTGACAAGCAGTTTGCTTTTCTCCTGACTTCCCACGATTCCTTTGCCCGTTGCAAGCTGCTGCCATGGGCTTAGGGGATAAGGTGCTGAGAATTAGAAAATAAAATAAAATCTGCAGGATGCTGGAGAGCAGAGGGGTACAGGGATTGGCATGCTCCAAGTATAAATGGGTGATTTCTGAAAGCAAGGAACCCTGATACCAGGGGCGTGCATGACAATTACATCCAGTACAATACAAAATGTTAATTACTAAATTTTGAGAAATTAATGCTGATTAGCAGCTGTGTATGTGTGACCTAAATACATCTATTGCTTATCATTATTCATAATATACAGTTTATTGTTGATAAAGTAATGGCTGAATGGTGGGCTGGCCCACGAGTCTCATAGCTAAAGACTGAGGCCCGATTTGTAAATCGTCTGAAATTTGTTGGCCTCTGTTTTTTGTGGAATTTATACGGATGGGGAAGATGTATAGCAGTCTGAGCTATCCCCTTTATGACTCAACTCATAGATATTATTGAGAATTCATATTGGTTTTATTATTTGGTCCTTAAAAAAAGGACCTAATGCTTGTTGGCTTTAAAACACCTACCAGCGCTGCTTTCTCTCTCCATCTTGCAAAATATAAGACAAGGCCGAAGCTTAAATTAAAATCCTCAGGTTCTTATCTCTTTCCCACAGGAAAGCAAATCTGTGTTGAAAACCGTAAAATTAAGAGGAGAGCAAGGATAGCATAATTTAACAAAAATTCATGGCACCAGATTCTGAGCTATATGACTGGAGGGATAGGTCAGACATTAAGAAGATACTGCCTGCTAATGCAAGTTCCTTAAGGTGGTGCTCTGGAAAGAAGGAAAGCAGAAAATGCTGCGCTGGTTCCTGTTTGCTCCCTTTCCTCTGCTCCTACCTGCCTTAACAATAAATTGAGTTGTCCATTTAATAACCCATCTGCTTCCAAAAGTCCAGAAAAATCATGGACTTGTGCATGGAGCTATGTCCTAACATCTGCTTTGTGCCAGGATTTCAATAGTGAACTCAGTGAAAATTAATTTCATTGGCCTCTTAATTTTTTTTTCTTAATTCCTTATGTTCGACAGGCTGTCCATGCTGTCAATGTGTCTGTCTGAAGGATAGCTTTATTTTTTTTTTTGGGGGTGGGGGGGGGGTGGGGGTGGGATTTAATAAAACCCCATTTGTTCCATAATTATTTGTGCTAAGGGGCAGGGTAGAGTGGCCAGGCACAAATGAAGTGCCTGTCACATGCTGGCATCATCACTATGGCTTGTCCCACCATGGAAAGAGCAACTTGGATTTCAAGCAGTGTTAATAATGCAGGATTTCATTGGCATTGAGGAGTTCCGTTGTCTTGCAACCTTGATCTTAGGGGGTAATTTTGGATGGCATCCTCCTGTCATGCTGCCTGCCTCCTCCCCTGTGCCTCTGTACTGTGGGAAGTGCTGGTGGGAAGTGTGAATCTTGCCCTGTAAGGACATCACCTTATGGCACCCATTTCAGGACTCCTGTGGGCATTTGCAGCACTTGGAGTTCTTGATAGTCAGAGGCCTCCCAGCTCTGTCCCCCTGTGCTCAGCAGGTCTCCCCTCTAAGTGACCCTCTTGAGAGGCCACTGCCAGCTGCTTCTGTATGAAATCAGCCTTCTAAGGGTGACCCTTTAGTTACCTAGTAGACAGACCAAGGGTTTTCAACCATAGTTTGTAAAACCACAGGGAGCAAACCTGCTGTTCCTCTGGTGATGGCAGGGATTTGTCCCAGCTGTACTGTGCCATGGCCATGCAGGAAAAGCGGTGGGGGGAGGAAGAGGGAAGTTGATGAAGCTTGTGTTGCTTTTAAGGCTGGATATATGGCAAATCTGTACTTTAAGCCTTCTTTTTTTAAATGCTGTTTCTGTAACCAAAGGGTTTCTCCCGTGCTGCTGCTGACTCTGCTGTCCTTAGGTCACAGTCCTTGGTGCATGGTGCCTGCCTGCCCAGCACATTGCTCCTCCTGCCCTGCAGCTCTCCATTTGCCATTGCCGCAGCCCTGTCTCAGTGTCTCCCAAATGCCTTTCTTCCTGCTCCTGGCCCTCTGCATTTCCTCAATATCTGTATCCCTCTTAGGGTGCCAAGGTGCCAGTGGTTTGAGGATGCTGATTCTGGCAGCAAAGCTGGTTTCCATCCACTAACCCCAATGTCATGTCTGTCCACCTGTTTCCCCCACTTAAGTAATGCAAATATTTAAAAATAGCATTTTGGAAATGTTGGGGGGCGGTTTTGTGTTTTTGTTTGTGTGTTTGTTTTGGTTTTTTGTTTGGTTGGTTGGTTTGTTTCGTTTTGTGGTTTTTTGGGTTTTTTTGCAAAGCAGAAGCCTCACCTCGCTAACACAATTTAATTTTTGCTCTTTCCTTGCAGTCCAACAAGGTGCCCGTGGTACAGCCTTCTCATGCGGTTCACCCCCTCACCCCTCTTATCACCTACAGCGATGAGCACTTTTCCCCGGGGTCACACCCGTCTCACGTCCCCTCTGATGTCAGCTCCAAACAAGGTGAGTCCATCCTTTCCCAGCACAGTGGGGATGCAGAGTGGTGGTCCTGGTGCCCTCTGTGCTGCTGACAGAGCCAATATTACCAATTTGTAAAATTTTGGAAGGAGTATTCCAGGTGCATATGCTCACTTTCAGAGATGGCAATTCTCCTGTGATGCTGATATTTAACTTGGCTGTTTAAATTTTTATGCTCTTTCTAATGTGATAATTTTAGCTTGCTTTTCTCATCAAAGTCTTTCAAAATCTCAGTAAATAGCAGCCAGTCTTCACCATCTCCTGTGGTGCCCAAGACTTGCAGCATGCAAATACAGAAAGGGCAACCATCCCTCACAGTGAAAACACGGGACAAGTGCTTCAGTAGTGGTGTTATTGAAACTTTATCTTTCACTTTATTTTATGTCCTTGTATTCTGGCTGTCCGTATTCTTCTCTGTGTCAGTTGGCATAATCAAAGCATTGCCTATAAAAATAGTTTTTTATGCAAGTAAAAACTTGCTGGTTTTACCTGCAAGTAAAACCTTTACAAATCTGATGTCTTTTAATCTTCTTGTGATGTCTGCCTTCTGCAGAAAGAATCTTTTTAGATATTTGAGTCGTGCATGTCGGTCTTCTCTGCACCTCTAGGATCCCTTAAGGCAAGCACAGAAGCTTCCTAGATGGATGTCAGACCAGCCCTGCTCAGGGTCAGTCTGCATTTAGGGAAGAGCAGACAGTCCCCAGGGTGTCAAGCCCAGCCTGTGCCAAGGGCTTCTGCCCAGTGCCCAGGAGAACATAAGGGATTCCAGGAAGGGTGTGCTTGCTTGCAGTGGGTTGCAGGAGTTGGGGTGGGATGTGATGGATGTTGGGGAGGTGCAAGGGGAGTACTGGCCAGGACCATCACAGGTCTGAGCCAGGGTTTGAGTAGGCATCTGAGCAGAAGAAGCCTGCATGGGGGAGCTGATGGTGAGGAGGGAAAGAGAGAGCAGAGGCTTTACGAAGGCATTCACTGTAGTCTGGATATCTCTGCATGGGCAGGAAGTCTGTCAGTGCCATGACTGGTCCTGGAGGGTGCCTCTCCCTGCCTCTCTCTGCACTCTCTTGTCCCACCATGTGCTGTGACACCCAGTAGGCAAATATACTGAATCTCTGCTTTACCTGGGCACACATCCATATGCACAGTTGTCCCATTTATCTGAAGAGGCTTTTAGTCATCATTGTTCAGGGAGAGAGACTTTTTTTGTTCTGTCTTTCCCTGAATGCCTAGCTTTCATTTTGGATGTGCTATGGAGATAATAACGTGGGGTGGATCCAAAAAATACTATGGAGTGGTGGCTCTGTGTGGTTTTTGCTGTTTGTTGGTTAGGTTTTGTTTTTTCTAGGGAGGGGAAATACAAAAGGCACTCTGCCTGGAAAGCCTGGCCTGTAAATATGTGTATAATATCTTCCTCAGGCTTGGAAGAAGCAAATGGACACCTCCTGTCCTCATTTGTCTTCCTCCTTTGCGTCAGTGCCCAGGAGAAGGATATTCACACTCATTCCTTGAAATCCCAGGGGTGCCACGCATTAAGAGAATGGGATTTCCACCTCTTGCTGAAGCTGGCTGTGCAGCTGGGGCACAACCCACTGCTGCAGTTCGTGAGCTCAAGAGGTTTTTGCTTACTCCATGCTGAGCTTGCTCTTTTGTGCCCCATTTTTTGCTTTTACCCCAGTTTATTTTTGTATTCCTGTACAGCAGACCCCAACTGAATAACATCGGGTTTGTTGGTTTTTTTTGTTTCTGCTGCATATCCTCTCTTTTGCTTCTTCTCTACCCTCTTCCCTGTCCACCATCCCACCAGTCATGTCCCCATCCCTGAGTGCAAGCCTGCTGAGGGGCTTTGCCAGGAGGCACAAAGCTCATTGCCCTCTGGTGTTCTAAATGGGCTCTTGATCCCTTTGCTCAGTGTCTGGCAAAGATTGGGATGGATGATGTGGATAATGCAGGCTGGAGACTGCTAGTTTTGTCTGGGATGGTCTCCTTGATGTGTGTGGTCTTTCCTTCCATACTCCCTGTTCCGGCGCCACTGGCGCGTGGGAGCAGCCGCAGTGAAGTAGCCCATGCAGTTGCTGCAAAGAGAGGATTTTTTTTCCCCTCAGGTCCTCTGCCAAATGCCTCCAACCATTGTTTCTGTCCTCGCCTCCCACTGTGGGTCTGGAACAAGGCACTGCCCTGGCACCCTAGCCCTGATGCCAGGGTGCCCTCCCCCCACCAAAATCCTCCAACAAGGGGATCCACAGCAGCTTGCCCTCAGCACTGCCTCTTGCACCCCAGGCGCTTTGGGATGGACACACAGCACCGCTTTCCTAAAGGCAGTTACTTTTAAAATTTTATTTTATTTTATATTATTTTATTCTATTCTATTCTATTCTATTCTATTGTATTTTTAGTTTTATTAATTTTATTTTTTTTTCTTAAACCTCTCGAGAGCTTTCTTTGGAGGGCACTGGCCATATGGCAGCTCTGTGTGTTCCTGCGAGCACGAGGTGCTGGTAGCCCTCCATAAAGGGCCAGAAGTTTTTGATTAGCAATAACAACTGTGCATTAGTTAAGAGAGAGCAGTGTTGTCTCCGTTGGTCAAAACTGCAGATTCTGGGGAAGGAGTGGTCCAGTTCCCTGTGCAGAACTTGGTCTGGATGGAGCAAGGTCATGTCATCATTTCCAGGAGCGTCAGTCATCATCAGAGATGTGAGAGATGAGATGCTGGGCTTCTTCTACACCTTGTTTGGTTTTCTTTTTTTTTTTTTTTAACCACTCCGAAAGAGTGTTCCCTCTCATGTAAAAGCCCTGGGATATGTAAAATGTTTACTTCTCTGTTAGCTGCCAGCTGTTTTACACCTTTTGAAAAGACAGCTGGCCAGAAATTCAATCCTCACTTAGGTTGTGGTTCCAAGTCTGAAAATTCAGGTTTACTGAGCCAATGACACCACTGGTATTATTTTCCATGCTTTCTTGTACATGGTCCTGACAAATATTCTTCAAATCTTGTAATTAAATTCAGAAGATTTAAATACAAACTGGGCAGGGGAATAAATCGGTAAAATCAGTCTATAAGTCTCAAGGTAGCACACGCACAGTCTTGGACCTTTGGGGTGTCACTACATAAATATTTAATAGCCTTTTAAAGCAGCCGATTTAACATATGAAGTAGACTTAACAATTCCTTCTGCTTCACCCCCTCTTCCCCAAACACATTTAAATAAACCAATGTCTTTGTGGCCTCTGCAACTGTAATTCCTTGTCTCCTGGGAGCACAAGGTTTAGGTGAAGAATGGAGACCACAGACCCTTTTGGGATGAGGATTAGCTTTAATCTTGAGGTGATTCTTGCAGTTGTAGGACTCTGTGTTCTGGGGAATGTGAGCTGATGGATCATTCCTGATGGGACTCTTATTTTTCCATGAAATACTACCATTGCAAAACAGATTGACCTTGGAGCCCACAGGACTCAACTTGATGAAGGGCTTAGTTGGAACTGGAGTGACAATTGGAAGCCAAATGAATCATATCAAGTGTGACCATTACAGGCCTGAAAATGATTCTTAATTAAGCACTGATCCTCTGTGGTAGCAAGTTTCCAAAATCTGTGAATCCATAAGGGAACCCCTGGAAATATAAAAGTAGCAATTTACCTAATCTAATAGCTCTTCTGTGCTGCCTCTTTGACAATGTTTTATTTCCCCTTGTTTCATGATGTGTTTGAAGAGGTCCTCAGGATCCTGTCAGGTTTGGTGAGACCATTGAGAGGACAGTAGCACCTTATGCACTTCGCAGGAGATCTAAAGTTGCACAGGTCCTTACCCATACATTTATTTCCTCCTTCCACATAGTTTTTTCTGGTATCTCCCTTTGAATTGCAGTATCATGTGCAATATTTTTAAATGTGGCCTGTGTAGCCTTTTGCTTTTAACACTAACCAAGAAGGTGGTTATTCCTTATCCGCAGCACTAATTCCATTGCAGTATTAGCTGGGAACTGTAGGTCATATAAGAAGTATTTTGAGGGGAAACTCACTCATTCTTCTGTGCTTTTTAACAGGCATGTCCAGGCATCCTCCAGCTCCTGATCTCCCTACATTCTATCCCTTGTCTCCAGGGGGGGTTGGACAGATAACACCACCTCTTGGCTGGTAAGATTTTTTAGCTTCTTTTCAGACAGGTGCATGTTCACACCATTTGCTATTGTTGAATCAATCACAGCATTTACAAAATAATAATAATGTCATTCCAGTAAGAAATTGCTACTTTATTTTAGCTGAAAAGATGAAAAAATGTCAATCTTTGAAATTAAATTAATCTGCTTTTTGAACACATACAGAAATTGAAGTGTGTAGATTTCACTTTGAAGTCTGTATGTTTCTTATGGTGCAGATTTGTGGCTCAGCTTTTGGAAAGATAGCAGAAAACAGTTTTCAAGTAATTAAATGTGAATTTTAATAAACAAAATTGCAATTGCTGAGTAGAGGGGAGGTAAGAAGGAACTTTGAAGTGTGTGTGGGGGCGAAATCTTGAAACTGCCCCAAATGGTGAACAAACTTTTGTAGTCTGCTGCTTTTCACAGTTTCTGTATGGAAAGAATCCTCTTCCACTGAGAGATCTTGCTGCTCTTGCTAATACTAGCACTCTCATGATTTCTTGCTGCCACTCAGGGTGTCATTTTCCTTTTGGAGGAAATGTGGTATTTTTGGAGTAAAAGGTTTGGCAGGGTGCTTCATGTCTCCTTGGGGTAGATATGTACTTGCCTTCAGTTCTCTTGGAGCAGGGAATAAAGCAACTCGCCCACAATTCCAGTGCTTTAGAATTTGTATTGTGACTAGTCTGTGCCCACGCAATGAGGGATGCAGATTTTTTTTTATTTTTAATGTCTCCATGGGAGGGAAACATGATCCAGATGACAACAGACAGAGAAAGTAGAGAGCAGGAGATGGTGAAATGCTGTATTGCTGGCATATTCTTCAGGAAAGGTCACGTGCCTTTTGGGAGCAAATAATTAGTAGATATCAAACTACAGTATAGAAGTATCTGACTATATTTTTTGACTCTTGTTTACCCCCCTCTTTCCCATTTTGCTGCTTAGCTGACTCCTCACTTCCACTGTCACCATGCAGTTGCTAGCATGCGTTTTCCAGATGTGGTCAGTCATTTCTTCTGAATAGTTTCTTGGTGCAGAAACTGGAGGGAGGGAAGAGAGAAAAGAGAAAGAAGAGTAGGACAAGATCCAAACTTAAAAGGCTCAGGGATGTGTTCAGCAGCACTCACCAACAGCAGGACATACTCAGCTGTCCCTTATGCTATGACTCCCTGCTGTGAGGTAGCGCTGTTGGGACTTTCTTATTTTTTTCTTTTCATTTCCTCTTTCCTTTGAATGCTGCTCATTTCCAGTAATACACTCCAAGGGTGAAATCTGTGTCCTGAACCTTACAAAGGCCAGGTTCCATTTTTTCTCATCTGAGAGCTGATTGACCAGTCGATAAGCAACCGTTTGAATAGGATTGATGTGTGTGGTATCCCTCTGGCTGGTAGAGGTGTTTGGGCTGAACTGGTGTTTGCTCACATTGCTTCAAGGTGTTCACTGTAGTCGTGACTGAGCCATCACGGACTGAATGTGATCAAAATGCAGTGATGATGATAAAAATTAAAGACTTCAAACGATGAACTGGTGGCAAAATATTCTGTATATGTGGGAGTGAAAAGGAGGCAAAAACTTCATACAAGCTTCTCTTACTGGACTGCAAAGTTTGATCTTTAAGTAGTAAGATAGATTTGTGTCGCTGTGGTTGGGTTGGGCTTTTTTTATCAAATAAATTTCAACTTAGCAAAGCTGTCCATTTGTACCTCACTATAGCATATGCTAATGGAGAGAGTCTTTAAGTTTTCAAAGATTTAATGAAACTGTTCAGAAAGATTTTTAGCTTAATAATTCACCATCTGGTGGTCTCACTCTGATCTGCAGTAGAACTATTTGGAATAAGATGCTTTTTTCCTAAGAGCTTGTTTAACGAATTTGGTTCCAGTGCTTCTAAAACTAGGTGAGAGAGGAATGGAGATAGAGAGTGTGCATGTGTGTGTGTGCCCCTTTGGGGAGGAAGGCTAGTTGTTCTGCTTTCCTTCCCAGTGGAAACTTAGATTGGGAATCTTTCAATAGTAAGGGAGAAAGTTCAAAGCATTTAAGTGTTCATTAGTTTCATTAGGAGAACTCTTGAATGTGTTCGCTCTTACTATTTATTTGTGACTAGTGCTGAGTTCCCATCAAGAGCTTGTAACTCTAGAGTAACCATTGAATAATACCATATTATATGATTGATGGGTTCCTTTCTTCTGTGACCTCAGGCAAGGTCAGCCTGTATATCCCATCTCGAGTGGATTCAGGCAGCCCTACCCATCCTCACTCTCAGTCGACCCTTCCATGTCCAGGTAGGTGTAGGAGGTGAATGACTGACTGGGGAGTAACTGCTGGCATTAGAGGGCAAGTTGCTCTTCCGCTTGCATCTTATGGTCTGCCTTTGCTTGCTTTTCAGTCAGCTAAACCTTTATGCATTCATTTTTATTTAACTTTCTTGTGTATATGCAGTTTGCCTGGATCCCACACTGGTCTCATTCAGCATTTTCTTGTCAGTCTCTGAAGTGTTGCAATGAGGAGCACCCAGTGAATTGTCAACAATTAATTGAGCTGTTTCATCTGAAATGAGTCATTTGTTCATTTCTAGATGCAACACGTAGTGTTGTGCGTAGCATCCTTGGGTTTTGCTCATGTTGGTATGCAACCAGGTGGATTGTCACTCTAGTCTGCGTTCTCTAGTTACAATTTCAAAGTTGTTGGTAATTAGTCTTGAATCATGTAGGTAATGCTCTGTGTGGAAACTTGCTCACAAGTAGGTGTTTCATAGCCCAAAGCCACTAATGGCAGGGGATGCCAGCACAGTATTTGTACTGGTGTGTGACTCAGGCACTGTGTCTTTATGTCTAAGTGCAAACAAGCAATGCTAATTGAGACCTGGCCATGACACACTCCAGACCTCCTATGCTCTGCTTTCGCATTCTAAAGACAGCTTCTGCATCCTGTGCTTGGTGTACAAGAGGTTGCAATATACAATTCTTGGGATTTTTTAATGTGATCTGTAGAACTGACATTCTCTTGCACAGGGATTTAAGGCAGGCCACTTCATAAGTGGTAGGTCCTCTTACCTCTTTGTGTGTGGGCTCCTTTGGATTATCACTGTCCCTTCACTTCTTTACAGGAGAATGATAAGCATGTGCCTGTCAGGGTGATTGGAAGAAAACCCATTCTTTCTCCATGATAAAATCACTTGATTTGGTTACAGGGCTTTGTGTTTATTTGATCACATGAAGGAAAAGGGCAACAAGGGGACTAGGGAATGGTGGAAGGAGAGGCTGGATGCCATTCCTTAGTCATCACTCGTTCAGCAAAATTTTGGAGCATGAGCTTGCTTTTGATGTTAACAGTACTTTCCACCAGTTTAAAATACAGCATGCAGGTTTTCTGCTGTGCCAGAGTTTGCAATGCTCAGCACCTTCAAGATCTGTCTCAGCTGTCCTTGAGAATGACCTGGGTTAGTAAGGTAGGATTATTCCGTTAGTGGTATTTTGATTTTATTTTCTATTTTCCTTCTTGTACAAATGAAAGGAAACTTTAGTTAGGACAAAAATCTCTCCCTGCTCCCATCCTTCATCCAGAATGCAGGATTTTCAAAGTTTATTTTAAACATTTGAGGTAAGAATAGTGGGTTTAGATGGAATGATGTTAAAATCTTTTACCTTAAGTACCTTGAAGAGTAAAGAGGGCCATCAGGAACTTCTTGAAAAGACTCTACTTTCATTTTATTTGTTTCTGCATGGCAGTTTCCTCCTTTGCATTGGCTGGTGGTGGATATTTCAAGGATGTTTATATCCTGGTGTGGAAATACATTTTTTGGTTAAGAAATGTGTATTTTTATTGCTAGACAGTGCAACAGTACAAATATAAAATATTTCTTGTGTGCATTGCTAAAAGCGTTTGCCTGAAAGGTAATAAAACAACTTCTCTAAAACCAAAATGTAGACTGATTTGTTTGTTTTTCTTGAATAATTGGGCTATAATGCACAAATCTTAGCCAAATATTTCTTGTGTGCTCTTTAAGAGTTGTCTTCATTGCAAGCTCCATAGCATTTGCATTCTTGGAGTGTCCTGCTGCTGTCATATGTGTGATGCCTGTCTTCAGTGGAGTTACAGACCTTGCTTTGTTTTCTCTTTTAGGTTTTCACATCACATGATTCCTGGTCCTCCAGGCCCTCACACAACTGGAATCCCTCACCCAGCTATTGTAACACCTCAAGTAAAACAAGAACATCTGCACAATGACAGTGAGCTAATGCATGTGTGAGTCTGCCTTTCTGTTCTAGCCTTTAATTAATAAATGCATGAGAACTAACTCTGTCTCAAGAAGAGTCAAGTATGTTTTTAAAAAAGTGCCTTTCATGACCTCTTGAATTTTAATTCTCCTATAACCAAAACATGGACTTCGGGCTGCTGTTTGGTAAGAGTAGTGAGAAGCCATTTTCCATTCCAGTCCAGGACTTTTAAGCTGTTGGCAACAGTCATCTTGATTCAGTCATAATCATGGACCTGTCCAGTTCTGACTGGTGGTTGAGTGTGTACTCACGAACTTCTGCTGGAAAGTTCTTACATGCAAAACTCACTAGTAAAAAGCAGTTTCATTGCTTAGTACTCAAAGGTGAAAGACCTAGGAAAGAAGAGGATGAGAAGCTGTTCTCCTGGCTGTGGCAATGGTCTTTTAGGATACCCTTGGATAGCCTTTCAAAACAAGAGTTGAGACAAGTCTGGAGCAGATTCACAGATAGTGTTACTTGCTATAGAATGTCAACCTGACATCCTCCCTGAGTATTAAACTAAAAGGTATGAAAGTGGATGGGACATGACCACTGAAATTCTCATTCTTACTACTTAAGTGCTACTGTAACCACGAGTTAGTAATTTTCCATTGGATCGTTTTAGGTTGAAGGCAAATTAATGTTTTTTTTCCTTTCCTTTCCCTTTCCCAACCACGTTTTAGGAAGCCTCAGCATGAACAGAGAAAAGAACAAGAGCCAAAAAGACCTCATATTAAGAAACCTCTGAATGCTTTCATGTTGTACATGAAAGAAATGAGAGCAAACGTTGTAGCAGAGTGTACTCTGAAAGAAAGCGCAGCTATCAACCAGATCCTTGGCAGAAGGGTATGTACAGAAGGGTTTGTGGGTGCTCACGTGTGCTGCTAATTTGTGTTTCCCTTTAGCTGGGTGTGAAGGCTGACTTTCCGCTTGAGGTCATAACTGATGTGCAGCTATCAAATTAGCTATAGAAGATAAAACATGCAACAAAAATAAAAGCAGTATCTTGATTTTCTTTTTTCAGCTTTAGCAACGTCATCAAATTTGTGTCTGTTCCACTCATGTTATGGTGCCAGCATCTCAGACTTAAAATACCCTCAGTCTCACATAGAAAGATAATTCTGATCACATTCGGGGTCCTCCCTTAGGCTGGTGTCCATCAGAGCAGGAAGGGATCATTTAAAGATGAACGCTGGATGCCACTAGACATGAAACTCCAAAGTCAATATAACATGGTCCAGTTGTAGTCATGCAGGTTGGGAGGGACCCACAGAAGTCATGTGGTCCAACATCTGCACAAAGCAGGTCCAGTTACATCAGGTTGCTCAGGAACCTTCTCAGCCAAGTTTTGAATGTCTCTGAAGTCATCAGCCTAGTACTGAGGATACCAGCACCTTGCTGAGAGCTGTATGCTTCTGGGGTGTTGCAGTTGCGCTTTGTGCTTTCCACGCTCAGGAAAAAGCCTGTACAGGCCAACTCACAGTACAGCCTTTGTGTTCTCTGCTGGTGTTACTCTTCCAAGGAAAGGCAGCAGAGGTAAATGCCCATTTTGCAATTGACTCCCAGAAATGAGAAAAGGGGTGACTTTGGTATCAGTCTGAGTTTGAGCAGGGATTATTCAAATTCTCAGTGAACACCTCCTTTTGATCACTGACCAAGGCAGTATTGACAGGCACTGTGACTCTCTGAAAACCCTGTACTTTTAAGTGGGAAAACAGTACGTGACCTTAAAGTGCTCCTTTTATATTACAGTTGGAAGACTTCCTCCTCCAAACAGAGCAAAACTCTACTGGTACTTGTCCCAGTTCATGCAGTCTTCTGCTTTCTGTAGCTCTTGTTACCTCCCCTTAAAGGGCGTCTTGGTACTTGCCTTTTCCATGCCTTCATGAGTCTCTAGGACCAGGTATGGGCCATTTGCTTAAGAGTTGTACTTGATGATCTTGAAAGTCCCTTTCAACTCACAGTATTCTGTGATCTGTGAAGTACCCTTACAGATGATGGCAGTCCCAGATGATTGATCTTAGTTGTTTAGTGGAATGGCCTTGTTTTATTGGCCTGAGCAAGGACAGTGGCTTTACTTATCTTTGTTTTGGTAAGGAATCAGCCTCAGAGCTCCTTTGCATGCTTTTTCTGCAGCTTGGACTCCTCTGTTCAAGTTACTGTTCTCCATGAAAGTACCTCAAATTCCACTTTTCCTGTGGTGCAAACGAGGCATGAGTTAGCCAGTACAATTGCTTGGACATTAATAATTGTCCATTGTTTTGTGTTCAGTCATCCTGGTCACTATTTAGCCTGTGCTATCCCAGAGGAGGAACCACCTCTGTTCTCACCAGCTGACACTTTGCATGCTGCTGGGCTCTGTGAAGCCATAGCATTGTGTTCACTACTTTCCAGGTTTTGGCTGAGCATGTGGAGTTTGAGAGTTGAAGACAGGCTGAACTGTTGTGGCCTCAGTAACACATCCAACTTGCCAAGTCAAGGCATACATGAGCTTTAGTTCACATCCTCTGATGTATAACCAGACAACATATTAAATCATACAAACGTGATCTGAAATCTTAATTCTGTATGTTAGTCTTGTATGAGTGTCTTAATGATTTATTAATGGTTGTTTGTCTGTTTTTTTGGATTTTTTTATTAACTTCTTCTCCCCTTACTTCCCCATGGATGTTGTCGAACAAGAAGATGCATCTAATGCTGCAGTAGTGGAACTTAATTCTAAATAATAGGTTTTACTCTTTGGTTCAGGTCTATGATAGGTGTTTCAACAAGAACAAAATTACTAGATACTAATGTAGCTCGTACCTTTCCAGATGTGCAGGTTGTGAGGGTTTTTGTTTGCTTTTTTTTTGGGTGGTGGGGTGGGGTGTGCTTTTATTTTTAAGTACATGAAACCAGGAAATTTATTCCTGCTTGGTTACAAAAGTCAACTCGTGATTTGTAAGACTATAGTTCTGTGATTTCTTTGTCTTTGAAACCTCTGCAGTTGCTATTTCCTTTTTCAATCAGAAAGAAGGTGCCTTAAAGTTCAATACTTAGAAGCTGATTTTGGAACAGGGGTGCTGATGCTCAGAGAACCTTCTGTGTTTGCATTGAAAACTTGTGTCTAGTTGCTGCTTAAAAGCAAGACAGCAGAGCCTTCTGTCAGGGGGAGATTGCTGCCCTTCAAGAGCAGTACAAACCCCCTCAGTTCTGTCAGGAGCTAAAGACTGGGTTTGTTGCTGTTTTTTTGTTGGAATTTGCTTTTGTTTGTTTGTTGTTGGTTTTTTTAAGTAGCGTTGGGAGAGCATGGTTCTGTGAGCAGATTATTTGGTGAGCCCTGTTTCCATAAATAATTTTTGTCTTGCTCAAGGCACTTGGCAGTTGCAGAGCTGAGAAATGCCTGAAAGTCATTAATAAACACAGGTGCTTGTAATTGCTAATGAATTCCATTTTTGTAGTGGGGAAGGACTGAATCAAGTCACTAAAATGTTCAAGTCATCTGTTGCCTAGGTGTAAGTTAGCTCCTGGTCTAAAGGTGTGTTTATTTTGTTTGCAGTGGCATGCTCTCTCCCGTGAAGAACAAGCAAAATATTATGAACTAGCTCGTAAAGAAAGGCAGCTACACATGCAGCTTTATCCAGGCTGGTCTGCAAGAGACAACTATGTAAGTCACTCACTTGAAGGTTATTTTTAAAAATTCACTTTATTTTTGTAACTTCTAAAATTATTATTGTTTCTTCTTTTTCTTTATATCTTGTGGAAAGTTCTGGGAAAAGAGATGGTCAACAGGCATATAACATAAACCTTATATTTGTTTTCACTTCAAGCACTCAGAAAACAGGATTTTGTTGTTGTTGGTGGTGGTGGTGGTGTTGAGATGCTTCTTATGAAATTCACAGTTTTTGAGGGGAAGAAAATAACATGGAAAGTTTTATTCCTAAAACAATGGCCAGTACTGTCTGGAAGCTCATGTTGTAATGTACAGCTGTGAATTTTCCATCATTTTCTATTTGATCACTTATTATCCAGAAAAAAGGGATGTCTTGCTTTCAAGAGAGCTGCAAGCCCAGGGGTCTCAATGCAGAATGAACTTTAGCTGAAATTATTTATAATGGTCCATTTGTACAAATCTTGTATAAGTAACCTTCCTGGTAGAGCCTGCTGTAGTACATAGATACATATGTGTATGTTAAGAAGTTTTTTTACCATTACTCTTGTTTTATAATTGAATGCCAAGTAGCCTGCACTTCATGGTTACACTCTGGTGCCTACAATGAGCTGTCAGTGTAGTCAAATGTGGTGATGTCAAACTCAAAAGCTGCAGTCCTGAGAGGCTGATCCTAACCCAAGATCTGAGCTCCTTTCTGTCTCCCTATTAGATGTGACACCATCTACTGGGATAGGAAATGTACATGCTATATCTGGCTCAATTTTCCTTCTGCATTAGGGGCAGTAGTTTTTCTCTACTTCAGTGATGTCTTTGGACATTAAGGATTGAGGTACCTGAATACAGTGTTAACAGAAAGTGGAGAAACTGGTGCAGAATGCCTTGACACAGAAACTATGTGATTATCTCTGAAGGAAATGCCCCAGTCTTGCTGACATGCATGCCCAGTTTTGTAAGCACACACACAGCTGAAAGTCCTAGGAGCTTCTTTCTGTCTGTTTTGTACAGCCAGTGACCTGTCCTGACACTACACAGGTAGTAACCAGACCATGTCAACAGAGCTGTTTTGAAGCATATGTCAGAGCAAATAGGGTCTTAGGGAAAGACTCCCTGGAAATGGGGGTATTGCTTGTCTCAAATTTACTTGCTGGAAAATGACTCCACTTTGGAGTCTTGTCAGCTCATGCATACTGGACATCAGGCTTCAAGATGGTCCTGTGATGTTTGGTCCTGTTGGCTTTGAGAACCCTGTGTTCTGCCCCAGCCTGTGCCACACAGCACAAGCAGCAGACCTGCGGTTTCTTAAATGCCTTGACAGACATTTGGAGTGTGTGAGGTGGCACGTATGAGTTATCTCTTTGATGTGCTTCCAGCCTACATCCTGTGTGGAAGCATAACTCTGACATACTCCAGTCCTGTATGTTACAATGAAGAACTCTGCTAGCTTCCTCTTGCAGCCCTCCCCTCTGCCTCTCCAGGAATGCACATGTTCTGCAGTGGTGGTTACATGGTGATCACAGGAGAGAACAGTTTATCACTGAAACCTTTTCAGGTATACATAATCTTGGGTTTTTCCAAAAAAGTGAAATTGTGTTGATTTAGCACAGGTATTACTCCAGTGTTTTGAGGATTGGAGGTGACTTAGGGGTGGTCTTTCTGTTTCACAAAACAGTACAAGTAGAAAATACGTACTGTTTGGTTTTAGTTCTTCTATTTTGGTTTACGTGGTTATTCAGGATTTTAGGAATTTGAAGAAAATGTTATATATTGTTATTCAACTGTTAAAACTATCTTTTTCCATATGTTTTTGTTACTGATACCCAAAGCAGTCATGCAAAATATTGTTATAGACATGAGAAGCACAATGTTTTCACAACCTGAGGGTGCCTGTGTACGATGCAGTTGTCAGAAACTATCTTACTTGGGAGTGCTGACATCTACTTTTCAGCACAGTCTTCTATTCCCTTACTTGTGCTATCTCATAGGTAGATTTCAGATCAGCTTTCAGTTTATGCTTTAGCACTTGAAGTCAACCCGACATAGAATAAAACAAATTTTCCTCCCATGACTTTTCCATATTAACATCTGCACTAATGCACTTTCCTGTCTAAAAAACCACTGCCTTGGTACCTAAGTGATACCTGTGAGTTCCCCAGAGCCCTTGAAATGTGTTTTCCAACTTCCAGTGTTGGTCCTGACTTCAGAATCTTGCTCACAAGGCATTGCCCAGCCCTTTTGCCAGCCTTGGGATAAATAAAGACAGGAGCTTGAGAATCAGTCTGTCCAGAGGCTTCTTTAAAATATAAATAGATACAATTTTTTTCTTAAAATACACACAAAAAGCTTTCACTGACTATAGGGCAATAAAGATAAGACACATGTAAGAATATCAGTGGTGTTTAGGGTGATGTAGGATGATTGAGGTTTAAAATTGTGGGTGTAAGCTGACCTTTTGTTTCAGTTGACAGACTGTGTGAAGCAGGAGCTGTGGCCATTTCCATAGATGGGGATACAGGAGAAGGCTGAGTGTGTAGGTTGGCACACTGTGGCCAGTGTGGTCTCTCAGAGAGACAGCTGCCAGGCATTCATTTGTGTTCTGCACTTAAGCCATGTTAAGGGTGCTCTACTGTGCAGCCTCTGGTGTTTGTTTATTGCAGAGCATTCTCTCCAGGCACAGCCACACCAGCCTTGGCTTTTGTTCAGGTACAAGCATTATCAGAACAGTTTTAGTTGGCTGGTTTGCACCCTGGGGACAGGTCATGGTCTTCCTAGGTACTTTCAACACCCTGTCTGCTCCTACCATGTATGGCAGTGTAAGTATCTGAATGTGTGAAGAGTTCTTGTAAGAGCCATAAATTATCAACATGTATCAACATACATGTCATCAGATTATTGAGCGCGAGAAGTCTCTCAGGTGCTTGTGGCTGCCAGTGTTAGTTGAAAAGCTGTCAGAAATTTTAATTCCATGTGGATGTTCATATATGTATTACTGATGTGCATATTTCTCCATAGATGCTCAGATCAAACTTCGTTACCATTGAACTAGTTAAAAGTGGGATAGAAAATTTACCGTGAAAATAATTGGGTTTTTCCTAGCATTTTCAGTGTCCAGATGACTTTTGCTGTGAGGTAAGTGACAAAATAAAGTTACCTGCATGTAATGGTAGGATAAAATTTCCTATTTTTCAGGGGAAGAAAAAGAAGAGGAAGAGAGAGAAGTTGCAGGAATCAGCATCAGGTAGGCCGTGACCACCTCTTACTTGCCATTCACTTCAGGTATATTTCAGAAACCAGGGCTTGTGCTATTTAATTTTTACAAGCTTTTGTCTAACACTTGCTTCTAATGGACGTTTTAAGATATTTCACTTGGAAGGCTCGTGAACATTCACACAACCTGTGGCTCATTTCCCTTACACCTTTCTGGGCAGCAGTTCTGACAGCATCAACATCTTTGGCT
This sequence comes from Cinclus cinclus, assembly GCF_963662255.1. Lineage (NCBI taxonomy): Eukaryota > Metazoa > Chordata > Aves > Passeriformes > Cinclidae > Cinclus > Cinclus cinclus. The sequence continues at coordinate 50,089,712 of NC_085050.1, forward strand.
GAATTTACTCATTGCTGCAATCACTGTCCTGTTTCACCTTTGCTTTTCTCCTCAATCAGTGTTGTGTCATCTTCAGACTTAACTATGTCTCAAATGCTGTGTTGGTATTTATTGGACACTGGAAACTTTATGCAGGCCTTTTGTAGTAACTGTATTTTTTCTCACTGTATTTTGCGTTTCTTTGTACACTAACAGCTGCCTAGCAGGTTGGCTAAAAGCATCAGTGAACTCTCCTCTTTGCCTTTATAATATATATAAAGAAACATCCTGTTTTCCCCAACAAAAAATGGCTGGTATAAGAACCATAAAAAACCCATACAACAAAACCAAAAAACACACACAAAAAAAATTCCATGTAACACTGTAGCAAACAATCTTACTTGGAATGTGCAAAAACTCTGTAACAGAAATTTGTTAAAGGAAAACAATCTTCTACAGGTACAGGCCCCAGAATGACAGCTGCCTACATCTGAAGCATGGTAAGAACATCTCTAAAGATTTCCTGCTGATAAAAATGAATTGTAAAATAAGCCTTCTTATAAATTTTATGCAATAATATGAATTTAGCAAAAATTGCAGAACTATCATATCCCAAAGCTAATGTTACTTTGATTACTGATGGTTTTTATACCGGCTATCTATTAGGTGTTCACCATTTCACTGCTTAACCATAATATTTTCAAATTGACCACACCTCACTGACTCACTGCAAGTCTGCTTGTGAACCAGGGATGGGTTTATTAAGTGGTGCAAGCCTCCCAGACTGTCATAGCTCACAAGAGCAGGGTAGATGCTGACTTTGGAGCACATTTTGTGTGCTGACATCAACAAGATTCTGGCTGGCTAGGTACACCTTTTAAAAACAAGTTATTCACCTGTATACTAACAAAACACATGCTAAGAAAATGGGACTGTATTTCAGTTGTTTCAGAATTTCTCCCACAGCTGTACAGTGGTATGTCATGTGTGGTACAGGTTGGGGTTTTTTGTGGTTGTTGTATTTTCAGCATGTGTTTTCTTTCTTTATATCATATTACCTGCATTGAGGGTGGAATGACTAGTGATTACACATGTGCAGTAACAGCATCTAGTCAGCTTGTGAGTGCACACAGAACCACAGTGAGATTCTAATTTCTCAGTGTCTGTTGGAAGGGTGGTCCTTCTCTTTCTCTGTGTGATGTGTTTTCCAGTAGGAATTGCATTAATTTGAAACAATAGTTGCTTCTAAACTGTCTAATTAACCCAGATTGCACTTGGGAGATTCCCCAAGAAGTCCAGCAATCCTGCAAAAAAAAAAAAATACGACTTTTCAAAATCACCTACACGCTGTATGTAGCCCCAGAAATGGGCTCTGTCCTCTCTTCCTCTTCCTCCTTTGGCCACAGGTTCCCTGTGGCACTCAGGAGTAGTCAGCAAAGCAGGCTCCTGTTGGCCCTTTGCTCTGCTTGGGCTTTCAGCCTGAGAAAGCCAACTTCAGTTTCCTGTGTACAGTATGTCAGTCAGCAGTCAGCTTGATTCAAGCCTCTTCTGAAATTATGCCATCATGCTGGTTATTCTAAACTTGGTTAAGACATGACTTTGGTGATTTGTTTGTTATTTTTTAAAGCTGAAGTGAAAAGGCAAAATGTGTACTATTTTGTTCTTCCTAATGAGCAGAAGTTTTTCAGGCAAGCAGTCAGCTTTGCCCTTTGCAACGCGCCTAAGTCATGCTGATTTAAGATGTGGATTGCAGTGTCTGGGTTCTGTAGCCTATACAATAAATGTAGCTGTAAAATATAATTACTTGGAGCATTGTACCTACTGAAAAATGAAGTGCTTTAACCTTGAGTTTTATAATTGATATTTTAGCTTAGTTGCCCAAGTCTATGACTGTTGTGAATTTTTTTCACTTCGGTCTTAACACAGTACCAGTAGGCAAAATACCCATAATTTTATCTGAATTGATGCAGAGCACTTGACTGGGATAACCAAGGTTCAAGTGACAGCTAAAAAACAGGGAATAATTGGTTTCTTGGATGCCTTACAGTTGTGCCTTTCCCTGCATTTTTGGTATTGGAGGTTGAATGTTCTGAGTGTGGGGGTTTCCTCTCCCTTTTATCTTTACACTCTTGCCTTCCTGTGTCCTCTTAGGTTTTGTAACAGTGTGGAAACTCTTGGCAATATCTGACTCTCTGTCTTCAGACAGTTTGTAATGCAGAGACTGAAAACACTAGTATGTTTTTCAGGGAGGGGGAAGTGTGCTGTTGACTCCTTCCATGCACGTGAAGGCAGTCTCACGACGTGTTTCATGCCAAGTGAATGATCTGCTCTGGAGATGTACAGATGTTCTCTTGCTGGAAGTAGATGCACAGAATGATTTAGGGAACCTGAATCAGCCAGACTTCAAAGTGAACTTCTGAAAGTTAAGGCTCTTGCCCTCTGCAAGCCTAATCCAAAGAATGTTTTGCCCACAAGCATACTATCTTAACCAGGCCCACAGCAGAGCCATTGTAGTCTTTACTGGATGGAGATAATAAGTTTGGGAATAGCTTTCTTACTCGCAGGGATGGTGTAAGGAAGAGGGAGAAGGAGGGTGGGAGGTCTGGGAAGGAGACAAGCGTTCTGTTATCTGAGAAGAATCAGAAATGAGTAGGTGGCAAGACCAAAGAAAGAATCTCAAGATCAGCACAAAGGAGATCAGCCAGGGCTGTAATTATGGTGATGTAAGTGAGAAGGATGAAATGGTGGGAGGGATGTGTGGTGGGATGTTCAGAGGAAAGTAACGGAAGAGACATGCAAGCAGACATGATTTAAGATACTGTGAAAGTTTTGGATGTGGGGTTTTTGTTGTTGTTGTTTTTTTTTTTTTTTTTTGTCCATGAACATTCAGCAAGTAACTGATTTTTAAGGTGGACCTCTAGTCCTGCTTTTTAACTTGAACATGAGTAGAGTGGTAAAGTCAAGGTTAAGGCATTAAGTTGCCCCTTTTGCAAGGGTTGTGCACAGCAACAGGCATTTAACTGAGTTCTGTGATCTCCAACCTGCTGAATGGCCAATTTGCAAAACACTTCAGAATGTTCTAGGAATACTGTGACCCTCTGTAGTCTTTGTTATATTATCCTGTGTTACTCCAAAGCGTCAAGACTTGTCGAACTGTCCCAAGAAGGATTTTGTTTGCAGTTGACATGGCCCGACATACTGTTTGAAGTAACTTTGATTTATTGAAGAAATAACTTTTATTTATTCTCTTCTTTTGAAATCAACCAAGAGTGGAATTAGACCTGATAATGCTAAAAATAAATTGAGGCAGGGCCAAGGAGGGAAGGGGAAATGAGGAAAGCTAAGATTAAGGACACTGTATAGATCACCTATTGAGCACCTTTCTGAAAGGTGAGTGATGGTTTTTTACTTTAAGTACAACCTTCTAGGGGATTTGTAAATAGGTGCAGTTCTGTTTTGGAGGTGGAGATTCCCAATTTCCTATCCAGTCTGACCTTTGGAAGAAAAATAAAAGGTGATTTTTAGCATCTCATGAGTATTTTGAAATCAGTAAGGAAATAGAAGTGTACAGAGAAAATTTCCTCATTGTTCTGCAGCATAGAAATACTTCTTGTGACTTGCTTTATACAGAACTCTAAAAGGCACATCATTCAACGTACGGCAGGATGCAATTGGGAAAAGACATAATTTAACATTGTGTTTTGGCATATCTTCAAGGACTAAAAAGAATGATAGAGAAGATTAACAGACATCTGAAAACCTGTGAGAAGTACATTTGTGGCTTGCAAAATTCTATGACATCTACATGAATCTACATTAGCAAAGCTAATGTTAGCATCTATGTTAGCAAAGCTTTCAAAATCAAGAAAACTTTACTAATACTGATTTGCAATCAGAAGTACTTAAAAGGATCAGATTAAGACCATTTAACTTTGAACAATGAATTGTCTTAACATTTCAAACTTCCTACATGGAAATTGGAGCCAAATTTCAGTAAAGAAGTGATTTTTAGGCAGTAATTTATGACTGGATTATTTTCCCTCTTACTTAAAAATAAAATGGAGTGAGGCTGTGAAAGCAGACTATGAAGTGGACCAGTCCACAGCCAGAATACTGTGGAAAAGAAGCATCTGATGACTATGGTCGTGGTTGACTATAGGTTTCTGGCCAGCATCTGAGAAAGGAGATGCAAAGAGGATGTGGTACCTTCCTTTCTGAGGCATGTTTTCAAACCTGTCTTATCCAGTGCTCTTGAAATTGCTGCTGGTGTAGTTCTAATTGAAAGAAATGCTCCACCCTTTCCCATAACTCTTGACTGCTCACAAGCTTTAAACAGAGCCTGGAGAACTTGCATAGGACTTAGTCTCTCTGAGAATGTTTGTAGTGATGGTGGTGCAGAGATTTGTCCTGATTTGCTTTAAAATTTTTTTCCTGTGTGACCCGTATTTCTCTATTCCCCATTTTGCCCATGGATAGTGGCCTTTAGCACAGGCAAGAGGGACAGAATGAGCACAAGAAAATTATCTGGATTTAAATACTTGTATTATTTCAGATAGGCATAAAATTTCCACAGAAAATGGGTATAGCCCTCCATAGAAAAATGAGTATAGCCCTCAGACAGATCATGGTTTGGATTGAAAGGGACCTTAAAGATCATCTAGTTGCAATGCCCCCCCACCATGGCCAGGGACACATTCCAACCAGATCAGGTTACTCAAAAGTTCATCAAATCCAGCCTTTGAAAACTTCCAGAGATGGAGCAACTTCTCTGGGCCTCACCACCCCCACATTAAAGAAATTTTTTTCTAATATCCAATCTAAACCTATCCTGTGACAGTTTAAAGCAATTCCCCCTTGTTCTATCACTACATACCACTGTAAGAAGTCCTTCTCCAGCTTTTCTGTAGGCCCCCTTTAGGAACTGGAAGACTGTTACAGGATCTCACTGGAGCTTCCTCCAGGCTGAACAAGCCCAGCTCTCTCAGCCTGTCTGCAGAGTAGAGCTGCTTGAGCTCTCCGAGTATCTTTGTGGCCTCCTTTGGGATCAGTCCAACAGGTCCATGTGCTTTTACTGCTGGGGGCCCCAGAGCTGGATGCAGCACTGCAGGTGGGATCTCACCAGAGCAGAGCAGAGGGGCAGAATCCCCTCCCTTGTCCTGATGGCCACCATGCTTTGGATACAGCCCAGGATACAACTGACTTTCTGGACAGGGTCTCTTCCACCAACACCCCCAAGTCTTTCTCCACAGTGCTGCTCTCAGTCCATTCTCCACCCACCCTGTATTTGTGCTTGGGATTGCCCTGATGCAATTGCTGGACCTGGCACTTGTCAAACTTCATGAGGTTTGCACAGGCCACCTCTCAGGCCTGCCCAAGTCCCTCTGGATGGCATCCTGTCCCTCCATGTGTCCCATCATGCAGCTTAATTCTGACCTGGCATTGATCTTGCCAGGGTGAAAGACAGAAACCCTCCTCTCCTTTAGGCTTTTAAACATCAAGGCAAAGGTCAGAAGAGCAAACCCGAAGAGAAACCTTGGCCCCATGCAGGAGGCAGGTACAGAGGGGCACTGACACCTGCTGGGAGAGGAGCAGAAGGGCAGAGCCAGGTCCCTGCTTCCTTTTATCATCCTGGTGGATGGAGGTCCTTGTGAAGGAAAGGAAAGGAAAGGCAAGGCAAGGCTATTTTCAGTGCAATCACAGCCTGTGGGATGGGTGGGTAAGTGAGGGTTGTAGCAAAGCATAGGTTTTACAAATTGAAGAACAGCTTTTACAAATTAAAGAACAGCAGAATGCTTTCAGATAGACAATCGGCATAGATATGGGATTAGAGAAATTAGGAAAAAATGTTAAGGATTTTTGCAAAATAAGTGCAGTGTGGTCAGTAATGAAGCTGATCTTCAGCGTTTCATATTTTCAGTTGACACTGACAAATGGGAAAAAAGCAGGTAATTCAAGAGGTAAATGTGTTTGTTTTGTTGAAGACACTCAAGTTGCAGAACCTACCGTGAAATTAGAGGTGCTTAACGAAGTTTGAACTTAACCACATTTACAAGTGATTTAAAACCCCTTATTATTTCACTTCTGAGGTGTTAGCAGTAAGCGCCTTGGGCTAGAATGAAGGAGAGCAGTGGGACAACTATTGTTCTAACTCTTCCTGTGGGATAGGGTGGGGACAGGGAGTTGACTGCTGGTGCACCATTCTTCTCTGGATAAAAACGGTGTATTTTGGTGGATTTAGTAAACTCACCAACACACGGAGAAGTCTAAGGTCATGAGAAAAACTGGGTAGAAACAAAGTGTTTCATAAATAAGATGTAACATTTTGAAATGTTTCATTTCCAATTGGAAGAAAACTTCAGAATTTTAGTGTTTTTCTCAGGTCTGCACTGCAGTTTCACTTTTTTGGTGTATTTACTTGAAAATTTTCAAGATTAGTTTTTGATACTGTGTTCCCGATGAGCTAGAAAGCAAGTTTTTATGGCACTGTCAAAGTCTTTCCAATTTGTTTTTGGAGACTAAGCTTGGGTGAAATCTGTCGTCTTCTTTCAACAGAATTGTATTCAAATGTAGTTCTGTCAAAGCTTAGCAAATCCTAGCATACCCTAGCACTGAGTTTTGCTTCCACTTGTCTCTGATTTTAGAGATTATGATTAGAGAAGTCATTTGATATACGTGAAGGCAAACCTAGCCATCCTGAATACAAAACTAACCAAAAGAACACAACAAAACCAAAGGGCCTTAACCATAACATTAGAGCAATAGTGCTAATGGAGCAAACCTTCTCATACCAGTCAGTACCTTAATCCTGTACTTTAAGAATTTTTCCTGTACTTTATCTTTTAAATCTCTGACCCTTTCCCTGCTTGTTAAGACTGCACCATATAGACAGTTTTGAAAGCTTGCAGATTGGAAAGCTGTACAAGTAAGGAAGCTCATAGCACAGCCAGCTGAAGCATCACTGTCTGGCCAGTTAAAACACGAGCCTGGCAAGTCATTGAGACGTTATGGGCTTTAGTAAGATCTTTCAGGACATGAGCTTTCAGCTCCTCCTTCCAGCGGTAGGAGCAAATGTTGGAAGCATTTGTGCAGTGAAGGCACCACTGGCACTGGGATGTCGTGTGTGAGCAGGGCAGAGACAACTGAGGAAAGTGGTATCAGCGACCCATCTCTGAATGGTGTTCTTGCCACAGGCATCAGTGCAGTGGGATCAGGGGTTAAGAGAACAAAAAGTGAGCAGAGAGCATAATTTCTGAAGTTGCTTCTTCCTTGTGCAAGTTACAGGATATGTATTCCCTCATTAATATTAAGTTGTATCAGAGTTAAACTCAGGAGTTATGAGAGCTTCTATCTATCCTTCATCTCAGGGATACCTGAAATTGCACATGGTAAAATATTATTTCCAGAATAACTATACAGAATTGGTTTCTATGGTGTAAAGGCAAATCACACACTAGATGGGACTGCATTTTGATGAACAGTTGGTTTTCTTCACATATGTGTGTATTTTGAGGTACACAGACTTCCTGTTGTGTGTTTTGGACCAGTAAAGATTTTATGATGAGATGAGTTAATTGCATCAAAGTGAAGTTGGTATGCTTGAATTCTGTAGTGGTTTCTGGGTACTGTTGTCTTACACTTGTAGTATTGCTCTGTGGATGCCTGTGTGTAGGAGAGTTGATGGAAGCACAAGAAGATACTCAGGTTACATTTGACTTGCCTTTGGTTTCATGAAGACAACTATTTAAATTATTCCAAGTATCAGAAGATTTAACTGTTGAGATTATCTTTCAAAGTACTGTAAATTCTAACCTATGTTTAATCGTGGCAGAAAAAAAAAATCTACAAAGGAAACTACCTGTGATATTTCTTCTGAAAGAATTTTCACTTACTGTTTTACCAACAGCTCAAGTTCTTCTCTGTTACAGTCGGTGAAAACTGGTGTAGCAATTTCAGTGCCCCTAGCTCTCAGTCTAGAAAACAAATAATTTAAAAAATGGTCTTCTGAATATTTATTATATGCCATAAAGATACAGAAAACAGAAAAGCCTGTTTCTTTCTCCCTCTTCCTCACCTTTCGTATACTAAAGTATATGTTCTTCTTTAAGAAGCTGCTAGGGACAGCTGTGTAGAGGCAATCTGGTTTTTATTATAAACATGGAGCCTCTCTCCCCTCCCACCCCCAACAGGAAAAACATGTCTTGGGTCTTCCAGTAAGATAATTTTAAAGATTCTGGCTCAGTGATAGAGCTTGTAGCTTTGATAAGAGCCACACCTGCTTGGTATCACTGCCGTCAGCTGCACAAAATGGGAGCCCTAAAATACCTGGGTGTTTTCCATGCTGAAACTAATCTGCTCTGGAAGAGGTCTCTGGCTTGGGAAGGCTGGGGGAGGAATATCCCTGCTGCTCACTTAATGCATCTAGCTGAAGTCAAACTATAAGGACAGAAGTTAGGACTCCAGGCTCCACCTGTAGTTAATGGAGAGGTATTTTCAGGGGCAGTTAATTCAGGTCGTTTAAAATAGCAGTGAATAATTTACTGTTGGAGTCTCCATTCACAGTTACCAGCAATGGACCTTGGTTAAAAGTAGAAAGGGGGATGGAGGGATTAGACAAACCAAGAAAACTTCATACTAACACAGTTTCAACATGGCAGCATCTGTTACAGTTTTAGGGTACAATTTTATGTCATTTCTTTGGATACAAAGGCAGCTTAAAATTTTTTTTTTCTGCTGCCTGCTGGTATCCAGCTCTTGCAGAGAGGGCTTTTTCCTGTCTCCCGTAGGTCTCTCCATCCATGTTTTGTAACAGCTTGTGGGACCCTGCAGCAAATTGGATTACTGAAATGACTGGGGTTTTGTTGGGAGGTGCTTTTTTCTGTTTAGAAACAACAAGGGCTGTGGAGTGTTTGTTTGTATTTGCCCTGAACATCTCAAGGATCTGGTTTGGGCTAAACCCACAAACCATGGCACAGCTGGGCAGGAAGAGGAGCAGACTGCAGTGCCGGCATCTATCTGCTTGTGCCTGAAACCCTCTCCAGCTCTGCTGTTAAAGAAAATATAGAGGGACTTCACAAACAGCATGAACCGCCCTGATAAATAATGACCTGGTTTTGCATAGCCAGGTTTCTGGATGGAGTATTGAATAAACCATGGCTGGCAGTAAGACAAACATGTTTGTTTTGGACCTACAAAGTAAATGACAGTTTCAGCTTTTCCATCCCTGAATTTGAATTGTTTGAAGTACCAGATTAAAAAACAGGATTGGAGATGAATCTTTTTCTTTTTAAAAAAATACACGTGACTGCCTGTTATATGTGGTCTTGTCTCTTCTTAGAACTTTATCCAAACAATGTGACAGAGAAGGGTGTAGAAAAAAAGTACCTCGTTTAAAATGTTTAATATCCCTTGCCCTCTGTGAAGGGTTAGGTATCTCTTTTACTCCGCACTTATTCCCATACTGACCCAGACACTCTTGACTTTCTTCAATAACCTTTCCTGATTAGCATGACTGGATGAAGGTGCATAATTCTCTGCCTTGCTCTAGAAGAGTTAAAAGACCCAGAGGAGGAGAACAGGAGTTTTGTGGACCCATCTTTCAATCCATCTCATTCCAAAGCATGGGGAGGACTTCAGATCCCCTTGTGATCCCCTCAGCCACTGAGCCCAGGCTTGCTAGGAGGCTTTAGTTTTACTGTAGCAATTCCTGAATTAGAGTTTTTCCACTTCAGTAGTAAGGCTTTTCTTTTTGCACTGCATTATTCCTGAATCTTATGTCTGTTTCTTTCTCGAGATGTGGCTTTCTTTTTCCCCTTTCCTCCTGCAGTCAGATGTACACTGCAAATGGCACAGACAGTGCCTCCTATTGTGGCTCAGGCTCAAGACTTCACATATGTAAAATGTGACTTGCAGCACTTTCTTTGAAGCCTAACCACAGCCAGGGAGCTGTAATTGCAGTCTTTGATTTGCGCCGACTTCACTTGTGGATTGAGCTTTGCTAGGGCATGCCTCGCCTGGCGAGACTTCAGCTGCAGCCCCCCAGTGAAGCCTTAGATGTGGGAAGTCTTCAGTCTCCTTAGCACATGCCTGTGGTTTCTTGAAAAGAATCCTGATTTGACCTGTTTTATATCTGTAAGGCAACACCATCATCACTCGTAATTTTTAGGTATTATTTGGTTTATCAGCAGCAGAAGCAATTTCCAGCGTGTAGCCTTAATGTGCAGCCGGGGTAAGGCTGGGTTCTAGATGCTGTTTTAAGGATAGCTACTGTGTAATTTGCTGTACTGCTTGGAAATAAAAATATGTGGGGCTTCCCTGTGCCTGTCCCCTTGCAGAATCACCGTGGTGTCTGCAGCCTCTCTAGAGGAGCTGGACATAGTTATAGGAGCTATGGAAAGGAGGCAGGCACTGCAAAAGCTGCCTCTGGATTGAGAAAGAAGCAATGGCCGCTGTTGGAAAAAGCTGAAGGGCCAGAGCAAGGCCGCAGTCGTTATTTTAACCTCCTGACTTCAAAGACAGCTTGCTGGTAAGGGAAGGGGGGAGGAGGCAGGGAACCATCTCAACAGAAGAGCATTTCATTTCCTTCAGTGAAGTAGACATTCCTGGCTGCTAATGGGGAGTAGCTCTGAATCACAGTGCTTGTATCAGACTGCTGTGAACTACTGGCCTGGCGCCTCAAGGCCATTCCTCAACAGGAAGCTGAATGTTTTCATGTAAGACTGAGAGGAAAACCTTCCCAGGAAGAGCAACCTGGACCAAACCTTTGAAAATCTGGGATGAAAAGGCACAAAATAAATATAAAGCTGCAGGGTGCTCTCCCCAGTGTTTCTCTGCTGTTTGCTTGGCCTCTCTTTCGTGCTCCTTGGAAAGGTAGAGCCCTTCGTAGCTCTTTGATCCGCACGTGTTACGGAGCACTGTGCTACTTTATAAAAAATAGGGGGAAAAAAAAGGCAGGAAGCTCAGAAGGCTTTTTTTAGTTAGGACATGGGTTGGTTTTATGAGGAAATAGGAAGTGAATTAGTCAATACAGACCACCTCTGTTGAAACTGGTGGTTTGCCAGTGGACTTCTAGCTGTGCTGTTGAAGAGGCCTCAGTGGCTTTAAATGTCCTTTTGTGGCTACCAGCAGCAGGTCTAAGTTATTTCTTATGTATCAGAGATGACAGTATTTGGACAACAAGGGAGTCTGTATCAAATCTAAGCTATACAGACCAGTTTGCTATAAATTCATGCTGGTCTTTTCTACCTTAGTCTGCAGCTGAACTTAAGTGTCCTCATCTTTGCACTATAACAATAGCCATGTGGGTGATCTCCAAAAAGGAGCCAACTTGTTTAGTAAGATTTTGGGGCCTCAGCTTATGCTGATTAAAATCTAAGGGTACAAAATCAGTTTTAGAGGCTTTCTACCCTACCCAGGATAGAAAGCCTCTAAAACTGACCTGGTACTCTTTCTACAACATGAGGCAGTGTAACTCCTTACTCAGGAGCTGCTGCACTAGTCAGCCTATGCATGAAACACTTTGTGTTGCAGTGGTTTACATGGAAGCTGCAGCGAATGGGAGGTGGGTGCTCGGTTATAAATGGCCCTGGTTTAAATAGTGCTGAAATGCAATGTAATGTAAAATTTGCTGGCTAATTCAGCTTGTGGCTCTTGCAGGCTTAAACAGTCTAGCTATCATGATTAGTCTAAAAGAAGTTTGACTTGTGGTTTCAGCCATTTCTTCATAAACTTGTTCTGTCTTGCCTTGTGTGACTCAAGGTGCTGGCAGTGTAACTTCTTTATGTGACTAAGCATTTTGTGTTTCTTATGGTGAAAATTCGCTTACCTTCTCCACTGAACTGCATTCTTGTGCTAATTTTGATCACTCTCAAAGCTGTGTTCATTGAGCCTTCTACTTGTTTGGCAGTTGAGTAATACATGGAGACCTAGAGGTTAATACTGATTTTTCTGAGATACCAACAGCTACTGGAGAGCATGTGTCCATGTGTGGGAAAAACGTCTGACTCATTAGAGCGATTTTGGGTAGAGACCCTGTTATAACCTACTTGTCTGGATCAGAAGGGCAAGGGTGATTTTTGAGTTGGCAATTTCATAAATCAGCTGATGTAACCCTGAGACCTAGTGAGGAAAAACTTTTCCTCTTTGAGTAAGAAATTCCTATTAGGCTTGTACTGTGGGCCATTTCACATACTCTAAGAATATAAATCCTTCCAAGATCTAGTGAACTTTACTGCTTGCGAGGAAGCCCATGGTTCTTACACAGCTGGAAGATGTTCCCTACCCTGATGAAGAACAGAACAAATCCTATCCAGTCATGAGGATGGATGGTAGAATCAGTGTTCACACAAACCTCATTCACCACATTCCCCTACCAAACTGCTTGCAGAAGACAGCATTTTTTCATGTCTGCAGGGAGTAGAGCTTGAGGCTCTGAATCAGAGGCTTAATTGACCTCAACCACTGCACTGCAGTACTAAAGCCCGAGGCTGTCTAATTTTGTAATGGTATCTGGGTCAAATGTTGTAGATAAATGAAATTCACTACGAAAAGGAAGTACTTCTGTAATATGCTGGATGTTTAAAACCCCACCTTTCTAGTTGGTATATCTTTACAATCCAAAGCACTTTCCATAAATATAGTTGCAAACTTCAAGCAACAGCAAGTAGTCATAAATTCTGCATTTAACTTTGACATTGTAATGCACATTCCACTAATACAGTTGTAAGAGTTACAATGACTCATCACCAGCTTGTTTGAAGAATTCATTTTTTTTTTTAAAGGCTTCAGATAGGCTTTATCACACTCTCTCTCTCTTCCACCCTTCCCTTTAGGTGGGAAAAGAAATGCTTTCTCAACTTGCAAAGCAAAGGCGGCGACACCAGGACCCCTTCTGGAGATGGAAGCTTGTTAAACCCTAGGTGTGTCCTTCATCCGCACAGACCACCCCCAAGGAGTCTGTCAAGGATGTCATTCACCCTGATGTCACTGCTAGAGACACTGAATCATAAAGACAATCACTGCCAAAATCCTTCACTATCACGAGGTCCAGCCCTGATATAAATAGAGCAAATGAGCTCCCAGGTCAGCAGAGCAGCTTTTGTCTTCACCTCTGCCTTGCACTCTTAAGCCCCTGTCTCATCTGTGTCCATATTGAGTCAGCAAACACAGTAGCATGGCTGTCTCTGCCTGCTTCAGCCAGCAGAATAACATAGACCACAGCTGCCCCATACAGCACATCGAGGAATGGAATTTGCCTGGACCAGGATGACACGCTCAACCTTCTTTTTATTTAATGGTGCGACAGGATCAATTTTGGTTTTAGCTTTTTTTAAGAAACTTGAATGCTTTTATATTTTAACTTTTAGTTTGTAATTTCTTTGGTGTATATTTTACTAGGTATGAGCTTTTAAACAAGCGTCAGAAATCTGAAATACTTTTTAAATAAACTGAGGTTTTTTGTTTTTTTTTTTTCTGCCAGAGGAAAAATCTGTATGGAAAAAAAGGTGGCTGTTTTGTTAAACTATTTGTAACAAATAGTGGCCTCTCAGTTTATATAATACAGTGTCCTATAGAACTAAATAAATGTAACAACAGTCAGCTGGTCAGTAAACTTGTTAGTCTTGCATCATCTACTCTGTAAACATAAACAATACATCCAGCAAATCTGACTGCAGTGAGTTCTCCTTCTCACCCATTCCCCTTCTCCTTGTAAAAAGCCCAGCACTTGAATTATTACTTCAATGGTTCTGTATTTGTATCTGTTTTTGTTAGCCTGTTAGTGGGATTTTATGCCAGTTGTTGAAATGAGCATTGATGTACCCATTTTTTAAAATAGTAAGGCACAGCCTTTGCCAAAAATACTGTCAACCAATTTTTTTTTTGTCATTCCAGTTTGAGTTAATGTGCTGAGCATTTGTTTTTTAATAAAAGCTTTGTAATAAAATGAAAGTTAACTGTCTTTAAAAGTGGCTTTAAAAATAAAAAAGAGAACAATTTTTGCTGGAATCCCTCAAAGGTAGAAGCAAGCTCAGGAAGGCACGGTCACTTGCCAGGCAGAAGACTTTTGGCTCAGTCTTCTGTTGCAGGAAATGCAGTGTGTCTCTTTGACTGCTCACCTGGAGTGATTTTGGAAAATGACTTTTTATTTGAAAAGTGAGCAGAAGTCTCAGTTCCATAGCAGGAATAAGGGATGGGGAGGCTCAATGCTCCCCTGTGCTGCTCAGTTAGCTTTGGCCTAAGTGGAAGTACTAAGGATCTCTCCATCATTTTCCTAGCAAAATCTTAGGGAAAGGAGCAGGGGTTTTAAGCTGATGATTGGAATATGGATTTGCTTCTTTCTGGGTGCAGTCCATGCCCATACAAGAGGTAGAGGCCTAAAGTTAAATTTCTTGTTGCTGTATAAATTATTCCTCAGCCAGGGAGTGAAGCTGGCTGCAGAATTAGCTGTGCAAGGCCTGGTTTCATGGTCTGAGATCCAGAGTCAGAATGGCCTGCCTACTGCCAGTGGTGCCTGGGAGATGCTCCTGCCATACGAGGCAGCACTTCTACTAAGGGACTTAAAAAAACCAGACACTGGAGCCATAGATAAACTACTCCACTGATTTGTGAGTGAAAAAGAAATATTATGAACTGTACATTGAATCAGCGTTCTTTGTATTCCAGCTCCCAAATCTTGTTTCATGTGAGACTGGACTGAATCAAGCTTAAGCTACAACAAATGACATAGGTCAATTACTGCCTAAGAAAACTTTGGGATTGGAATGTTTATAAACGACCCTTTAACTTGGTTGCATAAGAAATTTCATAATTAAAAATGTTATAAAACAGCTTCCTCTTAAACCAGTGTGCACTGTACACTTGCCCAGTTTTAAGGTTGTAACCAACATATTAGTTCTTGCAATATTTATTTCTAGCAACTAGTGATTAACTTAAAAAAAAAAAAAAAAGGAAAAAAACCCCACAAATATAACAAGTGACCAGGCTCTCAGATGGCAGGATAAAATATCTCTTGAGAGAATAGCAACTGTATATTGGAGTTCTGCAAGACTTGGCTATGTTTCCATTCAATTATCCCAGCCTTTGCTGGAAACCTGACTGCCTTTTAGTTTGGGGTTTGGTTTTGTTTTTTAAAGGGGAAAAAAAGGCAAGTACTTAGTGCTGTAATTGTTCTAAATCAAGGATTACTGCAGTGAGATCTGCAAATTACATGTTCCAAAGACAGTTCTTTTTAGAACTTTATAAAACATGACTACTTCATTTAGACTTTTTTACTGGCTATTTAAAAAGCCATTTACCTATTTTGCAAAAAATTGTTCCCAGTGGAAGTGTCAGCTTCATGTAGCACGTTGTCCCCAATAGACTGTTGTGAACAGTTGTCTGCCATAAGGATTAAAGATTTTTCAGCTCTAATAGTGAAGGAAAAGAATTTGGGAGCTAAAAATAATATCTCTGCTGATAATATACAGTGAATAAGCACCATGTGTTGGGCTCATTCATAGATCAGAGACCTTCCCTATGGGAAAGGTTAACTAATATGCAAGGCTTAGGATGCTGCCATGAGGGCACCTGAAACAGAGTAACCCCACTATCCCAGAATACTCCCTGTGACTTGGATCTGTGTCCACTCCTGCCCTCCCCTGCTAATTGGCATTTGTCCCTGTGGGACCAAAAGAGCCCTCACTGTGCCAGCTTGTCAGTGGAGATAGATGAGCTAGTAAAGATGGCCAAGCAATGATGGTGCTACCCTGGCTGTAAGACTAGGTTTAAATCCTTGTGACATGGAACAAAATTATTCCCGGTGAGACTCAAAACCAGCACCTAAATTCCTGATGTGCAATTTAGGCAGACATCAGAATCTAATCTTGTCTCTTTTGGGTGCCCGAGGAGATGATTATCCTGTATTTCCCACAGAAAACATCTTCAAGGATTTAAATGTTCCTACCTAATGGCTGAGTTAATTATCCAGACACTTCTGTACAAGCATTCACAAACCGCTCTCTGCCCCCGCACTTGGTTCTGTGCATGTACTAAAAGCAGTTCTCGCATGGATCACAGCATGGGTAGTCTGGTTCATAAACACAGAGCTATCCCAGTACCCAAGAAACACACAGCCTTCCCCATCCCCTCACCAAAAACAGCAGACACAGAAGAGGGGAGTTGAGCCAGAACTATTTACAGCTAATCAGGCCAACATCACAGGATGGTCTGGCTCCTCAGGCTTCTGGATCACTTGGACCAGAGCCATTTTCCCTGTGTTACATAAAAGAACAATGCTTCAGCTAACTTTGGCTTCTTACACAGCAAGTGATGACAGATTCACTAGTTGTGCTTACAGGGACTCACCAGCTCTACTGAATTATCTTCTGTTGTAGTTTCCACTTTGGATTGCGCAAGAGAAAGGGCAGTAATTTAGCTGGGTCAATTTGCAGCAAATGTAGGAACTTAAGGACCCAATCGTTGCTCCAGGCTCTAGGACAGCAGAATCCACAGCATCAGTTGTCTGCACTCCTTTGAAACCACTACAGTGCACAAGGCTTTGAAGCAACCACTCTGTTTCCTGGTGGCCTCCTGCTCTGATCTACATGGCAGCTAATTAGGCTAAAGCAAGACTGGCAGAAAATGAAGGACACTACTGAGACTTAAGAAATGCCCTGTAACCTCTCTCATAAGGCAGCTGCAGTTTTCCCCTTAATTTGCAAGGGGACCAACAGGCAAGGAAGCCTCTCCTCCAGAATGAGGACCTAACACAGAGTAGAAAATTAGAGGGGAAAGAATTAAGTCCACAAATAGCCAGAAGTCTGTCAGCTATGAATACATTTATCCTTAGTCAGGTCAGTGAAAAACTACTGGGCTAAAAGGAGAAGCTGTTGTTTGAAAATGGTTGGCTATAAAGACATCCCGAGATGAAAGCAAAAACCTAGAAAGTATGCCTAGACTTATTCATTTCTCCACGACACATCAGGAAGAGAAACTCTGGATTAGTGTATGAATTTACCCTTTGAGTCTCCTCATAGACCTGAAGCTCAGGTTTAGAAAGCCAAGCAAGCAAATCTGCCCTTGGAAAGGAATATATGTACCAGAAAGAGGGGAAACTAACCTCTTAATCACCAGATTTTGGTCAGGTCAAAACAAGGATTGAAATACTGCTCCCCATCCTTCCAGATAAACAGTCATAATTTAAAACCCATGGTCTGAAGGTATGTCTTCTCTTTGGTTGGGACACTCCTCCTGCAACAAGCATGCCTTCACTGAATCCCAGATGTCTGGTTGGCTGAGATAACAGTCACTTGTATACCTGGTCTGGGAACCTTAGAAAACTAAGGTTTTCTTCTTGAGAATGATGTACTACAAACCACATTTGATAAACTCACTCCTATCCCACCTTCCAGAAACCAAACACATACAAATAAGCAACAGGTTCATTAACCTGTCAACTATGGAAAATCAGAATAAACCAGCAGAGCTAGGAGAAAAAATTCTGCTTCATAATAGAAGAGCAACTCACCCAAGAAGTGGTCTGTACTGTTCACTGTGCTGAGAAAAGGTAAGTGACATAACAAAATCTGCAGCAGAGTAAGAAAAATAACATACTCTAAAACTTAATGATGGTCAGAAGTTATTTGGAGAGGCCATTCTTTGAATTTGTACAAATTTCCTACAACTAAGAAAAATGGTTTAAAAAGTCCTATAGGATATCTATTCAGCTGGGTTAGGACACCTCTGTCTTTTAACAGAGAAAAAGCCACAGAAATAAGGACTCAGATCCTGACAAAGCAAAACACTACAGAAGGATTAGTTTTCCTTGGTACCTGCCTCTGAAAGCAAAGTGCTGGGTAACAAAAGAGGAGACAGCACACAGCACAAGATGACAGTGACTATATCCCTTGACTGAAAAAAGCCTGAGATGGATGAGATTCTTACATTCTCATTGCTACTTTTGCTACCCTGAAATATGTTTCCTTTTTACTCTTCTCTGTGAAATGTTTAGTTTTGTCATTATTAACATAAGCAGCAACTTCTTTCATTCTACACTCTATCAATCATGAATCAATAGGCAGTAAACATATTTGCAAACAAATCATGTGACAGAACAGCCACTGTTTTTTTTCCTGTAAAGACCTGATAGCTTCAAACTGTACTCAAGTTTTCATGACAGTTACCTGAAAGAATTCACAACCAAAATACTCTAATCTAATAACCCTCAACAAATTTAACCATGAATGGGTTTAGCCACTGTTTGAAAATTCAAATTTGATAAGGCAGTTTTCACATATGGTCAAAGTTTCCCTTTGAGTGGGACTGGTATAACTTCATGACCCAGAAATCAAACCATTCACAGCACTTAGTTAATCACTGAGCAGTCTAATTCTGCCTATACTGGTACTCTAAAGCACTGACTACCCATATTTAATTGTTTAGTAAGTGTGAACTTACTGAAATTACATACTGAAACTGAATTGCAAGCCATATCTCAATATTCAAGTGGTTTATTCCCTTCTTCCTCTAGTCCATTTGATGTCACTTCTACTCTAGGGCTCCTCCCTCCTCCCCCTTCTGTCTTGTGTTTGACTGACTCTTCTGCTCTTGGCTTGTCCTCACTGGCAGAAAGAATTCCCTGTGGATGGAATAGTTTTGCTAACTGCTCTCACCACTCAGAAGCAGTCCCCCCTTTTCCAATGACCTAATGCTGGATTTCCTGTGAACCTAAAAAAATGGACTTCAATCTAGCACAGGTTTAAACACTTATACTGTATTTTTATTCTGTTCAGTTTGGAAATAAATACAATTTGAAGGAAGAAAGGGGAGAAAGATGATTTTCTAGATAAGTGAAGGAAGAATTTCCCTCCATATCTGTTCCCCAAGCACATTTGAAGGGTGGTACTTCCTTAGCTCCCAGGTATGTTGTGAGGATCAGATACAATTATGTGTAACTCATGTAAACCATAGACAGAAGAATTAAGGGATATTTTAAATGTGATGCATACAGCTATACTACAGGTATAGTTATCATAACAGCTACTACACAATTATATAAAAATGGAATATACTGTATTTATCAGCCAAAATTCAAAGAATTCTTCAGATCACCTTACTCCAGCTGTTGTTCTCACTAGCTTAACCCTTTGCCATTTTTGGGCAGGAGTTAGCTCACTTTCAGAGGCAATGGCAAAGAAACCTAGACAGAACAGAGAGAACAAAGCACAGAGAAAGCTGATGGGCATGAATTTAAGAGTTTCACCTGAACTATTTTCTATTGGGCACTACTGCTATTGTAGAATTAACCCTGCCATGACCCCAGGGAAGTGTGGAGGGATTCACAGTTAGGCTGAAGGTGTAACTAAGCAGAAGTAACAGCTCACAGATGAAATAGAAAAGTGCAAACACCAGTTGCAACTTCTCAGCTGAACAGTGAAGACTAGGTAGACTTTCTCACCTGTCCATTTATCGGATTTCAAACAATTTCTTTTAGACATTCTGGTCAATACTTAATTAAATAAAGCAGAAGACAACTCCTAACCAGGATAGAAAAGCCTGCTACATTCTTCACAGCATACTGTAATGTGAGTGGAAGGATGTCTTTGCTAATTCACATCCTGAAATCACTTCTAGTCAAAGGTATATAAAATCTTCTAACACATGCTGGATTTCCAGCTGCCAAATATCAAACTTTGTTACTTCTCTCTCCATTTCCTAGCAGATTCAGCAAGTTCTCCAAAACCACTTCCTTGCCTGCAGAAGGTAGAGAATATGGCACTCATTTTAGATTGATTTTTAGATTTTATTTCCCAATTTCAATATAAATCCATTGCAAGTTGAGCTATGTATCTGTGTACAAGCACTACTCTCCTAATATGAATTGCATATTAAGTCAAACTGATACCAGCTAGTAGTCTTATCTGTCACTGAAACTGTTCATTCCCTAAAACACAGTAAAAGCAATTTTTCAAAGTCGTAATTTTCACTAGAAACTTTACTCCTTGTAATGTTAGAAATGTCTACCACTGTGGAAAAGCTCTGGCCTTTACTAAAAATCAATGAGCCTGTGGGTGAAGATAGTGCCTATTGTATGACCATTTGACATACTCATCATTGTTTGCCATTATTCTCCCCTTCCACTGCTACTTCAAATATCACTAGGTGTCAATAGGCTAAGCAATTACTTCAGCTGTAAACATGTGCAAATAGCCTTTAGACTGTAACTCTGAGGTAAACTATATGTTCCTCTTTTCATCTATGACAACCAAATGTCCTTACAAATTTAGATCCAAGTAACAATACTGGCTTCAGTTCATAGATTTGCCAGTTAAGCGTCAACTTAGGCAACAATAGCTTTCAGTCTTAGCCAAAAATAAATTGCTAAGTCCCTAAGAAAGAGAGACTTCTTCCTTGGCTTTAAGTAATGCTTTTGTTTAAAGCATAAAAAAAAATTGTATCAGAAAAACCAGGTATGTGAAATTCACAGCATCTTCTCTCTGTCCCCCATGTTCTCTCCTATTACAAGAAAAAATTACCATTTTTAAACCCTCGTTTATCCTCATCTCTCTAGAACTAAACGAATTAGATTCTTCAGTATCTTATGACTCTTACTCTAAGGTAAGCTATTTAAATGCCCATCCTCAGTCTCACACTTCACACACACTGCCATTTTCCTAAAAGCACCCTGACTCATTTCAGAATCCACAGCCTCTTTCAGAGCAGCTCCCTCTCAATGAACTACTTCCCTACAATCTATTTCACCCATGCTCCTCCTCAAAGGACTCACAGAAGTCTTTTAAGGCACATTATTTGTGCGTCCACTGCTCACTCTCTGACACTGATGTCACAGAAGCACTCAGAAATCTGTAAGCAGATAGGACAACCCTTTGATTTAAGAGGAAGGAGAGGGTGAAGAAATCAGGAGGCAGTACTTTTTTCCAACTGTTAGGATCACAGTCTCATTGGTGCTGTCTGAAGTTACTAATTAGCAAGAGCAGAATTTTGTTCCTGCAAGTAATTGTGTTCAAGAAAGTAGACAAAAAGGAAACAGAGGAAGAAAAGTATGAAACTTGCTGTTTTCCTTCACATTTTCTCAAGAACTCTAGGAAGGTGGGAGAAATTTCCATTAAAGTCCATGCCAGTTCTTTTCTAATATTCTCCATTATTTTGTAAATTAGGTTCAAGATTTAATAATAAACGGTACCCCCAAAATCAGGCTCTTCAATAAATACTTTTTCAAGTTCTGAAAAGGATTTCAGTACTGAGAAGAAATCATAGGAAGCTAGATGCCTCATCTGTTTAGACATTCTGGAAAACATCACTAGGCTCCCAACTGAAATAAAAGGCTTTTAGAAATTTCACCCAAAATTGCAATGAAGAAAGAATTGCAACATCAACTGTAAGGAACCCATTAGCCGTTTTGACATATTCAGAGAAATAAAGCAGTTTTCACAGTTGTCAGAAACAGTTTACCTTTTACAAACTCTTTAGAGAAAAGCAACAACTAAAAAGCCTGTGAAATACAAATGTAGTGTATCATACACCTTCTTATGCTTTTGGCTGTGTAGAAGTCAAAGCAGCAGGTTTCAAACAAAGTAAATGTAAAGTAGGCAAAGATTCTGAGTTGAAGCAAGGGCTTCCTTCCAATGACTGCAGTGCTCTAGTCCAAGTCAGGGCACCACTGCATGCCAAGGAGTCAGGGAACAGAGTGGTCCCTCCATTTGATTATGTGTTACCTACATAGGTCCTGCCACCAACAGAGCAGAGAAATGTCAGCCTGTGCCCAACCAAGATCCACTTACTGTAAATGTGTGGTTTTACCAATTTCTATTGCACAAATGTTTAATACATCCATTTGAGTATGCAAGGATAATTAAGAAAAAAAAAAGGGGGGGGGGGGGGTTATTTGGTGCTAATTCACCACACTGCAAATTCCAACTGTTTACTGTAGACCTACCACCATGCACACACTTCTTCCCACAGCTCATCAGAAAGCCTCTTGCTGGTAAAAGTGGCTAATCCACAACATTTCTGTTGCTGAAGCCAAGACTCCAAATGGGGGGTTTAAGTTACTAATCACAAAAACAACTTGCATTCTTTAACTAGCAAATACTGTAAGGGTTTCTCCATTTACAGAAAACCAGTCTAGAAGTGGTTGCTGGCAGAAAAAATGGACCAGAGTAGAAGAAGCTGTTACCAGGCAGGGCAAGAGATGCACAAAGCAAAGCAGCAGCAAGCAACAGGCTAGGAAAAAATCCTGTTATCTGGCAGCATAGGACAGCCAAAGTAAGCAACAAGTTCCTTAGTGCCCGCCAAGCAAAAGCCTTGTGTTAAAATATCCTCCTGTGCTGTGGCCAACTTGCAGCCTCTGACCCCAGGCTGGAAACAAAGCTTGGCCTCACGCCTTGCTGTGATGCCTCATGCCACCACATGACAAAAGAAATGGCTCCTTTAATAACTGGGTTTGATGTTTTGTATTATTCCTGCCTCAGAAGCAACCAAAACTTCCAGCCAGCATTAGAGCTTTATGGTGCTGGTTTCTCTGCAAAGAATGCACTGCCGTGAGTTATTTGAAATTTATGGAAAACCAAATAGAAAATCTGTAGGGGAATAAAAGAGTGAATTGAACAAGTGCAAAGTTACTCCATGGGCGTACAAACCTAAATGTAGTATGTCATCAGCAACACCTGACATCATCACAGACAGTTCTGTGATCTCATGCATTTCATTTAAGACTCTGAGTAGCATTGCCTTTATAAAGGAACAAGTATATTGGACAGTAAATGGTATATAAAGAGTGATTTCAGTTTTGATGTGAATTTTTGAGAAGATCATAAAGGTCAAGGCAGATAATTCTACAAATCATCTTTACAGTTACCAGATTGTGGCTCTACTTAACCCTTCTCTAATAGAATTCAGCAGAAGCACATCCCTCTGGCTGTGAATAACAGGAAAAGATACTGAAGGAATACGTAGCATGAAAAGAATCACAGCACCTGATTTTGCCTGGTCTCAGCTATTCCAAAAAGCACAAGGAAAAGGCATTATTCAGGTCAGTTTTATAACTGCTCACATGGTTACAAACTAATGAGCAAAAATACTGAGATGTGTGTCACTGCTGTTAGAAAAGGAAGAATGTAGTACCACAGCTAAAGGTGCCTTTCCTGAAAAAATTAGCTCCAAAACTCTCAGCAGTAAATTGTTAGGAAAAGTTGGTCTCTACAAAACAGAAGCTGTGTGTTGTCTGCCCACATCTTTAAAGTTATTTTGTACCGAAAGGGCCTTTCTCTAGATGCAAGAGTAACAAGCACGCATTAAACAGAGAATGTCTGCTCCATCCTCTAGCGCCCACCTCCTGGCACCACACCCAGCCACAGGAATACACTGCATTGCACTATCATGTCTAACTCACCTGCAGACTTTACTGACCAAAGCCTGGCACAAAGTCAGGACCATACAAGAACTTTCACACTAAAATCACCTTTTTGGCAGGCAAACAAAACACCTCTTTTTCAGATGCCCTTCTCATTCTAGTAACAGATACACATTGAACAAGACAATCGTATCTCACTACACTTCACTTTATACAGCAAATGTCTTATTTTTTGCTTCTTGACCCAGATAAACATTCACTAATTTATAGTAAGTGGGTCTCCAGAAGAGACTGGATGATGAACCTCAAAGGTTTCACAGATACTTGGAGGTGTGTAAGAGCCCCATCCACAGAAGAAGCCACCACTGAAGAGCCCATCCTAGATGCTGGACCTAACCCCTATTTTAAATGGTTTTTCAAGGATATTTGCACTGTCACCTCAAAACCCTTGGGTCAGATGGCTTGGGGGACAAATACAATTCATCTATGAAAGAAAAAAAGACACCTTTCCAAGTTATTTTATGCAGTTGCTGAGTCAATTAATTCTACACACTTAATTCCTCTTTAGATCAAACTTTACTGCCACCTCTTGCACTTTATTCTCCATAAGGCACTCCTGCAGAGCACCCTCCTCTGCCCAATAAAGATTCTGCTTTCAAGTCCCTGTTTAAAATTTGCTGTGCTCCCGTTTTCTCCCCCACCGTGTCAGCAGCTAGGTTGACCACAGATGGAGCACATTTGGCAGCTGAAATGACCCAGATGCTGAATCTGGAGCCATCCTCCCAGCTGCAGTCACTGGGCTCACGTCCGACTCCTCAGCTGTTGGTTGTCAAGCTGCCCTCGAGCTGTGCCAAGCGTACATCCCAAAGCTTTGACCAAAGTGGGGCACGTGCTCTAAATCTGTGAGGCCTGCTGACAGAAATGATAATAAAGACTGAAGGTTTTTAAAGTTGGCAGTGAGGGAAACCAAACACCCTTCTCCCCCTTCTCTTCTAGCCCTCATTTTTTTCCACAACCTCTTTTCCACTATCAATAAAAGTTCAAGGAGAGCTGAATGGTGAGAGCAGGTCTAATGTGCCACATGCTAGTCTGAGGTACAGACCAGCAGGAAATTCCCCTTCACCAACACTGTGTGCAGTGGAAGGTGGCTCATGCACCTTTGCTTCAAGTTACAAACACAGCAAGGGATGGGAAATAATCTTTACTGAGGAAAAGGTGACAACAGACAATTCCTTTATTTCATTACATATTCTTTAAGCTCTCCAGAAATCATTAAACTATCAAAGCTGTAGAAACTATTGTAAAATTCAGGAGTGATTACTTAATATCCTACTTCTGGCTAATTTCCTAATTTTACTGCCTTAAAAGGGACTTCTATATTCTCCATACCTCCCCACTGAGGAGCAAAAGAGAAGGCTTACTTTGTTTCAATGACTACAGTCATTCAATTAGTACTCTGCATTCTGATGTAGATTTAAGAGGTAGCATCTGAAGTTTTCACCCTTTTCCTCATCTCTACTCATCTTAGCACAGCACTCCATAAGCTGATAAAATTAACTATCCCCCACCCACCATTAAAGTATTTCCACAGGGCCTATTCTGCTAAAAAAATAGAAGTCTCTTCTCAAATACCAAGTCCAACTCACAAATGCCTCTTTTTCTGGGTTTCTCCTATTTATTACATATACAATACTGTACCTGTTAGAGCTCCTGAAAAGAAAACACAGTTTTAGAGGAAGTTTATTTTTCTAAAATATCGCATTTACTATTGAAAAATATTTTGCACATTTAGCATTAAATACCCTATGCCTTGCTATAAATCTTCCTTTTTCCAAATTAAAGATCATCATCCAAGTAAAGGGAGCAGTAGCAAATTACTTCTACCTAAATGTTTTTTGTTAAAAAAGG
The DNA here is from genome assembly GCF_963662255.1 of Cinclus cinclus. NCBI lineage: Eukaryota > Metazoa > Chordata > Aves > Passeriformes > Cinclidae > Cinclus > Cinclus cinclus. The sequence goes on from NC_085050.1 coordinate 50,114,943, forward strand.
CATTTTTAAGACACAAAGGTCATACACATTCCCATAATTTTTAATTAGTACTGAAAACAGCAGTTCTGAAGCTAACTTCACCCTGCAGTATTTAAAAGTCACTAAACCAAGATACAAGCATTAAGAACCTTCAGTGAAACTTCATATTTAAGAAATATTTGTATATATTTAAGACTTCATATGTAGGAAGTATTTCAGTACAACCAAGTCAGTTTAACAATATATCAGTAAAGGAAAATGACTGTTTATAGTACTGTTTCTTTCCTTTAACCCTTTTCTTTCAAGGCAAGTGGGTCAAAATTAGATGATATGTAATTAAGGACGAGGATCCAATAAACCAAAAATTTTATTCTCTACTCAAAGATTTCTTATGTGATCATGTGCCAGGAACTGTCAGCACTCAGTTTCTTTATATGCAATCTGAATTAGATGATGGAGGAGGGAGGAAGAGGCAACTTGGTATTAAATAATTAATCATTATTTCTGTAACTAAATATATATATATATAGAAGCACCAAATACAGAAAGTAAAATAACACTACTACTGAGCTGAACTGGAACACCAATTCTCATGCCCACTTATTCTGTGATACTTGGAGAAAAGACAGGATTTGATGCACTCCCACCATGGACAAATTCAGCTAAAACATAAGGTACCTCACACAGCCAGACACACCTATTTGTTTACACAGCACAAACTCCCAATTGCAATCCTCAAGGTACTCAACAACAGTAGTAGTGTATTGTGTAAAAATGACACTTTAAATACAGCCAATTTACAGGACTCTAGAAAACATTCAGAAACTTTCACCAGCATCCTAGCTCATGCCCCTGAGAACAGAAATCACCTAGAAATCTTCATTATGTTTCTACAGCACCTAGCAAAAGTAGGCCCTCAAACACTAATTGAAAATGCTAGAAAACCCCAACACAAATCATGAGCTCTGCTCTTAAATGCTTTATTGGGAACTTTCTGTTCAGGGAGCAGCCTGCCATTGTGGGATTCTTTATTTTTAAATATGTCCTTCAAAACATTATTGTTCAAGGCACTTTAATTTACATCTACAGATTAGTGGTGCACTTAAGCAAATCCTAACAAAACAACCCACTGCCTTTCCAGGCTGCATTTGCCAGCATGGGAAGAGACTGCCACCCTGTGGGCTCCATCCAAGACACAACTGCAAACCCTCACACTCAATACAGAATTGTTGAAAATTTTATTTTTACGAAAGTGAGGTTATTTTTAGGATTTTCCCCGTCAATATAATAATATTTCAAACACATAAATTCACTTGTCATTCTGTACTGCACCTGAGAAAAATCAACATTTCATGAAGGCACTGTACCTAGAAAGCTTTTTGGAATTACAAGAAAAAAAACAGTCTACCAAATCAAGCTTTGACCATAGTTAACTAGTGAAATCAATCAGTTCACAAGTGAGTTATGTTCTAAATACAGCTTGTGTCACCCTTGGGAGGGTTTAAACACCTGCATTATGGCAATGCTGAATAGCATATACAGATAGTTTAACACCTCTTAAAGTCCAGAGTTCATTTGTATTTGTAAAATCCTTCTCCAGTCTTTTTACCCAGCTTCTTTTCTTCTACCAGTTTATTCAGGAGTGGGCTGGGTGCAAAAAGAGGGTTGTTGGGCTCTAGGGAATGCCATCCTGGAAAGGAAGGGAAGTGGATGAATTAGTAACATTCTGTTTATATGCAAAGATAATACAGATCTGCATCTCCTTAGAAAATTATTCAAAGGTCAGAAAACCAAAAAAGGACTGGAACTTATTCTACATTCTCTGAGGCCCTGCAGTACACCTTCATAAAGCCCAGATCAGTATTGATGATTATGTACAAATCTAACAATTAGTCTTCAGGCGCAATGTACTCCAAACACCTTATAATCTCCACCACTGAGAATTTTTTAAAACAGTTAAGGAGAACTTCTGAAAGTTAAGTTCAAGGAAATAAAATAAAGGCTCTGCTGAAAAGAAATTCAAGTGCAAAGAAATCCCAAGTTTAACTTCTACCTGCAAAACACATGGTTATTTAGAACAATATAACACTACTCCACAGTACTGACTAAAAGCAAAAGAGGTTCCAATGAAAATGCCATCCTCAAAGTGACATTCTGCCTCAGAGAATGTTTAAGCTGCTTATTCAAAAGAACACAACAACCATCAACAAAAAAAACCAAGCTGTCACCAATTATGTATGTTTTTGTTACTATATTGACATTCACCCACTTATTAACTGAAGTGACAGGGAAGTGGTTCACTTAAGTCTTTTGAGATTTTGACTGGGTTTCCTATTAAGAATGAAAATATGGCTGGATAGAGAGCCTCAACTTTTGTTGCTCTTAACAGAATTCTTCACCTCCAGTACATGTCACTCTTCCCACTGATTCTTTTTTAGTTATATAAAGTACCATTAATGTTCATAATACTATTATTTTCCAATAGCACTTGATGAAGTGAAGCAAAGCCACCATGTACAAAGGGGTACGGGCATGCAGCACAAATGCTGTACTGACACAGACTTCTGAGCTGAATTCTAACTCATTTCTCCTCAACAGTTCAAAGGCTATTACCATAAACATTCAGTTTAAATAATTAAGAGTCACATTTGCATTAGAACATTTACAATTTAGTTAAGAAGTGGAAAAGCAGAAAAAAAGAAGCATGCAGTACCATCTATTATGTATTTACTGGTATCCAACCCAACATAGTCCAGCAGTTCAAATGGACCCATGGGATAGCCAGCCCCAAGCTTCATAGCAACATCAATATCTTCCTTTGATGCATCTCCTAGAGAAAAGATTGACAGTTTGATGAACAGAGAAGATTCTGTATCTCCTTGGCACCACTCATAAATAATTAACATGGTGTTATTTCACCCTGGTGCAGCTCTTCATAGAAATCTCTGCATGTTTCACAGCCACAAAAACTGGAGTCAGCATACACATGCTGGAGCATAAAGCTGAACCTCTCACAAAAAAGGAAAAAAAAAGCAAGCCCTGCAGGCCTGCTTTCCATTTTCCTGATTTTCTCTTGCATTACAATACAGAGCACTGCCCTACGGATGGAGCCACAGCGACTATGCTGACCCTATCAGAACAACTAAAGGAAGAACTGGCCACTATGAAGAAACAAGAGCTGCTTTTAGAGGCAGCACAACAGGGTAAGTAAGGAAATAACTCAATTTCAGCTTCATGAGATCAGCAGCAGCTTTTGAATGACGTACAGGATAAAGCTGCCCTTACACTACAATTGCCAGAACACAAGTGATATCCATCTGATGGGTAAGGCAGGCATGGAGAGGGGAGCAGGAGCAGCTGAGTAACATGCTTAGCTACAGCACCTATCACCAGAGGGTATCTGTTGGGATCAGAGATGGCAGCTAGGAGAGACCTGAAATGACTGTGCAGGTGCAGTTGAATTCATTAATTCCAAAATTATTTTAAAAGAAATAGTCAAAATGATCCAAAACTTGTTACTTCTACTGTTAACTTTAACATCATTCTTTAGCTGGGAATACATATTTTAGACTGTCATCAAAGCAGATGCACCTGTATTGTACACCTCTAACTCATATTTTGAGAAAGGCAGTGCACTTTCTCTGCAGATCCTATAAAAAGGATGAAGTTACACAAGCCCCAGAGGTACTTATTAAATAACCCCTGTGCTCGATGCGTACAGGCACTCATGGTGTCCGGCACCTTGGCAGACACAGCCTGCACAATTTATATGGTAAGATCAGAGAACCCTAGAAATGAATTTACAAAATCTGTTGCAAAAGTAACAACTTCAGTGACAGTTCTGTATGAACTAATAATTTATATATACACCATTTTACTCTTTAAAGCTGACAGTGTTTTTTTTAAGCCACATTTTATTTCTGAGAAGCTGCGGAGAGTAGCCTTACCTAATTCTAACCTAATTTCAGTTCCCCAAATTCAAACACAGCTAAATCCTCAGCTCATTTGCAGTTGACGCAGGTATACAGACTTATTCTCTCACCAGGTTTGTCCCACTTTGTCAAACGTGGGACTTGGCCACTTGGCAGTTACATTACAATGCAATAAAAAATAGTAAAAGGGCAAACAAGGGCTATATTCCTAGCTCATTCAGTCTCTCCTAGTATAAAACAGACTTTCATAGAGACTTAGCTGACTTATTTAAACTAAGGACAGAGCAGTACAGACCACTATACATTAATATTTACAATATGCCCCGTTTCAGTAATTATTAATATACTAAAGGTATGTTGCTTATGCAAAGTACACATTTAACAGAATGAGATTTTGTATAAATAACAACTCAAGGACTAACCCAATAAAATGGCATTTCAGTGCTTACAGTTACCCAGAAAGAGACACAATTCATTTAATGCAGATGATAATCTGGCTCAAGTGTCTACTCTGAGAATAAACACAAAGGATTTGATAAAAATTTAATCTGATTCACTGGAACATATGAATTAAAAGACAGCCATCAGCTTTCCCAAGACATTAACTACCTTTTTAAATAGATTTCATTAGAGGTAAAGAAGTCACAAATGAACTTGAGCAAGTTTGGAAATATAATGTGGGAGATAACACAAAAAGAATAAAGATGAAATCAAAATACTGTTTTGCTTAGGCAAAAGCAGTCAGCTTTAACATACAAACTCAGTGACTGTTTTCTTCTGCATTTAAAGTTCTGTTGTCTCCTGAAATATGCACAATGATACATATCACTTAACAAAGGCACCTCTTTTAAACATGCTGAAACACCCAGACACTTTATTTAAAACTGACTTTTTCTAAAAGAATAATGCCCCCTCGCATTCATGCCTTTGCCTTTCAAGTCACTAAATTTGCTCTTTTCTCCCTTTGAGATGTAATTAGGTACATCTGTTGATGGATAAACAAGTAGTGTTGCTCCTTTTTTTTTTTTTTTTAAATCAAACCATCCCTTCCATGTGCCTTAAAAGAGATTTTTAATATTTAAAGCATATTTGGTGGAATCCTGAAAATTGTGCGCTTTCATCTGTAAAAAAGCAGTGATTTCAAAAACAAAATGTTTCAAATGACATTCTTAGTAGCATGGAGCTATGAGCAGAGCACTTGAAATAAAAGCAATTACAGTCTGTAATTTCATCTTTATCCACTACATTCATTATTGGCATCTTTTCAAAACAAGCTTCAATGCTTTGAAAAATTCAGTGGTTCTTTAGGGATTCGTGATTATTTTTACCTACATATTAATGTAAAAGGGAACAACAGTGAGACTGGAATTCCTGAAGACACTATGTTAAAAATCAACACAGAAGGGGAACAGGAAGTTTTATGTGGCAGTAGCTGATCTTGAATCGCTTCTGTGCCAGTTCCATCGTGTGACACCATTACAGCACTTACCACAAAACTGGTGGTTTATTTCACAAGCCCCATATAAGTGAACTCGGGAGAACTTTATTAATGGCCCCATTATGGGACTTTCAATCACTTTTATCAATGTCTCCTGGGATAGAGAATGTTCCTAAACAGCCAGCAGAGGCCATTTTTATAATGGCACTACACTCATCTTGCCACCTCCAAGCCAAAAACATTTTCCACTACCAAGAATTTCACACACAAGTACCTTCCAACTCTGCATAACCTGACATTTCAAAGAGAAGGCAAGGCCTTTCCAGCTACAGATGTTGGCTCATATCATTCTCTATTCACTTCCAGCCTCTAATGTCTGAAAATTTTGAGGGAATCCCAAGGCTTTTCTGAAGCAATGTAACATTTAGCAGTATTATATGTCAACATCCCTTGAAGTCAATACCCCACCAAGTACCTCTCTCAAAAAGTCGAACAGCTTCCATCATATATGGCACCAAGAGACGGTTTACAATAAACCCGGGAGTATCCTAGGAAAAATATAAATGGGATTCTCAGTAAACACTCTTTACCAGAACTACACTCAAACGGGACATGACAAGCAAAACAAGTGGATGAAGACACTTATTGTATCATTACTTAAGATACTCTCTGAACTGTATTTTTCATCTCATTCATCTGCTCAGTATTAAAGCATAAAACATTGTGAAAATCAAACGAGGAATGACACACAAAGAGTCATCATGACTGAGAACAGTAAGACTACTACAAGCCCAAAGCAATTAATCTTAATTTAATATGGCTAGTATTTTCTTTATCAAGAGTCTAAGGATATGATTTCCTGAAGGCCAGGAGAAAAGCAGTTCCTCCCCAATAGGTTTCTGTGTGTGTGTCCACTACCAGAAGCACTCCTGATTAAATAGTCTGCTTCTCCCCCACTACTCACTGGTGATCCATACTTTTGAAAGTTAGGACCATTTTAACAGCAAACATCAACACTAACAATAAAAAGATAAGACACATGCTGTCAGAAGGTAACAAATGAATACAAAACTTCTTTTGCACAAGCATCAATCAAAAGCACAAACAATTAATCAAACACAAAAGAAAGAGTGTTGCAAATACACTATTATTTTGTATATTACTACTGTTTCAGATGTTTATTATTCATTCTACTTTATCTCAATATTTAATCCAGATAATCCCAAGCAATGTTTCTTCTATAAGCAAGAATTTTTTAAAAGGTTCAGACATGAATACTGCATTATTCTCTATTGAAGTTAATTTATAACAATTCTACAAATATAATATAACAAATATATTCTACAGATTGCATAAACTGTGACAGAAATAGGAAAAAAGTTAACTGAGGCCACAGAACAATTTAGCCAGAATTTAGAGAACATAGCCAGAATTAAGAGTCCAGCATGCAGAAGCTGAATTAATTAATCCTGTAACTATCGGATTGCAGGCCCTTCTTTTTATGATCAGCTGTCTCCTGGGGGCTGTGAGACTCAAAGCAGTAGCTTGCATAAAACTATCCAGACCACAGCTTAATTGATTAGGAAAAAGTGTGCTTTCGAAGCAGAGTGTTCCTTGAGAGAAAAAAATCCAAAGCTGAGAAGAAATTAAGATTAATATGTGTCTAGTAACTGCAGTCTTAAGAAAAACTTGCAATGAGCACACACCATGGAGGATTCAGCCAAATGCTTCACAGTACAAGAGGCAGCAGTTTTGTCTCTGGCATGAAGTCCTGCTTAAGCTCTCCAGTCTATGCTTCTGCAGGACTTGAAAAAAAGACTCCTTAACAGTAAGCCCTGACACCTGTGAGTTTTATTGCTCTAGACAAGATGTCTAGATCATTGGACCTTCAAGAATTTGTGGTAAATGTGGGTGTTCCGTTTGTCAAATTGCTTTTAATTACAAAGACGAGCTGGACAAGAAGCAGCCTGGAAATTTTTGAAGTGCTCACACATCTACTAAAACCTACCACCTTAAAATTATCAGTCTACAAAGATAAACCCTCTGAACACTATACTGTCAAAACATACTCACCTTACAACTGACAGGACTCTTTCCTACTGCTTTACTGAAATCCACAAGTGATTCAAAGGTCTTTTGGCTGGTCATTGGAGTCTTGATGACCTGGGTACAGGGAAGCCAGAGAGAGCATAAGCATATTTATGAGAAGAATCTCTCTCATTTCTCCATTACAGCAATATAATCCAGAAGACTCCTCCAGAAATTCACAAAATGTTTTGCCAAAACACTACTTCAATGGATAGATATGTAATAGGCACAGAATGCTATATTACATGTAGATATAGCATTTTGCAGTATTGTGTTTCTTTAAAACACTTTCCCACTCAGCCATTATGGATGGAGGGTAAAAGAACTATGAAAGCATACTCAAGAGATTATAGCATATCAAAACAGCTTTAAATGTTACATAGTCTCTGTTGTCTTGGGAAACACAAAGACATCACTCTAGAGAACCACTTAAACAGCCATAGTTCGTGATGTAACAGACACTACCAGCTACTCCACCTCACTAGAACATCCTCTCAGGTAATTTTAGGGAGTGATAAGGTTTCTCCTTGGCCTCCTTTTCAGAATCTAAACAATCTCAGCATCCTCATCTCTTCCTCATCCTCAAGTGAATTACTCTCTGGACTTAACACCAGCTCTGTTTCCTTTCTCGGGACCTGCTCCAGCACCTCAATGTTTTTCTTATAGTAAAAGGCCCAAAACTGGACACAGCATTTGAGGTGTGGCCTCAGCAGTGCTGAGTACAGGGAGTCACTGCTCTGCTCCTGCTGGCTACACTACTTTGGACACGAGACTGGATGCCATTGGCCCTCTTGGCCACCTGGGCACAGCTGGCTCATGTTCAGCAGCTTTCAGCCAGCACTCCCAGATCCTTTTTCTCTGGTCAGATTTCCAGCCCCTATTTCCCAGCCTGTAGCACCAGAAACACTGAAACTGACTTCATCACAAAAGTGACAAGGCAAGAAGATTCATCTCCTGACATTTTCTATTGATTTCTACACTGGTATCAGCATTTCTTATGAAGAAGCCTCCCTGCTTAAAATGATGGCCTAAAACAGCACCACTGCTGGTAGTTCAGTGGAGAATTCAGGAGCCTTGAGACTGAAGGAGTTACCTCTGTCTCTTAAACTCACCTCTCAACAGAGACTGCAGCACCCTCTATTCACTAGAGGTAGCAAATTCCGTATCAGAACAGCTGCAAACTGAGATCTGTTCTGTCAGTCTAACTGAAATCCCACTGTTGACAATTGCACTGCTGGGCTGCACATACTGCTATGATGGAACATGATGATAACAGCCCCTGTAAGGAATGCTCATAAGACACCCACCTCCACAAGCTTCATCATAGGCACAGGATTAAAGAAATGGAGACCACCAAATCGGTCCTGCCTGGTGGTTGCATTTGCCATCTTTGTGATTTGCAAGGATGAAGTGTTGCTTGCAAATATCGTATGCCTGGAAATAAGAAATACATAAACTGCATAAAGGACAGTAGGAGACTGAGGCACTAAACATAAATAGACATCCATTGGCTAACCATCCAAGAATTCCCAGAAATATCCCTGCAGTTTACCATGGTCCTTTTACTGAGGTCTAAGCACAGCAATGATTAAATAATCACTGCAAAGACTGTGTGACTTCCTGTTTCTTGAGGAATTACATTGAATGCTTTTATTAGGTGCTGGAAAAAAGGACTATGCAAGTAGAAAATTTTATTTAACTCCCCTAATCCATGCTAGGTAATTCCTTCAGCAATCCTGGAAACCCAAGGGTATTTATATTTGTTGCTAAACACATTTACACATCTATTGAAACCCAATCATATGCCACGTCTAAAATGCACTTTGGAGACTTATACAAAATCTGCAAACTACTTTATTTTAAAATTGTCAGTGATAAACATGATGAGCAAATCTACCACCAGAGCAAAGATCTGATGGAGGAAAAAACAGAAAATTTAAGATCTGCCATGCATAGGACACTGCAAAGGATACACAAAATGCCAAGAATTTTAAGACATATGAAGTCCTTTTCCCAAAATAAACCAGATTTACAAACTGCAACTTATAGTGGTTTGAGTTTTTTGTTTGTTTGGGTATTTCTTCCCAGCAAATATCTCAAAACCTCAACAGCCCTGCTATCACACCAAAAACTTACAGAAACGGCTTTTTCTTCAAATCATGAAAATCACAAACTAGAGATTAAAACCTACCTTTCAATTTGGGTGCATCCTACCATCCCTTCGAAAAGCTATCCTACTGGACTCAGCAAATGTTTATCTACATTAGTATTTTGCTTACACTGTACTAAGATGTAACTGAGGTTTACAACAGAGCTTTCGGAAAAGTTATGTCCAAGGCATGGGGACATCTTATAGTGGTATTAACAAAAACATTTCAAGACAAAAACACCCACTTTGTTTTCCATTTTTAATTATGCTTTCTTTTTTGTTATAGTGAAGGAAATAAAAAAATCCTGAAAATTCCTGTTTACTCTTCTTACAAATATTCTTTTATTATATCCCCACCATAAAGTGGCCTTACACTGTTCTGAGGTGAGGTACTAACAGGAGCATTCTGCATTTCATAGTTTTGACCTTTCAAGGTCACTGTGTACAAAAGTCAATTACTCTCATCAAAAATTTGCCTCGGCATATAAAAATTAAAATATTCATATAAAAAAGAAGCACATTGATTTGTGAAATGTAATAATTGCTAGGTCTATATCCAAGTTCACTTAAGAGCTTTTACCTCAGTACCTCTTCTGTAGCCTCACACAATAGAAAGTCTTGGAAAAAAGAAAAGCATTGAATTTGCACTGTGAACAAGTGCATTTTAGTTACACTTTCTTCTCTGACCAACTAATTGATTTCAGTTGAGTTTAAAATAGAATTTTCATGCCTATGACTTCGAATTACACAATCCACGCTTCAGGTAACAGCAGAGTTGGGAGGCTTTGGGAAACCAGTACTAGTGAAGCCATGGAACTGGCTTTCCCAGCAGCAGAGTGCTTTCTCTTGGTGCCATCTAGTGGCTCAGGGAAAGACATCAAAAGCAGAGCCCAGCACAAGAGAAACATTAATAAATACTTCCAATAAATCAGACTCTTACAGACCAGCTGCCTTACATAGCAAACACTGAACAACACCTCTTTTTTAACAGTTTTATAACACATTCATTCTAACACAGTGAACTGCTGAAAAACACCGGCCAGGTCCAAACTGAGTTTCCACATCTAAAGGAAAATTCTAGACCAAGGAATATTGATGGGCATTTCCTACATGCAAGAAAAAAAGCAGAAGCAAGTACAGAAAAGTTCTTAAAGTGGATACCCAAAAGTTGTTTTGTCATATACATTAAGACCCTGTTTGGAAAAATGCTGCAGTGTCTACAAAAATCCTAGCCTGACCTTTTTCAAAATGGGAATGCAAGATTGACTCCATTCAAGAAAACAAAAACAAAACTGAAGAGTGGGTAGCAATGCTCTGCTCCAAAGATGATGACCATCTAACACAGTAATACCAAATACGGTGAGTATAATACTGAGAGGAACAGAAATATACAATTCTGCCTTCTGCATTTTGCAAAGCTCCAAGAACATAAACCAGTACGTCGTCAGGAAAATGGCACCCAAGAAACAGCATCCACTGTTTCACCTGGACAGTTACCCAGCTGAGAAATACCCTGAGTGTCCAAGATGTCCTGGGGTTGCCAAACACTCCTGGCTTATTACATTTGATTTGAACATTTACGAGAAATTCACTCCCCACTCACAAATACAACTTCTCTCAATAAAAGAATAGCTTTCCCATCCCCTACATATATAGATCCACTTTCAGAGGAACTACAGTTATTTGATAAGAAAAGGAAGAGGAATTAAGTTGTTACTTGTGCTATGCTTTTTCAATGTAATATTTTAGTTTTTTGCAGTTCCCAGACTTATTTTTTTCCTTGGAGATGTTTTCATGGAGCAAAAATGGGAGACAAACAAGTACATGTTACAGCTAAGGAAATGCACAAGATATGAAATACAGCACAAAAAATGCCGAGTTTCACACACCTTGTATTTCACAGACAGAATTCATCATCTTGTCAGAACGACTGTAATACATAGCCCCTCATATTTCTACCTGCTATCATCCACCCCTGTATTAAGTCCTGAGACTTGAATGAAGGCAAGTTCTCCAAAGCATCCTGGTCTTTCCTGGTAAAGTTCCCTGTAACCTGCACTTCAGAGGGCCATCAATGCCCAGAGCCCCCCAGAAGCAAAGCTCCTTCCGAGACTGAAAGCTGTCTTTAAACAAATCCTGTCTTTGTTACCAATTAATCACAAGTCTGCCACCCCTACTGGGATGGCACAACAGTCCATACAATAGGTTTATAAATTTTGAACTATTCAGCCTTAGAAAAGGCTGTAGAATGCTTGCACTGACGGAGAGAGCTTTCCATTCCAGCACAGTGCCATGTGGGATGAGTAGAGCCTTCCAACACATGGAAAAACACTCACTACAGGTTTCTGTCTTTCCCCACACTAGGCACAGTATCTACAATTCTATACTCTCTCACATTTACAAATTACCTTTTCTATCTAAAGCTAGTATTTTAAACATTCCACTATTAAGTTGCACTATTTGATGGGATTTTCATCTACTTTCTACACTACAGCGCATTTTCTTTGCCATTCACTTCACTTTCCTTTATCCTACACATAAGACATCAGTATGTTTACAATAATTTCCAAATATCCTCTTAAAAAGGAAGGCTTCTTGTCTTAGCCCTTTTTCCCAACCCTACAAAATCACCCCTTTTGCAATAGGGAGGAGCATATTTGAACAACTCTCAGTAGCTTTTAACACTGCAATGTAAAATTTCAAATTTTACAGCATCTACACTAACAAACAGCTCAGTCTTACAAAAAATAGTCTCAGGTGTTCCAAACATACATATTTTTAAGTGAAACTCCAAGTCCCCACACCCACATTTCCTTGCTGACTGGTTTTAGAGAGCTTGCCATTTAGTACACTCCAATTTGCACATTAAATAGTCAAGCAGTCAATGGTCTGTTTGCACAAAATAGGCACAATCCAACCATAACAAGGTACTCTCATAAACACAGCTAATTACTTTTGGGTGTCAGAGTAATGGCAAGTTATTCTGTGCTCAGTACATGGCTGCCTGTGATCATTTACTGTTTTCAAAATTACCAGGTAATTTTAATTACTGACAGTATGAGAAAGCCTGAAAATTTCCTCAGGCTGAAGTGAACTAATGATAACATCTTTTCTCCCTTGACATGATATTTAAAGTACAGCTTGCCCAGTTGACAGGTTAGACAGTCTAAAACACCTCTTAGCCAATACCCCCAGATTTACCTGTGCTAGTTAAAATCTCAACCTGCAAGCAGTCAAGGTCCTGTGATCCTGACTCATCAATTACAAGGCTTAAATTTCTGAGGCTACATGCTCAACAGCTTTTTTGGGTTTGGATAAAATTCAACAGTAACTTCCAACAGTTATCAAATATAGTTCAAAGACATTTCCAGGGACTTTCAGTAACTGAATGAGTCCCTGCTAAAATACTATTTACCCTTTTACAGCACACACAGTGAGCAATGGCTGTTTCATAACTCTTGTAACAATACAAAGTCATGTTAGCTCACTTAAAACATTACTGAGCTGACAGAGACTTCTTAAAAACTTGTTTATGTCAGGTGTGCTGGAAACAAACACTTTAGCATCCCAATTCCCTATGTAAGTATGGGAACACAACATTAACAGTAACCCATGTGTACTGGAACAAGTTAATTCTACTGTTCTGCATTTGTAGTTGGATTTAGATTTGAACTTGCCAAAGTAGATGGGCAATCTTAATGACTAAACACACCTGGAACAACAAATGAAGCAATGCAACACACCTGAGGATGGCTGTAACATATGCACCTGGCACATTCCACACCAACATGATAGTTGGGAGCTAGTCTAAGAGACAGCAAAACTCATTTTTAAATAAAACAGCTAAGAAAATAGAGAACTAACTGTAAGTATGAAAACAGAAAATACAATAGGCTAAGTTTCAAAATGTAACAGGAAAAATACACATACTCTGGAGCAAACTTATCTAGTGTCTTGAAGAGTTTATTTTTAACTTCCAGGTTCTCCACGATGGCTTCTATCACCAAATCCGTGCTGTGGACCACTGATGCTGCATCTGTGCTTGTTGTGAGGTTCTTCAAGGTCTTCTGAATGAACTCAGCACCAGCCTAAAATATTTTCAAGCAGCTGTAATGTCTATTTGCAGTGATTTATTTTCCTTTTACATGAGAATTCCCTTATGTGCTCCAATGTTTTTGACCCCCCCCAAAAAATGCAGGCAGTCTGCCACATTTCCAAATCAATAAGAGGTCTAAGTGTGTAGAGTTACAATGCTTTCCACTGAAAATTTTCCTAGCCAATCAAATCTGTTTTGAAGCAAACAGGAGACCTTTAAACTCATTCTTTTAGGAAGACCATTTGCTGTAGTCCAACCTTCAGCACCAGAGTCTGAGTGATCACCTGGTTGGTCAATCAGTAGCTATAACGACAGTGAAAAAGTGGGGAGAAATGTTTTCTTACTAGTAAATCTGCTGACATAGTTTGTGAGGGCAGAAATCAAACAGAAATGCAAGATTTTTAGCCAAGGGTAAAATTTGTACTACGTCTCCATTTAAAAACCCTATATGGGAGAATATAATGTCATACAAAAAGTGCAAGTTATTATGTGGACAGTTTTCCTTTTGATTAAAATACTCCACATAATTACGTGCATATCCTCAACCCATCCTGACACTTCCATACTGCTAACAAGCCCTTTCCTTTAGTTTGTCTGCTGCATCCTCTTCTGGCAGTCATCACTATCAGTATACATTGTACATGTTAATATGTATCAAAAGAAGAAATAAATCTGCTATGGAATTTAGAGAAAGAAGAACAGCAACAAGTAACTCTGAGGATACAAAGTTCAACTCATCAGCTGCTCCACAGCAGCTTGCTGCAAATACGAACTCACAGGTATCACTTGCACTCTCATATCCTTTGCAATAATCCTGTGCCCAAGTGTCAGGAGGGGAAAAAAAACAAAGAAGACTCCTTACTCAGGTATTGAGACAATTTTGTTACTATTTGCTTTTGGATAAAACAGGTGCATTCCAAGGTAAGCAATCAAAGACTGCTTGCTTTTAAGCTACAATGAATAGTTTGACTCCATTTCACATTTAGGATCTGTTTTAAAAGATTGCCAAGTTGGTTTAAATCTTTATGCTAAAGCTGAAGCTTATCAAGGAAAGAAAATGAAGTAAGACATCTTTCAATCTCCCTAAATTAAAAAAGAAAAAAAAAACAAAATGGAAAGTCTAGGTTCTTGAGCACACTGGGAAAAAAGTTTTCTTTTTAAGCAAAAAAAACCATGGTCTATAATGCATACTCTATTTATAGAGTATATATCCATATATAGTATATATATCATGCATTATCTATAATGCATGCTCTATTTAAGCAAATAAAATATGCTCTATAATGCATAATTGCCATGTCGTTAAGTTCAATATGGCAGTTTTTATTCTTCCAAGTTTTCCTAGAGGAATAAAGAAGGTGTTAACCTCAGGCTTATCTGCAAACTTCTTCTTTGTCACTCTCTTCAAACTCTCTTCAATTCCTTTTGTAGACTTTTTAAGGATTTCATCTGACTGGTCAACTAACACTACAGTGTGACCACTGGCTGCTGCAACCTGAAAGGAAAAAAAACACAAAAATTCAATATCTATGTCACAAAACAACCAACCATATTGATTTGTGTAGACAGTCAATATGCCAGGCATTCAGGCAAAAGTGAGCTAAAAGACATTGAATTAAATGCACTTGACTAGAAAAATCATAAAAGTCTGTATACAGTTGGGGTGATGCTGAGGGGATAAAGGTCTCAAACAACTTGAAGGAAAAGGAAAAAGAAATCTCTCTTTCTCTCACACTGTCTGCAGAATCTTGTGTCTGAAGGCATCTAAATTCTGTGGCTGTGGCTACAGAATAAACAGCCATCTTGACAGCAACAAGTGTTTTAGCTGAGAGCCTTGGACCTTGTAAGGAAAAAGGGCTGTGGAGACCAAAACTGGAATGCTGGCAGGGTGAGCAGGTGGCACAAGGGATGGCCAACCCTGTGTCCCCAGAACACAGCTCTGCTCTCAGGCCATGAGCATGTCCCTGCAGCAACAGGAAGGTGACAGCGGAGCTGGGAGCAGCAGTGAACATTTGCTACTCCAGGATTCCACACAGACAGGAATGGCTGCAAAATCTCCTTACTATGCACTTGGTGCAAACACTGGGTCAGCTGCACACAGCAGTACCAGATTGCCTTTTCGGTTGATATTCAAATTAATTTCAAACACATAACCTCACTGTCTCACACTGCATCAGCATATTAAAGATCAGCTGCTCATTATCTGTTACTTCACTGTTACTTTATTTATGTTCCTCTTGTTCGTTAGCAATAGCCTATCTTCACTTTCAGAATCCTTGAACTAACAGAATTATGATTTAGTAACTGTGTAAAACAGATACTAAAACATGGTTCCGCTAACGGTTTTAAAGTCACTCAACTTCAGGGCTTATCTCCTGCAATCTTTTACCTCGCATTTAACCTTACATCCGATGACTAAAGACTTCTGCACCCACAAGATCTACTCCAACAAAGCTAGCTGAAACGGAAGTACAGATATGTCATGAAGAAAAGCATGGTGATATTCTCATCCAATTTGCCTCACTAACCCAGCAAATAAAGAAATGCCAGACACTTATTTATTTCCAACTTGTTTTTTTATTTTCACTATGGCCATTCTATAAAAATCCCTTAAACCAAACTTGTACTTCTAACATTTCATCTGCCGCTGATCATTTGTAACCATGAAGCAAGACTCTTTAATCCTCAGATGAAAAATCATTACCAAACACATTTTTAAGAGGTGCTTCACTGAGGATCCATTTATGACACCATCACTGGTATCACAGCTCGTGAAAAATCCTAGAAAAAATTAACATCTCCCATTTCCCACCATATTTATATGGACAGGGAAGAAGAAAATGAGACAAGATCATACCATTTCCTTGCAACTCAAACACACACTGGCCTAAACTCTACTATCCAATGATCTTAAGAATGCTAAATAAGAAACACGAGTGCTGGGGGGTCAGTTAATATTTTTCTCATACAGAAGTGCTTTTCACAGGGCAGAATCAAAAATTATGGTTTTCAACCATACCTTTTAGCATGAAAAAGCAAGAGAAGAGGAGACACAATTTCTTAAGTGTTCAAAAAGCAATGAAAAGCAGCTTTATTAATAGGGTACAGGGGAGACACCACTCAGTGTTACAATGACCTCTGCTTTGAGATTATTTTGGATTGATAAATTGGAGGCAGATGGTCAGCCAAACAATCCTGGGTCCTTTACAGTGGTAGAGGCCTGCAACCCCTGTTACTGTCAAATACCAGACATGTTTCTCTTGACAAGCTGCTCTCTGA
Organism: Cinclus cinclus; assembly: GCF_963662255.1. NCBI lineage: Eukaryota > Metazoa > Chordata > Aves > Passeriformes > Cinclidae > Cinclus > Cinclus cinclus. The sequence continues at coordinate 50,131,904 of NC_085050.1, forward strand.
AAATGTGCAGTCCAGCAGAACAAGATCAGCTCACTTACCTGGAAAATTGTAAGCTTTGCTTAGTGTACCTCTTCCTCAAACAGAAGAACAACTTTTTTCAAAATTGTTCTTTGATAGTTCTTCAGTGGAAACCTCAAGCTCTAGTGTCACGATACAGAGGAGTGTTTTTATCAGAAAAGTGCATAGACAACTATTTCCTTAGCCAAAAAAAAAACCCAAAAAAACAAAGCCTCTGTACTCCTTCTGCTATAGATTTGCCAGGAATATAAGAAATCTTTAGTTCTGAGCAGCAAACCTGTTCACTCATTGAAATGGAGAACTGCTATTCATGAACTCCAGCTCCAGCCTCACTGTCAGTTTCTGCTCAGATGTTTGTCTACTCCCCTTTATTCTTTGTGAAGTTTGTGGACTACCCTGGTATCCTGGGCAACAAGTTCTTTCTCTGAATTAAGTAAGTGCAGAAACTTTCAGTCACTGAAAGGACTCCTCAATTTCATGTCCCAAAGCTGTCGAGTTAAAGGTGAACTTAAAAGCCAAAGGCCTGGGATTAAATGCTGGGAAAATAAATACTGTTTAAATATTAACCTTCATAATTCTGAAGATGACTGACAGCTAAATGCTCGTTTTAGCTAGTGCGTTCTACTGGTAAAATGTCTTAAAATTTCACTTGATCTGCTTCCTTGCTAAGTTAGAAGAATCTTCTTTCCAACCAACATTTCTCACATATCATTAGCCACTGTCTGTTTACAGTTATTCCACGCATTGTCATAAGAATCACCTTAAACAATTTAAACCATCAGCCTTGGTGTTTCTTCTCGCCAAGCCGTCTGACCTGAAGATGTGCTGATCAGCAGAACTGTGGAAGTTGAGCAAGCAGAGAGCAGCAATACTTTGTACCCCGCCTCGGCAGGAGCCGGAGCCGAACCCAAACCCGCAGCGTTCTGGCAGAGGAGCGCAGGGGCGCGACCCAGCACGGCCGGGAGCCAGCGCAGCCACCGCTCCGCACACGAACACAGCCCGGAAAGGCGAGCGCCAAGGAGTTTGACCACGGACCGAAACACATTCCGAGAAGCGCTAGGAGGGTTGTTTCGTTTCGTTCCGGGTTTTATTAATGCTGGTCCGCCAGCAGAGCGCTCGCCCTCCCTTGCGCTCGCCCCTTCCCGGCCGGGCTCAGCTCCGAGCGCAGCGCAGCGGACGCAGGAGCAGCAGAGCGGGAAGGGCCCGCGCTGGCCACGGGGCTCGCCCCGCGGCCCCGAGCACTCGCCGGGCCCCGGCCGCCCCGCGGCCGCCATGGCGCCTCCGCTCCCCCCCGCCCCGCGGCCGGGCCGCCGCGCCGCGCTCACCTGGGCGATGCCGGCGCCCATGAGGCCGCCGCCGATGATCGTGACATGCTTGATGAGCAGCTTCTTGGCGGCCGCCGTGGCGGCGTCGGAGGAGGCGGCGCGAACGAAGTGGCGGGTGGCGAAAGCCATGGCGAAGGCACGGAGCGAGCGGCGGGGCCGGGACGGGCGGGGCCGGGCCGCGCTCCGCCCCGGGGAAGGCGGCAGGTTCCGGCTGCCCGGTCCCGGCTGCCCGCCGACGGGAGAGGCGCGTTGAGTCTTTCACCTTCGCTACCTCCGATTCCTTAAGAGCCAAGCAGCAAGGCCGAGGTCAGCACTTGGCTGGCGCCGGAGGCTGCGCTGATGCCCGTCCTTTGCGCAGAGGTCACCGCGCTGCCCTCAGCGCTCACCTTCCCGCTGCTCATGCTCGCACGATCGCAGAATCAATGAGGTTGGAAAGACCTCCGAGACCATCGAGTCCAACCCATGACCCAACACCACCATGTCAGCTGGACCATGGCACCAAGTGGCTATGTCATCCAATCTTTCTTTAAACACCTTCAGGGACGGTGACTCCAACACCTCCCTGGGCAGCCCATTCCAATGTCAAATCACCCTCTCTGTGAAGGGTTCAACCGAAACCTCTCCCAGTGTGGCTTAAGACTGTGCTCTGATCCTGTCAGTGGTTGCGTGGGGGAAGAGGCCGAGCCCCACCTGGCTACACCCTCCTGTTTAGGGGGTTGTAGTGAGCCATAAGGTCTCCCCTGAACCTCCTTTCCTCCGGGCTGAACGCCCCCAGCTCCCTCAGCCGCTCCTCACTGGAGCACTTGTGCTCCAGACCCTTCCCCAGCCCCATTGCCCTTCTCTGGACATGCTCCAGCAATTCAGTGTTCTGTTCACATCATTAGAAGCTCTCTCTCCACAACGTTTCCTGACTAGAAGAGGATTTTATTTCCAGGCCAGCACAAGATACACAATAACAAATATAATGAAACAAGAACAAAAAAAAAATCTTCCATTATGAACACTAACAGCTGAATCATATCAGATGCAGACTGCCTTGATTTTCCATCCAATTCACCTATCACCAGAAAGACCTGCACTACAAGTCAGCGACAGCAGTAGCTGACAACACAGCAATTACTACCTGAGTCAGCATTTGGGTAAACATTAAGCATCTTGTTTTAGTCAAATAAAGTGTTGTATTCTCATATCTGCACTTTGTACCACAAACCCACTGCAAAAAAAAAAAAAAATCCCCTGGATTAGGCAGAAGCACAAAGTGGCTGTAGAAGCAGCTTTACCCAGAGATTCACCTTTAATGATCAGTATGCCAAGCAACCTGCAACCTAACTCCAGGACATAAGACACAAGATTTCCACCTACAGCTGTTGTTCCAGAGTGCCCAGCTCCTGGTTAAAACCAGCGCTGATACCCACCCCTTCCCCATAAACACTTCAGTGGACTCCTGCTCAGCCCCCCATTTCCATACAGAAGGATCTCCCACCTTCCCCTGAGACCCCCTGGGGGCTCTTTGCCCTCTCCTCCAGGCTGCCCCTTGGCATCCCTTTCCCTCTCTGCCCTCTGCCTCCCTCCATGCCAAGAACCCAAAGAAACTACATTTCAACTTCTGCCCAGGTTTTCTTTCCTGCAGACTGCACATCTCCTCCTGCTGACAATTCATTTGCTCTTTTATCTTCCTCATACCTACCCTTCCCTCTTCTTTTATTCTGGGTAACAGTGTTTTCAAAAAGTACTCCTCCTATAACTTGATCATAACATGCCTGGCAATGTTATTTTCCCAATTTCACTTTGTTTCCTCACCTCCTTCACTCCTCATCCAAAGCATGTTTAACATTTTCTCACTCGAAAACTTTTTCTGCAAGATGCAAGATGCTGAACGCCACAAGTTTAGTCAGTAAGTGGAACTCATTGAAATGACTATGGAAAGCTGTGAAACACATGGGAATTACTTTATTCAAAATAAAAACACATTGAAGCAAAGTAATTTTAGAAATAAAGATATTTTCAGCATTCAGAAACAGCCACACATTTATCTGAACATAGGTTTTTCAACAAGGCATTTGAGATGCATCCTCTGCTAAAAAAAAGGAGAGGAGGAAGATAAATTTACAAAAACAAATCACATCTGCTACCACTTTTTACAGTTTACCAAACATGGAAACACACTTTGAAAACCACAGATTTTGTTGCTTTTATGTTATTGTTTAGCTACTTTTATGGTATCCTGTGAAAATTTCAGTGCACCTCAAAGGTATGAAAGGCAGGTTTTTATTGTCATTTCCAACAGCATCCTGTATTTCAGCACACCTTGAAGTAGTTGGAACTTCTCATCAGTAATTTTAGCTTGTTGCACATTGCAGCATTTGATTACAGGTACCACCAAAAAACACATTCTCAAAGCAGTATTTGTAGAAGGCTAATTTTCAAAGGATAGTTTTCAAAGGTGACATTTTAAACTAAACTCGGCAGGCAACACAAGCACAAATATGTACAGTTTCACATAGCAGGGGATTATATGAATTGCATCATCTTTGAAATCTGTAAAAAAATACTAAAGTGCTTTTTAAATGTGTCCTCATTGATTAAAAGGACGGGTATTCTGTACAAGTGATCAGTTGCACACCAACATTATTATGTTGTTTAAAGAGGCATTTCAACAGAAAGATAAATATTATCAGCACTTAATTTTAGCTTTTCAATTAAGCATAATTTTAGGATTTCCAGAAAAAAATCCCAACTCTACAGAATCTATTTATTCATTAGAAAAATACAAAATTAATTTAAATAAAGTGCTTAATTCACCAATACTGTCAGGTTTTAGAGCAAGTTCACTGGTACCAAGCTCAATTTTTTATAGTACTAAGTTTTCAAAAACTTCTTACCAAAAAAACCTAACCCACATGCCTATATACTCCAAAGTTAACCTAATTAAGAATTGAAAGTTTTCACACAAACAGCAGGATATCTGACCAACCAAATACATAATTCAGAAATTAAGGCACCCTGTTATTCAAAACAGAAAACCTTAATTTAAATGTAAAATAACTAAATATCTTACAGTCTTTGTTAGGCACTACCTGGCTTTTAAAACTTCAAGGTCAAAATTACAAAACTAGACATTAATTTAAAGCTGAAAAGTTGTCTCTTCTTTTACAATTTAGTTTTTGTTTCTGCAATGGATAACCTAATTCTAAATTACATTGAAATTCGCATTCCAGTCCTGTAAACTTGATATTAGGAGGGCTCTGGGTATTCTCTAGATCTCCAGTAGGGTGAACAAAAATCTTTACAAGAGTATATAAGAACTTAATTCATGTGACATGAAATTCTGATAGATCAAAAGGAGTGTAAAGAGATTTAAGAATGATTAACAACAGCTATTTAAAGGTCAGTTCTTACATATTCCCCCAAAAGATCACTTTCCATGTTTGAAATACAAGGCAAGATAGAATGCCCTGTTCTGAAACAACTAACATGAGGTTTACTTGGCAGCTGCTTTGATACTGGTTAACAGCACTAAGATTCTGCATGTGAAAAGAGTAAGGTACTGACACACTAAAACTGTATGAACTACAGATATTTTTAGTCTATATGGAAGATAACAAAGAGAGAGCCATTATATTCAAACCTCAAGTTTGTCAGCTTCCTCCTGTTCCATGGTAAAAGGCCTTCACCTGTACTGCTGTAGTGATGTCATATTTGAAGACTCCAGTACCCACAGCCAGAGGCTGTGGCAGTACTGTCCACAGTGCCTGTGGATGAAAAAACCTGAGTGCCAGCTTCAACTTCAGGACTAAATATGTAGTGTTTTCCTCCGTGAGCAGCTGCTGGTGCTGTCCAGCCTGCAGCCACTGCTGCCACGAGGGAAACAATGAATGTCAAGAGGCAGCACAGATGTCTTGGATATGTTTGGCATCAAAGACAAGAAAGTTCTGCAGTTTCTTGTTAGAGAAATCCACTCTTGTTTGTATTCTGCGATAAAACATCTGCATCCAGGTGCTGCACCCTCATTTCATGTGGAGAATAGGGTGTATTCAAGGATTCATTTGGCCTCAAATCCTGGCTTTTCAGACTTGGTACCTGCTTTTTTATACTGAGCCCTAAATCTCAAGGATGTTTGGATCCAATCTACTACACCTCTAAGTTACTTGCAAAAAAGAATCCTCCAAGGTTAAAAGTAATGTCATTTGGTAATTTCCAAAAAATATACAAAATTATTTAAGCTCAGTTACAATCTTTCTTTCCACAGAAAATGCTAACAATCTCTCATTCATTAATAGTTTTAATATTACATTATGTGCTTCATTCCTTTGGCAAATGAAATGCTTATGTGCTGCTTTTGCAATCTTTTACAATTACTATTTGCCAGAACAGTAACAAATGTTTTGGACCATTCTCCCATAATCAACATTTGACAAACTGACAGTAATAGACAGAGGTTAAGCCCACCAAGTTTTAATATCAATTTTACAACTGTGCTGTCAGTTCATTTCTGGAATGCAACAACAGACTAAAAAAAAAAAAATCTCTTACTAGAAGTCTAAATGGATATTCTCACTGACTAGGAAAGTCTACACAATTGGGGCTTTTTTTTCTGGAAAGAAAGTAACAAAATAAGCTGGAAATAATAAAAAAGAAAGAGCTGTATTTTAAAAGTGCAGTATTTCTTTGCTTAATCTTTTTTTCATGCTGTGTCATTTCTTCAAAGCTATTATATTGAATGGACACGGAGCTAAAGTTAGACCAAACCTTCCCTCCATGGATGGTTTTGCAGCATTTTCAGGGTACAGAAAGGTAAAGCTTTGCATAAGACTTGAAAAAATCAAGAACAGCTCCATTTTTGCCAATTGCTCTCCCATGCACACACGTTTACCTAAAGAACAGTTAGAAGAGAGGTATTAGTGGCTTTATACAGATGACCTATTTGTTAACACACACGTAATTCCTGTGCTACTATAGCCTAAAAAGGCTCAAACTACCATTAAGCTATGAACTCTGAAGCTCTGACCTGCTGTATTTGAGTCTAAGCCTTGTTCATCTATACTAGTTCATATTAACAATATTTACATCCACAGCAAAAGTATTATCAAAGGACTAGTCATAATTTCTGTCTGGTGACTGGCTATTTAGGAACCCAAACCATTCTGCAAGCTGTGACAATAAATCTATTTCTATAATTGGTCCTATGTGCAATTTTAACATCTCTCACCCCCAAGGCCCTACACTTGAAACACCACCACCCACCCACCCAGCTAATGACTCCATGTGGATTATCTTACCCATCCCAAAAGGAATGAATGACTCTTTCTTTATTAGATGGCCATTTTCATCCAGAAATCTTGATGGTTGAAACTCATCTGGCTTCTCCCAAATGTTAGGATCTCTGTGTACTGACCACAGGTTGGGCACAATCACGCTACCCTTAGGAATAGTATATCCCTGGAGCACTTTGACAAAAGCAGAGACAGAGATGTGACAAGTTGCTAAATGGAAACATGGGAAAAATACCAGTAAAAAGACAAGAGGATGTCACAAAAATTTGTATCGATCCCTAGCTGTGGGCCACAAATTAGCAAAAGCTGAAGGCAAAGATGATCTCTGCTACCCTGATTGAGTCAGAATCACACAAGCCTGAGCAGCTGGAAAGACACCAAGCTACACTAACAGCTTCTGCAGAGAGAAGGAACAGCAATTGTGAGAAATGTACTCTGCAGCATCCCAATGCTGTGAACCACTCTTCTCCTGCTCCTGTGCTGTCAGAATTCCACTACAGTCAAAGGATAGATTTTGAACTGTTGTGACACAAGTGTTTTGAAATTACTAGTCTCATTTCAGCTTGTTGCACCTCACTGTTCTGCAAATCAGAACATTTAAAAAAGCAGATCAATTCAGTAAGAAGTTTAAAAGCTGAGCTTCGCTCTCTCACACTGACTTCGGCCAGTGCACAGCTATGTTTACAAAAACACATAGATGAGTTGGAAGAGGATATTTCTGAACGTTTGCTGCACATAGGGAGGTCAATGGCATAAGCCTTTAGCAAACCGACTACTCTAAACTGATGTTTTCAGACCTCTGTGTCAGAATGCCAGAAACAGCTCTGCTGTTTCAGGTACAAAGGTGGAGTCTCAGCTGCCAACTATGACTAAGTACATTAATGAATACAAGCTAATCTCCAGAAAAGAAATCACTGGAGACTAGTAAAACTCCTGGATGTCAGGTCAGACACGCTGCTTACACAGAGAACTATGTCAAGGCCTCCTGCTCCCTATAAAGGGCATTTTACACATTTGTTCTACAGGTCCAACACATAAATGAGGTCTTTGTAAATTGGCACTGGATGTCTCATCAGATCTTCATCCCCAGAGGAAATGCTGTAGTAGCAAGTCTCTAGAAATGCTTACCAGCAGTTTCTGAGGCCATTCGAGGAATAGAAAGGGGAACAACCGCAGTCATCCTCTGCACTTCCATAATGGTTGCCTCTGTGAAGGGCATTTGAGCCTTGTAAGCAAGAGAGGGAACTTTGTCACGTCCTAGAACTGCTTCAATTTCTGCATGAACTTTCTCTATTCAAAAGGAGCAAGAAAAACAAAGAAGTCAAAAGACATAATATTTGACAATATTTGAGAATATCATCTCAATTTCATCTGACTGTGTTTGCTTCACTGTTTCCATAGATTTCTCAAAAATTACTTCAAGATGTGATTCCTAGCTGAAACAGCTATGCCAACATTAGCCTTAGGAACAGACTCAGCAAAGAAGAAAATGACCAAACACAATCTCGACAACCGTCAAGAGTAAAGCTACTGAGATGACAGACATTGCTAGCACTTCAGTATTGGAAAAGTACAGGAAAAGTTCTGTTGCTACTCCAAACGTATTCATAATCTTACTTTAGGAGTTTAATTATACAGTAATTTGAATGATGAAAACATCAAGCTTCTACTCTGCAATTAAAAACTTGAACGGTAAGAGAACTGCGTGCAATGTGTGCCTGAGCATGAAGAGATGGGAAAATTTTTCATGCAGCTGCTTCAGAACTTCATTCTGGAGCAGGAATTCTGGTGCTGTTTCTGCAAGGATTGAAGCCATTTAACTCATTCTTGCTATTTCCTACTTCCTATTCACAGAACCTAAACTCAGCTATTTCTCCCAGAGGCGGCAGCAGCAGAAGCTCCTTTCCCACACAGCTCTTCTGCAAAGTAAAAAAAAAACAAAAACAAAAAAGGTCATGAGCTTATCTACTTTCTCATTCATGGGAGGCAAAAAAATCAAATTATTTACTTGCCCCTTTCATTTCACTGAAGGCTCATTATACAAGAATTCTCTTCACAGAAGTTTCCAAGATTTAGGATTTGCTTCACCTAAGTACATACAGGATGATGTGCCTCTTCTTGCAGGTAGCTTGCAATCTGGCTATACCACAAAAGACAATCTTGAAAGAGGAGATCTCAAAACTAACTTTTAATAAAAAAAAAAAGAAAGTCAGTTTTCATTTTTTACCCTTTATATCCTGCATACTTTGTGGTTGTTCTGCTTTTCCAACCAGGCTACTGATACACTGAGTTTTTGCTCTTTTCTCTCCTTAGCACTGATACAAGATTAAATAAAAGCTCAATGCCAAAAAAACTCCCAGTTTCACGAGCAGCATCACCAAGTGCTGCCCGAACTGCGTCTAACAAGCCGCTGCTGCCACCTACTGGGTTTGCCCAAGAAGAAAAGACCCTGCATGAGAAACATTCAAAAACCACAAAAGCACAGCAAGAGATGTGCTGACGGGGTGGTTCCCCAGGACCTTCTTTGTGCGGGTTTGCTACTTTTATTAGGGACATATCATAGCCCTGTATTCAGGCATGCATGTCCACAGTAAACTAAACAAATAAATAAAGTTTTCAATATATAAAATAAATTTAAAATTTAAGGAGACTGTTTTCATACCAAATGTCACACCTGTGCTTTATCCTGCACTACTCATTTGTTCAGTTTCTAAAAATATGAGGAACTATACAGGGAGCAGCCAAGCTGCTGCTCACATTACCAGCTGCAAAATGTAAACTCCAGCAGCCTCTGCAACAACATGCTACTTGAACTGTTCCATGACTTTTCATATATTTAAAAATCTCACAGAGCTTCAGAAGTCAAGGATGAGAACAAACTAAATACTCCCTATGGCTTCACCATATTGTTCATCCACATCATTCTCTATTTCTGTGTAAAAAGCAAAACTATTTTCCAAAGAGAAAAATACATTTTTCCCCTCTGATAGCCCTTGGTTTGCCTTTCCACGTCTGCAAGCAACTTTTGCTGCTTCTAAAAGATACACAATTCAGGTATTATCTCGAGGGAGGAAATACATTAAGAGAAATGTACTACCAGGAATTAAAAAAAAAAGGGGGGGGGGGCTCATATATAACTCCAAGGCAATCAAGATACAGGGAATGGGATACTAAAAGTGATACAGTCTGGACTACTGATCATGTTTAGATTACTTGACAAGAGCCACACTGTAAGGGGAAATCAGAGAGAGGTAATAAAACAGTTTGAGATCAGCAGAAAAGTGAAAATTGACTAGTATATACACATCCAGTACCAAGCAGAAGGAAAAAAAGATATAAAAAATGAACTCTTCTGGATTCCATTTGTGTAATTTAGAATATATCTAATCCATGTAGCTGCATATCAAGTCAAGCATGATGTTGTATGATAACACACAACATCAAAAACAGAAGAATAAAACACAGTAAAAGTTTACTTTACATTTGTCCCCAGTGAACTCTCTCTCCCACGTACTGAACTGGTGCCCTATTTTGCAATCTTTGGTCAACAGTTTGGTTGACTTTGTGTAATAAACTTTGACCTTGACCTATTTAAAGAGAGAGGGTAGATGAGACGACTACTGGTCATGACCCATTCAGTTTTGAAAAATTCCAAAACCAGAGATTCTGCTAATTCTCAGGGCAATGTGTCACTCTTTTGCCATGTTCACAGGGCAATTTATTTTCCTAGTATCTGATCAGAATTTTCTTGTTGTAGGTTGTTTCCACTGTTTCCCTTCACTGCACACTTCAGGGGAGATTGCCTCCATCTGAGCATCTTTTGGTCAGATAGTTGTAGATAGCATAAGATTTCCCCTCAGTCATCCTACCCTAACACTGAACAAGACCAATTTGGTCTTCCTCTGTTTTGTGGTCACATGCTCCATGTGTCCCCCTGCTACCCCTCATCATCAGCAACTTACCCAACTGCCCTGAGTACTCAAGATTGATGGGGAGAGTCCCTCTAAAGACACTGGCAAATGGTGCTGTACATTTCTGCAAGTCCAGTTTGCTTAAGCTGTCTCTGATTTGATCTTCCTCTACATCAGGTAGTGCTCCACTTCCCCAGACTCTGCAACCAGGCTCAAGAACCTCCTCCGGGAGCCATAAAAGCAGACCTTAGCACTATGGTCTTCACATATCTTAGGTCACTACTTTATGCCTGGAATGTCTCAATTGCCAACATTTTTCAGATGTGCTAAAGCTCCCTGGAATTGCTTGGGAAAGATAAAGTTGTCCCAAGACAGAAGAAATTCACAGATTAAAGGGCCAATTACCACTTAACATGCAGCACTAACTCAGAAGTCATCACAGAACAGCAGGATAGAAGATGCCTGATTACATACCAGCCTTTCAAATCGTACATACAACACAAACCACTGGCACTCTAAATTATTTCTTAACTGTTGCTGTTTGCTTCTGTTTCTGAGCATCCATCTGGAGCTTTACAGTCTCAAATAAATCTCCTAGAAAGAAAGTAATCTCACCTTGGACTTCAGGGTAAAGAGACATGTAGAGTAGGCACCACAGCAACGTGTTGGAAGTAGTATCTGTGCCTGCGATGAAGAGATCACCAATGATAAAAAACAGATAATCATCATTAAAACTGCTCTCCTTGTTGTTCTTCTCTTCTTCTGCATGGATGAAGTACATATCAATGAAGTCCCTGGGATTTGCTGCATCCAGTGTATCCCTGTGCTGGGCAATTATTTTCTTCAGAAAAGCAGTAATGTCTAACTCAGTTTGCCGAAGCTCCCGGAAAGGCCCAAAGGGAAGGTAGTAGAGCCAAGGGCAGATGTTGACCAGGATCATGTAGCTGTTCACGCTCAGCTCCAGCGCACGGGCCATGTTCTTCAGCATCGTCTTGAACTCATCATCTTCGTAGTTAAAACGCTTTCCAAAGGCCATGGAACAGATAACATTGGACACTGCATTGCGAATGATTGGGAAGGGATTAAATGAATCCTTTCCATGCTTCAGCATTTCCGCCTTTATAAAGTTCAGTTCTTCAATGATTTTAGGCTCTAAGCTGTGTCTCCCTACTCCAAAATGACGCAGTGTCGAGAGAGAGAATTTCCTTTGTTGCTTCCAGACAGGGCCATAAGGTGCAAAAATAACACCTGGAAGAAAAAGGGAGAAACTGAAACCAAAATGCCCAATTTTCAATTACAAATAGTTAGACATGCCTGCAACCCAAGAGCCAGAAGAGAAGGAAATTATACACAGCAAATCTCTCCCAAGCACCTGTCTAGGAGCTAAAGGAAAAACACGTGGTTCTCAGAGCTTTTGGAAATCCTGTCCCTTCTTCTCCTCATCACTGAAATGAGTATTTAAGCTACATCACTAATTTCATTAGATTTTGCAAGACACAAATAGATGGAGAAGAGGGAACAGTTGGTCTGGGACATATGTTAGATACAGCCTTTTCTTCCCAGTGTCCTGAGAAATTACCTTGTTCAGCAAGGCATAACAGAAGACATTAAAACACAAAGTGATCTGCATTTTTCCCCTTTGTGTTATACAAACTTCTCAATGCTTTTTGCAAGTGTATCTATTATAAGCAAGCTTTAAGTTATGATAAAATACAGGATACTCACACTGCAAGAAAACTGGAAAGTCAAGACAGGTTCAGAGACACTTGGCAAAACCCAGCATGATTTGCATCTCAACAGTTTTAATGCCCCTAGGCACTTGTTCTGCATGATTGTGTCATTATGAATCACTATTTAAATGGAATCCCTATTACTCACTTTCAAACAGAAACATCTCTTAGGCTGAATTAAAAGACAACACCAAAGACACCACAGAGTAACAAATACACAACCTGTGATTTCTAATGTACTCCATGGTTAACCCGAGAAACTTTAGTCATCAAACATGACCTAGTTTTGGATTTGTTCTTCTAGTAAAATGATATCACCTTTTTTTTTTTCTGGAAACAAAAAACTACTTTGTAAAAGGAACATCAATTCTTCTGTCAACAGCAAACCTTAACATTGAATTCAAAAGGAGAAACGGCCATAAGAAAATAGAAGTAGTACATAAGTACTAGAAGATGCACCATGTTTCAATACTTAACAGAACTTACATTTCGATTACAAGTAAATGTTCCTAGCCCTTAATGCTATAAAAATACAAACACGTGATCTAGCTTCAAATATCCTAAACGAACACATTAGGAAGAGTCAGGACAAGCTCAGAATCAGCTGAATTTCATCTTCTCTGCATGAAGACGTTCCTCAGGTAATCTATTCAAATGTCTACTTCCTGGCCCTACAAAAACAGAACCAAAAACTTTCCAGATTTCCTCTGTTTCCTGTTACCACTGGCGTCCTCAAGTAGGTTAAGTGAAAAAACAGGAGTATTTGGGACTGAATTTGGCCAAGAACCAACTTGGGTTTCCAGGGTTTGTGGCTGGGTTGTGAAAGAAACATGAATTTCTTGGAACAAAACAAAGCTACCATTATTTCTATCCCACAACAAATACCTCCAAAACAGGCTATGCATCCACAATCTCTTCCCTTTTTTTGTTGTTAGGAAAATTAGTTTTAGGATCCAAACACTTTCATAAAAGAGAACAGACCTATTGTCTTGAATGCAAAAGATACTCGCCTAGGCCCACAGAAAAGCTAACAGCAACAACACGCCTCCACACACAGAGAGAGCCTCTCCAGTAGTCCTGCAGAGATCATGGGTGTTTCCTGATGTCCCCAAACTGCTGCAGAATACCAACTGATTTGTAAATTGGGAAAGAATTACATAGGAGACAGATTAAGAAAGAAGAGCATAAAGATAGAACGACAGAGGGAAGAAAAGAAAGCAATCTCTCAACTGCATCCCCACCAAGCTACAATTATGGAATAGTGCTTTGCTGATTTCAATGAAAATCTGCCTGCCCCCTAAAAAGCCAAGTTACTCAGCACAGGCATCTCTATACTTAAAAAAAATGCCAACCAACAAAATCAACTTCTGCAAACAAATTAAAGCAAAACAAAACAAAACAAACAACAACAACAAAAACTGAAGGACATACAATAATAAATTCTGAAGCAGCAATAACCAGGACTTCATGCTTGCTACAGAGGCCTAATTTCTATGAGCTGATAATGAAACCCTTGCAATACAACCAACAAACTCACAAAACCAGAGGGGTTGTTTTATTAGCTGTTTTTTACACGAAAAAATGTCAAATCCTCACAAGAAGAAAGTTCTGGCAAAGGCTTACTTACTATTCTCCATTCTCCCCATTTTTTACTGCTAGCTCTAGTGCTGCTACAATACTGGGAACATTGACAAACACAGCAGTCACAACATTTGATAACATACAAATTCTGTATTATCAGATGTCCACTTGTGGATATGCACAGGGCAGGGATATAAAGGCAGTCAACCACTTAAGACTCCATGTATTCTGCAGATTCAGTTTTTGCTACCTCTCATAGCTATAGAATAAAAAAACTAAAATACTAAAATTAGACTACAGGAATATCTTGTTTCTCCCCAGTGTATTTCCCTTTATGCAGATATGTAAAATGATTAATTAAGAACTGACTACTACCTTCTCCCTTAAGTTCTTATGGCACTTTCTATCCAGCCAAGAAGACCTCCTTCACTTGCTAATCAAGTTGCTGAAATGTAGTACTTGGCATTTCTGATACTTCTACCTGCTCGTCCCCAGGCACAATTATTTTATGTGCCTCTTACATGCAATAGAGCCACACACCTGAGATAAGCCCCTCTTTCTTCCACACCATACTTGGCAGGGCAGCTCAAAGTAAAGAGAAAACTACACCAGCAAATGTAGCTTACAAGAAAATATCTCTGTAAGTTCATACCACAACAGCTCACTCACAGAATGAAGGAACCCAAAGAACCCAAGGACATGCAAGAACCCAAAACGGACACTAAATCTCCCAGAGCTGTAGTACCCCAATTGTGAAAGGTAGATCTGATATTACCCATCATTCTGCCTTTACTGTTTCCTAGTACATACTAATACAACTGCCGCTGTCCTGACCTGCAGCAACATCTTAACCACAAACTCCTGAAATTATCTCCTAAACCAATCTTAAGAGGCCTCCAGTTTGAGAGCTGTAACCCATGTACCTCCCCCATGAACCACAGACAGAAAAAGCACCACTCGTTAGCACAAACACAGCATCGTAGAGGCTCAGTCATCGCCTCATGCCACCACTAAACTCAAGCCAGCACAGGGACAGCACCTGTAATTTCCACTGGCATTTGGAGAACCAGCTTGCAGGGGGCAGTGGCCCCCACTGCCCATATTCACCAACCTCTCCCTCTGTGCACTCAGAACATACCACCCCCCATAGTTCACTCTACAATACTTCTACATCTGCAGCAATCCAGCATGCTGCTAACTATGGAGCAGCTGGGGATGTTTTACGGACCACTGGGCAGCCCTGATGCTGCAGTCCTCATGTCTGAGCACAGCTTCCAGATAAAATCAAACCTAGAGCAACACAATGTCCCTGCCACAAGGCAACACAGGCACCATCCCTGGGCTCAGTTGCAGCATGCTCTGGCTATGGACAACAGGCATCTCCAACTCTCCTGGAACACCACTGGTGGAAGCTGCCAACCGCCCTGGCTACTCTTTGTTTCACCATATTCAAAAAATTCTGAGAGAAAACAAGAAACATTAGAAATTCACGGCATTCAATGAAAAAGAAATCTACCATAGCCTGAACATGAGGCATTTACAGCACTGCTAAAATTATCTAACTCCTCTTCCCCTTTCCTCCTCCCGTTCTTGCTGAACTACTGTACCTAAAAATATTCATGCATGATAACAAGGTGCCAGTAAGATCTGTCTTGGAAAAATATTATTAAATCAACACAATACATAATTTAGGGGTTTTTTTTATTCTTTAAGATGATTTCAGCAATGGTACCTGATAGCATTTTAATAAACACAACCTAGGTCCCTTTCTTCTTCTCTTTGCTAGGGCAATTCCAATATTAAAAAAAAAAAAAAAAAAAAGATAAATGTTTCATGTATTTAAAAAACAGATTTAGCCTTGGAAAAAATTTAAAAAGCTAAGTTTCACAACAAGCTGGCACACTAACAAGCCCTCCGGGGCACACCTTCTAAACTGGAAAAGGGTAAGTATATCTCCATAAACACTGAGATCAGTAATCACCTAAAACCTAAACATGAAGAAACTCTACCTGCAGTACTGCCAGCATGTGTTTAAACTCTTCATGCCTTTTTCTGCAAAAGCCAGTAACTGTCCTTTGGACTCTTAAAAAAAAAAAAAAAAAGAAAGACAACCAAATCCAAATATGCTCAGTAAGTTTTGACAAGCAGAATAACACATTTGCAAATATCTCAACAACAGTAGCAGCAGACTGCACAGCCACAGGACTCCACAGAAGCCTGATCTCTGGCATTGCTACCTTGGTAAGGAACTGGGGGAGTGCCCAGTTTCATTCCACTGTCCAAGGACTCGAAATTTCCTCCCTTCACACAGCCAAAATCAGAAAGCCCCCAGATGACAGACCAGCTGTGCCTTAAACCCCTGTACAAATGCCAGACACAGAAACAATAAGGTTGGAAAAGATCTCTGAGATTGATTCCAGCCCATGAGCGAGCACCACCTTGTCAATGGGACCATGGCGCTGAGTGCCACATCCAGCCTTTCCATCTTTCCATGATACTGTCACAGACGGTGATTCCACCATTACCCTGCGCAGTCCATTCCACTGTCAAACCATCCTTTCTGTGAAGAAATACCTCCTCATGTCTAACCTAAACCTCCCTTGGCGCAACTTGAGGCCATTTCCTCTTGTCCTGTCCCTTATTAGCCAGGATACCGACCCCCCCACCCGGGGCTGCAATCCCTTTTCAGGCAGTTTTAGAGAGAGAGAGATAAGGTCTCGCCTGAGCCTCCTCTTCTCCAGTCTAAACCACCCCAGCTACCTCGGCAGCTCCTCAGTCCCTTTACCGCACACAGAGCTAGAGGGATCAGGCACTGCAGCCTCCCAGAGATGCTCGGCGGTGCACGGCACAGCACTGCCAACATCGCGGGGATGCTGCACCTCCCAAGGCAGGGCCTGCTTCTTTCTGAGCGCTTCCTGTCAGCAGCAGGGCGAGGGATGCACGCGAGGAGCAAAAAGCAAGTAAATAATTGAGTCCACAATTCGTGGGAGTTATTTATGAATTTCGGCAGAGCAGCCACGATCCCGAGCAGCTCGCTCGGTACCGCTCCGAAGCATCACCCCGGCCCTCAGCGGGCGTGCGGCAGCTCCCCGAGCGGGACTCGGGGTGCCCCGGCGCTTACCTTTGTGATGGGTGATCATGAGGACGATGGGCACGGAGGGCCGGTCGCTGAACACCTCCGCCTTCTGCACCAGCGCCTCCCGCACCGCCTCGAAAGTGTTGAGGACGATGAATGGGCGGCTGCCCACGAAGAGCCGGAATACGCTGCCGTACATCTTGGTGAGGCCAGTGAGGAAGACGTGGGGCGAGAAGGCAGGGGAGACCCGGTCGCCCTTCACGTCCACCGCCCACCTGCGCAGCAGCGGAGGAGGCAGAAGGGCGAAGGCGAAGTTGCCCACGAGCGGCCAGGGCGCGGGGCCCGGCGGCAGCCCCGACAGCGCCCGCGGCCGCCGCCGCAGCAGGCAGTAGCAGCCGAGCCAGCACAGGGCCACCAGCAGCAGCTCGGTGGCCGTGGGCGGCCGCGGCAGCCACGTCCAAGCTTCCGTGCTCGGCGCCGCCATGGCCCCGGGCAGGGGCACCGCCGGGCTGGCCTCGCTGCCGGCGCGTAGCGGTTTAAGATGGCGGGGGCGGGCGGGAGGCGAGGCCGGCGGAGCCCTGACCCCGTCCCGCCGGGCCTGTGGGCGGGAGCGGGGCCGGGCCCGACACCGCCCCCGGCAAGACGGGATAGAGCCCCAGTTTATAGAGGATTAAACATAAAGAGCACAGGTCCTGCTCGTGTAACTAAACCAACAGCACCAACAAAAAGTGAGCGCTCCTCTCCACCCCCTCCCCCTCCCCCCCCCCCCACAGGACTTGCTTTCAAACTCTCCTTATCTAAAGCCTCTTTTTTTTTTTTTTTTTTTTTTTTTTAGCGGTTCCGAAGGGAAGGAAATGCAGATTACCTTTTTTCCCCGTTCCCAACACAAAAAAGCGGCAGTTCGAGGAGACCGAAACTTTGTTTCCAGAGCCCAGGACGAACCTAGAACCATGTCCCAAGCTCAAGGTTCCCTGCTTGGCAAATACAGAACAGCACAGAGCGCCTTTGAAGAGGGGCACTTAAATTTTAAAGGAAAAAGACGTGTAGCTCTCCTTTCATTCAAATAAAAATAGTAATAAAAAAACCCCCAAACACACACACAAAACCCCAAAACTCACCTAAACACCCCAATGCCCCAAACCCACCCAGAACTGGTTTTGAGGGTAACTTCCCCCTCCCTCTAGTGCACACCTCAGTGCGCTTTTTCCAGCTGATCAGCAATATAAAATTTAAACACTAGAGAGGCAATTAGATTTTGAAAAATGCCACTGTCTGGTCTTCACAATAATTTGCTGCAGCGTCAGTGCGTGTAGCAAGTGGTCTTGATATCCCCTCACTAACAGAGAAAAGTAACCGTGTTTTGCCCACAGTGTTCCTTCTTTAAAGTAAACCCCCAAAAATAAAAAATGCACAGACTAAAGGGTGCTTATCCATTAAAACGGGTGCTTTCAAACAAACTAATTTTTTTAACACTTGAACATTCAGTAAAGATAGTGACAAGTTGCTCATAAAATAGTGGCTGAACTGTATTAAAAAGGTTTTATTGCAATTATACAGGAGTTACAGCAATTTCAGAAATACATAAAGCTTTAAATGGTCAAGGTCAGTTTTCTTCTGAGCAATTAAGGCAACTGTCTCTTTAACCTAAACAGCAAGCAGACATTTTACCAGCCATGGAGTAAACAAAAGAGAAAAACTAAGAACAGAATTAAATGGCAGAACAGAATGCAGCTTTTATTTTGTCCATATTTGGCAGAAATCCAGCAACTAATTACAATGTATACCAATAAAATGCATCTATTAGGAAAAATATATAAAAACAGGTGAAAAATTAGCTGAACTAAAGATATTTTGAATCTGAGTCTCCAGGAAATTTAAATTCTGTAGTGTGAAAATAAAGTATTCAGCACAGCTGAAATACATTACTATTTTTGCCTGTTTTCTTTGTACAAAAGTAATCTAGCCTCACTTCCTTCTCTAGTCTAGTCAAGAAGGTGAACTAGATTTAAAAAATGCCTTCCTTCCCTATGTATGCAGTTGAAAGATTGGTTTCAGCGGCATATGGCCAATTCTATGGTGTCCAGAGATTAAATTGCACATTAATTTTGATTAAAATGAGATTAAAATCAAAATTTTAAATGATAAAATGTAACTTTTGCTCTAACATACCAGCACATAAGTGGATGCGCCAAGTTAAAATAATGGTTGCTGCAACATTAAACTCAGTTTCTCAAATTTAAATTAGAACTAAACAGCAATTTTTTAAAGCATGAAATTAACAACAAAACATATTCAAGTATTTTACTAATATTCTGCATACCCCAAATAACTACATATACAATCTGAGCACTATAGTCCTTTCCACTGAAATCCTTCTTCTTCAGTCCTAGCATCAGTGTAATAAAAACCACACCCCCTTTATTTCTGCACTTAAGGAAAACCCATTCTTCTAACTCCTTTATCCTAACCGAGGAATGAAAGTATTTGGCAACTCCACTTTTAACAAGTGAAAAAATAGCTACATGTTATAACAAGCAAACAAAAATCCCCACCAGAGTAAAGAACTGTCATGAAAACAAGCATTAAAAATAGAATAGTTCAAAGGAACTAATTTTTCCTTAAAGATAACCAAGTTACAGAGTTAAGGCCCAAGCAGAAGCATTGGAAGTTTAATTAACACAGTAAACTCTCAAAAGCAACATAACAGTCTTCTCTCAAACTTAATCTTTGAATCCTACCAATGCTTAGGACTGTTGACCAGCTGTTCTCTGCAGCTGCTCACTTAGCACCTATTCTCTTCAAGTATGGGCTGTGGTTTTATATGCTTTATTTGAGCTTGCAGGCAACTTTTGGATTGTTACTTCCACAGGCACTTTATTCATAGAAAACCACACTCCTTGTCAAAAGAATATTGAAAATATTTCAAAGTTCTGAGTTACACTAGTGCACTGAAACGTGTTTCTGTAACACAGCAACTAAAGCTAAAAAAACCACTTTTGGTCAAGTGCATGTCACATGCTTGCAAAAGTACTGGTTTTGCATACTTTTTCATAAATGTCACACTTTTTTGTAACTAAAAAAAATACAGCCCATTTTCTCTGAAGCATCTAATAACTAAGATAGGAAGGTTCAGTGTGGTTAAGGACAATGACAGGTGACTTTGTTTCAGTCTTTGGCTTTTCCAAGTGTCCTACTATTAAAGCAGGCACTGAGAAAAGTAGGAAGACAATCCAGACTCTACTTCCTAGACTAGCTACCTTCACACAACAAAAACCCCACCTAGTCCTGGTTTTACTCTAGATGATGGGTTTGTTTCTACTTTAAGTTTACTCCAAACATGGAATATTCTTTGCACTGATACAGAAGCTCCATCAAATAGATCTTAGAGAAGCCCTTTTAATTCTTGAAGTACTAGGTGGAAGTGATTTAAGAAAGTTTATTCTAGTATATGAAGAAGAGCAACTTAGGATACAACCACTTCAGAGCAGAGTGCGCTGCAGTACCACCAGTGCACCTGGACATGGAACCTGCTCCGCACATTCATGTGTCTGTCTGAATTAAGGGCAGCATGCTCATTTAGGAGATGACTACAGCAGGACTGCCATACCTGTCACAGGCAGATACTTTCACAACTGCAAGCTCGTAAGTAAGGGGCCTTTAACAAGAACTCAAGTCTCAGTATTCTCTGTGGATAGAAAGTGTAGGTACTGCTGCCCAAAAATGCCTCTCAGAAAGATCTGGGAGTACACTGTCCATTACATACAATAAAATCACAACCAAAGGCCGGGGGAAAGGCAGCAATACCTTTTGCAAGAGAAGGCACAAGATAGTTTTTCATATTAAGAAAAAGTTGCTTGAGAAGCTTTCAAACAAAGCTGGAAAATTACTTTATTGTTTCACAATCTAAACAATCTAGTTTAAGGTTCTTTCACGTGTTTTTATGATCTCCTACTGTGAACTGCCTTGGCAATTATGTTGTTTCAGTTCTATTCTTTAGACAGTTACATAGCCATGTCCATCCTAAGTTGTTTGGGTTTTTTAAAAATTTCAGCAAAATGTACATATACACTGCATAATCAGTATCATCCTCCTAATACAGCTTTGTAAATTTCACATCATCTCTGTCTTCCAGGCTTCAGCAGTGATGATGAAGCCAGAGAATGATTTCTGTTAAACTACTAGCTTGTCACTTAATCCTACCTAGTACAATTCTTACATTCTAGACCGAGTTCCTGAAGATTAGCTATCCCAAAATGTATGAAAATTTAGAATTTAACATGTAATTTAGAACAAAATACACTTCTAATGTTTTTCTGCATTAAAATACTTATTTTTGCTGTTCTTATATAAAACAGAAATAGAAAAATGTTGCGTTTATATAAAAAGCATTTCAAACAGGCTTAAAATGTAGAGAAATTTTGTTTTATTGAAAAGGTGCCAGAACAGCTTTCCTTAGTGCTCATGCATAATAAAAGAATACCAGCTCCTTATAATATTTGAGATTATTAGCACCATAAATGGCTAAGGTTTTTGATTTTTGAAGATGTGGATGGTTATGTAAATAATCCAGCTGTATTAATTAGTACACAGGTTGACCATAAAAAAATTTCAACTTGTATGTGGCCAAGTAAACCACATAGGACAATTTCTTTCACATGTTTTTACCAAATTCACAGTTGACAGTGAAGTGATCATGACAGACAGCACCTCTGGAGAGAAAAGCTACAAGATGCTCCCATTATTGCTTTTTCTGAAGTACAGCTAGTGCAACAGTTGGTTTTGGTTTGGGTTTTTTTAACACAGTGACTAGATTGCAGCACAAATCACAACTCTACCTCTAGTACCTCTTGCACGTATACAGAAAACCATAACATTCAGCTACCTAACGAAGTATCAGCTATAAAGTGTCATCCTGAAAGTTCTAAAATGTAAAAGCCAACTCTTGCTAATTGTGAAGAATTTGTATGAAAATGACACCCAGTTTGCAAAGATCAGTACAAACTACAGCACCAAAGGTTTCTCAATTTGTTATTGTAGTAGTCTGCTTCACATCGTTTGCAGAACTGGACCCTAAAGCTACAGAACAATGCCATCTTATCAGCTTCTTATCATGCATTCATTACAGCATTCTTACATGACCATGTAGGGTTCCTCAGCAGTCAACGTCTTTTCTTGCCTAGTTTTTCCACAGTTGGATATACAGCTCAAATTGACATACAGAGTTGTGGATACATTGGATCCAACCTAGGAGAAGTCAGGCAAGAAAAGCTGTCAGCTGACAAGGATGAAACCATGCTACAGCTAAAGTGAGACACTGCGCTGTTTTTAGGGAAGTCTTGAGAGTTTTTGAAGTCACATGCCTGTGGTCCTCAGGCAAGGTCCTCATGTAATCCATTATTCCGCTTTTACTTTCAGGTGCCTTGCTATAACCCTGACCTCAAAAGCTAGCAGAACCTCTTTTACATTGCACACATGCTCTCCTGAATCACAAAAATAAACACAAACAAATATGCTTAATATGTAAGAAGCAAGAATTGATTCCTGAGAGAAAAGTAGTATGTCCTAGCATGTTAGGTTTTGAAATTTGAAATTATTTTCAAGCCCTAATTGTGCAAAGATGTGTCTGACAAGAATGCATTTGGGCTTTTGGGTTAATTACGAGGCCTTCTCAAATGTAAATCCTACTCTTCTGTATTGACCCATTTAGAAAAAATAATTAGTAGAAGCAGATGTAACTAGACAGGAGTCTAAAGCAGCACAGGCTTCAGCATAAGCAACATTCTGAGTGGCAACAAACTGAAAAAAGTGGAATGCAAACCCAGTTTCTACAGAAGTTAGAAAGCACTGCTAAGTTACTCAAAATATAAGAGGGGTTGGAGTTCTGTAATATTGTTTAAGGTTCATGCACAAACACTTAAATGGTAGAGGTAAAAGTAATCAGGGATATCAATCTCCTCTTGGTATTCTCAGCACACCTGCCATTTTTAATGAAAAAATAATTTAGAAAGCAAACAGTCCCACTCATTGTAAATGCAACTCACACCTGATGTAAGACCCAATTGTATGTTCCACTGAATTGGAATGCAGCTCCCCAATGACTGGCTTTACAAAGATCTGCCTTTTCAGCCCTGTTTATAGTTTTGATCTGCAAGTGACCTTCACTTTTTAGCTACTGACATCTTTAGTACTGTGCTGTCAGTCTGACTGCAGCTCAAAAGGACAGGTAAAGATGGCTCACAGCCATCTGTATTGTACATGTACAACCTGGTTTGCCCTCCTAGGGAAGTCACTGTATACTGAATCCAATATTATTTATGCCAGAGAAATCCCATTCCACACACATGTGCCTACATGGTACCTGGCCCCAAATGCTCAAGATGCTCTTATTTCAGACTAATTTCTGACTGCTTTTTCTCTTAATTAAAAAATTAAAAACACCCCCAAAAGTCATCTGTAAGCATATTTCAGCAAAGATATTTTGTGAAAATCGATCTCAGTTGGCACAAGGGAGATTATTCTGTGTAAGTCTCTGCAGTGTCACAAATGCTAACCTCCTAAAGACCATATTATGCTGTGAGAAAATGCAAGAGCTGGCATTATTACTATTTAGGCACAGCTTGAAAGAGGAGTATTTCTCCTAGAAGAAACCCATGCACAGACACCTCAAAACACCTTAGGTACTGTATCCAAGGGATCTGCAATTTTTCCATTGACATTTAACAGAACTAAAACCAGTTTGTTTAATCATACAGACAGCAAGTAAAGGACAAAAACAATTGTTCCTCATCCAGCAGAAGGACTAGGTCAACCACTACAGAATCATTTGAAAAAGTACAAACACTAACTACATAGCATCTTTTTTCAACAGTAATAAAGGTAAGACTGCATGTAACATGCAGCCAATATAATTTCAATTCCAAAAAGTCACACACTGCTATTCCCAGTAAGAAGTAGTCTGCCCTCTTCTCCTAGGACTGAAAACCTAGTTTGCATCTTAAAGGTTAGTATACAGCCAAGAGCCACAGAAAACAAATGTCTAGCCATTTGCCCAATTCCAAGTCCTTCACAATTAAGAAATTGTGAAAACAAGTCAAACCTTTGTGGGGTTTTAATCACTGATTTACAGTAGAAGGAGGGAATCTTCAACACCAGTATTTCACATACACATTAGAGTCTACACAGTATTATTACTTCATGTTTAAACATCATTCAGATATTGAGTGTTCAGTTAGGAAAGATGAGTTCAGAACTCGAAAGCTTCCCTGCAGTACATGAGCAACCCGTATCTAGCCTGACATTGTTGTGTGCTGCTTTCCAGGCTAATAAGATTTAATCATATGGTTAAATCCATGGTAACTGAAGCCAACTAGAAAAAAGCTTCAGTATGTTTTTAGCATTGCAGCACTTTCTTCCTGTTTTAGAAACTATTAGTGACAGCTTGTAGGAACAACTTATAAAAAACCGCTAGTAATATTTAAGTTCTTTTATCTCCAAGCACCTCTGAGTTTTATACTTTAAGCTATGAATGAGAGCCAGCACAAAATACACAGCTGTACCGCAGAATAATGCGTTTAATACTGCTGTTTCCTTATAGGTCTGGGGTTTTTGTTGCAGAACTATTACACAACTTAAATCTACACTTCTGAGAAGCAGTTTTAGCTCAATATCATGCAAAAATCAATATATGATCACCATCTACTTCAATGTTTTTATATTCTTTCCTTTTCCTTATAAATACTACAATGCATGCCTTTATTCTGTTTCACACCACTTCTCGCTGGATTCTAAACAGCATCCTCAAGTGACACATGAAAGCTTACGTGTAAGCAAAGCTGCTTTAACAGCATGCTAGGGTTATTTTTCTCATGTGCACTTAAGCAGCAACAATCATTTGAATGATACCTAAATAGGAGTATTGACTTTTAAGATCCCTATGCTCAGTAACTGAATTTAAGACATTGATTTTACAATGTCTAGAATAGAACACTTCAATATAGAAGTGAAGAAGAACACTTCAATACATCACTCTAATTTTGTGTGCCTATATAAGAGTTCCAGATAAGTTCAAAACATGTATATCATAAAAATATCAAGAAGACAATGAATCTTTACAACTATTAGATCTGCGGTAAGGCCAAATGGTTCCAGCCCATCTGGCAGCTTGGACACATTTTCAAAATTACCCCATCAATCTTTCAGATTCAAGGTTTATGTATTTAAAAAACAAAAACACAAAAAAAAATCCCCAAAACCCTACTAACAAGGGAAAAAAAAACCCACAAAAACAAACAAAGAAGAAAAAAAGCCAAAACCCAACAAAGAGCTATGGGAAAGTTAATGGAAAGACTTCACCTTGCACCAAATTTAATGAATCAGTCTCTAGAACAGTAAATCCCATCTAATTAAATGCAAAAAAGAATTTGGGTTAGTACCAAACAACTTAGGATAAACTCTCTAGCCAGACAGTACAGCCAGGAGAAAGCCAGAGATCGAACAGATTCTGATTTAAGACCCTTGTAAGTGGATTTGCAATAATCCAGTTAAGAGAATGGCCTCTCATCTCCTTTTAAGAGTTCCCAGTTCAATCTCTGTTACTGAGCTTTATTTCTCTATTACATGAATAGAATGTATTTTAACAAACTTTTTTTATGTTTCCTTCTCTCACAAATGTTTGTTTTGGTTTTTTTGTTGTTGTTTTTTTTGTTGTTGTTGTTTTTAAGGAGGGCAGCAAATCCAGTACTAGGGTTCATAGCAATGTTCAACACAGCTGTTTTTGCTGCTATGCCACCGGTGGCAATCTTCCCAAGAAAGCAGCAGTGAAGGATGACAAACAGTACCATTTATGTCCACATGGGAGTGCTAAGCACATACCGAAAAAGGTGTCCATTTACTGTGCTTTCAAGTGGACATTTAACAACTTCTGGTATTAGAAGTAAATATCCGTAGCATGACCACTTAGCAGCACATTTCTTTAAATTCTCAAGTTAACATTTTAAATCTGGATTTAAATTTATGTTCATTCGGCATTTTAAGAAAACACATCAGCATTTAAATCATACTGATAGATCAGGTGTACAAATGCAGTGGGGTTTTTCATTAAGTGTCTAAAGTTCAACAGGCAAATGCTCTTCAGTCGAGAGGAGCATGCTATAGTCACAGTAAAGGGACATGTGGTATCTCTGAGAAGTATTAATGTGACTAACAGAAATAATTAAGTGACACAGCGCAAAGGATTGGGCATACACAGACAAAATAATATAGTGACCACTTGATCGTAGGCCTAAGGAAAGTCCAAGTTCCTCCTTCTTACCTACTGCAATCTCTTGCTTCTTAGGATGAAATTATACTTTAAGGTTCAGGGTATTTCTATACAATTATTACCAAGATGCTAAATGTAGCAGTTGTGGTTTGTATTCAATTTACTACTATAGCAGTAAGAACTAGAATATACCATTACTCACCCCATTTTATCACCTTACATATGGGTCTAAAGAGTTGTCAAATACAGCTATACCATCCAAGTTTGTAAAAGCAATTAAAAACTATTGAGAGGGTAGAGAACTGAGGCTTTCTGCTAATTAAACAAACACACACATACCTCTTTGACAGCTTTCATAAAATGGATAAATATTAAGCACTTAAGGGAAGACTGAGCCAGAACAGGAATTAAGTATTTTGAGCCAGAACTGCTACTTAAACTTTCCTTCTGTATTACAACAGAAGTCTATCAAATTTAGAAGAATGAAAGCTCATACAACCCAACAAAAGCAGAGTCTTTACTTGGTTCTATGTCATCAATTCCATATTTTTTTCCTTCAGAAACAGGAATAAGTGTAAAAAACCCCAAACATCTCACCCTGCATGAAGAAAGCCTGCTTTGCAGATCTATTACAGAAATCCCACTGAGGCACGGTGGTGGTTATGCAGACAATTAGATATTTAGACTATTAAAGTGTTTATTTTTCAGCCACCAGATGAAAATCACTGCTTAAGCTCCTTAGGTAATGCTTTTCATCATGCTATTTTCAAGGCACGGTGACCACTAATGAAATCCATTCATAACTCCCAAAAGATTGCATTACTACAAGTGGATTAACATCACTGTATTTAAGATACCACAAAGCTGAGATTTTAGCTTAAATTATGAAGTAGTACTAATATAACAAGTATCTTGGAAGATCTACTGACTGGTGTTGAAGAGATTCATTTATATGATGGAGAAAAAAAAGACTCATAAGTTTTGATACTGGCTTTTTAGATGTTCAAGGTTTGCTAGAAGCAAGCAAATGAAAGCACAGATATGCCCATACACACACAACTTCAGGGGCACATTGTCAGCATCTACTAAGCTCATTTTAAATAATGAAACCAAACATCAGTAGAATTTCTTTCTTAACTAAGTTTTTTGGAAAAAATATATTGAAAGGAACACTTTTTATTGTATCATTTTGATAATGCACATCGAAAATATTCTCATGTACAACTCAGAGCAATGATCCCCATAACTGAGAGTGATTATATTTGAATACTCTGTATTTAATTTTATAACTTCAACTGGACTTTAAAAAAGTTGTCATTATTTAAATTGTGTTCACACTTTTCACTCAGTTCAAGACATTCTTAAAATATGCAGCATTTCATTTATATTAGTATTATCTCAACACTTAAAGCAGTTTTATCTTTTCATTAGGTTTTAGTGAAGATCTGAGTTAACTACAGAAATTAATACAATACCAATGCCTCAACATGGTGTGCTAATTTTCTACTTTGCTTCTACAACAACACAAAACAACATAAACTAACAAGAAATAGGCAGCTGTTAATCTGTAGTTTTTTTCACATGTTCACGCCATGGTAATTTCCCCCATTCTCAGCCAAGTTGTTTAAATAGCCATTTTAGCTGGACTGAAACCCTGGGAAAAAAAGGGAATATACATTTGAGTTCTGCCACAGTGTCATTTAGTATTAAATGATTTTAGGTTGTATTTGAAGAAATGCTGCTGCTGTAGATATTTCCCCTTAACACTTTTTTGTTTAGTTTTTTTTTAAAGTAAGTCAAACGTGTCGAGAAGTAAATGACAAAAGAAATCTCAAAATTTGAGAACTATGGCTCCCAAGCAAACCTGCTACATAGCTTCAGCAAGAGATTGCTACTAAAATTAAAACATTTTAAATGTAGCCCCATTTTAGACCTGGCCTTGCATTCCTCATGCAGGTGAGAGCTATACAACTTTTGCCTGCATCAAGAACTCTATGATCACTTCTTCTCACTAAATAATTTTGTTTAAGGTGTGTGCTTTTGTGTATATATGCACCTATATATGCTGACAGGCACTGTATAGCTATATGCACAAGGCCAGCTGCAATTCAAGGTTTAGATGTTGAAACTGTGTCCCTTACTAAAAATAAAATTTTAGGCTCCTTGAGCTCTGATGTTAGCAGCTACTTCTAAACTGTTTAAATATAAAATTACTAATAAAAATGTAAAAATTGGTATATATTACAATACATGGGAGTTAATGTTGTTAAGTAGTATTTTAAGTTCATAAGATATTCATACCCACAGTGTGTAAAAAAGTCAGCCTCGCTTCCAGCTGTACCAGTCACATAGGCATTACCCTTCACTCACAAGAATAATGCAACAACCACTTCCCACAATTGTGTTATTTTTTTATACACCTCAATATGCCAATATTGTGCCTTTACATTTTAGCATGTTTTTGCCCTCACACACTCCAGAGCTCTGAAGATGAGACTTTTGGGTGCTTCTGTGGATGGGTGATAGTAATGGAAGTGTTACTGTGGTCTTTGGCACCTCTATCTCATTAATAAAGCAAAGTCCTGCTCCAATTTTTCTTTAATAAAAAAAATCCCATCAGTGGTGCATTTTGTTAGCACTGAAGAGTAGAACAGGTCTATACAGCCCAATGAGAAGAAAACATCTGAAATGCAATATATGTCTACAATTGTCTTTCCATCAATTGCACAGAAGCTTGGTCCACTTCTTCAGTTTCAGTCTTAAGAACTTTGGTTACAGCATTAACGTTTTGGTAAAAAAAAAAATAAAAAAAACAGTAGATGCTTTCCTTTTCTTCAGGTAGATTTTTCATTGTCTTCTCCTGTCTTCTGAACCCGTGAATACTTTTTACATGAAGATTTGAAGCAGCTGGGAGGCCAAGATATTGGCCAGGAAAAACTGCAAGGAACAGAGCCTTGCACATTCTTCTCGAAGAAATAAAATATTGGATACCACCATGCTCGAGAGAGAAAATTCGTCTGTGATGACACCTTTAAAGTCTGTATTGGCACAAGCATGTAAAGAGGAAAAGGCAACTGTCAGTTTAAAGGCTTATTATCAGTTACACTGAGTCAAGACAACAGCAAAAATGCAATGCATTTGCATGCACTTCTGCAACAAAAGTGAGTATTTAGCTTAGAAAACACAGAATTGAGATAGACATTATAGACCAAATGCATACTACAAACTGAGCGTCTTTACCACAAAGGGATGCTTTGTTGCTGTGCAAAATTTGGGACAACAAAGCACTCAAGCCTTTTTCAATATGAGTGCTTTCAGGCATGTCTTGTTTCCACTGATGAGCAGTAGATGAAAATTAGATTAAATGGGTTTAAGAGCTATGTTTGTACTTGAAAGTGTTATTGAAACAACAGCAGCAGCAACCTTCTGTACAGTGTACCTTTAATGACATTTATAAAAGAATTGTCACTATAATTGTAGGACAGTCTAGATAATTTCAGTTGGCCAGAAATTTTATTACTCAACTACTGCTTGTTTATAAGCTGAGATGAAGGGCTATTCTATACATCAATTACAGCATTAAAACCTAAAAAACTCAGAAAATATTTCAAGACAAATCATTAACTTAACAAACAATGAAGTGGAACTCCTTGCCCATTCTGTTTAAACTACAATATGGAACATCTATTTTTATTCTGAAATTAAGAATTAATTTTAACCTTTAGGCCATTGTAAAAAATGCAGGCTACATTGATTGTGAAGGTATTTGCCACTCACCTTCTCATTAGCCATAGAGTGGTACCACCAGAAGAGTCGTGTGGTGATATAGTAGGCAATGATGACATCTACGGTATAGTGTTCATGAGCAACCAGGATACAAATGATGCCAGCAGCACTCATCAGCCAGCAGATTAAGTGATACCACCAGAAATGACGTGGTGAATCTGTGAGACAGGGAGAGGACAGGGAAAAAAACAGCAAAAAAGCCATCTCTGTTATTCTAACAATCCACAAAAAGAAGGGGAAAAGATAAGAAAAGTAATTGAAGGCTACTAAACTTGAAAACTTAACTCATATTACACTGGTACAGACTCCCTGTTTTGATTTGTATGAATCTACATAATGTATTATGCAAACTTACCGTTTGCAAACTGAGGCGTTTTTACTTTTTAAGGCAAGCACAAGGTGGATTAGCTAGACAACACTCCCACCCATTTTCTAGTCAAAATAAGTCTTCCAGATAAATAATTTCAAGGATTTAGGGTGCAGAGGAAGAGACAAAATTGAGGTAAAACATACACTCTGGCTATTTAACTTGAGTATATTTAATCTTCTCTTTTCACAGTCTATAGTCAAGTAAACTCAAGTCTCTAGAATTGATACAACCTGAGCAGAGATCACAAACAGAAAAGGACACCCATTTTAATTCTTAGGTTTTAATTAATTTGCATGAAGCCTTCAGTTCTGTGAAACAAAATACACTGTACAGAAAAGGACAGTATGTGAATTTATACCCTTTAATGAAAGATTTAACAAATGGGAGCAAAGCTATCCAAAATGCATTTCAGCCACTTCAGTGGAAAAGTTCTCCTGTACTTCTTTCCCCATTGAAAAAAATGCCCTCAGTGTCAAAATGACCATTCATAACTTCTGACAGGCTAACTGGCTTCATTTCGCTCACAGTGGGAGGTTTTGGCACCTCTTGCCTTGTGGGGCAATGGTCAGCTTTTACTTTCACACAATACCAATAAAAGCTACTGATCTCAACCAGTAGGCTCTCAGAGGCCTGTGTAAAACACTAACTGTAGGGCCACTTCTTGGTGTAAAGAAAATTTATTGTTTTGATATTAAGTCTCCCCAAAACACTGCAGACAGATCCCCACCTACTGATTTTTTTTTAAGATAGGAAGCCAAGTAATTGCAAGAAGTTGATGAAAACAGCATTGAGCAAGACAAAGGCTGAAAATACTAGAAATATGAGTAAGTACTCTGGTTAAAATTTGTTGTGCAAAGAGTAAGTGAAAAAATGGCAGAGTATGAAAGGAAGAGAAGAGCAGAGCAAACACTGCACTAAGCCAAAACATAAAAACCTCAGAATGCTTCTTACACCAAAGACATGTTACCAAAAGAGCAAAAAAAGACCGCCATAAGCAGACTCTAATTCAGAGCAATTACAGGGCTTATACCCTGGTTCAGACTATATTTTGATCATTATATGGGAGGTAAAAACAGGAAAACTATGCATTTCTCACAGAGCACGATCTAAGTGAAATATATTCCTAATACTTAGGCAGCAGTCAAAGAGCTTATTACAAAAATTTGTATGATAAAATTGTTCCAACCCCTTATAGTATAAAGTACAGGAGAAACTAGCCCAGAAAATATTGGGCTGTCTTCATCTTTCCTGATACAACTGAGTACATGAATAGCATTAAAATACAACATAACAGACAAAACAACTCTGCTATCAGGCAATTTTCCTAATACTGCTCTGGTAATTTTGGTGAGTTACAAATGCCATTCTCCCAGTAATATTCACATCACAGAAAAGACCCAGGTCTAAGAATCATCAGATTATAATTAACATCCTAAATCACTGTTCAAAGAAGAACATCTCAAATCTGCAATGTGGAGTCTGTAACATTCAGAAGGCCCTTTTTATATTGTGCTTATTTTTTGTTTAAGGCAGAATGAAGCATTGCAGCACCTTGTTCCCTCAACATTTTAATAAAAGGAAGGCAAACGAATGCTGGTTAGTCTTATTTTTGTTTCAGTGAGAATTATGCACTCCCGTGAGCCAAGCTAGCATTTGCATAGTTTGGGATACAATAACAGGAGGGAAGATTCCAACTCCAAACATGTGAACTGAGAAGGGGACTCCCCACAACACATTCATGAACAGCCAAGTTCCCAGGAGAGAAGCACTGCTTACTATATATTAGATTTAGAAGTCAGTGCTAAGTTCTCTAACACTTCAACAGATGCTCTGCGTGCAGCACAGAAGATTTTTCCTCCCATGCCCCAGAGTAACACAAAGCAAAGGGGGAAACCATAACTGCATCTTCTGCATGCTTGCCAAACTCTTACCAACTACAAGAAGCATTAAGTAGGAGACTTGTGCACAAGACATCCAAAGAGCATGAATTAACTTTTCATTGCTTGCAGAAACTAATGTACAGGACACCTGAGAAAAGTAACTTTGCTTCTGGATGCAGTATAAGTGTGCAATGATGCTGTGTTCAAGACACAAAATTCCCTACAACTCCCTGCAGCTAACCTGCACAGAGCTAGTGTGCATAATTACTACAGCATGTTTTATCCAAATTTTAAATAACCTGTCAACAAATGATGAAAAGCTACCTTGTTTTAATCAAGCAATAAACACTTATATAAAGATAGAGCTGACATGTTTAGCCACATTTAGCCCTTAAAGCCCACAACACTTTTAGTCAGCCTTACTACAATCCCAGGGAAGGTGATGGAACAGCTCACCCTTGAGACCATCACTAAGCATGTGGAAGACAAGAAGGTGATCAAGAGTAGTTAGCATGGATTCACCGTAGGGAAGTCATGCTTAACCAGCCTGATTGCCTTTAAAATGTGGACAGCTGGCTAGACAGGTAACAGGAGACAACTGGAAATTGTCTATGGGAACTTCATGCAAGACTTCTGAAACTGTCTCCCGTGACATCCTCACAGGCAAGGCTGGACAATGAGTGAGGGTGGACTGAGAACTGGCTGAATGGCAGGGCTTGGAGAGTTTTTAATCAGTGGCACAGTCTAGGTCAACCCAAAGGCTCATACTGGGTCCAGTATTGTTTAAATTACTCATCAACAGCTTAGATGAAGGGATAGAGTTCAGACTCAGCAAGACTGCTGAGTATACAAAGCTCAGAGGAGTGGTGTTGTTTTGCCCTGAAGATCTCACACACTGAAGGGATGGGCAGAGCAGAACCTTTTGAAACTCAGCAAGGGCAAGTTCAGGGTCTTACACTTGGGAAGGAAGAACCTGGTGCGACACTACAGGGTGGGGGCCAACCTGCTGGAAAGCAGCTCTGCTGAGAAGTACTTGGTGGCCAAGCTGTCCATGACCAGTGCCCTTATGGCCAAGAAGGGCAGAGTAGCCTGAGGCATATTAGTAAGACCATTGCCAGCAGGTTGACAGAGGTAGTCATGACCCTCTACTCAGTCTGGTGAGGCATATCTGGAGTTCCAGGCTCCCTAGTATAAGACAGATGTGGAGCAAATCCACTGGACAGCTAGGAGGATGATTAGGAAACTGGAGCACCTCTCTTATGAGGAATGACAGAGGAAAATAGGCCTGCTTACACTACAGAAGTGTGAGAGGAAACCTCATCAATATGTCTAAATATCTGAATGGAAGGTGTCAAGAGGACAGAACCAGGCCCTTCTCATTGGTGCCAAGTAATACGACTAGAGGCACCAAGCAGGAAATGATGCACAGGAAGTTCTACCTAAATGCAGGAAGAACTTGTTCAGGTGACCATGCACTGGAACAGACTGCCCAGAGAAGCTATGAAGTCTCCCTCACTGGAAACATTCAAGAACTGTCTGGATACAACCCTATGCAATGTTGCTCTACAGAACTCTGCCTGAGCAGAGAGGTTGGGCTAGATAATCTACAATGGTCCCTTCCAACCTCAACCATTTTAGGATTTCACTACAGCCACAGTTCCATTTCCACTTAATTTGTGTTTCAAACTCATAAAAATACAGCCTGTACAACTGACAAGTAACTTTAAGAGGGCAGTAGTTCTACATGTACTTTTGTCATTCATTTCCCCAGTGCAATAAATATGAACAAGAAAGTGCATTGAAATACAATCACTTACACTCTTTGATGAACAGATAGACCAGCGTTAATACTACAGTGTGTCCACTAAACAGGAAATCTCCACACAGGATGTGTGATCCAGTTATGGATAGACCACCTCCAGAAATCAGTCGCAGAATTCTCTGAATCTTTGCCTGAGCATCTCCGTTCAACTAGAACACCAGAAAGAAGTATAAAATAAATTATAAGATACACCATAAGTGACTCAAGTAAACTTCTTGCCCAAACACACAGTCAGGGAGACAGGGGTAAAAGGACAAATTATTCTCATTTTCTTCAGGTTTCTTTCACATATTCTTAAATAAATAAGCATGCATTTTGAAGTTGACAGGTGATAAAGATCAGTTTGGTAACACTAGCATTCTGTCTATGCTTTTCCAGGCTATTTTAAAATATGCATTGGGTGAGAATGAGATGCGGAATATACTGAAAAGGTAAACATTAAAAATTTGTAAGGCTAGATCTCTCATAGCAGCAGTTGACAGAATGAATGAAACCCATTCAAAATTGGTACAACCTTGCATACCAATTCTGTTATTCTGTTCAGAGCTGACCAGGGCTTCTGAGTAAAAACTTCAAACTCATTTCATTTTAGATTTAGTTATAAATCCAGTCAGGATTGAATTCCTATTTGGAGGATGTACATTTTCAAAGCATGTATTAGGACCAGCTTTTGACTTCTCATAGATACTAGGCAGTTTTATCTAGCTGTTTTAAATTAACTCTAGGGAAAAAAAACCAAGAAAAATGGATAACTGTTTTCCATAATCAGAAAAATAGTCATGTATGACAACAAAACAAAACAAAAAACCCCAGAAGAATTATCAAGTGTTTTTTCCACAGTTCAAGTAATTAATCCTGGTTTAATGCTAGCAAAATGCACTTTCAGCAGAGACATTTGCATTTTCCTTTGATTACCTCTTCTCACTCCTCAGTACACAGCCTACTACATAGTCATTTCCCAAGCATTTTCAAACAGACACCGATTCATAAGAGAAGTAATGAATCCACTATATCCCTAAGTTGTCTCAATGCAGAAGACAACAGCCACAATGCTGTAACTCAAGACTGGAAATCTTATTATCAAAGAGGTGACAAATTTATCCCCCCACTAAACTGGTAATACTTTTTTTCAGTACAGCCAACACAATAATTTGCTCCAAGGAATTTTAAGTCTACAACTTTTTATTAGCAACCTAAAGTGGGAGTAACAACTCCTTTATGTCACTAGTGTCACTAAATTTTAAAAATATTTTTGTAAAACTATTAGCACATCCACATTTCTATATGTATCAGTTCATTTATGCAGCTGAACTTGTTTAAGTCACATTCCTATACATTTTGCAGGTTGGAAGCAGAGACAGATAGCTGACTTCAGGTATTGCAATAGCTCTTGACCAAATAGTGTGAGAAACTAGGCAAAGCACATAACAGTGTGGATTTTCAAAGGGATACAGCAACCAACTTGCACATCAGACTATGAATTACAGTACTGACCTTGGGTATCCTACCATAAAAAAATATTGTTACAGTATTAAGAGTGATTAGCTTGAACCTCAGAAGCAAGTTGATTGATTTAGTAACAGCACTTATTTCAGCCTAAGATGTTCTGAAAGGGAGCACACAACTGCATCAGCAACTTGAGGCTCTGTTATCACACAAGTTTTGGTTTATCACCGCCTATGTTTCTGAAGACATCGACTGAAAGTACCTTGTGTTACTTAGCAATATCTGAAACATTATCTTCTGTTTGTTCTAAGGAGCCATCAGGACTGATGCAGAGACCAAGGCAAGAAGCAAGAGGAAAAGATTCTTACCTTTGGTGCACACTGAAAATGCATTCCAGGCACAGGTAAAGTGGTAACATACATGGTAATACAGCGGTACAGATACAAAGTTCCTATTATAAAAAAGAACCTGCGTCCCACTATTGATCTGAAAGTAAGGAAAGGGGGGAAAACAGATTGAGCGCAAAGTTTACATGCAGGTTATTCAACAGTTACGGACTTCTAGCTTCATGAGATAGCTAAATCCTTCGAATGAAAGAACAGCTTCACCCCAGCTCTTCACCCTACACTTCTCTGAGTGAAATATTAAAACGTCCCTCTTCATCTTTTAGTCTTGTTAGCTCCTTACAGTGTAACTTCACTGAATTTTTCCTCTGAGAAAACTAAGTTTTTCCTCAACTCTGTGACCTTTTACTTTTTAGTCCCATACTATAACCATATTCTTGACTTAAATATTTATAGTTTAAGCAAACAAAGACACAGGAGAAAAGTTCCATTTTCCTGTAGAGGACAGTGGGCTCTTCCTGAAATTTGAATGAGATTCTTATATCATCAAGATTCTCAGTTTGAACATCCCCAGGTCAGTAAACACACTTTGAAAAGTCTGATCTCAGAACAAATTTGACTAGTACAACATAGTCAGAAATTCAGAATTTAAAAACATTATTCAATAATCAGAAAACCTGTAGTTTCCTATCTGGCATGGACACTAGAACATTTTGTAAATAAGCCACCCCTTTGCTATTTTCCTGCCAGCCCTATTCTACAATTTTGTTAACAGATTTTACTGTACAATTTCTTCTACCCAATATGAGCAATATAAACATACAGCAGAGGAAAAAAAACATATTGCTAACTTACTTGTATCTAAGAAACAACCACTGGAATATCCATAATCCAAGCAGTATCATTCCATTTATTTCTGATACAGAAAAAGCCCATTTGACACGATCAATGTAATCAAAAAATTTGTCAGGCAAGGGAGGGCTTAGCTCCTTTGGAGGTACTCTCTCATGGACCACAGTGATCATGACAGTTGTTAATATCAAATTGAAGAGAGCATAGACAAAGGCAATGCCTGTTTTCCACCATTCCAGAGGAAATTTGTTCCTAGATTCAGCAGGCATAGCAATCTGGATGTAATCAGGATATTTCTTTGCTGTTTTACGCAAGCCATTAGATAAGCCCTTTGGTTTGCTAGTGCCACTTTCATTCTCTTCACTAACTGAGAGAGTAGGTCGTGAGTAGCCATTAGAAGTCTCATTTGGCTGACCCTCCATATGCTCTTCAAGCTTTGCTGTCTCAATGGTGTTCATTTCCAAGCTGTATGGCCAAGGAGGCTTTATTAGTGACCAATTTCTGGGCTCTCTGAACTGTTACTTCTCAAAGTCCAATGTTCTTGTTTCTAGATGACTTCTGTAGAGCTCTAACATGCATCCATTGTGCTTTCAAAGGAATTTGTGAAGACAAATCTTTCTTCTAGAGCTGAATCATCTGAAAAAAAAAAACCCAAAACAGATACTCAGGACCTTCTTAACTAGTAATGTGACAGCTAACAAAATATTCTCTGAGCAGTGCTTTTTAAGTATTTAAATTCCATCCAAGTCTACTTTCAAACACAGTCAAAAGGCAAGTTACTGTGAAATAATTCATGCCAACTCCTACTTGATAAATCTCATATCAGTTTAAGAATGAGTACCAACTTAGGCTCAACTGTTTTTGGACAAGATCCACAGATTTTAATGATCATAACATCACTTGCTTTATCAGTTATCAGAATTAAGGCTAATCCATATTTGCAGAAAGATTCAATTTTACTGCTTAGAGATATTCCATGTAAAATATCCTGGTTTTGACCATCGGGTTGCTACAGAAATTAATATGCTTTGTCCACATAGATCAGACAAATCTTGTCAGTTCAGGTGGTAGGACAAAAACCAGAAGGGCACTACAGAATTTGATTTTGTAGGGCACAAATTAATTTAGATTCATCTAGAAAATCTACTCAATAGATAGCTCCATTAAATTTCATTAGATCTAAATGAATATGCCATCCAGTAAAAAATGCATTTATATAGCCACTGTAATACCCACTAAATGTCTGAAGTCTCATAATGGTACACTATACACAGAACAGATGACATGAATCTGTCTTTGTCCTTTAGCTACTTAAAAAAAAAAATCTATTTAGATTGTTTTTAAACAGGAACAAATAGAAAAAAAAAAAAGAGTCATTATTACTCAGGATTTATTTCAGGCTGCATTTGTTAATTCATAAAGGTTTTGTAAGCTAAAAAAAACCCCAGGTAAGTGCATATGTTTTATTACAAGACTTTCTACAAGGAGAAAAGAATGAAGTTCATGTCTAGCAAACAGACATCTCTCTAGTAAAAATAAAGGTAATTTCCCCATCTTTAAAGTTCTGTGAAACCACTTAACATAGCTGTGATCTACCTATTTTTCTTACTCTGCTCAGCTCCTGTGACAAAAATAGCATTACCATGTACAAACTGTTCCCCATCTACCAGTAAATTGTGATTCTCTCTTATTTTAGTACTTCCTGCAAAGCAAGTTCAGCACTGCTACCCCCTCAAGCCTCTGCATGCCAACACAGGCTACCAGTTCGCCATGCTTTATGCACAGTTAAATTGTCATGGTGGCAGCTAGAGCTACCAGCCTCCCTAACCATACACTTAACAACATGCAACCTGCTTAGAGGACAATCTAAACCAAAAAGAGCCTGGAAAGGCAAGTGATTGTGTTTTGGTCCCTCCAGCCTCATCCCACCATTTAATGCGGTCAGCACATAAATTCACTAATTTCATGGGTACTGCTCAAACCAATGAAAAAGAAGAGGTAAAAATTCAGATCCCAAATATGAGATTCACTCAAATAATACTGAAATAGCTGAGAAGCATTTCTAAGTTTATGCCCCAGCAGTGTTTCTGAAATCCATTGTCATCGGTTGACCTTCTCTAAATTCCTGATCAACAAGTGTATGATAACTATCTATGCACAACACACAAACAATAGATGTCCAAGAAAACGTGGTGATTTTTGATGCTTTTTGTCCCTCTTACCAATGATACTGTGATCTCGGCGTCTCTAAGAAAAGGGGATGCTTAACCCATCAGCTAGGCAACAGCTTTTCTGATGCTTCCTACAACTAAAAATGGCCTTTTAGAGCATCTACAAAAGCAACAGCCTTACTCAATATTATACCAGAATATTTTAGCTTTCACAAATTGCCTTCTTAACATACACACACCCTCTTCTATTCCGTCTACTAAAGTTAAGCATATAAACAGAACACTTCAGTGACAGTAGAGGAAAAAAACCCCAAACTTAATTGCTTATGTTTTGGAATGCATGTACATAACATTCACTACTAAGATCCCACTTCTCACCATTGTGTTACATATGGCAGTCACTGAGGCAGCAATCAGCACACCCCGGTAAATTTTACATCCTGCGCAGTCAAAACATTATTAGAATTATGCATTTACTGAGCGCAGACTACCTTAGTTATTTCCTTCTCTTCCCCACAAATACCTAATCTAGCATACCTAGTGACATAAGTTAAAGATTTTACTTCCAGATGTTTAATGACATTCAAGTAAGCCTTAAAAAAATCAAATAATGTCTGAAGTACAGATGAACAATAGTCTAAGAACCTAAAAAGTAGAGTGGTGTTCATTTTCTCATATCAACTGATTAAGCGAAACAATTATAGCTATAGCTTGCAGGAGACAGTTGTGTTCCTTCCTGGTACTTAAATGGACTGTAAGATATATTGATCTACCAATTCTGATGGCTCATCAAGATTACTTCAAGCAGAGTACATACTGTGGCCAAAAATTTGTTTACATTGATAATTAGAGGTGCTACATATCATCTGATCAGTGATCTGTAAGAAGGTAAGTGCTTCCCTTTATAGTACCTTTTCAGCCTCATTCTCCCATATTCTAAAAGAAATTAGCAACTCTATTGATGAAAAAGATAAATGTTGCTCTTGAAGCTCTCAGTCCTTTGCTGCCAATCTGACTGGCCAGAGAAGCGACAGATACAGAGCACCAACAGCCTAATCACCCTCTGCTACTGGCTGTAAAAGGAATTCCCCAGAGGAACACAGGTTCTTCTGCCAAGTTCCTGTTCCCAGTTCAAATAGCCATTCACATATCCATAAGGGGTGTGTCTCCTTTTAACTTCATGTCATCCTTATGATCCTTTAGATGAAACATAGATTTGACTTTTTTGTCAAATCCAAAACAATCCCATATCAACACCAAAAGATGTTCATAAACTGCCTAGTAGAAGGCCTTAGAATTCTTCAGCAACCAGGCAGCATTGCTTAGATCTGACCATCTTGCCAACACCTAGGTCTGAAAAGCACATCAAATTGCTCTAAAATAGGGAGCAACTACTGGGGAAGTCTCAAACTCACAAAAAACAGCTGAGTAACCCAAAAGCATAAATAAAATTCCTATAAGGGACACCTCCAAGTTTTAGGAACAAGTTTTCTCTTTGGAACCACATCTATACCTTCTAAAAATAAGTGTTACCTCATCAAGAAGCAGAGCTTCATAGCCTGCAACTTTGCAGCAGAAATCATAACTGCCTAAAGGAACAACATATTTCAAAGAAAATCCTAAGAATTAAAAGAGGAAGGGTTCTAGTATTTTATCCTGAGCTCCTACCTGCTCCCATGCAAACAGTTTCCTTAGTTTTCTGCATCCCCACTTGACTGTCATTTGAAAAGAAAATAGTTGATGGGGGGCACAGCTTTGAGACAAGCATCAGAAAGCATGTCTGCATTTGGCACTTTATGCTAGAACTTAAGAGTAACACAGTTTTATTTAGCATGTTAGTCATCCAGCTTTCATTGAAAGGTCATTTTCACATGAAGTGATATTTCTCATCCAGCATTGGAACTTCAACATTTCTCCAAATATTTTAATTTCTATAATTTTTGAAGGACTGAATAGTTACAATTTGCACAGGGTTTTCAAATAAGTAGTTCTTAACCTGCTGTTTCAATACTATCTGAACAAGAGTATCCAGAACAGGGAGACCAATAGCTTCTGACATTAAGAGAAGCTACACTTTCACATACAAAATGGAAAAGATTTTTGACAGTACTATTTTGAAGCACCATTCCCTTTTCTTTAGGCTAGCTCAAACATGTGATACAGCTGTATTCTTGCATTTGGTAGCTGCAGAAAAAGGGTCTGTAAACAAAGTACAATTTGAAGCAACATGAAAGAACACTTCAATATATTTTATCTATATCACAGTTACTGGGAAACAATTGTTAGCTAGCTTGTATTTTAGTCAGTTAAACTTTTAGGACTACCAATGGAACCAGAACTAAAAAAGAAGCCAGGTTACCACTGTTTTCCAGATAGCAAAGAATAAAAACTTGGTTTTAGGGGTTTCTCTTTAATTTTTATTTTTGAAAGCATTCCAGGTCTCAGTTAATTTTTATAGTACATACAGCCTGGAAGAAGGGTTACATCTCAGAGCACGCAGACTGGTGGAAGGAAGCAAAAAAGAAACCCGTCACCAACCAAAACCTCCAAAAGACAACTGCTGTGATGCTAAAGAACTGCAAGTAAAACAAAACTGGATTACAGAAGTACCATTAATTACCATCACTATCACTTACAAGAAATGTTAACTTTTTTATAAAAAGCATTAACTTCTTATGTCTCAAAATTCTTTTCATCAGTAGAAATAGAGGAGTTACTCTCTCTACCTTGAGACAGGGATTTTTCAAGTCCCTCCTTCAGGATTACTAGTGTACCAACAGAAGAATTCTTTTAAGGACTAAATCCCTACACTAAACAGAAGAATAAAGCTTCAAAGTTATAGGTTATCCATTCGTACAAACCAAGTTTTACTAGTCCTGTGGAATTCTGTTTCTTCATACCTCTTAATAATAAAAAGTAGGTTAGGTTTCATTTTCCTAGTAATTCATTACCCAGTGTGTTCTACAGCAGTGCCAGGTTTCTGAAACAGTATGTCCCAAAAAGCACAAAATACCCCATTTGTAGCACCACAGAATGGTTTGGGTTGAAAACGACCTTCAAGATCATCTAGTTCCAACCCTCCTGCCATGAGCAGGGATGTCTTTCACTAGACCAAGTTCTCAAAGTCCCATCCAACCTGTCCCCAGTACCTAAGCAAGAAAGGAAAAAAGGTATCTTTAAGCTCTTTTATAATTCTGAATGCTGCTGAGTAGGTTTATCTTAACTGCATGAAGCAATCTTCAAACTCTTAAACTGTTTGGTCCCCAGACTCCAAAGAACTGTATTTGGTAACTAAGTCTGATGTCCTTTAAAGGTGACACCATGACATGGCTAGATTTTCCTCATAATTATTACCCTTCTCTTTCAAGAAACAAGATCACAACAGCTGTTAAATATTTATCTTTTAGTGCTACTGTAACTCATTCCAGAAATAATCCACACCTATATGACAAAGTCTGTTTTATTTGTAGGTTAACAGTCTTTCCTAAAATAAGTGTTTTGAGACTGGTCAGCCTCTGTAGAACCAGCAGAACAAACAGAATCATTCAGGTTAGAAGAAATCTCAGGAGGCATCTGGGCCTCCAGCCAGGATCAGCAATGACTCAGGGTTTCAATCGAGGCATACTTTTAATGCCAACAAAGATGCACAACTTCCCCATGCAGCATGTTTCACTGCATGGTTGTTCTCACAGCAAAAACTGGACTGTTATTTTTGTTGTTTTGTTTGTTGTTCAATTGTTAAGTCTACTGGTTTTGTATCTACTTCTTATTAGAAGTTACAACCTCTGTATCTCATCTTCCCACTACTGTGAAGAGCCTGGGGCTCTTCATGCCATGATGTTCCTCATGGCATCCTTGCAGGTATGAAGGGGTTGCAGTCAGGTAACTCTAAGACTACTCATCTTCATGCTGAAGCAACCCAGGCTCCCCCAAGCCTCCCCTTCCAGGCTGGAGCTCCAGCCCCCTTACCACCCTGATGGTCCCTCTGCTGGGCTTGCTGCCAGTTCATGTTTTGCCTGGAACAACAACCAAAAGCCAGATACAGTATTCTAGACACAGTAGTAGTACTGAGCAGAGGAGAAAAAACACTCCCCTACAAATAATGACCATGCTTCTATTAAATACAGCTCAGGACAGTGTTGTCTGCCTTCACTTTCAATGCACACTGCTAAATTCCTTTTCAACAGAGCCAAAATGTAGTATTATCACTATTCCAACGTTAAAGTCTAAAGCCCAAAGACTCCCGCACAACTTCTTTACACCAGAAAAAAAAAAAGAAATAGGTCTTCTTCCTGCTTAACCCATGCTCTCCAAAATGAGACTGTTTCAGTATTTCAGATCTGCACAGAAAGGTCTGCTAACCTGAAGTGGTATTTAAGCTCTGAACCAACTGCTTTTGAAGAAAGGCAAAAAGATTCTCTATCAATGCATATTTTGTAACATTTCAAAAAACATTTGGTTCATAACCTTCTGTTCATTAGAAAAGACGATTTTAAACACTGTACAAAGTGTGGAAGTCACTGTACTCAGTCTCTTCAGACACCAACAAAAACAAGTGCCAAAATAAGACCCTGGATCAGGCTTTTATGTGCAGGCTGGCTTCTCACTGCTAACTCCTCTCATTCTACTAGAGCTTCACAGACACTGCTGAAGAGCCACTATCCAAAGCAAGATTCTTCTCAAAGAGACAGCAAAGTCTAAAGATTTGTTAAGAGCCTAGCAGCACATCTGATGCCTCAAATCTTTCCTAGCTGACACACGCAAGTTGCAGACACTGGCTGGGAGGTAAGGGAGACCCAGCACAAGAGGCAGGAATGTTTGAGACTATTTTGTGAACTCCTCCACCTAGTTACTGAGGGTAAAGGTAGCACTTCATAATGGAAAGTCAGAGCCAGAGATTAGTCACCACTTCCAGTACAGGGTGGTGAGGAGTCACAGTGACTAATGTGTGCTTTAAAGTGACTGTGTTACAGCTTATCAGCCATCAGGCAGCTAGAAGAGGAAGTTACATACTCAGTAAGTTTATCAGTGATATATCCTAAAAATGTTTGAGTAATTATTAAGATGATAATGCCTGTCAATTTTTTCCCGTTACTTCCAAAAAGCAGCTGTGCCAACTCCAAAAATCACAGAATCACAAAGAATCACTAGGTTGGAAAAGACCTCCAAGACCATGGAGTCCAACCCATGCCCTAACACCTCAACTAAACCATGGGACCGAGTGCCACATCCAGTCTTTTTCTAACACATCCAGGGATGACGACTCCACTACCACCCCAGGCAGACAATTCCAGTACTTTACCACTCCTTCTGTAAAAAAAAAAAAAAAAAAAAAAAAAAAAAAAAAAAAAAAAACACCCCCTTTTCCTAATATCCAACCTGTATTTCCCTTGGCACAGCTTAAGACTGTGTCCTCTTGTTCTGTCGGTT
Source organism: Cinclus cinclus (assembly GCF_963662255.1). NCBI lineage: Eukaryota > Metazoa > Chordata > Aves > Passeriformes > Cinclidae > Cinclus > Cinclus cinclus. Next base: position 50,176,178 of record NC_085050.1, read on the forward strand.
GCTGCCTGGAGAAAGAGACCAACCCCCACCTGACTAAAGCCACCTTCCAGGAAGTTGTAAAGAGTGATAAGATCATCCCTGAGTCTCCTTTTCTCCAGGCTAAACAACCCCAGCTCCCTCAGTTGTTCCTCACAGGTCTTGTGTTCCAAGCCCCTCACCAGCCTCGTTGCCTCCTCTGGATGTGATCAAGCGTCTCAATGTCCTTCCTAATTTGGGGGGCTCAGAACTGGACACAGCACTCAAGGTGTGACCTCACCAGTGCCGAGTGCAGGGGAAGAATGACCTCCCTGCTCCTGCTGGCCACACTATTCCTGATCCAGGCCAGGCTGCCATTGCCCTTCTTGGCCATCAGGCACACTGCTGGCTCACGTTCAGTCAGCTGTTGATCAGTACCCCCAGGTCTCTTTCTGCCTGGGCATTGTGCAGCCACACCGTCCCCAGCCTGTAACACTGCAGGGGGTTATTGTGCCCAAAATGCAGGACTCGGCACTTGGACTTTGTAAACCTCACCTTATTGGACTCTGCCCGTCCATCCAACCATTCCAGGTCTCTCTGCAGAGCCCTCCTCCCTTCCAACAGACCAACACACACTCCCAGCTTAGTGTGGTCTACACATTTACTAATGAAAGACTCAGTACCCTCATCCATGTCACCAATAAAAATACAGAACAGGACTGGCCCCAGCACAGACCCCTGGGGGACACCACTGGTGAGTGGCTGCCAGCTGGATGCAGCACCATTCACCACCACTCTCTGGGCCTGGCCACCCACCCACTTCTTAACCCAGCCAAGAGCGCTCCTGTCCAAGCCGTGGGCTGCAGCTTTTCCAGGAGTGTGCTGCAGGAGACAGTATCAAAGGCCTTGCTGAAGTCCAAACAATCAACATCCACAGCCTTTCCCACATCCAAATAAGGGGCCATATTTACGAGAACATTATAGGATATTTTCTGCAGCAATAAGAACCATCCTCCTAAAAGTTTAAAGAGAAGACTGTTACCGCTTAAATCTGCAGAGCATTTTACAATATCAGCAGTAATACATATACAAGCTGCACAACCCAGAGGAAAGCTATTTTAGCACTGAGGTGTATGCAGGACTTCTACCTCATAATTCATGTTCTTAAAAGGCCTGAAACAGACAATAGTCCTTGCAAAGCATAGGACTGTAATCGTCACCTCACATGAGTTCTTAGGACAGGATATGCTTAAAACTAACTAGTATCATACTATAAACTGGTTTCATATATCCCTCCGTTCATATGGCACATTACAAATTGTGAATCTGTACATAGCAGCAATACTTGCTGCGTTCAGAGGCTCAAGCAGTGAAAACATCTTTAAGAAACACCAATACCTACAAGCCCACACACATTCTTGTCTGATGGTATTCTGACCAATGTTTTACCCTTTATGCCAACAATAGAAGTCTACACATTGTTAAAACTGGTCAGGAGAGAATCAATGACTCACTTCTCCTCTCTTTTCCCTTAGAACAGTTTTCAGCTTGCTCAACTCTGTGCTGATACAGTTGCCTGGAAAGCTTTATGAATATTAGTTAAGAGGGATGATGCTGACATAATACACCATCTACCACTCATAGTAAACAGAGTGACTAAAACTCACCAAGAAACATGATGTAGTCCCTATTTTGGTCTTCCCCTCTACCTTCTTGCCACACCTACCACCAAGCAGCAACAGCTTAAGGCTTGCACTGTCACAGTCAGTACCCCAGTCAAATAGAGACAGGAATACAGAGATCCCTCACTCATTTTTTACAGGCTCAGACATCCAGATCTACATCCAGCTCATACACAAGATGCTTCCTTCCCACTTCCCTCCCCCTACCCCCAGCTTTTGTTGACACTCATTCAGAACTAAAACTTGGTAAATCTAATTCTCACCAAGAAGTTAAGAGCACTAAGCAATTTCAGCAATTACCACAATCAATCCAGACACATTTACTTAGGGGATTATTAGGGGATTAGAACAGCAGCAAAGAACCCTGTTGTAATATGCTCTTTAAGCTTCCAGTTTGCAATAACCAATATAATATCAAGCTTTCTCTAACTGGATTCTCACTGAAGTTCTACACACCAACTTGAAACTACACAGTTAAAAAAAGGCATCGCAACCTAAGCTTCCAGTACAGTTCCAGAGTTTTCTTTAAACTTGAACAAGTATTCCATTAGCTCGAAGCTTTCTATTAATAGAAGAAAATTCTTTCCACATTATGCTGGCAAGAAAAAACATTTCCTTTTTATATTATTTAATTCAGAAAAGACACTGTTTAGCTTCAAATACTAAACACTTAAGTACTACATACTCCAACACTTCCTTCTTCATTTTTGTTTCTGCCACAGACTGACAAAAAGAACGCTCGTTTCCTTAGGATAATCACTTCTCCTGCCTGTCAAGCTATCTCTGCACAACACAGGGTATTATTGTTGAATAAATTTTCTGAGAGGATATTAACAGTGAGGCAGCAGTGGAAAATAATTATAATCAAAAACACTTCTGTTATACCTTTCATATACATTTTGCTATCTCCATTTCAGCCTCACCCTAGAGGTCAGAAAAAGAGGCCAAGAATCCTACCAATGTGTTTTTACTGCCCCTCACAGAGCTACTATTTAATAACCTAACTAAACATCTCCAAAATAATTCAAACCTCTTTTCATTATTCCCTGCTGAACTGCAGCCTTTGGTAAGAACAACCCTGCACTGAAGACCAGGGTAATAACCAAATTCCTTTATGCCACGCCACTCTAAGACTCAGCATAGAGGCTTTCACCATTCACATCAGTGCTTTCATTTATTTCTCTTCCCCTTCTCAACTAATAGTTTGAGAACTCTACTGCTTTTTAAAAGGATTTAAAGAACCAACTTACTCAGATAGGATTTCAATAAGGAAGTTGGTGATGTTCAAATTCCCACTTACTAAATATATAAGATTAAAACTGTATCTGCAAGAAAATAGCTGAATAGCATCTTCTGCATTGCTACTAAAAAGCCATCACTAGAGTATTTCATTTTGACATCACACAACTGTTTTGTAACACCTACATCTTGCTCATGCACATACAGCATAACTAAAAAGGTACATATAAAATTAATGACTGAAATTACATTGATCTTATCCTATGAGTTGGTAAAACTTGGTGTGCAAGTACTGAGGTGACTCAATCTACACAGAATTATTTAAATTACACTGTACCATCAAGTACCACAAGTAGCAACTTCCACACCTTAAGTTATGTTTTGTACTCAAGGAAGGCTTCTGGTCATCACTGAACCTGTTATCTTTAGAAGCATATGATGATATGGCAAGCAAATGATCACTCAAACCAATCAAGCTTAAACATCAAGTGTAAATACAAGATGGCAAATCAAACTGCCAGCTAAATGGTATTCATACCAGTGCCACAGTGTGCTGCACTGAGCATCATTTACTTCCCATTTCTTCATTTAAGTAATATTTCTGTCACTTTAAATTTCGAGTCAAGAGACTATTTTCACAGAAAAAACTCCCACATGCTAGAAACCAGGACTACTTCTGCCCTTCATCTTACTGTCCATGAAAAATTTTGGGGCAGAAGAAGTAAAGAACATGTGATCAAAAAAGATGTTTTCAGGAGGACATTTGGAAAAAGTGATTTACAAACATACACTGTAATTCTTAGTCACGTTTTCATGGGAGGTCCTAGTGATCCAAAGTTTACTTTAAAATACAAAGTATTGTGTAAAAAATATCCAAAAAGTATCATATGAAATTCTTATCCCAATGCCCAGCAGACAACTATATCCACACTGATTGGAGAAGGGAAGCCAAAGAGGTGCCATGTAGACTAGCTGAAACATGGAGGGCCAAACAGATTCTATGAACTGCTCCCCAGTCAGAACTGCAGATAACAAAACTGTTTAGGATGAAGTCAGTCTCATCTCTAGACTCCCTGAGACCAGTTGGGAACGTGTGCTAAGTAGCCATGGTGTACAGTAAAAAGTGGTGAATCAACTAATTTCATGTGATCAGTTACAGAAGTCTAAGGACAGAACTAAGTGTTCAACTGGAAATAGCACCAATCAATTTTAAAAGAAGAGAATTAAGAACTTGGCAAAATTAGGGCACTGTAAAAACAATTATTCTGGTCTACCAACTGTCTTTTTCCATGAAGGAAGGCACTATCTTATTACATACTGCTATTTCTGCTGTGTTCCTGCATTAAGTTTTCCTCAAAATACCAAATATGTCAAGAGATCTTCATCTATCAGCAAGGACAGATCGCATTCTGGCTTTGTAAGTAGTCTTCTAAATTTAGGACAAATGGGCATAATCTGAGAAAACTGTCCAGAACATAGCTTGAAATCGAGACACAGTAGTGGCTTGGATTTCAAGAGCTTTCATTAACATAGCACTACAGCAACCCAGGCCACTTTTTAAGGTACTTAGCTAGCTAAATGCAGGCCAGGACAAGGGCTTGCACAACACAGCCTCTGTAACAGGAACTGCTCCTGCATGGCCATTTTGCAGCTGCACCAAAGAGCCACTGCAGGTGCCTTTGCTCTCAACTACTCTCCTCTGGGTGAGCATCATCCTGCCAGGAGTAGGATGGCACATCCAAGTATCAGTGGCACCAAGAACACCCTAAATTCAAATCTATTCTAGAGATACAGCAAAGGGAATGAAGGGAAGTCTCACAGGGATTTATCCTAGAAGGTCCCCACATCAGTGGAACTTGAGCACTACTTTTAAAGGTGGGTAATTTCACCATTTCAAAGGTGCACAACTGAAGCACAAATCACTCACATGATAAAGACAATATTAAACATGTGAACACCACACCTTGCCACACCACCACTGTATAACAAGAAACATCCCCACAGGAGCAATTACAGGACTGCAGAGGAGAGAGGCAGCAGCCTTCTAGAATCATTCAAGCCAATTAGGAAGGCATCAAAAAATCCACATTACATTAGGCTACAACCACAACACGAGGTGGGCTAAGATGTTAATGACATCTGAGGCAGACCAGAATGGCCTGAAACATTCCATACCGATCCCAGCTCATGGAATCTCTTAACACTATTTTATCAAAGCAACATATGAATATGGGGATGGCTCAGATTTGCTATAAAAGCTGCCACCCAGAAAGGCATATTTTATTTATCTGGAAGCAGAAGTCAGGCTGGGATACAATCATTTTCCAGCCCATGTTAAGCTGTTCCACTCCCAGTGTAAAATAATTAATTAGTTAATGCAAACCATCTAGGTCATGCATGTTTAACTTATATGACAGATCAGTGTTAATTTTCTTGAACCACATGGAGTGCAGTTATCTATATTGTACATATGTATAAACAAAGATAATGGATCACAGGTTACCTATGCATTGCTAAGTTTCGTTGGTAAAAAACAGAAGAAATTTATATGAAATCCCAGAGCAGATCTATTTTCTCTCCTTCCTAATACTTTTTGAAAAAAGTAAAAAGACCTGTTTGCAAAAGTCTTTTAACATAAGGAATGCAAAATGCTATTCTAGTATAAGACACAAACTGACTTAGAATTTCACAGTTAAAGACCTTCAGAAAAGAATTTATGCCCTACAGCAGGTATGTTATTCCTCCCTGAAACTTTCCAGATGAGCTTCCTATCTCATGCAAGACAAAGAACAAAAAAGGAACAGATTTTATACACAACAGTGTTACAGTCCAAAAGAAGTCCAACCTCTGAACAAATCTGATTGCCTTTTCAGATAATGCACATTGTGAGATGCCTTAAGTACTGAATACACATTATCTGTGGGCCTCATGCAGAAAGAGTGTAGTCATTAGAATGAAGGCATCTGCCAAAGCCTACATTTTCCTATATTCCTGGGACAGCTTTACACAATACACTCAAACAAGTTAAGTACTGAAGGTCAATAGTTTAATTTCAACGGCATGAGTAACTAAACTAAAGGATTGTTCAGAGAAATTTCTTGACCTCAAAGTTCTCATGTCTGACAGTAAGATTTATAAAACAGATTTAGACAGAACTGACACTTGCTCAATTCTGCTTCTATGGGGCAAGAGCACAAATTGCGACCTCTTATTCTGCAAGGAGACAGGGAAATCACCTGAAGTGTGCAAGATAAAAACTTGCAGTAGAATTCCTTAAGCATATTCAGACACCAGAACACTGAATATTCATAGACACATACTGAAACATTTTCCAGGAAGAACTTGAATTGCCACTAACCGTCAACATTTAGGCTAATGTGCAGACATCACAGCAGGCAATTGAAAAAACCAAGCACAAAAAAACCAACAAACAAAAAAAATTCAAAACACCAAATAAAATACCCTACTGGATCAGGTCTAACTATACAAACCACTTTCTTACCCTATGTAAGAAACAGAAAACCACAAGAGAAGGGGCTCACACACTTACAGACTCTTAGAGCTGTAACTGTTAGATAAAAAGCAACATGTTCTTTGACATGTACCAGCATGAAAATCTATTTGACATACAGATTGGTTACCTGCCAACATATCTCAATGAGCTATCACTCTGTGGGTGCTGTCTGGCTAAGAGGTAAACAGAAACAAAGGTCCTCTCATACCTCTGAATTGTCCTGCACCTACCGGACTTGCAAAAAGGAGATGAGATGTATGGAAACAGTGTTATAAAACAGTCAACATAATGCTAAGTAACAACACATTTTCTGTCTAGTAAGATTGTCTTTTACTCCATCCAATCACTCTATGACAAATACACAACACTAAAACTACTGTCCCTGCAGTTTATAAGCCCTTTTTTGATAAAAGCAGAAAGCCCTTTTCTCTGATCCTAACTGGAAACACTATAGAATATCACTATAAATGCATGGGTCAGGACACTTTTCATGCTACATTCTCATCAATGCATGACCAAATCATAAGCTATGTAGTAGTAGTATCAGTCTAAAACCTGCTGAGCAATACACACCATTAAAATCAGAAGAATCTTCATTATAATGCTATGGAAGATTAATCAAGATAAAGATTAATCAAGATATTCTTCAAGCAAATTATGGAAGACTAAGTACAATATTCTTCCTGTAGCCATCCTTGTAACTGCAATAGAGACTTTGATAAGAATGAACTTTATCTTCATATTACACACATCACAGTAGAATTTTGACTAAGCTGTGTTGCCTCTGTCACATGTTCTAGAAAGGCTTGCAGTGCTAAAAGCTTTGTTCCTGATTCCATTACCACAGGATGCAGAGGGAGAATAGAAAGAAAGCACATAGGCGTGCACACTCAAAAAGAGTTACAGGTAAGGCAAAAGAATATGGTTCTAGTGTTTGCCCTTACTGCAGCATAACAGAACAGAGAGCTGCTTTCCTACCACTCTTCTCTGCCCTCCAGGCCTTTGAAGGGGAATAATTCCCCATTTTAAATCTAGTCATTCAGTTCTGAGCTCTTCAAATTTAAGACAGGTAAAGAGTTTAGTCAAACTCTGTGATGTTAAAGACTTAATATTAAAAGTTTATCTTACTACAAATTAAGGGAAAAAAACCCAAATAAGAAACTTTTTATGGGAACATTCATTCTGCATAGTAAAACTGAGCCATGCACCTCAGTTTGTTCATATTGTCCAGTGACTAGGAAGCAATGTACACAAGAAAGCATAAACTGCCTGCAATCTGTAAAACCATGCTTTTAAAAAACCCCAAACACTTCATATCAAAGAAAAAACTTATAGAGCAAGAAGTATAATTTAGCCCAACTACTTGAGTTTTGCTATTGGAGGTATTGTGCCTTGTGATCTTGTTGGTCAGCTGAGATATATTTAATCCATCTTAAATCTTAAAAGTCAGTACAAGGTACTTACTTTACCAGAGAGATACTCATTATTCACCCTACTTTACATCACTTATTATAAATAGAAGAATGAAGAAATGTTACTTATCTTAGCACTTATGCCTGCACATATGGAAATAGCTGATGTATTTTTTTAAGAATCTGCATGGAAGAAGTTAATGACCATGGTTATTGCAGAACACAAAACAAAGGTTAACAAGAAAACCATTCTCATAGGAAAGCACTTGCCATTCAGCTCTGCAGCATATGTAGCAGTCAGTTTCCAAGTCACAGTTATCACCAAAAAAAGATGAATTCTGAACAACCTGAAAATTCAGGATACAACCACTGCAGTAGACAGAAGTTTAAATCCATAATTCCAAAATCTTCAATAAGTTGCCTTAATATTAACTTCTAAATTAATTTCTAAGTTCACTATGGCACCTTGGAAGGAACAATACCTTTAATACTTCTTGCTTCAGTGCCAAACAGGATGCCACAGCCCTTCCTCTCAAGAGTGAAATCCATCATGAAAGTTAAAAAATTTCTAAGAAAACAAAACCACTAGTGTTGTTTTTCTATGTTAGTGCATGAGCACTTTCAATAGTCAATAATAGGATTCAAACAGTTGCAGCCAATGTGCTGTCTCACAGGATGGAAATAAACAGAGTTTCACTTCGGAGTACCACCTTTAGCTTTCTGGCACCTTTTCCACACCAAAATGAGTTGATTTTTTTTCCCCTAAAAATTTCAAGATCATTCCCCACAGCTGCGTGCAAAGTATACATGTTTTCAAAGCAATTTGCAAACAATTCTCTGAAAAACAGCAACTGCATTTCAGTAACAGCTTCAGCAAGTGTACTAATTTTTACTTACAAATTAGAGCCAAGTTTTGGCCTCTAAAAGATCAAGACGGATTGCCAGAAGACAAGAATGAACTCTTATTAAGTGACATTTCAACTAACATGCAAAATCTGAGTAAAGTCAAATGCAGACAAACTCATAGTTCTGAGACTGGCATTGTAAGGAACGCTTATCTTGCATCCTTACAGATTAGTACAGTATTATGAAAACAGGAAAAACCACAAGCTTTGGTAGGACTTTTGCCAGGCCCCTAATACACACGGCCTGAAAGTAATACGAGTTAACTTCATAAGCTAGTAAATATCAATAGTTTCTATACACTCCTGAAAAAGTCAAGTTACCAGGAAAAAAACAGCACCTATGAACTAACCCAAATTAGAGTAATAAGAATTAATATCTCTCATAATTGCACAAAAAATCCCACCAAAACAAAAGAGCTTTTAGAATTTCAGTTTAAAAATACCCTTTTTTAACTGAAATTGTAGTACATAAATTTGAACCAGAATAACTGTCAGAAAATGAAACAATTCTACATTAAATGTTGTTTTAGCACTGTTAAGACAGTAACACGGCATTACAGTTTAAGATAACCTTTTAAAGCAACTGCAGTGATGGAACACTTTGCTCCAATACAGCCTGTGTTCAATTTCAAAGCAAGACATGGGCAGTGGCATCTGGCATAAAGCATCTACAGACAGCAAGTGTAGTTACCATTTACAAGGTTGATGTGGGGAAGCAAAAAAAAAAAAAAAATTAAAAAATAATAAACTGTAATTACTGTAGAAGCATGCTAGAACTATCAACAAGCTACAGGATTATATCATGCCATCCAGATGAAAGACAGAATTAATGACTATGAGGTACAACCTTTTCTACTGCTGCTTCTCTTCAGCAAATTGCCACCTAAAGGAGACTGTCTCATTATTTCTGATTTAGCAGTAGTCTGGAATATTAAATGGGGCATACAGAGTTGAATTCAGTTTCTTTGATAGGACATAAGCATAACACAACTGAAACCAGGAAAAAAAAAGTCTGAAGACTGTCTCTCCTTATTTAGCTCTGTTCCACTAACCAACTGCTCAGCACTAAAGTGAACATAAGCAGGAACTTGGGTGTGTGCAAAAGTAAACATTTTGTCACTGTTATGTACATTTCACATGGCTGAAATGAACCATGAGAAGTCATTCAGCACTCCTCACACAACAGTTTAAGATTTTAGGAGGTTAAGCAAGAATACACACTCCAAAAAGAAAAAAAAATTAAAATGTAAACATATTTCAACATAAAAAAATCAAGTAGTGAGAGCAGGTGACTTCTTAAATAAAGGACCTTTACAGCTGTAAGTCTTCTATTAAAGATTTTCTGCAGAGGTAACATATGCCAAAATACTTGTAATAATACTTCAAGAAATGAAAAACATTACCTTCTGCTTAGGGCTTTAAGCTCAGTCTTACAAGTTCCAAGAGGCCCATTCTTTGAGGCTGGACAGATTTCTGCACTCTGACAGGATTAAAGACTCCCATTTATTTTATAGTTAACTCAGATTAAAAAAAAAAAAAAAAGACCAAACAAAAATCCAAACCACAACCAAAACCCCAATCAAAAAACCAATCAAATTTAAGTTCTAGTATTAGAGGCATGAACTATGATCACAGATGTATGATCAAGCAGAACAAAAAACCCATCCTTCTCCAAGTTAGACATTACAAACTCAAACTCCAGTAAGTTTTCATAGCTCATAGTGACACTTTGCTATCAGAACTTACGTTAAGACAGAAACTCCAAACTAATTAACAGAATAAATGTACTAATATTGGGCTTTTTCAGTTACATGGATTTAGTCCATATTAGTACTTCAAACTTCACTCTATGGATCTTTAAGCTTACAGAAGCAGCAGGACTGACACAAGCCTAAGATTATCAACAGGCAGTCTTGGAAAAGAAAATTTTCTTTCCCAAATGCAAGAAGGTTACAGAACTTTACATGGGCCATACTGGTTTATGACAACTAACAGGTAAACCTGCCTCTGAAACAATTGAACATGACCAATTTCCTAGGGACCCTTGAATACTGATGCAGGCAGTTTGCAAATTCTCAGATGGGGGATTAGGAAAAGCACCTTAGAGAGCTTCTTGGAGTTTTTTGCTCACTTCCGTTGGTTTCTTTTGCAATATCCATCTCTTCCACCTTTAAAGTAACTTTACTGTAATTGAAAATACAGTTAATAATTATTTGTACTTCAAATTTATTTCCCGATTTCAGCCATGATATTGCTTACATCTTACCTGAAAAACTGAATCCAACTCTATATGTTCCATTTAAGATTTCAGATTATGCTAAATCAAAAATAACCTGGAGAGAATTTGTTTTAAATTTAGCCATTCTTAAGCAAACATATTATTAAGTGCTCTGTACCAGTTCATCTTAAATTAAGCTGATGCAACTTTTGAAAATATTCAGTGGTGTTCCTAAGAGGCTCAGCATTTCCCCAAGGAAGAACAGGTGTACAACCCTAATCCTAATTTGCATCAGCAGCCACAGATACAACAGTGCAAAGTTTAGTACAAAGCTTACAGCACGGCACAGAATTCTAGTAAGATTCAGCCTAAGGAAAACTCTATATATAATAAAGAAAAGAAACCAGAAGACTACAGAACAGAGCAGAGAGAGATTAACTCTAAAGGCCAGGAGGAAAGCCAGGAACAGGAAGACATTGCAACATGTGACTGTAAAGATCAAACTTTGGAACCTTCACAGGTCTACTAATACCAGCAACTTCGTTTTTGTATACAAACTTTATCAAGAATAAGTGAGATGTCCTTGAAATTTATACACAACAGTTGAAAGTTAACCTCTATCAACTGGGAAGGGTAAATGATAGCTGATTTTTTGTTCAGGTACCTTCAAATGAATGGGACATTCTCCAATTCCAAAGTAACATTGGAGAAACTTTTTTCTGAGAAAAATACCTAACTAAATATTGAACATGTGCTTTTTTGCTATAAAATTCTCTTATCAGAATGAATGCAGTGAAGCTTCCATGATTAACGATGCTCGTTATTTTCTCTGAGGATCTAGACCCAAACACTGTTTCATTAAGAACCATTCTGTTTGCAATGATCACCCCAATAGCCTCAGATACTCTGAAAAACTCCTTTCATGTGTACAACACACTATACTCCATCATTTTTAAATGCCATCAGATTGCAAGCAGGACCTACTGACACACAGTAAATCAGGAAGTTTTACTCAGCAGCTACAAGCATGACCTCAAGGCACAGCAGTCTCATTTTACAGTTACTGTGTATATGCTAGCTAGAAGGTAAATACCATGTCTCCCTAAAGCTGAAGGGAAACTTTCACTACATACTTTATTTTTTTTTATTCACTATATTTATATATGTATTTGTTTGTTTTTATTCGCTATATATATATATATATGTATTTGTTTTATTCACTATATATATGTATTTATTTGTTATTATTCACTATATATAGATTTTTTATTCGCTATATATATTTTTTATTCACTATATATATATATGTATTTTGATCCTATTAAAATTCCTATCTACAGCCACACTAACTTCTGACTTCCAAAACCAATTGTATTGTTAATAAGTACTTCATTCTCTGTATCACAAGATCTGTTCTGAGAAACAGTGATATGATAACTGTTAGTGTTAATTTAAGCAAGCATCCTCATACAGGAGATGCTTGTGGTTATTAACGTTCTGGAGCCTCACGAGAACAGCTGGGTTTTAGGATAGTAAAAAAGTGTCCAGAATAGACCTTCTGTTTGAAAGATAAGACAGAGCTATCTGTGTTACATAAAACTTTCCTATTAGCAGCTCTTAAGGTCTTCAGCATCTGCTGGTACAGCGGTGCCTGGATGCCTGACATTCTTAGTGTGTGCAGCATCTTTGGGGACAGTGGTATCCATGGTACAAACAATCCTCCCAGCAGGGAGAGATCTCTGAAGACAGTGGACCTAGTGTTACATTAATCTTCACAGCATCTGTCCAGACTAGTGCAATACCATAGCCATACCGAATAATGTGTCACAGCATCTGTATTGTCCACTCCCCACAAACCATATCAAATAACCTCACAGGCCAACAGCCCACTAAAATTAGAAAAAAATAATCCAAACAGAAGATGCATCCAATTTTATTACAAATATCTGTATCTTCAGAAGTCCACTTCTGTTCCAGGAGATTTAAGTGTAATGAGCCATTTCTTCAAAAACCTTCCTCAACATTTTCTGCTCCTTAAAAAAGGCTACTCATTTTTTAAATTCATCACTTGTTTCAATACTGATTTTGTTAATCCTTAAAAACAATACACTACTTTTCAGTCTTCTTACCTTTAATATGCTATACTCATACACTGCAAATAAAGAACTCCAGTTTTTTAGAATTAAAAATACCTAAGGATTAAGTCTCTTATTCAGCTTTTCCAGAGATGGGAGGTATGCGTGTAAGCTGAGTTTTCTGCGTTGATAAGGAAATCTTCAGTTTTTCACTATACTGTATCCCTGATATAACACTTCTGATGTCTACTTGAAACATTAAGCTCCAAATTAATTTCTGTCTTATAATATTATAACTACAACACACTTTTACAGGGCAGAAAAGTAGGTGCTTAACATATCATCCATGGTTCAATATTTAAAATTCAGGGGTAGAGACATTCTATATTGACATTACCAACCTATGACTTTAAAAAAAAACAAAAAGTATTTGTCTTTGTTCCCTTCAAGTTGTCATTTCTCCATTGTATAAATTCACTTCAAGGATAGCACAAAAATCTACCTCATTAGGACCCTATATCAGCTTACTATTGTTGTCCCCTTAGATTTTCACCGAAAGTTTCTCCCAATCACCACTTGATTTGTCCAATACCCTCTAAGACCAACATACTACATGGGGTACACTGGAATATTTTTTCTGAAGGACAGAGGTGAGCATATGTTTTTCAGTAGAATGTGATAATCCATGTCTGATTTTGAATTAACAGCCTAAAAGGGAAGAAATATGGAAGCAAGTACATTGACCATTCTAGTTAATTAAGTCCTTGATTGCTTAAGTTAGGGCAAAATAAGGAATAAAAGTTATTGGTTTCACAGCAAGAAAGTATTTAAGGCTAGAGAGCCTCAAAAATCTCCCTTGTCAAATAATACACCTAAGCAACTACATTAAATATAATGGAAAAAAAAACAAATTTATTTTGGACAAACCATTTAATAAATGTGGTTTAAAGTGAGGCCTGCCAAAACTCCTGTAAGGTCTGCTGTCTCAGATGAAGTACCATGCACCTGCCTAATACTTCTATGGAACCATTCACTTATATAATTAACTGTGCATAAATTAATAGCTGTCAAGTGGTTTGAGAGCAGATGTTGGATTTTCTAAGGTGTTCAAATGAAACAAAAATGACATGTTTAGAAATGGACTAAACTGAACAACAGCTTTTCTACATTGTAACCTAACTCTATTGCCTTGTCAGAAGATTATGCATTAATTACTTTTCACAAGTATTTGATACTAAATTTACGCCAGAAACCACACAACATTAAAGAAATGCAACCTGCCTCTAAGTCAAGAAGTTTAGTTCAGCAGCACTTCAGGAAGTTTAAGAGCAGCTTCAACAGAGCAGACATGCAACATGGGAAAAAAAACCCCAAAAAACCCACAAAAAACCTTTATAACACCCTTAAGAGCCTTATAATAAACAGTCTTCCTGAGCTGAAATCCCACATTTTGAAGTCCCCTCCTGAGCAGCTAGGTCTGAGGTACTGCTCTAAGGGGCATACACACATCGCCCATATCACAACCATAGAATTTTACTTGCAAACTAGGTATGTTCCACAAATTACATACTGGCAAGAGAAAACAAAACAGCAGGTGCCTTCCCTAGCTAGAGGGCCCTCAAACTCTAGAAACGGAAGAGACCACAAACGTGGGATTGTTCTTCCCAGTCTCTATCCAGTTGACACGCGTAGGTCTTCTATGAAAGAGGTTCTCCAAGTGGATACCTGAGGTATGTCACGCTTTTAATACACCTTTGCCCTTCCCAACTTACCTACTCAGCTGTATATGCAAAAGCTCGCACTGCTGGCAGTTCCTCCTCCAAAGGCGTCTGGAAGTCTTTTTTGGAGCCTCAGGGCTCTTAGGTTTGGGCTCTGCAGCTCCTTACGGGCAGACACTCCCACCAGTGAGGCAGCAGCACGCAGAAGCAGCTAGAAAGTTTGCCACAATCTCTACCTTCCCCTGCAATTCGCTCCTCTCCCAGCCTCAGCCTCTTCACCTTCCTGGCGAAAGGGACCGGCTTTAAGGGCGTCGGCGGAGGCGACACTTCTCGCAGAGGTTTCCCGCCTCAGCAGGGCCGCAGCTGGAAGGGCTCTCCCGCTGGAGGGCGGCTCCGGGCCGGGGGGCGCCGGGGGCAGCGCTCGTTCGGGGCTGCGGCCGCCGCCGTATTTGCCGCGAACCTCATGCTCGCCGCGGTGCTCCCTGACATCATTCATTCTGCTACGCGCACGCCCGCCCACTCCATTTCCAAGCAGTGACTCACCCCGGCGCCGCCGCCGTCCTGGGCAGGGCCTGCCGGACCGCCCGGACCTCTCCGAGCCCCCTCCCGCCGCGCAAGGTGCCGGCCCCGCCCGCGCGCGCCGTACCCCCAGACACGCGCCTCCGCGCGCGCGCGCGCCGCCCCCTCCCGACGGGGCCGCGCGCCCGCACCGCCCCGGCGCGCGCTTGCGCCGGGGCCGCGGCAGCCCCGGGCGGGCACGCACCCCAAAAAGCCCCCGTGCCGTGCCCGCCTGCACGGCCCTTCCCTCCCCAGAACCCCCCTCCCGGGGGACGGCTCTACTGCGCTGCCGCCGGGAAAGGGCCACGTCAGCTCGCAAAAAGGGGGCACCGGCATCTGTCCTGCCCCCGAAACGCCTGCTGCGGGAAGGGCACCGCCCGCCCCCGCATCCAGGCCACAACCAAGCGCCGCCGCCCTCCGCAGCCACGGGCTTCCCGGTTTTGCCGGGGGATTTGATTTGCCCTACTCCGCTCACATGACGGATGACTGTCGCTGAAATCCCCTGCTTCTAAAGTGTTTCACCCCCGCCTCTGGACTTGGTTTTCCTTCGGATTTGTTTTGTTTGGTGGGGCTTTGTTTGGTTTTTGGGGGCTTGTTTTTTGTTTTTGCAGCGGGTGAAAGGGTATTCCCCCCCTCCCCCTTTTATTTTCAAAAGAGTTCGCCCATCATGACGTAGCAGCCAGATTTTGTTGGGAGTTTTCCAGTGTAAGTAACACGTGAATGGCGGGGGAGGAAGGGAGGGGGAAGGTGTCAGCTCATCCTCACCGAAACTCGCCCTGGCCGATACACACCTGGCCTGCCGGAGTCACCCGGCTGCAGCGCCGAGCGGGCGCATGACGGAGCGGCGGGGCCCGGCACACAGCCCTGGCTTCGAGGAAGGCACCTGACCCTCTGTTCGTCACACCGCTGGAAAGCCCCCTTCACCCCGCTATCGGCTATTCTGCTTGGGTTGCTCACGCTTTTGTTGTTTTCCACAAAAGCTTGGGGGAAGGGAAGAGAGAATCTGCTTTATTCCAGCACAGAGTGGAAAAATTTTCTGCACTCGCGGATTTCTGTGGGACAGGGAAACTACCCTGGTCTAACAGGGACAGCCAGGGCACTGCTACGGACAGAATGTCAGGGTTTCCAAATTTTATCTCCTGCAGGCTTAATGCAAAAAGTCTCTTGTAACCAGATAAACAATTCAGCAAGGCTACTGCTGTTCCTGTTGCTAGGTGAATGCACATACACACCTGTAGTGCTGAACCAGAGAGGTCTGCTGGAACCTCAAAGCTCTCTTTACTGCCGCTGTCATCTCCCTTGCACCCCCCTCCAGTTCTCCTAAGTGGGTAATGCCTCCTTTAAAAAAAAAAATCTGAAAGAAAAAAAACTATTATGTGCAGGGCATTTGTTTTCAACTGATTACAAATATATCTACATATGCCTTACTGCATACACAATCACATGCATGTCTTTCTAGAATCCTATCTTACTTCAGGCTGTTACAGAGAGAGGATAGTAACTGACAGAGTAACAGATCAAGAGTAGAAATAAAAATGCAAGTGAAAAAACAACTGTCTACAGGCAAACACACATACAGGTACAGCAAAGGCTAAACAGAAGTCTCCCCTAGTTTTCCTTAACAAAAAAAAGAGCCACTGAAGAAAGGTTAAAAACAGACTGGAAACTTAACTGGCATTTTTCCAAAATATTTAGATTGATCAGTAAGATGAAATACTGGCATTACTCTTAAATAATATTCTCTGAAGCACTGCATTTGAGTAAGTAAAAAACAGTGGTACATTTTCTTACTCTGTTCAAGGCTACACTTCACACCCAACCCCACAAGCCCATCCACGCAGATGAGAGGCTAAAATGTAGAACTCAGAGGTAGAACTGTGAGGAGCAGGTCTTTAACTAATCTGGTAAGAACCATTTGCAAGTCCTGCATAACAACAAACCTTCAAAAGCAAGCAGCAAATTTGTAAAACCACAAAACTTTCCAGAGGAAATAGCAGCACATCTCTTGATATTTACTTTAAACTAAATTAACTTCAGAAGATTGTTTTCAGACAGGAATTAAGTGAGAGATAACAAGACTTATAAAATGATAACTTACCTTGAGGAGAAAGAAACCTTGCGCACACAGACAGAATACTATGGGGACACTCACATACCAGTCACATTCCCCTTCACCTCCCAGGGAGGCAGATGAGAGAGGGAGAGAGTACACAAACAGATTTTTTTTGGGGGGGAAGGGGGGAAATTACTGTTCCTTTAAGTTGGAACAAACCCAGCATCTTTTTCATTACTGTTTACTTTTTTCCCCCTTTCATGAGATCAGCAGGGATATTACTGGAAACAGTAATTCTATAAACAAACACAGCCAGCTTGTACATTAAAATTCTGACTATTTCTAAAGAGACACTCTGGCAGTTTTCAGAAGCAGCCACCACCAGAATCCTGCTTAGTTCTACCATTGGAGAACTGAAACTGCAAGATTGAGTTTGTGGTGGGGGAAACCAAGAACCATACAGAAATTTCTAGGTCAAGCTACTTTACAGTTTATAGACAGAATAAACAGTACTACTGCTACCAGAGGGGAAAAAAAAGGCAAAAAAGTAAAAAAAAAGAAACCCTAAAAAAAGTTGTTTCTTTTTTAATGTACCCCTACCATAGGAGAATTCTGTGCAGAAACTCCAGAGGTAAAAATTAAAATAAAAAAAACCACCAAACTATATACTTGTGCTCAGCCTAAATACTAAGGACTAAGCCTCAGTTTCAGAGCTAGTCAACTTTATAAGCATACATGTTCTAAGGAGCTCATGTATATTTGTAATCTTTACTGCAGCCGTGTTAAGGGCAGATGAAAACTTAGATATTCTATATTGAAGCCATACATTCCCATAGTTACAGTCATTTATAATTCTTCCTGGCCATTTTTCAAGTAGCATATAAATCAGGGTAATCCTGCAAATTGCTTCTATTCAGGTCTAACATTATATTCTGTACCTGGTTCTCATGGCAGCCCTATTATATCTGAAGGTGCTAGTTGATACTTCTACCTTAAAACAGACAGAGCAACTCCAGAATGATTTGTTATTCCTATGCAATTGTGAAAGAGTTAAACACACTAAAGTCCAATGTAAGTAGATTATACCATGAGGAGATTCTTCATCGGTACACACTTGCTAAATCCTTAAACATCCCCTAACAAAAATAAGTTCTACAGTTTTTAATTAGATGCATTTGAGCAATGACATGAATTCTAGGTCTCCAGATTATTATTTTTTATGCATTCACTAGTTCTTTTTCATCATCAAGGGGTTTTTTTTAGAAAAAGCAGAAAGCTTACCTTGTAAGTTCACCATTAATGTCATTATTTTTTGGCAACAAGTGTACAAAAAGATAAGTCACAATAGAAATCATAAGAAAGGTTTTTCCATCACTCCTCCATAAGCACCAGTTCCAAAATACACAGTCCCGCCCTACTACTGGGGAGGCTGGGGCCTTAAGAAACACATTTATACATCATTACAACTGGATCAAGCACAAGTTCAGCCGCTTAACAGGTAGGCTACTACCTACTACAAAGCACTAAGCTGCCAAGCCAAGTACTGCCATACTGAGCACACAAACGTCGCTTTAGCACTACCACCTTGCACGAAGAACCCGCGAGCAAAGAAACCCCAGCGGCGCTCACTCAACTCGGTGGAGCCCGCTCCAGTCCCCACCAGGGAAAAGCCAGGGAACGCGCTCCCCGCAGGCCGCCCGGGGTTACCTGCGGCCTCCTGCGCTGACCCAGCGCTCCAGCGCCGGCCCGGCCCGGCCCTGCTGCCCGACTGCCGAGGCACGGCTGCCCCCCGCCCTTCCCGAGCTTTCAAAGGAGGCGGGAAGCGGCGCCAGGCCAATGGCAGCGGGAGCCCGCCCGCCCCGCAGGTGCCCGGCTGCGCTCGGGACGGAGCGGCCGCCGCCGCCTCCAACTCCGCTCACAGCGGAGTCCGGCTTGGAGGCATCTCCGGAGACAGCAGATGCTTCCTCCAGCCACTCTCTTTCGACTCCCCGAGACTTACAAATCCGTGATTATTGTCTCCCCTTTGCCTAACCTTGATGCTTTACACAGTTTACATTCCTCAAAACTTGCTGTATTAGCTGTTTTCATAACCAACAGCTAGGCAAAGATACTAAGTCTTTTAAACTATCTTTTCAAGTGCTTATGTGTTATTGAGAACGTCCTTGGATAGTTTCAGGGGGAAAAATAGAGAAGCTTTGTGTAATTATACTCTCTGCTAAAGCTCATGAGGAGAAAAAACCCGGATTTAGACTACAGACTTTTTTTTAACAAAGCAGTAAATTAAAACAAAGTTTTTTATTTTTCCCTCACTATTTCACTTTCATAAGCAGATAAGGCTGTACCTCAAAGTCATCCTACTTTTTTCCTTTAGATATATTGTGGGATCACTGAACCATAAAATCATATAATGTTTTCGGGTTGGAAGGGGACCTTGAAGCACAAGGTCCAGCACCCCTGCTGTGGGCAGGGACACCTTCCACTAGACCAGGTTGCTCAAAGCCCCTGGATGGGGCATCCACAACTTTCCTGGGCAACCTGTTCCAGTTCTTTACCACCCTCATAGGGAAGAATTTTTTTCCTAATATAATTAGGAATGGGACAGACCAGGGGAAAGGGGAAGCGTCTCTTTTCTTGTTTGATTTCATTAATTCTTTAAGTATGTAAACTGTATTAAATCAGACGTGCTTTTGAAGCTGTGGAATAAGAGATCTTGGTTCAGTTTCTTTCAACCAGTTTCCTTAAAAACTGAAGCCAAAAAAATTGATCTTCTATCTAAAAATATGTACATCCAAAATCACCATCTCCAGCTTCAGAGAGTTTTCTATGCACAACAGTGGCATTTCAAGAAATGCTTTTCTTGTATGAAGCAAGGCTTTGGCAGAAATATGAAGAGTGCAGGTAATTACTTGACAGAGGCTGTAGGGGGGAAATGGGAGATCAGGAAACAATGAAAAAAAACTAATTTATCATCTCTATATGCATGCAAAGTGATTCTAGGAAACTAGATGCAGATGACACCAAGTGATGCTGCTGACACACCTGAATGACAGGATACCAACCAGAGGGACCTAGACAGGCTCCAGAAGTGGGCCCATGGGAATCTCATGAGGTTTAACAAGGCCAAGAGCAAGATGCTGCACCTGGTTTGGAGCAACCCCCAGTACCAACACAGGCTGGGGGATGAACAGACTGAGAGTAGCCCTGTTGAGTAGGACCTGGGGGTGCTGGTGGGTGAGAGGTTGGACATGACGCAGCCATGGGTACTCACAGCCCAGAAAGCCAAGCCTGTCCTGAGCTGCATCCAAAGCAGTGTGGGCAGCAGGGTGAGGGAGGGGATTCTGTCCCTCTGCTCTGCTCCAGTGAGACCCCACCTGCAGGGCTGCATCCATCTCTAGGGTCCCCAGCACAGGAAGGACATGGACCTGTTGAAGCAAGTCCAGAGAAGGCCACCAAGCCATCAGAGAAATGGAGCACATCTCCAGTGAGGAAAAGGCTGAGAGAGCTGGGATTCTTCAGCCTGGAGAAGAGAAGGCTTTGGGGTGACCTAATTGTTACCTTCCAGTACCTGAAGGAAACTTACAGAAAAGACGAGGCAAGATAATTCACAAGTGCATGTAGTGAAAGGACGAGGGTGAATGGGTTCAAATTGAAACAGAGTTATGTTTAATTTAGATATTAGGAAAAAATATCTTTACTGTGAGGGTGGTGAGGCACTGGAATAGGTTGCCCAAGGAAGCTGTGGATTCCCCATCCCTGGAGGTGTTCAAGGGCAGTTTGAATGGGGTTCTGAGCAACCTGGTCTAATTGAAAGTGTCCCTGCACACAGGGATCTTTAAGATCCCCTTCCAAGCCAAACCATTCTAGGATTCTATGCACGTGCATGAAGAAATATGGGAAATATTCTAAGTCTCCTTTGGAAAAGAGGTAACACTCTTGGAAACAACTAGAAGATCAGAAGACTGATGCTAGGCAGCTAAAAAGGCTTATTAAAGCTTTTCTGTAACATCATAAAGATTTCTGGATATGATATTAAATGCATGAAAAATAAGACAAGACTGCTGCACTGTAACAATAGTCACAAAGTCAACTGACAGGCGAAATAGCCCATTTTCTTTGCTATTCAGCCTTATCTACTGTATCTTCTCTTCATGCTCCTGAATAGCTTTCCTCTTTAACTCCTCTGATCCCATCTTTCCCATGTAACTTCTTTTAATTTCTCACCCTTGGGATTTTTTTTGCAGCACGCCCATATTCTGAAACAGACTCTTGACTACAGACAACATCCTCTTCAACAAAAAGTTTATAGGGCTTTTGCCCAGTAATGCAAAACAGAAATCCATAAATTTTAATATAAGTTGAACAGTAGCTGAACAGATCAACAGATGATTTCTATTTGTCTCTCTGTGTGTGCTTTTTCTATGATGGAGAATTTTATCTGATTCAGCTGGAAAATGAGAAAAAAATAGAGGGAAAAGGAAGTAAGACTGGAACATGAATGAGCAATGCAAAACTGCTAAGACTTAGCCTTCCCCACTGAATCTTAGAAGCAATATAATTTTTGTATCATTATCTTACATTTGAGGATTCTATTAGTATGAGGACTTTTTTTTTTAGCAAAAATTATTTTTAAACCAAAGCAGCTGACACAATTGCATGAGGAACAGGTGGCCTACTTTTAAAAAAAAGTGACTGCTGTTATCATCTGAATGTAAACTCAGTATAAAACACATGGGAAGCTCTAATGTACTAGGGTAACCGCCTGTCTAATCTTCTGTCCTGGCTCTGATAGCATGCTATGCAAGAAGGTTCAAGAGAGGCATAGGGGCAATATCAGTAAAAGCTGGGAAAAGGACAGAAAGGGGTAAAGCATCCTTCTGTCCTAGATGCTTATCTACTTACCCTTCCAAATGAGAAGAATAGAATCATTAAAGTTGGAAAAGACATCTAAGATCATCAAGTCCAACCATCCACTTGGCACCACTACCATGTTCACCATTAAACCATGACCTCAAGCACCACATCCACACATTTTTGGAACACTTCCAGGGATGGTGCCCCTACCACTTTCCTGGGAAGTCTATTCTAATAGTTCACAACCCATTCCATGATTTTTTTTTTCTAAAATCTAAGCTAAACCTCCTCTGGTGCAACTTGAGGACATTTCCTTTTGTTTCCTTTCTGCCTAGAATAACAGGAGATGCCGTTTTTTCCTTTTAAATAAAAAGGCCAGGAACCAACAAGTAAATTTTAATGAAGTTATGCACTTAACACCAAAAAATTCCTGCTTTCAGCACATTTTTCTTGTTCATAAGTTGTGATGCTCCTTAATTATGTAAGACCTTAATACAATCCCATGCCTATTTCTCTAAGGGTTTAAAAAAATTTGAGGAAAAATACCAGAAGGTGTACAAAATAGTCTCAAAAGGAATTTTGCTGTAATTTTGCACAAAACTGTAGAATAAAGTCTTACTGTGAAATAATGGCTAAAGACATTCTGACAGATATCCTTCAAGTAAGTGAATGACTTATGAACGTCAAAGGTAAAGAAGCACAAGACAGAACTGACTCATAAATCAATTCTGAATTTTAAATATGACATGCTTCTTTGATATATTGTGCATTAGC
This sequence comes from Cinclus cinclus, assembly GCF_963662255.1. NCBI lineage: Eukaryota > Metazoa > Chordata > Aves > Passeriformes > Cinclidae > Cinclus > Cinclus cinclus. Next base: position 50,199,132 of record NC_085050.1, read on the forward strand.
ATGGTTTTAACATGTCTTCTTTTTCACAGGACCCAAAAGATAAATGAGTTTGGTAAAAAGACACATGTAGACTTTTGTTCCACAGTATTTGAAATGTATTCAGAAGTAATTTGGTGCTTAATCTTACTTGGAAGCAAAATGCCCTGGTTTCACTTATTAAAGTCATGGTCAAGAAATTTAGTGCACAGTCAAGAAAATGTTGTTTAATGGATGATTTTTCAGACTGAAAAGCATAAGTGTTTCTGCCAGTTTCTATGTATCATCACACAGATATGATTAGATGGCTTCTGGTGGCATGAAGCCAAGGGATCCAGGTATTGTTATGTCCTGCCAAATGTAATTTGACATTTACTGTCATAAAAACATGTTCTAAAACATCTTTTCATTTAATCCATGTTTTTTAAATTTATTTGGAGGAGAATGGAGAAAGAGTGAGTTATAATACAAGGAGAAGAGGTCTTCCTATCTGATAAGAAAAAGGATGAAGCATCTTTACAAGTGCCTAGCTTGAGAAGAGGGGCAGATCTCAGAACAGATGAGGCTGATAGTTTTCCATGAAACATCTGAATGAAGACACAATAGCACAGTCTTGATTTTAGGTGCTACAAGTTTATGCATAGGCCAACCTTTGAGATGCCTTAATTGCTAAGAGTCTAGATTCTTGTTCTGCTCTTATAAATAAATCACAAGGAGTTGTAAATGTAGATGTCTCCAAGTCTGCACACACTAGGAAAGGCAATAGAAAGCAAGATGGAAGTATATTCAGCAATCAGATGTTGATGGGAATTTTGTATCTAGTATGAATATAATTGATAACAATGAGAAAATGGTGGCAGCTGGTGACCTGACAGTAACATCCCTAGCAAGTTACTGACCAAATGTAATTAATGAAAAGAAGAAGCTTTTTAACATGTTTGCCTGAACCAAAAGCAGCCTTTGTTGATCACCTCATAGAAATAATTCCAGGCAAGCATTTTTCTAGCCCATCTGGAAAACTTGCAGCACCTGTGGTCTCTTCTAAGGCAAAAAAACCCCAACAAGCCAAAACCAAGAAAAAAACCCTCTGCAAATATCCAGTACGCACTCTCACTCAAATATCTTATTTCTACTCTGCATGATATTTTCTAAATATTATTTTATAACTTTGTTAATTTCTTCACAAAAATGTTGAAGGAATGGCTAATGAGAATACCAGAAAAATATTGCAACGGAGAACTATGCCACAGTAGGCAGTCATAGGTAAACACAGTACTGTGGTCACTGGGACCAGAGTTAGTTTTAGGACTTTTTTCTCTACCTTTCTGCGGGGCCTGAGACACATGTTGACTGGGAATGGCACAATCCACGGCACTGGAAAAGTATTTTCACATCACCTAAGAGTTGTAAGTGGAGTCTATATAATGATTCCTGAAGATTTCATGCTGGAGTGATTATACAAATTGATTAAACATTGTACTTAGAGGTACTGAGATTTTTTTTTTTTCATTCTCCTTTTAAAACCTATTGCTACTTAATTTGAAATGCCCTACTTTACATCTTAAGGAGTTGTTATTTTGATGATATATAGAGACAAGTAGAAGGACAGAAACAGACCCTTATATATATGTTTATGTTTGTGATTCTGACTCCTGTTGCAAACAGAAAGAGACGGAAAACAGATTTTTAGATTAGGCACGGGATATCTCCAGCAGCAAAAAATAGTAGACCTTGGATGTAAGGTGGAATAGAAGTGTCTTACATTCCTTATATCTCTGGAATCATCTGGAGATTAGCAGCCTTTGAATCAGAGAGCTCTTGGCTAAGAGGTCATGATCTAACTTACACTGGGCATTCTGGGAACAGAAGAACTAGAACCCACCAGTGGCCAGTGTCAATCACTTCCATTCCACTCTTCTACACATCACAACAGTCCACATGCTGATGTTAACAGGTTTACGGCCATGCAGTCCTTTATGCAGACATCAGCTTTTGAAATAATTTTTGTTTCCTGTATATTTGTCTTAAAACAGTTGCATTATTTACTGGTCATTTGCACAACTACATTTTATGTCTTATAATGGATTTGTGGCAATAACTTTCTCACATGGTGAAGGTTTTATGCCACTGTCTATCCTTTAAAAATGCGAGGCGGGCCAGGGCACAAATGGGATGAATGCAAATATTGCTGACTGTGACTACCCAACAAAGCTTAAAGGAAATATATTTATTTTACTTAGGTAAATTTTCTTTGAGACTATCAGAGTTACATCTCACTCTGTGTCCTTTCAACCTTCTCCTCAAAGTCAAATCAACACTCAGTTCAGACCAGACCACTCAGAGCTTTGTCCAGTTGGGTCTTGAAAACCTCTGAGACTTCACAGTCTCTCTGGGAAACCTGCTCCAACACATTTAATTTGTATCTAGCTGGAACTCCCTTTCTCGATTTATGATTGATGTTTCTCATTCTCTTTTCTTGTCCCTCTGTAGAGCCTGGCATCAGACTTTTGGTTGGTAACTTTCTCCTGAGCACTGGACTGTGGTAGTAGAATTGGCTAAGATGGACCAGGATTAGCCCAGGTTCCCTATACAGAGGGCATAAATCTAAGCCCCTGGGAGGCAGGCTGTTAAAAAGCAAGGCCTTAGACATGAGGTCAGGCCCCTGCCCTGCAGATGAAGAGGTTTCACCCTAAAACTGTGGGACTTGTGGGGACATGTAAGGGCATGTCCAGACATTTTCCTAGTTCTATTTTGTGACTGGACCTTTGCCCTCAGGTACCTCAATGTATGGTTAACCCGACACCTCCCCCGGTCTTTGAATGCTGCCTCTTGGACCCCGTGGTCATGGATGGGTTAAAGGATTTCTCAGGCACACCACTGTACCCGTCCTGTTTATTATTATTATATAGCCATACTCTGACCCAGCCAAACCAGTGAGGCTGTCACCAAGGGAAAATCCCCCTGCAGAAACACTGGAAGGCTGCTCTAGGCCTTCATTAGGGCTTCTCTTCTGACAAACTTACTGTCTACTTTAACTGAGTATCTGCTAAATTTGTAAAGTGTCTAGGGAGGTACTGGATAAAAATATCCATGCAAATCCATAAAGTTCTGCAGGTCACTGATAATATTCTTGAAATCCTACAAAATTTCTGTATTATAAAATGTTCAGAAATATGTTTGTGGATTTAAAATTTTAGGAAAATTCCAACATTTTAAAGAGAAATATAGAAGCATATTTTATTTGAGTCCTTAGCAACCAAGTAGGTGGTGGGTCATAATCACCAGCTCTTTGTTGATCTAGGAGAGAGTTTCCAAAATAAAATGGAAGAAAGCCCCATATCTCTCTTTCTGTATTTTGGGAGGATGTGAAAAAGGTAGAGAACAAAAATTCTCTTCTGCAGGTTTTAAAATTACTACTTAAATTTTCTTAATCAACAACAGAAGCTGTAGTATGAGAATAATAGTTACAAATACTTAATTTTCACACTGACTATTCAGTTATAAAAAACTTTAATTCTTACTGATGGTAAAATCCAAGGCAGTCATTAATGCACAAGCTGAAAGTCTTGAGGGATATACATTGTGACTGCTTCTTCTCTGCCTACATTTACTATAATTTTCCCTGTTCATTATTATTTCAACATCCTCCTCTGCTAGTCCTTCTCTGTGCTCTGCAGATTTTTGAATGGCTCAGCTGCTTTGTGTATATTCTCACTTTCATTCAAGGTTTGTATGACCTGCCTTCTTTTCTTTATATAGCTCTTGAAGTGACAAAAAGTTAAGATTTTATTGAATAACTTAAACACTTAAGTCAGTAAGAAAATGAAGATATGGGTTTTTTTGCATTTTGTAAGGGTGTCTTCATTAAGTGTTAACCTAAGTTTCATGTAATCTTAATGTTTTCAATATTTCTTTAAATATTGATATATAATTGATATTCACTTGATTTTTCTAATATTTTTTTATTAGCAATAAAATATTCAGGTTTTTTATCTTTAGGCATCCAGACTTTTGTAGAAAGGAAAGTATGTATGATTTTCCCAGTTACTAGATAAAAATGGGATTGTACAGTATTCTCCAACATTCAGCTACATATCAGAAAGAGAATTAAGTTTTCTGACTTCAGCTCATTCATTTATATACCACAAGCAAACATCACACTATTTTTATCAGTGGGAAATCTAGTGCATATAAAATAAATAAATCTTGGAAATTTGAAATAAGCTCAGAATGAAAATGTATTGGGATGGGGGAGTGTCTTTGTGTGTGCTTGCACTGATGTGAGACAGATCATGCCTCTGGTATTTGGAGTAAGAGAAGAAACTTCAGAATCACAGAGTGCTGGAGTAGTCCTTTTAACATGACTATATTATAATACTATTCCAAGAATATTACAGAGAACAAGAAGGCCACATAAGCCCACAATGTTATTTTGTTGTTAGCCTGCCAAAAAATAAAATCAAAACTTCACAGAAGATAGGGAACACTGCAAATTTAGTATTTGTCTTAGAATTTTTAAACATAAGACTAGAATTCTATTTCTAGGTCTGCTTTGCAATGCCTGGCAAGTTGTTTCTAATTACAGTTAATAAATATTTTCACTGTTTTTTTGACAGCCCAGTTACCTGGGGCCTGTGACCAGTCTCATCTATCAAAGATTTTGATGGGCTGTGACTGTATTTTGAAACTCTCAATTAATTTTATATATATTTCTGGGGGGGATCCACCCCCTAATTTTTCTTCCCATTGATCTGTTCATTTTTTAAAATACTTTTTGAGATTCTCACCCAAAAGTGAAGATCTGGAAAACCGACTGTATGTCTGTACTTGTATTTCTGACTAGAAGGATAAAGTTTATATATTTTTTGGCTTCCCAGGCTGTTTCATATACTAAAGAGGTTGGTTGTTTTTTTAATATACAAGTATATTGCTTGTATTGTAAGTACTGCTAATGTTAGCTCAGCTAAGACATGTGCCATAGCATCCTAAGACCTAATGGACAAACATTTGTATTAGTTGCAATCATTACAGCTTTTAGAAAACCTCTTCTCAGTTTACAGAAATTAACTGTATAAGGGAAACTGCAGAGACCTCTATGTTTCAACAATATCTCCTGTATGGTTTATAAATAAATAAATAATAATTTTAAAAGCACTTAGACATCTCTTATACAAAGTACAAACTTCAATAACAGCAGTGGAAAAAACGTGGACTAAAATAATGCTTCTTTCCATCTGAAAACTTGTATTGTAAAGCAGTTGTGGATATTTCCTAAAATTACATTGACAGCGGCACTGAAAAAAACAGAGATTCACCTTGCTAATGACCTCTGGTTTTGGCAAGATAATAAGTACGAGAAAAAGAGGAGATCATTCTTACCATAAACAGGAAAAGATGCTTTATAACAGCAGCATTTGCTAGCACCTCTAAAATTAACTCTGGGTCAAGCTTTCCATGAGAAATGCTTTTTTTAGAATTAATACAGAGAAGCTCGGCTATAGACACATTAGAGAACATATTTTAAACAAGTCTGTCTGGAAGCAAGGTTTTAAAATAGTACACACGGAAACAAAAACATAAATTTGTATGGAGTATCCATTTTCTCTTATAAATTTTCTGGCCTAAGGTGTTTCCATCTTTGCCTGTGATTGAAACATTAGGTAATTTAGGCCACAGAGTTCTCTTTAAATTGTAGCAGAGGTTACAAGGCATCTCTGGATGTGATGCAATCCAACCAGTTGTCAGGGCTGGCCTAGTCAAATATTTATTTTCTCTGAACTTCTAAACATTTTAAAAAACATATATTTACTGCTATGTTTTGAACAAGGCTACTATGATATTATTTTGTAGTGATGGGTGGTAAATTCAGGTCTTGCAGTAAAAAGCATGAATGTGTGAGGTAAATGTAATCTATCTTAAGATGTTTCTGTTACCAACAACTAATCACTTATACCAATTTCTACCCATTTTTTAAGATCAATCAGTTTGATTCGAGTTAGATATGAATGTCAATTAAATTTTCAGGTTAAATACTAGGGCATCACTGTATTCTAGATTCTTCTGGATTCTGTTTGGGTGAGTTGCTTCAATAACAAAGCTTAAATCTCATATGTAGAACTTCAGATCCAAATAATTCTAGACAGAGCCATCTATCATCTTTCATACCAGTATTAATTTTTGAAGTCTAATTCTAACAGAATAAAGACTAATCTATGTACTTTGTAGAAGTTCATGGACAAAGGCCTTTCTATGCATTTTGCTGCCTGCTCGTAACCAAATAAGCAATTGTTCCAAATAAGTAGGCTGTCTAAATAACCACATTTTCTCACGTCCCATTTTCTTTTGTGTGTAAGTACATAAAAGCATAAATATGACAAAGTATATATCAAATATCTTGTTACCCTCATTATGAAAATACAGGTTTTAACTATTAGCATATTTACAGAGACTTAAAATAGAAATAAACACTGAAAAATTAATAGCCATTATTGTTCCCTAAGCAGAGTACTGAAAAGCAACTTCTTCTTTTCTTCTTGTATCTAACTTTGTAATTAGAAGAAAAATAAAAGAAAAAAAATCACTACTAACTATTTTATTTATGGATAGCTTGTTTGATTCAAAGAAAATAATCTATTGAATTGGTGCATATGTTTGGAATTTGTTCTGCAATAGGCAGAACACTATGTCATTTTGCAGTAGCTGGTATATACAGCAGTGGGTATGTTTATATCTGTATTGATCTTTTGTGGTGTCTTGCAAAAGAGCTTTTTAAATTATTAATGTCTAAATCAAATTAAATTCTAAAAAAATACCTTTAGTGAAATCTATTTTAAGGGCAGTGGAATTGTGATGTCAGATGGCTTAGCTATAGTGATTTCTAACAATCATTTAGTTGCTAGCAATATCTCAGTCACCATGTAAAAAACACACTTAAGAGACTGAAGATAAAAGCAGTGGTGCAAATTAAGTTTAGGTGACAGGCTTCAGAAGGCACCTTAATGGTCTATCCCTCTGTCTCAGAAGTACTAGCCTGTTATGGTCTTTCAGGGCAGGAAACAAAACCCTGTGGATAATAAATGACCAGTCCTAGAGCCTTGAGATTAACACTCTTAAACACATTGAAGGGTGTCATAGCACGTGTCTATTCCCCTGAATAGGGGCTGCACTATAAAGCAACTCAGTGAAATTATTGTGGTTTGCAGTGTTTTGAGAAATGGAATCAGGTTTTCAATGGGTACTCTGAAACAGTACTGGCCAAAGTCAATAGTCTTCCTGGGCTCCTCAGTTTAACAGTGCAGGAACAAAAACAAGCTTATGAAGTGCTCATCTGAATGATGAAATGAATATGTAAAATGAATTGTTTCTAGGAAACATATACATACAAGCACTGGTATTATTTGAACACACTGATAATCGTTATCACTTACTCTATAATGGCGGATACTTAAGTACTGGGGAGGGAAAAGGCACTGACAGCTCAAGACTAGGAACAAGCATCTGTTAGTCTCTCTTGACCAAGAGATTGCTACACAGATACTCATAAAGAACTGGGAGAGTTTTAAATTTGCTTTTGTTTTCATGAGTGCTTCCAAGCCTATTCCACAAGGCATTGAGCTGCCAGCAGGTCTAACTATGCCATCTCCTTAGGCTGAGGTCATCCTGAGTGGCACATAAAATAGCTGAAGTAGTGTAGTTGTTGTAGCACAAGAACCCTGTGCCAGCAAGTTGTCCAAATATTTACCTACCTTTACAGGCAGCTTTTACTGCTGACATGAACTGCTTGCTGCCATGGCTACACTGTTTCCAGTAGCTGAGCTAGTTCATTTGAATCTAGTATGAGTTCCTCTTTAAAACTCTGCAGATCTCTCCATATCTCACTCTACAAGGTTTGTGACTTTAGTTACCAATATGCAATTCTTTTCTGTTCATTTTCTACAGAATGTAAAACATTGGATTAGGATTAAGTTAAATGTATCATAAAATTTTACTTATAAAACACTATTATTCTATGACAATGGTAATTACATGATAAAGCTATAAAACCAGCTGAATTTAAAGGTATTTCTCAAGATGTCTTAATACCATTAACTTCTCAGGATTTCAATTTGAGCTACAGACAGTCTTTTAGTGTTTTGAATTTGCAAGCATACTCTGTACTGTTCCATTTTGTTGGTGGTTTGTGGCTGGTTTTTTTTATTTTTTAATTTCCTGTTATGTATTGCTCCATATCTAATATAACCCTCTCTACTGCTTTAACATAATACAATTCATGTTACTATAATTAAAGCTGCACTGTTGAACTGGTGAATAGATTAGATGATGGACACAGAGCGCTCGATTTCCGTTCACTACTCTCTACCAAACCCAGCTGTTTTTACTCACCCTCCATTTTAGTGAAGCATGTCTGGAAAGACCTGCAAGGAGGGAAGAGACCAATAAAATTTATGTTAATTACTACAATACAAAGCCCCCTATTTTTCAGTTACTTCATAAACTCCTATGTAACTTGCCTTTAGATAGATCATGTTTATAAAGATAAAAATAGGTCAACCTTATTCAAATTGTTAGGGTTTATTATTTGACTTAAATGCCCTATTGCAAACTTCCTTTGGATTGCCTGGTTCTACATATTCTTCACTATAAACTCCTAAATATTTTTATCCTAAATACTTGTTATTTATTGTTAAATATTTATATATATATACAGACAGACATTCATGCAGCTAACTCTTATAGGATTAAGGCTGTGTTCCAAAATTGTTGCTCTTCATATGAAAGAGATGCAACCAAGTTTCAGACTATGAAATTCATCTTGTCTGGTCTGACTTTTGAAAACATTGGTATTTACTGTAAGGCTTTCTCCTCCCAATGTAAAAAGACTGAAATTAACACATGCCATTCAAAAGCAGCGCAGATAAATAATTTCTTTTAACTATAGCAGAAGAGCAGGCAACTATCTCAGTTCTGATATATTTGCAACCAAAGTTAAATGAGATGAAACTTACCCTATCAAACAGATCTGGGTTTTCTGAAGAACATGTCAAAAGTAGTTTATTTTCCTTGTCCTGAAAGAGGTAATGAGGTACAGCTTCAAATAAAAATAATCTGGCACAGAAATTTGTGAACAGTAGTAAAGGGTCTCTCATTTTGAATTCAGTCTTATTGTTACCTCACAGTCTGTAGCATGCGCTCAATTTTTCTTACTGAGAGGGGACTCCTATGATCTGGATTGCTGTCAAGTGGTGTTCTTTATTGCAACACATTTCTTTTGACTGTTTTTAAAGTGGTTCAGCATGCACATAAATAATGTTTTGGCTGCACCGATTACCAAGCTGAGAATTTTTTAGGTGAGATCAGTATTTGGAGGAGTATCACTTTCCAAAAAATACCTTCTTCAGGCATCTAATAAGGAACATTGAAAGACATAAGGACAGTATTGTTCCTGAAGTCTTTCTTTGAGCTCCAAAAAGGGTCATCTCTGTTTCATCTTCATACCTACATTTATTAAAGTTCAAATATTCTCAATGATTTTAGATGGTGATCTGGTATGCAATATTAGTAGCATGCCACAATTCCATTAATTCAGTGTTGAGTTTAATATATACATGGTATAGGGAGAGCTATAGTATCAGAAAATTCTACTCTCTTCCTTGGCAACTGAGAGCTGAGAACTCTTCATGGGTATGATAAATCCTAGGGCACATTCATAAGCATCTACACTTATGCTTCTGAATAATCTCAGTAAATTATTTGAGTAATTGCAGTTGGTTTAGTGGTTTAAACTGGTTCAGTATTACTCCTTTTCTAAAACTGAAGAAGAGACAATTTGCATGCTCTTTGCTAGCTGCAACTTTCCATTGCAGAAAGACTAAATTTCAGGTTAGCTTGCCTATAAATACCTCCTTTTTAAAAAATCCCATTAGATACGGGGATATCCATCTACAGGACATGCCTATCAATGTTGCCACATACCTATGCATATTGCACTAAGATTTTAGTAAATTTTAGATTCATAGTACAAATTTTTCCTGCAGAGACAAGAGACTAATTGTCAGAACTGCTTGAAATGCAGTCACATAGCTTCTATTAATATTAGGAAGAATTCATATAGTACAGTAGAATTATTTGCACTAAGAATTCCTTTCAACCCACAGTAACCTTCTGATGGAAACACTTGAAATTTACTGTTAGTGCATTTCTGTAGACACAAGGCTTCAAACAGGCATCACAAACTCAGTTTCGTTTCTTCTGCAATTAAAAATATTTTCATTTAAGAGCAAAATATTTTTGTTCTTGTTCCAAGAACACACCACTGCAACCCAGTATTTAAGCCAAACATTTTCTTTCAGCTTTCCTCAAATCCTTAACAGCCAAGCTACATATTACTTCAGTGGATTCTACTCAAGTTTTCCATAATAAACCAAAAAGCTTTCTTATATGTGTAGCAAAGAAGCAAAGTTGTGTCACACAGTAAATATCAAGTCCTCTCCTGCTGGAGAACTTTACCATTTGGATGAGAAATAAGCATCCTTCACCCATCACCTTGTTGAGATAATTCAGATTCATTAAGGTGCTTCCATAAACTTCAGTAGACCAAAGTATGCTGGAAGAGCTCTGAGATTTATCTCATATTGAGGTAAACATGCTGAAAATGTTCTAAAGTGAAATCACAATGCAGGATGTTTATATTAACTCTGCTTAGGTTGGGAGCATCACAAAGAACTGCAAACGAGATACGCTGTGGAAAAAAAAACAGATTAAAACACAAAGTGGGCAACCTGACAATTTCCTAGCACAGCAACAACAGAAAACTGGTCTGCAAATATAATTCTATCAGCTGCAATATTACAATCTGGTTTTGAAAGCTGTGACATGCTACAGTCTGGATCATAGTGAATTTCAACAGGGAAGGAAATCTTCCTAATCCTCAGTTTTGCTTTATTATATAATTTGGTTAAATTAGATCATCTGTATCAACTGTTGCCTTCAATGTGCTCCCAAATGAGCAGAAGTACTACTAGTCTGTCTTTTTCTCTGTTTTGATTTATTTAATGGGACCTGAGGTCAAAATTACTTTTAAAACAGTTTTTTGCTAGAGTCATAGGAACAGCATTCAGTGTGAGGAAAAAAGGAGAAAATAGGTGTATCAAATCAAAGGTTTCTATCTCCTCACCAAAAAAATAGAAAAGAAAAAAAAAGAAAAAAATGATTAAAAGTGTATTTTGATATTGTCATGCAAGAACAAGCAAAAAATACTCATTAGCATGAATTTGCTTTTGGTTATTATTTTTATAATCCAAACAACTTGAAAATACAATTCCCCTTAGTACTATTTAGCTATATAGCGAACAAATGGATTTGAAAACTTGGTAAGGGAGTGGCAGGTGGCTAAATAAATACATAGAAATCCCAGTGTTTTGTCATATAACAAACTATAATAGCACTTCAAAGTTTTGGACAGATTTCCTTATATTATGGGTTTAGGGTGTAACTGTGTGGAAAATTGTAAATGTTGTCTTTTGGTATTTACTTTACAACCCTTTGTAATCTTCAGCTGTATTTATAGCTTCAAGTGGGAAAGAATCAAAATTAAAGAGGCCAGCTTAAGCATCCTTTGTAATCAAATGCTTTCCCCATTTCTCCTTAAAATAGATGTGCAGCCTGCACATTTGGCCGCCTGAGGAGACCACCCGAAGAGTTTACAAGCCGTGACCTTGCAGTGAAAAGAGTTTTGTGGAAAAGCACAGATTCCAGGAACACACAGAGAGAAGTCGTGGATAAACCAGCCGGTTTTTGCAGGGGTGAATGAGTAACTCGGCTTTGAGTTGGAGGGTTTAACTAGCGATAAGAGGGAAGGGGTGAGGCTCTCATTCCTGAGGGCCTGGGATCGCCACTCACTCTCGTTCAGCAGCGCAGGCCGCCCCAGGCCGGGCCGGCCAAAGGCTGCGACCCGTTCGTGTCCCGGGCCGGGCCAGGGATGGGCACAGCTGCAGCCCCGGCGGTGCCCCGTTCCCTCTGCCCGGCCCTGCCCCAGCAGCCGCCGCGGGGCCGCCCAAGGCGGGCCGGGAGCAGGGGGGTCCGGCCGGCGGCGGAGTCAGGCGAGGCCGCGGAGCCCCGAGCTGGGCCGGGGCTGCCCCCTCTGAGCCGCCGCCCGAGCCAGGCACCGACCCAAAGGAGTTCTGCGTTTCTTGGACTGGGAGTACAGGAAGGGAGGGAAGGCCGTTCGAGGGGAAGTCAGTCGTGTGAGGGCATGGCTGTTGCAAGGGGATGAGTCCAATGCAACTGGCAGCGCAACTGTGCCAGCTGGTGACAGCCAGCGACGAGCACCCAGGCAAGTAAGGGCACCAAAATGCAGAGCCCAAGGCCGAGGGTGAAAATTTGGCCAGGAGTTACCTGAAAATTGCTTCTGTTGTTAGAAAAAGGGCTATTTGAGAGCTGCTTTTAGGTCTTGACTTGGGCCTGTTGTTTAGTCAAAGTTCAATGCAAGGTTTATGAAGAGAATTGCTTTTTATTGGACTAACTGCACTTCTTGGCAAAAACAGCTAAGCTTTGGGGCAAACAAAACCTTCAGACTTGTGCAGCTGTGTCATGGGTGCATAAATTACAGGATCTCCTCTCCATGCTGCCAAATGCTTGGTCTAGGACTTGAAAACTGTTGCTGGAATATCCCTGGGGAGCGAAGTGGGGGCGTTCAAGAAATACGGGAGACTTACCGAGAGAGGTTTCGGCTCTGGACTGTCACTATAATGAGAACAGACCCTCATTCGCTATAACTGAAACAGAAGTAGAACTGCTAAGGGAAGACAAAATTTATTTTCCTTAGCAGCTTTGGAAACATCCCAGAACTGCAGTTGGAAGAGCAGCAGGGATTGCTGTGAAAGAAAAAGAATAGGAACATTTTCTCAAATTCCAAGTAAGAGAGTTTGCCTTTTTGCCAGCTAACCTACGTCTAGGTGATCAGATCACAGCTACATTTCATTTAAATTTTTGTTCCTTTGTTCCTTTCAGTTTGGAGTGAAATGTCCATTTTGCCTTGTGCTTCCTCCGTTGCTTTAGCCTTCTCATCTGCTTTATTTCTAAACAGAACACAGGATCAGAAAATATTTAATGGTCGATGGAGTCTAGTTCCTTCCCTGCAGCAGTTAAACCGGTCATATAACCCCATTTGTAAATTTACCAAGCTTTCATCCTAAAATAGGTTTGGGGTATTTGCCCCTATAGTCCTATTGGAAAGCTGTTGCAGCATTTTATGTCCCCACCAATGAATCTCTGTGATGAATTTTCCTGGCAATTTTCTCAGATGGTTTCATGCTGTGGCAAAGTTCAAGTATCTTTCCTTTTAGTGTTTCTCCTACCCTCCTTTATCTCCAGTATAACTGGAGAGAAATAGTGAACATTTTCACAGATTTTCTTTAAATAGCCTAAATAATGAAATGAAGGTAACAAGCTCAATGAAATAAGTTAATAGACAAAATAAGATAAATCCTTTTTAGGGGAGAGTTTCATAGCTTCAACTCCCTCATAGTATATAGTTTTACTGCAACAGATGTAAATACTAGGGTTTTTACCTAATTACTAAACTATGAACTATCATCTGGTAATAGAAAATTCCTGTTATTAATTCCAAGTGTGCAACTGTGCACTTTGTACACTCTAACCTCTTCTTTCAGTAACTGAAGTTCAATGACCTGTATGATATTCCAGACCTTTTCTAGTTTGACACTGCCTCCAGACTTTGTCATCAGTAAATGTCATAAGCGCGCGCTTACGCTGTACCAAAATTAGCTATGGTACTATCTGCTATTTTCAGTCTCTAAGCTAATCCTAGAAAATTCTGCTGGTAACTTTCCTCCAAATACACACTTTCTCTTTCATTGCAATATTTGTTTTTGTGAAGATAGTAGAATCAGTCCAACACTGAAGAATTTGTGGTTTTCTTTGTAATTTTCATCTGATTTCAGTTAATTTCCTTCCTCTAAATTATTATTTTATCTTACAGTGAAGCCTTTCTCCCTTTGTGGGCTAATTTTTGATGGGGTAATGTATAAATGGTTTAATAAGGTAAACTGGGGGAAAAAAGGGAATTGTTTTTATCTAGTAGAAGGCTACTAGGTAGATTTCCCATAGTCTGTTTGACATAAAATGATTTTTTGTCCTTCACTGTTTCAAATTCACATTTATGTGGATATGTTAATTGTTCTTTCCCATGCTGTTTGTTTTTAAACCTTTCATAATATTGAAGTCATCTTAATAGGGTTGTAGTTTATTTACTTACTTCCTCTCCTCTTTCATACTCCATTTTCTAATCTTTAGTAATATGATGCACTATGTGCCTCATTCACTTAGCTAACCTTCTGCTGTTCAGTTCACCATTTCAGGGAAAGGAACAGATTTTTTAAAAATTTTGTCATTACGAAAAACAAGTTTTGTAAGGAGTAATGTGCTATTAAGAGCACAACTGGGGTGCCTGAAGCAACAACTATACAAAACTCACTTGGCTGTGTGCCTAATGGTCAGCAAATTCACAGGGGTTGTATCTAAACTGGGGAATAGAAGGAGGAGCCTCGCTGTAACTGTATCTCACTTAAGTTAATTGCTGAAATGGCTGGTTTTCCTAGTCATTTGTTACTAGCAGTCACTGTGATTTACCATAGCAATTTCTAATCAGTTTGGTCTGAATCATTCTTCACTATCATATGCTACTTTTTTCAGTTGTTTATATTATCTTAAACTTCTCAAATGTATTTCATAATTAATGTGATCTTTTTCCTGTATCTACACCAAAACAGGAAAGATGTGCAGTGTTCTGACTGACCAGCATTCTGGAGAATCTTGCTGGAATTTCCAAAGAGCACCAGTGAAAATGAAGCTTAGGGTATTCTCATCAGCTGTAGTACATATGGTACAAATCTTACTCCATAGCACATATTTAAAATTAAATTTTTCTGTGTTGACAGACCACTGCAGAGCTCAGACATCTAAAACTGCTATCCTGTGTCTTTTATTTTAATGTGAACAGTAAAACTTTTCATTAGATTCTTACAACATATATCTCAAACTTATGTAAACATGCTATTCTAGGATGAAACAATAATTTCATTGTTTGCCTTATGCTGTAGAAAGGAATCAAAAAAGAAGAACTGCAAAATTTTCAAGAAGGAATCTGAACTTCTGCTCCTTGCATGGATTTTTCTTTGTGATACCCACTGCAAATGATGCCACTTAGCATTCCCAGTGGTGACTCCAGAGCAATCTGATCTCTGCTTAGTAAAGAAAGCATGTCAAGTTATAATTTCTAAAAATCATGTGTTTAAATTTTGACCATTATCTGGTAATATGGAAGGCCTTAATATTTTCTCCTAGGTTCTGACTCTCTCATATATTTGTCTGTCTTACTCTATTAACACTATTGGTACAAAGCCTTAGCCACGGATCTGGGGCTATATCCCCCAAAGCCAGAGAATATGAAAAGGAAGCTCTCCTGGTTTGATGCCTTCCTTTCTCAACAGTGGTATTCAAGGACGTGAAGTAGCTCATTCTGCATCTTTGAACACCATGTCTCCTGATGGTTGGTTTCTTTGGTTAATGTCCTGAAATGTAAATAGGAGGTCAGTGTGTACCATGTCTGCTATTTCAGGGACATAGCTATTTAGATGGAAAAAAAGAAGGCCTCTGCATTGCTAGGCACCAAACAGATGGCTCAAATGGGCCTGAAGCCTGTGGGTTTTCTCATTGCCAAAGAATGCAACTTGCTTCAAAGTTTCATTTTAAATCACAGTGAATCAAGGGCTTCAAATATAAAGTGAGAGATTACAGATTCCGAAGAGAGGACTGGCTTGTATAGCTACATCACGTGAGTTGCTATAAATGTGAGGTTTACAAAAGAGCCTTTCAAGCCAGTGGCCTGAAAATTATAGTCTTAGGTGGAAAGGGTAAGGCTGAAGTGTGGAGTAAAGGACATTTTCCCAATCTGCCAAACTGTACAGACTCTGAGGAGCATGGATTCTGGAGGAGGGTGTGAGTTACACTGTATGGAGACCATTGGTCTCATGTTTTACTTCAGTCAGAGAAGATACATCATTGTGTTATCTTGGTACAATATGCTTGCTCTTCTTGTAAATCTTATCTGTGAATCTTATGTGGTATGAGGCCATGAAAAACCATCTGCTGGAGCTCAACTGCATTTTTCAGAGTAAATAACCTGAAAAGCTTGCATTGTTTCAAGTGCAGGAGAAGGTCTGTGAGAAGTTTGTGTTCTACATGTCTAACAAATTATTCTTCTTTATGAAAGATTTGTCAGCCAACCTTGTGGTTTGAGCCTTCTCATGACATAGTGTCTGTAAAAGAAATGACTGGTTTTATAGTTTGTTTTAATGCAAAGTTCAGGTTCTCCATTTCCCTGATACACACAGACACAGGGATTGTTTAAAGACAGATGTGTAATTTGCTTATCTTTGCTTTTTCTTCTCCTGTTTTTGACAGGTTAACCCATACCTCCTTAGTTATAACTTTGGGAAATTTCCCAAGAAACCTAAAAAATTCTCTGAGAAGAATGTGTTCTCTGAGCTAAAAAAGAGACATTAAACTGTACTTCTATGCTTTCAAATTATACAGAAGATTATGAAGGTCATACTCATATTTCAGATCTCTGTGTAAATATACACAGAGTAGTTCTTATGTGGTTTCCTGTAATAGTTGCTCTAGGCTTTCATCTGGTGAAATTTTCACTGAGTGCCATAATGACAGGTTCCACAAAGGCTCCCTTATTCATTTTTAGCTCTACCAGTTCAAAACAGAAAAAAAACCCAAAATCAGGACAGAACAGCCAGTATGTGAACCAGACTCAGAAACAACAACTTCTGCTGGTAAATCCTGTCTTCTGGCAATGGGGACTGGTCACTCTAACTCTATTGAAAAGCTGTATATGTAGACAAATATTTAAAATGCAATGGAATAGAGATGGTTACTGGCACATTAGTCAAGGTGAATGTTGAGGAGCAGCAAGAAATGAATTAATTTTATGGGACAGGTCAGTTCAACTAGATCAAAGGGACTAAGCACAAAGGCTAAGAATCAAATGGAGCCTCTCCCACAGCAGGTAGCCAGCTTTGAAATAATTTTCTGGATGAAGTAAGAACTT
Organism: Cinclus cinclus; assembly: GCF_963662255.1. Taxonomy (NCBI): domain Eukaryota; kingdom Metazoa; phylum Chordata; class Aves; order Passeriformes; family Cinclidae; genus Cinclus; species Cinclus cinclus. Next base: position 50,216,248 of record NC_085050.1, read on the forward strand.
TACAAGTAAGAACTTTACCAAGCTAAGCAGCTAAAATCAATGTGAGTTAAAACTAAGTCTAATGAGTTTGCTGGGAAGATACTATTCTTCAATGAAATAATTTTAATAAAGCAGTAAAGATGCTCTGGAGAATAAAGAAAAGCTTATTAAGCAAAATTAAAATGATTCAGTTAGAAGGAGCTTCATCTCTGTGTGAGCTACATTTTTGGTTAATTGGAGGAGATTGAAATCATAAACTGTAACATAAACAAGGAATGTGTACTTCCTGTCATAATCCTTCCCCTGATCATTGCAGGTTACCTTTTTAGGACAAAATTCTTCAAACCTTCTTCTCCACCAGCTAAAAAAAAATAAAAAGTTTGTTGAAATATGCATATAACAATCCTATGTCAATACTCTACCTTGTTATAGTAAGATCATGCTCTCCACTCTGCTCTGCTAACCAGTTCCTACAGAGAAAGATTTTAAAGCTGCCTTATCTCAATGTGTAATTATTCAGGTAAGTTATTGAAATCAAAACTCTACATAGAAGCCTTTTGGCTTAGAACCTAACCAACTAATCCACATGCTTCTGCCACTCTGTACAGTAGACTAAATTTAGGTAGCACTCTATTAACTGCCAGTTGAGATATATAGATGATATTTACATGTGGCAAGCTAAAGCTCGATGTAACCATTTTTCCTAGTCAAAACAACTATGGTATTTAATCATCAGTGAATATGTAAACACTGGAAGTGTTGAGATGACGTTTATGGAGCACTGATTGTCTCTAAAATTAGCTCAGGATGAACAATTTTCTTGAAAGGAGGACTGTATAGGAATGCCTGTATTTAAAGTAATTTAATATTAATCATGCGCTTTTATTCACAGACTAACAAGGTGGGAGGTTTTGTGTAAAGGAAAATTTGGGTATGAATACAGATAAAATTCTGCCACGGGTACACCTTGCTTTACAAATTCAAAGCTTTCTTTGTTTTCTACCTATTTAAGTTCTTCCATTTTGCTTCCTATTAAAATATTCTTCCTATTCAAATGTTTTCTCTTTTTTTTCCGAATTACTGTGAGCTTTTTTTTTTTCATTCTCCTATAATATCTTGAAAAATTGTCCTGCAGCACAGTTTTCTAGAGAACAAAGTACACTGTTGAAATACCCTTTTTCCTGCATGACTGTATTTTATTTCATTAAAGTAAGCTCTGGGTAATATTATTAATATGATAAATTACCACAAAAAATAAATCATGTAAGACTTCTCTAATTACTATTAAGCATTCTGTTGAACATTACCAGAGTCCTTTGTGGGAATTAACTCGGAAGTGAATACATACTAAAACATGGATTTCAAAGGCCATATGCAGACATAACCTTTATAAAGATTTAGAAATGTGGAACAAACTGCAGGCTCACCTGTCATGACCAAATGAGGCACAATGTAACACAGGAGTTCATGCTGCCACAAACCAGGTCAGTCTGTCCCTTGGACACTTACCAGATTATCTGTTTGCTCCTTGTCCACTACCACTGAGCCTGGTACATGTTGAGCTTCTGGAATCTGAAGAAAGTCCAGGTGCTTCATTTATGTTCGTATTGTGAGGTACAAACTTTAGTGCTCACTCTGAAACTGAACGTACAGTTCAAAAATCTGACTCCCATGCCTGTTGTTGGCTCTTCAGGCTTTTTATTGTTGTTGTTTAAGCTGCACTTTCAAGAAGAACTTGACATTTAGGGCTATGTTTTAGTTCTTTGGGCACACATAGAAGTAGAAGTAAAGACTTAGTGAACTGCAAAAGAACTAAAATATGAACTCTCTTTATTTACAAGGTAGCAAATTTACTGGTTAAAAAAACAATATCTAAATGCAATTCACTTTTAAATTTAAAATTATTAGATGTCTGTCTGTTTAATGTAACAAGACTTCTTACTGCAAATTCACTACTTGCTTTGGGTGAAAATGTCTGTAGGTTAGTTCTTAAAATTATTTACGTTCTCAGCCCCTCTTCCAAAAGACTTCTTTATCTTAGTCATCACTTTAGCCAACCAGGTAATTTGTAGCTTAAATACCCCATCCTTTTCTCCTGGTGCAGACCAGAAAGAGTGCACTGTAAAACAAGTATCTCCTTCTATAAAAGATAATACTCAAAATGTTACAGTCTTAGGCCAACTTCTTGGAGTTCTGCTTCAAAATGTAGGTATAAAATGATTTATGGGCTTGCAATCAATGTTGTAAGTTTGAGATACCACAATTCATAGTCAGATTACTCTAATCTTTATAACAGGTACATGAATACAAATGTGTTCCACTTAGACAAAGTATATCCACTATATTCATAACAAATTTTAACAGTCATCCAACTTATCTGATTGGATTCTATATTAAATGAACCACTTTATATTGGGAAGAAGCTTGATATGATTGGAACTATTTAGGGCAGAAAGATATTACAAGAAAGAAAGATTCATGATAAGGACACACGATTGCAGTGCTCATGAAGTAATGATTCATTTTTACTGAGACATTTTACACATAGAAATTTCAGAAAAGCTTTCCTGCCAGGTATATATATTCTCTCTTAGTTTTTTTGCCTCCTTTTCTTGCCATTCTTCACATGATAGTGAAAGGGCCTAGTTTTATTCTTCTCCTGCCCCAGTATATCCTGAATGCCTCCAAGGCATCATTCTTGGTATTATATTTTTTTTCAGGATTTCTTCCCTCAGTTCAAAATTTAAGCTTTTCCGAACAGCTAAGTACTAACCTGGAACCATTAGCTGGTGTTGATGAATGAAATATCAGATTCTGAATGCAATCCCATCTGTTCTACTCATTGAAGAGTTTGCCCAAGATATTTAATTCTTTTTCAGACAGTAACAATAATCCCATATATTTTCCCTTGGGTGTCCCTTGACATCTCATTTAGCTGTACAGTTAGGGAATACTAGTGACTCAAAAGATTACTCCAATGAGTGTTTGAAGTTGAAAAAGTTTTAAAGGTGTCTGTCTCCAAGACCTTTATAAAATTATTTTTCCTTTTTGTTATATTGTCTATAGTTACAAGAGAGAATTTTTAAGGCGTTAGAGTGGAGTCAAGGTCACCAGATAAATCGGTCTAACCAAAACTGACTGTGCCCACAGAAAAGAGCAGTTAAACTGTTAACTCTTTTCTGTTGTTTTTCTTCTATTTCAATTTTGCATATCAACATAGCAAATATTGTTCTTGGACATCAAAAGGAATAAAAGAAAATAAATTTTTACTGTAGCATTTAGAGGCTGATCTGTTAGCTACTGGGCTGAAAGCCTCTTTAAAAGGGCTAAAACCTTCAGGTCCTTTTGATTTGATTAAGTGCACTAATCATCTGTTCGACTTGAGTCAGTGTGAGATCCAAGTACAAGCACTTCACAAGCTGTTCTCTGTGTCGCTCTGACCAAAGCCACAGAAAAGTCAGCCTGAGACCAGCCAGCACCTGCCCAAGGCTCCAATGTGAGAAACTGCTCCTTGGGGAGCAAGTCAGCTCCTAGTTAACAAACCAACCAACCAGCTGCTGCTGCTGCCACCTTTAACCAGAAGAGGGGAAGCAGGAAGTGACCAGCTCTAGGGTTGAGATATCACCAAAAGACAACATGCAGGAGCTCTGCTCTGAACTCTCCTTGGTTTTGTATCCCACTGGGGACTGAAGCAGTTATTCTGGGAAAACGTGAATTCTAAGTTCCTTAGAGATGACTCAAAGAAAGTAGTTCAGTTAAAGGTGCTTCAGAGTTGCACATCTGACAAGTAATTCAGTATTTTTAGCTTTTAGGAAAATGTAGTTTAATTAAATATTTTAGATTTGAGAAGGTTTTTCCCTGCTCTTGAGGTGCTATATTTAAGCACCTTTTTAACTGAATTAGAAATGTGTTTTGAGTCTCTGGTAACTTTGGCCCTTGGGTGTTCTCCATCAAAATACATTTTATAATTCTGTACTAGCAGATACCACCTAAAGGTAGAATAACTTCATTGAATGTACATGAAATAGTAATATTTTGGGTGTATAAGAAGTCTTTGGTTTCAAAGCATTTTCCTCAAATTAAGCAGCTAGAGTAAAAAGACAGATTATGTTACAGAAGGAAAAATTGAATGACAAGCCAAAAAAAATTAGCCAGGTAGTAATTTTGCAGACCTATTTAAAGCATTCATTTTTCAAGGATTTTTGGCATCTACATGGCTTCAGTAATTCTGTGTAGTCCTCCAAAACTTACTTTAACAGGTCTGATACTGAACAACAAATAGTGGAAGTATAATGTATAAATTCCCTTTTTCTCTTCCAGTACACATTTCATGATCCTAGTCCTGTTTTCTAATACTTTTTTTTCTGGAAACCTTCAGTGTTTCACTTTTTCAGTAGTGATTCATACAAAGCTACATTTCAAAGTTAATGGTTCTGCAGCAACTCACCAATCTGTCTTACAGTATCCACCAGTACACTTTTAACACTTTTCTACAGAATGTTTTCCCCATCTTTTCAAGTTGTTGTGGGCAACATTCTACTTAAAAAATATATTGGAACTTGCTAACTCCATTTAGGAAAAAAATAGAACTTTAAATTACGCGTATTTTTTTCGAAAGTGATAAAGCCAACTAAAGAAACTTTCCTGAAAATTTCTTTAGAATAAATAATTCCTGGGGTAAATATCAGTTACCTTCTCAAAATATGCCACGGTTTCATTGGCAATCAGATAGTGTGGCTCCTACAGCTCTTTCCAACAGGTGAGTGTTCATATGATACAGTCCTCTAGTCAGTAGTCCAAAGGTCTTTTCAAGACAAGATATATATTTTTTGTCCTAAACATGTCATTCTTAGAAGGTAGATTTGCACGTTGAGAGCAATACTGTATTAAAAAGCACTCTAATAGTTCACTTCCTGTTTGTAACAAATCAAATAACTGAAGAAGTTGTACTAAATTTCTAATGTACTAAATTGTTTCAAATACTTCTGAGAAAGGATCTTTCACATTGAAGAAAATTTGTTTGAATTCTAATGACAAAAACTATCATTAAGTTAAATTATGTATGAAGTGAGTAGCAAATGAAGTGGTAGAATACTTGTAGCTGGTGAGAAAGTGATTCAATAATAGAAATTAGAAATTACTTTGCAAATATTTGTATACAGTACATTTACTTAAGCTGAAAACCAACTATTTTTGGAAGGAACTTCCTTTTCAACAGTTGTGATTTGGCAAAAACAGCCCTGAGGACATTATGTCCTGATATTGTTGACAAGTGTGAAAGTCCTTTGTATCTTTTCATTTCTAAGAAAAACTGATAGCTCACATTTACTTTCATTATCAGCTTGTGTCTCCTACTAAGATCATAGCTAAAAAGTGCTGGTCCTTCTTTGGCTTTAGGATTAAGAACTGTTGTGTATAACCTCCTCATCTTTTGCTCATCAGATAGGAGCTGTAACTTCTCATTCTAGTTCTCTTCCCTGAGCGACTTCTGATCTTCCTTCCTGATAACCTTCTTCTGTTCCACTCCTACTTCAGAGATCCGACCAGGTACAGCTTGTTTACCGATTTGCCACAAGACTTTTTGTCCCCACCTAATGTCATGTGCAGAGATATGTAAAAAGAAAGGAAAAAAGTAGTTTTCTTCAAATGTTGAACAAAGGCTTTAATAAGAATAGAGAGAGAAAACACCTTCAAAGTTACATTGTCTTTAGTTCTGCTTCATTAGAGGTCCCTCTCTCTAGAGTTTATCAGCTTTACTCCTGTTTAAATAAACAATGCACTTGTTCTTTCTTGTATCTGCCCAAGACAGGGTGACTATATAGTACCTAAATTCAAAATAGACCAAGTCATATGGAAAAAAGACATCTGTCATACAGACAAATATTTTTTAAGTTTTTAACACTGGAATTAGGATTTTTTGGGTGTTAATTACCTAAATACACAGAGAGGCACACAGCAAAGTATTCAGGTTTCTAAGTGTATGCCTAGTTCCCAATCAAATTCAATAGCACTTGTGAAAGTGTCAGCTGTGACATAGGGCTGCCTAAAATCCCTGTGTACTTACAGAGCACACGGATAGTAATTTATATTCAGAAATGTAGTGCTTAGTTCTCTTGTAAAGTTAATTCTTTTTGTTGTTAATGACAAAGAACAAAATAAAATAAACCCCAAGTAAGAAAATCACCCAGCAGAAAGCCTGAATTATTTCTTATTCATTGAATGACCTCTAGTGGTCATTCATCACTGCTTTTACAGCAGTTGAAATGCCAGCTCAGAACATGATGAGCATTTTTTGTGAAATATAAAGCATGCGAATATTTTTTTTTTCAAAACTACATTATGAATATTTTGTCTACCTCTAACACTGTTAAATAGTATTTTATTTCACTTTATAAAGTGTGCCCTGGGAACTCTGCCGTTTTAAGCCAGAGTTCTAGCACCTGCATTGCCCCTTGCTGTTTTCTCTTTGCTAGCCAGTACTTCACTCAGTCTTTGAAATCTCTCTCAATCTCTTTGAACTTTGTCAGGGACATCCTTCTGTCATCCAACACAGCCTTGAGTGTATTTTGTTACCTTGATAATCTCTGTTCAGCTTCTCATAACATCATTGTATTACCTGAAAAGGGCCACCAACCATCATCTTTCACTGCTGGCCAAAGTAGACCGCCTCATTCTGGATGTAGATGGCACACAGAGTGAGCTTATCTGTCTAAAGAGCAAACTCAGCAGACATACTTGCAATATAATTGGGAAGAGAGCTCTAATCCTCAGTATTGTGGGACATGAAAAGAAACCTGAGTTAAACATTCAGCAGTATGTCAGAAAACAAATGGTATTCTCATCACTCAGGAGTTTTATCAGCATTTCAGCTGATCTTTCTGTGGCTTCTTTAAACAGTTAGGCCAGATTGTTCTGTTGGACATGCGTATCAGTACAGATATTAAATAATACAGATATCAGTACAGATATTAAATTATTTTTTTAAAAGCTTTTGCTAAAGACAGAAAATGGGTTCTGAGAAATATCTCCTCTATCCTTGTCTTTCTCAACTATGGGTGTTATACAGGATTTCTTTTGTTTTGTATGCAAATGAGCATATCATATCTGCAGCCCAAGCTACATTATAGGTGAAGTATCCACATGATAATTTTGTTAATCTCAGGTAGCTCTTGATAGTCATCTTTTCCACTACACAAACCTGGTAACAGTGGAAGAATAGAACCTTCAATGGAAGACCAGTAAAAAAGGAACTTACAGTTAAAAGTCTTTAGACATTGTTTCATAGCCTTACTTCCACTACTGAGACATACTTGAGAGAAACTTGAGCAAAACATTTAATCAGTTTAAAAGGCATTCTGAAATGCTTCCTTACTAGAATATTGTCAAAATAAGAAGGATTTATGTGAGAAATAGAGTTTGGAAACTATGCTGATGGAACAGTGATGAGCCTTTTCTATGTAGGCAGAAAAGTCTACATTGAAGATGGGGCTTTTTTATCTCAAAAAAAAAAAGAAAAAAAAGAGCAAAACTGTGGACAGCCTGTATGACTACCTGAGTTGTAGTGCTCTGGGTATTTTGCAAGAAAAAAAAAAAAAGAAAAGATCTGTAGATGAGCATGAGATGTCATCACAATTTGATCAGAATGCTTACCAGAGGAGCAATTCCAGTATTAAAGGAATTTCTCCCCTAATTTCTCATTCATTTTATTGTAAGTGACAACAGTAGGTGGATTCTAGATAATGCTTCATTATTAATTTTTTCCTTCCTAGAAATAAGATGACATGCATCTTAAAAGTAATATTTATAGCTAGAGCATTTCTGGGCTTGTATACCAAGTCACGTACAAGTAGATGGTCAGTCTTTAATCGTTAAACCAAAGTATTAGAGAATATAAATACTTTGTCTCCAGTCTGTAGTCAAGTTTAATTCAGACATTCTTTTTATGTTAGAATTGATGTCTAGAAGCTACTCAAAATATTTTTTCTATTATCTAATATTTTTGAACATCTAAAATTTGATTTATCTTCATTGAAACAGCTTGATTTATCTTTGTTGTTTGGTGAAACACTAGTAAAAGTATCAGACTTTTTTTTTATATTATAATTAGATATTTTTTCTTTGAGATGCTGATTTTTCCACTGAAAATTTGCACATTTCTTTGGAATATAACCTAAGAAGAAATCTTCTTGTCTTATTCCTAATATGATCAATTGCTCAGATTTTACTGGAAATTTAAACTGTCTGGTACCATGTGTCTCTCTCCTCAGTAATTTTAAGTTATACACATTGGGACTCTTATTATATGTTTGGAATTGATTGGTATTAGATAGTATAATTGGCTATGCAAAAGCTAACTCAGCAGAAAATTATTTTCTATGTAACTAGCCCAATGTAGAATTGAAAGGATTTCCCTGAGTTAGTCTGGTCAGCATGTCCATGTGTACAATGTGCTCTGGGCTGAGTCCTTCTTCAGGGGTATTATGTAGAGTGCTTTGCCTAAAACTTCATCTGTGCTCACAGACTACTTTTTCCCAACCTACGTATTAAAATCCAACATAGTTTCTTTAGTCCCTGTTCTGGCTATAAAGATTTTAGTACTTCATTTTTAACAAATAAGTCCATTTTAATGTAATTTCCATTTTTGAAGCTAAGCCCAAAATCACTGGCTATTTTGGGTTTGTTGCTCCTGCAAGACATTAAATCCAAATCTATTACCATTGTTTTACAGTGTAGCTCTTTGACAGAAGTATTCACCATCAAAATCAACTCAAGGATACTGAGTCCTGGTGGTTCTTTCAGAGACTGAGTAGGTCTTTTGAGGGCTTCAGACTAGCCAGAAATACAGACCACAATCTTTTAGCTCAATTCTGCCTTCATTCTCTGAGCAGAATTTAAAATTTAGCAAGGGCTCAACCTTAGCTCCATAGCCAACTCTATTAGTTCCATAGAGAGGGGTTGCAAAGCACTGTCATGAGAACAGTTTTTGAATTCAGCTTGGATGAAGATTAAGAGAAATAGCAGCAATTCATATTGACCTGAATTTCACTAACTGCTCCCAAAGAGATTTTATTTTGAAGTTCAGAAGATACCTGACTTGGATATCAAAATCAATCCATCATGAAATATTTCAGGGAAGTGGAATTGGAACTTAACCCTTAATAGTCCTGGAGAACTTACACATTACCTTACAGAGAATTCATAGGCAAAGAATTCATTCCCCAAATCTTTGTATAAATGAACATATATTTGCTTCCTGTGTTTAAAGAAAGCTCTTCTCACCTCCCTCTTTAATAGTTTGAGGAGGTTAAGATGTTAAAGAGGCAAAATGTGTGAGCAGCAATGGATGCACTTACATGTCAAACTTCTGCACAATAAAATTACATTTACATTTCCACTGAAACAGATTTGACAAGAGCTGATGAAATGTGACCTATGCTTGTGACATTAGCCTCTGTGAAATATGTAAAAATTGGTTATTATTGGATATATTCCATTAGGATGATCATTGTCATCAGGTCGAGGGATGTGATCCTGTGTTCAGCCCTGGTGAGCCACATCTGGAGTTCTGTGTCCAGTTCTGGGCTTCTCAGGACAAGAGAGACATGGAGCTTCTGGAGCAGGTCCAGTGGAGAGCTATTAAATTGGTCAAAGGTCTGGAGCCTCACTCTTATGAGGTGGAAAGGCTGAGGGAGCTGTGCCTGAGAAGACTCAGAGAGGTCCTCCTCAGTCTTACAGAATCTGGAGGGAGGATGTCAAGAGGATGGATCCAGGCTCTTCTCAGTGGTGTCAAACATTAGGACACAAGGCAACAGGCAGAAACTGATGCACAAGAGGTTCCACTTGAATATGAGCAACTTGGTTCCTGAAATGTGTCCTTGCCCATAGCAGGGGGCTTGGAAGTAGATGATGTTTAAGGTCCCTTACAACCCAAGCCATTCTATGATTCTGATTCTATACGGAAGAACTTCTTTACAGTGCCGGTGAACACTGAACAGATTGTCCAGGGAGGTTGTGGGGTCTCCTTACTGGAGATACTCAAGAAACATCTAGCTGCAATCCAGTGCCATGTGGTCTCTGCTTGAGCAGGGAGGTTGGACCAGATAAGCCCACCGGTGGTCCCTTCCAGACTTACCAGTTTTGTGATATACCTCATCCAAGTGTGTGCCTTTACTAAAATATATTAGTGTACTATATATGCATTTGTATACATAATTTTAGAATGTGTATTTTATGTGTAATCATAAAAGGTGATGTTTTAGGAATTGTTCAGAAATGCTTTTTTATTACCTCTAAGAGTATGTCATCTGTCTGACCACTAGTGTCTACATTTGCAGACATACTTCACATTTCACTTGTATATAGTTTGTTCATCAGGATTTCTTCAACAGTTTCTGGAAAGAATTGTGCAGCTCTCCACCTTCAGTCTGTTTGGGCAGCATTGTATACATGCTGATCAATACAACTGTGTTTTCTTCTCTTGTGGTTTTCCAAGCTGTAAACACTATTGCCTAAAACTTCACCAGTGCTAAATGTTTTGTCAACCTTTAAATCAGAATACGACATTTCTTTAGGAAGTATATAGCAGAAAAGATCCTGTGATGGGATGAGACTTCTTGTTGTCAAACAACTGACCAAGGCTAAACTCCTATGCAGACCATTAAAAACCCCAAAGTGTTTTGCTCCCAGCCCATGTGTGAGTATTACAGGGGAGCCATATGGACCTGTAAGAAATCACTGCTGCATAGTTAATCACAGATGCATAAGTGGGCTGCCTTTGTTTTTGGATTTAACTTAGAACCCTTAGAACCCTTGGGAACTACTGTTTTCCCACTATTGTCTCTCAGAGTGGAGAATGAACAGTACTGATCTATACCTATACAATCAGAATAAAATAACAGTAGAATTTTAAAAATGTGACGACAAATAACACTGAGAATTATTCTTAAGCCATGTAAAGCAATGTTGTGCAGAGCACAGTAAATGACCACACCCTAGCCATAACAGAATAGTCAGCAGGTGAAAGCTCTCAACTCACTGTTCCACAGAAGTATCCTGGTTTTCTTTCCAGAACTAGGAGAGCATTGCATGGGAGATTTTGCCCTGGCTCTGTCACTGTTTGTCATGATCAGAATACAGCCAGGGACCATCTGTTCAACAGTTACTTGCAGTGGCATAACATTCAAGTCAAGCCTAAATAAATAACTGCAATTTTAAAATTTCTTAGTTACTTTTTTATTCGTTCCATCAGACCTTCAAATTGGCTGGGAGCATTTCTAACTATTTTTCTTGATTTCAGAGACATTGTCTACTTTGCATAAGGATTTTTAATCAGAACATTAATATCTGTTTTTAAGCCAACTCCTTTTCTTTGGAAGGACATATTTCTAATATAGCAGGATTAAACATTGATCGACAAAGAGAGCCTTTTTATTTCCTGTTTAAACTGTCAGTGAACAAATACGCTCCAGACTTTGAATAGCTTTAAATGGTTTTTACAGTAAATGTAACTCCTGTGATTACAGCACCATTTCCACCCATAACACTTAAGTGCTAAAGTATTTATTGAACTATTGTAAATGGACTTATATTTATACAGTAAATGCCAGTAAATCCTGTTAGCTTGGCATCGTCTCCACCTTAAGATTAGCACCCAACTGCTACAACAGTTCCGTTCTGGAACTAAGAACCTAAGAACTTCTGGTTCTAAAACCACAGTAAGAGACATTGCTTAGGGAGCAGCACGGGATGAGCTTGCTTTGTTGGAAAAGTTTTTGTCACGGAATAATGCGACAGCTCATCCCGAGCTTTTCCCAAGGGGTGTAGCAGCCTCTCCTCTGTACATGAAGTGGAAAAGGTGGGGAGGACACGCTCAAGGGAGAACATTTCCGCTATGCCGGCCGATAGTGCAGAGCGGGTGGGAAGCACACCATCCATGAGGCTGGAAAAGACAGAACTCATCGAGCCCAACCTGTGACCGAACGCCACCGCGTCAACCAGACCAGGGTACGAGTGCCCTATACAGTGTTTCCTTAAGCACCTCCAGGACGGTGACTCCATCCGCTCCCCGGGCAGCCCATTCCAGTGTCTCATCACCCTTTCTGTGGAGTAATTCCTCCAAACGTCCAACCCACACCTCCCTCCCGTGGCGCAGCTTCAGGCTATCTCCTTTCATCACAGCTTAGGACTATGTCCTCTTGAATGAAGCGAGCTGCGTTGATGGGAACAAGGCCGGGACGCGGGCAGGCACAGGAGCAGGGATAAGGAAAGGGACACGAACAGCGCCGGGCTCAGGAGCAGGGACGGCGGCGGAAATGGCGCCCATCGCCCCCTCGCGCACGTCACGGCGCGGCGCAGGCGCGAGGCGGGGCTGCTGTGGCTCCCTCTCCCCTCAGCCGCCTCCCTCCTTCCCTTCCTCCCTCCCTCCCTCCGGCCGCCGGGCCGCGGCTCCTCCCTGCACCACCTTTGGCCGAGTCGAGGGAGTGCGCAGACGGCGGCTCCCCGGCGGCAGCGGCTTCATCTGCGCCGAGCATCAGTCGGGAAGGCGCGTCCTCCCCCACTGCCTCCTCTTCTCGCTGCCCCCGCGGCCATGGAGCTGCCCGAGAGCCAGTGCAAGAAAGTCAAGCTGAGCAACAGGGTGCCGAGCTGGGTGAGCGGGCGGGCGGTGCGCCGGTGGGCAGGTGGGCGTGCGGGGGCCGAGGAGCGGGGAGGAAGAAGAGGCTGAGCGCCGTGCTGATGTGGCAGTGGGCGGCAGCGGGAGCCGGGACGGGGGGCTCCGTGCGCCGCTGCCCGCCCGGGCCGGGAGCGATGCGGGGCGGGGGCGCGGCGGTGCGAGCGCGGTCACGGAGCGGCAGCGCCGGGGCCCCGAGGGCAGCGCGGCCGGGGAGCACTGCTGGGCGGGCCGGGGCGGCTGTGGGCAAGGGCAGGAAGCCCCTCCGCGGAGGACCCGGTGTCTGTAGGTTTCATCCCTGACTCTTCCGCCGCGTGCCCTCGGCTTCCAGCTTTTTGGAAGAAGGAAGACTTAAGAATGCGATGTACAATGTAGCCATTCATAAACCTGGGCTGGCCAAAGACTGGGGTTCTTTGTATAGCGGGTGTTATGTGGAAAACTGTCGAGACGGGGCTTAAAAAAATCTCACCAAAGCCTTCATTCTTGTTCAGAAAGATGGGGGAAGATCGGTTTTCAGCAAAGACCAAAATGCAGCTATTTAGAAGAGACGTTGCAGACCTTTGAAAGCATTTGATACCTCTGATGATGCAAGACAAGGAAAAAGAAAGTATGATTTCTCTCAATCAGTGCTGAGTTGAAACAGGCAAGACATAAGATCCAGAAAACATTTGGTATGAATGTAAGAGTGTAAAGCAGTCTTTGAAGTCTTGCTGTGAGTATTGCAGGCCACAACTTTCCTGAAAAAAAGCAACTGTTGCCTGAAAAATGGGGAAGTTGCTGTCATACTGTTTGGTAGATGTTGTGCCTGTCCAAGTGTCCTCCACTATGAACAAGCTCAAACTTGTTTACATAAGAGAGTAATTGGCAATTTACATTCTTTCAATTTCCACTAGGAAAAAAGCAAAATCAGATGTTTTGAAGATAGTGAAATAGGCATTGTTTGTGTGGGGTTAACAAAGTGTATGCAAAAGTTACTCTGTATCATTTCCTTAGTCTTAAGCAAAGCCCAGATAGATTTGTCCAAACCAGAGAAATTCCTCAACAGACATAAAGTCTTTGCTGAGTTCAGTTAAGGTTGGCAACCCCCTCTATGCTATGTGGCAAGCAGGGGAAGTCTTCGCTTCTTCCTTTTTCTTCAGAAGATCTCAACTGAAATGCCCTATATAAACCAATAAGCTTCACCAGGAACAAAAATGCTGCTGATTCACATGCTCCACAGGCAAATGTTCTGGCACTTCTGGCTCTGCATCTGTTCAGCTGAGAGCAAAGTCAAAGAGACTTAACTCTGCTTTAATTGGCAGTCCCTAGGAGAGTAGGCAGAGCCCTGTCTTTCAGAATTTCTCTGTGCTTCCCGGGCTATTCAAATTACACCTCTGCCTATGGAAATGCCCTTGCCAAGCCCACCTCTGAGCACAGCAGTTACTCCCAATTTACAGAGCACAGCATAGCCACAGACACTGCCATTAAGTGTGGAAAACATGGCTTGATAGGGAGACATGTGGAACACTTTCTTTAGATTGGATTCCTAACACGACTGAGCTGCTGTCAGTTTGCAGTGACTCCAAATGAGAACTTGCTCCAATTCTTGTTTCTGAGAGCATATTAAGTAGGGTAATTCTGCCTTCATTTTTTATGCTTCCCCTCTGATGCCAGCCAGTGAGTCCCCTCCAGCACTGGTCAGTGAGCTGTCTCTGCCTTTGGTCATGCTAGTACTGCAGTAGGTGGTAAGCAAAGACACACTCCTTAATAATATCTTTAGCACTGGATGTCTTGTATCCACAGTACTGGGGAAGATTGTAGGTGATTTCTGCTGCTGTGATCTTTCATATTGTCCCAGCTTTAGAGCACCTGACAAAGGGGAGCTAGTCTGTGCCAGTGGGACGAGAGCATGCATTCGGCAGGCTCGGGTGGTGCTTTATGTAGAGGTGTTGAAGTGCCTTTTTGTACTGGTATCACTGTAGCAGACTGCTTTCTGGTGGGCTACTGTAAGGATCCATGTACGAATACTTGATGTAGATGGGAGAAAATGTAATGCTATAGGCTATGGCAGAATATGGATTAGGGAATTGCTATGTTTTTAAAAGACTAAAATATATTATTGCTCAGATATAATTTCTGGGCTTGCCCTTCCTTCCCAAGCACAGTTGTCCAAATCAAAGCACAGATTTTCAAACCAGAATTTGGGAAAGTAACTAATGGAAGGTATTCCTGACAGTTTAATCCTGAAATATAAAAATACGTAGGTATAACCTCTGTGGTAGCTGAATTTTTGTATTGGAGCCATGTCTATTTTCCTTGCTTGTGTTTGTATGTAGGCAGAAAAAATGGGCACTGTTCCATGTGTTTGGTGTTACTATTTGGCTATTGAGCAGAACACTTTGCAGGGAAAAAAAAGAAAACTACCATTTGGTTATCAGTGCTGAATACTAAATGTCACAAAAATGTGTTGTTATCAGGGAATCCCTGGTTTATAAGCGGTACATGGTGGGCAAGTTAACTAATGACCTGAAAAACTGTTATGACTGGGAAATGAGGAGGGCATTGGAAGTAAGACTGCAATTCAGAGGGGCTGCTTGTGTTGCTTTTGCTAGCCTGTGGGAGTTCTTAGCTTGGGGAACCAGCACTGCCATCTTGGAGCAGAAGATTATGAAAATAGTCACAGTTTCTTCAGTGTATGTGGTTTATATGGAAATCACGTCTGTTTTCTGATACTTCCAGCCTCAAGCTGTCCCAAGTTGGTGCTGCACTTTGGGAAGTCTCAGCTTGCCATGGAAAGATTTACTTCCTTCCTCAAGGTCTTACTTTGTGAAAGCTAAAAATTTTGTATTGATCTTAGAAGTACAATATTTCATTGTTGCTTGGAAGTAATGAAGAAGAAATTCAGCTTATGCGGGTGTATATGCTATCTGACTGTTAACCATAAAACAGTTAAGCAATAATCTCTTATTTTGGCTGTCCTTTGATTTTGCATTGCAACTTGGGTTTGCTTTCTGTCGTCTTGATGCCTGTGTTCTTGTATCAAAGGTGTTTGGCACTGATAGTCTGATTTGGCTTTGGCAATAAAAAAATTATAGATGTAACTGGGCAAAACATCAAGAAAAATAAGAAAAAAGAAGTGTAATCTCAGGAAGTCTGTACATAGAGAAGTTGACAGAGTTAGTATTTTGTTTTGAGCTTCATGATCTTTCTTTTGTTCCTGTGGTTCCAAGCTGTCTGTAGTGATTAATTTCCTTGGTCAACTACCTGCAAAGCTAAAATTTACGTTCATGCCAGAAAAAGTAAACAGTGGAGTTATCCTTCCTTCTTTATCATTGCAGCTCCCCAGTGGACATCTATGAAAGGAGTTGTTTAGTACCCATTTTTTAACTTCAATACCAAGATGTTTGCCTGTTAGAGCAATTTTGATTTCATGTGAGAAATGAACCAGCATAGTGTGAGAGAAGAAATGAATATGTCAGCATTCTCAGCTGACATTACTGCTATAATGAAACACAGTTAACTGAAGCACAATTTCTGTTTAATGTGGTGAAGTAGGAGGGAAAATAGCAAGATTAAATGTTTGTCTACATAATGCAGAAGCAGTGTGTTGCATGGTGGAAGATATATTTTTGTGGGGATATCAGAGTGGAAATATCAAATGGCTGTTAAAAAAGCAGATAAATGTTGGTGATTAATGCCCTTTTTTCATTAGCCCCTTTGCAAAAATGTAGTCCTTTCAGCAGTGACTACTATAGTGAATGCAATTAGGCTTAGAATTTTAAAATAGCTTTTTCAAAGGGTACTTGCTCATCTCATTGAGCTTTTCTATTCCATGTTTTCTTATGTTTCATTTCTTTTAACATTGTTAATGTAGATCTCCAAGTTGAGCGATGCTTTGATAGAGTGCAAAAGGAAACAATTGTTCTTTGTCTGGTATCATTTTGGTTGGTCATTTAATTTCATCAGTTGATAGTCATCAAATTTTATGTATAAGAATTTAAAGACTGACTAAATAATTTAAGAGCACAAACCGTATGTGCCAGTGAGTATTTTTTTCTGCCACATCAATATTTATAGTAAGTGTGTATGTCAGGGATAGTAGCTTAAAAAATGGGTTGTTGAAGATACAACATTCAGCTTGTTCAGCTATTTATGCTCAGTGAGGTGGGCAAATCATATGGAAGCAAATTATTTAGTAGGAAAGCAGACATAATTAGGGAACTACTTTTTTTTTTTTTCCCCAGCAACAGAGAATGACTTGCTAAATTATTAGCTTTTTAGAGCATCTCTATGAAATTGGTTTTCTATTGGAAGATAAGGGGGATTTGGGTACTGCATTGCCCAGAATTAGTACTGAGCTGCCTTGTTTGTGTGCCTGTACACAGATACAAAAGGTGGGGCAGCTGGTGTCTGGTAGGTGTGTTTTTGAGTGCCTGCAGACTCTTTGGGCACTTTAGCCTTTAGTCTTAGGTGCCTGCTTCTGAAGTACAGGTAGATTATTGTCATTGTCCCTCAGCTTGCTGGCTGCTCCACTGCACATGTGTGCCTTGTCCTCTAGCAAGGCCTTTTCCTTGCTGTGATTTCTCATCTCCGCTAAGTGGGTATTAATACTTTTTTTTTTTTCATAAGAGTTGTGTCTTTTTCATAATTTTAAGAATCCCTCCAGCATGCTTCCTTAAGGATTCATGTATTTTGTAAACCTAGCGTAATACCCTGATTACTTTCATTGCTGCTTTCCTAGTTCTGAAAAAGAGAGAAAACTGATGTGACTTATGAAATATGGACTGGAAGAGGTTTCCTTGAATGAGACATTTGGCCTTCAATGTACAAGTCTGGTAATAGACTCGTTGCCAGGGTTCAAAAGCAAACCATGTGTGGGTTTATGTCTTAATGTAAGAGAGCTTACTGAGACAGTGGCATGGGATTTGTGCTTTGAGATGTTGTTATCTAGTGCCTGGTACAGTACAGTACAACTGCAATTAATGAGGAAGAATGCAGCTGTTACTGTGTTTGTTTGAATGGCTGTGTACCTTAATTATGCACTATATATATTTTAATTAAAGCACTTCAATTATTTTTGTTAGTTTTAATTCCACAATTTATGCATTTGCTCACTGAGTCGTCAATTTTATGTTGTCCATAATTGTTCCTACTATAAGAAGATAGATTTTGATTTTTTGACTTTTGGTTTTAGTCAGCTGTATTGCAATGACTTTGTGCACAAAACCTTGTGCACAAACCTTTGTTTTAAGAGATAAATTATTTGAAGGTAACATGATCAGTGAGGATAACTTCATTTCGTATGGGTATAACCTGTTTGCAGGTCATGGTTTATTCTGGGTTGACATTCAGTGTTCATCTAATTTTAGTAGCTGGACTGTCATTACTGAATTACAGAGTTATTGTATTTAAAACCTGAACATAGGTTCTTACCTTGAGCTTCTGTTTCTATTAACTATGAGCCCAGCCATGTATAGAAGTGGGGGCATAGAATCCCACAACTTCATGATTTCCAAATAAGTTAGAGATAAACCTTTGGATAGAAGAATGATGTAGCAGCAGTCCTAGAAGCCACAAGTAGATACCATATTTTTGTTAATTCTACTTTGCGGTGTCTTTGAAACGATGAACAGCTCTTTGCTAGTACTTTGTAGAGAATATAGTCCCTACTTTCTTTTATAGTAAATGTGCTCCATGTTTTCTTTTTCAACTGGCACTGGTACAATGATGAAAGAGAAGATAGTGCAATATATTTGCAAGCAAGGGAAGCCAAAGCAGCATACAGATACCACTAATTCTGCTCATCCCCTACCTCCCTCCCTCCCTCCCCTCTTTTTTAAAGTCTTCTTTTTTGTTTGATTGTTCATGCATGGTCTGACAATCTAAGGTCTTGATCTTTCACAAACAAAGTTCATATAGCCAGATACTATTAAAGTCTGAGATGATGCCAAGGCTCATCTTCCTGCGGGCTCTCTCACTTTAGGCTGTAAAATGTGTTTGAGAGCAGGGTCAACTTACTGAATATATTTGTAGAGCAGGTTAGAATGATGAATAGTTTTATAAACTCAGTAGCCAGCTTTATTTTAATTAAAATTATATGAAAAAACCCCATCTTTTAAAACAAATTCTTTAAGAAGTTCATTGAAATAATACTTTCATTAAGCATTTGGAATCTATGATAAATACGTCTTGTCTTGAGACTGATGATAGCATGTGTAAAGGCACTTGCTTAACTGAAATTTGGAAGAGGCATGCATAGTTTGCAATGAAAAGGCCTCTTAGGAGTTTAAAATGAGCCAAATAGCCAGTGCCACCAAATTTGGCAGGCATGATTTACCCTTAGTGAAGCCAAGTTGGTTGTCACAAATCACCTCCTTTTTTTCTGTGTATCTTAGCATGGTTTCCAGGAGCTTCTGTTCCATGATCTTGATGGGCAGAGAAGTGGGTTTGTAGTTGCCCCAGTCTTCCGTACTTTCCTTTTTAAAAATGGGCTCAAGTTCCTCCTTTTCCAACATCACCAGACTGCTGAGACTTCTCAAATATGATGGATTGTGGCTTAGCCACATCCTCTGCCAGTTTGTTCAGGGGCTGTGGATGCATGTCATCAGGTCCCAACGACCTGTGCATCTTCAGGCTCTGTAGATGGCCTCAGACCTGGTCTTCTCCTACTTTGGGTAATGGTTCTTTATTCTCCCAGTCCCTCCATTTGCCTTTCATGACCTGGGTGGTATGGCTGGAGCACTTGTCAGGGAAGACTGAGGTGAAAAATGTTGTTGAGTGTCTCAGCCTTCTCCATGTCTCAGGTAACCATCTCTTCCTTTTCCATCTAGAGAGAGCCTGCATTATCCCTAGTCTTCCACCCTCTGTAGGATTAATTTTTGTGTTTGAGTTTGTCTGGGAATTCCTTGTTCATCCATGCAGGTTTCCTGACTGTTTTTGTCTGACTTCTGCTTTGTTGCGATGCAGCTCTCCTAAGCTTGGAGGAGATGGTCTTTGAATATTAACCAGTTTTCTTGGGTCCCTGTTCCATTCAGGTCTTTATCCCATGGCACTCTACCAAGCTGACCCCTAAAATTGCTTGAATAGAAGTCAAGTCAAGCAGCTGTAGCAGTTCATCTGTCTTTTTTATAGTTGAATTTTCTTAAGTAAGTTTTATTTGAAAGTAGTATTAGTAGTACTTGAAAGTTGATTAGCCTGTCAGTCTCAAGCTTCACTGAGTAGCACAAGGGATGTGGTTGTCTGTGGCTGACTATTCTAATTTCCTGTGCCTACTTTGATCCATGCTGGAGCTGGTAGAATAGGTATTGGTTTTACTTCCAGTTTTCTGTCTCCAAGTCTTTTTTTGTGCCTGTGGGTGGATTTGTTTGCTTTGCCAATTCACCCTTTATCAAAGACTTGATTGACTTCTTCTTTTACAGGGAATGCAAAGGGCAACCAATGTTACCTACCAAGCTCATCATGTCAGCAGGAATAAGAGAGGCCAAGTGGTAGGAACAAGAAGTGGCTTTCGTGGATGCACAGTCTGGTTAACAGGTACAGTTATGGATTTCTGAGGATCCTTTTGTCTTAGTTACTCCTTTGAAAAGCTACTTAGCTGTAGCTCTTTTTTGCATGCAAAGTTGAATGTTTGTGAAATCTAAGATCTTGATGCAATTTTATTACTATTTTTAGGTAGACCAGCAGGAAATTGCTTTGGGACAAATAGTAACTTGAGAATGTATTTTGTTCAGTGCTCTGGGAGGGTTGGTTTTTTTGGTCCTGTTCGCTACTTAATTCTGGATTTCTTTGTGTGTATTGCTTTTTTTTTTTAAATTTTCTTTCTTTTTGTTTTAACCAATTCTGTCTCTTTGTACTGTCCATTTTATCTATTTAGAAATGAAATTGCACATTTTTATGGTAAGAGTCTGTACTTCTGGATCATTTCTGTAAAAGCCTCTTCTCTTTGGACTGTTCTGTGGAAATGTCTCCTTGCCATTTCAATAACATTTCAACATAAACTTGTGCCATTGGGCAGCAA
The DNA here is from genome assembly GCF_963662255.1 of Cinclus cinclus. NCBI lineage: Eukaryota > Metazoa > Chordata > Aves > Passeriformes > Cinclidae > Cinclus > Cinclus cinclus. The sequence goes on from NC_085050.1 coordinate 50,236,890, forward strand.
CTGCATGTTTAGGCAATGCACACTGGCAGTTATTTTTGAAATAATCTCTGTGGGTATTTTTTTGTAAATACAGGAGGTAAATACATTCTGGAAGATATTTTTTGTTTCACAACTGTGAAGAAGTTTTTTTTGTTCTGTCTTTCAAAGGTTTTGGAAGCTTTAAAATATTTCCTGTAAAGTTCATTCTTTCAGTTAAAACCAGAATTTAAGAAATAGCAAAATATGTAATTTAATTGGCTTATAAGCCATTTAGAATGCTGTTGTATTGCAACATAGAAGATCCTCACAGAGCATTAGAAACTTACAACATTTACATTAAGTAAAACTTATTTCCACTAGTGTCAGTAAATGTGTGTGAAATGTGAAGCAGTCATTGATAACAAAATGCTAAGAGCCATTCCAAGCAGATTTGATACAGTGGCTTGCTGTCATGTATTTCTTTGGAGAAGAAAATAAAAAGAATGGAGCCCTTTCTCTCCCTGTTTCCATCACACAGCTTCAGCCTCTCTTTCTCAATGTGTGAATGATCTGGTGAGCTGCCTTTCTGTTTCTTCTGGTAATTCATTAATCTAATTTTGAAAAAGGTAATGATAAAAATGGTTTCTCAGTGATCTACATGACAACATTTTCCAGTCAATGTTCTTTTTAAACAAATGTAATCTTAATATCCAGTTTCCTTTTTTTTCAGGAAGGAGGGTGGTGATAGTAAGATATCAAGAATGGGTGTGGGTAGTTAGGTTATTGAAGATGTTTGAGCAGTAATGTGAGAGGGTGAAAAGGACTGTAGGCATTGAAGTAAGCAATATTAACCATTCTAGAACTGTGCAAACATGAGTTTCAAAATTCTGATAGGTATTAGAATAAAAGCTGAAATATTGGCACATTCAAAGATTCTTTTACTTTATCAGCACTCATGGAGTGGGAGTGTATGGAAAGATCTTTTAGGGATTGCTTTTCATTTTTCAAGGCAACCTTTATTTGAGAGCTCTATTTTAATGAATGTTGAGTCAGAGGGTCCTTGTAAAGGAAACTGAGGAATTTAGCAAAAATATGGAAAAACATTACTTTCATGTGTAAAATAATATGCAATTTTTAGAGTGTAAGTTATTTTAAAGACTTGTCAGCTTGAATAATGTTTTTAAATTCATTAATGTATAACCTTAACTTTTGCAATTCATTCCATGTTGGGAAATCAAATGATGTGTGAAAAGACAGTGTTTGAGTGAATATGGAGCTTAGATGTGGGGACAAAAATGGCAAATCAAAGACTGCATCAGTGAGAAGTAAATGATGAAGTTGCTGAAATCTTCTTTTGGACTGCTGTGCCTATTTTCTGTGATGGGGGTGTACTTAATTGCTGCCAAAGGGAGACTCTTCTGTTTCCTGCCTTGTGTTCCTTCTCTTGCCTTGCACACACTGTATCTCTTGCCCAGCTCAACACTGAGCTGATTCAGCTTGTGAAATCATCAGTGAACTTACCACAGCCTCCCCCAACACACAAAAAGGAGAGATGGGGTAAAAACTGCCTGAGTGTGGGTGGGTAGATTAACAGACTGAGTTGGTAATGGGTACCAGAGGAAGCAATGCAATGACTCCTTTTCTTAAAGTTACACCCCAAGCTGTCAAGGCTTCCTGTGCACTTCGTGGTTTCTTAGGACATAATGCTTAGCATGGCTGCTAATTCTTTGCCATAGATGTCTTGGAAGTAACACCAAGTTGCTGTTTTGTGTGATTTTTTTTTCTCCATTGTCTGAAAGTTAGAATAAATGTTAATCGCCACTAATAAAGACATTTTTCTTCACCCAGTAGTGCTACTTTTTTAATACTACCATTACCCCTTTTTTTCCCCCCTCACTCAAAGGGTAATGTCAACTTATGAAGATCTGAGTTTGTGTTGTATTTACGAATTGACTTATTGGAATAAGCAGAAGCATGTGCTCTAGATAAATTGAAATCTAGTCTGGAAAAATTATTTAAATACATTTCCAAATGAAAGTGAACAGTGGATTTTTTAGGGCTAGCATAGTTTTGTTGTCAAAGATTCTAAATTATACCAGACTTTGCTAGTACAGTTTTTTTTTTTCTTGTTGCTAACACACGGCAGTTAGTGGAGCATTGCTGCTTTGTGTGAGTCTTGAGTCAGTGGTGTCTAATTCAGTGCATCATCTCTATAAGCAGCAGCAGAGCTCAAGGCCAAGCTCTTACTTGCTTCAAATTACACAGTTTTACCTTAGTCTCTCTTTACCTATTGTCTGTGTAGAAGCCTCTTATACTCCAGTACTCTTATACTCTTATACTCCAGGTAAGCCTATGCAGAAGGCATTGCTGCTGATGCCTGGCACTTTGGGATTTTCATAATATGCATGTACTACAACTTGCCTTAACTTGTTCCTATGCCTATATATTTATATTATTATTGAATATTTTAGGTCTATCTGGTGCTGGGAAGACAACAGTAAGCATGGCACTGGAGGAGTATTTAGTATGCCATGGTATTCCATGCTACACATTGGATGGTGACAATATTCGCCAAGGCCTTAATAAGAATCTGGGTTTCACTCCAGAAGATAGAGAAGAAAATGTACGTCGTATTGCTGAAGTTGCTAAATTGTTTGCAGATGCTGGTTTGGTGTGCATTACTAGTTTCATCTCTCCCTATGCTCAGGTAAGTGTGAAAACGATCTAGGTGAAATGCAGGGAAAATTCAAAATATCGTTCAGAATCCTAGTTACAGAAATCCATTTCTGAACTTAGGCAGAATCAAATATTTACTTGATTTTTTTTTTTTGGTGGCATTTATGTTTTATGGAGATGATTACTCAAAACATAAATATTAATTTTAAGTATAAAATGTTTACATTAGTTCTGTAACTGAACTATCTTTCTGTCCATTAGACAGAATTATTACTGTAACATTACAAACAAGCTCAAGTGTTATTCCAAGAAAGGCTCTTAAGATTGCAATATCTTGTTTGATCCATGTAGATTCCAGTAGTTTATAAATATGAAGACTAGATGTACACTTAACCTGAAGACTTGGGTAAATTGATTTTAAAAGCAATTTTCCCATTTGTGAATGAATGGTGAGAGCTTTATTTTTACCAAGTGACTTGAGGGAAAGGTGTTTTAATTGCTTGTAGGTGCTAGTTACTTTATTTCATGTGTATGCAACATGACATTATATAATACTAAAAATTAATGTAAATCCACATTCACATTGTTGTGTGAACATTGTTTTCATCCATGCATAAGAACCTGGAGGGCAGAGACAAAAAGGATGTGTGAACACCCAAGTATCTTGAACAATGACCCAGGGACTTCAAGCTTAGGAGTTTCACAGCATGAGAATGTGTCATTTCGTTGGTTAAAGTGGTGCAAACACTTCTGATAATAATTTGGGGAACTCAAACCCTATAGTATAACAGAAGTCTTTAGATATGAGAAAAATAACTAATAAAATAAACAATATTTAGTAAGAGAAGATTTTAGTGGATTTTGGAAGTCTTTTTCTGTTCTCTCAGTGGAAGTCACCAATATTGTTCCAAAGCTTGGCAAGCCATAAAAATATGATAAAATAAAATAATGCAAATATTACAATATTTGGACTACACAAGTCTCGTCAAATTAAGGAATGTAGCGAGAACTGGTGCTCAGGAGAGAAGGGTGGTTATATCAAGAGCAGCAGGTAACACCTCCTTCTGGCTGTACTCAGCTAGGCAGACGTAATTCCTCAGACCTATATGTATAGGTGCAGAAAGCCTTGCATTCTATTGTCTGGGTTTGGTTGTGGGTTTTTCTTATAAATCGAGTTTAATGTAAAATATCTCACATCTTTCTGTCAGCTTTTACCATGTGATGTCCTATAGCGAAAGTGATGTAGGTTTTCAGGGCATCAGTTAATCAAATCACATTTCTTTTTTTAGACTTTGAAAGCTTGTTTACATTGTGCTGTCAGCTTCTTTAAAATGAACTTCAAAGGCAAAAACCAGTAAAAATATGTGGGGGTAACCTTTTAGGATTTTTCTTCTGTTTTCTTTCAGGATCGTAATAACGCCAGACGAATTCATGAAGGGGCAAGTTTGCCTTTTTTTGAAGTATTTGTGGATGCTCCATTGCATGTCTGTGAGCAGAGAGATGTTAAAGGACTCTATAAGAAAGCCAGGGCTGGAGAAATTAAAGGTGAACCTAGATGCATTCACATCCTTTCTGCATAAGTGAAACATTGGTGTAATTTGACTCCACATAAGTGGATGTGCTTAAGTCTGAGTTTATCACCCTTAAAAGGAGCATGGATTCAGGACAGGACTGAGAAGAAAATTGGAATTGACTTCTAACTCATGGAACTGACTAGTTAAGTATGTAGGATAGCAAAAGGGTAAAAGTGACTGACCACACACACAAAAGGCCTTGATCATTTTCAAGGTTTCAATAGAAACCACGTAATGACTGAGGATTAGTCTTGTCTCCTTTGTTTTTCCATTGACCAGTTAAAAAGAGCCTGATTCTTTCTGAAGTCTTTAAAGAACTGCATTAATAAAACTTGCTAGTTTCTTCCAAAATGTAAAACATGGCCACTATCTACCTGTAGACCATTAAGAGCGCTTCTGAAGATACTAACTTTTAAATCTATCTTCTATTCTAGTGCCCATGAAGATTATTTCCTATTCCCAGACTCAGGTCAAGATTTAAGTATAACCTGCAATAAAAAAAGCTTAGCTATGCAATTATTCATTGCAAGTATTGTTTCAAGTGCTGCTTTGCTCTGTGTTACATTATAGTTTGCTATAGAGGCTGATGATAGGTAGGTCTATCATCAGATAGATAGTAGCAAAGCTGTTTTTTTAAAGTAACCACTTTTGGGGGTGGAGTTTGCAGATGCTGTATGAATTCACCTTAATCAGAACTGATAAAGAATTCAAGAAATCTAAGACATTCTGTATGAATGGTTGTTTGATACTTGCATTACTACAGAATATTTCATGCAAACACCAGGAATAAAGAAAGCTGAATTAAGATTTGTTAAAAATCAAAGCAAGACGGCTTTGAACTGACATGATACAAAGATACAGTTTGTCCAGAATCCTTATTTGTGCCTATTTTGTGAACATCCCTAATATTTTGTTAATTTTGCAAGCCCCATAATGGAATTGTTTTCTGGAAGAAGTGGTAGTGAAGTAAACAGTGACTGAGCAAGATACAAGTGGGTGTAGCAATGGCTGTATCTTATGACCTATCTGATATTTGAAGGATAAAAATGAAACAAGCTTGCCAGTTCACAAGGAATGTCAGCAACTGTTATCTTCTTTTTCTCTGGAAATGGTAATGAGACATTTTCTTTCCTGCTCCTCTTGCATTCAGATCCTTCTAAAGTATACAGGTTTTGGAAAAGGTACCAGCCTTTCTTTAGGACATGGGTATGACATGACATGACTGCAGTAATTGGTATTTTTCTTAGATGAGGAACTAAACTACTAATTTTGAGGGTATTTAAATCCAAAGTGAAAAACTGGAGTTCTAATGTTTGCATTTGCACTTGTGGAGGATGCAGATATTGAGTTGCTGAAGCTCAGCTGGTATTCTTGATGCAGATCTAACTTGTAGTGCTTCTACTCTTTGCCTTTGGGCTTGATTTTTTTTCCTCCTTGTTCATGCATTGGTGGTTAGAGTCTCCACGGTTTCAAAGCAGATTGCAAGCTAAGTAGGCCAGAACAAGTGTCACTGGTAGCTTGTACAGTCTCTGACAGCTATTATAATAAACAAAGTCATCAATCTTACATTAGCAGCTATCTTGAGATGAGTATATTAGCTAAACTAATGTAAAATGTGTTGAAAATCCTTACTTTGGATTACTGTTTGGTGGTCTGACTGTAAATTTGCATGTATATTGGATGTTTGTAATATTGTTTCATCTTTTATTAATTTTTTAAGAGCAACAATCAGCTGATAATGAAGGGAAGTGGATGCATGACTAAGTCTGGGTTGATGTGCACTGTTCTTCTGCCAGTGCTCTTTTCTTTATTCACAGTAAAAATCAAATAGCTTCACCAACAAAAAAGTGCTATGTATGTACTGAAGTTTGATGCTGTCAGATCTGTGATTAGCAAAGAGTCTGATAAAGAAACCTGCTGATTTCCCTAAGAGTTCCTGTATTAAGGAAGCTAAAACTCTATGTTCTTGCCTGTTGTGTTCATTTATATATAGAAAACTGTCTGTGAACAGCATTAAAATGAAGTTATCATTTGGAAGAAGTCACCTAATATTTTTGTTTTCTGTTCTGTAGGTTTTACTGGGATTGACTCTGAGTATGAAAAACCAGAAGCCCCAGAGCTTGTGCTGAAAACTGATGCCTGTGATGTGAATGATTGTGTACAGCAAGTTGTGGAACTTCTTCAAGAGAGGGTGAGCAGAAATGGAGACATATCTTAGAAACTTTTTTCCAAGTATTTGTGCCTGCAATTTCCAAGTATTTGTAACCTGTAAGTGCTGGGAAAAACAATCACAGTTTTTGAGACATAAAGGCTTATGCATCTTTCAGTTCAAACTTTTAAAGTTGTCCTATTGTGTGTTTCGTTTTTAAACCTAAACATTGCACAGGATTGATCTCCAAGTGAAATAAGAGTTGGACAAGTGGAAAATTAATTTATATCCATAGCTGGAAGGGAGAGGAGGCTGTCTCAGTTGTTAAAGAACCAACAGTGAATTCTGACTTGAAAATGCTAGCAACCTATTTTAAAGAGCCTGAATTTTTACACTGGCTCTATAGTATACAATTTAATATATCCTGCAGATGTGGAGAGACAGGGGTGCACTTACAGCGATTTGATCTCACTTAAATAGGAGCTGCTGTGCTTATGTCTGCTTTTCCTTATTTCCACTTTTTAATTTTTTTTTACTAGTAAAGGTAGTCCTGCAATTGTGTAATGACCAGCTCAGAAAACTAATCTTCTTGACATGGCTGAGTTGAGTTTATGGTTTATAGCTTCTGAGAAGGTAGATCACTTTCCTTGTTCATGCCTGCAATCTGTACCATCCCTTTTGAAGTCTCCAGGCCTTCTCCTGTTGCCTGATAAGTGGATTTGGCTCATTACCCAATCTAAAAAACCTCACCCCCAACAAACCCCACATGGGAAACAAAACAGACAAAAAAGTCCCAAACCCAACACTAAAAGTGAAGGTAGCAGAGAGGTGGCTTTATCCTCCTGAAACCATAGCCCCAGAATTTGCTAATCCTTGTGTAGAAGAAATGTTGTTTCCTTACATACTTATCAATAGTCAGTGGGTAGTGGATGACATTCCAGACAACAATTTTTTTTTAAATTGAGATAGTCTTGCAGACAATAGCTAATGCTTTTTTATGTAAGTTGGATGTTCTGGAAAGTCAGGGTGTAGACAATAGTTTGAGCAAAGCTCCCCCAAGTGTTGAAGTTGATATAAGCAAAAGACCTCATCATGTAGCCAGCACTAGTTAATTTTAGGGCTCTGTGTAAGTACAGCTCTGGAGAGATTTAGTCTCTTGTACTGAAATGTTCAAGAACACTCCTCATGGATGTCTGCTTTCTCAAGGTTTCTCAGGAGATAAGACAGGATAGAAAACTGTAAGAGAATTCTAGATTTTTGCCCAAATCCCTCTCTGCATTTCTTTTTTTTTTTTTTGTAGAAAATAGGAGAGCTGTACAGGAGTCCTGCCTATAAGAGGTGGCAGTTCCTGACTGTGGGGCCCTGTGCCTCCTGCTCAGAACAATTCAAAGTTGTAGAAACTTATGTCACATGTGCCAAGATAATGATCCCAGGAGGCTTGCACTGGTACATGGAGCTGACTGCTGGCTCCTAGCCCAGTCAGCTTTGTCTAATGCCCATCTAGCACTTTTTGCTTTTTCTTTGAAGATAACGGTATAATGAATGGCAAGATATCTTAGTGGTTGCTTAGTTCAATGAAAGACAATGAAATCAAGGCAAGGCTAAACAGGAACGTCTTGTTTTTAGACTATGTTAATGCAGTGCTACCTTGATAATATAATTTCTGTAGATTTCCTGTATTTTGAATAAGAGGGCTTATAAGAAGGCTAAAGAAGGACTTTTATAAGGGTGTTTAGGGAGAGGACAAGGCCTTGAACTGGCAGAAAGTAGCTTAGATTAGATATCAGGAAGAAATTACTGAGGGTGAGGGTGGTGAGGCACTGGAACAGGGTGCCCAGAGAAGCTGTGGATGCCTCATCCCTGGAAGTGTTCAAGGGCAGGTTGGATGGGGCTTTGAGCAACCTGGTCTAGTGGAAGGTGTCCCTGCCCATGGCAGGGAGGTTGGAACGAGATGATCCTTAAGGTCCCTGCCAACCCCAACTATTCTGTGCTTCTATGATTCTATGAAATAAATTGTTTGGCATTGTACTAATATTTGTCAGCATTAAAAGAACATGTGCCTATGCTACAGAGAAGACTACCTGCATGCTGTACTGTGAATAACAAGAGCATAGCCAGAAGCTTGAGAGAAGCTATTTTGCAATTTTATGTGGCACTTGTAATATCTTCTCTGGATACCTTGTCCAGATTTGTGCCCTTCTCCTTCACCCAGAAGAAAATAAACATTGATGTGCTTCTGTGAGCTGACAGAAGGTCATCAAGATGGTCAGAGGCTGGAGTATGTCACTGCATAAGGAGAGGCTGAGGGGAAGTGGATTTGTTCAGCCTGGAGAAAAGAAAACTAAAGGAGTTCTTGTTGCAGTTTCTATCATCCAAGTGGGAGAGTATAGGGAAGACTAATGAAGACTTGTCTTAGCGGTGTACAAGGGTAGGATTAGGGGCAGCGCACGTGGTGAAATATGGAAGATTAAAATAAGGCATAAGGGCAAAAAACCTTTTGCTATAGAGATGGTCAATCATTAGAATAAGTTGCTTTGAGTGGTTTTGGATGCTCTGTCCACATGCTCGTGCACATTAAATGCTTGATTGGCCAAGGGTCCTGAGCAGCCTGCTGTAGTGGGACCAGTTTTGAGCAGGAGGCTGGACTAGGTGATCTCCAGAGGCAATCAGCATCAGCAAAGAACTTACCACCCCAGTGTGAGTAGGCATATTTCCATAATGCATCTAGTTTATTTTTTCTTTTTCCACTTTTATATGAATGCTTTGAGAAATAATAAATGTTGAGAAATATTCTGTGATTTGTCCTTTGGTAGAATTAGGCTTTCAGTAAAACTGATGTCTTAGAATGGTCACTAGATGGCTTGCTAGCCTAGCATTTTCCTAATTCATTAAATTCATGCTGTTTAAAGATGCATGGATTCCTTTTGTTGCTGGTTTTCTTCTTTTGTTTTTGTTTTTTTTAATCTAAGTTGATGTTCTAAGTACCAGTTTCATGTGTGCAAGGGAGTCTAGGTTTACTAATCCTACAAGTTCTCTAAATGTCAGACTCAGTTGCTGGAACTGTCTTCAAGCTGTTTACATTTGTATAATGAAGTAGGTTGTTGACAGAAACTGCATTGTGAAACCTTTGTTTTGCCCATTAGTGGGACACTATAACCAGGATAGTCTTGAAGAGATCTTTTTAATAGGCATGTTTATTTTAAGCTACTGATGGTTTGTAAAATTAGAACATTTTAGCCTGGTAATGAGCCAGGGTCCAGAGGGAACTCTGTGAAGCAGATAATGTGCACTCCATCATTATAGTGTTGCTTGCAGGAGCCAATACCTTTGTTTGATGCTGGGCTTGTTGTTGTGGCAGGAGTCTGCTGCAGCTCTCCTGGGCTGTAATGCTGCTGCTCAGGCAGAGAAAACAAAAGGCTGATTTTGCCTAACTTACAACGTAATAAAATCTTCTTTCAAAATGATGTCTGATATGTAATGGACCAAACTTTTCCTTATAAAATACCATTTCTAAGTGCTGGTTTAATTTGTCTTCTTTTGATGTATCTTTGAGGATATGAATTATGCAACAGCCAGGGAGACTCATCACATATTGTTACTCCCATAGTCATTTTATCTCTCACTTGTCAGCATTCTACTGCCTTTGTTTTACTTTCCATGGAGGTAGTGCCTAAGGTCTGATAAATGCATTAAAATTCCTGAGCTGACATTGTATTTTCTACAAGCATACCTATTTACTCTGGCATGCATATACTGGAAAAGTAATTTATTTATTGTTATGGGTCTGTATATACTCTGCTCCAAGGGTGAGCTTTTTTTCCTCCAAAAGTAAAGCTTTTACTTTTACTTTACAAAGGTTTCTCAAATACTGCAAAATATGTTTTATAAAGAACAGTCAGCCTCTTTTCACTGTGGGTTTTTTTTTTTTTGGTTTTTTTTTTTGTTTTTTTGTTTTTTTTTTTTTGCTACTGTGCATCACTGGAACATTTGACTGGGTTTTGACATATTACACCATCCTTTGTTGGAGGAGATTCTTTACAGTTTTATCATGATGACCATCTCTTCTCTTAGTTGTGGTTTTATCTTTGTGTTGATCTCTTTGAACAAGTGAAGGTCTTGAGACTTGTGGAGTGAGAATATCTTGTTTCATACGCATGGAAGAGCACTGATTTTTTTTTTCAAATAAAAAAATTGGTGTGTTGGTTATAGAGCTTAATTTTGGCTCATTGCATGTATATGCATAGATGACATTACATTTCAATATTCTAAGAATTAGTATATAGGTGAAAAAATACTGGTGTTAAGTCATTAATTGTAGGAAATACATTTAATATGTACTCCTGTGTTAATTTTCAATAGTGAAGGGGCATTATCTATTTTACCTTAATGTTACAATTTCTAATGTATCTTGTATAGTGTATGACTTAGATTCAAAAATGCTTAGTTTCTTAATATTTTTATTTCTTCAGCATGTGTAAAAGCATAGTCTGCCTTTCTACTGTAGATACTGTAGGCATTAATAAGTCATAAAAACTTCACTCAATTCAGTAGTTAAATATTTACTAGGTAAATGTTATGTGGGTTACTTAAGGTTTAGAAAAAATCACTTGCCAGAATGTTTCACTTTCTGCTGGCTTGAGTGACTAGCAATATATCACAATCCTGGAGCAGTGCTGGGTTTTAGATGAGTGTAATTGCATAATTAATAAACTCTTGCTACTGTGTAGTGCAACATTATATTTTTACTTCTTGATGTGTGTTCAGTGCCCAAGAGGCATTCTGAGTAAACATTAAGTTCTGTTTATTCCTTTTATGCAGGACATTGTACCAGTGGATGCCTCTTACGAGGTGAAGGAGCTTTATGTGCCAGAAAACAAGCTACAGTTGGCAAAAACCGATGCTGAGTCTCTGTTAACCCTGGAAATAAATAAGGTATTGTGTGTTCAGGTGTCTCATTGCTGCAATTGAAGGATGGTCTGATCTGTTGCTTAGTGTAAGTAGGTGTAGTTGAAATACCTGTATTGGTAACAGAATACACCTTGATATGCTTTTTACCTCTTCCCTTGAGCGAAAGCACAGCACCTGTGGTTTCTTTGTTTACAAAGCCTGTCCCTGTGAAAAACATGACCAAGTCTTAGTAATGCACATGCAGAAGTAATGGAGACCACACACTAAGTCATAGTGTGACAGAGTGCTAAGGAAGGAAATTCTGTGTAAACTGATATCTCATACTAAAATAAATACTAGTCCAGAGAGAATTTTAATTCTGGATCGTCTCACTAGTTTATGAAAAAAAAAAAAGTTTCTTATTTGTTTGAAGATTAGACCTCTTAATATTTACACCCGTAATTCTGATATTTTTTGTGGTAATTCTATGTGTTGCTATTATTTTTTTCTTTTTAACATCTCTTTTTTTTTAAATTTATATTTACAAATAAAATTTGTTGTTGTGTGTTTGTTGGTTTGTTTTTTTAAACAAATGGAAATTTGATTGAGCGTAGGGACTGGAAAATAGCCAAAAACATGAACCATGAGGAACAAGTTGTTCTTTTTTCCTTACTTGTAGAAATTTTGACTTATTTGTGATTAAAAACTGTAATACTGAGAAATCTTCCATTTGTACTGTCCTGCATTTTAGAATTAAATAATGATCTAGTATTATTAATACCTGATGCCCGTAATTAAGCATCAACTTTAATCTGCTCTAACTCTATTTCTTCATTTCTTTACAAGGTGGATATGCAGTGGGTACAAGTGCTAGCGGAAGGTTGGGCAACACCCCTGAATGGCTTTATGAGAGAGAGAGAATATCTCCAGTGCCTTCACTTTGACTGTCTCCTTGATGGTAGGGTAAAACACACCATTTGGAAAACCGAGCAAACTAATCATACTTCTAAAATATTTTTGATGCTTTGCTTCTTAGTGGTGGTGTGGTAGCGCATTATCAGGTTTGTGCACAACTTGATGTCTGGGATAAGAGAATAGAATATTATAATAACCAGTTTTAGATATGATGGCTTTATTCTTTTTATACCTACCATCATACTAGAATTTGAATATTTTGTCTTTTTTTGCCTTTACAAAATATTTTCAAAGATCTTAATTTTTGAAAAACGTTTAATTCTAAAATGCACATTTCTAATTAATTTTTAAGAAAATGCTCTTAGAATTTGGAATTGCAATTCAATTGCTGTTTAGCTCTTTGACCAAAAGATTTGTTCTGCATTAGTAATGAAGGAAAGGACAGCAAACTGACTTGAGTGCTGAGGCTGCTGCAAGTATGAAATCAGAATTTGCATTTCCAGTTGGCTAAGAACTTTTTAAAGATAGTGAATAAGTCATAGCATCCTCAGATTTTGAAGTTCAATTTTGATTTTCCTCTGTCATTTTTTATTTATTCTTCTTTGAAGGCTGTTTTTAATCCAGCCATTTTCCTATATTCATGCTTCCTTTTGCATCACTCTTGTCTTGCTAGAGACCAAATAACGGAACAAAAAGAACTCACTTTTCTCTCAATTCTGTGATACAGACATCTGTCATCCTTCCTATATATAACTCCCTTTTGTCAAGGTGCTATCCTAGACAACACAATGCCATCCTGTTACTTTGCAGTATAATTTTGGGCTGCTAGGTTTGTTCTCATTTCACTTGCCTACTGTACATCCATCCAGGTGAGAAGTCCTCTTCAGGTGACATGTAACACATTGAGCTGCTAAAATAGCTTGTAGGTCCTCATTCTGTCCTGCAATTTTGTGTAAATCAGGATTTTTATAAGGCATTTAAGACCTTGTATAAGTGAGTGTTTCAGATATAGCAGTATAATAGTTTTTAGACTTGTTTTGCTGTTGCTTTGTGTATCTCGTGTGTGCTACAAAAAATACACAAGTTATGAAAAATAGCAACTTATTGATGGAAACAATTTTCAGTCCTTAGCTTGGATAAAATCATTATGTTCCTCTAGATGTCCTTTTACTGATTTCCTCTTTTTAGAGATCTACTACACCACTTAGATGTGTAAATTTTTTTAGAAAAATATGATTACCTTAAGGCTGCTTTGCTACTTGCAGCAATGGCAACATTTAAGTCAAAAAAACATCCTCAAAGTTTCCTTTTTTCTTGGTATATTAGTTCTGGGTCTTACAGCAGCAGTCATTTTGCAGGGCTTTGATTCTGAAGAGAGAGAAATGGTTTATTACCTGCAGTGAATCTCATCCTTTGGGCTTTAAAAGCAGTGTTCATACTGACTGACTTCTAAGCTATGGAGATAAGTGCAGGGAATACCTTTCCTCAGTTTCTTACTTGTACAGTGGCTGAAGAAAAATGTAGAAGATATTATATTTATTGCTGGTCATGGACAAAATAATCAACAAGTTTTACATTTCTTCATAATTTGAAATACTTATTTACTTGTCTGCAAAGCAAGAGGTTTTTTTTAAATTACCCATTTTGGGGTGTCAAACCACTCTCTGAGATTGCTGCCAATTTCAGTTCTGTGACCTAGTGGCTTTGAAAATAACTCTGGGGACCAAGCCTGAACTTAGGAGGAGCTGCACAGAATGCATTATACGTTTTGCTTTATGAAAGAAGGGGGATCTATTTTTCTCTTAAACTTTTCATCCATCTTTATAATTTTTAATTTCCTAAGAAATTTACGTTCCTAATAAAAAATGCTTAAATGATAGCAAAATTAGCCTTATTTTAGAGTCTTGGCAAATGCCAAAACTTCCATTAACTTTAAAGGGTCTATGACTTTTCTCCTGGAGGTCACCCAAAAGTTTTTCACTCGGGCATATGCTTATTAGAATCCAAGCCTTTGTAGAAGACTTATGATATTTACTCTGCTGGGTTTTTCAAATCTCACTCTTGTAGAAAAGAAAAACAGGTCTTCAGCATCTGGCAGTGAAGTAGGTGCTTAAAAATGAGGACCACACATAACTTTAAAATTAAGCTACATTGACTTCATTTTAGAAGTAAAGTAGCTGGTAAACTTTCAGCTGAACAAACTATGCAAAATGTTTGCCTGACTCGGCAGTTTTTTTCTGAAAGATAAATGCTTGAATCTGAATACAGTTTTAAGTAAACAACAAAAGTCACCTTTTGGGATAGTTCATTATGTGTGTTAACTACTTGGGTACATTTATCTGCTCCTGTTGCATTGTTTTTTTTTTCCTTAGGGGCCAAAAGTATGTCTGACTGAGAATATAATTTCCTTTTCACTAATTATCCACTCAAGTTGCAATCTTGTCTGATATTTTAGATGATCTATTTTATAATGTTGCTTTCTATAGATTCTACTTCCTATATAGATTCTTAAGAAAGATATTGAGTTTCCCAATATGTATTTTCCTTGCACTTTAAATATTTTTGTACAGCTCTAAGTACTTGCTATTTTCAATACTGTGTTCAGTCTCTCAAACCTCAGTGTTTGCTCAATTTTATAGCATGTGTATCTTATGGAAGATACATAGTTGAGTTCATTCTAAAAGTTGTTTAATCCCTTTAAAATAAGTGTTTCAACTATCTGTCATGTAATACACTTACAGCCTTAAAAGTAATCTGTTAATTAGGCAGATTTGCATAACAACATTGATCACTGTTACTAAGGATAAAGGGCTGGTTTTTTTCCTCCCCTCTGCAGGAGGAGTTATTAATCTGTCAGTGCCTATAGTGCTAACAGCTACTCAAGAAGACAAAGAAAGGCTGGATGGGTGCACAGCAATTGCACTGGTGTATGAAGGTCGCCGTGTTGCCATTCTCCGTAATCCTGAATTCTATGAGCACAGGAAAGAAGAACGCTGTGCTAGGCAGTGGGGAACAACATGCAAGGAACATCCCTATATCAAGGTGTGTGTTTAAAAGTTGAAGATTTAGTCTTATTTGCTGTACTGTCTTGGAGCTGCAAATTAAGTCAAGTGCATGTCTATGATTGATGTACTTTGACAAAAAAACTGTTTTGAAAATTAATTAAAATATCTGAGCAGAAACAAATGTAGTTTTTTTTTATGTAGCTGTTGAATAGTCTGTACTTAGTGTGAAAATCTAATGTCAATATGTACACATGAAATTAATTTAGAATGTACTGTAGAATCTGTGCTACAGAAGAGGGAACTTTGCCCTCCAGTGTACCTAGGAAACATCCCTCTGTGTCACCAGATGGATCATCAAAGCTTCTTAATTAGTGGATATATGCATTGTGAAGGATAGAAAACTTCTGCCTGCATGTGGTGCACATGAGACCTGCCTGCTTTAGATGTTTTTCAAACAGGCCCTGTTCCTAGAGAGTTCATCGTTTAACTATCTGGGGAGTAATTTCCCATCCATTGTGTTTGTTATGTTTTATTATCTTGGCCTTATGTGGTACTGAAATGTTCTAATTGTAACATAGTCATCACAATGATGTGTTGGCTTATTCAAGCTGATGTAAATGTTGCATCTTAGCTCTGCAGAGCCAAAATATGTTTATTTCCCCATTTGTCTCTGAGGTATTTTTGTTTACAGGTATGACATGAAATTAGGTATAGAGAAATCAAACAAACCTCAAATTATTGGCTTGCTCTTGAAAAGGGAAAGCCTTTGAAATGTTGTGAAAAGTATCTGTATGACTAATAGAAGATTTTCAAAGCCCTTGATGTGTTCTATGATGTTGAACATAAGATTATCCCCTTACTGAAAACCTGACACAGATCTAATAAATTCTAAGAAAATATCATGCAGGAAAAATTTTAATGACTTCTTATGTAGAAGATGAAGAATTTATGTTCTTAAGCCTGTACTGGACTGTACAGTAGTAACATGACAGCACACGGATTTGATGGCCCTTCTTAATTATTCAGAAATATTTGAGTACCTGAGAGATTTTGTAGTGCCGAGTTTTCTCATCTTCTTATCATTATCACACCTTCCCTTCACCTTGGTAAAATGTCAAAGTCTGGCATTTTCTTCAGGAAGGGAATGGTTACTTTGGCATCATTTAATTCCAGCAGGTCAAAGGAAAACTAAATTGAAAAATTCATACCTATATTGCATCTTGGCTTTTGGGTTTAGTATGTAGTATCTTCTGTTGTATCAAGATTTATTGTCATTTCTAAATTACGTAAGGCTAAAAAGTTATCAGAAATGTGTATGAATCTTGAAAGTTTTTTGTGATTTCATCTTCAAAAGAAAATGCATTATTAGAAGTTAAAAATTTCAGAGTAATGTGTATGGCTATTTGTAGAGTATGTTAAGCAGCTTGCCATAATTATTTCTTGATAAAGTGTGAGGTGATATTTAAAGATACAAAAAGAAGTGTAGTGACTGTCCAACATCTGTTACTTGGGTAAGCTGCTACCATGAAACAAGTTCAAATGCTGTTCTACTTCGAAGATTCTGATTTTATTTGTAAATTAAAGTGGTTGAGTAGTAAACCAGAATTGTTTTTTTGTTACTTTATTCCTGATGAGAATCTTGTAAATAGAGTGATACCGCCACAGCATTTGCTTTGACCAATAACTATAAAGTGTGCAACTTCATTGTATTGCTATATTGTAATTAAATTTTGAAATATGTACTAATTAAAATACATGCTAATGTATACTAAATAAATTGTAATAGACAAGACTTTCCAGACACTATCTTTGTCATGCAGTGTTGGCTAAGAATATTGGCTATTTGCATGTCTGTATATTACCTCAATTTTTAAAGAAAGGCATATGCCTACTGAAGATTTGTGCATCTCTCCTACATCATGGTCTAACATGACTGGACTATGCTCCAGTGAATTTTTTTCCATTTTTTTAACACTGATTGTTGACTTACGACTGTCAAATAAAATTAACCTGGAATGCATTCCTTGGTAAAGGTGTGTCCCCACTGCAATGCTTTAGATACTCAGGAGAAGCTGATAACTAATCCTGACATGGACTTTTCTTTCTTTTCTTAGATGGTTATGGAGCAAGGGAACTGGCTTGTGGGTGGAGATCTACAGGTGCTTGATCGTATTTATTGGAATGATGGACTTGATCAATACCGTCTCACTCCAGCTGAACTAAGGCAGAAATTCAAGGAAATGAATGCCGGTGAGTAAATTTTTCTTGCTTTCTTTTTTCCTGCATAGGTTTATCCAAATGTCTGCTGCCACCACTGAGGGGGGCATTGTTTCAAGGATGAAAATTTTGAATGCTCTGGTAGGTGGCATTCTTTGCTTTTAACAGTGATAATTTTTACGATCTCAGGCATTGCATTGCCTCAATACATAACAGAAGCTGGTAATGCCTGAGGTTCTGAACTTTATCTTTCCATGCACTGTGGACATGTAAGTAATGCAAGAAAAGATAATGTTAAAATGTGATGTGATTTAAAAATCATGTTTGGCCAAAACTACAGAGGTATGGTTGAATGCTGCGCTTTCATGCTCTGCTATTTTTAAGTCTTAAGTTCCATGCTGCTTCTGGGGAACAAGGTGTATGAAACTAGTGAAGGTGGGCTGGTGCCAGGTTTCTTCTCTGCACAAGAAATAAAACAGTTTTGCTCTCAAAAGCAGTTGTGTTAGGCAGGTAAGTAAGAGGCTGAGGAACGTCATAAAGCAGAGAACAAACATGCTGCTTTCATTGTGGCAGTGACTGCAGGCAGCTGCACTTGTATATGTGAGGAGAGAGATTAACATCAAGAATGCAAAGCACAACTGGTCCTGAGCTCCTGTAGTTGTTCTGTGTGGTCAGAATGTCCAGGAGCTGTAGGTTTGGGATATCAGTCTTTTGGCTAGCCCCTAAACTAACACACATTTGAAATCTGAAAAAACCCTGCCCTCTAGGTTTCATCAGTTCCAGTGATTTTGCTCAGTTACAGTGGTTTTGCTGTCTTGGTGGGTACTTTAGTTCATTTGAGTTTGCAGGAGAGTGAAATCCTGGTTGTAGCAGGGTTTTTCATTGGAGGGTTTGTAATACTCTGGAATAGCAGTTAGTCTTGCTTTGTTCTTACTGCACTTAAAATCTACTAAACTAAGGTGAAGGAAACTTAGTAAGGAGCATTAAATCCCCTTTTATTAGTTTTGTTTCAAACAGGTCCATTTGTTCTCTTGATGATGTATTTAGCCTTTAAGATAGGTAGCCTAGTTTGATTACCTCTTAGAATATAATACCCTTACGCAAGTGAAAAATCCCAAATGGAAGATTATAGCTCTTGGAGAAACAAGAGTAATTCTGCAGAAAATTTAGACGTGAAGGCAGCTGATTTTTTTTTTGTTTGTATCTTTTTTTTTTTTAATTAGTTTTGCTTATGAAGAACAGTGATTTTGCAATAATTGAAAATTCTTTAGTTACCTGTGAGCACTGCTATTATACTTGTGTCATGGAGCTCAAAACCAAGCACGTACTGAAGATTTTTCTGTGGCTGTACGACTCCTGATAAAATAACTTGCTTTCCTTATACCTTGTTTTTTTACTGCACAGATGCTGTCTTTGCATTCCAGTTACGCAATCCAGTGCACAACGGGCATGCTCTTTTAATGCAGGATACTCATAAGCAGCTTCTGGAACGTGGCTACCGACGCCCAGTTCTGCTCTTGCACCCCCTTGGAGGCTGGACAAAGGAGGATGATGTTCCTCTTATGTGGCGCATGAAGCAGCATGCTGCAGTACTGGAGGAGGGAATCCTGAATCCAGAAACAACAGTGGTAGCCATATTCCCTTCCCCCATGATGTATGCAGGACCAACTGAGGTACATACATCAAGAGTCTGAAGTAAAACAAAACCCTTTTGATAGTGCACTAAAATATTCTGTGCTATGTCTGATGTTTGTGTACTGTGTTGTTATAATGGAGGGAGAGAGGAGACTAATTTTCCTTGGGAAAGAAGATTATCAAGTTTTTGTCACCAACCAAAGCATTCTCTTCTGAAGAAACTTCTGTATTGGAGGATTTTGCTGGAAATGGTGGGAGAAAATATTGGATCTATAGGTTCATTTATTTACAGTTCAAAGGATACGATAATAATTTAATCCTTCCTCTTTTTTTTTTTTTTATGGTCTTTTTCAGAAGGAACTTGTAAGATCTGTTAACATACCAAGTGATTGTCCTGAATGTTAAAATACTTAAGTTTTATGATTGTTAAGCAAAACGTTTGTATGTTGGAGGGGTATTCACATACTAAGAAAAAAGCAGTCTGTTTATTTTTTGGCAAACTTAATTCAGAGAGAATTGTTTCAAGGCTTTTGTATGAAATAATTATTTGGCAACACTTTATTTAGGAGCCAGGTCTTGGGTTGGAGTCCCTAGAGGTTTTTGGGAGGCAGCAGAAAGAATAAATGTTCTCAGTTGAGGACAATTCCTCAAGGGGATATATATTGATTCTCCATCTACTTACTTTCTTTCTTTTTTTCCTCCTTTTCTCCTTTTTTCTTTTTTTTTTTTTCTTCCCCTCCTTGCTTGCCTCCACCTTGAATCGCGGGAAGTTCAAGTTCTAACCAGGCTCCAAGGTTGACTCTGGGGTAGCTTTTTTGATAGGTAGGAGATCTTGCTAGTGAAGTTAAATTAGGCAGATGCCACTTATTTTCTGCTGGCCAGTTGACTGGTCAAACAGAGCTTTCACTGCTTTTCAGTCCAGATAAAAAACTGCAGTCCAGATCTAGCTGAGGCATGTGAGCAAGTTAATGTGGGGAATCTTCTGATGTTCTCCATAGGTCTTTCGCAAGAATTTACAGAAATCTTCTACGTCATTCTTGTATGTATGAGGAGGAACAAAATCCACATTCCTTATTCTGAACAGGATAAAAATTTTCTCCTTACCTCTATGGCATTTCCAGTGACATCAGAGTACAGCCTGACAGTAATGTTTGTTGAAGCAATATAAGGGATTCTTTATTTAAAAATTTTCCTTAGGTTATTTAAAAGTAATTTTTTAAAAAGTTTCTACAGCATAAGTGCTTTACAGAAGAACAAACAGCTGGTAGTATGGTTATCTACAGGGTGGATGTGTCCTTCCAGTCTGTAAAAATCCTAATGGACAAGTTTAATATCAGTTTAGTGTTTTTTGTTTTTTAACATTCCTGATAAGTGCCTTGGAAGAAAAGAAGTAGTTCTGTAAGGTAAAGCTGTATCAAAATGCAATAAATTCACCTGCTTAGGAAAGTAAATCTATTACAAGCATTTATATGCAGTGTGTACCTAGGTTGTGTGCCCTTTGGGTTTTAATGTTTGTGTAGACCAAGCGTTAGTTCTGCCTTAAACAACATTCTTTGCCACATGTACAAGTTGAAAATGCTGAACATGGGTGGTTTTTCATTCTGAATGTGTAGATGGTGCTGAAGTAATTTTCTGAGTACCAACTGTGCAGATAAAAGGAAATAGTATGTTTTAGCTGTAAGTTTGATGGTGATAAACTTAACTGGCTCTTTATGATGTTGTAGCTCCATAGTAAAAATCACATCTGATTAAGGAAAACATGGTAGTTATGGAGTGCATGCCCATTTTGAGAGCTGCAGTTTTGGAGCATTTTCTTCTGTTAATTGTTTTTCCTGTCTCTATTGTAGGTTCAGTGGCACTGCAGATCACGGATGGTTGCAGGAGCTAACTTCTACATTGTAGGGCGAGATCCGGCAGGGATGCCACACCCTGACACTGGGAAAGATCTGTATGAACCAACCCATGGTGCCAAAGTGCTGACAATGGCTCCAGGCCTCCGAGCACTGGAAATAGTACCCTTCAGGGTTGCAGCTTATAATAAAAAAAAGAAGTGCATGGATTATTATGACTCTGATCAGTAAGTTGTATTTTTGTTTTAAGAAAATTTTGAACAATAGTGGGCTCTTGCTCCTGCCCACATAAAAAAAAATTGTTTATAATTAAATTCATATTGCACAAATAAGGCAGTGTTTGGATGTGGTTTTAGATCATTTTAGACAAATGTAGCTTGATTTCAGCATGATTTGGTTCACAGTGCAACTACCCGATCTAACTTTAGCTGCCATGTGAAGGCTCCCCAGGTACTGGGGTTTCTCTGATTCTGGAACATAGTGGCTCAGATTGGTAAATCCAGAGAAAGATATTGCTATTTATTATAATGGTAAGATTAGCTGCTTTGTCTTTCTAAATAAGCTTCTCATGCATCAGGTGTGCATCAGATAGGAGGGAAGAGACACAAGTGAGAGTGTGCATGGAGAAGAAAGTGGACAAGATGGGGTGACAAATAGCTACTTATTTTCTCTGTTAGTAATAAAGCACAATGATGCCTTAGATAATATTGTGTCCCAGGGTTTTCAGCTGTCTTGTTGTTTGTTTTTTTTAATCCAATTGCAGAACAGTTCATTTCACTGCCTATATGCATATTTCAATGTTATTTTCTCCTTGTTTGGCATAGTAGTGTCCAAAACTTAGTGTATGTGTTGCTCTGGTGACAAGGAATGATGGTGGGAAGAAGACTTGTCATTTTAATTTAATCCTATTTATTCAGATTATTGAAACGTACTTTTGTTTTACATCAAACTACAGTTGAAGTGCATACTGAAATGCAAATTTCTCTGGGCAGCCTGTTCAGTGCCTCACCACCTTCACTGGAATGAATTTCTTCCCAATATCTAATCTAAAGCTACATTCTTTCAGTTTAAAGTAATTACTACTTCTTGTATCACTATAGGACCTTGCAAAAAGTTTTTCTCCAGCTCTCTTGTAACTTCGTTTAGGAGCACGAAGGTGCTATAAGGTCTTTCTGGAGCCATCTCTTCTACAGACTAAACAACTCCAACACTCAACCTATCTGCAGAAGAGAGGTGCTCCAGCTCTTCTGATCAAATTTTTTGCCCTCCTCTGGATTCACTCCATCAGATCCATGGACTTTCTATGTTGAGGCCCCCAGGTCTAGGTGCAGTACTCCAGGTGGGCTGTCTCAAGAGTGGAGTAGAGGGGAAGAATCACCTTTCTGGACCTGCTGGTCATGTTTCAGTACAGAAAGATCAAAGTGAAGTGGTTTTATTGCTATGTCAATTCTTAATAAATTAGAATAGTAAGGGAATAGCAATGTTACAGGCCAAAGTTCAGAATATTGATTCTCTGATCATCAATACTATACTCTCAGCAGGATAGATGTGATTTGAGTCAAGGCGAGTAAAATTATACCTCTGTCATTAGCCATACCAAATGATAAAAAAAACAAAACAACTCTGAGATTTTTTTTTAATGAAAAGTAGTAGGAGCAGATTTTGCCTTCTGCCACAGACTGCATCATGTGCACCCTTTTATCCTTTCACTGTGTCTGTGAGGCCTTGGTTTGAATACCTTTTTCCTGGTTCTATAACTGTAATGGAAAAGAGGCTGTGCTGCTACTAAAGTGTAGTTCTACCCTGGTGCTGTCAGGATGTATACCCATTTGTCCTGTCCTTCCCTGAATACTGTTTGTAGATAATCTGGAGTGTGGTAGCAATCCTCTAGGTGGCAATGCGGACGCATGCAGGCTTCCATTACTGCTCCTGCTTGCCAGACGGAACACTGTGGTAGGCTCCAGACACAGTTAGAGTTTGGGTGGGTGCAGCTGGCTGCCTTTCAAGATAGTCTGTGTAATGCTGAAAATGTGGCAGACTCCTGGACCATGTGGTGTTTGACTCTGCAAGGAGGATGGCAGGGAGGAGAGGATTGCCTGGAAACATGAGAGGATCAGAACTGGTGGAAGACCCTTGGATGTGAAATAGTGATGTTTGTGGAAATGTTTCCTGAGCTCACTTGGTGGAAAACACCATTGCTGTGACTTGTTTTCTAAAAGGGTAATTTGGTATCTCTTACCCCATTGTCAGTTTTTTGAGGCTTGGTCACTTGACAGCTAGCCAGGCAATTCCAGAATTTGCATCACTAATGAATGTGTGGAAGCTTACAGCAAGGGGATTTCCTTTGAACTGAGCTATAGCTGGCCATGTGTCTTAGCTGCTGGGTGCAGTTATTCTTTCCCCATGTGATCATCTCTTCTGTTCTTTCAGGCCTCCTGGACTCTTCTGTTTGGGAAGGTGCTTGTGAGAAACCATAATAGACCCCATCTGCTACCTTGAGTGTCTCTGTAATTTAGTAGAGTTGCACCCACACCTGGCTTGGCAGCAAAGACATGCAGAGGTTATTGCAGTTGAGCTCTTTGCTGCTATTGGTGAAATACCTTTTGGCTTCTGAGAGTAATCCTAACATGAGAATGGTGGTAGATGAATCTTTGGCTTGTGGTGAAAGGTTACCAAAAGCTTAGTCCAGTTGCCAGAGGGATGTCTGAAGAGTTGTGGCTGCAGAATTAGCAGTGGATGAGTTGCTTTGCTCAGTTTTATGAGAAGGGTGTAACACTTGCTGATAGCATTCTTTGTGTGCCTGTAGGGATGGGTGTTTGGGGCAGGGTCAGCACTGGTCAGCTGCCTGCGGTAAGGTGCTGGGCAGCTGTGTAAGAACTGGCTGTGGCTGGGCTGCTCATGACCTTGCTGGCAAGCATGGAAAGCACCAAAAAAGCATACTCTGGCCCTGCCTTCAAATTAGTACCAAAGGCCCTCACTTCTTTGGTATGCTGCCTGTGACTCCAAGAGGTTATTTTGCTTAAAGTCTTCTGCTCCCAAAGGTGTCCACACAAGTGCAGTTTTGTGGAGTTCATTTAGAAGTTCAGTTTGTTTCTCACTTCTGTAAGTACCCTCCAGAACATGTACTGCCCTTGGAGTTTCAGTGGACCCAGTACCTGCTTGGGACCAGTCTGGAGGCTGTTGACTTGGTGTGTCAGAACCTCGTGCTGCTGGTTAACTGTGCTGAGCTGCTGTGGTGCTGTGTGGGAGCTGAAGTCACTTGGCCCCTTTTGTAAGGAAAGGCAGAAATATCCTGTTGGCATTCAGAGTAACAGAGCATTGTCTGTGAGGAAAGGGAGTAAGGAAAGGCTGATGTGAAACCCTTTATAACAGCTGCACAGCAACTGTAGTTGCAGTGTGATGCACAAAGCTTAACTTGTATACATTGTTTAAATTGCTTAAATAAAGTTGCCCTTTAGACTATTAAGACATGTGAACAACCAATTATATGGAATTGTATTCGTGTTTTACCTCATGAAGCCAGCACAATTTTTAATTTGTTTCTTGGACATCTTACAACTAGTTCATGAAGCTGAACACCTGAAACATATTTTTGAAAAACAATTTGTCTGAAACTTAGATCTAGGAGAGTGATTTGGGGAATGCATTTGAAGTGATGTATAGCAGCACAGGTAGAGCTAATTTCATTTTTTTTCCCCTTTGGTCTAAATGAGGATAATAAAAACAAAACTGCCATTTTTCCTGTTGCTCAAGTCAGATAGAAAGCCTAATATAAGTTTATATGTGGGAAGTTTGAGTGTTTTCACTTGCATAGAATTCTGAATTTATGCATATAAAAGCTAGCATGAATATTGTTACAGTCCTTATCAAAGTTTTTGCACTTTTAGATTTCATAGAATTTTTGATCTATAATTGAATATATCTAAATGTGTTTTGGAAAAGTTTATAGGAAGAACTCTAGTTATAATGGAGTAATTAAAAATTAATGTCTGACCTGTAAATGACTGGTAAAGTGTAAAGAAAACAACCAGAGAACCAAGAAACGAACAAATAACACCACTGCCCACCACCCTCCCCCCTAGAAAAGCTTACTCAATGCTGAAATTTCTTCAGAAAATCAATTAGAGTGTTTCCTCAGCCAAAAAGGCCTCACATTTACCACAGACAAGTGTAATTTGGGATTGGTGGCTTAGTAATAGAAGCAGGTTTTGTGAACAGAGATTCCCAGTTCTTTATGGAAGATCAGTCCTATAAAATTCAGCCACAGACTGCTGCTGAGTAAAAGCTCAATTAAGAAAGGAAATTAGTTTGACAATTAAAAAAGCCACAGCAGTGTCTGGAATTAAATTTCCTGAAAGAAAAGCAAAGAGAAGATTTTGGCTAAAAGAAACCCGTAAGTAAGGTGACTGGACCAGATTGTTCACACTGCCTATAAAATGTGAATGTAGCATGGGTATGTGTGAGGAAGAGTGATTTTAACTTTATAAGTTTTTTTTCCCCCAGGACCTTTAATATGGTTGCCATTACTTCTTTAATGCTATCAAATCATACTTATAAGAGAGCTGCTCCAACTAAATACATACTGTTCTCAAATTTTCTTTTTTAAGTGATAGTGAGAAGCTGAGATAAGCACACTTGGCTGTTGTCCTTAATTTAGTTGTGTGAAGTATGGTTTTTCAAATATGGTTTTTCGTTAGTACATAATGTACGATACACTGAAACACTACATCAGGCCAGGAGACTTAAATCTTCCTGCCAGTCAGAAAGGAATTAGGAAAGGGTTTGCTTTGCATATGTTGATATTAATCACAATATTGTGTTCTAATTTCACAACCAGTTTGCTCCTGGCTTATTGGGATTTGAACATAGCTGGCAGTAGCTGGTTCATTCAGCATCACGGGATATTCATTTCCACGGCATAATGTAGACTTCCTGTAGGAGTTATGGTGTAAGTCATGACTTCATGCTACAAAGTCAATTTAAAATTCAGAGAAAGTCCTTCTAAAAAGGATTTAAGGTTAGAATTGGACCCCAGATAAGGAGGCTGTGAAGTGTCCTTGAAATTAGTCTGAGGTCTACTGAGTAGAGCGTCACAGTTGTTTTGAAGACAGACCAGGGTGAATAACTCATTATTTTATTTCCCTGTTGTTCTATTTGTCTAAAAAAAAAAAAGGCTAAACTATGAATGCATGGTCTTTACTTTTATCATGAGTCTTGTATTTAAGAGTAATTCTTTAAGACCTTGAGACATTGCCCTCCACAGAGAATGGGAATTCCTAGAAGATCATTTGCACAGTGCTAAATACCTAAGAGGAGTTATGACTGATCTTTAATGCTCCCAGATGAAAAATCTACTATGTAATGTGTAGAAATAAAAATATTCTCTTCAGTTACTGTGTTAATGTACTGTATTGACACCTCAGAGGTACAGCACAGGAGGTTTCCTATAGGGCTGTGGCAGTTGCTTCCTATTTGAAAACTAATGATATCCTTGTTTTGTCACAGGAACTGTAAGGTCTCTGAAATCCCTGTCCTCCATAAGTAAGAAAATTCCACAGTGTGTGTAGGTATGGTTTTTTCCACACTGTGAGCATAGTAGAGTTCTAGGATGCTATGCTACAGAGCAAATACCAGTCCTCGAAGTGGAATGTTTCAGGACTGGTTTCCTGTTAACAAATTTTTGTTGTGGTTTTATTTCTGCCTTCTTTTCCTCTTTCTTTTTTGGGCATGATTTTAATTGCAGTGGCACAAAGTATTGTGTCAGTACTAGTCAAACTCAATTGTCAGTAAAAGGTCAAGTCAAGGTAACAAGTATTTAGTAGCATCCAGTGTGGCTAAAAGTAGGCTGATTGCAGCAGCTACTGAGTAAAATTGTCAAAGGCACTTAAATGCCATACTCAGAAAAGGCTTGAATTAAGTTTCATGGAGGGTCATTTCAAATCTGACAAGAATGGTATTTGAATAGCTTAGGTATTTATATTTTATAGTGTCTTTAATGGTCAAATGTTTCCCCATCTCATGTTCCACTCAAATCCACCTTGTATGGAGTAACTCTTAATGTCCTCAGAATTCACTCTGAATGAAACTACTTGGTGACTCCTTTTATTATCTTGTTCTACTAAAGCAAATTACTCATACTAATATGTTTTATTTCAAAATGTTTGTGGGTCGCATCACGCCAGTGGTCACAGTACTTATAAAGTTTTCCTCCTTAGCAGGAATCTCAGTTTCTGAAATTTGATTTATATTTGTAAATGCAGTGATTTTTAAAGAGGCAAAAAATTACTGTCTTGTTGTGTATGTATTGCCAAGACTCCATTTGAGTCACTTTAGTGATTACTAATTCAAGTGAATTTTTTTAATAGAGAAAAACACTTTCAAAACAGACCTTCAGGGTGATGGGAGGACATTGTTAGTACTTTTGTAATTTTTAATAGTATTTTGGAAACATTTCTACAAATGAGATGCTGAATGTACTATGTTTCTGAAATGATGCTCACTCACTTTGTTTTCTTTCATTTTTTAAATAATTTCTGTAAATCTCCTTAGCTTTGTGTTTCATTCTTGGTATGTCTGCTTCTTACCTGTTTTTTGTTCAGCTAGGGATAAGAAGCAGCTAAAGGGTTGTATGTGTTATTGAAGCTTCTATGGCATCTAAATGTAGTGGTTTAGTACCATTATTTCACTTGTAGGGCATGGGACAAAGTTGAATGCTTTTCTGAAAACTTAGAAACAAGAAAGAATAAAGCACCTTTTTTAAAAAAAAAAAAATGCATCAACTTTTCGTGTGGGGAAAACACACATGAAGAAACTTCATAGTACTTTACTCTTCCTGATAATCTGAAGGCCTGGTATTTTTTTGACAGAATTAACCAGATTTATCACTTCCCCACATCTATTTTATATAAATAGTTCTTTGCAAAGAATTCAATTTACCTACAGGCAGTGTTAGTGAGCAGCAGACATCTCTCTGCTAAGGAATAAAATTTGCAGATATAAATAGCAGTGCCAACTTTTTCTCCCATGGAGCTACATCAGGTTTAAATTTTCATTTTTCTGTAATTTGTATTTTGCAGGACTAGAGCACAGTAGGGTTGCTTTTTTTCTTTTTTTTTTATCTTTTTTTTTTTTTTTTTTTGCCTTGTGACACTTCAGGAACCCACAGTCCCAAATTTAGAGCAACGAGAAAAGAGCATGTATGACAGTGCTGGTGTGTAAATGTATACAGACCAAATAAAAAAGTTATGGGGCTAGCATTGTTGTGAAAGGGAACTGTGGAATGCTTTCTGCATCTTGCTAACTTCCATACCCTACTGAGCATAGACCAGCACTTAGAGCCAAGTTCTGCCCTCTGATGTGCACACTTGGCTCCCGTTTCTGTCTAAGGCAAGTGCATCTGAGATTAATACTTGGTTTTTATTTCAAACAGACAAGTAAAGAATGAGTAATGCATACATATTGCAAATTGAGCAAATGGCATAAGTAAAAATGCATATTTAATTTAGAAATACATATTTTTTTTCCCTTGGAGCTTTTGATAGAACTCTGGCATTCTTGTCTTGCTTTAGCTCTTTCAATCCTGTGAGGAGTAATTTAATTTGTGGAGCTTTTCCTGCCTATGACCATGTACCTGAGAAGTTAATAATAATTTAGATTCTTATGTTAACAATGGTAAATAATCCTGGTCTGTGTTCAGTCCAACTGAATTTTGTTTCTTAGGGAAAGAACATTTTTAGGGGGAGGTATTTTTATTATTCCATTGCTTTTCACTTTATTTTGAACTGTATATGCCATGTTATTGATATGCATAAATATGTATATGTGTGCTCAGTGTCTTGAAATGGCACAGCTGTGAAGCTTGCCTCTAGATTCTGAGGCTCTTACTTTCTCTGTTCTCCAAACAGTCCCTCACTAAGATGCTGTGCAATTTTTTTTACGTATTCTGTAGTGGAACTGAAATGACCTTCTTGAATCAGCATGTGAACATTCAACCAGCTCCTTAGGCTGGTCTCCTGCCCTGGCAAGGCAAGATGTAAATCAGGATGGCTGCTGTTGCATTGGCAGAGGCCTCAGGCAGTAGGTAGAGTAGATGATTCTCCTTAAACAGGAGTTTGTTTCCTCACAGAGAACAAGCCAGGCTCAATGGAAGCACCGACTGAATTCAGTCCACAGGGGTTCAGTTGCACCATGCTGCTAAAACCTCAGGAGTTACCAAAGCTGGTTATTGTAGAGGGTGTATATTCTTGAGATTTACTGGCATTGCTGGCCTTGAAATGGCAGCTGCTATACAGCATTATACTTCCAAGAAAAAATGTATAAAGTATCAAGAAAGTAGAAGTAATATGAGCAACTTTGCCTGCTTTTAAAGTATGTTCTTTCCCCCCCCTCCATTTTCCCCCACTCCTACTCTCTCAGCCATGAAGACTTTGATTTTATATCGGGGACCCGCATGCGCAAGCTGGCTCGGGAGGGACAAAACCCACCAGAAGGCTTCATGGCTCCGAAGGCTTGGACTGTGCTGACAGAATACTACAAATCCTTGGAGAAGGCTTAGGCCTCTTATTAACTGCAGATCAACCTTTGACGCCTGATTTATTTACGAGAAGGGGACCACACAGTCACCATTCATGTTGCTTTGTTGTGGTGTCTGTCAGGAAGTTCTCTGAAAACAGACTCTTTCTTCCTAACTTAGCATCATTCTTTGCCTGCCCTTATGGGTTCTATTATGTCCTGGCACCTAACTAGCTGCTGGTTTTAATGTCTTCTATTTTATTACAGTTAATATTCTTGCAGTAGGATTTTTAACTCTCGTATTTTTTTTTTTATATTTTACTGGCTCTGTCCTGAGTCCTGCAGCTGTTAAATAGGTGCAGCTTTTTCATATGTTATTTAAGGTGCTGGGTAGTGTCTGGTTTTAGTAGTTTGTAGGAGAAAATGTAACAGTTAATCCCTTAACTATAGATAGATTATCTATAAATCAAAAAAGTAAAGAATGTTTCAAAACATCTGTAAAAGTGTCTTCATCTTTATCTCATCATTATCATCTCCAGAAGCACTTAAAATTTATTTCTGACTATATGTAATCAAAAAGCAGGTTTTTTTATGTAACATAATTAAAATTTTGCTTACTTTGTTTAATTCTGGAGTTTATGGAGTTGTACGGTGATTCTCTTCTGCTGTGGAGCTGTAAAGATGGCCAAGTACTGAATAAAAGAAAATACCTAGTTTTCACTTTGAATTGTTAACAAATTCACATATTGTTTTTGTATATGCTTGCTGCCATAGATGTTAGTAGGGTATGTTTTATTTCATTTGATGTAACTTGCTGTTTTTTGATTCCAGATATACTTAATCAGCCTACTACAACTTTTTAAAAAGCATGATAGCACAAACTTAATTTCATGTTTAATTATTGCAAGAAAAATAAAGAAAATCCTTAGGTTTTGGCATTTCCTGTGTTAAAAAAATGCTTAGTTCAGATACTGATTTTCTGTCTATTTTTCAAGGTCTCCAAAGAGTAACCTTTTTGTGAGTCAGCTTTGGTTTCTTGAAAGACAAAGCACATGTTCTTTTAGGGATCTTAAAAAATCCTGAAGAAACATAAGAAATGGAAAGTAAAACACTTCTGCAAGTGTAAAGTAGCATTAACCTATTGGTGTCTTTTCAAGGTAATCAGTGGATTTGCAGGTAATCAGTGAAACAGTCATAACCTCTCTTAGCTAGAAACTACCTCATAGCCTTGCCACAGAAACTTAGTTTTTCCTTGTTAAACAGTATATATTTGAAACAGTGTAGGAAGAACCAGCTCAAAATTGTTGTTAGAATGTTGATACTGGATGAAGCATGTGTTCATCTAGATTTTTTGGATGCCAGGAAGGTTGTGATGAGGGAATCTGTGTAATGAATGGGATGAACGCTACTGGCAGTCTTTATTTACTTGTTCACAGTAGCATTTAAGGCAAATTCTTTGGGACTAACCTCCTCTTTTCTTTCTCTGGCTGAAATGTAGAATGTATTTTTTAGGGGAATTCTTTCCTCTGATAGAAGTGAGGTGGAATTGGGAAAAAACAAGAGGCTTGTTTGTTAGCAAACCACAACAATTACTTGAGGCAAGCTTATTCAGAATCACTGAACAGATTTTCTTCAAGCTTGGCTTTTTTTTAAAAGATTGTATCAATATATGGGATGTATAAAATCCAGAAGAAAGAGTCAGTTCATCCATGTGCAGCTGTTCACCCAAAACTTTAACCATGAAGGTGAACTAGAGTTGTCAGCTGCTAAAATGGTATTTGCTGTTGGAAGTTGCAGTTTGAACTCTTTGCTGTCAGGTTTGATTATTTTCCTAGATCTGATGAAAGACAATATTTTGACAAAATAGCAAACACAAGTGAATGTCTACAGAAGTTAATGGTTATAAAATTATATATGAAGCCTGGAAAATAAATGTTAGTGATGAATGTGAATCATCCTGTGAAATTAATTTAGAAACAGGAATGCCTTCAAGCAAATTAGTACAGTGATAACAAGATCTAGTTTTCTAGATGTAACCCATGTTGTTGTTTTAGTGTTTTTGCAAAACATTTCTTGATGGCTCTGTATTAAAGAAGCTGCAGGGTTTTGTGAACCTAAAGCCACAGCACTCCCAGCATAATGCTAATTTGGAACAGGAACATCTGATCAATTTGTGGGCAGGACTTGCTCTATACAACAGTATTTTCCTGTACTGTATGAGTTTTCACTGTAGAGTACAAATTTTTCATGCGGTCTGCAGCTTCCTTATTTAAGGAAGCCATACTTACAAGAAAGGGCTATCCTCCTAAAAATTATTCTTTTGCCAGTGTCTCTTCCATGCCTTCTCTCAGTGGACAGCATTACCAGTTGACAAGTCCTACCATTCTGCTTTTAGCAGTAGGTTCAGCTTCATTAAGGGTGCTATGGAATTTGAGGTGCTTCTGAGACAGCAGCTGGGTGTTCTCCAGAAGACAGCAGCAGGACCAATGAGGTGAGGGTTGTTGCACCAAATATGTGCCTTCCCACAACTGCTCTGGCACCAAAGAACAGTGACCTCAGGACATGTCTTACAAAAGAAATAATGTGGTCCATGGACCACTGTGTGGTCTCATATGAGGATAGAACCTATCCTCGGGGTTACAGTTGATCAATGTAAGCAGGACCTAACTTTGCAGCTGGAAAAATAAAAAGCTATATTGTCTTGCTTCTTAATTTCCTAAAACAATCCTTTTTTTTTTTTTTTTTTTTTTAAACTGGAAAATACTGGTGTATACAGGAATCATGAATCTAAGCAGTTGTATAGGTGTGTTGTTGCAAAGAACAACAAAATCAAACTTCCAAGCATGTTGTTTAACAGTCAAGAGTTTTACTCTGTTCATTAAGATGAGAAATGTCAAAAAATGTTCCCCCTGCCTCATATTTTCTGCATGTACATTGGTTTACCTTATAAATGGTTCTTTACCTGCTGCTGTTGTACAGGATATTTCATGGCAATTATCCTGTACTTTTTGTACAGTTTGGAGATGATTATTCTCTTCCAGAGGATCATTCTGATGTATTGGGCATGTGTTCTATGAAAGTAGTAACACTCTTGATCTAAATGGCTGATACAAACACAGTCAGCTTTTCAAATTACAAGATGAACAAGATAGGTGGAGAGTACCCTAATTCTTATGGTTAAACAAATGGTACAAAATTACTGCATCTCCTAGGTGAAGTAATTCCTGCAGTACCCATGAGGAACTTAAGAAAATGGAAACTTTTCCTAAAGGAACTCAGGGTTTAGAATTAATTTTTTTTCCTTTTTGAGTTCTTTTATGCCTTTTTTTTTGACTAACATGAATATTCAGGGTAACTTTTCACATTAGATTATGATGTAAAAATAGTAGATAAATGCTCAGGATGCTGACTTCTCTGTGATTTTTTTTCTTTCCGTAGGGAATCTGAGCATTAGCAGCTCAATAGTGCATCAGAGATGTAAAATGGAGAATGTAGACTAGGTCCCAAGTTGTTTTTCAGGTTCTCTTTGGAGTTAATCAAGCTTCTACATCTGGAATGATGCAGTAGAAATCAGGAGGGGAAGAAAATGAGAGGCTGACCTGGCATAGTGGTTGTGGAAATAGACAAGGCTGACACAACCTGTGTAACCAATACTGTAATTTGCCTGAATTTGCACCTCTCTTGTATTTCATATTTCCTTAATTTTAAAAAGTTTCACGAGTGGGTCATTTAAAGCATTAAATT
Organism: Cinclus cinclus; assembly: GCF_963662255.1. Classification (NCBI taxonomy): domain Eukaryota; kingdom Metazoa; phylum Chordata; class Aves; order Passeriformes; family Cinclidae; genus Cinclus; species Cinclus cinclus. The sequence goes on from NC_085050.1 coordinate 50,270,011, forward strand.
TATTGTATTTCTATGCTAGAAAAAAAGGTAAAAGTTTCTTTGAGCATCTTAATCAAATATTAACGGTGTAGTCCAGATTATTTTTCCTTCCCAACAGTTTAAAGGTGCTAACCAGTTATTATACCCTTTCCCTGGAAAGGTTGACAGCTTCAACAAGTGTGTGTGTATGTGGCTTTCAGCATTCCTTTTATCTCTACTTATGATCTTTAAAGTTGTCATTCTAGGGATTGTAGGAGCTTTCATCTCTGCTTCCCTGTGAGTCAAAAGGTCTGTTACTTCATCTATGGCACCATCTCCAAAGACAGGGAAAGGTAAAACTAATCCTTCACTTAATGTGGGAGAATTGACAGGGGACAAAGAGGATGGAAACTAGATCTTCATCCAACATTGCATGCATGTCTATAGTAATGAGATCTACTGTGGTGTTAGAACATTTCTTACAAATGTGTAGAGAGGGTCTTCTACTCAAATCTGACATAGAATCCCTTCACCACCACCTGGAAAAATCCAGGGATTTCAGCTTGGAGTGAGTTGGCCAAATTAAACGCTGCAATGAAAGCACCTGATAGCTCAGAATAAGTATTTTGTTTGTCTTTTTTAATTGGTCTTTGAAAACTGCTTACCAAAATTCTTCATTAAGGAGAAGAGTGACAGATTCCAGTTTTTTTCATGGTTGGTTTTTACCAATGAAGCTGAGAAGTTAGACTGCTAAGGCAAAATTTAAAGCCAATGGGCAATTTGATTGATATGAGAGTTTCTTGACAGCAGCCAAACAAGGTAAACATGTGATTTAAAGGGTGACTGTGCAAAGGTTTCTGCTCATTTATGTTGTTTTTACCTTGAATAAAGCCTGAGGGCTGAAATACCAGTGGCTCTTTTAAATTAGCTTTTTCATTCACAAAAAAATTTTTGATTATAAATATTGCTGGATTTCTACTAGGCTTTTGAAGTGTCCATTGAAGGGGTTTCTTTATTTCTCCTGCAAGCTCTGTGTCTGTTCTTGTGGAGTTAATTTTTTTTTTAACCTGTATCCCTTTTCATTATTTAGTCTTTATTAAAATCACTTTTTTCTTCTCTATGGAGGTTAATATGCTCATGAGCCAGAATCACGCACTCAGTATTTCCAGAACTGTTTGCCCTAGAAACCTCATCTTGATATAATTTTGAAGTTGAGGGGGAAAGGCAGCTACACGGAAAGCTAGCAAACACAGCTTTAAAGTCACATCTGGAATTCTTATACTGTTAGTGGCTCCAACTTTAAACAGACAATACAGAGATTTTATATGCCATAAAACTCAAGTAGCCTTGGATCCAGTATAAGAGTAGTCACCCGACCATCATGTTAAAATCCATCTACACAATGCTTTGAAGAGTGATACCTGTCTGTGTATAAAATGAGTTAAAAATATAAGTTTCAGTATAAACTTTAGTGGGCTGGAAATAGTGCCCAAATCTTTCTTTTATCCTCTGCAAGCAAAGCTGTTTTTTTCTGTGGAGTCCTATATTCATCACTTAAATTTCATCATATGAGAAGCATACAAATATTTTGGCCATATCCATTTATTTTCATCTCATAACAGCAGTTTTGATGCATGTAAAAAAGCCCTTTCAGTCCTAGCTGGGAGTTTCTATATTTTACTGAGCATCTGCAGATCTCCCGGCTTCCTACCCAGATGACTTGTGCCTGAATTGATATGGTCTAAATGAATTATTTTTGTAATGATTGATAATAAAATTTATTGCAAAAATTGCGATGAGGCAGATGAGAGACACCGGTATCCATGTGTTAATGTTCCCTGAACATAGTTGATACATTTTATTTATTATAAAGCATGACAGTTTTTTCAGGACAAACCTACTCTTAATATGGAAACGTTTCTCTGTTTTCAACAGTGCTCCTTAGAAAATGGGAAATTATTTAGGCTTTTGTTTTATTAATTTGATTTCATCGACAGCTTTCTCAAAAACTTAAGTGGAAGCAGAAGAAACTCCTTTACCCTTGAATACTGGGTTCAAATGGACTGCCTGCTGTAGGATGGAAAACTGTATTTGATTAGTCAGTGGAAGGTTATTTGCAGGATTGCTCATGTGTTATTGAGTTCTGCCTTGTTTATAGTTCATCTACGACCTGTGAAAAACAATATTTTAATGATTTGATCCAATTGTTTCCAGACAATGAAGACAATTATGAGACTAGTTCATGTTTAACTTTCCACTAGGAAAAAGTTTAGTGTTATTACTGCATCCTAGTTTAAATATAAACTGTCTGAAAGATAGTGTTTGTAGTTATATGAGCAAAAATTTCCTATCATACTATGTGACAGCAGAGCAATAAACATACAGTATGAGCCAACATCATAAGTACAGTGCAAAATGCTAAGTATTATTGACACTTCTTCATTAGAGACAGTTATAAATAAGTCCTTTGTTCCTAATTTCTTCAAGAAAAAACACTGCTTCTTTCTGAAAACAAAAAATGTATATTCCTTACTTGGTAGTTAGAGATGCTCGGAATAGCAGTGATTCTTCATAGTTTTTCTGATTTGCTGTGAGTATTTTTAAATACATGGACACTTCTGAGCTCTACCACGAAAAGGATTTGCAAAGATCATTTAGGTTTTAAAGCTTTTCTTTGTAAATATTCTTGGCTATTTTGCTTATTGTAGTTTGATCATTTTCCCTTCTGTACAAAGAACTTGTCTTCTAAACACCAATCTCATGTAGGGATTGGTGAATTTTCATCAACTATTAAAACAACTCTTAACTTTTTCCTTTTCCATATTAGCCTTTGGTTCAGGGATTCATTTGTATTGTGAGGATTTCTTGTCAAATACTTTATGGGCTGGAGAAAAGTGTTTTTAAAGATGGTGATTTGGTGGTAGAGAATTCCAGGATAACCTTATTCAAGCACTGACAATAAAAATTCACATCTTGTAATATGTGGTTTAGCCCCAGCTGGCAAATAAGCCCCACACAGCTGCTCACTCACTCCCCCATATCTGGATGGGGAGAGAATCAGAAGGGTAAAAGTGAGAAAATTCGTGTGTTGAGATAAAGACAGTTTAATAGCTAAAGCAAAAGCCACACATGCAAGCAAAGAAAACAAGGAATGCATTCAATGCTTCTTATGGGCAGGCAGGTATTCAGTCCTCCCTAGGAAAGCTGGACTCCATCCTGTGTAATGGGTTATTGGGAAGCAAAACACCATCCCTGCAAATGTAAACCTCCTTCCTTTTTCTTCCCTCAACTTTTTATGCTAAGCAAGCTGCCATATGGTATGGAATATTCCTTGGATCAGTTGGGGCCAGCTGTCCAGGCTATGTCTACTCAAAGCTTTTTGTGCACCCCCAACCTCCCTGCTGGTGGGGTAAAAGCCACCAGCACAAATTCAAGAGAATATGTGGTGCTTTTTATACAATCACAATTAAAGTTAAATGCAAATTTAAAGCAGCATGTTCTGCCTAAAACATGTGCACATTTTTAATGTACTTGAGAACTTAAATATAAAAGTACTGATTTATGCAAGTGTCTCCCCTTGATAGGGGACTAATGTGTTTTCTCTCTCGTATTCAACCATTTCCACTGCCTTCAGTTTGAGAACTTTCTGAATGAGAATTGGCAAAGAGCTGAAAAATGGTGGTCAATCTAGACCAATCCTGCACTAGACAGTTTCAGACAAATAAACTCATGTTTTCATCTAGACATAAATAATTGACTTTTTCCACCTGTAAGCAATAATTCCTCATTTGAGGTTTTCCTAGATAACCATGCAAGTAATGAAAGAAAATTCAGCCTCTCTATGCACTCTCCGTTTGTTATCCTACATGTCTGTGGACCTTGAAGCTAGTGCTAAGGAAGCAGGTTCTTTTCCATGTTGACTTTCTGGCTTTAACTCTGGAAGATGTGTTTGGTGTTCATCAGTATGAATTTGAAGAAAGATCTGTCTGCCTATGGAGAAATGGATCTGACTCTATTGAAAGCCTCCTGAGCTTCTCTCTTTCAGTCTGCGTCAAAATGTTGGACTACATAGAGCTTTTATTTTGACAAAAAAAGGAATAAGCTGCTATTTTAAAAAAATGTCACACAATTGGGTTTTCCAAAGAAACAGACTTATCTTACAAGCCAAATAAAGACAAAAATGCAGCTTACAAAATGATCAGTACAAATTAAGGAAGGTCTACCACTAAAACCCAGAGTTTTGTGACTGTGTATACTCCCCAGGGAGGCTACCACTAATGTCAAGAATTCCAACATTGAAGAGGATTTTTTGCAATATGAATTTATTATGCATTTCATGATTCCCGTGGAATTTTCAATGTCTGCTCCATCTCTGCGTGCAGTTTTAACAAAACATCGTACATTCACATAATATTGTAACAGCGTATGTTCTCCTCTTGAATCTTCCTCTTCCTTTTCTCATAAGATACCATCATTGTTTCAGGCTGAAAATTTTCTCGGCTCAGTTGTTCCCAAGGGAAGCATCGCAGTTTAAAAGTGAAGTCATGCAGTTTAGTTTTATCAGTTAGCTGTGCAAAGTGAGAGAAGAACTGAAGAGTGTTCTCTGACAATGCAGTTTCCTGATGTTGGTCAGGGTCAATATAAAAGGAGCACACAGTCTTGCCTTTTTCACTGCCTATTACAGATGTGTAAGGGGATTTTGTTTATTTTAGTAAACGTTAGTCTGTCATCTTTTAATGGTAGTCTGTGAGCCTTTCTGGGAAGTGTAGCTCACAAGTTTTAAACCATTGCTGTGAAAGAACAGTAAATGTGTTTTCATTAATTTTGCCTATGTAAAATTGCAGAGTACAGATACATTCAAAGAAACAATAATTTAAAAAAGGAAAAAGTATTATAAATTGAGTAGGCAGTATTTGAGGGGTTAGCATGTTTGTAAAGAGGAACTGAGACCCTGAACTCTGGGACTGGATATGTGCTGCACTACCAAATGAGTTGGAGACAAAGCAAATAACACTATTTGTCTGGTAGAATGTTTATCTAAAATAGTCTTGTCCACACAATATGTTCAGCCTTGTCTGTGTAAGAAGATATTTCTTTAGAAAAGCAAGCATTGTCTGCCATGTGGTTGTGCCTTAATCTTGGCTGCTTTGAAATTATTGGTCTTGGACCTGATGGCCTTGACCTTTCATACTTTGGGTTTACCTGGACTCTAGCTACCACTGTGGGGCTCCAGGAGCTGGTTTTCTTTGGGCTCAGCTTCTTCCTAACTGTGGAAGTTGCTGAGTCTCTCACAGCCAGAATTTTTTGGGTTCCCTGAGCATGCTTTTCAGTGAGCTTTGCTATTTTTATTATTTCTGGAGCGTGTTTTTGTGGTCTGTGGTTTTGGCCATGTGGTTTCCCCCTCTCCCTCATCATATGTGTGGAACTGAAAGCAAGATCCTGTAGTATAAACCAAAATGTCCTAATTCACCATCTCTCTCTGCTTCTGCTGCTGCTTTTTATGTCACAGCTTCCTGTCAACAACCTACTTGCTGAGAAACAGTGAATGCACACAATATCCAGCAATAACCCAAATATTGGTGTGCTACCAGTGTTGTTTAAGTTACAAAAACAAAATACAGTGTCATAGGAGCTACTGTAAATAAAGGTATTTCCCTCCCAGACAAACCCAGTACACCTTCTTCACAAGGGCTGTGAAGGCTGGAGCAGCTTTAGCTCCAGATATCCTGTGATATTTCTGTGTTTGGCATAAACTGCTCTTTCAATGTGGCCACATAGTAAAGACAGTTGCAACACTTGTGACTGCTCTAATTCCATCGCTTCTAGCTCTAGTTATAAAAGATTCTGTCTGTGGAACACCAAGTGCAAGGCACGGGTGAAGCCTGCTGGAAGAACTTGTGCTAGATCTGGAAGCAGAACACTGCATTTATTTGTGGATTTTTTTTTTATTCTTGTCATGTTATATTCCTTTTGCTGATACAACAATCAGAATTGTTTCACCTCAAAAATGAGGAAACACACTACAAGGTCAAGTGACATGGAAGTAGTTGAACTGAAGAAAGTGAGGAGCTCTGAATTACCTTTTCTCCTAATGTCTTTAAATAATACATACTTCATCGTTTGACCTCATCTCGTCATTGTTCTATATTTTGTTCTCTCTAATACTTCTCTGATGAGCAGCATAGATCAAAGAGATTAAACCTTGTTTCCTACTAATCTGACATAAAGGCCGTGATTCCTCAGTATTTCAAGGTAAAATGATAAATAATCATGGTAATGAGGAAAATATTTTTGTTTGCACTATGACATAATTAAGCTACATCTAGTAGTACTTAATTTGCAAAGTGTTCACAGAACTGTTCTAACACCATCTGTGATACTAATAGGGAATGGTACTAACCTGCTGAATAGTCCAAAATACTTTGTTTTTCACAAGCGTCATTGGAAACAAAGAGCAAAAGAGAAGCCTGCTCTTTTCCAAGAAGAAACATGCCAATTCTGCAGTGAGTGCAGGAGATGGGAGAACATAAAAATTTCAAATCAATACAGACAAAATATTAAAAGAATTTAATGTTTTTACTGATTTTGGTCTTAATCAGGTTTCTTTGTAAGCTGTCTTTATGATTGCACAAAAACTGAAAGATTAAGCCTGTTCAAAGAACTGAGTATCACCATTTTTTGTTTTTGAAATGTTTTTCAGTAATTCAAGAGCTACTAAATTTGTTTTAATTAATAACACTTTTAAATTGTAGAAGGATGGAGAAGTGCATTTGTAAAGTAGCAAGTTTCTTAATATTTCGGATTTTTCCTTTGTCTCTGGTACCATGACTGTTTTCAACCCAGCCTGAAAATATAACACTTAATCTGCACATTGATGGTTATTACACATGACCATGTCTCTGGGCTCTGTCAGAGCCTCTCTGAGGGCTGTTGACCTTGCCCCAATTAGAAGATGTCATTCCCATGGGCTAACAGCAGATCTGTCCTTAACACTCATGCCCTGGGATTAATTTAATGGGTGCAGTGCAAAATGCTACAAAGGTTTCTGTGAAAACAGCTACTATGGAAACAGCTGTTTAAGCATGTACTTGCCTTGGTAGACTTTCAAACCATTTGGACTTTCTTTCTGTGGCAGTCAGTGCTGGCAGATGCCCTCTTATGTTCAGAGGTGAATCTTGTCCCTGGAAAAGTAATTTTGCAAGGGCAAAGAAAGGGCATTGTGGTTTCACTCTAGGAGTCACTGCTTGATCTTTTCCTGACACTGCTGAACAGGCCTTGCTGTCTTGTATATTAGACTGAATTAAATGGAAGATTACAATATTACTGAAAACTTAGTGGTTGCTGAGGGATTCCCCCCCCGCTCCCTTTTCTTAGTAAAATTGAACATTCTCTGTGAATACATGTAGAAGAATAAAAATATTCCCTTTGCAGACTTCTGCTGAATAAGCAAGACTGTATCAGTCTTCCCCAAAATTAAATACCAGCCAGACCTGCTGTTCATATGTGATATGCTTATTTGCATTTTGCTCTGATCTTTTGCCCAAATGAAAAAGCAGGAACTGAATGGGATTTAATTACAGGCTTATTTAAGCATTGTTTTATGGAGACAGTCATGAAGTGTCGTATTTATCTGAGTAGAACTTTTGAAACATGGTCCTTTTTACTCTCCATTTTATCTTCTGAAGAAGGAGATATCTGATGCGTGCTTTTTTGTGTTTTGTTTAATTTCCTTCTGACAGAAGCATACATTTAGTGTAATGACATTCCTGTCATAAAGAAAATAGTGACTTACATTAATAATTTTTTTCTCATTGTAAGTCCTAAGCAAAACAAATTTTTAGGGAATGTAGTTTTATAGGGTTCTATTTAATCAGAGCATGAGGGGGATAATAGACTGGATTAATCTTTCCAAAGTTTGATAGGGCTTTTCTTTGCTTCTCAGAAGAACTTGTCCAATCTAACTTCTGTCAATTTTGGTTTATTGGTTTCTCTGAATTTCTATTAAACTATAGTTATCACCCATGAACCAAACTATTTTACTTGTGGCTTAACCATTTCAATTAACACTAATACCAGACATAAATATTCAGCCATTCTTGGAAGCAATTTATTTTTCAAACTATGTTTACATTATTTTTTTAATGTCGTGATGTTTTTCTCATTTACTAGAAAAGTGCACTAGATATGCTGGTCTGTTTCCACAGGACAACATGTCTGATGGGTGAGCAAGATTTACTCAGTATGATGAAATCATGTTACTAGATGAGTTTTATCCTGATTTATGCTCAAGAGGTGAGTTTGTTTCTGATGATTTTCGGCTTGCAGAATTAGTTCTGTAGAGTTCTAGTGCTAAGTGTTATTTACTAATAATAACATTATGAGAAATACAAGAGAACCTTCTCTTACAATAAAAGCTCTGCCAGTAATAAATTTTTGTATGAAGTCACAATTGAGTGGCATTTTTTTCTTCAATGTTGCCACCATTCAAGGAATACCAAGGTATTTTTAAGTGTTTGTGTATCCATGTAGACAGAGGGAGAGAGAGAGAGACGGGAAAAGAGAGAAAGTGTCTTAACCACAACATATGTTTCTCTGGAGATTCATCTGTTTTCTTCAGTGACAAAGCCACTTGATTATCCCTGTTGGGATTGCAGGCTAGTATAGCTATGGAAGAACAAGCTGGATGCCATATTGCTTAATCAGCCAAGTGGTTGGTTAGTCTAGTTATTTTGTGCAGAGGACAGATGCCATAGCCTCTGGCAGAAACAATATAGCATGAATTTTCAGATCCTGTCATTCTTTGCTAACAGCTGGGAAAAAAAGATATTTGTTAGACAACTAAACTTGGAGTATTGCAAACCAGTAGTATGAAAATCAGTGAGGAAGGGCAGTGTCTTTTCCAGGGTTGGAATATTTCTTGGATAGTAAGGGATTATGTTGAATATTATTTTAAGGACTTTCAGGTTACTCACTTCAGTTGTCAAAGCTACCTTGACAAACCTTCTAGGCCTCTTAGCACAGACACTAGAGAGCAAAGCCAACATTTGACACATAAGGGATAACTTTTAGAATTCAATATAACATTATCCCAGCTCAGAGAAGCACACTCAATGTGAACTTGCAGTAGTTTGTTTCAACTTCATGGTGCATGTACAATGTCACAGAGTGAATAGATAATGTCACCAAGAAAAGTTTTCCTGCTAAGCCAAAAATAAAAAACTTTCACCATTATTAGATTTTATTGTTAAGAATTTCATAAAGGCTTCAAGCAGAGCTCTTAGCACTTTTCTCTTTTCTACAAAGAGTAGACAAATCCTGGTTTAAATTAGTTTAGTATTCACTGAGAATATAGTGAGGAAAATGAGTACAGTTAACTTCCACTTAATAATTTGTTATAATTCAGTTTGGTGTTGTTTAAAGAGAGTAATTCTAGTATGTAACACAGAGGAGTTCTGCAGGAATTTCTCCAATGAAAAGGTTGTCAGACATTGGAATGACTGTGCAGGGAAGTGGAGGAGTCAGCATTCCTGGAAGTGTTTGATAAACAACTGGATGTGGCACTTAAACCTATGGTTTAGTTGACATGGTGGTGTTCAGTCGAAAGTTGGACTCGATCTTGGATGTCTTTTCCAACCTTAATGATCAGATGATTCTATTATTGACCTTTCAAGTAGGTATAGCTTTGTCCCATGCTTACAATGGAAAATCTTGAAGACATTAGTTCCCAGATGATACAAGGGTTTTCTTCGTGTCTGGTTTTTTAATTAAGTTGCAGCTCAAATAAATGCTCAAGATTTCATAGGGCTGGATTGTCCTTTTCTCCTATGCTAGAGATTATGTTGGCTATATTAAGGAGAAATGTTTTATACCTGGAAGCAACAGTAAAGGAGGAAATGGGAGACTGATGTGAAAGAAAACTCATGAATATATGCACTTTTGCAAACAAAAAAACCCCAAACCTGTTCTGTTGTTGCATAATATAAATGTCAAGAATTTAAAATAATCTGTTAACTGAAATGGAAGATCATAATGAAAAGAAAACTAATGTAGAATAATCTGTAACCTTTTAAAAAAGAAATCAATATTGTTTCCAGGAATTAGTTTATTTAGGATCCTGCTAGTACCTCTGAATAAACCCATCCATGACTTTTTCATCATCTTTTTTTATTACTCTTCTGTCAGTCACATTTGCCTCTCTAATTTCATCTTTGTGATCTGATGTGCTCCTATGAGTCTGTGTTCAGAACTATTGTGGTTAAGAGGTACAAAGCTTATTATTTTATGCAAATTCATGAGCTGAAGTAAAACATTCTGCACTTGATTATGTGATACTATTTAATGTCCTTTACTCTATTTAATACTTTAGATTATTAGAATCTGTGCTTTGAATACACTATTTTTCCAATTATCTCATCTATTTTAATTTTTCTCTATGTGGTAAACTTTGGTTATTGGATAATCTCAAAATGAACCTTATTTGTTTAGCAATGATGGCAACAGAACACTTTTGGAAACAAAGTGTAGCATGACAAATGGTTGTTTGAAGGGAGTCTATGCTTTTTTATCTTTAAGAGCAATGGTAAAATCTATGCCTAGACAGAAGTTTCTGCTCACCACTTGAGCAGAAAATACACACTGATGGAAGCGAGAGTTGCACCTCTGACTCCATGGGAGCATTACAAACAGGCACTTTTGGCTTTGGCTCAGAAACTTGTAGTGATGTGAGTTCTTGAAGGTTCAAGTGGAGAACAGGCCTTTTAGCCTGGCCCTTGCATAAGAGATTCATATACTCTGGGTATATGGATTATCCTACATAAAAGGTCTTCATCAGTTTTTACCATATGGTTAAAACATATATACATATTTTTGCTGTTACATCCAGGCACTATGAAGCAGCTGGTATTAATGAATAAAAATAGCCAGCAAAATCCTGGCATGTGGTTGCTAGAAGGAGCAATTTATAGCCAAGGGTCTTTTAGATTACTAGAAAGGAGAAAAAAGAACAACCCCAAAACACATGACCTCTGAAAGTATGTATGAACTCTAAGTTTCATCTGCATTGTGGGCACCTGTATTGCTCAAGGCAACAGAATATGGAACTGATTAAAAGATAGTAATTCCATTTCTATTGCTAAAAATTATAGATAGGGAAGGCAATTGAGGACTGTGCTGTTTTGGGTTTCTATTTAAAACACCTTTGCTCTAGTTTGTCTTTTAGCTGATATTAGTATCAAGACATTGGTAGCTCATGAAGAGATACATTTCTCAGAACAAATTAAATATAACTTTCAAGGTGAGCCATGGAAGGTTGTCTTTCTGTAATGCAAAACTATGAGTTCAAGTAATTTATTTCATAGACATGGTTTAGATTTTTGCCTTTAAAAAATAAATGTGACCTTCCTTCTCCACAAAGCAATGACAAAATTCAAGATTATTACTTTTCAGAAAAATGACTCTTTGTCATTTGACTCATAGCATTTCATAATTGATAGTTACCAAGCAAAAGAGAGAAAAAAAGATCAAAATAAATTCAAAACTGGCAAACAGTTTATGGAATTGCATTTTAAATGCTCCATAATTAATTAAATTAGTTCAAAAAGAATCAGAGTAGCACCTGAATTATGTTACAGTTGGGAAGGAACAGAGATCCTGATCTAGAGAGAAACATGGCACTAGCATTTGTCAAAATTGTCCAGAGAAATTAAAATGAGAAATAGGAATGTATTTTTGTAGTTAGCATGATTATAAGCTGAAACAGTACCTAAAGATCTGATGGTTTCTTTTCTTCTTGTTTCATAAAAAGGCCATAAACCTTTGAAAGGTGCTTTAGACAAAACAAGGCTTAATGTGGGAGAATCCAGGTGAAATACTGTAGGCATAAGGAGGAGCTATACAATGGAATAGAGTTTATCCACAGAAAGGACTCTACAGAAAATACTAATCTCTACTAAAATTTGTCCTGAATGAGAAGTCCCCAGCATTTGTTACTCTGACTGCAGTGACAAATGAACAAGACTTGCAGCAACATTGAGATGTGACCAAATTTTTCTTCCCTATAAGGCTGATGGGAGCATAAGCAGGACACTGATGTAAAAAGTGGAACAACTTATTTCCTGATTATGGATCTATGAACTCCAGAAAAGCCAATAGGGGTAAATGTCTGGTGGTTTTGTGGCTTCATTACAGAAAAGCTCTCGGAGTATGGAAATCATAAACAGCAGGCAAGCAGAGAGTTCTAGCAAGAACTCATTTCACGGTTAAAACTGCTAAACTGTGTTTTAGCTCTTTTTCATTCAAAAGATAATGCTGCTTACCATTGTTAAGTTTAAATTTTTGTTACCCACCATTGTTGGTAATGGGTTGCTAAATGTTTAAAAATGTGCATATTATTAAGCAGTAATATCCGTTCTACATTTCTGTTTGGCAAGTGTGAAATGCATGTGTATGGATGGTTCTAATACATTGCTTTGGCTTTGTGTTTGAAAGCTATCACCTGCATTTTTTGTGGAATTCCAGTGATTATTGTCAGCAACCATTTGCTGTGAATATCAGAGAAACAAGAGAAATAGGGGAGGCATGCTTTGATTTTTCAGCAAGAAATGTATGAAGATGGAAGGTAATTCCAGGTTGGATGTTTACCTAATCCTAACAGAAAATGTAATTGCAAATTAACAAAAAAATCCCAAAACAACAAAACCACAAAACAACCTTTAGGAAAATTAGTGTTTCTTGTAACAGAGTACGAATACAAGCCTTGTACAAAAAAATCAGGCTCACTGTAGTTTGTAAAGATGGACATAAATGTCTGTGGTAGTGAGGCACTTTAAAACCTCCTAGTACAAGTGTTTGCACATAGAATTTTAGCATTTTTCCTGGGCAAATACAATTCCAAAGCTCCCACATGTAAGGCATTTCTAATTTTACCCATCTGAAATTTATCATGTCAGCTGCCAGCCCTGAGTGCTGTGTTGTTTTGTTGCTTGGAGAGGGCTGGAACTCTTCATTTTTGGAAAATTCTTGCTCATAAACTGCAACTGATTCTTCACTGTGACTGAAAAAGTATATAAAAATCCTTGAGTGTTTGATATCAAAGAGTGTCAATCTCCTCTTAAAATACTGTTCTTACTAATGGTTTTCTCTGGAGCTTCATCTTGACAACTTCTAGTGTACAGTGTGTTTTCAAAATGAAAGCGTTGTTTGACTCCCAGAGGTCAGCGGTGCAAGCTCATAAACTGGTAGTGGAGTGATCTCATCACAGAGAGAGCAAGCTGGCCCCTGGAAATTGCATGTGTGTGCAAGTTCTTACCTCTACAGCCTCATGGTAAATTACCTCTCTTTCAGAAGGAATAACACAAGTTAAGTGCTCACACCCATGGGTCTTTTGGAATAGTAGAGCTGCTGTAACTACATGGTTCAGCCCCTGTCTAGGGCACTGTTATCTGGTGGTAGGAAAATGTATGGCAAATAAATATTTATATAAAAATCCTGGGATTTATGTACTCTGTTATGCCAGGGTGATATTATTACAGAGAGCAGTAGCAGTATAAAGTAGGTGCAAGACAGAGATGAATAATAAAATAGCTCCCATCCTTGCCATGGCCATAATACCTTTCCTGATTGATCAAACCAAAAGCTTTTATGTATTTATGTATTTATTTATTTATTTATTTATTTTCCTTGAAAACTGTATTTACAATGAACTGAAGTGTTTCCTTGGCTAGCCTAACACTGTAATTTGAATAAATCTCCAGTTACAGCCCTTTATCAAAATCCTGAGGGTTCTGAAGAATGGATTTTGATGTCACCATTAGGCAGTTGTCCCACACACAAATTAGTGCCAACTGTACCCTATAGAGTACTGTGGATGCTTAAATGTGCTGTTGATTCTGAAGAAAAAACTTATTTTGCCAGACTACTCTCTGTCATCTTAAAAGTGGGAGTCTTAGGATACATATAAAATGTCTAAAATATAAAAAAAAAGATAAACCTATGCAAAATCTCTCTTAAAATCCACAAAAACTATTGTGAACTTTTGATGTACAAGAACTTGAAATACCTCTTCTCTGTGTTCAGTATACTGGGGAGTCCATTCAGATGTATGGGTTGTCTTATCTAATGATGTTTTTAAATTGACTGAAAAGAAAATAACTCCTTAAAATCTCATTGTACAAAAGTATGCTGTTATTGCATTCCATTATTGAGAGTGATAAGAATTTCAGAGATCTCAGTGGCTGTTTTATTGCTGGCATACATGGCACATGCCTGCTGAGATGAGCACTGTACATTAGAGTTAAATGGGAAGCAGTCTGCTTCCAGACATTGCAACCTTTAAGTATCATACAAGAAGAAAACACGGCAAGATAAGAAAATGTAATGGCAATAAGGCATCCTGTGATGAAAAACAAATGCAGAGTACATTTCTGTTTATAAACTTTTTAAATTCCTTTATTTTCTTTCCATGCTTGAAATATGACTGTACTGTCGTTTACCCTCAGAACAAGGCCTGAGGTGGTGATTTGATTAATCTTGATAAGCAGTGCTAGGTACAACTGTGGGAGGAGGTCAAAGGTTCATATGAGCACCACCTGGCTCCATTAGTTTTGTTCCAAGTATAGCTTTTTACACTAGTTAACTCTGGGAAGTCTTACTTATCTATGACCTGCAAAATTGCATAAGTGAGCACAGGAATGTAAATGTTCAATGAGTAGCATGAAAAAGTTTAAAAAATACTTTATAAAGGTTGTTTAAATATTTTAATAAATAATATAAACTTTTTTTTAATGTATGATGAGGACAGCATAATCTTTTTCCCAGCAGGCCTTTATGTCAAAAGAGTTTATTTATAAATTCCTCCTGTGTCTAGGTGTTATGTAAGCTAAAAGTCCCTTGGCTATAATAAATATTGGTTAGCTGACCTTTTAAATCAACATTTTAAATAGTTTTGTTTCAGCCCAAAGTTATTTGTAAATGAAACAAATGTCCTTATTTATTACTTATTGATTATATTACTTTTATTTTTAAATGAAACTAAAATATTACTTATTTTAATCCTTATTGTCCTTATTTATTACTCACATGGAATGAATTCACTTTTCCATAGAAATATGATGATGAAAACATTACATTGGACTGAAAGTAAAGATACCTGATTCATTACTCATCATGCAAGTTTATGGTAGAATAGCCCAATAACACATGCAAGAGTGCTATAATTTGTTTGTTTTTGTATTCTAAGGGCATCTTGGAGACTCTTTGAATATTTCCTTAGTCATCTTTCCACAACTTCAGACCAGATGCTAGCTTTTCAGGAAGAGGACTGTTGGAATTCTAAGACCCTGTGGGAGAAAAGAAGTAGGATCTTTCACAAGAGTGCCTACCTAAAATATTATTATTATTTTTTTTAAGTGACAGCTATTCCAAAAAGACCTGAGGTTCCTAGGAAACATGAAGGAGGACATGAAGCACGTGTGGCCATGCACTGGAATGAGCCCATGGGAGGACCACTAGTATCATTAGAGAACTTCAGCACATGAAGCACAAGAGGAGAGAGCAGGCTTTGTTCAGCCTTTGGGAAGTCTAAAGGGAGACCTTGTGTCTGTCCACTGCTGCCTGGTGGGTTTAGAGAAGACAAACACTTGTTGGAGGTGCATAGCAAGAACTAAGAGGCAACAGACACAAGGGGCAACAAATGAAGTTGTTAGGTATCAAAAAAAAATCATATTCACGGCAAGGGGTAGTCAAATATTTAAAATAGTTGCTCAGAGAGGAGGTGAAATATCCACCTTAATATCCTTGGGGATATTAAAAATTTACCTGGACAAGGTTCTGAGTAACCTGCTTTGAGCAGGGAAGCAGATGAACTTCAGAGGTCCTCTCTGAATTATTCTATGAACCCTGGGGGAGAAAAGGGAAGAACAAAAGGGTTCATTTAGAAAAAAATAATCTTACTGATGTGACTTGTGTATTGCAATGTTAAAACTGACCCACGGAAGAAAATCTGGACATTTGGGATGACATGTCTTGGAAAAAAAATCCAGATGAACTCTCTCCCCATCCTATAATTCAACAAAGTTATTTATCTTTGTACTTCTTCACCTTTCTCAGCCGTAGGGAACATCTGTTCCATGGGAGTTACCATCTCTTCATTAATTTATATCTGCAGATGGGGAAAAGAAAAGGGAAAAAAGATAAGAAAAAGTGAAATTCCGGATAAACCCAGGAGAAATAACATTTTCTTGATTGTTTTTTCACTGTAGCCTTTCTCACACTTAAGGAAGTTTTCCTTGCAAACTCTAAGAAAGCAATTTTTACTAAAGATTGCCTTAGACCTCCTATGATTTCCATAAAATAGATCCACACGCTTTTAAGATCAAAGCAGAGTGTTGCTACAATAAAATAAAAAAAAACCCAACCAACTAATAAAAATAAAAATGGAGTAAATAACTTTTTGAGTAAATGAAATATGGTTGGTAAGAAGAGGCATGACATGTTTAAAGGTTTCCCATGCCCCCACTCCCTCTCAGTTCTTCTGTCTGCTCTGTTTTTACAGGCTTGTCCCTACCATTGTCAATTCAGTGCCTCTTCCTTTATGAAGTTCTGTGCTGCAACTCTTTGGCCTTTGCTGCATCTTGTAATCCCTCTGGCCTTCTTCCACTAATCTTGCCTTGTGTCTGCCAAGCACAGTCGTTTGCACTTCTCTTCAAGTTGTCCACCTAATTTCTTAGAGGAGCAATGAAATGTCGAAAAAATGAAAGAAAATAATAATCTTGTCTGTCACACAAGTTTTAGGCATAAATCCGGTTTCTCTTGTTACGAGCTTCCTCTGTAAAGCAGAGCTTGCAAGAGATCGTGGCATAGTTCCTGTGGAGAAGGAGAAAGAATATTAAACTACCATCTTGATTTGTGGGCAGAAAAAGGAGCTTGGATTTGAGGAAGATTTGCTTATGTTGTTGGACAAATGAGTGTCTAGATTCTGGAACTTGTAAGCCAAGAGGGAAGGAATATTTTGCTACTTCTTTTCCACTATAAACTCACTATACTCTAGAGATAACTCCTTTCACCTGTATTCTTATTTTTACAGGAAAGGGAACATCAAGTGTATTTTGTACCAGAGCCCAACTGTGTTGAACAACTGTATGCACATTGTTTTATTTTTTTTCTCTTTGTCTTTTTTATGATTCTATTGTTCCCATATGTGTTCATTCCAAATAAATATCTACCAACTTTCTTTGGAGCAGTCAGAAACCGCTAATGAGCTGTTACATAGCAGCTGTGTCAGATTACTACCAGTTTTCAACCAAATTCTCTGCCCTTCTTGCTCTTCTTGCATCTGCTCCAGAGCAGCACTGGAGATTTCTGACTGCTGATGAACTCAAGAGTTGTTAAAGCATTCAAAACTGTGCAGCTTCAGCTTCATGAACATATCCAAGATGGGCCTTTGCTAATGTGTCTTCAAAATGTCAATTATGGGCACAATCATTTTACAAAACAGCCAGAAGCTTAGGTCTTGTGCAGGTTCATGCTATAGAACAATAAGTAAAATCAGAATGATCACATCTAGCATGACTGTACCAGATTAGGATGTGCTTTTCTTTTCCACTTCTGTCTGATGCTTTGAATGTCATAAATGGTCTCCTTGTTGGTCTTTGACCAACTGCTGTCATGCCTTTGCTCTTTTCACTGCCACTTTTTTCTTCTCATCCCACAGGCAGCTGAACAAGTTGCATGCCAGAAGCTCAGTGGGAGCTGGAAAGAGCATTAAAGTGTCCTTTTGGCTTTATTTCAGTATCTTTGCCAGATCCTGATGTTGGGTGGAACCCGGAAAGTTTTCACATAAAAAAACAATTGAGAAAATACCATTGATAATACTAATTTGGTTTTTAACAAACTTGAAACCATCTTAAAACTTAGAGTAACCTTCTAGAGTGGTTTATTTGTTTGATGTGGTTACTCAGTGATAATGAGTACATTTTTAAAAAAATTTGACATAGGAAATATGAAGTCTGGAACTTGTACTTTTAAATGCTCAAAGTCTTCTGGATCAGATACATTATTTAAAAAAAACAACAAATTAACAGCTCATACCCACCCCTTCAACCTCCATCTCCCCCCAAACCAAGCTAAAGTCCCAAAACAAAAGATCCCCCAACTTTTTGATTGCAGTTATGACTTCTGCAAGAGGAGGGGGGAACTGCATCTGTGTCCTAGCACTCGAACTTCTTGTCTCAGTGTTTTTGGTACACTGCTCTTATTATAAATAGAGTAAATTCACTCTCCAAAAGAAGGGCTCTCTTATGGTTAAGATCTAGACTGTGTCTTAGAAGAATGATGGTGCCGTTGGTGTCCCTCTACCCTCGGCTTTGCTGCCTCCTTCCCGTGCCATCTGGAACAAGGCACTGTGACCTGATGTCCAGAGGTGTCCAGCTGTGTGGGTTGCAGCTTTTCCACAGCCTGGATAGCTCATGCTTCTCTGCTCTACCACAGCTGTTGCTTCTGCCTTTTTGGTGAATCCACCCCTTCATAGGCTTCTAACTCCTTCTGGTTTCATTGTTCCTAGCCTTGCATTATCTATCTCTTGATCCTTTCTCTAGGAGGAGTCTTTTCCTCTCTATTTAAATGTTAAATTTTATTGTAAGCCCAACACCACTTTTCTGTAGCCGTTAGTGAATCGTATAATACAAATAATCATGTCTTAATGGAGTTGAATTAAAAGACATCTCTGTCAAAATTGATGCAGAGAATAAATAACTGTACTTTTTCTGACTCCTCAATGGATAATTTTGATTTTTTCTAGACTCCATTTAATTAAATTTCCAGGGCTATCAAGTGCGAAGTAGTATTGAATATTGTATCAGTACTTAGACATAGGTCTTCACTGACTCATGTTGTAATATGAATCTCATGTTTAAGTAAAAATCTCATAAACAACATTATGGAAATTCAGAGCCGTCTCCAAAAGTGTCACTGTGTAACAATGCAATGTGGATGACCAGTATAAAACTAAAACCCTGCCATACAAACACATTTAAGAGTGGTAAATGGTTCTTAACAATCCTCAATGAGTGAAAAATACAGGGGAAAAAAGTCACTGATGATGCATAGCAAGCGGTTGAAGATCAGAATAAATCCCTGATACTTTGCTTTCTAATCTGTTGGCCTAAAAATTATTTCTTCACAGTATTAATAAAGGACATGAAGAGTAGATTAAAGGATCAGATTAAAGGATCAGAAAGTTCATCAGATATCAAAGTGCTCTTCAGAAATCTGACAACACTATCTGTGGCCCCAGAAAGCCATAGGCAGATAATCCCCACTAATTTTTAACTTGTTATGGATCCTAAGAGCAGCAATTACAATCCTGTTTTCTCAGACAAAATTTCCACTGAATTTCGTCTTAGTGAAGACCAGAGGATAGGATATCTTCTGTGTTTGAACTCAACACTAAAAAATCTCCTCCCTTAATCTTTGATGTTGACTTCAGAGTTGTTTCTAACAGGTTTTCCTTTTAATAACATGCTTGCATCAGAATGGCAACTTTGCCTGGATAGTTCATTGTATTCATAAAAGTTTATATCAGAGCACAGACCTCACTGAAGTGTTTTTTTGTATCACTAGCAATTCAGCAAATAATAAACTTTTATTTTCATTCAAACTGATCCGAACTGTTGGAACAAAATAGGCTCTTTTTGTGGGAATGGACTTTGCATAAAGACACTCAACTAGCCAACAGTAAACTGTACTTTAAAAAAATTCTGTCAGTGGTTTGTGTTTTAAAAATATTGTAAAAATAATCTCTATCTGCAGTCAAAAGAACTGCACTCACATGTATCACAAGAACAATCTTCCAAACAACTGGCTGAAGCAGGAGGTTCCAATTTCTCAGAGCTTAAAGGGCTCCTGGCAGAGAGGAAAGCTGTGTCGTATACATGCTGACAAGTACGAGATAAGCAAGCACTTGCAGTGTTGTTGGTTTAATTACCCTCCAGTGTCTAATTGTGATCCCCCCTTGGGAAATCAGTACCGAGGATACAAGTTTAAGTCAGGCTCTTCCACTTCTTTAATAATTGCAGATTTTGGCAGAAAAAAATAGGACCTGGCTTTAAAAGGGTGAAGGCTACAATGACAGTAAAACTCAAAAGAAACATCTCTCTTTAGAACAGTATCCAGATCTATGATGAAAAAAAAATTACAAAAGCAGAATACCTGTTTTCTTTTTAGGTATTAGATAATTATATGTAGCCTGTATAGCAGGCAATTAAGCAGAGCTTCTGGGTACCTCCTTTAATACACATAAACATAGTTAAAGGAACTAATAGTAGGATTTGAAAAATAAACTTCTATTAACATAAATTATGCTTGACGTCCCATGGGATTGAGGCAGATTCTGTCAGATTTTTCTGGCACATTTGAATGTTTTCTTCTTTACTCCAGTGGTAAAGTCATATGAGGAAATATTACCTATCTGGTAAAGTGGTTACTGTTTTCTACTCTTGGACATGAAGAAGTTGATCTTTTTGCATGAGGAAAGAAATGCAATCACTTTATGGTGTGCAAATACTGTAGATATTTACCCTTGAGGGTGGATGACATTACATTTGTATTAATAACATATAATTGTATTCCCTCTGCCTTTGAACAATATTGCTGATATTTATTTCATTTCTAATTTCCATGTTTTCACAGTCAATATTTGAGAAGGCCTTTTAACCATACCCTGCTTTTAATATTCTAATTGTTATTGTTTTTTTTGTAATTATAATATTTTAATTTCTCTCCCATTTAATTATATTTCTCTAGTAGTCTAACTAGTCTAACTAGTAAAATGCACAGCATAAGAGTGCATTGCTAGCAGCTGTGGCTTTTTACTTAACTAACAGCAGAGGACCACCTCTTTGGTCCTTGATGTGATATAACCTTATGCCATGATTTCCTGCTTTGCTCTCAGAGAAAAGTCTTTGGGGACCAAGCTCAAGCTGTTTGTTTTGCTTTGCTTTGTTTTATTTTATTTTTCCACAACTCCTAATACATTAGGGCCATGTTCTCAGCAGGTCTTCCAGTCACTGTTGCAGTATACTTACATAATAACATTAACTCTATTTAATAAATCCTTCTTCCAGTTGACTGTTAGTGTTATCAATTATTTTTTATACAACTATACTGAGTTACCTACCATCCCCCTTCCATATTTATTTTGTTATTTACAAATCAATTTACAAATAATTTTTTGTATATCTCTGTTTTTAATATTCAGAATATTTCCCAGATCAGTATAGTATTTCATATTTGTTGTTGGTTTTATCAAAAAATTCAATGATAAATAGATTATTAAGTATAAAATTGAGATATAAAACATTCTTATCTTCTGTGATACTTTGCGTGGTTGTGTTTTCTATGTTTCTTTGCTTCCTTGAAAACTTCTGATAGCAGTGATAGAGACTTGATTAGAATGTAATTTAGATTGAAGGTTATGTGCCTGAGAACAAGCCTTACTCTCTTATAATGGAAGAAAAGGCATAAAATCCAGGCTTGTGATGTCTGTACCATGCAAATACTACAGAACAAAATTTTTCTCGGCATAATCACAGAGCAGATTACTTGTATTAGTCAACAGGGTCAGTAAGTCCTCATTATTTGCTGTAAACCATAATGTGACTCGTGAAAACGCACCTGCGAAGTCTCTGAGGCTGAGGAATGTTAGCAGCTGAATGCATTCCGTGGAGGCACGTCCCAGGCTGCTTGCTGGGTTCTTGCACTGTTTCCTTGTCATGTGTCTGACCACTTGTGGAGACAGGGGCTCAGTGGACTGTCGATGTGACCCCATGTGCCTGTTCTTGCATCCTTCCAGAGTCTACCAGAGCACATTTCCCCCCACACACCGTCTGCGGACCTCTGCTCCCCCGTGGACCTCCAGGGGCTTCAGGGGCACAGCTACCTCACCATGATCTGCACCATGGGCTGCAAAGGAATCCCAGCTCTGGCACTTGGAGCACCTTCTGACTCTCCTTCTGCACTGACCTTGGTGTCTTCAGGGCTGTTCCTCTCACATGGTCTTAGTCCTCTCTTCTCTGGCTGCTGTAACTTCTGTGCAATAACTTCTGTTTCCTTATCTTCAATAGCTTATCCCAGAGGTGCTGCCACCATCGCTGACATGGCTCAACCTTGCCAGCAGTGGGTCTGTCTTGGAGCTGCTGATGGTGGCTCTGTCAGACATGGGGGATGCTTCTGGCAGCTTCTCTCAGAAGCCATCCCTGTGCTCCTGCACCTCCATCTACCCCCGTGTTACCAAAACCTTGCCGTGCAACCCCCATACAGCATTTCAAAGGAAAGGATAATTTGAAGGTAAGTGAAGAATGGAATTAAGTGCAAAATGTCTTTACCAAATGTAGGTCACAGCCAACTAATCTGATAGTGTTTTTTAAAATTATAATATTTGCCAATGCAACACACTTGGATCCTAATAACAATCTTCCTGAAGTCAAATACTGAAATTTAGTAGACATCAGACAGAGTTGAATCAGCCCCAGTGTTTGTTTGACAATCATCAAGCAGTTCTTTCTGTTTGTCATTAACAAAAATAGAGTTGTCAGGACAGTTTGCTATTTTGCTGATGTTTGGCTTTCTAGTGTTATGCTAATAAAACCTTTTTGTCAGCAGATGCAAATTAGACCTTATTTAGCAACAGCAAAACTTTTTGACAAACCACTTTTTTTCATGCAGAGTTGTGTTTTTAGTGCTGAATGGAAACCACATGAAGAAGGCAGATATAAATTTCTTAATGCAAATCTGCAATGCTGTTTTTGCTGACTTTTTTCCTCCCTCCTGCTTTCATGTGCTATTAATGTAAGACTCATGTCCAGGTATGTCCTATTATGTTAATCATGTCCAGATAGGTCCTATTAATGTAAAACTCTAGCCTTCCACAGATTCTTAGAAAACTCAAACAGGATCGGAGACAGAAAAAGTTTGATACTGTAATTTGACTAAGGTCACTTGGAAAGAAAATGCAAATGAATCTAAAGAAAATACAGGATCTTCCTGCAGTAAAGGCCCAAATTTAATTGCTTAGGTTCTTACTAAATGCCCTGAGACAGTCTTGGGATATTACTTTTTATGTTAAGAAAACAAACATAACTTTCCTCTTTTATATGAGAAATGAAATCTAATTTATTATGTTCATAAAGGCACGACATTTCTGGTATTTGAGAATGAAATTCTGTTGAACAGCAGGAAATTATGGCTGGACTTGGATAGAACTGTGTAGCTGTCACATGCTGCCTGGGATTCTCCATTAGCTAGAGTAGTAAAGGCTTGTATTTTAATGAAGAAAGTCTTATTACTGTATCACCATGAAGTTCTTAGTTGTAACAAATTTATCACAATAAATATGTTTACCAACATGGGTTCAGTACTGTATGTAGAAAATGAACTGTTCTATAAATGATGGCATGGTAAAAAGAATAATATTTCTCCTTAAATGTCAGAAACTGAGTTAATGAGAAGAAGAAACATATATAAAATGAAGAAGTGGATTCCAGTCACTTCTTTCACTTTATTTAGGCAGGAATAAAAAAGACAGCCACCATATCTCCCTTTCATTTGATTAACTTTGTAATTTGCTGCATGCCAAAAACACTGGGTATATTCTTTGAAAGACCACCAGAAAGATATGAATGCATTTTTATTATTTGGAAGACTACCAGAATTATACTAATGTATTTCTGTTCACAGAGCATGGAGTTAAAAGGCATGAGGCTCAAAAATGAGCAATAGAGAAGCTGAAAAGCTGCAATGATTCCCCCTAATCCTGTTTGAATGCATTGACATCCTAACACAACTCAGGCCATAGGCTGAAAAAATGATGCCAAACAATGTATATAAGATGAAAACTGCTAACCTCTTCTAATTTTTGCAGGTAAATCTTTGCGCTGTGGAGATTTTAAAAAATAATATAGAAAACCAGAGTGTCTTTAAAGCACAGACAAATTCCTTAATTGGGGTCTTCTTTAGCTGGTATCTGTTTAATCAGAAATGAGACCTCTGTTCATATTTTCTTTGCTTTCTGCATGTCAGATATCAAGACATTTATATTACAAAATAAAATTTAAAAGCAGGTCCTGCAGTAGGAGAAAACTTTTGTGTTCCTTAAGATTCTTATGTTTTAAGTACCCATGGGGAATGCTTTTCATTAGCTGGAGTTTGAAAGAAACAAATGCTATTCTGCAGGCCCATGTTTGTCATTTGTTGATAAGCAGTCAAGAAGTCAATGTGACCCATATGTCCAAACAATATACTGCTGGACATATTTCTCCTAATGCACTGCAAATGAGATCATGCATTGTATAACTAGCATATGCATTTATTCTCTCATATTTTCCTTTGTAGAAAATTATAAAATAATATTTGGCACAGTAATGTAAGCGGTTTTCTTCCTTTATTAGTCTTTTTCATGAAAGGCAAAGATAATGTGATTGGTCCACTTCCATTCAGCTATTTTCAGCAAGATGAATGAGAAATTATCATTGTGAATTATTATCCTGATCCATATTCCAGACTACCTGTGAAAATGGAAGCAAATGGTGGACAGCAGCAGGGATGTTCTAAGTGCAGTTGTGTCTGTGGTGTCATGCAATACATGAGCACTGGTGAGGCCACACCGCAAGAGCTGTGCCCAGTTCTGGGCCTCTCACTGCAAGAAGGACACTGAGTTACTGGGGCATGTCCAGAGAAGGGCAGTGGAGCTGGGGAAGGGTCTGGAGCACAAGTCCTGTGAGGAGCAGCTGAGGGAGCTGGGGGTGTTCAGCCTGCAGGAAAGGAGGCTCAAGGTGACCTTATCACTCTTTACAACTGCCTGAAAGGAAGCTATAGCTGGGTGGGTTTGGTCTGTTTTCCCAGGTAATAAATGATAGGACAAGTGGAAATGACTCCAAGTTGCACCTGAGAAGGTTTAGATTGAAGAAAGGTTTAGATATTAGGAAAAATTTCTTCACTGAAAGAGTGGTCAAGAATTTGAAGAGGCTGCCCAGGGATGTGGTGGAATCACCATCTCTGAAGGTATTTAAAAGACATGTCGATATGGCACTTAGGGAGATGGTTTAGTGGTGGATTTGGCAGTGTCAGGTTTGCAGCTGGACTTCATGAGAAGTCCTGAGAAAAGCTTCAAGATGGAGTGAGATCTCGGAGAACAGTGGCTAGAAATACTGTATGGTGTGCTAAAATTGGCCAAAAATGTTGATTTGTCTCTTAGCTGTATTCTACTTTGGACTAGGAGAATAAAAAGCTGCTTTCAGTTTTACTCATGCCTTTATGAATAATTCTGAAAAATGTAGAGAAAACACAGATACCAACAGTGGATGAGGTGCTCCCTTGTGCTTTGTTCCATGCAGAGCTGAGATTCTGTCTTGTCTCTCCCCTGCATTCCCTTCTTAATACATCTGAAAGGCATGACAGTTTCTTAAGTCACAGCATAGCTCTGAGAAGTTTGCCTTCATTAATTCCATTTTCTCCTGATTGTTGGTCCCTGTTCCTTAGGTATGGACTGCATGTCATAGTTCAAAATGTATCACTATGTATTTACATGACGGGCTTTTACAGGTAGCTTCTCTACCCGAGTGGCAATGTTTTTTCACTCATTAGCAGCTTAGATTGGTTTTTCCCTTTGTTGCCAGTTAGCTTTTTTCCATCTTTCCAGCCAGCCCCACAGAGCATTGGCTACCATCCATGAATCAGTGTAAAGGTAGAGCTTTGGCCACTTCTCTCTTTCAGCAATGTCCAGGGCCAGCTGAACGGCTTTGAGTTCAGCAAGTTGACTTGATCCACCTTCTCCTTCAGTAGCTTGTGCAACCTGTCGTGTGGGGCTCCATATGGCTGCTTTCCACTTCCAGTTCATCCCCACGATGCGACAGGAACCGTCAGTGAAAAGAGCGTAGTGAGTTTCATCTGCTGGCAGTTGGTTGTATGGCGGGGCTTCATCAGCCCGGGTCACTTGTTTTTGCTTCTTTTCATTGGCAAGACCAAAATTTTCACTTTTTGGCTAGTTTGTAATTATTTTTAAAATCCCAGGGCGATTTGGGTTTCCAATACGGGCGCGCTGTGTGATGAGGGCAATCCACTTGCTCCATGTGGCATCAGTGGCGTGGTGGGTAGAGGGGACCTTCCCTTTAAACATCCACCCCAGCACTGGTAGTCGGGGTGCCAGGAGGAGCTGTGCTTCTGTGCCAATCACCTCTGAGGCAGCTTGAACTCCTTCATAAGCAGCCAAGATCTCCTTCTCTGTTGGGGTGTAATTGGCTTCAGGCCCTCTGTAACTTTGGCTCCAGAATCCCAGAGGTCGGCCTCGGGTCTCACCAGGTACCTTCTGCCAAAGGCTCCAGGACAAGCCCTTGTTCCCGGCTGCAGAGTAGAGCACATTCTTCACCTCTGGTCCCGTCCTGACTGGGCCGAGGGCTACAGCATGAGCGATCTCCTGCTTGATCTGGGCAAAGGCTTGCTGCTGCTCAGGGCCCCAGTGGAATTCGTTCTTCTTCCAGGTGACCAGGTAGAGAGGGCTCACGATCTGGCTGTACTCAGGAATGTGCATTCTCCAAAAGCCTATGGCACCTAGGAAAGCTTGTGTTTCCTTCTTGTTGGTTGGTGGAGACATTGGGGTGATCTTATTGATGACCTCAGTGGGGATTTGGTGCCCCCCGTCTTGCCACTTTACTCCCAGGAACTGGATCTCTCGGGCAGGACCTTTGACTTTGCTCCTCTTGATGGCAAAACCGGCTCCCAGCAGAATCTGGATGATCTTCTCTCCTTTCTCAAATACTTCCATTGCCGTGTTCCCCCACACAATGATGTCATCGATGTATTGCAGATGTTCTGGAGCTTCACCCTTTTCCAATGCAGCCTGGATCAGTCCATGGCAGATGGTGGGGCTGTGTTTCCACCCCTGGGGCAGTCGGTTCCAGGTGTACTGCACGCCCATCCAGGTGAAAGCTAACTGAAGCCTGCACTCTGCTGCCAGAGGAATGGAGAAAAATGCATTGGCAATGTCAATGGTGGCGTACCACTTTGCTGCCTTGGACTCCAGCTCGTACTGGAGTTCCAGCATGTCCGGCACGGCAGCGCTCAGCGGTGGAGTCACTTCATTCAATGCACAATAGTCCACAGTCAATCTCCATTCTCCGTCAGACTTGCGCACAGGCCAGATGGGGCTGTTGAAGGGTGAGTGGGTTTTGCTGACCACCCCTTGGCCCTCCAGCTCACGGATCATCTTGTGGATGGGGATCACGGCATCTCGATTTGTCCTGTACTGCCGGTGGTGCACTGTGGAGGTGGCAATTGGCACTTGCTGCTCCTTCACCTTCAGGAGTCCCACTGCAGATGGGTTCTTTGACAGATCAAGCAAGGTGTTGAATTGCTTAATGCCTTCTGCCTCTACAGCAGTTATTCCAAAAGCCCACCTGAGTCCCTTTGGGTCTTTGTAATAGCCATTCCTGAGGAAGTCTATGCCTAGAATACACGGTGCCTCTGGGCCAGTCACAATTGGATGCTTCTGCCACTCCTTCCCAGTCAGGCTCACCTCAGCCTCCAGCAAAGTCAATTCCTGTGATCCCCCTGTCACCCCAGCAATAGAAACAGGCTCTTCCCCAACATGTTCTGATGGTATTAGGGTGACCTGTGAACCAGTGTCAACTAATGCCCTACGTTTTTGTGGCTCTGATGTGCCAGGCCATTGGATCCACACCGTCCAAAAGACCCGGTTTTCCCGTGCCTCTCCCTGGCTAGAGGCAGGGCCCCTCCAGCACTGGTTATTATTTCCTTCCTGGGCATACATGTTGGAGGTTCCCTCAAGGGGATCTGACAAATCATCCTCCCTTTTGTAGTACCCTACATCTTGGTTATGGGAAGTTGAGGCTACCTTCACTTTAGTGGAGCTCCCTTGGTTAGTGTTTCCCTCCCTGAGTTGACGCACCCACGCTGCCAGGGCAGAAGTGGGTTTCCCATCCCACCTCCTCATGTCTTCCCCATGGTCACGCAGAAAGAACCACAGGTCAGCTCGTGGGGTGTATCCTCTCTCCTTAGCTGGGGGACGTTGGGCTCTAACTCTGGGATCTGTGACTCACACTGGTGCTGCACTGACCTTCCTCATCTCCTCCCTCACCCCTCTTATGTCCTCCTTGAACTCCTCTCTGAGTTCCCTAATCAC
Source organism: Cinclus cinclus (assembly GCF_963662255.1). Lineage (NCBI taxonomy): Eukaryota > Metazoa > Chordata > Aves > Passeriformes > Cinclidae > Cinclus > Cinclus cinclus. The sequence goes on from NC_085050.1 coordinate 50,298,155, forward strand.
GGCAGAGACCTGAGCCTGCATGGGGCCATTCATTATACTCTCAGAATTTCTGAGCTTATCGGCAACAGAACCCACTGTCTCGTGGTTGGTGTCAGCATTAATGGCTGCAATGAATGTGGTGTATTGAGATGGCCCCAGGTGTGCCAGATTCCACAACATCTGCCCTGTGCACCTGACCTTGTCGGGGTCATTGTCATGTTGTCCACCCCTCCCAAAGAGTACTTCCAGTATTGCTACTTCTCTCAGCTGTTGGATCCCCTCCTCAGTGGTTTTCCAGCGCATTCTATGGTGGTGCTCCTGCATTCTCTCTCTATGGACAAACCTCTCTCTTACACTCATTAAAAGCCGCTCCCAGAGGGAAAGGGGGCCTGGTTCCCTTACGAATATGTGATCCACACCTGAGTCCTGGGTCAGGGGTCCCAAATTCCTTGCCTCAGTACCATCCAGCTGCACACCTGTACCCATAAGGTCCCAGACCCGCAGTAACCACGTTGTAAAAGCCTCACGGCCCCTTCGTACAACATCTTTACGCAGATTACGGAGACTCTCGTACGACAGGGACTCCGTGACGATCTCAACCTCTGGCTCCCCTGCTGGTTGTGAGGGCCCTGCTTTCTGATTCTTATTATCCAGGTGCTTTGTTTTCACCCTAGACTTTTTAGTTTTCACAGGGGCAACTGCTGCTGGCTGTGAGTGCCCTTGCAGTTCAGCTGGAACCTGGAGAGATGTAACATTTGTGGGTTCCACTGCTGCACCATCAGGTTCTCCCTCTTTAAGGCAGGGGGAGAGTTTCTCAAGAGTTGGGGAAAGGTACTCCTTCAGCATTTGGCCCATCTCCTTCACTAGAAACCCCACCCACTCTGGATGGTTCCTTTCTGAGGTGAGCTCTGGGGCAGAGTCAGGCTCAGGGGCAACATTTTTAACTTTTGGGGCAGGGTTAGGTTTAGGGGCAGCATTCTTAATTTTTGGGGCAGGGTCAGGCTCAGGGACAGCATCCTTAGTTTTTGGGGCAGGGCCAGGCTCTGGGGCAGAATCCCTATTTTTGGGGGACGTATTAGGGTTGTCATCCAAGTCAATCTCCCCTCATCTCTGAATGTTAAATCAAACAGGTTTACAAGGCCTATTAGCAATGTCAGCCACTGTATGATATCATTACCACTTAGAAGAGATTTGAACCCTTCAAAAACTGGTGGAGCAGACCAAAAAAACTGTGTAAGGGGTTGGGACAAAATTTTTCCTGGTGTCATATCCTCACAGTATGTACCATTGTTAAAGTAACCCCAAAAACATACAGTTAGAGTGTGGTAGCCCTGAATCTATGTACCCACCTTCCAGAGGAAGTTAAAAATCCATTAATTTCTCATGTTATCAGCCCACAAAAGGAACTAGATAATAGTTACAGCAGCCTGAGTTATAGGACCCATGTTCAAGTAAGGGATTGCAGAGATAAAGCTGTGGCCACATGGAGCCCAAACCACGGTAAGCTGGACATGATGCCACCTAACACAAAACTGAGGTTACTCAAGAGCTGTTATTCCTTTCTCACCTTTTCCTCTCAATGCCCTCGGGCCCCACGTTGGGCAGCCAAAATCTGTCCTAGTTTGAGAGACAGGTGTTTGCTAAGGAAAACAGAAGCCTCCCTTTGAACTGAAAAATGTGATCCTTCCTTATTATGATTTTGAAATTAAGGGAGCTCTCAGGCAAAGGTATGGGGTAGGAATAACAGTTCTTTACTAGTATATCTAACAAGACAAACAAGAACAACAACAGCTATGAAATTACCCACAAACAGAACAGTAACTCAGTCCCAGTGTTTTTTGGCTGCAGGCACCTTTTCCCTGAGCTGCAGTTCCCGGTGCTGGGGGCGGGCGGGTCCCGCAGAGCTGCAGGAGGGCTGGGGGTGATGGCAGCGCTGTCCCAGGGGGAGAGAGAGATGGAGAGAGAGCTCTCCGCTCACGGTGTGGGTCCCAGTGCTCAGCAGAGTGCTGGATGGTGGCAGGTTACAGCGAGATGGGAGCAGGGCAGGGTCCCACAGCAGTGAGGATGGCTCCCGGTGATGGGATGGCAGGGATGGAGCTGAGGCAGCGATCGTCCTTCTCGTCCGAACTCTGCGGGGGAAATGGGCTGAGCCAGAGCCTTCCATTTCCTCTTCTGGATGTTTGGATATCGAGGGGTTTCCCTCTTCTCTCCCCTCCCCCCTGCCACCAGGGCCCAGTCAACAGGTACCTTAGCATGACAATGGGGAAAATTCCACAGAGGGAAAAGGGAGAGAACCAACCCCCAACAGCAGGTTACTAGGAAATTCAGGACTTTTTGTCTTGAAAGCCTGTCGTCCTTAACTGCTGTATTTAATATGCCTATTGTCATCATCATAAAGGACTTCTGGAATGTGTAGACAAGGCTTATTTGAGTGTCATTTAATAATGCAGAACCCCACATGAGTAATGCAGTTTGATATTTTTTCTAATACTGACACAAACGCTTTGGTTTTAAGCCTATTAGGGTGCCTTGCTCAAGATTTAAACAGAATGTGATGTAGAAAGAAATCAGAGGTGTCATAAAATTCTGTATGTTTCATCCATGCAGTTACATTTTCTGGAATAAGAAAGAGTTCTTCGTGTCTTTGTTAAGAGTATTCCTTTCTCAAACTGTCAACTACTATTTGTTACCTTTGTAAGTTCAGTACCTGTCAACTGTACACAAAATGTACTAAGACAGCCTGCAAAGAGGGACTAAGAAGAAAAAAAGCACTTTTTTAGGGTCTTAGATTCACTCTCAAGGATTCTGAAAGTCATTGTAAAATATATTTTGGATATGAAACTTAGAAAAGGCAGAGGATTACTGTTAGCTCTGTATTAAGTTAATCTTACATAAATTTAATGTCCTGGAGTCCTCTCAAGATATCTGACCTGCAGGTATCTTGTCTTCTATATACTACATAGTGAATGAAGTCTTCAGGGATTTTTTGGCACTTATCAAGATGCCAAGATTAATTTAAAAAATATATATAATTTCACTATCTCTTGAAGGACTCATTAGAAATACATTTTTCTTTTTAATCCTGAAATATTTCTTCGCATTATCGTTGATTTCTGAAGTATGATGGATGATAAAAAGGCAACAGTCTAATCTGATGATAGTTTTATTACATCCATCTTTTGAACACTTCACTCTTTTATTTTGTTCTTCACCCATGGTAGAAAAATATCCTTTACAGTTTACACTTACAACTGCTTCCAAAAGCTCCAGTTATGATATATTGGTTCAATCACTTCACATGTAATACTCTTTTGATAGCATATTACCAACTCTATTTTTTTCTATACTCTTTGCTTTCAAGTCTCAGTTGAAGATGTTTGGTTTTCCTTTCTTGCTTCTTGTTTCCTGTTTTAATTTCTTATGACTTTGTAAATAGTGCAAAGTGTTGGGAAATATTAGTAGATACTCCCAAAAGATAGTATTTTGATTTTCTGCATGCTGAATTGCTTGTTTTATTATTTAGTAAATTAATATATCTTAATTTTTTGTTAGGTTAAAATGCCAAAATTTAATTGAGAACTCACAGCCCCTGCCCACCCCCCCCCCCCATTTAATCCAACCAGATACTAAGTTTTAAACTGCTCAGCAATGTCTGAATAGTCACTAAAAGCACCACCCTTGGCAAAATTGCCCATTATGACAGAGAAATAACATCAGCTATTAGATTTGTAGTGTTCTCTCATTTTTTTCCCTGCCAGGCCTTTCTCTCATTTATCGTCTCATTGGAATGTTTGCTCCCTCTTTATTTTCTGGCCTTATATTACCAGAAAACTATTCTTTTGGATTCACACTCTTGGTTGTGAATTGTACAACCACTTACACTTCCCAATTTCTTTTGTGCCTGTACTCAGCTGAGGTTTGGCCTGACGGAAGCTGCCAAAAATAGAATGTTCTTCAGCTGAGGACAGCACAGCAGATGTAATGTGCAGCCCAGGAAGGAGACATTAATGTGGCAAGAACACAACTTTAAGAGAGAGAGAGAGTGGGAAAAGAAAAGTGAGAAAGACAATGAGGCTGAATACCTTCTCCAGGTCTGGTGCCTTCATTAGGTCTGGCTAGAAAACGTGTCTGGCATAAAACTATGAGCCTTTGGACCTGTGTTCATACAGCATTGGGAAAAAGAAAGAAACATGGATAACAACTATAAAGATTGTCATGCTAGAGGTGAGATAAACAAGCCTCCAGCAATGGAGCATTGATGTGCTTTACTTGTCCTGTTCCTTACACAGTCTGGATCTCCCAGAGGTTGCTTTACTGCTCTTGGCTACAGTGTTCATGTTACACAATTGGTTTTTGTTTGCACAAAAAAAGCATGATTTTAGAAGATGAGATGAGCTACATAATGTAGATCCTTAGTTTAATACAAAGACAATAACGTGCCATGGATCTTTTTCTGAGAGTGAAACAGCACTGAATGAATGGTAGGAAAGGAGAAAAGCTCCTGTTCTGGCAATTTTTTGCTTCTGGTAGTCAATCTGTTTGTAGTATGTTAATAGTGGCAGCACTGTGACTTTGCTTAGCTCAGATCCCACATGAAGTTATTAAAGAAGTATGGACTTTGTTGCAGTTGCTCTAAAAATTGTGGTTTTGTTGTTGGAATGTACTGGTTAAAGAGCGTGTAACATTCTTTGTGGCCATCTGTTTTTTACATGTCTGTTCTGGAGATATCTATATACAAATAAAAAGTAGTATCATTGTTAACTGAACATAAAAACCAAATTCAAGCTCCAAAAATTATTTATTTTTTCTTCCAGTGAGTGAGTCTGTTATGACTTTTACAGCACTGAGAGATAGACTTATTGTTTCCGTATGATTGTACTGCAGATAAATATTGGTTATGCAGCCACCATGCAGTCCTTGTCAGGCTGTTTTAATCCAATAATGGAAAAATTCTTTGCATTCATCCTCATGAATAATTCCCACTTCAGAATCTGAATGGAAGGGTTGCACCTTAAAAAGACCAATCATGATGTCTCAGCTTAGTTGCAGTGGCACTGTCTTGTCCTACTGGTTTTACTTTGGAGGTGCTGAATGGGAAGGCTTTTGGTTCCCCAAAGTGATTCTGAATGCCTTGCTAAGAGTCTGCAAGTTTCCAGTGTGTTTTAATTTTCAGACAATCAAGTCCGTGTCATTTCTGTTCCAGATTGCAAACACACTGAAGAAATAAAATTTGGAAAGATTTTTTCACCCTTTTTGTGAAAGGAAATACATTTTATAGGGTTTTTGTTTTCTTATTTTTAATGTAACTACACAGTGTGAAAGAACTATTGGTGCTAATGAGTGTTTTTCCCAGAAAAGGTGGAGAAGGAAAATCTCTGGGTGAAAAAGGCTTAGTATGAACCACAACATTCTGAAACAATGAAGAATTTATTCCTGCATCTATCTCTGACAATGGGTTTGATTGTGAATTTTTTTTTTAAATCTTTCTGCCAGGTATCTTTTAGAAATCACTAATAAGCCACAGTTGCTCCTGCTGTTTCTGACTTGTTGAGCAGGATATTGCATTCAAGATAATGGAAAAGAGTTGAGTTGGAATGCTAGTGATTTTATGTTTTAAATTAGACACAGATCATACAGAATCATAAGTAATTCAAATGGAGCATCTTCATTTGTATCTATAAATAACCTTGCAAAATAGATGTTACCAATTTTATCTGAATATTATTCCAAAATATTTGTCTTGTGAATATGTTAAGGAACATATCTTCATTTTGTTATGCAGTCTTAAATTTCTTAATTGTAAAAAACCCTAATTTGTATAGAATGAAGGATGTTTTCTTTGTGCTATCCGCAATAAAATTGGAAGGAGATCTATTCTTATTAAAACTGTCTCAGCCAAAACAATTTATTACAACCATAAAAGTACAGTTGGTGCACCAGTTGTAAGGAATAAAACTTTAGAGACATATCCTGGCTATTTTCACCAGCCACAGAGTTCAGGAGGAGAGTAATGTAATATTTTCTTTTAGTTTGGAGGAGCAAGAGAAAATGAGGGTAGGATTTTTTATTACTGTTACTATTATCATTATAATTGATCCTATGAGAGGTTGAGGAAAAGCTGTGTTAAGCCTAAAAAACATTGGTATTTTCTTTCAAGAGAATGAAATGCAAGCAGAAATAGTCTTTATTCTAGATGCTGTTAATAGATACTCTCATGAAATAATGCAAGCACCTCCAAATGTCTGTTTTAATTTATTGTATATTTAATATTGCTGAAAAATGAAAGGGAGTGTTTGTGAAATCCGCATTAAGTTAAAGTAAGGTTATGAGAATTGCACTGTGGTCTTTTCACGATAAAGTTCACTCTTTCAGTTGTTTCTCTTTTAGGGTCCAGTGAAGATCTCCTAACTCTTTAGGTCTAAACCAATCTCAGTTGCTTTCAGTCCATTTTTACTGTACATGCAACACCTCAAGATCAAACCAATCACTACCACAAAATTCAGTGAGACTCAAACAAGTTTCTGTGTCTGCAGTTATGACATCCCTTCTTCCTTTAACAATAGCCTCCATATCTGAGCCAATAAGCTAGCATAGAAAAATATGTCAAATTTAGATGACACAGGAATGTCTACCTTAATTTTTATAACTTTTTTTTTTAGACCTTCAGAGAATTTGCATTTACTTACGGCAAAAATATTCTGTTTGACTACGGTTAATTTTATCATCTTGGTTAGAAATAGAAGGAGAATAAAAAAACTCCAGGCTGGTAACACTTTAAATGACCCAACAGTGAGTAATTAGAGTAAGATCGCAGGAAAAAAGAGGAATTCTGTAGATCAAGCTACTACAGTTTTAATAAAACAGATTTATATAATTCTTGGCCAGAATAAATTGATGCTGCTACTAAGAAGTGAACAGATTTAGACCTTTTGCTTTCTATTTATGAAGTGTCACTTTTAAAGGAGTAAACAAACATCAACATCAAGTGCTCAGTGAAGCACTTGCTGCTTTCCCGGTGTGAAGAAGCTGATGGGTGGTCCCTGCCCCTGGCATCCCAGCCTGGCTGCCACATCCCTCCACAGACTGCCCGGTCCCTGCACTGCCTCCTCTGCTGCTCCCAGTGCTCCTTCTTCCCACGGGCAAGGGAGAAGCAGATGAGAGGACAATGTTAAGGTTTTTGGGTGCTGACCCACCTACTATGCTTTCAAGTGACATGATGGGCTAAGTGAGTTAATTAGCTATACACCCATCTGGGATCACGTTCCGGTTTTGAGACAGAACTAATCTGGCTGTTCAGCTGGGCTTTCCCCATGCCAGACCAGGCTTCCCTATGATCCAGATCCTACTTACTAATCACATTAACTTTGTGTTTATGTGTGTAACATTCCTTGCTGAAGTTATGTAGTGTCACATGTCTCAACATGGCAGAATAGTTAAAAATGAAAAGATTGTTGTTGATTTTTTTTTAATTTAATGCTTATACCTGAGGGAAATGCTACATTGCCACTCGACTAAGAAGTCACCCTGTTACCATTAAACTGCTGTTTGCAGTGTGATATGAACCATTGTTCAGATCTTGGGACAGACAGGCAGTTTAAAGATAAAGATGCCATTCATCTTCTGTCCCCTAATGCAGTGTGTTAAAAAAAAATGCATGCGTGTGCAGGATTTCTGAAAATGAACAAGAGAAAGCATGTTTCAATGGAATTAAAATTCTTCAAATCTGACAAAACTGTGTAGACCCCTAGAACTAAAGTGAGTGCAGCTGTGTTTTCTGCATTTTTCTTTATACTGTATTTCATGGGTACACTTAACAATGGGTAACAAAGTTTGTTTAATTTATACTGATAACACTGAATGTGTAAGAATTAATAACATGGTGATGAGTGAATCTCAAAATATCCAGAGGTTTGTTCTAGTTTGGATAGCTGTAAAAAGTGCAGATGATGTTCTGAATGTATTGGATCTCTCAAAACAGAAGAATTTTGGCCACTGTGAGAATTAATTTTGAACTGAATGGAGCAGTACCCAAGGCAGCTGAAACTAAACGGTAGCAATCAGCACCAAAGACAGTGAGAGAAAAAATGCAAAAACTCCACAAGTTATGTAGCCAGTTTAATTTCTATTTAACTCTGACATGTTTTTTCTTGGCTCTGAAATCTCTTGGCATGTAGATGAAGATATCCAAGCAGTTTGAGAGCTTTGCTCTTCATCTCTTTGAAAATGCTTTATGCCTGCAGTTAAGGAAGTTCCATAGAAACCTGAATCTTCAAACTGAGTCCAATGTCAAATTTTGGTCTGTCCCATCCATACTACTTCCACTAGAGCAGGCTCCAGACATCATGCTCCCTTCAAATGTTGGAAGGCACCAGTCTGCTGTCCAGTGTGGAAGTCAGAAGCTGGGACTTGTCTCTAGAGCAGAGAGAGCTGGCATAAACAGTTTGAAACACAGTGAAGTTAAAGGATGAGAGATAAGGAGCTTAACTACAGATTTCCAGATTTTTTTATGTGTAAGAGATGTGTATTTTACAGAACAATGTACTCTCAGCCTTAATTTTGTTTTGTCTAGGCATTTTTGTTAACAAATGCCTTCATTTTTGCTAAAATGCCACTTCGGCATTAAAATGACAAAAATGACTGAATTGCATGAGAAATTCACGTGAGGTTGACACCTCTCTAAGAAGGCTATCAAGAGCCTGCAAGTTCAGTGAGCATGTTTCATGCCTAACTAGTGAGAGTTTTAACTTTTTGGCAAAATCCGGGCTTGAAAAAAGAGCAAAATATATTTCATCTGGCATACCTAAAACAACCATTCATTGAAGAAACCCTTTTTGATTCTGTGATACTCAAGGAAAATTGTATTTTTAAAATATAGTAGTTTATCTATAATGAAAATTAGGACTAAAAGCTCATTAGAAATCTGATTTGCCAGTATCTGTCTTGCATATCTCTGCTGGCAAAATTCTTTGGCCTAAAAATTCTGCTGTTAATCCCTGGGTGAATTAGATTTATTTTTAAGTGTCAAGTAAGTAGATCAACCCCTACTTGTTTTTATTACAGAGCCCTGTAAAACTTGCCAGATGCTGCTGATGAGGGGTGGTTTACGAGGATGCTTGTCAGTGGCCCAAGGTAGCATAGAAGCGCAAGGTCAAGGAGGTTATTTTTTGAATGTGTAATGTGATATTTTGTGTTTCACATTTATTTGAAGAGAGATAATGGACTGTGTGAGGGCATTTTAAGTCCCCAGCTTTTTCTCCTCATAGTTTTGGGTTATTTTCCTTAAACAAAATTGGTTCATTGGGTTTTTTTTTTTGTTTGTTTGTCTGTTTCTTTGTTTTATTTTGTTTGAGACAATAAGCAATGATTGTCTGAAACTTGTCCTTTGTGCCAATGGGTACAGATCCTTCTGATCACACACACTGCTCAGCAGATACTAAACACGTGGTAACTGTCCTGCAAGTTTGTAAAAAAACCTATAGATCTTGGGCTAATTTCTTAGATTTCATTCAGCATTCATCGGTTTTAGTCACTTGAATCATCTTCAGTTCTTTGGGGAAGTAAAAAAATTGGTGACAGGTTTACAAGCTGAGATGCTTGCTATAGGATATAATTTACTTCCATAATGAAAAGTTAGCAAGAATAAGAAAAATTTACATAAGGCATGGCAAAGACTGTGATTTTCACCGGTTGTCTCAGGCAAGCTCTTGAACTCTGTGCCAAACATTTCGCATGTATCCAAATTATTAATTTTTTTTGGAAATAGCCCTTTGTGCCCATTGAGGACTTGTTTGCACAGGAATTTTTTAATCTCTGAATTCTTTAGCTTTTGAATAGGAAAGAGGGGAGAAAAAGAAGGAAGAGAGAGAGAGAGTATAACTTTCAAACAGCATCCCCACAACTCAAAACTTTCAGATTTTTCAGTGTCCTAGAGTTCAAAAAAATTGTTTGTATGATTGTTTTGTGATAAATGTCGTCCTCTGGGTACAGTCTAGATGAGAGATATTTCAAGTGGGAAGGCACCTTTCCTTCCCTCTGTTACAGGAATGTAACAATCCAATGTTGGGGCTGTGGTGTAAAGGAAACCCTTACCTTTTGACTATGGAATTATTGGCATGACCTCCTTATGAAGGGTTGGAAAGGGGTTTTACAGTTCTTACATCCAGGAATTTTTCTGGTCCCTTCACTTTAGGGGAGGAAGTGAGGTTGATCAGGGAAATTGGTGACTGCAGTGGAGGAGCTGGTGGAGAAAGTCCTTATCCAGTTGGTCTGGCACATCCATCAGCAGTAAAGGATGCAAAAAGAGACATTTCAAGAAGTGATAAATTTGGCAGTGCTCATGTGGTTAATCTCAGTGAAGGGAAACAGACATCAGAAAATCGGAGCAATTTTATTTAGTCATGACTTATATAAGAGTCTTCTAGTTCCATTAATTTAAACGTAATAAAAAACTTAATATAATCTTTCTTATACATGTACCCTTTAGCAATGTAAACTGACATCTACATTTTAGTTAGTCAGTGTATATATTTGAGTGATATTATATGTAGAAAAATTAATTCGTTTTAGGTTAAAAAGGGAAAAATTGTTCCTTACCTCACTCTTTATGGTGTAACTCGACAAAGTTTAATGAGGGCAAAGAAAGTTATCCAAGGAATTCAATTTGGCTCAACGTACAAAAACCAGAGAGGCAGATCTGTAGAACTAATTTCAAAGCTATGCTTCAGAAGATCGTTTATATGCATGTGCATGAACAAGAATTTTTATTTCCAAGTGGCTGGTTTTATGTCCACTAACTGTACATAGTGTTTGGCCACTCACCTTTTTACTCCAATTATGAGATGGCATGAAATTTCCAAGGAAGCTATTGGTTACTTCCAGAAAGCTGATCTGAAAGCTATAAAACAGATAAGGTGACGCTTGGAGGAACCTGCATTTTTTACTGCCAGTAATTTAAAAGATACCATATCTTGCTTAGGAAATAGCACTGGTATTTTTTTCTTTCTCTTTGCAACTACCTGCACTATATAATTTATTGGTTTATTGATAGGTGTGATTTGCCTTTATTACAATGTGGCTGTGCTTTGCTTATATACTGTATATCCAAATTTCATCTCAAATTAGAGCTGAATATAGTAATTTTTTTGGTTGCTTTGATTTTTTCACTTTGCTCAGGATTTGAAGAGGAGGACAAATGTTATTTTATGAGAATCTGTGGTCTCAGGTCAGAAACCAGAATCATCTCTAAAATGCAGACTGACGGCACATTTCTTTCTCTTCTAATTCTGGCAACTAAATAATCATTTCAAATTAAAAGTGGATTCAAATCCAGGTCACTGGAAATAAACAGCTAGCATTTTAGTAAAAATGGTTATGTAGAAATTTACTGCACTTTATTCTGATAACTTTAAACAATCTGTGGTTGCTAGAGTCAAAGGAGGTTTGAACCATAGAGATTTAAATATTGAAGCAAATCAGTGACACCATTAATTAATAAATACCTTGTTAGAGAGATGGAGAAAGAATGTTTATCTTATCTACCAGGTTCAACTGAACTATACAGATGCAGATGTGATTCCTACTGAAGTATGATCCTCATGTGAGCTGAGTTTTAGGATTGTGTGTTTCTGTTTGACAAGAATATTCCAGAACAAGTTCAGTTAGTTCACAGATAACTAAAGTAGTTGTAGCAGTAGTAGTCAAGCATGCTGTCAAAGGATTATATTCTTGTTCAAGAATAAAAATTCTGAAATAATATAATATGCAAATACATGTATGTTCAATTCCAGCACTGTAAAATTTCTGCTTTTGCTGTATCTTGCCTTCACTAAAACTTCCCTAAAGGATGATTTAATAAAAGTATAGCAAAACTACATTTTTAGTATCTAAAATCACTGGGCAAAGTTCTGTTAGATTGAGATGGTCATTTGAGGCCATCCAAACAGTATGAGCAGGTAGACACTTATTGACAACAGGAGATAAAATTGGAGCATTTACTTGTCATATGCTCTCTTTTTACATTTTTTTAGCAGAGAAATATGCACAGTTGTAGCTTTTGAAGATTAAACAAAAGGCTGATACTAAAAATTGAGTTTGTCCAGTAAACCTGTCTGTGACCTGAAGGAAAAGTAGGTCTAGTCAAAAGCAGCAGTCTTAACTGAATTTTAACAGGCTTTTGATCAAAATTCCATAAATCTTCCTTGTATTCTTTGACAATTGTACTTTGTCTTGTGTGAGCCTGAGGCCTTTATGTACCTGAGATTAGGGAAATGGGATTTCTGTCCCACATTATTCTTGGACACTACAACTCACTGTGGGCTGCTGCAAAAATAAAGTCTGAAGAGGAATCCCCCAAAGTTTTGGTGAATCCATTTAATAAAATATGTAAAAAGGAAAAAAAAAAAGAATTCCTTAAGCCAAAGGGAAGTGATAGGGAGTATGTGAGTTCATCAGGTCAGAGTCATGTAAAGCAGTGTTTACTCTTCATTTTACATATGCTCTATGTGTTGATATGACATCATTCCCTATAAAGTTAGGAATACAATGCACACATAACCACGAGTTTGTATGAGATGCAGTGAATATCCCATGAGAGAGGGAACATGACATAATTTAAAGCTGGAACCTGGAGTGATTTATGAAAGTCATTGTCTTACTGATTTAGATACTTTCCATATGTTGTTGTAAAAACTCTGGTTTGTATTGTATCTGTAAAATGTGTAGCAAATTAGTTTCAATACAACTTTCTTCCTCCAAAATGTTTTGGTTTTAAAATGTTTATGTGTTTTTTATTTCTAGTTTGTGCTGTACCACTATATTTTTATGGAAAGAACTGTAAAGGAAAAGATTTTGAGGTGACTCTGCTTAAGTTGGCATGGTGGGCAATAAGTACTGCAAGTGCTTTTGATGCTAAAACATCCTGTTGCACTGGATTTATGGCTCGACTTCTGTACCATGCTTAGCTGATTACAGAGGATGCCCTGGGTCATGCTTGAAAGTATTGTCCTAGTAGGGAAGGAAGAGAAGAATTTTTCTCTTACCAGGTGTAGCCCATTATAGTTCCATCTCATTTTATTTTAGAAATTATTTGAAGATGGATCTAGTTACATTAAAATTATGTGATGGTAACATGATTTCTAAAAATACATTACTGCCTGAGGTATTAAAAGGCTCAATTTAATTTACCATAATATATAAAATAATTTTATTGCAGGGAGACTTTATTCCAGCAGTTGCTTAGTAAGTGAACAGACATTTATTAATCAAATAAATCAACACCACCCATGGCAACCTGCCCCAGAAGTACCTGCTGAGGAGAGATGGATGAACAAAGCATGAGGAAAAAATTATCTGGTTTGTGCTATGTGTTTCTGCTTGCAATTTTCTAGAATTTATTCATTGTTCAGCATTATTCGCCAAGCAGTGTCTGCAGAGTAGCTTACCTTGTAGCTTGTTCAGAAGCAATTTGTAGCAAGTATTCAACATATACTTCAAGCAGAGATTATTTGTCATTAATATGGGGGTCAGGATTTTTCTTTGTATATCATCCCCTACTCAAAGAAAGTTTGTTGATGACAAATAAGGCTCCTAAGTATTGCTGTGATACAAATCAATATTAGCATGAATTATGATATCCCTTTAGCTTTGTTTTAGACCCTTCATAATGATCTCCATTACTTCAGTGGTATTCAGACCAAGATTTAAGGTACATTTTTCAGCGCTGACATTTGGGACAGGCATTTTAAAATACATCAGGCACATTTTCTCAACCTCTTTTCTATCAATCTTTGTTTTGTGTCTTTTTCTGTCATTAAAATTTTTACTGAGATATCCATGGAGAGTGAATTGGTAAGAAGATATGAATCCACCTGAAACAAACAACTCAAATACCATTAGAAATTGTCAACTTTCTTTTCCCATCTTGTAAGGCTTTTAAATGTGAAGTTGTGTGAAATAGCATAAACCAGACTCATACGTACCAAGAGCTCACCTTGCAATTGTTTAAAATGTATTTTCAGAAACATAAAACACCACCAGTGCCGAAAACCAGCAGTCTAGTCCCTTGATCAAATGCATCACGAAGAAGCATGCAGCTGGAGCACCCCCTGCGCTCCTTTGGTTTGTTTCTCTCCTTGCTGTGCAGCCTTGGAGCTGGGGCGGGTGCAGAGGGGCGGGTTGGGCATGCCGGTGTAGGAATGGCACAGCAGCAATCCTTTGGAGGTTCTTTGTTGGATCCTCTGCATTGCTAATGTATCAGTCCCCCACGGCTCCCACGCTGGGCGAGGTTGCTGCTGGGAGGGCAGAACAGATGTGGCTGCAAAGCTTTCACATCTGCGGCAGCCACCAGTGGTTTGCTGGATGAGCTCTCCAGCAGGTAGGACAGTCTGTTCCTGGTATCATTAACCAGAGCCGCTGCTGCTCACCCCCTGAGGATTGCTAATGGATCTTTTGGGGCTTGGGAAAAGCTGGTCAGACAAACAAGTATTCTCCTCAGAGCCTAAGGAGCAGGACAAACAATTCTCTCTGAGGCAGCTATGGAAGCTGCTTCTCCAAGGCACATTTGCTTGGCAGAATGAAATTTATCCACGGGCAGGGGACTGGGACAAAGCACATGGGACTCCTCTACTCTCAGGAGAGTATCCGAGGTGCAAACACGAAGCGAGGGGACAGAATGCTGACTCTCTGAGTGGGATGCAGTGATGAGTCAGTGCTTGTTCTCAAGCCTGTTTACCAGAGATTAAAGCATTTTGAGCATGTCAGGCAGGTAATTCAAAATGAGTCTATGGTTGCCTCTTCCATCGTTATCTGGGAGTTGAAACAATTTATCATCAGCTGCTTTCTTCTGCCCGTAGGAGCACTGGAAATCCCATTCCAGTCTACCTCGCATTCTAATGTGAATCAGTTCCATTTTTCTCTCCGTGGGTGATATGTCTAATTAGAGAAATGGGAACTATGCATGACAGCCCTGGGAGACCCTCTCCCAGATGGAATCCCCCAAGGCAAGGACTGTGCCTCTTCTTGTCACTAGTTTGAATTTACCTTCTGCCCAGTGTTTCTTTGCTTAAACAAATTCTCTGCGGCTCCTCTCTTTTTCATTTTCATTTTCAAAAGCATTAGTTTTTCTGACACTGTAATGAGTCTTCTTCAATGGCTTCATTCAGGTTCTCAGCAGAAATGGAAGTGGCAACCAAATGCACCCCCAGCATGGAGTAACTTCAATTGTCTCAGCTGAAGAAATCGCTAGCTGGTTTGTTTTGTTTTGTTTTTTATTTTTTCCTTGAAGGTGCTCTGTTCATTCGTGAACCTGGCGGTCATTGTTTGAACACCTTTGCTTGGACGCTTTGTCCCTGGAAGGAAAAAAAACCCCACAATTAAAATTGTGCAGGCCACAGAAGGTTATTTTTTTCCACCTCCGTGCCCATCTCGGCCCCTGCCCGATGCTCTTGTCCCCGTTGTCCCGCGGCCGCAGCAGGTGGCGCCCGAGCCCCTGGAATTCTCCCTGTTCCCAGCGCCAGCGAGGGTTTGCACCTCAGGCTCTGCCACGCCGGGGAAACGTGCCCCGGTACCATCGGTACCTTCCAGTGAGACGGGAGATGGGGAATACATAGCGAGAAGGAATGAAGTTTTGGCAGCAGTGAAGTTAGATTCGGTATAGATTGGTTATTCACCTAGAATGTCTATGATCCAGGAAAGGATTCTATTCCTAATGTCCTATTCTTAGCAGGAAGCCCTTTCAAGTAGAGGGAGCTGCATACCTAACCAATACATTCAATTATCGCAAAAAAATTTACATGGAGTGATGGGAATCTATACGAGAAAACAACTAAGCTATGGATGAGCAGTATTGGTTTTAGATTTTTACACAAAAGCCAATGGTATTATCAGAACACAAGTAATTTGGCAGTACTTTTATACTGACTGCCTCCTCTAGTGACTAGAACAGGGTTTGGCAGCTCAGATATTTAGAGCCCAAATCCATGATTTGCATCATTAATAATGCAGACCTAATAGGCTTTGGCTTTGTGCCTTTAATGGAGAAAGTAGATACAATTCCTTAGGCACAGAACACTGTGCACCAGGAATGCATATTTCACAAGCATTTTTTGGTAGTAGTTTTCTGTTCTTTGAATCAGTACTCACTGCCTTCTAGTGCTTGATAATCCCCTCCCAACTTTTTAATAAAGATGTTCTGTAATAACTTCTGGGAATAAGTAAATGCTAATAGACAAGCCATAAGAGAATGAAATTAGATATCACTATGAAAAGAGGTGAAGAGAGAAGATGATCTGTCCTTCTGGGTCTAAAAAAAAATCATATGCAAGCTGGGTCAATGATGAAAGGACTGGCAGGAATGTCTATCCAATGTCCACCTGGGTGCCATCCCAAGTATTTACAAAGCCTCTGTAGTCACGCTTCACCTCCATGGCCTTGGAAAATAAGGAAATTGAGCAGGCTGTAAGTGCTGTAAAGATACGAAAAATGAAGTGACTCCTATGACATTAGTCATAATAACAAAGAGGATTTCAGCTATAAAATAATAGTGCATTGTAGTTTTATTCTTGTAAATCGAGATTAAGAGTTAGAAAGAA
Organism: Cinclus cinclus; assembly: GCF_963662255.1. NCBI lineage: Eukaryota > Metazoa > Chordata > Aves > Passeriformes > Cinclidae > Cinclus > Cinclus cinclus. The sequence goes on from NC_085050.1 coordinate 50,314,720, forward strand.
TTACGTTTAACCATGTTTTGTGTGAGGGTGTACTTTTTTTTTTTTTTTGGTATGTCACAGGGATTTTTATGTTTACAAATGTGGTTTACATTTCATTTCTGTCACAAATGGTAGGTTTCTAGTCCTATAGTCATGTCACCAGAAAACAGGAGAAATGTGTAGCAGAAACTACAGAGTAGTAAGAGAGTTTCTACTGATGGGTGACAGAGCTGAATTCAGACATGAGTCTGACTTTTACACAACCTGTCTGCAAAAATATTTCTTCTTTTCACTTAGTGTTGTGTAATTACTTCCTGAGAGCCATTTAAGGTCATTACACACTCATCATCATCAAGTCTGGTTTTTTTTCCAGAAAGATATCAGATACCTGTTACATGGTCAAGCATGTTTTACAAGAATTGGTTTGTCTTGTACTTCTGGTCTGTCTACTTTTAGTCTGGAGACACATAATACCTTTGCTATACTTACCCCCTGTGTCCTCTGTCGAGACTTGGAATAGAGGTAGCCTGGTATCAAGACATTGGACTCTTTCCCTGAAGGATCTGAACCCAAATTTCCTGGCTGCATTGTTGGCAAATATGTGTTAATGATCTTGCCAGTTCATTGAAAACAACTTATCATTCTCCTGTTAGAGGAAAAGTAATTAACAACCTTTGCTTTTCCTTTTCTATATTTTAGAGAATGGGCTTAATACCTCTTCCTGGCCTTCCTTCATTGGTAAGTATCAGGCTTGATTCTCCCTACTTCCCATTCTGTGTAAATATTAGCCTTTGTCCTGAGAATCTGCTATATATTAACTTGTCACAAGAGTGACATTTAAAATCTGTTTGTCAAAAAAATAAATAATGGATGACTCTAGTAACTTTGCTCAAGGCTGCTGCTCAAAAAGCACTCCACTCTGAGCCATAGTATCAAATTAATGGTGTGAATATAATTACAGAATATTCAACCCTCAAAACTAAACTCAAAAAATAAATTACATTGTACATGGTCTATTACTGAAATGATGTAGAATTAACAAAACTACCCAGATGCCAAAATCTGTGCCTTTTTTTTGTAATAAGTGTACATTGCTAGTCAAGAAAGGCTTCAGCATACAGAATGTTCTAAGTGTTAATAAATTCCAACATAAACATTAAGTCTGTTCTAAGGAAAAAATAGTATTCTATGGTGCACATTTGAAACTTTAAGCCTACCGCAAATCCCAGAGGCTCACATTCCCAAAACAAATGCTCTCCAGCAAATACCAAACAAAAATAACTTTTCAACAGAAGATGTCTCTGGAGTGTAGAAAAATGCCAGCTCTCTTAGGACAGTCATGCAGGAGAAAGTTAGTAAATAGTCATCATAAACTGCAGCTTCTTCTGTGAGCTCAACCAATAACCATCATACTTGGGTGGTGGCAAGAAGAACAAGATTATTTTCATTTTCTCTCTGTGACAAATTCCTCTGTTCTCCAGATTAAATGAAATAAAGCCCTCCACTGCATCTGGTGCAATAAAATTACTCTACTACCCCCTTCTAGTCCAGATGAGGCAATCAGAAATGAACACTTTTCCCTTACAGCTGCTGCTGCTTCTTTTGATCAAAATTGCTCCATGTTCTCACTGACTGTAAATCTGAAAGAGGAAGTGTTTTTAGGAGACAGAATAGACGTGCATCACCCTCTTTGGTAGGCATTCAAGGCGCTCTCTACTCCAGGGATGGCAAAAAAAGCTCTCTGCATATTTCAAGGTCTCAGATGTTGTTCTTTATTAATGGGATTTTCCACATCAAGATCTCCAAGCATATCATGGATATTATTCAGCCCAAGTGTATTCATAATTGAGAGTTCAAACAGTGCAAAATCCAGGATTTTTTTTGAGAATCTTAATAAATCTCACATTACTAGGCTGTTACCAGTCCAATCCAGAAAGCAGTGAATAATGCTTAAACCATTAAGCCATTAGGGTTTTTGAGGAAATGGAAAGCATCCACCCTATCTAAGAAATCAACTCCACAGAAATTGTTCCATTGTCAAACACTCTGGGAAAACAAGTCCATTATTTTGTTGCGGTTTTTTTAAGTTAGAAGGGTTTCATCAAGACAGCTTCCTTTTTCAACTGTGCAGTATTATGTTCAATGTTTCAATATAAGCTGAAAAATAGGATGCATTCATGGCAAGTCCTGTCACATGGGCTGCATTCCCAAATGAGACCATTCTTATTTCCAAACAATGAATTGTCACTACCTGCAGCAATAACACCTCAAGCTATTTATCTGGCTCTTTGCCATCTCAGAGTATCCAGCAAGGATGCTGAGTACATGCTATGTGTGAATGGAGGTAGAATCACAAGTCAGCAGGAGCCAAGAAAGATGAAGATGAACAGACATTGCTCGGTATAACCTCATGGGTTCATAGTGAGTTGATTGGATTTCATTAAATCCCATCTTAGAAGGAAATTTTAAAATATTTTGCAGTATCTCTGGTTTATCACAAGAGATACACTTCACACAAATATCCCTTTTCAAGCCCAGCTACTTTTCATAAAGAACTTCAGACCAGGAAAAATAACAATTTAAGGCAGGAAAAAAACCAATATTTGAGGCTCCTGTAGTGACAGAAACCCAAGTCATCACTATATTCCTCAGTGATCTGTGAAGAATTTTCCCACAGTCTTTTACAGCTCAGCCTGAGGGGAAAAATGATTTTATGACATCAAACTTAGTGATTCTCCTGGTCCCAAGAATTCAATTGATATAAATTTCCATTTGAGTCTGTAAGATCAAGTGTGCTTTACATCTTTGCCACGTGCTCATAGACTTTCTTGGCTAATGCTGGCCACTAGAAAATTCTTTTTCTGCATAAGACTCTTGGGATACCAAGTCTAAAATGAGGCAGTATAGATGCTATTTTGTTAGAGCCTGCTAGTTTTTGAACAGGCTAGGATGATGTGGGAGGAGAGGAACAGTTGGTAATAGGTCCAAATTCACCCAGTTTCACACCTGCCATACAAGTGGCTGAAGAATAAATTTATTATTTGGGGGGTTGTTATAATTGTATTGTCTTTAACGCAAATTGTGATAAAGTAATATGCAAAAGGAATATTTGAAAGAGACAATAAATGTAAGACTTTAAAAAATGTAGCTTGAGGAATGTAAGAAAATCTCAAGTATTTTGTACCAACAAAAAACCTGTAAATCATCTCTTTCATTTGAAAAAAATGCTGTAGGTAGCTAGCAATTCTTTCATCTCAGAAAAGAGCCCTTCCTGATGGAATTAATTGCCAATACTTTTTTTCTGAAAGTGATTTAGACACCTCAGGCACATTCAGTCTCCTCTCAATTCTCTCTCAGCAAGGAAATTGTCTCTAATTTTTTTTCAGGAAGCAGTTTTGAAATTTCTCCCATTAAACACAGTCCCAGTTTTTGGAGGTGTGAGTGCTTTGACAGGCCCTACATCTTCTGTGCATGACTTGCCTGCATAACATTCTCTGACTATGATTTTCCTTTTGCTTCTCTGAAGTGTTTTCATCTAGGTGCAATATTATAATCAGACAGTTAAATACTGAGGGCTTTGGGAAGAGCAGCACCCAGTATTTTTTTTCTGAAATAGAAAGCAATTCTAGAGATGTAGCTAAGAAAATTCCCTGTTCACCTCGAGGAATCAGGTTTACCCAATCCAATGTCTCATCTCTGGTAGTATTCCCCATCTCGTGCTTATGATGGAGTTGGAAAAAACCCCTATGCTGTGGAATATCTAGCCCAATACATATATTTATACCACTGTGTAACTTAGGACAGTGAAGTTACAAACTCATTGAAGGTTGTAGAAAGAAGGCTGAGTGGTGTTCCCCAGGAATGGGAGTTTAAATAGTCAGAAAGTGAGACAGAGGTTTCTGGAGAAGTCTGGGTTTTGAGAAGCATCAGACTTATAAGGAAGACACAGAACTTGGTCTAATACCTCTCAGTGAATATCCTGTCTCACCTATTACAATCTTTGTTACCTGAGACAGTACTTTTCATCTTCTAATAGAATTTTTAAGGCAGTTATGTGAAATAATTGGTAATCTCATTCATAAGTCTTTCAAATATTATCTTCATGACACTATTCTTTGGAACTTCAAGACCTTGAACCTGCATGTTTCAAATGGGAACAGGATTTCCAATTCTAAGGTAAAAAATACTGGCCAATCTCCTTAAGATTTTTCTACTTAAAGGTTTTGGGCTTGAGATTCAAACAACTACAAAAAGACAATTTCCTTCCAAATTGCACTCCTTTTGATGTTCATGTCAATACTTCTGGATTTTTCTATTTAAAAAAACCCCGCTAACTATTTCTGATTGGGTCTGTTCCATTTTCATTGTCAAAAATATCCATATTCCATAATTGGTGTTTTGTTATTCTATAACAATCCACCTGCCTTCCAAGCAGCAAAACCTCTTAAGAATCATTTAGTTATGGATTTTGTTTTAATACCTCATCTATCTCATGCTGTCCATTTGAAAATCATGCTGTTGTTTTTTTACCCCTATGGTTTTACAGTTAACCTCTAGTGATTGCATCTATTTCATAATCAGTGTTATGTCTAGAATGAAAAGGAGTTTTCTCCCTTTTCTGTGTCAAGGAGTGATTTATACCTGTGCTCCCCAGGGAGCAGTGTTAAGGTTATACCTTCCTTTTCCTGCTGTTTCAGAAACCAGGAAATTTCTACTTGTTTCTACTCCGACATTACTCAGGGTTAGATACTATTAAAATCATGAATGATGGAGCAGTCCACAAATTACAGGAGAGTTTTATGGATAGTCATATCATTAAAGGGAGATGCTTAATCTATACTCAGTTTTCACTGTTGCTTTTTAGGACCTTCTTTAGAGCAGAAGAGAAAAAGCACTTTTGAAAATGACAGTGTGATTACAAGAACAAAAAATTGATCTGAAGACTTGTGGCAGTGTCCTGGTTTCAACTAGGGTAGAGTTATTTTCCATTCAGTAGCTGGTACAGTGCCATGTTTTGGATTTGGAATGTGAATGGTGTTGATAACACGCTGATGTTTTGGGTTTTTGCTAAGTCATGTTTATCTTGAGTTAAGGACATTGTTCCTTGGCTCATGCTCTGACAGTGAGCAGGTACACAAAAGAAACTGGGAGGGAGCAGTGCTGGGACAGGTGACCCAAACTGACCAGTGAGAGGATATTCCACACCATCCTGCCAGCATCAGCTGGGGGGAGTTACCTGGAAGGGCGGCCAGCCTGAGTCTGGGAAGGGGAGCTGGCATTGGTCAGTGAGGGGTGAGCAATTGTATTTTGCATCACTATTTTTTCCCATTTTATTACCATTTACCATTATTACTGTATTTTACTTTAATGTCAGTTATGACACTAATCCTATCTCAACATACAAGTTTTACTTTGATTCTTCTTCCCAATCCACTGAGATGTGGGGGAGAGAGGGAGGTTGAGTGAGTGGCTGCATGGTATTTAATTTCCAGCTGGTCTTAAACCACGACAGGCAGGTAGACCAGTAACTCAGTTTATCTTGTTCAAAGCATTTACTAGATTTTAAGATTATGGTGACTGTGTGTCAATACTGACTAAGGAATATGCTAAACTGGGTACAAACTGAGGTTTGTATATTTGCTTTCTTGCATCTTATATGAATGAGTGTTTTTATTTATGGAGGTGTGTAGAGATTAAGGAGAAAAAGAATAATACAGCTGTCATCCTGTATGAGGTGTGAATTTTGGACATTGAAGGAATGACACAAAAATCATTAAGTCGTCTACATATTACATGGATTCTACTGTAAGATGGAGTCTGTATTGGAAAAACAGTGTCATGTATAGCTGAGAAAGCTTTGCATTTTCTATGATATTTGTGAAGAATGTAAAATAAATGGCTTGAATAATTTAGATTAAATTAATGGAAAAAAGTAAAAAAACCCAGAGGAATTACTTGTCATTATAATTAACGCAATCAAGATTTCAGGAAAAAGTAGCATGTACAACTGGCTGCAATATCAAATTATAAAAGAATAAAATATCCTGCAAAATGTACTGTTAAATGTCTATTATGAGACAGCACAATATTATGTAAATGCTATTTATTCTTTCTCCTTGAAATAGAAGAGGAGCTAATATAAAATCCTTCTTTGTCTGGATCAGGCAAAATGTCACTGAGAAGACAGAAAGCCCAAAGAAAGCTCAGCTCAGCTCAAATTTTATGCATCTATGTGGTGTCCTATATTAAAAATAATGATCTGTAGTTAAATGATTTTGCATTCTTGTAAACTGGGCTAGGAGGATACTTACTATTAATGGTAATGTCTGCATAAAAGTGGTTTTAAGGAGACCGTTAAGGATGATAGATGATATTAGAAGCATAGAAAGAAGATGACTCCTTTCTCAGTGAGCAGTTGCATCTCTGTAAGAACCTACCTTATCCTCATTGCTCACTATGAGAGTATTGCTCAAGCATTTGTGTATTTGGGGGGAAAAAAAAGTCATTTTTCAGAAATGATGCTTGAGGAAGAACATGCCCTGTTTTACTATTACAGTGTTTCGAACTGAAGGAATCTGCAATTTCAGTGCGATCCAGAAGGCAGACACTTTCAATGTTAGTGGAGTTATGCTACAACAAATGTAGTTTTTATGTCAGAAGATCCTTCAGGGTAAGGGGATGTTTATTGGTTGTAATTGGCCATAGAAAACTGAATGTGTAAGCTGGTACAAGAAACCTTAGTCTGTGATGAGTAGTTTCTCCACTGCACTGCAGGTGAAGTTTCAGTGGTCTAATCTAAGCATTATTACTGCACAAGGAGGAAAAATGGACCTCTTTCAAACACCTTTAGTTCTCATTTCTTCCTTTCTTTTTGCATTTCTTTGTATTTCTGCAAAACTTTTTAATAATCTTCTCTTTTATTTGAGCCCATCAGTTGAATACTGGAGACACTTCTACAATCAGAGACCTACATCAGGGAGATGTTTCCCCCTCTGATTCTGTGAGGCAGCAAATGACGAGGTAGGCAGTGGTTTATGTGAGGACAACACTGCTGAAGGCAGCAGATGGAGGCAAAGTGCAATAAAAATCCTCCTGTGTTGTACTTTAGTCTCCATTCCAGGGGCATCCCTGACTATTTGCTGTAGGCAACTTCTGAATGCCTTGTGGAACAAAACTGCAGCCTGTCCCAGTGGTCAGAGACAAAAGGAAGACTGGAACTGAAAAATTTTTCTTGGCTAAGCAAAAAGGATACTCTCTGAATTGGCTTGAGGTGCTTGCTATCTACACATGCCTCTGAGAAAGACTTACAGAGAATTTGCTGAAAACCAAGAGATGGCTGAGGTAGCAAAAAGTTCATGTCATGGGTGCCTTCTTTCTTATGACTTGACTGTGGAAGGACAAGCTGGCTGCTCCGCATATGGAAGGATTTCAGGAGCACTGGCTGTTACAGGGAACATTGCTGGAACACACAGTCCCAGACATGAAAACTAGGAAAGTATAGGCTTATCTGTGCAATACTTGTATTTAGAAGATATTATATATGACAAAACATACATATTTGAAAATGCCTCGTAAATGTCTTCATTGACTTTAGATTTTACCCAGATATTGCAGGTGAAATAAAAGAGCATTGGAGCAATTAAAATATACTTATTTTTCATTATTATTTTGGTCAGAACATCCAAAGAGCAAAGGAAACAGAGGTTTCTCAGACAAGCCAGATGAAGAAGGGTTGTCATCATTCTCCTTTTGCCAAATATCTCACAGGGTATGGAATGCTTTGAAGAGGCTGTCTCCTGCAAATGTGATGTAACCAGCAAGCTGAAATAGGCTGACCAGATTACAAACATCTCTGAGAAACTGTCAGTCAGGGCTTCTGAAGCGTAGGAGTTGTATGACACCTCCTAGCAGGAAACACTGGAGTGTAAATTTTTCTGGTGTTCCCTGCCCTGTTGTTGTTGGGCAGGGGAAAGTTCCAAGGTTTGTGAGCCCTGGCCTTTCAGGCACTCAGCTTCATGGTTTCTTACAGAAACCTGTAGTTTCCAGCTGGAATAAAAAGACCGGGAGAGCAGGTCAGACTTTTTCCACAGGCTCTATTATCATCCGTGAAGGGGTCAGGCCACAAATCCAAAGATGGGGGATCACACGTGTACTTCTATAGGGTTTGGGGGATCACAAGTAAACCAATGGAAAACAGGGTTCACACATTTTGGCCAACTACATTATCTTTCTTTGTTTGGGACAACCAATTATAAAGAACCAAACCTAACCAATAGTATTCTAAAAAGATAAGAAGAAGAGCTTACATTTTTTCTAACATGACTCATTCTAAGCAAGTTTTTCTTATCTCAAAGAAAGTGCCAGGGGTCCCTCACAGGGATATCTGCAGAGGGATTTGTCTCCTCTACACTGGAGAGAATACCATCCTGCTCAATCTTCTCCCTCTCTTGGGAACTCCCAGGATGCGTAGCTCGGGTTAGGAAGATGGGCAAAGGACAGAAAGAACCTCTAAAATGTTTGCAAGAAAGCAACCAGGTATCCTTGCAGGTCAGACTGGATAGGGTTCAGCTGGGGAGGAATGTTTCCTACCTTCTTTCAGGGCTTTCAGCTGCAGCAGTTGAGTGCAGGAGGTTGAGCTGTGAGGGGAAGCTACACTCGTGTGCTAGGAGAGGTCTGCTGGCTCCTAGCACTGCTTTTGTTAACTTCCCTTGTGATTCCTGTGGGGCGGTGGAAAGGTGGCTGCTTCTCTTTGTACCACTGAACCGAATTAAGTGGCTGTCCTTAACACTTGTTCCAGCAGGACAGCACAAAGAGGGGCTGAAGTCTGGCCTAAACCTGGATTTTGCTGTGTATTTCTGAAGTTCAGGTTTTGTCCTCTTACATCTCTGTAAATTATTTGGGCCTTTCCAGCGTTTGGATATGGCACAGAGGGGAAGTTAGCCAGACATTACACTTTCTTTCCTTTCTCACCCCATCTTTTGACATTTTAAAAGTGATTGACTGGAAGGAGTATAAAGAGGATGCATTAATATTTAACTATGCTGCAACAGATAATTGATGTTTTTAAAGTTCTCTTTCATTCAGACTGGTCTGGAGCTCTCTAGCCTAGTTTATTTTTGATTATAGAAATTCATTTCAGTTAAATCATTCTATAATCAGCAGGATCTACCCACAATTGGTTAGACTGAATAGCTCTAGAAACCACAGTGATTTTTCCAATTGCTTTGAATCAAAGTTGCATTGACAAAAAAACAAAAAAACAAAAAAAAAAATTAGCTGAGATTGGCCTGGATCTTATTAATGCAGAAAAGTTGTATTGTGGAGTCTTTAATGCGTATATGTGATGCTGTTCTAGTCACAGCTTTATCTTAGTTTTGAGAAAAGTCTGATTCTTTAGTTTTCCCACTTAGAGTCTTGTTCATGCTCATGCCTTGGAAGCTTCTATCTGTTCTTTGCTTTTGCCACTGTCTTGATCAGCAGTGTCCTTTAGTTCCTTTGGTACTTCACAAAATCTTATCTTCGGGCAGGTAAAGCTTATAGGTCAGAAATGAGAAAAACCTGTCTTATTTTTTCGAACAGCTGCATTTATGTTATTGATACATCTGCTTTTACTGAATGGCTTCATACTGCGGTGTAAGACACGTAACATTCATTTTATGAATCGTTCATGGGTCTTTTCTGATCTCATAATTGTATATGCCATCAAACACTGAGGGGCTCTTGAGGAGAAGGGGGAAGTTGCAGGGTTGTAAAATTGGGGTGGTCTTTAGGTTTTTTGATGCTGTAATATTGTTTTGTGAGTTGCTCCAAGAGTAGAAAGGGAGGCATGAGTTGATTTCAAGGTTGTTTTCTGCACAGCTCTTCAAGACAGAATTGGTAAAATATCTCAGATCCAATGAGAAGAACCTCTGAGTGACACTACAAAGGGGTTTAAATCTATGCATAACACTACATCATGCTGATATGGTAAAAAGTGATAAAAGCATTCTGTAGAATTACAAGGCTATTTTTCCACACTGGGTCTTGTTCTGTATTACTCTGCTCCTGCCAGTAGTTGCATTAAAGTATTGTGATGGATTTAGAGAGCCTGCATCTTATCTCTTAAGAACAACAACCAGATGTCATAAGTCAGAGAATCCCCATGGTTGTGTGTGTTTATTTATTTATTAGTGTATTGTCTTCTAGAGTGTTTTTGTTGTTCTTGGTAAATAAGCATATTGTCTACGGTCTTACCTTCATAAATCTCCAGTTTTGTTTGTGCATCTGATTTGTTCTTGTACGAGCATGTATTAACATGATAGTTGCTCTGTAAATTCCTAACTTGTATCCCAGGTGTTTCTCCTGTTGGTGGTCCTAAGATTGGGAATACAGAAAGTTTTTTACTGCTTCATGCCATTGGAGATCATATCCTGTATCTATTGAAATTATTCTTCCTCCTCATTTTGTACAGTCATTCCTGCTTTAAATGGCTGAACAACTGAATTAACACCCTCTAACAATTTTTAAAATTTATTCCAGGTGAGACATAAATAACATTTATTCTCTGAGTCTGCATCTGTAGTGTATTAATAGATTGAATTCAGGATCCTGTCATTCAAAAAATTATGTATAAAGCAATTAAAGTTGTCTTATCTTTATGAGTTCTGCTTCAGCATAAATAAACCTTGACACAGTGCTGAATGTCTGAGCTTGGTGCTCAGAGAGAGAGCCATATTAGATGGAAAGTACCTAAAATAACTTGCTTTAAAATTTTTATTATATTGTATATTGTTAAGTACACTCCTCTTATCTCCAGTTATTCCTTTTAATGTAGGCTTCAGATTGGGAAAATGAATAAGAATATGATCATGTGCTATACTTCATGCTGAAATGTCATGTTCTGCAGGCACTGGCTCTGTCTTAGGTCACCAGAGTAATGTGGCCCTGGAGTTAAATTCTTCCCTCTTGCAAAGTAGTCTTATATCATGCCAGCAAATTTATTACTGCCTAAAAAGTACATGAAGTGTGATTTTCTCTGTGGTAACCTTAACATTTCTAAGACACGATCAATTTAGATGTGGGAAGTAGAAATCTCTGTGTTCAAGGAAATTAACTGGGATATGGGACTGTTTCTTGTGCCTCCCATCATGTAAAGGATGTGTTGTGGTTTTATTTGGAACTGATTGAAGCAGCAGGTTTTCACAAGTGAGCTGGATCTGAGTCTAAATGGACAGCTGTTAGGAGAACACACACAGCACCTGCAGGGCACAGCTCTTCAGTTTTCTCTTTCGTTAAGAAGATAAAAATGGCTATTCCTTAGTTTTAATGTGAATATGCCTCTATTTTATTTACTTGTTTGCACAAAGTTCATGTTAGTTTCAGAACCTCTATCCATATTGCTGCGCATTAGGACTATGAATCCACTTGTTTCTTGCACCCACTTTCCTATATGAAGCATCCGGAACCAGATTTGGATAGAAATTCCAGGGAGGGAAAAGAAATCAGACTTGGATAAAAGAGAACCATAACGGGGGAAATTGGAACTGAAAAGTTCCAGCCAAAATATTTTTGGGGAAAATACAAAAAGGATCCTAGTGGTAGGGGAAAAAGAAGTCCTAGTGATGAGATGTATATTATACTGTGGTATGGTTTCTCCTGATTAAATCAGGTCATTGAGGCTTTCCTTTATTTAAATAATAGCTCTAAAAAATGGTTTTGGGAGAAATCTTGTGTGACCGGGGATACGTTGATCTGAGTTCTAATCTTGCTCTGAAATTTTATATTTAGAAAATCATCAATTATAATAGATAACAATAACAGTTGAGTTATCACCTAATTTGTGGATTTTTAGGAGTTCCAGATTGGGCAGATTGGTCCAGTTGTTCAGTGTTTCTTGCCATCATACTCACAGTGAATATGCGGTTATTTATACATGTAGCAACTTTCCAAACATAATTCGTGGGAGTTCACTAATTGTACACGTTCAGTGCTTAAAAGTGCCTTATTTATGCCACAGTTAATTAACTGTGTTAATTTACAGAACATTAGTTCCAGTGCTTGAGCTAGGAACACTAATGTTATTGGGAAAGGTGAGCATAACTCTTGGTATACACTATTAATAGTACTCATATGTAGTCTCTGTGGAAAACTTTTGTTTTGACTCTCAGACCTAAAGAACTTTTTGAAGTTCTGAAGAACTTTCTGAAGAACTCTGCACTTCACATCTATTAATTATCTTGATGCTGAAGTGAGAAAATATTCCTTCATTTTTACAAGACCCCTCTTTCAATTAAAAAAAAAAAATAGATGTTGCCTGCAGTTAAACATCAGTAGTATGATCTTTCTGAAGATTTGGTTCAGGAAAACAAAAGAAAAAATAGCAGCTGTCATGTCAATAATAGGGTTGACTTTTATAGTAAGGAAAAACAGTTTCTGTGTCCACATTCTGTGGGCTGTGTTTTTCTTTTTTCTCTCAGTTATGACTCGCATGCTACATGCTGTAAGCAGACCAACTTCACTAACAAACCACATTTCGGGATTGATCTAGGAGTTTCTTCTTCAATGTCTTGTACAATAGGAGCAGGGGAATAAACCACACTAATCTCTTAATGAATTTGGCATCTCTTCCTCAAAAATCCTTTTATTTTCCCTTGGACCCCCATAAAAGTGAAGTTTATATAATAATGAACTCCAGGAAGGAGCTGGAGCTCATTTACTATTTGAATAGTAGAAAACCTTTCATAATAGGTTGACATTATTCAGTATGCAGAGAAACAGAACTGGTATAAAACGGTTGTTTTTTTTCATAAATACTTCAGTTGCTTGGTACCATGAGAAGAAAAGATTAATTTACAAATTTTTCATCTTTCCTATTCACAATTCCAGAGTTTTTATTCCACTTGTCTTTAGCTACTGTGTGCAATTACTCTGCAGGCTGCCAGAAAGAGAGACATAATGAAATACCATGTCCTCCAATTAACAGTGGCAGGTTGAATGGAAAGTATTACCAAGAAAACATTTCTTAACCATCCCTCTGCAGAGCACACAAGTGTGATTAGGGACTGAGGCATCCATTCTGATGCCTGTTGTAAGGCCTAGTTATTTCTGCTTAGGGTGAGAAATAATATTTTACAAAATTTAGCCCACTTAAGAAATGCAAAGCAGCCAGCCTGGAACTCCTGAATTTACCATGCCCAAATAATTGACACACAGGATATTCTAATAAATTCTTGCGAGATGATTGTCTTCTACAGTTTGATTAAATCACTTATTCTTTGGTTAAAAATAAAATTACATAATTTCATGAAACAAGATTTCATTTTTGTTTTTCAAGAAACTGTTTTAATCTGCAGTACAGAAGATCATTAGATTTACATAACTTTCAGTGACAAAAGTAATCTGTCCATAATTTTCTTTCTCTAAGAATTACTGAAGATCCACAACCACCTCTAATTATTTATTTGATTCCTTTGGATTAACTGTGTTCCAGTTTGTTTGAATACCACCCCAAATGAGTGGAAATTACAACATCCCAGTTTCTTCAGAACCATTCTCTTAGTATCACCGGTATTCCTCAAATGCTTTTATGATTCTATGAAAAACAGCTTACACAAGGAATACACCTTAGCTCTATCTTAAGATGTCTGTTCCCTGATGAACAGCTCTAAGTCCATTTTGCTGTTCAATTTACCTAATTACCAGTCACACTGAAAAGAATTAAAACTGCTAATGATTCTTCAATTTTTTCTTAGCAAAGTCAAGGTAAAGCAACAGCTTAAGTTCAAAGATTTTCATTGTCCTTTAAGCTGTTTTTTACTCTATTTTGTTTTTTTCAAATGTCTTGGTTTGAAATACAGGTGTCTGCTAAGAAAGGCAGGAGCCTTTTTTTGAAATAGAGAATGTAAACTCCCTTCCTTCAAATTATTATAATTTTGAAATTAAGAGGCTCTCAGGCAAAGATATGGTAAATAGGAATAACAGTTCTTTACTAGGAAAATTAAAATAGAAATACAGTATTACAAAGAACAAACCCAAAACACTGACAGTCAGAATACAACCTGACACCCCATCAATCAGGGTTCTGGTAGCATTCCAATTAAATGGTGGCTGCTGTGCTCCTGGAGTGACAGATGTGGTTCTGTTGGAGTAGTGGTCCTGTAGAAGGGTGCAGTTATCCTCTGAAGGTCCAGTGATGATGTGGAAAGGTCCAGTTTTCCTCTGGAATCCAATGGAAAAAAGGCTGTCTTGGTGTTCCAAATCTCATTTTTTATCTAGGTAGGAAATGCTTGGCTCCTCCAGCAGGCTGGAGCATCTCCCAGTGGGATGATGTAATTTTATCAGTCATGCAGTGAGACTCAAAGGCCCATTAACAGAAGATATCTTCCTGGAGGAAGGATGGGGTGTGGAAGAGATAAAGATGACTGCCCCACCTGGTTTTAACAGGTGGTGACAGAATACATACTTTTGGTCACATCCTGTACTGCAACCTAAGCCATCAAAGAGTATTGTATCTGCAAAGATGATGATTCAGGAAGATTCTGGAAGCAGTGAAGCCTCACTTACTAAGAAATCTGTGCTTTTCCTTTAATAAATGGCATACTGTCTTCAGAAATAAGTCTGCTTGGATGTGTACACATGAGAGGATATGAGTCATGAAAAGCCAAGAACAAATGTGGATGCTTCCCTGAGTGAAGAGAATGAGTTTAGCACACTTAATGGATGTCTTCTTTGTATTTATCTCTTGAGACCTGAATATTATTGTTCTCAGATCTGTGTTCCTCTCCTTGGTTGTTGCAACAGTAATTGTTCAGCAACTGAACTGGGGATTGCTTATCTTGTGCATGACTTTTGGGGTTTTACTTTGCTTTTGGAGATCCTTTCTGGGTTTGATGCTATTTTGACAGAAAAGCATTCAACAAATGATTTATTAGAGATGGATCTGAAAATCAAAATCTTGTATATATTCCTAAGTGCTAGAGCGGACATTTAGCTTCTGCTGCTTAGTACCACATCTGGTGAAATGTAATGGGAAAAATTCTTGTAAAGCTAAATTTTATGATTTGCTCAGATTTATGCTCTGAAATAAATGTCCTCATTTTGCTCACTTCCAGGCCTGTACCAGTAACATTTCCTTGAAAACAGACCTGCTTAGTCTCCATTCATGAGGAGAAATGGGGGGAGAAATATGCAAGAAAGTTGTTGGGGTGGGGGAGCAGAAACAAGTCATGGCACAAGAAGCTGAAGTCACAGGACATCACAAGCCTGATTAGGTGAGATCTAGGAAAGAGAAGAAAATGGAGACTTTACTGATATTTCAGTATTTATGGTAGAGTAATAAAATGGAGCATAGGACAAAACTACCAGTAGGATAGCTTGTAACTAAACCTGTTCTCTTGCCTACTTATGGTTTTAGAGTAGTCCAAATTGTAATTGGGTAGCTCAGGTGAAGTAGAATATTGCCTTGTACCTCTTTAGACATTAATCTAACTGAGTTCTCTTCAGATTATCTACTTGGGCGCCTTACACTTGTTTGTTTTACATTTATATTTTTCAGTAATTTGATTTATTAATTTGTGTTCTACTTACCTGTATATCAGATGACTAACCACTTCATAGGGAAAATAGCACAAGTAGAATCTGGCTTTAGCAATCTCCCCAACTAATGTGCTTCCAAAACTTTTCACTGTTCATCTGATTCTGTGTCACTGACTTGAATCCATAGCAGTATGTGTGGTGTTCTGAAGGGTAACTGTTGAGGTTTTTGTTTTAGTAAGTTTAATGGAATTTATGGATCTGTAAATTCCACTGGTTGACTGAATAATTTTCTTTTACACATCTTTCCCATAGATGTTCACAATTCTTCTGGTAGATCAGGGATGTGTCAGGCACTTCATCCTTCACAGGGAGTTTAGAAAATTCTCATGTATGATGGCTGTTCTAAATACACAGAATCTGGGAGTACTGTCCTGTCTTGACTGTGTTATAGTTGAAAAAAAAAAATTACTTCTGTTTCTGAGAGCATGTTAAAATAGTATTCATGGTTATCAGGGTGATGCCTAAAGGCTCCATAAAGTTTTTACTCTAGCCAGAACTGTACATCCTCTGTTCAAGCTCTGGCTCCTGGCAATGGGGATTTTGTGAAAACTGCCATTAGGAGCTGAATTCACACAAAAATACCTCATTTGCTTCTAAGCCTTTCCTCCAACTTTTGCAAAACCAGCTGTCACAATAATACACACAGTTATTTCCCAGTTCAGCCCAGAACTCTCATTGTTCTCCACCTATGAATGTAGCAGTGAGGGCAAGTAAGGCCTCACTTTGCTCTTTGTACAAGACGTTTATTGCATGGTGCTCCATGACTCTGGAGGGCAGACTTGGCACTAGTTCCTTCTGTTTCATTTTTTTCTGAACTCGAGAAATGTTTTGTACTTCTTAGGTATTAGATCAAAACCTCTTCTCCAAAGACTTTTGTTGGGTAATAGCAGCTGAGGAACAAGTGGCTCTTCCCTTTTTGTAGTGGATTTCGTATAATTCACCATTTTCCATTGAATGTTTGTGTTTTTCTTATATCTTTGAACATGCAATTTCAGTTGAATATGCTTTACATAATTTATTAGCCTGATTCTTTGTTTAGTTGCCCTGTGGAAAAGGGTCAGCAAACACAATTGTAATGGCTCCTGAGGAATTTCTTTGACGATTGAATAGTTCCAGAGTGGTACAAACCATTCTTTCATCCTTCGAGTCCTCCTACTCTGTGTGTTTCCAGTGTACAAGGAGCACATTTCTATTACTTCTGGGATTCAGCTTTTTGGAGCAACATTATTCCGTAGCAGATTTATGCTTTTAATTACACATTTGCAGCCTACACAAAAAGGAGGATTAATTGACTGTCTTTCCCATTCCATTTACACTTCCTAATGGATGTATATTCAGCATAACAAGCTGACACTACGTTTTTTCAATTGAATTCAATGACATAGACAAACTCTGTTGGTTGTACCGTACAGAGTGGTAAAATTTAATGAGGAGATGAAGAAAAATAAAATATGCAAGAAATATAGGCATGACTGGACTAATTAATGAATCTGATCAAATACTGAATATTTCTCATTCTCCAGAGAATTATAACAAGGTATAGTTGCATTCAGTACATATATTAGTAGCTTGTGTTAGTTGGTCTAGGGACATCAAGATGTCACTGTAAGCAGTTTAGTCTGCAGCTGTGTTTTAAAATGTAAGTTATATGCTAGAATGTATAAGGGTGAAGTATCATATGGAAAATATTAAAGGCCTTTATAGAAACATACGATGCTGTATAATTTAGAATAATTCTTTGAGCAAGTTACCTTGTGGAAAAAATTATTCCTGCAAGTAAAAGAAATTAAAAAGGAAAGGCTAGAATTGTTTCCTTAGACAAGAGGGGAAAATCTGCCATAAAACTGTAAAAAATGGTTTCAGAGAGAGTAGTGTAACGAGGGCATATTCATGACAATTCAAGGAAGCAAATTCAAAAGTGATGAAAAGAAATAGCAACAGAATGTGTGGTTAAACTAGGAACCCCACCACAATAAGTCAAAGAAAGCAGGAATTGAATGAGAGTCAAAAAAGGAATGGAATGTTTTATATAGATGAAAACAATGAATTTTCTCAACTGGTTTTAGCAACTGTGAAAGTTCTGTTTGTTCTGTTCCATGTTCCAGAGATTATTTGCAATTTTGTAAGAAAGAGTAAATGGATGAAAAGATCCTGGGGGCATGAACCTTGACCAGTAGAAAGCGCTGCTATCTGTATGCTCAGTTATTGTTTTTTCTTTTTGCCTGTCAGCCTTCTGGATGTGTTCTTTACTAAACAGAGGCTCGGGTTGAAAGGGTGGCTAGATGACACTTTTTTCCCCCTATTAACTCCTAACTAATGTGCTATGACACTTTGCTGGGAGGTGGGAAGTATAAGTTTGAATCTTCTCAGTCTAATGAGTTGATCAAAGAAAGGTTTCTGTACTTATTTGGTAGTTTCTGTAACTTTTTTTCTTTTTAATAGTAGGGTGAAAACATTTCTCTCCTATAGAAAATATTTTAAATCTGTTAAAGTCTCTGAAACTCTATCTTCATCAGGAATGGACTTCAGGTTTTGTGAATGAAAGGCCTCTCTACTGTTGGTTTAAATATGAGTACCAGACAGGAAGAAAAATATCAGCATGTAAACAGCTCCAAAGTTCAGATTCTGTCTTAGTTCTGAGACAGAGAAGTAGGTGTTGCAAATGCAACTGGTAGGTGTCCAGAGCTATTATCTGTTATATGCCCACCTCATGGGCACACACTTATCCCATACAAACTTTACTTGGGATTTTGGACCAACCTGCTCTATGAGGTGCTGCTGACTGTAAATGTTAGGGTACAGATCTACTGGGTTTTGGGTCCAATCCTCCATTTCATAGTCACCTGCTAAGTATTTACTGCAATAAAACTGAATGTAGCATTTTGATCTTCAGGTCCTATGACACTGAAACCACATACAAAACCAAAGTCATAAATTGATTGTTTCCTCTTAATCAAAATCAAAATAAGGTGAAGTCCATGATATGGGATCTGATTCAACTTTAACATACTGACTTTATTTCAGAGACTCTGTAGCACCTAAAGATGCAGTAATAAGAGAAAAATGACGCTAACATTTTTCAATTTAAAAATAAACCATAATCCATAGTTTAACATTTTTAAATTTCATGGTAACAACAGTAATTACAGAGTTGAATGATCTCAATAGATGCTTGTTAGTTAGGCTTTACGCAGCACAAACAAGGCAACAATGCAATTAATAGAATCTCTTTTCACTTTATCTTACTGCCTTTTCCAATAACATTTTTTTAAAGTTAGCTTTAAACTATGAAGATTATAGCTCCTAGATATGAAATCCTTTCAATCAAACACTTTAGTTGGCAACAGTGATGTCTTTTATATAATCACCTTCCTCCCTGAGCTAATTGTTTTCTCATATAAAAATATTCCTTTATGGCTGGGGTTGTCCTTCAAGCAGAAATAAATATACTGGAGATAAAAAAAAAAAGGAACCAAACATCAAGTTAATCAAACAACAATGTGAATAAAATAAAATATCCATTTGGAGTTTGCATTTCTGCAGCCCTGTATTCCAGTTGGTGTTTCTTCTTCTGGTTAGTTTTGAGGGTTTTCTTTGTTCTGTTTGGTTGTTGGATTTTTTGGAGGGTTAACTTTTAATTTTTCTTGTTTCTGTTAACTAGCACTTTATATCATTATACAGAATGTAGTATAAAACTTGGCACATAAAAGTCATGCTGAGAAAATACTCTCCTCGCAGAAAAGTTATTTAGCAAATTATTCTTATTGTTTTCACATTTTTTAATCAACAAGTTGCAACTGGTACCTGAACAGCAAGACATGGAGCTTGCAAAACTCCAGGTGTAAACTCTGCATCTTAATTGGTGCTCATCTCTTGCTCTTCTCATTCATTTTTAATCCTGCTTTATACTGTGGATTATGAAGTGTAGTTTACCACTTCAATTATATGACTCCTAGGCTTTCATTCTTCAAATATTCTCTCAACACCAAAAGAACTGGTAGTGAGCTGTGTTGTACTCCTTTGTCTGTCTTATGTCCCTTAGGACACATTTAATCTGTTCTGCACCTCCTCCACTCCTTCATTAATCTTCCTAAAGCGGTCTCTGCCCCAAATAGATTTTCTGTTCCAGAAAAAAAAAAAAAAACCACCCCCTTTTCTCCACCCCCCCCCCCCCCCCCCCCCCCCCACTGGAGCTTTTTCTCCCATAAGAGTGAAAAATAAGAATATCTCATTTCTGAAATTTTGTATTTTTATGGGAGTTTTTGAAAAGCACAGAACTTTTTCTTTCAGAGTCTCTTTTTACTAAAATTTATCCCCTGTCATTGCTGAAGCACTCCAGAGATATTAAGAATATATGTATGTAGTAATATTTTTTGACAATTACATTGATATTATTGAGTACCTGTGTAATTCTAAGCTGGCTAAAAGAGGCATATGTGCTACTCTATTTTTTTCATGGTATCTCATCTGTACACCTCCTTAGCACTACCTATGCACTTCTATTTTTTGGTCCAGCTCTGTTCCACTAATTTCAATCATTACTTGGCCAGCTGTAGAGGGATTAGGGAGAGAGTAAAGAATGTTTGTCAACTGTTTTATTTTTGTCTATAGGAAGCACATGTGTAATTCAGCATTGTCAATACATTACTCGTATTATTAAAAAAATTGCAGGTTCATTATATTTACAATAGATTGTAAATGCTGGAAATATGTTTTTAATATACAATGATATATTACATTAGAAATTCGTATTTCTTTCCCATGCATCCTTGAGGAGCTGAATGACACTCTATACATCAGGATTCATCACTATCCACATTCTAGTGTCCCAGCCAGGCACATGTGCCTAATTTGGCTGTTTCCTATAGTTACATAATGCTGAAGCTGAGGGAGGTGCACATATATCCAGCTGGATGTCACAATGGCATTAACATAGGTGTGTACCTACAGACATATACCACTTTCTACTTGGATGGATGTTGTGTACTCTACCTTAAAAACATTCTTTGTGCATTTGTCTCCATGCAGAATTTTTCATCCTTCCATAGTTTTCTTTGCTTAAAGCATATAAAAAACGCTCAGTGTTCCATGAGGAAGGAGCTGAAAAGGCAAAATAGTTTGCTTTATCCTAAGTGTTTCAAGAGTTTCGTCAGAAGGGTGGTTCTTTGTAGTAAATAATATGCAAATGTTGCCTTTTTACAGTTTGCAGTCTATTTAAGTACAAAGTATGAAATTTTATGCATTTTTTCCTTTGGTTTGAAATTGCTGAGACAATGCATCAAGCAAAAGCTTTGAGCTTATAGGTTGCTTCCAAATAATTTATTTAAATTGTCTTTCACTATTCATTATTTATGAATTGGTGTTAATTCATTCCCACATGGATAAAGCTTTCGAAAACTTTGGGAAAGAAATTAATGACATTTCTCAAGGGTGTGCAACCATTTCTGGGCTGAACTTTCCCACATATGGGTATTTATGATTTTGATAACTTTGCAGAATCTGTGTGTATCTAGTGCATTCTGGTTGACTTCATGGAGTTATAAGACTTATTTTTTTTAAAAAAATCTCTTTTGAATGTGTTTCTGATACTGCTGACCAGAGCTTAACTGCAGTCCCTGCAGACAAGGGATACTTTGTGGAAGTTAGTTGTTGAGATGAAAATAGCTTGTGACAATGGGCTCAGATAGCCGAGGCTTTTTTGCTTCCTATCTGCAGGCAGGAGTTTTGAAGTTGTGGAAAGTTAATAAAGGTAGAACAAGGAAGCCAGATGTTGTAAGAGGGAGTAGAGGAGATTCAGAAAATACTTTAAGCAGAATGAGAGAAGATACAGGTATGCTTATAGGTTGGGAGGTGGTTTTGGTGACCAAGGTCAAAGACAGTGAGTTAAGTGGGCTGAAGCAATTCTCTCATTCTGTGAACTAATTCTAAATATTTGTGGTGGTTTCACATCATCGGTGGACTTTCTCAAATGTATTGAAACATAGTAAATTAAGACAAATAGTGTTTTAATTCTGTGTAGAGCCAGTTTGGATGTCTGACTGTCTATGTGTGTCGTGCCCTCCAAAAATATAAGTGGCATACAGGAGAATAATTCAGATCCTCCTTCAGGAATAAAACTATAGAAAATGTTAGCTTAAATTATGAAGTTACCTCAAGGACCTTCCTCAGGTGAGATCTTAGGAGAGAATCTGTGCCCCGGAAATGTTTATATTTTGTAAGTACCAGAGTTTGGTGAGTTGTGTACAAGCTGGTAATCAGCCTAATGTCACAGAGGCTGTAGCACTGTCAATTCTTCATCACCTTTTATGAAAAAACATTTAAACACAGTAAGGGATTGACACAGTATGACTAAGATCTTCCACCCCTAGCCCAAGCTGACAAGTCTAGAACTGTGGAAAAGACTATTTTTAAACTATTGTCTGCTTGATGAGCTAGACAATTTAAGATGTTTCATCACTGAACAGAGTATCAATTTTAGATAATTCTTTAGGGAAGACAATGGAGATTTTGGAACTGCAAGCCGATAACATCTATTATAGTTGCCATGGATCTTGCAAGACATTTTACTTTGACGCATTAAACTATTACTATCAAAGTAATCCATGGTTATTGGCCAAACCTTTTCACTAGGTGAAAAAAAATTATTTGTATAATTAACTTGTGCCTGAGTAATTTGTTTGTCTAGAGATCACCAAAGTAAAATAGCTTTGGGAACTTCTGAGACTAACCCAGTAAAAGTTTGTGTATGAACAGCAGCTGTGAGAATGCTTAATGAAGATAAAAAGACCAGTGCAATGACGTGACTTTACCATCTCTCAGGTGTAATCTCCAGTGTATTTAGCAAGTAAATAAATCCAGACTAAATCATTCCCTGATAAAGCTGTAGTATCTGTGGGACTGTTGTGTATTTATACAGACTGTAACATGAAAATTGTTTTTGCCAGCTAATGTTAATGTATAGAATTATGGGAATTAATTAATGTATTGAACTCTGTGAATGCTGCACTTTTTACATGCAAAAGAATTGTTTAAAATATATGAATGGTTTTCTCATGCACCTTGCAGAAGATGGAAATGCTTCTTTCCGGCATTGATTTTTGGCTTTGGTATGAAAAGAGTTTTCAAACAACCATTCATCTTTTTAATGCAATTTGGTCTATTTACTATGTGGTACATTTCTTTAGTGTCAGGATATATTGTTTATTACAATCTGAACTATTTAATACTCTAACCACTTTAAAAAAACTACTCTGTCTCTTAAAAGAAGCTTGAAAAAATAATTGAGTTTGACAATAATAATTTGAAATCTCCTTTCTCCTTCAAAGTAATTGCTTGATGTAGATAAGAACTTCTAGTTTAACTGCTCTTTTCCAATCACCTTATTGTTTCCTACATAGTAGTGCACTTCCATTTTTTTATGACCAGCAAGCACTGAAAGAACACATGGGCAAATGCACAGTAGAAACAGACAAATCCATTAAAATAGCTGGAAAAGCCAGATTCCTTAGAAAAGCATTATTTCTTACCTCCCTTTTAAGCAAGTCTTGAGGAGTCTGGGTGTCTTTACAACATCAAGGGGCTGCGCATCCTTAAGAAGAACTGTAAATCCATATAATTTCTCTATTTTGTTAGTATTTTCTAGTAGTGTTGGCCTTCCAGAGACCAACCTCTCACTTTTTGGTCTCACTTCCCTTCCAGGCCTCTGGTAACATACTGCCTGCTGTACATTGCATTATGGGGTCAGATGCAGAATGTTTCTACAACATAAATTTAAAATTGTGAATTGTTTAAAGTACAAATTGCTAATAATCTCTTATGAATGGGGTGAGGAGAAACCTCAAGGTTAGGATTTTGTGCTTTTCCAAAATGATTACAAGCAAGAGGGCTGCAGTTCAAAGAGCATTCAGCAGACTTTGATTGTAACCTTGAGATGTTTCAATGCAGAACTGGTTGCTCATTCAGAAAAATTGTTCTTTTAAACATACAGACATTTTCTTGTTTTCTTTCTCTAGGGAGATAGACAACGAACTGTGAGAATAGAGAGCTGAGTCTGTGATACACAAGGATTTTGTCTTTAGAAATTGCTGTGGTGCCAGGGAAAGAGTCCCAGAGTCTTTCTCTGTTGCATCCAGCATTTAACAAGCATCACCTCTTCCAGCTTCCTCTGGAAACTTGAGCTGTGAGAGGCACAGAAATCATTTAGACTCCAGCTCCTTTCAAATGCTCGTCTTCTGATTGTGGAGCTCCTTTTGTAGCAAAGTTGAAAAAAATAATCTGTGAAATTTGCAAGTGAAGGATAAGGACATTGTATTCTTAAAGCAATAAAAACAGGAGCATGAAACATTTACACAGTGAACATAAACAGCAACAGTTGTATTAACAAAAATGAAATATGTAAGGAATTGTAAAGTTTTGCTTTATGACATGGGAAAAAGGCAGCAACAGCAATGTGTGAGCTCAGGATTTACCAGCATAGCAGCCTGAGATGTGTCTCAAACTGTTACCTGGCTTGTTGGCTGGGACTAACACCCTGCTCCTGACTCTGCAGCTGTAAGAATGTGTATTAGTTAGATGACTTATACATGGAGTGTAGTCTGATCTAGAACTTCAGTATGGATTTTCTCTCAGCCTGTTCCATGCTAGGTCTTCGAGTCCCCCAGCCCTGCACCAGGAAGTTTCCTTGTTGATAAATGCACACTAATTATTTCCTTCAGATAACCATTACCCTGAGTGACAAGGTAGGCTTGCTCTCAATGGAAAGGGCTCTATGTGCTGAGCTCTAGCCCATCCCCTAAGCCATTCAATCACTCATTAATGGAAGAAACCTGAAAGGAATTATTGCTTATTTTTGGAAGTTAATAGAAGATAGAGCTGCTAACATGTGACTTTATAAGATGAAGAATGTTAGAGGACTTATTTTCTGTTAACCCCATGTTGTCTGCAGTTAATTACATGACAACTTACAAAACTGAGGACTGCTATCCTAGCAGTAGAAAATCACATGTACCATTCCTGTTGGGCTAGTGACAGATATACCTGTTTGTGCTTTTAAAAGAATCCACCACTGTGATGTGTTGTGTTAACAATATTATTTTAGTGTGTATTTATTAATTAGTGTATTTATATACAAGACAAGCTGACAGCAGAACTGTTACTATGTTTTACTGAGGGTAACAGAAGTCTACATAGGAGGGATTTATGCCAACGGTTTCATATTTTTTTTTGTTTCTACTAAAACTGCTGTATGTTGAATATAGAAAATTTCTTTCCTTCTAGTCCATGAAAAAGAATATTATAAGAAAATCTGCTGCTTGGAGTTTATAACAACTACATTTCTTTTCCTGTCCTACTTGATAATTCTTGTAACAATGAAATTATGGTGAAATAATACTTTTCACTCTTTTCCTACTAGCAAAGGAATTTGGGAAAATTGTTTTCTAAAAAGTACTAGCCTACTTTTAAAAATACTTTTATGTGAAATATTGGTCTTTTGGTTTGGGATCTGTAGCTGATAGGTTCTATATTGAACTGATGGCTTCAACTGATCCTCGTTAGAAATTTCTGGAAAGAAACTGCCTTAGGTCAGTGCCCTCAGCTAGTATAAAAATGGTATGAATTCAGATACACTCTCTGTATTTTTGGTTATATTCACCTTCAAATCATGTTTGAATATATGAAACAAGAAAGGAAATGAGAGGAGAAGGTGGAAACAAACCATCACTTCTCTAATTCTCTGGGCTCATGAGTCTTAGGTAAAAGTGAAAAGAAAAGATATTCGTAACAGAGAATCTGATTAAAAGGTCTGGTTTAGATTGCAGTGTAAGCAGGAAATGATGAATCTTGGCAGAGTCTCAACTGTGAAACAAAGCAGTGAAGAAAGCTGATGCTGATGCTTTGGATAGACAGGAGAAAAAGAGGACTCAGAAAATAGGAAATTACAGACATATTTCATTCTGGCAGAGCCAGAGAAATTGGTTATTATTACCAACATTGTATGAACAGTTACTTATTATCTGTCCTGAAGAAAAACAGGGGCAGCTTAATTCTCTAACCTATAGTCTGAAAATAAAACCAGTGACTTGGGGATTGAGTGCTAGAATAAAATATTGCCAGTCTGCTTTTTCTCTTTCTGGAGAAATACAATTTTGAAAGGAAAATCATGGTCTTGTAATCAGCAGTAGGAAGCTCAGCATGGGCATTGGGGTCACAGCAGAAAAGTTCAGCTGTTGATATGCAGAATCCTAGTCAATCCTCATCCTTAACATCAAAGGGACACTAAGTGAAATACATGCTTTTAAATTTATTAATGGTTAATTAATTTCTTTTGTTCTCTCTGCTTTTAAGAAAAAAATGAGGTACTATGCAGATTATTCTTTAAGTTGTTATATAGTATTACAGTAGAGTAGGGAAATTCTAGAATTTCTCAAAAGAGAGGAAAATCAGTGATACCCCATATCTTCAGGCCAGCTCCATTGCTTGGTGAAACCAAAGGAAGAACTGCAATTGGTGGGAAATGACAGAGTTGTAATACTCTAAGAGTATTTCTGTTCTTATGTTATCACACAAGAAGGTTTAAAACTGTTTATATTCAAAATTACCTGATGAAAAATTTTGGGAACCTTGCTTTAAAACAGCAAACTCCTTGCCTAAAGATGAAAAATGAGGTATGCTTGTAATGTACCTGAAAATATAACTGTAAAATATTTATTCCTCATCTTGATTTTTGCTACTGGTAAAGGCTCTCTTTGTTTCTGAATATTAATCTCTGAAGTTCTTATTTTAATGTTTACTGAATGAATGAATGTGGCTTGGTATTATTGGTAATTTCACACCCCTTGGGCAACATTTTCAGTTCTTTTTGACATATTTGAACTAAAGGCTCCTTGCTTTATATAGGAGAGAGTATTTTCAGTGAAATATTTTATGTCCAGCAGCTATGATTTCCTTCCTGCTTGCCAGAGATGACATTTGTTGACATCTGCACTTTGTGGAAACCACAATCTTTCATCTTTCTGTGAAATATGAGGATGAATGGTTCTACTGCATTGTGCAGCAGTGCTGGATTGGGGTAAATCTCTGAAATGAAAGGAACCTCTGTTTTTATTTTCTTGATGGACTGTATTTTTGACTTTATATTAACAATGTATCAAATAGTTCCTGCAGTCTTGGAAAATGCAAGTACAATAAGCAAGGTTTCAAAGGAATTACGTGACAGAAAGTGGTACTGTTGCTGACTGCCAAGTAGAAATTTTGCTAGTAATCCATAAACATTTTGTGTTTGCGCACTGGAAAGAAGTTTAAAATATGTGCTGGAAATTTTAGACTGAGGAATTGGGATTTTTGATGCATGTGAGATGAACATTAAGTGAATGTTGGTGAAATCCCATCTTCATCAGTAGTCTCTCTAATATTAAATGCTAATCTGTTACCCTGGATAAAAGGTGTCCTGTAGAGCTGCAGAACAGACCTGAGCTGTACTTCCTGGACCATCTTTCAGTTGTCTCAGCATCAAAAATGGACAAAATATTTTCAGTAACAGAGTTATCAATTTTTCATTTCTTATACATAATGGAGAATTTCCTGTTGAAAATAGAGAAACTTGCTGCTTATATATTGGCCTTTTCTTCCATGTCTGTGCTGACCAGTGGGACGCCTCCCCCTCCCCTCCCCAGAGGGAAATGTTACCACCATCTAATCCAAAGAGCTCTTTGTGGCTGACCCACCACGTTTTTGAATCTCTCTCACCCCCCACCCAAAGTTCATCGACACATCAGGGATGTTTCTTGTAGTTGCAAAATGAGCCTGGTGAGATTTAATGAGGCATTTAACTTTTTTCTCCTTCTGAAATGTTTCTGCCTCTTTCTGAACAGTTAATATGCAGAAAATCCATTTGCTAGAATTTAGGGAGTTCATAATCCTTGGGAAGTTTTCTGTTCTTGTTAGTTGAAATCTTTGTATTAGTACAATCTTAATATGAGTTTTAGAGGGTCTACTCTTGAACATACTTGGTGATACTTGGGTGATACTTGGTGATACTTGGGAGCAATTGATCACTGTATTCCCACTATTGTCTTAATGCCATTGCCTTGAGCTCTGTTACAACAGTATCCGACTGGCTCTTTAAAAAAATAAGGTCTTAAATTCAAATGAAACCATGCCAGCTCTTTGTGAGCCTCTCTAAGGGTTTATGGCTTTATGTAGAACCCTTAAACTATGTCTTTGAGAAGCAGCTGCGTTTGCCACACTTAGAAATCATTCCTAATAATTTCCCTACTCATGCCAAGCTAAAATAAAACACCTCTGGTGTTCCCTCTGAAACTTTCCACTCCAGATAAGGCCAATGAGTATTTTTGGAAATGTTTCTTAGAAAGGTTGGTATAATTAGGCTTGCCTCTTTTTTTCCCCTGTCTGTTTATTTATATGGCAAAAGACATTTTTTCTGCACTGATCTGAAAGGGCAATAGTCCATCTGGCCTCAGACTCAGCATTCACCCCTTTCCCCAGTCTGGGCTTGAGAAACTGTCTTGTAATATAACCTAATTAATCTCTCTGCTTATAAATAGCTACTTTTAAAGTACTGGTTTGTAGTACATGTACTCGTATAGGCAGTTGCTTGCTTAAGAAACAGATTCATTACCAACCCTCCTTTTGCAAACTCCTGTTGTTTGTGGTAATGTGATATATTATTATTATTATTATAAATGGCTGATAGAAGATCTTTCTTTCCCCAAAAAATGGGTGAAAAAATAGAGAAATTGATGATCAGATGTTGTTTACTCATAATGCCCTTAGTCTTCTACATGCCTGGGAGTATTCTGTACTCTCCACATTCTCACTCAGTATTTGTAATTTGCACTGTTCTACCAAACTCCCTCATTTTCTTATAAGAGTTTTGGAATAACTTTTTAATAGAAGGGACTAAATTATTGGAACAGTGAGCAATATAGTGTTACAACAGTGTTGCTGAAATGGCAGACCAGAGCTTCATAGAGGTAATTTCATTTCTCATGTAGCTTTGATTACCCTAAAATTGCTTCTGTTACATTTTTGGAAAGGTGACTGGCCAATCAATTATTTTCTCCATACCTAGACAAAAAAAGAAAAAGCTAATGAGAAAAGTCAAGGCTGAACAGTAGAGGAAATAATAATGAAGTAGAAAGGACTCTGAACCAAACTTAAAAGTTACCTAAACTCAAGGTTCTAGGCAAATGGATCTCTTGAAATGGTATTTTGGATAGTAATGAGAAATACTTGTAATATTTCAGTTTTATTGGAAAAATGAATCGAAAGGGATGGTTGACCATATTTTGGATCCAAGTAACTGCTCTTCTAGGTATGTTTAATCCCAGCAATTTGAAATAATTGCACTTGGTAGGAGATGCAAAGGAAATTCAGACTTTTGATTTGATGCTTTCATTTGAGCTGAAGTGTCTAATGTTGCACAAGTCAGAGCAGTTTGACTAAAGGATCTAATCTGTGAAATCTGAGATTGAATCCCATATTTTTGGCAGACACTGGAATATTCTCCAACTAAAAGCCTTGGTGTATTTGACTTGCCCCGAGCAATGCAAAGCCACATCAGACTCTAATTTTTCTGTCCCTTCCTGCTACTGGAAGAATTTCTTGCTGTCATTTTCTCCCCCTTGTTATCTGCACTACTTCCTCCTCTCCTCCCTTTCTCTAGCTTCTCAGTGTTGCACTGCTCCTGCACACCAGAATGAACTGCAATGTGAGCAGGAGGCGTGATAGTGACTAGTTCAGCAACAGTGGAGAGTAGAAACAGCTGGGAAGACTTGATAGATCTGTTGCCTTCTCTTTGCAGAACGAAGCATTACTATAATGAATAGTGCTTGGGCTTGTTTTACTGAAATCTTGCTGCCTCTGCTGAGCACTAGAGTCTTAAAAAGCTGAATTCCACTTCTATTATTCCAGGTCTGTCTTTACTTATCTTATATGGCAACATGTCCTTCTTACACATTAGTCTTATTTGGTTTATGCTGAGAGAGAATTAATAATACCATGACTTGCCTGTATTCTTTGAAGTGGCACAACTAAAAAAAAAAATAATTAAACAACCACTGACTGATTTTTGTTAGCATTTAGGGTTGAAGTCATGCTCAAGATCTGTAAATCTTACTGAGCTAAGTCTCTTTGACTTATTTACCTTTGTAGTTGTGGCTTTGTTCTCTTCTTTGGTGAACCGTTTTCCACGTTGTGCACTTCCTAGTCTTGGCACATGCATCCATTTGGAAAAGATACTCTCTGTTACAATTACAGCAGCTGCTCTGCAGATACCTGTTTGTCCTGGCCAAAGCAAAATCACCAGTCATGAGTGAGTAGCTTCAGGTCTGGTTGTTTTATGGACAACATGAAGATCTTTCACATTCGTTGGTCATACAAATGATTGATAGACCTCATTATTTTGAAAGAACTATTGTACTGTAATGTTTCCAGATGTTTTCCAATAGAAACTGTGTTATTACTATAGGGAAGTATCAATCAGTAAATAACCCATGTCACTTGTTGCCCTTCTATGCAATCACAGTGTTCTGATCTTGTGGTTTGGCTTCATTTACAAAGGACTCATCAATTCAAATGGATTATTGTTCTGTATGTTACACTGCAGAGGGACAGCCTCAGTGCAGGATATGATCAACCTACTATGAACTAAGTGCAATCAACTGTGATCAGTACTCAAGTGTAAAGTCAACAAGCAAAGTTGAAATGCTGCAAAAATATTATTTTAAATGAACTGGTAGAGTAATTTGGCCATCTGTTATTCAACCTTTGCTCCACTGTTGTGCTAGAAAACACCCTGCTCTTCTTTTCATGAAACAACTGTGATGCTTGCAGCTAGAGAATGCAAACTAGTTTGCAGCAGTCTGCCCTATTTACTAACACTGCCTTCAAAACTATGATAGTAATTGTGATATAAGAGCCAGACAGTCTGATGTCAGTCAGGAAAAAGCAAAGATACATTGATTTTCAGTGTGAGAACCAGAGGCTTGGAGAGGTTTTACTCTCTGTGGCCCTCCCAAATTAATATAGACTTCAAGGTTGCAATTAACTGAAATAAAATCAAGAACTGAAATTTTGTTCAAGAGCATGTGAAAATCTGTAAAACTAAACCTGTAAATACCGTAATATCAAATCTAAATTACTTCATCCAAATGAATTCAAAATAAGGTTTAGGAACCCTTGCAATTTTGATGCTAAATTCTGTGACATTTAGTAATATTAGTTTTTAACCCTCAGTCTTTAGAGCTGCTTTTTTAAAAACAGTGAAGATATGTTGAAGGAAAGGTTCAGTCTCTGGCATAAATGAAAAGTGACATTTTCATTTTCTAGTTATCTTGAGACTCAAACCTGAAGATGAAGAAGAAGAAAAGAAATTAAAGGGTTAAGGGGAAAAAATCGGATTCATTTTAGCAGTCACACTGTTCAGAAGGACCTGGCCCATGAATTTGCAGCACTTGGAATGTTCTGCTCACAGAACTTGCTTGCAGGAGGGGGATCTACAAAGCCTCACAGAGGTTACTTATGGAGCTGTTTCAAGGTTTCCTCTGTTCTGATGGTTCAGTGCCAGTTCCAATAGCTCCCACCTTCTACAAGCAGCAATGGGCCCTGAGAAACCATTGCTGGCAATACCTGTATTATTTGTGGTGGGAGGCTTTGCAGTCTTCATTCACCACTTGTCTGTGTTGTCAATTTGCTCAGGCTTCAGTTACTCTCTTTTAGAAGGAGAGAGGATAGAAGGTAAAACAAGAGTGTCCATTCAGTATCTCTTGAGTCATCATGTGAGAAGCAAGTATTGATTTGTCATGAGGCAAAGAGCCTTGAGAGAAACTTTGGATGTGCTCTGCATCTGGATTGTGGGTTGTACTACTTTAGCACCATTGCATCACTACTGGAGAAGGACATCCCCCCGTAAAAATACTATCTGATGACTAATAATACCCGTTGTAAAAGAGATTTTTTTGAATATATAGATTTTTATGTTGCTACTGAGGTCTCTAACCCAAGGAATCTATGGCTGCAATTGCTGAATTAGTGATGGTACCAGTGGCAGGTTCCTGCATGTGCTAAATCCTCATGACTAATGTTACCTTGATTCACTCAGTGACAATATTACTCTTCTGTCTTGTCCTTGCCCAATCTTTGCCAGCCTTTCAAATTCACTTGCCTATCAAATTCAGCATTTGTTACATGAAGTTTTCATAGAGGTATGTGAAATTTGTTGCAGGGGATGGTGAGTTAATATGTGTGTATTTGGACTATATAAAGTATTAATGTGTGAAATTCGGGATCTTCACTGCTCTTTACTATTTGCTTTGAAAGGGGCTCAACTTCTTGTGTGCAGGGAAATGACTGGGACAAGAATAATGTGGCTTGCAACATACAGAACTGAAATGGATGAAGTGACCTTACCTGTAAGACATCTGTCTGCATCATAAAAACATCTGGAATGCTTGCTTTCTGGATGTGACTGACTTTAGGAAAATTGAAAGATGTTGCGAAGGCTGAACTCCATTAGAAGAATTTTCATTAACAATAATCTCTGAACAAATATTTGTAAATGGACACAAACTACTTGAAATGCCATATAAACTTTCCTTCTTATTAGATCTTTTCCTTTCCTTATTTTCTTTGAACTTTCTTAGTAAGTTTAGAATTTTGTTTCCTCTGAGCCAACTGGGGGCAAATGCTGATTTCATTTACACTGGCTTACTAATATTACCTTGAAAAAACTAGTGAATTACTTTTCTTTTACATGAAGCATTTTCCTATGGTACTTCACTGCTTTCAGTGTGGCTGAATACACACACACCAGCAGCCCAATTAACTATTCAAATATGCCAGAACTTAAACACATTTTAGCTTGGCAAAGAAAGTGAGGGCTGTTTCTCAGAGATAATATTGATTTACAAAGTGCTTTTATTTTACCTAAGCTGCTTTGTATTTCTGTAAGGAATCTCTTTACTATAACCTTGCAATGAATTATCAGACATAATTTGCCTCTTGGGAAGGCTATTTCTGGTTTTTGAATATGCTCCATGGTTCCTTTTTGGAAAGCAAAGAATTTTAACTGGGCTACTACTAGAAACTTCTATGGTTCTGTCCCTGGTTTTCTATATTAACTTTTGTATTCCCATCTCACAGTCTCTTTGGTCCTTGACAGTGGTGATATCTTTTCTTTCAGGCATGCTGACCTCTCTCGTTCCCTTTGAAGCACTTAAGATCATATCCAAGAGCTGCATTCCAGCTGTGGCGCCTTCTGAGGTACTGAATATATTAAGATAAAAAGAAATAAGCTCAGCTATATTAATAAGAAGCTGAAATGTTTATGCAGGCATGAGCTTTGAGAAATTAGATACTCAAAAATAAGACTTTAATAGGAAGGATGAAGTAACTAAACTGAAAGTATGAGGCATGTTCTGGTCCAATCAGTGGTCATATAACATTATTTACTACTGTAACTGTTCAGTATCTAAGAGAAAAATACTTTTCTTAGAGAGCATCACATGAAAATTTTGCAAATTCTCTAGAAGTCCTTTGACTTGCTTTTTAAGTTCAGTAAGGCAGTTGTAACTGACATCTATTCTCATATCTCATGTGTCATGTACTTCATAAGAATATATGAACATATGTGGGGATAATTTACATAATCATAAAACAAATGCAAGAGGATTTTTTTTTAATTTGAGAATTGCAAGGTCTGTACTCAGCTCAGAATCATATCTGGCTTCAAAGCTGATAGGTGTAGGAGATCAAGAAGGAGTAAAAATGAGGAGTGGCTAAATAAGATGGCAAATCCAATTTTAGGGTCCCCAGTATAGGCTCAAATATGTCATTGGTAGGCATTTTAATGGATTAAATTGACCCATACTAGTTCTACTAGTTAAATGTGCTTGAAGAAGGTAACTTTGCCCTGGTGGGTTTAATTTCCTGGCAGAATAGGTGAGATCACAAGGGTTGTTTGGGCTTGTTATTGCTGACTTATGTGTTCAAAGACAGCTTAAGACTGAAAACAGCCTGTGGCCCCATTTTTTTCTGTGACATCCTGGATGGCTAACAGGAGGCTCACACACTTCCTCCAGACTATGGTAGCATTCAGAACCCTTTTTCTCAAAGCTGCATACAAAGAAGTGATTTCTTTCTCCAGCATAGATAAACTCATTAAACAATGAGGAATGCTTCTGTGCCAGGACTAGCTGCCTTCTTTGGCCAACTCAGAAGGTATCACCCTTTAGCATATATTTCCTGTATCTTATTAAATTGAGGTCGAAGAAGGTGTTTTTCTGACTCTCATCAGAGCGAAGTTATATATACCTAAAGCTGCAGTTTGGGAATTATTCTCTTCCAAACTAATGCTATCAAATCCTGTCTTTAAAATTATGCACATGTCTAAGTGATTCAGTGCACTGAAAACTTTCAACATTTCTAAACGCATTTAGTTGGAACAGTTTTTAAATTGCTGTGTTTAGTTTCTGTTCTTAAAATTGGAACAGTTGTATTTTCATCATGGCAGGAATGAACAGAAACCAGAAATAACGACTCCTCTGAAATTGGTTTAGGGTTGATATACAGAGCAGTGGGACTTGCCAAAGTAATATTCTGACTCTATTTTATTTCAGGGGAAGACAGTTTTCACTGTTGATACTCAGGAAAAGAAAACCACATCTGATATAGATGACTAATTAGATTTTATTTTTCCCAAAACAATTTGTCCATGAGGTCAAGGAGTTAGAGAGTTGTTAAGACTTCCTTCTAAGAAAGGATAATAAATACACAAACAGATGAAAATCCTACTGTGTATTGGTCAGTATACACCTATGTGTCATGTCAGCTTCAGGTTCTCAGGAAGTAGCAATGCAAATGGCCTGAACATTTATGTGGACTTTCCCATAAATGCAACATTAGTAAACAGATGAGGCAAGCAAGTAGAGAACAGTAAACTTAATGAGAAATAGGTTTGCATATCACAAAACAAGTTTATAAGGTTTCTGTCTGAGGGATATATAAGAAACATCTTTTTTTTTTTTTAAGTTTTCTTTTGACCACAAAGGATTTTTTTATGTGCTATGCAAGAATGAAGACCTTAGACTTCAGATGTTGCCTTCTTTATTTCATTAATGTTAATACAGGAAATCAAAAAAGATCACAAAAACACTATGTCTCATTATCAGGATGTTTCTTTTGATTCTGAACATGCCAGAAAAGCATGCTTGATCCAGCAACATCAAAAGATGAAGCCATTTGTGCTTCGTTGGTTTGCCTCAGCTATTTTTTTTCTTCAAGGCAGAAGGTTTATTTTTTTTTTACCTAAACCCCAAGCCATGAGACTGCAAGTGTACATCTCTTATTGCATCTGTATTTTATGGGAATATCTTACTTGAAGCACAACAGATGGACTCATTTTATCCAAGAATCAGAATTTTTAAATGTTACAGTATTGATATGTGGATACATAGGACCATACTTTTATTACTGAGGGGCAGAGATTGTTGATTTTAGTGCTTCTATACCATGGAAAAATAGCCAACAAAGGAAGGCTTGCAGCAATACTTTTATTTTTTAATGACAAAAATAACTGCATAAGGAATAGTTGCTGGATCAATTATTTGCTACTTTTATATGGCTACTGTATTACAAATTTCATCTAACTGACCATGCAGATCCCTTAAAATTATTTTGGTGATTCTAGCTGTGCAGGAATTGTCAAAAATTCTCTGCTGGGTTTCTGCCAATGCACACTCCACTGCATTAAAATACAGAATAATATTATAACTAACACAAATATTAAATTTAGAAACATATTCTAACTAGCACATTTTAAATTACAGCAATACCTATATTTTACTGCAGACCATGAGCCAATGGCTGTGTTTCAAGTATTCAGAGAGCAGTCTTGATCGTATTGCAGATGAAATAAAGCAGGTTTTTGCATAGGTGGTATAACAGACTTGAGAACTTCCATTGGGCAGACTTCAGTGAGCTGGTACAATTTGCTAAATTTAACCACCCACACTGTATTAAAAGATGCACTGCAGGCAAAGTGGTAGGCATACATGCTGCTAAGATGCATGTTTTATCACATTGTGATAAAATATATTATCTGCAACTATAATAATATCAAAATTACTGAAAATTTTTGTTGAATGGTTTTGACCCTTGATAAAGGTTCTGACAGGATCACTGTAGCTAGCTACAAGTCAGTATAAATGGTGTAGGGAGACACCTGAGAGTTACTTAGACATGATGAAGTGATGTTTTGCTTATTTTGCTAGTTTGGAAGGTATATATTTCACCTCTTGAAAGTTTTCCCATAATATTCCACATTTGATGACAAATCCAAGGTGGCATTTGGAAGGCTCGTTCTATTGTTTCATGCTTACCATTGCACTTGAAGTGGATCAAAGTTGTAATGAATTCCAGAAAGCCAAGAGAGTTTCCGTCATGCACAATATCAAAATGTGTATCTATACTCAATGAGAAATGCAATAATGGAACAGTCCATGGGACTGGGTATCATGGGGGATTCATAATAGGAAATGTACCCTCTTGTTCACCTTTTAAAATCCAGACCAGGTGAGCAGCAGCTAATAGATTTTTCTGTTAGTCAGCTCCGGGGTGGCCTTTGTGAGGAGAGAGTTGCACTGAGGAAAGATTCAGGCTGAGGGCTGGAGGATCCAGGTGATCTCAGAGACATGCTGGGTACTCCTCTGTGGGTGCACCAGGGGACCAGGGTGGTTCTGCAGGAGCTGGTGCTGCTGTACTACACCCACCTTTGCCAGAAATGCTGTGTGATGAGCCAACGTTTTAGGCCCTTGTGCAGCTGGTGCAGGCTCCAGGGGCAGACAGAGGGAGTAGAGGGATGATTCCCAGCCACACAAATGTGTCTTATTTGCCACTACCACCCCATAGAAATCCTGGGTGTGAAGTCAAATAATGCAGGGGCAGCTAGAAATAAGCACGTGGAGGGAGCAGCACTTCCTTGATTTGACATCTCAGCTCTCCAAAGAGTCTTTCTCCTTTTGTCTTGACTGCTCCTCTTTCTCATGAGTGCTTCTTGTTCTGATAATTTGCATTACATCTGATTAAATATCACTTCACTGAGGCAAGATGCCTCTCAGGCTCTGAAATATATAACATCTCAGAGCTGTGTAAGTTGTCAGCTAAGAAGGGTCTGGACCGACATTTAAATACAACTGTACTGCAGAGTTAAATTCAAGTATATTAATTGATTCAAATAGCTGGTAATTTTAAAAATTTGTTTCACCATTTTTACATCTCAGACATGTGTATTAGTTTTCCCAATTCTTTGCTGAAATAGCTGAAGATTTTATGTCACTCAGAATGTGTATTTGCCGCCTTTATTTTCAGGAAGTAACAAAAGAAAAGTTTTCAGGCCATTTTTTTATTTCCTGTGATTGAAACTGTTTACCAAAACTGTGTGAATTACTCAAATCAAAGTCTGAAATGCTAAATGTTAATGCTAGCTTTAACATGTGCTACAGTCTGAAAACAGGTAAATTTTTCTGCACTGAAAATCTGAAGCATGAGGCAGGAGCACAATGTAGACCAGTGCTGCCAACCAAATAATTTATTTAAGGACTTACTAAGGACTTGGGATCTTAAACCAACATTGTCTTGTTACATTACTGTGCTGATATGTTTTAGTTGTTAATAGAAGTTCTTTTTTTCAATGGTTGTCTTTCTCTGATTTAAATGTACTTTTCTGAAGCCAGTTCTGTTACAGGAGACTTGGGAAAATTTGCACAGTGATTTTGTGGGGACACCCTGAGCTAAATAAACCTCAGACATTTTAGTTCATGGCTTACTAAGCGATCATGGATTACTCTTTGATTCTACATGAAATTATATTAAGTTTACATAATTAGGTGGCTGGAACATTTTATTACACAAGATCTGATGTCTTGGCATTTTGAACATGTCAGGGTTAAACTGTGAATTAGAACATTTGTGGGGGCTGAGGAAGGTTTGCATGTGTGGGAAGTAATAAAACCACTTCTGCAAAGAAGTGACCAAAGGAAATGTTTGCCTGAGTCCACAGGCTGTCTTGCATAGTTGTGCTTGCTAAAAAACTGAGCAGATCTCATGATTTTTTATGACACAAACTAATCAATTAAATTTTTCTGTTTATACATTGTACTTTTTCAACTCTTTTTCTCATCTGAAATGTCTTGATAAGAAGCAGTAAATGTAAGCTGGGGTCACAAACTCGTAATATTTTGGCAGTAGATAGCAGTATGAGAGCAAATTTGAAAGAAAGTGTTAAGCTTTAAAGGTCTGCAGTTTGACAGGCTGTTATCTTTTATCCTTCCAGCACAAATCTTTATGCTGACTTCTCTTGTATCCCTTCATTCCCCGAGGGAACTCGAGTTCGTTCGCATGTTGCTGGACAAGAGACAAAGAAGATCTGTTCAACACATGCAGAACAGATGCTCAGGGGAGGAGGGGGAATTTTCCAGTGCAGTTACTGTAATATCCATTGCTGCTGTCTTGCTCCCTGTGTAAGCACTGCTGGCCTCTCCAGAGCTGGTCTTGGGGATTTTCCCATCTTGGAAACAGCCCACCCAAGTGAGCTGCCACTGAAGACATTTCACATCAAAAATACTCTCATAGAGTGTCACCTGCTTCCATACCTTCTTTTCAAGAAGGGACAATAAAATAGAGGCAACCACTGAATGACTTGTTTCTCAAAGATGCAGCTTAAGGTATGCAAGATTCAGGGTGAAGAGAGAATACGTGCTGCTGGTGGTAACTCACAGCAGTGGTACTCAACTTTTTTATCCCTTTTTTATGTTCTGTGGTTGAACAAGTTGTGGACTTGTTCCAGCAGGAGGTGAGGAGGTACTATGACTCCTGTGCTCATCTGAAGCATGTAGGCACAGGATACAGAAGGCACATAGCATAGGCAGATGAAGCTAGAGCTACAGCTATTTAAGAAATGCAGTAACTTCTTAGGCAAGTACTAGATCCTGTGGAGCATGGAAAGGTGCTGTTATTGATGTGAAAAGAGATGAAAGGCAAATGGTATTTGCAATTTTTCTAGCACCTTTTGCAAAGATCTTTAAGGAGTTTTCTGCCAGGGAGGTCAAACACAGATTGATTTGGTTGTGGTGACTTCAGTCCTTGGAATAACAACACTGAAGATGCTGTTGGTATAGAGAAATTGAAATTAATTGTTAGCATATAGGTCCTGAAGGCATAGAGAAATTACTCTTAGGTATGAACCCTCAGCCAGTTATGGCTAATTTTTATCATATTGTTTCCAACAGCACATGGAAACACATAAAAATGGATGCAGAAAATGATTTGCTTTTTTCAATCAATTTCTCGAATGTTGGAGTCCAGCCCAGCCTAGCTAAAACAGCAAATACACACTCTGCTTCAGCTCACCAGAGGATCAAGAATTAATTAGAAGTAAAAATACAGCCTACTGCTTAAAATCACTTTTCCCCAGGATCTGCAATTGCATCTGACCAACAGAGCAGAGTCACACTTAAAGCCAGCCGTAAACATCGCTACTACAGAGTTGTATGACTACTGAATGGCTTTAGCACACTGCAAAAAGGCTCAGTTACCACTAGCACAACCCAAACTTTGGGAGCCCTGATTAGAACAGGGATTTAGGGACTTGAAAAGTGCCTTTTCACACAGGACAAATATTTCAGGTAGGGAAATACTTGCACAAAGTTCCTAGGAAAGACAGGTGTTTCCCCAAACATTGAAAATAAAGGAAAAAAAAACCAAACAAAAAACATCTGGCCTTGACAGAAAACAGAAATGTCCTTATGACACATTGAAACCTGGTTAAACTGGGGAGTGTAAAAACTTACCACCCAGCCTGGGAAATGGTCCAGGCTGCTTCTTCTCTCTCTGAGGAAAGCTTTGCAGTGCTGCATTTTCATATGTTTGCAAACTGATACAATAGTTCAATGAGTTTATTTTGTTCTCAAGGAGTGATGGAATGTGTTCTGGTTCCTCTAGACCATTTGGGTTCCTGAATGCTCTGGAACAATTGAGACAGGTTAAGGCAGATGAAGCATTGTCTCAAAGTGATGAGTTGCAATACATGGTTTTGTTCAGGTGAATAAGACTGGAAAAAAATGCAACATTGAGTAGTTTTCAGGTAGGCACTGTCTTCCTATTTGGAGAATACCTCAGCTGCCTTGAAAGAATTGCTTGTGTTTCCTCCCTCAGTAGTCCTGCCCTTTTGCAGTAGTTTCCTGTATAATGTTGACTAAGGAGAATAAATGGCATGTGTTCAATATTTGTATTTGTTTCTCTCTGAGACATCCCAGAAGACAATGCTGGACTGCTGGACTCCTGCTCCTCTTTCCTCTCTTCTTATTTGCTACCTGGTTCTGTCTTGTTACAAACAGACTGACTACAGTAGGTGAAGAACTGTGCAAGGTAGGTGCCACCTGGTCATCCTTTGGCTGGAAGGGTTGTTTGTTGAGATATGCCTGCGCTGGATCAATTATTGCAGATTCCTAGCTGATGTACTGGAGCACAAAAGGACTCTCAGTTCAGAATGAAAATAAGAGTGAGGTGTTGTCAGGTCTCAGGTTCAAATTGTAGCTGTGCTATACAGTTTTTTCATTCCCTTTTGGTGGAATTATATACCCTCTTTACCCTTTTGGTGGAATTATTTACCCTCTTTATTACTGAATCAGCTAGTAGTTAAATTAGGGGTTTATGACCTTTCCTAAATAGTTTACAAAAATGTTATTGCAAATGGAGCTAATAATAAGCAATAAACCTCAACAACCTGCATTAGAGAAAAAAAACAACACTGTAATGTAAAAATCACCTCAAAGTTTAGTAAAATAAAATTATGGGAAACTCAATTTTTACAGAACTTAAAGGGATCTCTATGGCATAGAAATGTGTATAGGTCTGAGCTGTACGTTTTCTGGTACACATTTTCATAAAACCAATAACATGGTCAAATGGCTTTACTCTTATGGTTTCCTGGGGCTACTTCTAATTTATAGAGATTAGTTCAGGGAATATCCGAAGTTTGTTATTTTTATTATTCACACTTAACACTGTGATTTAGATTAAACTACCCTTTGCCAGTTTTGGAAGACATTCTCTTTACTTTCTTGCTGCTTCTTTAGAGTATTATTCTATTAGGTACCATGGGGAGTTCAATTTTTGAGAAGAACAACCTGCAAATACAGCATTTTCTTGTTCTTAGTCTGCCTTCTGTTTAAATGGACTGTCAGTTCTTTCTTTCTTTCTTCCTTCCTTTCTTTCTTTCCTTTTCTTTCTTTCTTTCTTTTTCTTTCTTTCTTTCTTTCTTTCTTTCTTTCTTTCTTTCTTTCTTTCTTTCTTTCTTTCTTTCTTTCTTTCTTTCTTTCTTTCTTTCTTTCTTTCTTTCTTTCTTTCTTTCTCTCTTTCTCTCTCTCTTTCTTTCTTTCCTTTCTTTCCTTTCTTTTCTTTCTTTCTTTCTTCTGTCTGTCTCCATAGTAGAATCAGAGTGCTTATTAGTTGTGCCATCTAATGTCAAAGTAAAAGTTCTTTAGCTACAGAGGCTACCTTTGAATCCTTGAAGTGGCAAGCACAGCACTTGCCCAGTTTTAATCACATCAGCTGGATTTCAGGCAAATCTCTTCGAGCTTGGAGATCCTGTGTTTAAACATCTTAGTGTGATTCAGGATCAACTTCATATGGCCCATAATAGCCTTGCATTTAAGTTACCATCTAGTTCTGGTTAGAAGGGATCATTTGGACCTTCTGTGACTTCAGCTGGTTTTTGGAGGGTATGAGGCTCCTAGCTCTGCTAATGTAATGAAAATATGCAAGTTGCACAGCTGTGGTTCATATAGAAGGATGTTGCATTGCCAGTACTTTTACAGGATGTTTTTTGAACTTCTTGTTAGCCTAAGCTTCTCCCTTTTCCTGTGCTCCTGCGGTTGGATATTAATATATATTAAAATTTAGGATTACTCTAAAAGTTATTTTTGAATGCAATGAATACATATTGCTTAGAGGAGACTTGGTACTCATGCCTTTGGTATTATTACTTTATCTATCTTGACTTTAAAAAAAAGGGGGGGGGGGGGAAGGAAGAAAGGTTCCTCTGACCCTGAAATTCCAGATGCCTGAGATTAAAAGAAAGAACTGGGTTATCCCATAATCTATACTGGCACTATAGCTGCTAAGTAATTTAATGTGAATGCTGTGGAAATTA
This sequence comes from Cinclus cinclus, assembly GCF_963662255.1. Classification (NCBI taxonomy): domain Eukaryota; kingdom Metazoa; phylum Chordata; class Aves; order Passeriformes; family Cinclidae; genus Cinclus; species Cinclus cinclus. Next base: position 50,356,499 of record NC_085050.1, read on the forward strand.
TGATGTATGCCATCAATTGCTGTGACTACAGCTGTGTTTTATCAATCTCTGTTTCCCATGAGACAGAGAACTATCGATGGTTTTTACACACTTGATGTCAGTCTTTGGGTAGGCCTGAGGTTTAATTATTTTATGGAGTTTTGAGTCAGTTGTATTTTGGTCCCCACATCTCTTATGATTTTTTTTCAGTAGCTAAGAAAAATCTCGAGAAAACCCAACTGTTTTCTTCATAGGAACTGAGATAGAAAGTGACAATATTTCACTTTTTGAGCAACTTGACTGTTCTGTCATTCATCAGATGACAGTCAAATCAGTTCCCCTCCTGACTGACAAGGTTTCCCAAGTCCGAAGTGCTCAGCCATTGCACGACTCTAGACTAAATTTTGGCTTGGCTGTGGGCTGCCACTTCTCTAATTTTTTTCCTCTCACTGCTTCTTTCTTTCTTCTTCTCTTATCCTAAGAGGTGTTTCTTCATTTCCATCTTTTTTTGCCTTGAAACCATATTATATTAATTACAATAATAATTTTATGTTCCCAAAGAAAATTCTCCTAATCCTCACCTCAAACTGTGGGGAGAAGTTCCCTCAAACTGTGGCTTACTTAGTCCCAGTGACAAGGTTCTCATGATACTGCACTAAATTGACTGGAAAAATCCAGTCAGAAGGAGGTGGTTATGAGGTTGCTATGTTCTGTGTTTGTTACAGACCCAAAAAGGGAGTTTTGACTTAACTGTGCCTGAATTCAGTCATGAAGTGGGGCAAAAAGTTTGATTCCAATTGTTGTAAGGCTCTGGATGCAATTCTACCTTGCTCCCATGTTTCCAGTTTTATGCAGGAACTGCTGCCAAGTTGTACGCCATACATAATGTGCTATGGAGTGGTCCAGTGGAACCTTTGTTATCTAGATCAGGCAGGGATTTATCCTTGCTGGATGATTTAAAGCATTTCATATACCTGTATATATTGCTTTATTGTACACCAGCTCTGTTTATCAGCTTCTCACACACAAAGAAATTAAACTCATACATTTCTCATAAAACCTTTGCAATATCACAAATGTAACATCATTTCAGCTCAAGTCAAACGTGGCCTTCTGGAGTTTTATTTAGATCTACCTGTTGGAGCAAAAGTTGGTATGTTCATTTCCACTTCATCATATTTTGGATTCATATTAGACTGCATAAAATTTCCATAGGTAAGAGAAAAGGAGAAAACTGCACATAAGGGGTTTTTCCTCAGTTTTAATGCTAAAGATTCTTACCTGGAGATGTTTATTCAGGAAAAAAAGTTTAATACTTATGCTATATTTAGACATTTTTAACTTCAGTGCAAGTGAAAAAAAGAATCTCAGTACAGCTATCTTGGTAAAAAATGTTAGTATTAATACTCCTGTGTACAGCAGAATGACATTTTTCAGTCCCGTTTTTTTTTTTTTTTTTAAATCTCTTCTTCCTTAATGTCTCTGTCTCTCTTAGTCCAGAAGTGACTAACTTTGCCTACTATTTAAGCGGAGTGTTTTTCATTTATAAGCCCACTGGATCTTGGGTGTATTGTTTAGAATGTTCTGCTACAAACCTGATATATGGTACTGATACAAACTGATGGGGTGATGTGTGCAAGCACAGATAATTCATTGCTAGATTCAAAACTGAACTAAGTAAGCTTTATCATGTGGGTCACTCCACAAAGCATATCTTACTTGACAATTGTCCTGCTTTAGCACTTTGGTGAAATGTTTGAGGTTAGAGGTGTTTTTTTTTTTTAGTTAGAGCATCACATTTTGTAAAATGAATTAGACTTGGAAGAAGGCAGAAAAGGCAGTAAACAATATTTGGGGTTCCTTTTTTAAGTATTGCTGGGCTTTGGTCCAAATACTAGATATAATTTTACCAATCTCTTTGTAAATATGTCCCTCAAAAATAATTTCTTCTGCTTGTCTTTTGCTAGAGCACAGATACACGTCTCCCCATGTAAGCTCAGAAAGAGACATCAAAATCTCTATAATATACTAGGATTTGACTTGCAAGGAGAAGTGAGTTATTAAAAGAAATAGATGAAAAATGTAAGAAAACCTATGCCTTTAATGAATGGAATAAAGGAGAAAAGAGAACGTTGATTTAATCTATTGATTTTCTGTGAAGTAAAAGAACAGATGTTTTCTGTTAGGTCCCTGGATAAAATTCAGTAGGCGCCACTAATACTTAGGGACTGGTGACTCCTGATAAGATTGAAAATTGATGTCTGCTCTATTGTTACCAAATGGAGATGGCAGGTTACGCTGCTTTAGGCGACTCATTTCAGAGTACTTTAATACAGAAAAAATATCTCATTTTCCTAGACTGAGACACAAGCAAGAAATGATTTGCCTACAGTTTCCAGCTCCAAAGAAGTCAGTCATGAAGAGTTTAGTACTTACAGTAGGCACTAGACCACATAAAGCTCCTTTGTTGTAGGTCTGAATCCCTTCAGATGCCTAGAAAAAGGGTAGATTATCTTTATTTGCCTTATTTCTGTTTGTCAATCACCTCTTTGAATGTCTAATCCAATAATTATCTACAGAGGTGCTCAGGGAGATGTGATTACACTGTAGAGGTGTTGGAAGCAAGTCCATTTCAACATTGGCCCAGATTATCTGACCGCCTTTCCTTCGACAGATCCAAACATTAAACAGATCACATTTAATGGAAGTTCAAAGGCTTTCCCAAAAGGTTCTGAATTCTCTGTGATCAAGGAAGGAAAAAACCGTTTCTTGTTTGCTTCTTGGAAACCACTCAAAGCAATGTAATTCTGGAATTCAGATTGTCCCATAGTGCTTTTTGAGAGACTTGTGCGAAGTCTGCTGAGGTCAGTGCATAGATGTTCCCAGGTGTCTGGTCAGCTTTCAAGCAAGGAGAGCAGAAAACCCATGCAGAATGCCCTGTGAATGCAAAAAAAGCACACATGTGGTGTGTGTGGGTGTGTGTGTGTGTGTGTGTGTGTGTTACACATGCACATGCAGCCGCATGTCTATAAGTATATATATGTGTGTATGTATGTCAGGCAAAGGATTTGAATTCTTGCTTTCAATGTGAAATCCACCTGCGAAACTGCAGTACTAGGCAGGATCTTTCTGCAAAGTGGCTAGAATCTATTCTTCACACTTCTCTTACAAGGAAGACTAGAAAGCCTTCCTCACCCTTCCTGAGATTTTTGGCATGGGGCTTTTATGTATTTAAATATATGCACATGCACACCCCCTCATATTTACTGTCATGCCTTGCTGCTTTTTCTGCGCCTACTTAAAGATGCTGTAATCTGCACAGAGAAATATTTAAAATAACAGAAATACAGGTTATAACACTGTGTTTTCCTCATGAAGTGACTTCTAAGTATGTGCTTGGACTTTTTTAGTTTTGCTGTTTAGTTATTTTGCAGTAGCAGGTGCCCTGAAAGGGCTAAGAGTTTGGATTTTGTTATCATACACAGAAAGTGGCTGTGGCAACTGTGGGACTCCCCTTCAAGATGTGGTGTGTAAAACATGGTACTTGGACTCCAGCCTAGGGCAGATTAGTTCCTACTTGTGGGTGAAATTTGTAGAGAAGACAGAAAACCTATAAAGTGCTCTAAGGACCTTAATGAGAGACTTATGTAGTATAAAATGACGTACTCTTTTAAAGACTTGAAGAAGCGAGAAAGAATTTGATAAAAAGCATGGCATAGTTTTGATATGATGCCTTAGGTATGAGCTAGTCAATACTGTTTATAAATCTCCCCTTTTCTATGCATCAGGTCAAAATTATATTGACCTCTAAACATTGCTAACTAGTTGAAATGAGTCTCAAATATAATCCAGCTGATGTGTAATAGGCATTACAGGCTTGGAATGTAGTCAGATGAATGGAAACACAATTTAACTTTCCAAGTTTATTTTATTTTTAAAGTATTTTAAATGTTTGATTATAAAAGAGTCTGTACAGAGTGATTTACTTTCAGCTGTTAGGCAGATCCGCGTCGCTAAAGAGGGTTTCCTTAGAGTCATTGAGAACAGGGCAATGTTCCCTATTCTTCTTGAGAAAGCTATGGGATTTTCAGCTGCTGTATGAGCAACTTTACTTAGAGAAAGACATCTGTAACTTCCTATGATTCTAATTGTGGTCTTGTGTCAGTATAGCACATAACCCCATGCTCAAATTTGAGCCATTCAGTTGTCCTGTTGAAGTCAATGAAATTAGTTAAGAGAAAGGAATTGTTCACATGCTCAGTATTAAAATATGAAGTATTTTTAGATTCTGAAGGAAAAAAAAAATTAAATCATCTAGACAAATTTTTTTGCACAATTCAGGCTGCAGATCATTAATCTGTGTTTTGTATGGTACTTCAGGATCTGTGTGGGACCATAGAAAACGTATTTTTGAAGAATATCCAATGCTGAATTGAAGGCTTCAAGTAATAGACAGTCAATGATTGTGTATTGACTGGCTCAATGGTTTACCTTCACTCAGAAAAAAACCACACTTATGATTTCTAACATGAATGTTTACAGATTCAGCTGCTGAATCTTGTATTTTATCTGGTTTCAATAGCCTTTATCCTCTTCTGCTCAAACAGACATGCAAGAGCATCAGCACATTCCTCTCTAACCTTCCTTTTGAAGAAAGCAAGTTCTGAGTTGAATTGCAAGACCTTGAATAATTGTTGTACTTCTTTTGTTAGCCTGTTCCAGTTTTGCTCCGTTTCAAAAGTGTTTGGTAACTCTTTCAAATTGAGAGAAATGTGCCTTGACTGGAGAGAGAACTTTCTGATGAGCATCAATGCCTGATGTTCAGAAGCGTGAGCAGTGTGGTTCAGATAAGGACATAGAACTGCAGGCTGGTAAACAAGCCTCATTCCAAATTCCTCATGCTATTTCAAATATGTAGTATCCGTCTAGACTCTGCATGAGAAAAGCTTCCTAATGTTGCAGCAGAGATGCAGTAGAAGATACAGAAAGGGGGAACAAAAATATGTAGGGATGACAGCAGTTGTGCCCACAAATCTTGTACCTCTTTCTAACAAGGAGAGTTGACCCTTTTTGCACCAGGCTCAAGTCCTTGTGTTCACCTGCGTTCACCACCAGCATTTGAGACCATAACACGTCTCGCAAGGCTGATTGCTCTGCTGACAGGGAGCTGAAAGAGAAACAGTTGTTTTAAGTGCTAGCTGGAAATTCATTGAAAAGGCACATGCTAATCCGTGAGTACTTGTTCACAGCCAAAACCTGTGTCGACAAAATAGCTTTATACTGATGATACAGAGTCAGTCAAATGACTTGGCTTTGGCCTAAGACTAATCTAGGACAAAGTGCAGCCTTATCTAACTTCTGGCATCGTTTCCCACATGCAGGAAACCCTGCCCACCCGTTCTATCCTTAGTGTTTGTACCCTGCAGTTCAGGTCAACCACCCATATCAGATTTGCTCCAGGAACTTGCTGAACCGACACAAGCTACTCGCCAGGAATAACAAACATATTAATCCGAGCGTCTTGGAAGGATGTCGGTAGAGCTGATGGCTAGAACCAGAGGCTTGCCCAGCTTCCCGCTGGGTTTCCATTCCCGCAGCGCCGTTCTCTCTGAACGAATCCCGGCGCCGGTGTTCCCGCGGCCGGGAAGCAGCGCTGCCGTTCCCGCGGCCGCCAGCAGGCGGCGCTGCTCACTGCGGAGCCTCCCGCGCTCGGCTCCCGGCCGGGGGCGCGGCCTCTGGGCCGGGCCGGCTGCGATCGCCCGGCTGGGCCGGCACAAGGGTGATCTCCCAGGGTGGTGGAAGCAGGCTTGGAGAGATACATCCCTGTCAGATGGAATCGGTGGGAGCCGCCGGTATGGTCAGGGTCCTGGCTGCCAGGATCCCCAGGGATTTGGGGACAATCAGGGAAGGTGGCCGGCGTGCTGATTCCCTGGACAGGCCAGAGCAAGGTAATCTCTTCTCTCTGGTGACCCCTGGCAGGACTCGAGGGAATGGCCTGAAGTTGTGTCGGGGGCAGTTTGTGCTGGATATTGGGAAAAGGTTCTTCTCCCAGAGAGTGTTCGGGCCCTGGAACGGCCTCCCCAGGGAAGTGGTGGCAGAACTCGGCTGTCCGAGCTCGGTGAGTCCAAGGAGCGCTCTGAGGCACATGCTGTGATCCTCGGCCGTGGTGCTGTGCAGGGCCAGGAGTTGAGCTCGGTGATCCTTATGGGTCCCTCCCAACTCGCCTCATTCCTTGATTCTGTAATGCAGACCCAATGAGAGACATGCAAGAGCTGCAAGAAAGCCTCACAGCCCTGGAAATGCCAAAACTCAAACAAAACTGCTGTCCTGTACAATCCATTCCTATTTAAAGATCTAAAGCCTAACAAAATAAAGTTTCATAGAGTATTGGGAATTTGTTTAGATGTTGGGAAAAGACTCTTCATCCAGAGCTTTGCTGGGCACTGGAACAGACTCCATAGGGAAATGGTGGCAGCCCCAGGCCTAGCAGAGTTCAAGAAGTGTTTGGACAATTCTCTCAGCACGCGGTGTGACTCCTGGGGTGTCCTGTGCAGGGCCAGGAGTTGGACTCTTCGTGTGTCCCTTCCAGCACAGGTTATTCTATGATTCCGTGAATGAAGAATGAGGAAATTGAGGATTATATCCTCGTAAGATTGAGGTGTTGCTTTCTTTGAGTAATGTAAAATCATAAATCAAATAAGTGTTTACAGGAAAAGAAATAATTCAGTGTAGCAACCATTACTTTTAGCCTGTTCACTTGAAAGTTGTTATGTGTGTACACACTGTGTGGGAATACGTGTGCCTGGCTTTGCATGGCTCTCCTGCCTCAAGTCAATATGGGAACACAGACATAGGTATTTAATATACAATGTGGAGGTAATAGGTAAACTTTGGACTTTCATATTTCCTTTATTTCATGGTTGAAAAATTATTTGTATACAGTGTACAAAAATTCATATTGTTTCAGCAAAAATACTTGCTCTTACAGTCTTTTTTATTAGTAAAATGTAGTTTATGATAATTTGTATGTCTAATCAAGAAAGAGCGACTTAATCATGGAGGAGGTTTGCTTACTATTTGTTTTAGAAAAATACATTACTATATGATTTTCTTTGGGATGTAGCAGAAATCTATTTCTATTGAGGAAAAAAATGCATTTTACATTTGAATTGTAGTATCCTGTGGACATTCATTTTTCATTGAGGTTTTCATCCATTATTTTAACCCTTGGTCTATTCCCCTATATTTTGGGAGATATCTTTCATGCAAAGTTAGATACAAAATCATACAGCTTCTTTGCAAATAAGCCTTGGGCCTCTAAAAAGCCCCAAACCAACAAATAAACAAGACCCCCAAAACAAAACAAAAAAATGCCCAAACAACAACCAGTTTCTTTTTGGCTAATATTACTGGAATATATTTGGTTAATGTTACTGGAAATAACACAGATTAAAAAATTAGGATATAGTTGCATTGTTGCAGCATGAAGCCAACAAAAAATGGGATTTCCTTCTTCTTTATTCTCCCTATAGGTTAATGGTATGAAATGTGCAAAGTCCCAGCTCAGGCTAGGTGCTTCTGCAACAAGTTACTCTCGTCAGCAGAGTTAAAAAAAGAAAATTAAAATGCAGTAGCTGCAGTCACATGGGAGCATTATCAAGGAGGAATTTCATACAGGCACTCTCCTGACACCCACTGTCCTTCAGAACAAGTGTCCACAGGGTCAGGCTTTCAAAATCAGCTTGAAATTCCTTTTCATTGATTTAGAGGTCTGGCTGAAGAGCATATTGAATATTTGTCTTACAGTCTCTTTCTGAAGGCAAAATAGACACAGTTTCAAAAGGCATAAATGCTTTTCAACTTACACATCAACTGCAGTTAGCCATAGAATCTTATGCGAAGAACATCCTTATTTATGCTTTGCATTTTCTAATATGAACAAACAATATTTCTTTAAAGATGCTTAGTCCATGTAATGAAAAATAATTAGAAAATCGGGAGACCTAACTATTCTTATACATTCTTTTTTGTCATTGATTGTGATAGATTAAAATTGGGAATTACTGACTATCCATGAATATCACCCTCTCAGAAGCCATTTATTTGCACTGGTCTTAGTAAACAAGACAATGCATTTCTTTTGAACATGTACTTTAGATTAGTTGCAGCTCCTACTTGGAAGAGGAATATTTGTAACCGACCTTTTTTGTTTGTTTATTTCTTTTACTGATTTATGAGGCTTTGATTGAAGACTTCCATCTCTCGCTTTTTGCTTTAGCAATGGTAACTGACATTTGTATGTGACTAATTCAGTAGTCACTCCACAGGAGGGTATTAAATATAATACCTAGTGTCTTTCCCAGAGACCAGGTTCTCTGCAGGGAAAAGCATCACGAGAACAAAAATTAGAATGAATTTTGATCCTGGTAGAGAGATTTGTAAGAGTTATCTTCTGCAGGCAGTCTGGCCACTGGGAGGAAGCTCTTCATTCAAGGATGGAGGCAGTTACAAGGGTCAGTCGCTGATCCCTGATCCATGGTTGCTGATGACCACCTTTGTTATTCTGAGCTGAAGCTGCTGATCAAAGTTTATGTTTTTATGCTCTTTGGTTGCTACTGCGCAGAGCTTTGAAGTTTCACAACTTGAAACACCACAGAGCTTTTCTCTGCCAGCCCAGATTACTTGTGGGAAAGGGATCAAATAAAACCGATTTAGATACTGCAGTTAGCAATGCTGACATCATCACTAGTCCCCTTTCAATCCTTCTGTTGGCTTTGAATCTCTTGCTTTACTATTTGGAAATGGTATTAAATGCTGATGAGGCAGTATATATTTCAAGTTTCCAAAGTCCTGTGAGTCATTCTTAGATAATCAAACCTTTTTTGGGCTACAGGTACCTGATGTTAATGGCTCATGATGTGGTGCCTTATCCCATCCAGGAAGCTATTTCAATACTGCTGCATTCCTGCTCTGGCTGGACAAAATGCAGTATGTCTTTTATTTCCTGCCCATCATGGCATCGTTAAGTGAGTTTTTAGAGCTGTAGGAGACTTTGTGCATCTGAAAAGGATCTTAATTGTTGGTGTGTTCTCCTTCAATATGAAGGGTGTCATGGCTTTAAGATTCTGAATTGAGATCTCATGGAAGCTAAGGTAATAGAGTTTCAGTCATTTGGATCCTCTTTCAGGTTCTCACCTGTAGCTTGTTCTTAATCAAAGTTGCATTTCTTGTACAGGAGAGAAGAAGCTGATGATTACAGCAAGTTTAGAAAAACACTGAGGGGGGAGACAAATATCACTCATGACCCTTTATCTGTAGTAAGGGTGCGGATGTCTGTTACTGCATGCTGTTTGCTAAATCCATTCCATGTCCTAATCTTGTGCCACCTGCACAAGTTTGCAGTTGGGTTAATGTGCAGCAACTCTGAGAATATCTGCTCAGAAAACATTTATCATCCTGCCTCTCACAGATGCATCTGCCTTCACTTGAAACATACTTTGAGCTGCACAACCCTCTTTTTTTTTTTAAGATCTGAGATGAAAATGGATGAAACAGATTTTCTAGCCCTTTTTTATTTTTTTTAAATCAGGTATCAGCTATCAAGTTAAGAAATTATGGGTTTTAAATATAAAATTTTATCTTCGGATTATTGCTGCCTGATTTTCTGAAACAGTAGCACTATTTCTTGGAAATTAACAGTAGGATAAATGATCATTATATATCTTAGATCATACCACATCTGATTTGCTTCTCCGTGCACATCACTGGAAGACTGCAGGAGAATAAGTTCAGACCAGGTTCATTCACATTACATCTTCTATTCAGTTTACATCTTCAAGGTTTTTTGTAGCTTTTTCCTACTCAGCCATACTTTTGATTGCGAAGAATATTTTTCTTTACATCTATAAAACTGTCGTTGGTTGGTAATTTCTCTAAGGACTGTTACATTACCTCCTATGGCAGTTTCTTAGCAGAAAGAGAACTGCAATAAAAATAAGCTATTTAACCCCCTTTGCTAAGATAGTAAGACAATTTTATTCAAAAATATCTCTTCCAAGGATGATTTTAATAAAGATAACAAACAGCATGAAAAAAGGAGGAGTTTTTTGAACTAAGTGCAAATTTTATCTGCAACTAGTTTTGAATACTTCGGGAAGATACTGCTTCAGAAATCACCTCAGTCCTTTGGTGGAGTGATTGTGTTTTTTAGGTATGCCTGAAAAGACCAAAAGCCATTTTGGATGTAAGAGCAGGAGTGCAGAGATCATCACACCCATCAGCACCAGGTTCTTCTTGTTTTATGTTACAGCTATGTAATGTTTAAATAAAAATAAATTAAGTGTTAAGTAGAAAGTCTTCCTGCCCTAGTGTGAATAACAACATACTCCTGGCATGACAATATAGCAGTTGTTAGCTCTGTGCTGGAGATGATCTCATAGTTGGTTTAATCAAAAAATATAATCTATGCTGTTGAGAGGGCCATAGCTTTGGAAATTCAATCTTTTATCGTTTTGCCAGGAACTTTCATTGATGTCCTTTGGGTCACATTGGAAGGCTCATTTTGTTGTGCTAGGGTTTTCTGAGTGAGAAATCACACAGAGTTTTTGTTGTGGGGCCTCAGAAGGCTTTTCTCACGCAGGCTAGGATGCATTAGGGAAATGAGTAAACTAGTGTCATGTCATACATACCTACTCTGTCCACTGCTGTCTGTGGGTTTTGATAGATGAGATGAAAATTATATTTATTTGCATCGAATACTGTTACTTTTCTTTAAAGAGTTAAGAAGTCCTTGGTAGATTTTTTTTTTAATATTGGGAAACCACTTGAGAATCCACAAAGTCAAAAGCCTGCTTGTAAAAGTCTCTAGTTCCTTTACACGAGTGCTTGTAAGTTGCAAATCCTGTTGTTTTTAGAACAACTGCTGTTAATGAGCAGGCTTTTCCAATCAGGTTTGAATGGAATATTGAAAGATGAAAGATAAACTGTAGTTACATCAGCTTTATTATTCTTATATTTTTTTATACTGTACTTTTCAAGCAATTTTCTATTTCCTGTGTTTTCTAAGAGGCAGATTATATTCTGTTAAGAAAAGGCTGTTACTGCAGTCTAGAAGAAACCACTTTTAGATGAGAAGGAAAAGATGCCTGAGGTGTTCCATGTGGGAACCTCTGTCATACTGTGTTATCTAGAAATAAGAATGGAAAGTCGATGAGATTCAGCAGTTACTACCCAAGAAACTAGAGAGGCAGGAAAAGAAGAATCATGACTGCTGCCAGATGCAGTCTTGGGTGTCATAGAAAATTTCATTTGAATCCACATCCTATCTGCATTGTGTTCAATAGCAAAATTCCAACATAACAACAGATTTGGAAGGGACCTTATCAGAGCCTTATTTCATAGCCTGTGATGATGCATCCTTTTCCCTGAGCCAGTTTTCATGCATTTCTGTATGATCTCAAACTTTGTCATGTAACTATGAAACAGCAAAGAGATATTTATTGTGCAAAGGCTAATGTAAGGCAACTGTAAAAGTAATCTGCCTGAAATGTTTTATTTTGCTAGGCTATGCAGTTCAGTTTCTTGTCACGAGAGTCACACAGCAATTCAGCAGATTCATGGCTTTCTCTGAGAGCTGTGATGACAAACCCTCTCACTGCTCCACTCTCATTCCAGCAGCTGGGCTCTGTCCAGTATTTGATAACCAAGTTATCCCACAAAGTGATACAATGTCCCTGTATCCTAAAGAGGACATTCTTCTGTCATTTAGTAGAAGTTAAAGGCTCACAGGTTCTTGATCCAAGCAGACGCTTAGGGGTTCTTTTATCTCTGAGCATGCAGCCTGGGCAAGTCACAGACTCTTGCAGCCCCATTGACACCCCTGGGATTCAGCACTGGTGCATATCTCCAAAGTTTATTGGTGCTTTCAGGAGGTGTAAATTAAAACCATCCATTCAAACAAGATATTTTCAATTCTAGTTTCATGAACCACACCTCGTCTTTATTCCCTGTGAGAGTTTCTTCCAACGTGTTGCCTGTATCTCCTGATAGCGAGGAACTGTAATTTACTTTGAGAGAGTTGGGAGTATAATTTCATCTCTTGGGCATACTATTTCTCTTGAATGCCATGCTAGGAATGTATTAATATATCTTTTATATGCCAGAGGAATGTGGAATATGTATACTGGCAGTGTGTTTGAAGCCCAAGGGAGGGCAAGTGAAGAGAGAGGCTGGGCTGATGGAAATGCTGTTCCCTGCGGGAGGTAGGAGTGGTGGAATTTGCTGTGCCATGCTTTCATACTGAGCCTCTTCTCTGTTTTGCTAGTGGCATCCCTACCCAGTGCTTTTTCAGCTGTTCCCAGCCCTTCACTGACAACACCCTCTTTCGTGTGGCCTTTGGTCAACCTGAGCAAAATACAAGGAACGGTATGGTGCAGTTTCTTCCTGAGCTTAGAGGACATAATAACAAGTGTGAAAACAAGGAGACAAGGACAACAGAGATATGTTTCATGCCTCTTTCTTTAATTTTAATTTTAACTGTCATTTATGCATTTACATTTATGTTGCTCTGGTATTGCTTGAAGCCCCATGGCTTGTTACAAGTTCTCACTAATTAAGATGTTATATTTTCCTGGCAATTTTTTTTAGGCTCCTTTCTTTGTGTGTCTAATTGAGTGTAGACTTTATCAGCTATCAAGCTCTTTCATGTGCTTTCTGTTTCTTCTAAATAAAAAAAGCCTATTAATATGCCTTTTCCACCCTTAAGTCACAACCTTGGGTGGATGTTGGGTGTTTTTTTAAACAGGAGTATTTCTCAACATTATCAGCATTGTTATGAAAACTAGTTGTTTTCTTCATTGTCCTTGTAGCCCTTTTCCACTCAGAGCATTTATTTAATTCACTGAATAAACTTATAAATAAAACCATTAGTAAAAATACTGGAAGTAGCCAAGGAGGGGTTCCATGGCTACATCTATACACACACACACACACAGACACACACACACACATATATATGTGTGCATATCTCCAGTTAGTGAGCCACTAGTAAGAACTCCTTGAATACAGTGCTTCCTCTAGTCTGTCTCCTCTGGTGACTTATGAAAATGTCAAGGAAGACAGTATTAAAAGACTTGCTCTGCTAAAAACTGTATGACATCTACTGCATCTCCACTAGGCATATATCCCATAACAGGAGGGAAGACTGGTTTATGTGACATGGATTCATGTCTGATTAATCTATATCTGTAAAATACTAGCATTTACATTTAGTAGCATTGCACCCTTCCTTTTTCAAGCTTAAGTCTTTTGCTTCAAACTTCCTGTCTCATAGCAGTTCTTTTAGCTCTCAGTGCTTGCTTTTCATTCCTGTTCAACTATTATGATGAGGAAATATTCTACCTTTCATGTTTCTGGGTTGTGGTGTTTGTTTATTTGTTTGTGTGTTGCTAGGAATTTAATTTGTCATATTAAATTTAAAGATGTACTTGTGATACTTGATCTTGCTGGAGAGCATCCCTGTTATTTTAAAAATGTTTTTATCAGTAATAATCAGTAATAATTCAGAGGCTGAAGTCCTTGCTAACAAAGGCATAATCCCACTGGGGTCCTTCAGAATTTTCTCTTCAAAAATGAACACGCAATTACTGTCAGGATTTCTGTCTTTAGACAGTAGCTGAATGGACATTTGGACAGAGTACTGTTCCGGTTGCCAATCTCAAGTTTCTCTCCCCACCCAAGTCAGAGAACTGTCTGCAATTACTGCTCCATAAAGCACTTAGCCAGCTGTGGGATGCTGAACACTCAAAAATCCCATTAATTTGAGAGGGAACTGTTGATCTTGCCCTTTCTCTGGATGTGGCCGTGTATGTTTCTAGCTAGATTGCTCCAGAGATTTGGCAGTGAGTCTGGAGGGCATTTTCCTAGGCTGTTACTCAAATTCTGCTTGCAAATATGCAGAATATTCCCAAAGGACAAAATGTTGTTGGTAACATGACACACCCTCCCACCACCCCAGAGAATAATGTCTATTAAAACCTTTTTAATTAGTTGTGGTATTATAGATCCTGAACTGTGCATATTCCCAAAACTGTTGTGAAGCCACTGTCCTGTCCCATTTCTCCCTAAGAGGCCTTTGATGCTCTCGGTCCTATTCCGTGGCTCACCAGGGCTATTCAAGTCATTTTTTAGGCTTTGCAAAACCTGCCCTCAGGCCCTCAGCTTCTTTGAACATGCCTCAGCTTTTCCAGTCTCAGAGTTCTTTCTTCATACTCTGTACCATGGAAGACTGTTGTGAAACACATTTTCTGCATTCTTACCCCTTCGAGGGCTTCCATATTGAAATGTTCTCCGAACTGCTTTATTTGAGGATAAAGCTCTAAAGTTCTGAAAACTCTGGTTTTATGGACTTGAGGGAAAAACCAAATAGAACCTTAAAGGGGATCATCTCTAGAGTTTTTTTTGAACAGCAGGCTTTTGGAATGGTTTTGTAAAAAAATAAAAAAATAATGTTTTCAGTTCAATATTTGTTATAAATGAAGAGTAGGCCTCTTCCAACAGTTGCAATAACTCAGTGAAAAATAGTCTGTGGGCTTTTAGAAAAGTGCATTGAAGATATTTTTTCTAGAAAACTGACATTCTGAATAGCTTCTACTTACTTGATTAGCCCTAGTATTGAGGTGTTGGCAAGACTCAGAAGAGGAGAGTGGCATTTTAGAGAAGAAAGAAATTGGGTAGCTGAAACTATTTGAAATAATTTTAGTGGGAAAGGAGTTGAGGCAATCGATGGTTAGGAAGAAGACCTTGCAATTTGACTTGTTTCAGCCATAGAAGACTGAAATGTGAAGGGGCTGTCCTCAGCTGGAATGCTTGTTAGAATGATGAGGATTTAGCTTAATTGGAACAAAGAATTGAGGACTGAGTTAGCTCTTCAGTAGTGAAATTAAAGTATGTTTCATGTTTACTTAGTGTTTATTTTCTCCTTGACATTTCCCTCCCTTCACAAAACAAAATTAAATACACTGGATGAAAGCAGAATTTACCTTAAAACTTGATTTGATGGATCTTCTGAATGAAAAGCATTTAGGTTGCTGCTCCCTTTCTCTACATACGTAGCAGTACAGGATGCATGAGTATAAATGTCAGGCAGCTGGGAGCTGTTTGTTTTTGGAGAACTGGAAGCTCTTTGAAAACTGCAGGAGTAGATATGTTTCTGAAGTTTTATTTCATTGTTTAGCTTTCTGTCATCCAGAAGTGCAGTGTTTACTTAAACGTTATACAAGCTCAGTGTTGTAAATTAACAAGTACTGTTGTAAATTAGGAGTCTTGGCTTTAAACTGCTGGACTCAATGTTATAATTGAAAACATCTCTACAAACACTCAGCTGTTGAGTCATAACTTTATAGAAGTACCTTGGTTTCAGAATGTGACATTCACAAGCAGGTCTGAAAGGTTATGCTGAATTAAACCTGAGGTGTACATTTGAATTTTTTGATAAAATGAAACCTGCCATGCAAATCTGAGAAATCCATGCAATCTTTTTGTGGCAGAGTTCCTATATAGCTTGTGTGTGTGTTATTGATAAATGTGTACACAATCCCAAACATTGGATTTTAATTTATATGGTCTAAAGACTGTCTTTTTTTTTTTTTCTGAAGAAAAGTTTGTCACATTGGCAGTCATGCTTCATGTCAATTTCTCCATCATGCTGCATATAGACACAGTCACATTAAGACATGGAAGCTCAGAGCAAGACAGAGAAAAATGTTGGAGGTAAGGTAGCTCCAACCCTAAATAAGAGTTCAGCAATCCCAGAGAGATGTGTTTTGCAGTAGAAATGTGATGGAATAGAAGGAACACAAACAAGTCAGGACATTAACACTGTTTCAAAGAGTACAACTGTGGGAATAGATAAGAAAAGACAAAGCAAAGTTGGGAATGTCTTAATAAGTAGGAGAAACTTCAATATGCACTCTTCATACTGTGATCTCTGTTCTTACTTCCCTTTAAAAAAGAATTTAGACATTTTATCCATATGTGATGGAACTATTTTATTTAAGAGGGTAGCAGAGCGTGAACAATGGGAGTGGAAAAATGATTGAGCAGTAACAGGATAAACATTTACTATACTTCCAAATAGGCTGTATGTTAAAAAAAAAAAAAGAAAAATAAAAAAGGGGATAAGATTTCACACAATCACAGAATTATTAGGGAAGGGACATCTGGATATCATCTAGTCTAACCCCTGCCAAGGCAGGGCCACCTACAGCAGGTGACACAGGAACGTGACCAGGTGGGTTTTGAATGTCTCCAGAGAGAGACTCCACGACCTCCCTGGGCAGCTTATTCCAGTGCTCTGCCATCCTCAATGTAAAAGAGTTTGTCCTCACATCAAGGTGAAATTCCCTGCCTTTTAGTTTATGGCCATTTCTCTTTGTTCTTTCACTGTGAACCACTGAAAGTAGTCTGGCACCATCCTCTTGGCACCTGCCTTTGAGATAATTATAAGCATTGATGAATGAGATTCCCCCCTCAATCTTCTCTTTTCCAGACCCCAAATCTGGGCCCCGAAAAGGGCCCTGCTCCCGTAGTCTCTCTTCATAAGAGAGATGCTCCAGACCCCCGATATCTTTGTGGCCCTCTGCTGGACCTGCTCCAGGAGCTCCATGTCCCTCTTGTGCTGAGGAGCCCGGAGCTGGACACAGCACTCCAGATGTGCCTCACCAGGGCTGAGTAGAGGAGAGGGATCACCTCCCTTGACCTGCTGGCCACATTCTTCCTGATGCACCCCAGGATACCATCAGCCCTCCTGGCCACAAGGGCACTGCTGGCTCATTTCAAGTGAGAGATGTAAGTGAGAGGTTTCTTTAAATGATGCCAGTTCAATGATGGTTTTCCTTGTCTCAAGTATTAAACATGATCCGTCACTTGAAACCTAGGATATTTCTGAGTAAAATCCAGTCTTTCTTGATTTTCTCCCCATGATGTTAGAGTGTGAGACTTTGAGGTTACTGAGTTTTGGGGAGTGATTGTAGGAAGGGAACATACCATGTGTTGCTTTGTTTGGTTAAAATGATGGCTCAGGCATTTTACCTCCAGTTCCTCAAGGGATGAGTTCCCACAGTTGTGTACATCCCCCCATAAGCTCTGGGCAAAATTGCTGGTATTGCAAGTGTCGCAATTTCTCAAATCATGAGACAAATACTCAGTTTTGGTTGCTTTTCTGATATTTGAAATTACAGAGGCAGCTGCTGTCTTGTTTTTCCACTTGCATGTTTAAACCCCCCCAGTTTACCTACATGCAGGCCAGAACATACCATGTGGGGTCCCTGCTGGTATTCTTCCTTGCTGTGAGAAAAGAGGGTTTGTTTTCCAGCTGTCTCCTACTTCCCTCATGACAAGAGCACTTAGCTTCCATCCTATACCTTGGAGCACGATGTGGCTGGGGCTAAAACCACCAAGGGTGATTTTGCAGCTTGGAATTTCCCCATGGCTGTTGTGTCCATCTTTTGATTTGAATGAAAAACATTCAATTCAGCAATTACTTTCATTAAGAGATATTTTAAATGCTGAACACTGCTGTTGTGAACTCAGCTTTGTGTCGTTGCAACGATGTACCATCATTTGGTTGAGCACCAGGCCTGTCTGAGCTTGCAAAGCATTTGGACAAGGCTTTTAGAAACATGTTGTGATTTTTGGGGCTGTGCCGTGCAGTGTTGGACTCTATGATCCTTGTGGGTCCCCTTCAACTCAGGAAATTCTGTGATTCTATGATAACTGCTCACTCTGTTGGCTTTTGCTACGAGGTTTTTTTGTGTCACATGTATCTTCAGGAGACTAAAATACTCTATTTGAGCTGCCATACACAATTTTTCAATTTTTCATGGCAAATACAATGCTTGTTAAGCATCAAATGCCTCTGTTAGGATGAAATTACAAGTGAAGTTACAAGGCAGTATTTACATGACTTCTTCATGTGAATGAATGTACTGGTAACTTTATTCCAATAATAAATATAGTCAAGACCTCTCAAGTGTTAGCCATAAGCAAAAAAACCAGACTCTTTTACATGAGGTTGCAGAGGTGTCAGAGTTAAATTCTTGCAATTCAGAAGGGAAAGCATTTTAAACAATATTTGAAGAAACCTGTACCATTTTTCAAGCCTCTATTTAAGTATGCTTCTTAGTAAAAGAGGCTATGTAATTGTTTGCCTCATTAGAAATCTAGTCAAGCAATTTTAATTTAGCAGCCAAGTGAAAAAATATTTAAGATTAGCATGCTTTGCATTTAAATCTTTGCCTATTTTTTTTCCTTTTTTTTTTCTCTGTACATGCAGCTATGAGTGGCAGCTGACATAGCAAAACATGTAATCAGGTGTAGTCAGAATTGCAAAATTCCTCACCAGGGTGAGGAACCATCGTCTCTTAAAGCGAGAGCTACAAATTTTCATAGTGAGTTTTTCCTAAGCAGTTCTAAATATCTTCCCAGCTCTGCTTCCAGTGGTTTTCATAGGACTTGTTTTATCAATGGTAACAAGCATTAATCTGGCTGAGAGCTTGTGATCACAGACAGCTTTCCCTGTACCTCCCATTGCTTGCTCTTCTGACTCCAGCAGTTTCTTCTACTCCCATGCTGGCCCCCAGTACTACTGATGCTGCTGTCATGTGGCATGGCAAATGAAGTAGTTGGCCAGCCCTGGCCTAAAATAAAATAACCATTTTTCTGCTTTCATCTGCGTAAGATTGTTTTCGTAAACATTCCTAACTGTTCATGTTTGTGAAAACTTATTTTCTTTTCCTGGTTTTTCACATGGTCCTATCGAAAGCTGAACCAGCTCAGCTGAAAGATGGCATGGGAAGAAGACAGTATAAGGCAGGAGTCATCTAAACTGGCCCTGATGCTAAAAATTGAAAAGCTGGGACTGGAGCTTCAGTGCGTAGGTCTGTAGCATGGTGGCTAAGCTGGCAAAGTCAATTTCTTTGTTCTTGCTCTGCCCTAGCAGCATCCAGAGACTTTCCCTATCTCACATGCCAGCTGAGCTATTTTCCCAGGGTTAGTAATGAGCTTGGTACTGTACTTGTGGACTTTAATACAGAGCATGTAAAACCTTAAATTGGTCTGCATTCCTATGAGTCTTTATGTGTGAATTCTTTGTCTTAAATGAGAATTTTCAGAGTATTGGTATTGAAGGGGAGAAGTACTAGAGCTTTCTGGATGTTTTGTGTCTATTGATAATCCTAGCTCAGTTTATTTTACATATCAATGATTTTATGTAAGAAACTACAAAACAAATGCATGCTTTGTGTGCACTAAGGAGAGCAGCAGACTGGACCTCAGTTATAAGTGGTCCAACCATTGCTGCATGGAGCCCTCTGGGAACTCATTTACCCTGCAATGCAAATTTGCCCTCCTTTGCCTGCAGCCTGTGCTTTGCTTGTACTACAGGACTAAATATTGACTTTCTTCATTTCCTCTCTTTGTCAGACTTTGTTTATGGCTCAGAAGCAGCACATGGATGGTGGAGAAGTGTGCATTTTTTCCTGCTTGTATTAGCCATTGGGTCTAGATCAAGAAACATGTGATCAACATTTATTAAACATGATCAATTACAGACAAGTAAGTTCACGTCACTTCCACTAACATTTTTCCATTTAAATTCTTAATTCTCCCTTTTGTGACCTCAAAACGGGAATTTATCACAATCTGCTAGCATCTGAATATTTCTGATGTTATAGACAGAGATTTGTGGCTGTCCAGGGCCTAGAGGATCTCAATCCAGACCAGCAGATCCTAGATCTGTTAATGTAAACTTTAGGAAAAGAAACACCCATTTCAGTGAAAGCTGACTCTATTTTCAGGGTTACAGGGTAAAATGTGTGCCTGTACTGAGCTGTGTAACAATCAGAGCATGTGGAAACTCACACTGAATAAGCCAGAGCAAAGACCCAGGGAGACCTCTGCTCCAGTGCCATGATTATTTTATAAGAACCTGAATCATATTATGCCTGGTTATTTGTTAAATTTGCATTCAGATTTGAGTTCAAAGCTGAAACTGTGGCCAGCCTAAAGTCACCTGGAGTTTTGTCTTTGACTTCAAAGGGCCACACTTTTTATCCAGTTCTACAGTTGCTGAGTGATTTGAAGGAATTCTTTTAAAAAAGAATTTAAATTCTTTTAAAAAAGACCTGCAGAGACAGGTCTATTTGATGTACAGCTCTCCACCATGGCAGCAAAATCCTTTCTCTATGAGTTTTCTGTGCTTCTCTCACTTATTCCTTCTCCTGAAGTTATAAATCTCTGCTTAGGGCACCAAAATCCTTCTCTGCAACAGCTGGTACTGATTTCAAGGATGCTCCAGGTAAAGAAAAAACATCAGCAGAGCAATATAATTCCTGTTGGCAGGCATTTTTCCCTTGATATTAAAAAAAGAGAAATGGATCTTTTCTCTCTGTCATGCTTGTTTGTTAGAAGAAAAAACATGCAAGAAGTATCACTTGCATCCTCAAAGCAGTGACCAGAGACACTTGCCATCATCCTCCATTTGTCCCTCTGAGAAATGTAGGACAGGTAGGAGAACTGCAGAAAATGGTGGTGTGAAGGGATGCAGGACTTCCCTAAGGAGTGATAGAGTAGATCCCTTTTCCTGTGGGTTTTAAAAGTCACCTACAGTATCTCTTAGAACAATGCTGTCCCACTGCAATCTTCATGGAAATAGGCAGGATACTTAATAATTTTTCTTCTTCCTTCCTCCCCTCCCCAAAACTGTTATGGAGGCCCTGGCTGTTCTCTTAGCTCAAATAATGTTTGACAGTTCAGTAACAAGACAAAAGACAACCTTCTTTTTTAAATCCAGATAATTTAATACAATAAAGAAGCAAAGACATCAAAGCAAAGAAACTGTATACATTGTACAAAGTGTTGGGAATCTGTTCTCTTTTCAAAATTTTGACATAC
Organism: Cinclus cinclus; assembly: GCF_963662255.1. NCBI lineage: Eukaryota > Metazoa > Chordata > Aves > Passeriformes > Cinclidae > Cinclus > Cinclus cinclus. Next base: position 50,377,427 of record NC_085050.1, read on the forward strand.
GCTATGTACTGTGGTTATAGCTGTTAAGAAAATACAGACATCTTTCTGTGCAGTCCTCTTGCTATTTAAAACAATAATGTGGAATCTGTTTTGATGCTGCACAGAGACACACATACAGCTTTATTGCTGACTTTAGTGAAGGTGGGTGCAATACGTTGGCCTTGTACTTCATTAGAGCAAGAGCGTGGCAGTTCAGTTGGAGTGAGAGACGTGCACTAGATTTATGACACAGTGCAAGTTTTGTGTATGCAGACTGCTGTCTTGTTCTGTCTTCAGAGCTCTGCTTATCTTCTTTTGAAGCACGTTTCATTATCCTTTATTGCCAGGGACGGTGTTTTCAGAGATTTTCCTGCCCTACCCCATAAGACTTAGGCAGGAATGCCTTTGGGAATGTAACATGGAAATGTACCGGATCTGCTCTTATGATCTCTCTTATCTAGAGGGCACCATGTAAGCCTGTGCCAGCATCATCTCTGATCAGCTCAACAATTCCTGAAATGGTGGAGGGGCAAATGTTCCAACATTGCTCACAATTTTTCAGAAAATGTCTCTTTTATGGGCCAGGTGACGTCCATAAAAGCTCCCATTTACCTTCAAGCAGTTAAATTATTTACAGACTTGAACACAGGGAGTAACATAATTTAGTCCTCTTGGGAGGAGAGAATGACCTGTAAACCATGTCTTCTACTGGGATTCCAAATACAACATCCTGGCTTGTTTGTTTTAGAAGCTGAGACTGAGTTATCTCAGTTACCAGGTTGATTATGCTTAATAGGTTCAGGTTATTTTAATTATCATCCCCATAAGTGTTTTACAACTGTGGGGAGATAGTTCTAGAAGATAACTAAATATTGAATTAATGAGAAGGGCTGGGATACGAGGTTTCAGATGGGGAGGGATAAATGGTCATTGTTGGGCTATATTACTCAGCAGTTTATAAATGAATCATTTTGCCATATTATTTTGCCTGTCTGCAGTTTTAGTTGAAATTTTAAGCGTGAAAATAACATTTTCACACAAATTTAATAGGCAGACAGAGTCGAATTCCAAAATACTACTTCTTGCTTAGGTAGGAAGATGAGACAACAAAACTGATATTAAAAATAAATAGGTATTTGTGAGAATGATATGTGCAAACACCAGGTCAAGGCTCTCTTGATTTCCAAGTCCCTGTGTTATCTCAGGATCATGAACTTTCTAGTTTAGTAGGGATATATGATATATAGGAAAATTTAATAGACCATTTTTAATACAGGAGAGAGGCTTTTCTTTCCTATCAGGTATAAACATAGTTGTACTTTCCTCTGAACACATTCTGATCTCTGCTTCTGGGTGAAAGCTTTGGAAATAAACATTCATCTCTTACGAAGGCTTCTAATATGAAGAGTAAAACTTTGTGGGTTTTATCCCTTTGGTTATGAACCATGATGGGCTACACAAAGAAAGGAGACCTTATTTGGTAAGGATCAGACTTTGTTGCTAGGAAATTTTATTCATATAAATAATGTGTCTCATTGCTATAAAGTATTGGCTAAAGAGACAGGCTAGACATTGACTAAAGAGATAGGCATCCATCAACAACAAAACTGCGAACCAGACCAAGGGAATATAAGCAAAAGAATGGGGTTGTTTTCATCTTGAAACTTTAGATGGATTCTTGAAATTATTTAGTGCTCTTCTAGTTGCTTAAATTCCCATTGAACTTGGATTTTTCTTGATCTAGTCCATTCCAGACATTGTTACTTAATCCTTTACATATCCCAAGATGTCACTTGGATTAGTAACCAGACTTTTTTATGCTGTCAGCCATAATTTCCCCTGGAATAACTGCCTTGCTGCATCCAGATAAACATCTTCATATGAAGAGCATTTATTGTTGCCCAACATGGAGAAATTCCAGCTCCTACTCCAGTTGGGATGACAAGATTTTTCAGACAGCAGCAGTAACTTCTAAGTAAACACTTGTCTAAAGGATATAGACTCATATTAAAGTCATATTTATAATCTGCCGATATTCCCTGTGGAAAGGGGATTTTAGGACTGAGGCATCTCTTTGGGTTGGTGAGCCCATAATGTCAGGCTGAAATACCTTCAAGCCACCTGTTAAGTGCACAGCTGAACCTAACACAGCTGAAGGAGCACTTGGGGTAAGTGTATGGGTCACAAGTTAATTGCTGGAAAATATGCCAAAGCCTTAACAATTGGAAAATACATTTGCTATGCTGCTTTTTGATATGAAGCTGGTAAAATGGCAACGAAGTGACAGTTACTTGTGTTGCATAACTGGATGCAACAGTTCCTAATTTGTCACAAGAAAAATTAAATTAACATTTCAAAAAGCCATTTTATACTTTTCAGATGAGACTGGGATTCCAAGTGTAACATATAATTTGTAAATCAGAAGTTCATTTTTCTGATGTATTATGTCATTTTTGAGTACATCTAGATAAACAGGATTAATTTGAAACTTCTTTTTATTTGTTGCTGCTTTTGGTATAACTATACTGCAATTTTTATTAATTATGGAGAATGATAATTATAAAACAGGAATCCTATGTTCCTATGTGCATCTCTAATTTGTATCATGAGAATAGGATACTTCATTATTACCATTGGCAGTAGCAACAGCAATTCTTATTCTTTTCATATGAATCAGGCTTTATTAGCATCAGGCCAAATATTATGGATTACGAGAGAGGAAGACTTTTTAAGCCTGTGGGTAGTGATGCAGGGGCACAAATAAGAAAAAAAGAAACTGCAGTAAACTTTGGGTTTACTTTGTGTTTCAATCCAGTCCTGTAAAGTTTCAAGCACATGTTAAACTTTGCTCATGTGAATGGTGCAGCTGCTGGCTAAGAGCTAAATTATCTATCTAGAACAAGAGCATGGCTTTAAAGGGGAGTTGACAGTCTGTGGCATGGAGGCACGTGTGCCCTGTGCAATATCTCACATATCTGACAATCCTCTGAAGAAGGTGTCTGAGTATCCTCCAGTCAAGTTTTAGCATGGAAGAAACCTGCTTGCTTCAAGGACAATTTCCTCGACACCAGCAGGGTTCCATTTCCAAATAGCTACTGCCTAAAAGGAGACAGATGAGCCCTGCTAAAAGGACATAATACAGAAGATCCTTGCCCAGGTCCTCATGCTGGAAGACATTCAGAGACATGCCTCGGTCCACTCAGTGGTGTGTAAGGAGAGAGTGATTCTTTCCAAAACACAAAAAAAACACATCCAAAGTACATTTCTTACAGCTTCTGGGCGTTTATTTATTAAATTAGATTTTTTTTTTCCCCGAAGAGGTATCAAAACTCTTAGGAAAATGTCCTTGATGCACTGCTCCTTTGATACTTAGCTGAAGCAACAGGGCTTCAGTAGCTTCCAAGTCTAGCTTTGCTTTAGATACTGCTTACTGGACTAAATATTTCTATTCCCTAATTCAGAACATTTTGTTTCCTGGACTCAAAAAAGGAACTCTCAGAAAACTGGAAGGTGTGGAAGGCTTGAGCATAAAACACTCTAATATCTTTGTGAGGAAGACAGCACATGGTAGTGTAAAGAAGCATCTCTGAAATGAGGTGACCGCTCTCCAACTACCGAGATGCAGTTGTTGTGTAGCTCGCTAGAGGGCGTGTGGCTGTGCTTTATAATCCTGAAGGTATAGAAATTCTTATTAAATAGGGGATAAGGGGGAAGAAAAAAAAAGTATGAACCAGCTATTTCTCCATTGAAAACAGAAAATGTTAAGAATTTCACCCCTTATTTCAATTGCTCATGTAAGTACACTGTTTGGAAAAGAAGTTTAGATAAGTCTTGCAAAGTGCATATAATGGCTTTTCTTTACCAGGCAACGGAAGCAGAGGTATGTGCTGCAATTTACTTTGAATTCAATTTATCCTATTCTTTTTTCTTACTGTTTTTCCTGCTGTTTCTCTGGGAGAAAAAATGTAGATACTATAATGATCCCTTCTTATGGAAGCTGCCAGAATAAGCAACTCAGATATTTGCCATAAATATTTCAGAATAACTAGCATTTCTATTTGTAACCACTTAATCTTGTACACATGTTAAAGGAAATCAATTTTTAAAAACAATTATTTTAGATTTAAGTTTCTTTAGGCAATGGAAACTAGAGAGCCTGGCTATTTTTAATATGTCCCTACCTTGGAGCTTTAAAATGTAGATATTTGTGTCAATTGTTTTCATTTGCTATATAAACAACCTCTAAATCTCCTGAATTTCCCAAGTATTTCCAGTTGTTTTCAATTTTGGGGGTAAAGAAGGACATAATCTAAATAAGTCTAGCAAAATCAGTTTCCCCCTCATTCTTCTGTTGTGTCTTGCATTAAGCCTGGGTGCAAAGCTCTTTGTCCTTTACAAATGTAGCCAGTTTGCATTTGCTGAATAAGAGGACACAGGTATAGCACCTAGCAGTTAAGTATGGTGTCAGAATGAAATATGGCAGAGGACATTGCTTTGGGACCCCTGGGCTGAATTCTGGACTACTTCACTTAGCTTTTGTTTTAGCTCAGACTCCTACTAATACAAATAGAACTTTGTGAGCAGTGGCCTGTGTTCTTTACCAAAACATTGTTCCTCATCATCTCCTAACTCTTAAGACCTAGCTCTAAAAAGGAACAAACAAAGAAAAAAAAAAAGTCCAGGAGTTCTGTAGAATTAGACAGTGAAGAGCATTGCAGAGGCACTCTAACTTTATTGTTTGCTGAGGTTTTTTTTGTTGCATCTCCCTTTCATGTCTAAAGAGGCAAGGGGTGAAATGTTTGTGTGGTCCATGAGTGGCCACTGGAACCTGTCAGCTCCCCTCTGAAATGCAGTTCAGTTGAAACAGAGCTGCTAATTTTTTCTCCCTGACCCGTATCGCTATCAAGGCATTGCTCACTGGTTTTTTGTGTGCTAAGGGTACCAGTATCTGGTCTGTATCCAGCCCCACCTAAGCTTTCAAAGCTCTTTAATTTGCTTCCACCCCTGATATATACACTGTTATTTTTCTGACTTTCTGATACTTCTCACTCCTCTGCTCAGCCACTGCATCACCCCAGCTCTGCCTTCACGCAGCTCACATGGCTTTTGTCTCCTGCACTGTTAGTGTAGCCTTTGTGAAGTGATAGCTGAGTTTCATGGGGGAAACCATAATGCATCTGAACAGAGAATGTTAAAAGCAGAAGGGAGATCAAAAGCTAAAAAATTAGAATACATTACCCTCCTTTATAATTTCTCAAGGTTCTCTATTTCAGCAGTGCCTACAGAAAGCTCCTGAAAGATGCCACGGCCGAGTCAGAGGAGAGCAGATCACTGTCTTTAGTTGTAGTATAAAAAGATGTAGGGCACAAACATATGAAAACCAAGTATCAGTGCCTATATACTTCTCTCATACCCTTCATGTGACATTTTGAATGGCCTCCTGTTTGGGCCACAACCTGTGGTGACCCCTGGAATGCAGGCTGGTGGCTTTGAAACAGCGAGGGTAAGGGTCACACCAGTGCTGGTAGCAACCGAGGTGGGGCAGCTGTTGGGGCAAACCACAAAACATTTTGGCTAGCAAGGCAGGTTCACCTGCTTTCTGCTGCAGCCAGCATGGCCAGCCTGGTCACAAATTGCTCTTGTTGGCTAATGAGACAGTGCCCTGTGCTCACTTTGTCATATCTGCCACCTGGAGAGGGGATGTGAAGCTGGCAGGCGGCTTGTCAACAGCAATGTCCAATAAAAATCTTCTCTGGGAGATGGGGCAGTGGTGGCAGAGCCTCTGCAGGGCATATCTATCATGTGACAAAAGTCCCTTTTGGATATATTCTCCATCTCATCTGCATTAAGACAGAAAACAGCTGGGGTTAAGCTGAGGCACTTCCAAATTTTATGTAAAATCAGCTAGTTACACTAACGAAGGGCTAATAGCCCTAACGAAGGGCTGATAGCAATCATGTCCTGACAGTACCTTACATTCTGACTCTGAGAACACAACAAACCTGATGCTGTTTAGCCATAATTAAGAAAAAAAAAAGAGTAAAAAACAAAAAAAGGGCAGTGTCTTTGCTGAAGAAAATAAATTTGATGTATCAAAGTAGGCAACAAAACTTTTTTTCCCTATATTGTTTCCCTTACTAAAGAACCCCGTTCTGCATCTGCCATGAAGATTTGGATGGTGGGTTGAGATCACACTGAAAGTCAGGGTGGCCTACATCAGAAAAGTTGCATTTCACAGAACATTTGCTATTGATATGTTGGGAAAGTGTCAGACTTGTGGGAGGACTGGAGAGTATTTGCATGATACATTAATAAGAAACAGTTTAGTATACTAGATTACTAAAGCATGATTAATTTTGAAGCCAAAGCCCACACATTCTTAACTTTGTTTCCCAGCTGAAGAGCCAGTGTGCTCTCATGTATCGTACAGAAACTGGAGTGTTATTCTTTGAAAGCAAACCCAGTGTTTAGAAAATCCAAAACTGAGCTAACAGCTCAGCATATAGGCATCACACAGGATGTTATTTTAAGCTGTAATGGAGAAATGTCAGTACTGTCAGTATCTGTACTTGCAGCATGTGTGTTTTGAAAAAGCAGCTTACATACGTTCCTGCTTTACAAGTCCTGTGAAACCGAGATAGTTTCATTTGTCTTGGGAAGTTCAGTATCTGACAAGCTGATGGGAGGTCTCCTCAACAGTTCCTAGAGGCTTTAAAAGATGTAGGGACATATCCACCAGTTTTGATTGGGAGTTGCTTTTTGAGACTGCGTTCCTCCTCCCAGGAATATTTTGAAACAAAATTTTCAGAACTTCTGAGTTTAACTGACTTTAACCAAGTTTGCTGTACCACATCCCTACCTACTGTGCTTGTCTTCTGGAAGCATTACTCACCTTTTCCACCTTGACAAAAGCACTGGACTATAGGAATGTATGTTTTCTAGAGCTATTTTAAAATATAGTATTGAAAATGTGGTCCTATTTCCTAAGATCATATGAAGAAGTAGAACTAGAGTAGATTAAGTATCTTCTCATTTTAATCAATGCAGTAAAACAAAATACAACCTCAAAGACAAAACTGGGATGGCAGTGTTGCTGGAGAATGAAAAAGCCATCAAAAGCTACTGTGATTAGCTGGTCACCAGTAATTTAAGTGTTTAGGAGCTGAGAGGTAATATAATGTTAAAGTCAGAGACACATTGCATGTGAGTAAGCTTTTAATCATCTTGATTGTTTTTTATTATTATTTTTTGGGAGTGATTTTTCTCTCTTTGATAATGACTGCATGGTAACACTGAAGCTTTAATTGAAGCAGCAGAGCTTCACCCCCCCCCGATGCTTCGTGCTGAGCTCTTGCCTTACAGTTAATGTCACTGTTGCTCTTGAGTTGCAAATGTTGTCCCGTCAAAAATGCCTTAGGTTCTTGCTCCTTTGCTTTGTTAGATTTTTTACATCCCTTTCTGAAAAATACCTAACTCTGGGAGTAACCACCTGGACTGCTTTGATGGTTTGTTGCTGACCCTGTGGGTTGTATGTGGTAGCAAAGGAAATGAACAGTCTCTTAGCCACTAACTAATAAACAGTACCAAGCAAATTGGAAGGGTGTTATTTCCACAGAGAAGCTCCCTGCTCCTGCCCCAGATATACTGAGTTGATGATCTGTCAACTGGTGGGGGCAGAGATAACAAAAAATCTCACACAATAAAACCATGTGAATGTTAAAAAAATAATAAAACAGATACATCAGTAAACCCAAATTATTTTTTCTTTGATTATGCACAAAATGTCTGTGAAGAACCTTCTCTTGTTCAGTTTTGAATATAGTATTGTGGTTTTATCACAATAGTATTCTTGTGATATATGGGATATGGATAAAAAAGATTTTTTTAGTAAACCTATACAGAATTTAAATGTTTATGTCAGAATTGATGTTTTTCTTTAATATGAACTATAAGTAGAAGTTAGCACTTTATTTTTTTATTCATAATTCCCCTTGTTTCAGTGTTGTGGGCTACTTACTGTTGTTTTGTGAAAAATTCCTAACCAAGGAAGACTAAGATTTAGCATGTATCAGTACCATATTGTTTTTCACTTGGTATGTAAAATTGGGAAGATTACATAACCTAGAGAAAACACTTTATGTCTATGCTTTATGCTATGGGGTAGAAATGAGATATTCTTTCTCACTAGCAATCAGAGTGAACTTTAGGCAGATACATAAAAGTAAAAAATTGGAGATTTGGAAAATACAAGTTAAATGTCCAAAGTTGATCAGACTGGTGAAGAAAACCAGAGTCAGTGTATTCAGCTGCAGGTTTGAAACCTTGGGGACACCACCTGCAGTGCTGTGTCCATCTCTGGAGTCCCCACCACAGGAAGATCATGGACCTGTTGGAGTGAGTCCAAAGGAGGGGCCACCAAGTTGATCGGAGGAATGACACACCTCTCCTATGAGGAAAGGATGAGAGGATTGGGATTGTTCAGCCCAAACCAGTCTGTGATTCTGTGATTCTATTTAAAATCTTCTCACACCCCCCCCCCCCCAATAAGCCATACTTAGACTATTATGTGGTTTAAAAGTAATTTTCATGTTGACTCTTTTAGTATTTACTCCATTTCCCTATTAGAAGTTGCTCTCTTCCTAATATTTTGAATTCCACTGTTTTAATAATTAATTTTGTCTCTACCGATACTTTATACAAAATTGACATGGCTAGTAGCACCTTTTGTTACATTCAGTCTTTTCATGGGGATTCCAAAGCTATTATTATTGAATTGAGCAGTATCAGTGATTTTAGTACCTTCTGTGTCAGGACACAAATTTATATTTCAGACTGTGAACTAATGCTTCAGAACTCTAGGGAAGAAAAAAGGATCAAGTATGGGCTGAAAGAATCAGAAACTTGAAATGAGAATCATTCTGAAACCTAACATTTCCATGTTCCCATTAATTCATTATGTCAGCCAAAAAAAGGAAAGTAAAATTCAAAGACCAAAGTCCACATAGCTTTCTACACACAAGCTATCATTTCATCTAGATTATACATGTAAATAAAGTTGCAGCTTGCTTCTAAGACATAAAAAGCAAAGGTCAGATGATGGAAATAAAGAGAAAAACATTGTAAGTCTGTTCGTTCTGCATTTCTTGGCAGCTGATATATTCAGTATTCTGGTACTTGTTATGTAGAAAAATAGAGCTGCCTATTGTGGATAACAGCAAATAAGGCAAAGGACAGGTTTTGTTCCACTTGTAGCTCCATCAGTGTCAATGCACTTAAACCAGGAATTGAATTAGCAGGGGTCTCCGAATTACCAGCTGAGGTTCAAGTGCTAACTTCTTCTAAGACCCAGAAAAGTTACACTGAGTAAGGCTGGCAAAAAAAGGTTCAATTAACTCTTTCAGCTGGAAAACTCAGGGACAGAGCAGGCTCTGGAGCACAGTGATAGAAGGAGCCAAACCTTGGGAAGGAAGCTAAGGCTGAGGTTTACATAGTCATTGTCTGAATTACCAAAGGCCAGAGTGCGCCTGGGTTACCAAAAGCCAGAATGGGAGTAAATTTAGATGCTACCAGGATTATTTGTGCTTTGAGAAGTGAAGCAAGCTCCTTTCTTGCTAGCAAACTGGGCTGCACACCAAAGAGGAGAGCCTCCATTTACTTCCCTTTCTCAACTTACATTTTCTTACACCAAGAGAAAAATGGGGGAATAGCTGCAGCCAGGGAGCTGAGTATAAATATACACTGGCAAGAGGAAAACTACAGCCTGTTGTTCTGACCTGTAACCATTGAGTTTCATAGTTGTTCTCCATCACCTGTGCATTAAGCCAGGAATGAAGCCTGCATAGTTCACTATATGGCTATCTTAATTTTACCTTCTTCTAAGATTTTAAGGAGAAAAATGTACCACAATCCTGCATTTGGATCCTACTTTATTTATCAGCTATGTAAACAATGTCTTTAAAACAATATGGACTGAACTCCTTATTTTTTTACTGCCCACTTTCAAAGAGATGTAGTATCTTTAGTGCTACCTTGTGGTTCTTTTTTCTCTGCTATGCAAGCAGAAAAGTCAAATACAGTTGTATTGACCTGTTAGCAGGAGAGTTATTTAATGAACTAACCATTCAGTATAAATTCTTATATTGTGGACAAGGGATTTTTGCCCTGTAATATTATCTCCCAATTCTAAAGCAATATACTTGTGCTACAAAATGTGCTACAAAAATGGGGGGTGGGGGGTGGGGGGGTGGGTGGGTTGTAAAGTAGCTTATTTTAAAATATTTATCTCTTTATCTTTTAGTTATTTTAAAAAATAAAGGCAGGGCGTAACTTGAACAGTCATACAGCGAAGGAAGCAACCTCACTAACTTACAAAGTAGAGGGTCTGCTGTTACCCTGAAAGTGGGATATTTGTTACAGCCTCTAGATACACCATCCTAGCTCCAAAACCATTTTGTAAGGTAGGTTTGGAAGCCAAAGCATATGAACGAAGATATTTTTACATTTGGTCTTTTATATGGTCTTCAACTGTGACTGCTGAAGACCATATGAAATCTGTTTATCAGACAACATGAAATAAATGTAATAAACAACAATCAGTTTCTTCAGTCCCTATTATAGCTAGGGTTGCACAATGGTTTCCATTCTAACCTTTTTCAACCTCATAATTTTCTACTGCTTTCATTCCAGAGAAAGGAATTTTCCTTACGGTTATTTTTCTTTGGAAAGTTTGAGTAACTTGGCTCAATATTGCTAAAAATATTGCAAAGAAAATGGGTGTATGTAGGCTTGCTAATTATAGATATTTTTATTGCTTTAACAACTCTTCAACATATGCAGCTGGGGGAGGGAGAGAGGCTGAAATTTCAGCGATTTTCATATCAAGCCAGCCGTCTTTCAGAGTTACCACAGATTCATGTTTTGGTTTTTGAGTTGTGATCCTCTGGAAAACCATGTGCTGAGCATTCCCAGTGTAGCTCACATACATCTTCCCCATGGCTCCTGCTTGCTGGGGAAAGCTCTGGTGGGGCCAGCAGCATTCCTGCTCAGGCAGGAGCACAGGGAAGTACTGCCTGGCCATTGCTGCTTCTCTTGTTCTGCACATGTGGCTGGCCCCCATCAGCTCCTGTCAGGGAGATTGGAAGCTTTAGCTTGTAGCCTCCCAGGGGTGGGACCTGCACCTTCACTGTGTTTCACTGAAACTTTCCTTTTGGAAAGAACTATTTTGTCTGACCAGTGCTAAAATGCACGTGGATTTGGGAGTGCGGTCAGGTGGCATTGAGTTTACTGACATGGTGAAGGTGTTTTGGGGAAAATAATGAAATGGCTTGAAATAATTTAAGGTGACCTGTTATTGCATTGGCTTTTGAAGCAACGTTTATGAATGGTTATTCATTTTGATGGATGGGAGTGCTTCCCTTTGCTTTGTCATCCTTCCAAGAGGTTGGTTATTCATGCTCCAAAGGGTTAATTGTTAGAGAGGCTGACTGAAATCCTGGATTGTGAGCAACCAAGCTAGTAACAGTACACTGTGTTGTAAATTAACTCTGACACCATCCTGGACTGTTTTAATCAGGAAAAGGAGTTATTTATGAGGAATAACTGTAACATTCAGTACTCATCTTTTTTCAAAAAATATCAGCAGGAGAAAAAAGCATAAATAAGGATTTCAAAACAGTTTTATTGCATCATTTGCCTTCCTGCTCACGAGGAGCATGGTGTTAGGAATTAGACCCAAAAATACAGAAATCAAAGGATGCGATATTTCTCCTCCTGTTTCCGTGCCCGGGGGTGCACGCTGTGAGCCTGCCTCTCTCCAGGCTGCGGTCGTGCCTCCTGCTCGGGCTGCAGCTGGAGCCACCCGTCTCGACTCAGCCGGGTCAGGCGGCAATTACTCCAGTGGCTGTGCTTGCTGACAGTTTTGGGGCGAGGAGGGCCTTTCGAGAGGAAGAGGTGAGCTGGGACTGCTTGATGTGGCCAGGCACGACGTCAGCGGGGGGATGCTCCGCGGCCGGCATCAAGCCCCTGCCAGGGGTGTTGTGGTGGCGGCCCAGCGAGTGCTGGCTGGCCTGCTCTCCGTGCTGGGAATGCCACCAGCACCTCCCTGCGTCCCCCTGCAGGGCACCGACAGCGTGTCCAACCGCGCACAGTCGTCGGGGATGAAGGCAGAGGAGGAGGAGGAGGAGGAGGAGTTTTAGTCCCCTGTTTCCACGGCACTCTTGGCTCACAGGGTTATGGACGCGGCTTTCACACACCATCTGACAAGAGGGAAAGAGGAGGAGGAGCAGGGAGGCAGCTCCTGGGGCGGGAATCCCACCTACGGACTTCAGTGTAACATGGCATAAGCTGTAACGAGGGGTTTCCCTGATGGTAATGCAGAAGTGTTACCTGTGGAGAAAGGGTTTGTGGTGGCCATGGGCAGCATTACTGTGTAATTCTGGACACCCATGTCATGGCTTCAGGCCCCAGCTTGTCCTCTGAGTGCCTTCCTGGGGCCACAGTCCCAGGCCATGAGACATTTGGTGGAAGTGCTTGGAGTGAGGGCATCCTGTTGCTCTTGGTCCCCATTCCATCACCAGTGTCTGCATACTCCTGACCTTCTACTGCTGTGCAGAGCCTTTTCTCGGAGAAGGTTTGGTTGTGAGTTAAATATAAATATAATTTATATATATAAAAATACATAATATTCACCATTTAAATATAAAAATGGTGAAAAAAGGAAATCAATGAACTCAAAAGTCATCCCCAAGGAGAGAGGGAGGACAGAAGGGAAAGGAGGAGATCCTTAAATGTACTTAAAAAAAATAAAATTGTTGAGCTGTAGCCTTAGCAAAAACTAGTTATTGTTTGATGGTCTTGACTGGATTTTTTGGTCAGAAATTAAATAAACGACAGAGTAGGCCCCAGGAGCAGTGTTAGGAGAGATTTGGCCATATTCAAATTGTTAGAGTTTATGTAAGGGGCAATGGAAATTCAGTGCAGCTGGTAAACTTAAAAAATAATAACAAAAAACAATACACCTCTGTATAATAGAATGTCTTTTGTATGACATGTATTCCTAAACGCTTCATATAAAATTAAAAACAGATTTAATTTGAAGAACAGGTAATTTTGTTTGTTTAAGGGAAAGAAAAACATAGGACATGAGACTTAACTAAAGCTGGTGTAAATCAAAACGGTTTCAACTAAAGTCACGTGGCTTAAAATATAGATGCTGTAAAATACACAGGATTGTAATCAGGCCCATAATATTTTACATTTACAGTGTGTAATTTTTCCCCTTTGGAGGAGGTCAGGTAAAGGATCTCCTCATTACATCCTATTTCCCTTTTGTCTTTAAATTGAGTTTATTAATTTCTTGTGTTCCTTCATTTCTGCTTTTGTCATGACTTCTGCTAGATTCTGCCCTTTCCAAATATTTTGTCTTTTAAAACTTTCAGAGTCAAAGGAGGGGGAAGCAAGAGGACAAAAGGTTGCTTTTCTTTTCCATGTCTTTCCTGACTCCCTCCCCCCACCAAATCCTATTCTCCTCCCAAGAAAAATGAAAAAGGCCTACAATTAACTTAATGGAACTCCCTGTCAAAGAAAAACAAAGGGACAGTAGAAAAGGAATTAAAATTTTGATATTTTTGAATGAAAATGCCCCAAACTTGAATAAATTTTATGCTTTTTTTAACAAGAATAAGTTGTATAACTGGAAAAATTCTACAAAACCTTTGTTTGCTTAAGGCCACTGAGTTCTCTCATTAAATTCATAAACAATTTTAATTAAAAGAAACACCAAAGCATTTCTGAAATAGGCTTATGTGTTTGAACCATTTAAACCTCCAACATTTGTTCAGGGTATGGATACCTGGTTTAGAAATTAAGAGAATCTCTGTGGTGTGTCTCCTCTCCATGGGTTCAAGTGAGACAAATGAAAAACCCTATGTTTCTTATAGAAAGCATGCTAGTTTAGCTCCAGAGTTATTTCTGTATTGAAATAAATATGTTTTTTATCCTGAAAGGAGAACTGACCACTGGTGGCCCATTGTTGTAGTTCTTGGTGTTTGTACTGGAGGTCTCACTGGCGTTTAATGAGCGTGGCCCTCTTGGCTGTCAAGCTTCTGTGCCTGGGTTGTAACCAGCTCAACCTCTCTCTCCTGCCTACTGGAATTCTTCAGAAACATACAGCAGTTAATGTGGAACATATCCTGAGTCGAGGGATAAATCCCACCTCTGGAGGATCTCAGGAAGATTTGTGGTTATGTACACAATGGTGAGAAGCAGGTTCAGTTCCTGCAGGATGGTACTTGGTGAGAGATTTGTCATGACCTTCCCACGTGTGATGTGGGATTTTCCATTGACTCTTTTTTGGGGGTAGTGTTGCTTCTATTATTCCGTATGGTTCTGCAAAGTGTCCTTTTGGGCACAAAATACTGTATTGCTCTGGGTGTCTGACTAACCACACACAAGTATGTGAGCCTTAGCTTCTCCAGAATAGGCATCCAAACTTAGTGGAGAGCTCAGAGGTAAACTGTGTTTCTGTGTAATGTGTAGTGTGATAACCTCTGCTTAGTGCACTCTGTGCACTTGGCCACGGTTTTTCTGGCTGGTTCTCTGGTAGAGGAGCCCCATGAAGAAACACAATGTGTCCCATAGCATTTCAATGTTGTAAAAGTTCTTGATGTTTCTCAAAACCTAAGTTGCAGTGGCATAGTCATAAATCTGAAAAGCAGAGATGCTTCTTGATATTTTTGCCTCCGTATTGTCTTATTTAAGTGGATACTGTGAAATAAGTCTGTGTACAGTAAGTCTGAGGTACATCAGGGCTGCTGCAATGAGAAGCACAGGAAATTTACATGTCATTTTGGAGGACTGTATTTGACCAGTTTGAGGTAGAAAGTGCATGGGTTGAATGCTAGTTAAAAAGGAAGGGGGAATGAAAAAAACAAAAACTCCCCATCAAACTACCACATAGCTTGTTTCTCTACAAGTATTCCCATGTATTGCACTTTTGTTAAGGGGAGAAAAATAAAAGCTCCTCCCCAATACAGATTTGGTGTCCTGCCCATCTACTTTTGCTTTCTGTGGTCTTGAGCATCCTGTTGGTCTGGCAGCAGCTACCCTTCAGTGAAGTGGGTTGTTGCTTCCTCTGGAGGGAAATGTCTGTAATATATCTGCTGTAATAAAGCAAAACCTGTTCCCATTTCCTCAGAGATGCTGCAAAATATAGACCCCTCAGAGCAGTGAGCCACAAGATAAGTCTTGCCCTGTTGGAAAGTTACCCGTTTCTATTCCCACTAAAATTAACGCCTGGAAACTTAATTGAATACAACTAACTGATGAACTTCATATTTCACTGAATCTTGACTGATTCACAAAATGACTTTGGGGCACCTGTTCTGAGATAGCTGAAAAGCTTTGATCATTCCTTCCCAGTTTTCTTCAAATTACTAAATGTTATGGATATACAAGGACTTTGTTACTTGCATCTAAAGACTTGTAATGTGCATTGTGGATTAACATAAGTAAAATTTTTAATAAGGTATTAATAGACATATTTAATTAATTTAGACAGAGTCTACTTACTATCTGATCCATCAGGTGCTGTGTGCCTCTTTTAATACCACCCATGTCCATTTATTTCAAGAAGAGCTGTATGATATTTGCATGAGGTCATTGTATTGTGCTTTTATTGTCGTGAATTCTCTTTGCATGTCTCATCAAATTATTTTGTTCTCTTTATAATCTTCCCTTATTCCAGGAAATTGTGGTGGGCAATGCTCTTCACTGACTTAAAAATTTGTGTTTCTTCCAGGGTAAGAGAAACACAGTGAGATGAGAGTTTTCTATGACATTACCTATTAGAGTTTTCCTGTGAGCACAGATAGCTGTTTGCTTTTGGGTTTAGGAGGGCTGAAGCACCATGAGGGCTAGGTGTCAAAAGCCAAGTGAAAAACAATAAAAACCCCCTTGGCTTATGTCCTTTTCCTGTGAAATAGTAAATTGCTTTCTGATTTTTCAGAAACATTTGTCCTTAAAAATGTCTTTGAGCTTTACTGAAGATGCAGTCAGAAAGGTAATTTTAGTTTATTTGAAGCTGCACAAAGATAGAAAAAAAAAATGGCTGTGAAGAAGGCAAGCTTGAGGTTTTTCTTTTCGTTCTTTGCTCTTTGCCAAGCTGAGTACAAAAAAAAAAAAATAATTCTGAACCTAAGTTTTTTAAATCAAGTCAAATAAAAGTTCTTCCAGTTTCAAACCCAGTAAACATGAACTCATTTGAAGCCTGAGTCAGAGCAAGTGCTGTACTCTGTAGAAGAATTTAAAACTCAGTCTTGGCACTGGTATGTCATTTCAGTTGTTACTAAGAAAAAAAAAATTAAAAAATTTTAAAAAGTAGCAATCCCCTAAAGTAAGAGATCATTTGATAAGGAAGATAAAAGGACCCAAAAACTACCCCAGGAGATGGATTTAAATCCTCTCAAACAATTCTAAGTTTTGAGCTGTGGATAAAGACACAAATTACTTCATTCTTCACAAGATGCTCTGTTTAACATAATACAACCCATGAGGTTAGGACACATTGCTAGCAGTCACATGATGCTGGCTAGGAAACATTTGAAAAAACCTTATCCAAGGTGGTGTGGTTCCTGGGTTATTCCTGCAGAGAGCTCCCAAGTCCCCAGGAGGGCTTCTGCTCACTGCGAGGGAGCAGCAGCACTGGAGGCCAAAACAGTGCCTGGCTCCTTTCTGGTTTTTCTTGCCTTTGCAACTGTGTTTGCAGAGCAGTTAATATAGTATAAATGAAATTTCAAAGTGCACATTTCTTGTTAACCCCCCCCCTTCAGTGAAGGCCTGGAGTAAGAGAAAATGATTGATAGAGGAAGGACCCTCCAGAAGAGGGGAAAAGCATGAAAATTCTCTCCACTGTTCCCAGACAAGGTAAAGTTCATAAAAGAACATGTGGGACAGCAAGAACGCTGTTGCCCTCACCATCTTTTGTTCCCTCCAATCCACTTCCACGTGTCTAGGGGAAGGAAGAGGTTTCGTAGCCACTCCACGGCAGTAACCGAGTTCCTCATGGTGATGTTCTCTGCTTCGTTCTAGATCTTTTGCAGGGAAAAGTTAGGAGCTGTATCTCTTAGTACCAGTATTAGCTGTTCTGCTAATTTTATGCTCTGTGTCCCAGTATACCTTCCTCTTTCTGAAATTTGGTGCTGCAGCGAGGTGATGCGCTGGCTGGTGTGGGTGTAGTTCGTAGCACTAGTTACAATCGGTTGGGCGCTCATGCCAAGGAAGTGGAGAAGGTGGATAGGAAGAAAGTGTCTTGGGTTGATGGTGGCATTATGGTACTGAGAAGGGTCAGGTGTGGGAGAGTGCAGCGCAGCCTTCTCGGCTGGACGTGCCCTTAACTTGGAAGGCGGGCATCGCTGGCTCGGGCAGCGGGTTCGGCAGGATTCGATTGCCGGTCCCGCGCCCTCCCAGCTCTGCGGAATGACGGGCTTTGCGCGTCCGAGCGTTTCGGGGAGCTGGAGCACCTCGACACGCGTCCCAGTGCGGCAGCCCGGTGCCGGGGATGGGGCACGGCGGGGCTGAACCCCGAGCTGGGCTGGGCAAGGCAGGAGCCGCAGCCGGGAGCGGGACACGCCCGGCCCGGACTGACCCCGCCGCAGAGAGGGGGAACCCGCCCGGCTGGGGGGAAGGGAGGACGGAGGGGACGGAAGTCGCTGCTCGGAGTGTCCCCCCCGGGGATGGGGATTGCGGGCTGCGGAGGGGCCAGCGAGAGACTTCGGGACCACCGCGTGCGAGGGGCAGCAGCGCAGAAAGCCCGATGGGGCTCTGCCTCCCCTCCCGGGTCCCGGCTCCCGCCGTTCCCGAGTGGGGCCGGCCCCGGGGCTCCCTCGCCGGCGGATGCCCGGAACCCTCGCCCCGCACCGGCCGGGGTGCAGGAGGAGGAGGAGAGGAGGAGGAAGAGGAGGAGGAGACCGGGCGCTTTCACTCCTGCTGGCTGCAGAGGCTGAGGCAAAAGACAGAAAAAGGAGGAGGGGAATAAAAAGTAAAGACGGGGGGGGGGGGGGGGGGGGAAGAGAGAGTGAAAGAAAACTAAGCCCAGCTTTTGCCGGTGCTGCTTGGATTG
Organism: Cinclus cinclus; assembly: GCF_963662255.1. NCBI lineage: Eukaryota > Metazoa > Chordata > Aves > Passeriformes > Cinclidae > Cinclus > Cinclus cinclus. Next base: position 50,395,521 of record NC_085050.1, read on the forward strand.
GATCTGGTTTGAGTTTCCTCTCTGCTGGCTTGAGCAGCAAGAGAAGGAGGAGTGGGGGGAAGTAACTCGCTCACTCTTCCTCTGAAGCTTTAGCAAACGTGCCGGTGCCTGCGCTGGCGAGGAGCTGCCCGGCTGCAGTTCCCTCGCAGCTTATTGCTCTCAGTTTCTAGAGAACTGCCTGGACTTCTCGAGGACCTGGAGGAAAAAGACATCACAGACCTGACAGTTGCTCACTGCCTATAGACTTGACACATTTTTTTGTTTTTTTCCTAGGGGATTCTTTTTTAAAAATATTTTTCTCCCGTGTCAGAACAGCAGTTCCTTGAGTGGCTTTGAAATCCATTGCTTCTTTAACAACTTCGGGAGATATTTTAAAAACTTTTCCCTCCTCTCTTCTGTTTTCATTGCCAAAAAAAAAAAAAAACCTCAAACAAAAAAATAATAAAAAAAAAAGAAAAACAAAGAAAAGAAAAAGGAGAAAAAAAGTCAATTCTTTTGGGGGAGGGGAGATGATCGTGCTGATGTGGAATAAGTGCTCCTGCTGTCTCCTCTTACTAGCCGCGGTCCTGATCGTGGAGAGCTCCCAGCTAGACAGCTCCAGCTCCAAGGTGAACTCCATCAAGTCCACCCTGATGGGGGAGGCTCCAACTCAGGCAACCAACAGATCTGCAGGCATCCACCAGGGACTGATGCTTGCTAGCAGTAAGAAGGGCAAAATGCTAGAGCAGATGGGAAAACCTCCCAAGCACTATCACCGGCAAGGAGAGGTAGGACATTGCTTCATTGCTCGAGTGTCTGTCCATCTGTGTGCTGTGTGTAAATAATTGCTAGTCTTCCCCCACACTTTGTTTTGAGAGCTTTAATGTGCTAAATTAATTCATTTGCTTCATTGGGCTTGCCTGGGACAATATAATCTCATAATAGGTGTTAAGAACTGTGCAAGTGGGAGGTTTAAACCATTCATTTTTCTCTGTAGAGTTAATGACTGATTGGAAGAAAAAGCAATCTAAAAAACTATCATCCTCAGTATTTCTTTATTTGACTCCTTCAAAAGGCTGCCAGAAGCAAATGAAGAAATTTCTTGTTAATTCTCAAGACAGTGAATTAGTTGAATTTGAATAGGTGAGGAAAATTTGAGCATGAAGTAAAAATTCACAGCAGTGTAACAAACTTGGTTTTAGAAATCACACCTGGCAAGTTGATCTTTGGTATCTTGATTCGTGGTGAGAATAAAAAAGCATGCTATCCCTGTGGCATAGTTTAAAGTATAGTCATTCATTTAATAAGACAGAAAACAAATTTTAGGTTCCTTGTCCAGAATATGCTGCAGTGGTTGTGGAAGTTTTGTTTGATTATGAGAATTTTAATGCAAAGAAGATAGAAAAGGTTATAGAAAAAAATAAATAAAAAAGAAGGGGGGGGGGGGGGAAGACCCTGATTTGCTTGTGCAGTCTTCTTTCCTCTCTATCCTGCCTGGAAACTTGGAAGTCTGATAGAAAATAATCTTAATTCAACTATCTTTGTGCTAAACCATAAAGCAGCATTTTAAGCCATCAGTCCTGTTCTTGCCTCTCAAGTCTTAATTTGGTGGCATGAATGTTGCGTGTTGTGATGTTGAAAGAGGTAGACTTCTTCAGAAAATACAGTTTTTACTGGGTATTATTAGTATCTCTAAATACAGCTGCTTTCCATAAGCAGCAGTGTAGCAGCAAGAGAGCTGCCAACATTCAGCACTAAAATGGCAAAATACTCAATGCCTGAAGGGTCTGTATTTGCTTAAAGTTTCCTTACAGCAGCATAGAAGCTGAAAATTCAAGTAATCCACTGAATTTGCTAAAGTGTTTCTCATCAGCTTCCTAATAATTAAATGTTATAATTTGGTTTTGTGTGCAGGCATAGTAACGGTAGTGGTAATTTTGTTTCTTATGTGTGAGAAATTTGTTTTTAAACTCCTCCAAGCTTTCTTTCTCTAGCCACTCAACTGCTTTATAATTTACCCAGAATTTGGTTGCCTCTCCTTACCTCTAAGCAAAGTTTAGCAAGAGATGATGTGATGAAGCTTCATATTACTGAAGTACTGTGCTCTTTTCTAGTTCACATTTTACTAATTACTATTGCATTACTATGTTGAATCATCTTGAGGAGATAGAGGTACCCATTGCACCTTCTTATACATTCTTGGATTTTCTTTTGTTTTCAGCATATTTGCAAAATGTCAAATACAGGTCCTGTTTTCCCACTGAGTGTTATTAGTCTCATGAGTTTTATGAGTCTGTGCTGCCCAGCTTTTGCCTTTTGGGGAAGTCTTGCCACCTTCCCCTGTGTACAACATCCTCAGTGCTTCACTGTGTATTCAGCTCAATGTTGAGAATAATTGATTATAATTTACCAAGTTCCTGCAAAAAAATCTGTGCTGTCCAGCGGTTGTATTTGCAAGATTTGCCCCTATTTTGCCAGTCTGGACTGCAATTTCTGGGCACTTTAGTCACTGGCATGAGCTCACAAGGCACACTTCAAGTGAGAGACAGCACTTTAAGTATCTGTAGTGGTAGAAGAGATGGCATTCATGTTAAAATTTCATGTTTGTAGTATAAGCAAAGACCCCCAGATAATTGGTGGCTTCACTCCCAGGGAGTGAAGCCTGACCTCCCATCAAAGGCTGTCAGTACTGAATTTACCCTCTCTCCTTGAGATTCTGTCCCAAATCCTGCATGGCCTTATACAGATGTAGGTGAAAATGACACAGATTTGCTCCCAATAATTCTAGATGCTACTTTTGGCCATCCGCCTGAAGCAACACAGTTAATGCAGAACTGCAATAAAAGGAAGGGAAAAGACAAGGAAAAGAAAATTAAAGAGAGGAAAAGAAAAGAAAGGAGAAGAGAGGGAAAAAAAAAACAAAAGGGAAAAAGAGAAGAAAAGAAAAGAGAGGAAGGAGTATCTTTTGTGAAAATGTTTTCTCTTTGGTGATACTTCCAGCTGTAGGGCTGGTAAACCGCTGCGTTTTTTAACAGCAGTGTCACAAATATCAACCAATTAAGACATGACATTTTCATAATCTTTTTTAAAGTACTCTCTTATTAAGTTAGTGGTTAATTTGTTTAGATTATGGGACATTGCACTGAAGTTTACCATGCCACTTGCAAAAGAGCAGGTCTGTGCTTTTCTTTCTAAGACAATCTGTTGAATTAGTGGAATTTGCAATGTCTCAAAAGGAGGAATGTCTTTTGTATCTTGGCAACATTAGATGGTGAGTTGAGTGTCTTGTTTACAGTTAGGGAATAGTTTTAGTAAGGACCAAGGATCTGCAAGTTAAAGAAAAAATAATATAATTTTGCTGTTGTGAGGGCTCTGAGCTGTGTTTTCAGCTCTGCACATACATGTGGTGGAAATCACCAAAACTGATGAAATGATCATCAGCTTACAACCTATTTGCTTTTCAATTATGTTAATTCTCAGGACTAGGAACAACTTGGGAGTGTTTAATCAGCAATAAATCAACTGATACAATAGCTCATGGCTTATCTGGAGTGTTGATGTTTTTCAGCTGGTAGTTATACTGCTTCTGCCCAGAAAGGGAAGATCCAGCACATTTTTTCAGGCAAAGTTCCAGTTTAAATTAATGAAAATACTCACATGAGCAAAGCAAGCTGATCCAGCTTGCAGAGAGACTGGCGGGGCAAATGTAGATTTTAGTAAGACTTAACATTTTTATGTCTTTCTGAGGAATATTATTTATTTTCTGTTCTTATTCCCTTTACTGCCTTGGATCAGCAGAGAATGAGAAGCACTGATGTGCTAAATCAGTGAGATTTCATTCTCTTCACTGTTCTTTACTGTCACCTCTGCTTTTCCTTTTCTGCAAACTGTTAATGTTTCCCCAATATCACAGAGAATCAGGAAATATCTATAGCATTTGCACAAGGAAAAAATGCTCAAAAATAGTACTGTACAGTGCATGCTAATCTAGGTTACTTTGGAGGGAGTCAGGATTATATACTGTAAGTTACGTATTTCCTTTCAAAACCTGTTTTAGAGAAATGCTTCTAGGGACATTCAGCACCTCAGTTCTGTGACCTGTCTGTCAAAGTATTCTGCATATAATCCCTCTCTAGGTAAATACGATACGGTGAACAGGGAAGTGTTCAGTAATTGACAGTGAAGATAGATTAATTTTTCCGTGTGTTACCTATAGCTTCTACTGTGTTTGGGCAAGGTCTCCCACAAGTGCTCTAGCTCAACTACAGAAAATACAACCTGAAAGGAAAAACAGAACATACTGCATTGTGCTTGAAAAGCATAGCCATTCCACAGATTCCTGGTTGATGATTTTGTAGCTTATTTAATTCGCTTTACCATATTTTAGACTTCTTGCCTCTGGGTTTTAGTCCCCTCTCTCCTCTCAGATGTGTCAATGCTGGGGTTTGCACCCCTTCACACTCAACCACCTTTAATGATCTGGTAGGCTGTGACCTACCAAACTTTCTTGCCAGCTGTTTTCCTTCTTTGATCTATGGGTGCTATTATCTTCTCCCCTTCCCACCTCCTAGCCACGGGCTGTTGTTTCAGCTAATTCCCCAGCAAGATGTGTCTCTCATTCCCTTTGTCCCTTTGCTGCTGCATAGCTTTTTGGGTTTGTGCTTCCCATTGAGACTGTCTCTTCCCCATCAACATGATGGGAGCAGTAGCAATGAAGGGAAGAACTGGGATATCCAATAGAGGCAGCTGGCATATCTATGGGGCTGACTAAGAGATAATGAGGTCTGGAAAAGGGAGAGGGGAGTGTAAAGCTGAGACAAGTTTTAGTGCTGCAGAGACACAACAGACAGCTATCAGATAAGCCTTAGTATTCCAAATGCACTTGGTTTAATGCTAAAAATGTGTTCAATTTTTCTAAATTCTATTGCAGCTTGAGCTAAGAGGTTCAAGACCACAGAAACCAAACCAAAGCGGCATTTATTCAAATTACTAATTTGATACTGATCTCATAGCTATTAATGCACGGACATACATGTATTTCTTGGACAGGACATAGTTACCCACAAGGACTTGCTAGAAGATGTTTGGATGATGCATTGTACCAAGTAAAACAGCATGAGATGTAGTAATTGAATGCAGTGCCCTGACAATATTACAATAAAATGAACCAAATACACCAAAAATGTAACCACAGTATCTTAAATAGCTAGCAACCAAGACAGTAAAAATTATTTCTTCTTGGGATTAAAAATAAAATAATTGAAGTAACTAGAAATTACATCCAGCAGTAGCTGCCTTTTATTTTTTTTTATTAAAAAAAAATACAGAATTGCTACATCTGTAGAGGCCACCAGAGAACTAATTCTTTCCTCTCGCTACTTGATGTTAGAAATCTGAGTGACATACTAGTTTACTGGCAGCAGTCTTGCTAAATAACCTACCGGTTTCTTGCTTAATTGCAAAAAATGGGGTGCAGAGTATTATCTCCTTCCTGGGTCATGCTTGATGTCCCTTTCAAATTGTTATTATTAACTGATATCATAATATAGAGCAACAGCTCCTGTAAAGTAGCTTTACGACAATTATTTCCTATTAGCTTTGCAACAATGCCTAGAAAATTTCTAGAACTCTGCTGTGCTACTGGGTGTGCAAGTTCTTAGGGAGAGTCAGTTTCTGTATGGAAAGTCTGTCAGAGCTTAATGACAACACAGAAGATGATGAAGCATGATTGCCTTTTCCCCTCAGAAAAGTGAGTCTGATTAACTCATTATGTTTGATTAACTGATGCTTTGCAGATGCAAATACAGCACGAGTTTAATTTTGATCTTAATTATCTCAACACCGGATGTATCTTGCAAGCACTTCGTATCTCATGGCTTGTCAATAGAGCCTTTGGTCCTTTTACACTTGTACTTACAAATGCCTCACCCTGGAAATGTCGTTCAGGAGGAATTCAGTTCTGCAAAGGACAAGCCTCCACGAGGCTTCTGCTTCTGTTTGGCTTTCCATCACGGCTTTCGTCTCCAGGTTTTGTATATCTGCTAATTTTTTTTAAGTAGACCCAAACAAGTTTTATATATATGTAAAAATCTTAATTTGGAGAACACCTTCAAAGCAGAGAGCTTCTCCTCCTGTGTGTGCTTGCCAAGGTCCCTACCAAGTTCATGCTACCGCCTGCGTGTGCACACGCTTTGTGGCTAGCAGGAATCAGTGTGTGGGACACGCCTGGAGCTAGCAGCCCCTGTTTGGCCCATCATTGCCATGGGTCTTGTCACCATGTCCTGTGCTGGCACTGTGGAGCTTTCTCTAGGTTTTGGCACTGCAGTCATCACAATGTTTGTGATGGATTTGAGGAGCTGAAGTTTGTATGACACCACAGACATGGTGGAGAAAACTAGAAGCCACCATTCTGCTTTTCCCACACTGGTAAAATTCTAATTGTATTAAGAATTTTATATTTTTTTTTATTTTTTTTTTTAGTACTGAAGATAATTCTTCTGAAATATTTGTCTTTCACTGCTGTGTTCTAGGTGGTGTTTCTGGTACTTTTAGGTTGAAACCTATAGGAAGCTTCTATGAGCTTCATATCCATGGATGTGAAAGGCCAATACAAAAGCCAAGAAGATCAGAAGGCTTGCTTCGCTACTCTTTTAAAATGAATTTTGCCTGCAAAAGTTTTCATTTTCATTAGAAACGATGAACTTCATCTTGCCTGTTTTTTTCACCAAGTGTAGGATTCACATTGGCAGTGTGTGTCCCCAAAACATCACTTTTCTTCAGTGTAACTTTTCTCCTTTTTGGTTGAAGGTCAAATTTATTCTAATGGAAATTGTAATGAACATCAAGCAATTTTCAAATTGTAATGAAATGTGGAAATAGATGATTTATGGTACTTCCAAGCTAATTGCAGAATCCTTTGCTCTAGAATGAGCTACAGAAAGTAGTGTTAGAGAGAGAGCGAGATGGCTTAAAAGGATACATATGTTCATACTAAAGGGCAGCATAATATTAAATCACAGCAATCCTCAAATAAAATAATGAGTTTTGTTCATCTTGGTTACAGTTTTTTTGGGATTGGCCTTAAATCCATCTGTGATTTATACATTTGTGTTCATACAAACAGAGCTTGAATTATGAAAATAAATGGGCATAAAAACACAGTGGGAACATGGAGTTCACTCATTCAACAGCTATTTTGTTCTTACTAACGGAAAGAGCAGAGCAGTGCTGCAAAAAAAAAAAAAAAGCTTAAAAGTTGTTGGGTTTTCCCCCCTCAAAGCACATAAGCACACAGTTCAGCCCCTTGGGACTTCCTTAAAGCTAAGCTTTGATATGATTGAATTTTCATATGCATAGTAATGAATCTTTGAGACATGCATGTTGCACATGTGTAGTGCAAATGGCACTGGTTTAGCATTTTTAGCAGTAAGCAAAGGCAGACTGCTCTGCACATGCTTGGGAATGAGGTGTTGTTTCACTCTGCAAGCCCTCAGCCTCATTCTCTGTGCATCATGTAAGTGTGAACCAGGCTGTGCATGCTTTTAAAAGCATATTTATCGGTCCAGTGAATGAGAGGACAGGGTTCAGTTCTATGTGTTTTGGCAGCTTGCCTTGAGTAAAGCAGTGACTTGCTGTCAGCATGATCTCCTCTCTGCAATCTGAAATGACTACAGTGGAGAGCTCTTAAAGGAACTGCGAACAAAATACATTGATGTTGCAGCAGGAAACTTTTATTCTTGGAATCTCATTCTTAGCTGGAACAGCATTGTGGAAAGTAGTGCATCTGGTGAGGGAAGATCTCCTTTACTTTTCCTTTTGCACAGATCAAGGTAGCTTCCTGAACTGAGTTCATTTTTGGTTTTTTTTTGCTATATGTTCCTACAGAAAATGGTGCGCCTCTTCTTGACAGTCTGGAAAGATACTAAACTGAACATTCTGCTGTGGCCTGACCTGTCAGGATTAGTACATACTGCAGTGTACTTGCCATATTTATTTGTTTCTTTTCTTTTGGCTTGAAAATGAGAGCGCAGAGCCCTCCCACCCAGTTTGTTGTGGACTCAAGATGTTGCTTTCTATCTTAAAAAGGGAAAGTTTGTGTTTCTCTGTGTCTTTTGGGGTTTTAGGTTGCCCACACAGAGACTGAGCTATGAGTCTTTTACTCTCCCTTTGGTAGGTGTACTGCGTGGATGCTTCCTTTCTTTTTCAAATATCATCTCCCTGTCATTCTTCAGGAGGGAGGGAGGACAGGACATATCAAATGGTCATGTTTTACCAGACCTGCTGTTCTTAAATTTCAGTTTATCATCCACTCGGGTAGCAATAATGACACCATCTGGCTCACATAACCAACCATTCTGTGTGAGCTGAACACTATGAGGTTGCCCAGTGAGACTGAAAGTTGTTCTTTCAGACCTGTTCCTGCTACTCCCAACAGAAAAAAAATTCCATTTGTGTATTATTCATAATCAATTTCTGTGGTAGGATGAGAGAGTGGGTGTAAGCCAGAATTGAAGAATGGAAATTTTGGGAACCAGGGACAGACCATGAAAACAGGAGGTTGCTATCCTCTCTCCACACTTTCTCCATGTGTAGCTGAATGTTGATGCTGCCTCATGTCATCTTATAGGCAAAGAGGAAAACTGCCTAGGTTTAAAAGTCTACTTTATAGTTTGGCGGTAGTACTAAACTGCTTAGCTGCATACAATGTTTTTGTAATTGTTTAAATAAATATGGAGTTTTTTAAATACTCTTTAGGAATGCTTGTAAACTTCTGCGCTTGGATTTGTCCCCATTGCTATCTTCCAGACATCCCACTTCTCGCCAGGAAAATGGCTTTTTAACAAGAAGAATCCTCTGGAAATTACTTTCTGAGGGGGTCCTGGCCACAGCAGCTGCAACAAATTGCCACTGAACTTCAGTCTCAATTGTTTTTTATTGTTAAAAGGATAAGTGACCAAGTGAATACTTGTATTATAGCTTCACAACAGTTTATTAAGTATCAAATTGTAGTATATGGTGTTGTCTAACCAGAAGATTAAGGTTTTCTCTGCGGAGAAAAATTTCTCTCAGACTTTGTACTGATGCATAAGCTGCAAGAGGGTGGGAAAGTCCTGCCAGTCGCAACTGTTCTGTGGTTAGGCTGGCTTAGGGTTTTCCTCTGCTGGGGCTGGTCAGTGATGTCAGCACAAGCAGAGCTATAACAGCGTGAGGCAGCCAAGATGTCACGGCACCGCAAACCATTGCATCTTGGTCCTCCTCCTGCTGAGGGAACAAGTCCATGGGGGGCATTTCCTGAGCAAGAGGATTTTGAGTAGCAGCACAGCTTCAGCGTAGCTCAGATTATGCTAACTGGGAGGCATTTTTGGTATGAATTTTCAAATAAGCAACACAGACCCCAGGAAGGTCAATAAAGAATGGATAAAAATCTTGAGATGGTGCAGGAGGCCTGCCTGTGTCTTTGAGCAGGATTTGTCACCTGGAAAGGAGGTGCTGGTCTGGTTGACCTCCTCTCAGCCTCTCTGCTCTAACTTTCAGGATCCCTCCTTCCCCAGACATGTTGGCCTCACTGTCACTGCTTTAGGTTTGGGACTTGGGTTTGGTTTTGTTCATTACAGTTACAAGGATGATGCCTTTACTTAAGCACTATCCTCTCAAGTTATCAGTGAAGAATAGATAAGAAAGTCTTTATTTCAGGCACACATGTGCGCTGCAGGTGTGAAGGGAACTCTTAAATTGTTTATGAGTGCACAAATCCTCACGAACAAAGAGGGCAGAAAAAAAAGTTGTCATTTTAAGGAAAAATATGTTTTAAGGCCCTGTTAAAAAATAAAGTCAAAACAGAACAGTGAATGGGCTGCAGATTGTCTGCGTAAGAGGAATTAGCACTCTGAAAAATCTCTGATTTTTCTGAACAGGCTCCTACCACATTCAGTGCCAGTTAGCCAAGATGCCATTTGACAATGGAGGGGGTAACCATTTTCAGGGTCTTGTCTTGGAGAGTTACCCACAAAATCCTCTACCAAGAGGAACATTCAGACAAGTAGGATAGCACTGCCTTAACTCTGTTTTCAAGTGTTTAGATTACTAGAATTCAGTGGGGACATTGTACAGACAGGTGTGATAGTGGGGTGTGAATTCCAGATCTGGGGTGCCCTTGTCACATTTAAGATTGGTGGGATTGAAGTTTTTTTCTTTTAAGTTTTTCTATTTTACTGTTAAAGGTTCAGAAGGGTCAAGGATGGCTAAAATGAGAGAAAACACATTACTTTTTTAAACAGCCATGTGATAATATCAATTTGTTTGGAACACTTTCAGGTACACTGAGGGTAGCATCCATAAAGGTGGTGACAATTCAGTACCCAAACAAAAGTGATGTGACTCGCTCCCCTCCAGCACTGTTTTCCACCAGATGCACCAAAAAAAATTTGGCCATAGACAGAAGTTCATGCTGCCTAGAAGTGTTACACTTCAGCTCTTTGCTGTGCAAAATATGCTGATTTATTGCTCTTCTTATCCAAAAAGAGCCACACACTTCTGCATAGAAAGCCATCTCGAAGGTTTGGCCCTGTTTACCAATAGCATGTGTCTGAAATGTATTTATGTACCTAACTCCCTGAATGTTTTCAGTGGAAATTAGGTTCTGCATGCATTTAGGGAATGGGGTCATGGTCTCTTCCATGCACAAGAGAAATTCAGAGGAAGTCATCTATCTGAGACTCAGTGCAAGGTATGCTCAGGGATGAGGACCTCTCTTCTCTTTCATCACCTATGTAAGGTAGTCCGAGTTTGGTCATCAGAATAATTTTTTATTATAGAAAAGTTAGAATAATTCATGCTGTTCCCTCAGTGATGAAATAATTATATAAAACATTTGTTTTATATTGTATCTAATGTAGCAGACACGGTCACACTGGCCCTTCTTTCCAGGTTACGGTCTTCATTCAGAGTAACTGTTTTTCTTAAACTATAATTTGTTTTTGTTTTTTGTTTTTTTTGTGTAAAACTGGACAAGGTTGCAGAGATGTTGCAAGGAGGGCTTTAGTGCTCATCTTTAATGAGTCTCTTCCTGACCCGCCCTATGTAAAGCAGTTGACGCATCATGTGTTGTGCAGCTGGGATGGCTACCCTGGCACATCTCTCTGATATGTGAATGTATTGACTGTGGCATTTTGGAAGCACTGGTCCCATGCTGTTCTCCAGAGTCATGTTTAAATAATTTTCCAGATAACTGTGGATATAGGGCTGGTAGGAGCAAAAGCTGAAGTGGAATTCATGAGTTAGATTTAGCTGATTCTGTGAAAACAGATTGCACAATGCAGTTTCTGGATTTGATTTTCTTTCTTTCCTTGGTTTGACCTCCAGTGGCCCTTCTGTCAGCCGGTCAATATTTGGTTCTGAAATTGTAGAGTTTGTGCGTGTGTGAATTATTTTTTTTTTCACTTTTCTGTGGGGTTCTTGTTTTACTTTTGCAATGTTGTCCTGTAAATTTTAATTTTACCCCATTGATCAAAGGGCAGGCCAGTTTCTGTGAGACAGCAGCTGGAGGGCTTTAAGAATACTGAGGTGGTGCGGGAGTGAAATTCAGGCAGGGTCATCCACTCTGCTTAACAGTCTGAGCAGACAAGAGCAGCCATGGACAAAGTTCATGGACTGTCAGTGGTACAATGCATGTTTCTGTCACTGCAGTACAGGGAGCTTGGCTGCTCCTGATGCTCTTGACTTCACTGGAAGTGTTTGTTCTTGTATGCTTTGACCATTTTTTAGTAAAATGGTCACTGCTTTTACTATTGATCCCCCTCTGCCCTAAATGAACCTATTGTCAGGAAATAAATTTAAAGAGTAGCTACTAGAGGACATTTTGTGATATTTGCTTCTTCTAAAGCTCATTTTAATGGTTTCACCTGAATGTTTTTCAGAACAAAAAAGTCTCTAATATTCTTCTGTCCTGACAACGAGTGAGGCTGAGGCTTCCTTCTTCCTCCCAGCCTACCTCACAAAGCAGTCACTCAAAACACAGCCTTAATCATATTTGAGAGTACAATATCAAAGTTAGTATTTCAAAACAGCATTTTTACCAGACTAGTGACAGATCAAAATCAAATTACCCTATCTTTGCTCTTCAAATGTTTGTGCCAACAGAATTCCCAAGGTATAGCCCATTTTGTAACTGATGAGAATAACTGGTAATTGTACAAAAATAAGCAGGATTAAACTGCCACATTTCACTATACAGGGACCAAAGCTTCATGTAAGCCTTTCAGGACTGATGCTGTTCAATTTATTGGCAAATGTTCTGGAAAATGGGCACAGAAATTTTTACAAAAATGTATTCACAACAGTAAAAACTTAAGTGGATCAAAAAGAGTTGCAGTAAATGCCAGTATACTGACCACCTGAGAGATAAATCCCATGGATAAAATTCAATTTCTAATAGTGTAAAACAATATATATGGCATAATGTAATGCCAATTTGACACATACAGTGATAACCTGTAATTTAATGTCAATTTAGCTATCTTTCATGGTGAAGCAGCAGCAGAGAGACAAAAATTAAATACTAAAAATATATAAAAATAAAATCCAAGTGGAATATCAGGAAGTGAAAAAAACAACCAGAGAGCGAACATTTTAAAACTGGTTCTAATCTCATGGTGCTGAGTAACTGTTAAGAGATATAAAAATAATCAGGATCAAATAGAGATCAGCTGGGATAGTCATAACACCAGAACTACTTAAACATAGGAGAAAGTAAATAGAAGTCAAAGACCCCGTTTGGAAAAGGGATGCCCATGGGACAACAGGATGGAGAGAAACAGAGTAATGAAGACTCAGAAGAAGGTGAGTAGGGAGCAATTGCTCAGTGATTGCTGTAGAAGAAGAGCCAAGAGCAGAGAGTGTGAAATTATCAGACATCTAGGAACTAGTTTTTCTTGTTATGGAGCTCATTGCCACATGATGCCGTGGGAGCCATATGTGAGAACTGCTCAAATGGAGAGGAGACAGACACAGAGATGATTGCACTGGCAGGTACTGAACTTCCAGCCTCAGATGTATCTAAGTGACTGTTGGCTGAAGCTGGGAGAATGCGACTGGGAGAAATCCTTCTGTGCTTGTCTATAATCTTATTCCTTTGACTATTTGCATCTAACTGGATACTGGCCTGGCCACTTTTCTGTGATAGGTTATAGCAATTTTTATCTACTTATGCAGTCAATAATTTTTATCAACATGAAAATCAATAATTTTTTTATCAGTATCATAAGTAGCCCATTTAATTGCCTCAATTTATCAGGAAACTTAAGCATATCTGGTTCAATGTAAGCATTTGAGTTTTGTGTACTTCTGTTAGGATGTGCATATACAAGTATTATGCAAAAACTTAACTACTGAGCTGAAGCAAATCCTTGAGTCTATGACAGTGGACACTGATTTTCATGTCCTCTCCAATGTCCATGGATATCAGTGTTAACACTCCCATGAATGTCAGTGTGGCTTTGTTATCCACATTTTCAATAAAAATATTAGATAGTCCAAGGAGATTGCTGCAGCAAATGGAAAACATGACTACAATGAAAAGGAAATGAAAAGAGAAGGAAGAGGCAAAGAGGCTTAGAACAGATTTACAAAGTATGAAGGATACACAAGTCAGTGGAGACTTTTCAAAAATTCTTGCTAAAATTTAATCTTAATTTACAGAAGTAAATACTTTCCAAAAAAGGTAAGATTTTCAAGTCATTCATTACTCAGAATGAAGATTTTTGGGGTTGGGGGTATTTTTGCTTTTCTTTCTAATTTTCTCAATAATTTTGCTAATGAGTAAATCCTTCCCTTGCAAATTAGCAACATACACAGGGTGAGTATCTTCAAATTTTTGAAAAGTCCAATGTTTCCAAAGTTGTTGCAGTTTTGATGGAAACTCCTCTGATGCCAGGAAGTACAGGGTTGGTTGACTGTCTACAAAGAGCAACTCAGGATTGCAGTCAAACTCCTATAATCTCCTGTTTTATCTCTGAAGTCAATTTGACCACAGATTTTAGAAGCCTAAATAGAATTCACAGTGTTGTAAGTGCTGGTATATGTGTGTTTGTGTGCATGCGTTTCCCTGCTTTCACCAGATCCTTCTCTCCATCAGGTGAAAGTTAGAGTTCACAAAATATTTTGTTCCCTCTGTTGTTTTCCCCTTGTGGCAGTCTCTGGTCACAATCTCTGACTTAATGAGTACTGATAGTATTAAAAATTTTTGTTACACCCTCCTTTGCTCTTCCCTTCCATCTGCAAACTCCCAAAAGAGTTAAAGATCACGGCTAGCACATGTTTAAATACTTTGGCATTCTAACTTGGATTCCAGCTATCCAGGTTCAGCAAAAAACTTTGCAGAGCTGCTGCCTCTCCACTGTGACATCTTGTGACCAGTTGATTGATGTGAAGACACTTGATGCATTTATGGCTAATGCAGTACGTAAATTTTGGTAGATGTGAGTGACCAAGTCCAGTCTGCTCCCTTCTCTAAAGCAGACATGGTAAGGAAGTTGTTATCCTGACCTTGTTTGCTTGCTAAAATTTCTGCCACGTCTTTTGCTGGTGAAAAAAAATCCCAGGTAATAGTGTGTATTTTTTCATTCTGCTGTTTTTGTGCACATGGCATATTAGCTATCTGAGCAGAGCATTTTCAATGGTTGTGTGAAACAGTATTTACAAAGGCCACAAATGGTTTGTTGGTTGGACTTCAAGCATAATATTTGGTTGGCTCATTCATCAGTTATGCTAAATTTCTATGGCATTGATTGCAAAAACCTGGCAGTGTATGCCATCTGAATTTCTCCATCATGTAAAATGCTCCTCTTAGAAACAAATACGTGATATTTTAAGGAACTAAAAGCTTTTGGAAGGTAATAACATAGATGACCTATCCAAACATTTACACAATGAGAAGTATTTTTAGAGAAGAGAAACACAGAAGAAACTAAATCTCATAAAATTTAATAGGAAGTGCACAAGCTGAATATGATCCTGCCTATGTCAATATGCCTTTAAACAGTAGTTTTTCTAAACTTACCTTGGAATATTTTTATTTTTAAAGATGCATACCTAACATAAAAATTCTTGGGATAAAAAGAATCTGCTTTTTTCTTTTTAATTGTTCAATGTGAAAAAAAGGTGCTGTTTTCACAATTGGTACAGATTCTAAGCAGAACAATATCATAATTTATTGCAGAAAGGAAGAATATTTGTTTTGAGAACCTGCATTTTCTCTTGAACCTGGTTATGTTGCATTAATTTTGTATCCTTCTCAGCTTTCAGGCTCTCTCATCTATCTCTTTCTGATATTATATTAAACTCTTGAGTGTACAGAAATTTAGGTTCCCAGGACTTTGAATTAGACTGGAACTTGATTCATTGGATAGACTTTTCAAACTGGGACTGTAATTCCCAGTTCATTTAGATATTTAATGATCACTCAATCTTCTATGTGTGTTTCTACTTGTTCACTCACTTTTTATGCAGTAGGAGTCAGTCAATCTTCAGATCAGAAGCATATGGTACCCCTCCAGCAGACAAACATTTTCCACCAACATTTTGAAGAGAATGAAAATCTAAATAAATAACCCCCAAGGCTGAAAGCAGCCTATTCACCAAACAGTAATTCCACAGGAAAAATAAATGTTCAGCAAAGTGATCTTTCATTTGAAAATTGGATCCAGACTCTACAAACTGAGAAGGGTGAGCAACTGTGTCATATGGGGTGCAATGCAGTTTTTCTGCAAAGCATTCTGCCACAAGGTACTGATGTTCTTCTGCTTATGGGTAAATGCAGTGTGGGCAAAATTAAACAGTCTTTTTGTCAACAAACTGTTGAAATCATGGTACCATGAACGTTATTCCTCAGGAATTATAAATAGTTAATGTGTATGGACCATACACCAGCTAGTTCAGAATGATGCAATTCAGTACAGATTCATCTTTCAACACTTCATTTTGAAAATGTAGATTTCTGTTCTTTGAAGAAAGATGGTAAAATCATTATGTCTGAAAGGCAAACAAAAATTAGTCTTTTAGGAAGGTCGGACACATAGTTCCATGTTTATCTTTTGCTCTAATATTGCAGTTTCTTGGTACATTAATCATTGCTGCTTTGTTTTTTTTGCAAGGAAAATAATTCCCTTCTTCCATGGGGCTACCTTTAGTAGTAGTGGTATCTTATTGAGGATGGAGAGAGGAAAAGTAGTGTAAGGATTTAAGGGCCAGTTATCCTGTCAAAATGCAGTTGTAACTTGGTTGCCTCTTCAAGCAGCCATGCGAATTTGAAAACCAAGGGTTCTTTTCTAAAAAGAAAAATCACAATGAGCTATTAAAACTTGGAAAAATCTCATTTTTCCTGAGTTGCATTGATTTTTTTCCATCTCTACGGTTCATCTCAATTGAAAGGAAATGTCAACAATACTATAATTGTAAGTTTGTGATACTTATATAAGAGTGAAATCCAGTGTCTTTGTGCTTTGTGCTTCAGTCTATGTGAATTTGTGCTTAAATTGATTTAGCAAGTGATCAGTCAGAAAAAGATTTTAAGAGATTTATACCTTCAAAATAGTTACAAAATTTTAGCCAAGGATATCATTTTAAGGGTGGTATAGATACCTATTGATATCTATATAATATATCTATATCTACATCTATATCTACATCTACATCTATATCTATCTCTATCTCTATCTCTATCTCTATCTCTATCTCTATCTCTATCTATATATCTATATCTATATCATCTATAATTTTCCTACTGTAACAGTATATGCTAATTTGATAATTTGAATATTATATATGACTTAACATATCTGTACATATGTGCACATATACTAAGACCATTTATCATGTGTGGATTAAGTAGAAAGTTTATAATTTATTTTCTGGGTGTTTTTTGCCAATACTGTGTTGTTATTAGAACTGCTTTTGCAGTTTCTAATACCAGGAAAAGGGAAAACACCATAAAATAAATTCAAGAAGTATTGATAAAGACCCAAAACCTTCAGTTTGTGTTAGGGGAAAAAATCCTTAAAGACATTAGGTCTTTTGAAAACTAAATTATTTATTATTTTAAAAATAATTATTCAGTCCTATTCAATGCTCAGAGCATAACAAATTTCCTTTTCTAAATAGTTTTGAAGGTAAGGTTGGACTTTGGAAATAAAGTAAAATTAATATAACACAGGTTGCTTTAAAAATGGCATAGTGTGCTTTCATATGTTTGTTTTCCAAAGTTTAAATTTAGTCAGTTCACAAATGGCATGAAAATTAGTCTGTCTCTTGGGGATTAAATCTTTCCTGGGATTGGGCTGTGGACTTTTTCTGGTTCACTCACTACCAGTAGTAATAATTTTGTGATTGCTTTTTGGTCAAGAGCTTTGCTGTTTATGCACATGCTAGAGAAGATTACTGTCTGAATTCAGACAGTTAACAGTTCAGGTTAATAAAAGGAGAAATATTTACTGTGTTAAGGAACTTCAGAAAACAGCTGATTTTAGTTGGATCTGATGGCACAATTTAACATTATCCCTTATTTCAGCAACCTGATTTCAGGTGGAAAGACTAATTAAGACATTTGTAGCACAAAACTAGTGTTTCTTGGGTTAAAGAAACAGTGTTTAAGCATAAACTAATTTGAACTTGAAGGGACTGCTTTGACTAAGGTCCCCCCCCCAAAAATAGCCACAGTAATAATAAATGTAACATTGATCTCATAGAGCTGTGCAAGAAATATGAATTGTTAAGTACAATCTGATTCCTTGGTACTGCTTGTCATGTTCCTGTGGAAATTAGTGGGGAATTACAAATTTCCTCCAACAGCAAATCTGTTTTGCCCTGCAAATAAATTTATATTTTTTTAATTCCTATAATTTTAAACAACAATGGCACAAAACAAATCTGCATTAATTCTTTTCTCTTGTAAGTGTGCAATCTCGGCATATTTATCATGTAGCAGTAGGTAGGAATGCCAGCCAGCCTTCAATGTCTGTTTTATAAAGTTGTATGTCAGTTGAAATGGCCCTACTAATATGTGTTGTCTTTGTCCTACCCCTCAGCTTCAGAGCCACGTTTTAAAACATGGCTATAGTGCTTGTTTGCTTGTATAAATTGATCTGTTAGCTGGTGTTTCTGTCTTGTGTTTATCATGAAAACTCTTTGGAAAAACTTGGTTGTATCAAATTATTTTTAAACAATTTCCTACTTGATAATGTAAGGATGGGATTGATAAAACAAAGAAGTGTTCATTTGATGTGGAATTTTGTGACTCACTGTGTAAAACTATTTATGCTGTATGACTCCAGTAGGTTTTCAAACAACATCAAGGAGATATTTATTGGCACCACTGTTTTTGTGGCACTGAGAAAAGTATAAGTGTAAAGGAACAGTTGTTTGAAGTTCTTCTAGGAGAATTTAAATCCCATATTTCTCAACAATGTGAATGAGTCTGCATTTGAATGCTAAACCAGAAAGGTTTATAGTGCATATGGTACCTATTTGAATTTTTCAAATGTCAAATTTCTGCTGTGGAAATGGAGGCCAGCTTGAGTTATTTATTGTGGGATGCAGAAGGAAATCACGACCCTTTGCAGGGACACGTTAGAATCCCTGTACCATTCAGCCAGTTTTCTCCTGTCACACCTACTTAAATTTTCAAAAGAATCTTTAATGTATTGAGTGTGCTCTGGATCTTACTAGTTCTGAGCACTTATGATAGCTTTCAGAGATTGCTGGTGGCTCCCAGTAGATTGTAATTCTAGAAACAGGAGCCTGATGCTAAACATCACCACCTGTTCCCCATTATTTTCCTTCAGAAGAAAACAATGCAAGTATAAGATTACATACTAATGGAACCCATTTTCACTAAATAGGTACATTTGGTCACATGTTATTTGGTGGCCCATAAAAGAAAAAGTGGAAAATAGTATGCTGTTTTCAAAAGAGAGAAACAAATAAAACTTAAATTAAGAGTTTCCTAACTAGGATAGCTAAACCAAATTCTTCCATGGCAGGTATACCAATGTGCAATATGTAAGTGCATACAGATTACTTGTTGGAATATCTGTGTTTTCAATTTGATTTGTTGTCATATCCTAAAAGGCTTTGGACTTCATTAATCTCTTTGTAAATCCACTGTAGAGCTAGATTTGAACCTTTTTGGCATTTGCACTGAATTCCTATTTCTGTTTTGCTTAAAACAACAATGCAGGTCTCATCTCTAACCAAGGTTTCTCTACTGCCCCTCAGTAGAAAAAAAATATAAGCAGATATAGCACAGTTATAATGATACTTGCAAATTAAATTGGTTTTTATATTCTGTTATCATTTGCCATATACCAGCAGGATCCCATGTTATATCTCTGCTATATAATCATGTGACGTATATCTAGATAAGTGAAGGAATGTTTAAAATGAACTCATCACAGCTTTTCTTATAGATGTTAGCATGTGCATGTAGGCAGTACATTTTTCAAGCATGGAAGCATGTGTATGTCTCCGTCCCTTGAAATCCTGAACGTGTCAGCATTCACATAGAACCTGTGATAGCCTGGCCTGCTTGGGGTACTCACTAGTCCTGGTTTTGGGTGCAGACCAGCCTCTCAATTGTATCTATTTATCTGCTTCTTAGCATTTCTTGTTGCTGTTTTTACTTTTCTTATTATCTTATTCCCAAGACCATTCTAAAAAAGCAGCTTTTTTATTTTATTTTATTTTATTTTTTAGTTTTTTTCCTGCTTGTGTTGCTTGGTGATTCTTCTCTGAGAATCCCTATCAGACTGTTGGTAGCCTTTCTATAGGCCTGCTTCTTGCAAACTCTTCAGTAAAATGTGGTGGGTTTTTTGAGATAACATACTTTTTGAAGTGTGCTTTTTCCTGATTTTGCAAACAAGATTCAGCAGTTAATTGAATGGCAGTAAATTAAGGGTGGCTTTACTCACTTGCACCTTTGGGGTGATGAGGTGTTATTAGCAGTGTTTCTTTGCTGTATTCGTGCTTGGGAGACAAACTGTTCAATCAGTAATCCCATCAGAATGAATGGGGTCGTGTGTGTGGGACACTCTAGCTACTTATAATCATTTTCTGGAGTAGGTTTGGTGGCTGTATGAGGCAGTGTGAATGGAAGTACTGTCTCAGCCATAATTACCAATGGAGAAAGACTTAAGATCAAGCTTTTGATCTGGTATATTCTCTCAGATGTGTTTGTTCTGTAGTATTGGACTGGATTCTTAGCTCTGAAACTGCAGCTGAGATTTTGCACAGAGGAAGCAAAAGTAGATTTATGGAGTGCTCTATAGCTGCTTTTTCTGAATGAAATACTACTCTAATGACATATATGCGGGGACTAGGTTTGTCTGCATATCAGATTATTTAAGCTTTTAAGAGTTTCATTTCAGATGTACCAAATGGATTTTGGTGGACATTACATTGTCAGATCATGACATTACTCATTACACAGATGAGTGGATGTGGTGTTTCAGAAAAATTGGCAGACATGGTCTTAGCTTTTCTGTGATCAAAACAAAGCATTTCTATGCCTCTTTTCAAAAGTGTGTCCAGGTTGCTTTAAAATAACTGTAAGTGAATGCTTCCAACCAGCAGAACATTTACATTTCATAATTTTTCTTCTGTCATGTATTGATGACCGAGTCTTCAAATCTTTTCTCATGAGCTAAGTCTGTAATGAGTAAATTTGTTGTGAAGCTCAGTGAAACCATGGGATCACTGCAAGGACTGCTTACATTAGGGAGTAATTACAAGATCATGAATTTTTAGCCTTTTGATTTACCAAGTAACTTTAAAACTTCATTCTGATTTTGGCTGGGAAAGCCCCTTTGTTGGCCAGACACAAAATTTCCATTTGTTTACCTCAGATTTTTTTCTCACAGAGCAGATAACAGCAGTGCTGCATTCAACATCTAAAAGCTCTCTGGCAGAATGGGTGCCTGTACTCAGCCTGGTGAGTGCTGTGCAAATAGGTTCACTCTTATTCATGTAGCTTGCTAATAAAAACAGTGTTCTGGGAGAGTCATGGGCAGTGCTCTGCCTAATGGCGTCTCATTAAAACCACAGCTTGCTGCTTTTCTTTTGAACTTTTCCAAAGTCTTTCTTGAGTTATACTTGATAGGAATGATAAGGGTACTACTGCACGGTCCTCAGCAAATCTGTAACACACAGGGTGTTTTTTCCACTTAGATATGTATTTACATGGGAGTGGGGCCTATGACAGA
Source organism: Cinclus cinclus (assembly GCF_963662255.1). Taxonomy (NCBI): domain Eukaryota; kingdom Metazoa; phylum Chordata; class Aves; order Passeriformes; family Cinclidae; genus Cinclus; species Cinclus cinclus. Next base: position 50,416,748 of record NC_085050.1, read on the forward strand.
GTCTTGTTTCCAGACCAGATGTAATTTGACTTGAAGACTCTAAGATCATTAACTTTGATTTTTGGTGTATTGTAAACAACTGTGACTTAGCCATGAGTAAAAAGCAGCTGAAGCTGAAAAGAAATGAGGAAAGAAAGTCAGCAAATGTTTGTATAAATAGCTGAAAGAGGTGCTGGGGAGGATCCAGGCATTTGTATTTTGCTCTTAGCATGTACTCCCTACTGGCTATCACTCTTCAAATGGCTGGGTCTTAGTGGTGTGACAAATCATTTCACTTCTGCTAAAGCTGATATTTGTCAGTGCCTTCCATCACCCTTAATGGAGTTTTATTATGAAGACTTAAAACTACAGCAGATGAATAAGTCAATGATTGCAAGGGTGTGTGTAGACCAGCTTTGTCCTCTGTTTAAAAAAAAACGGACTAACTGGACTAGGACGTGCTTCTTCTTTTTTTCCCCCAGGTCTCATGATCAAACATGGAAAGTCTTGTTAAAACAAGATGAGGAAAAAAAAGAAAATATTTGGAAAGTGATGTTTTGGAGCAGAATGGTTATGTTCTCTCAGAATGCATTAGAAACATATCAAAATAGCAGTGTAGTTATAATTTTTTTGTTCAAGAAATATTCTGAATTATACATACTTCTTCAGGGCCTAACTGATGGGCAGTACACTTATGACATGTTTTACTGAGGGACTTCTCACTGTCTATGCTCGTGCTCTTTCACACAGTCTGCCTGTAGGCTTCAGATTGCACTGATTTAACTGAGGAAAAATAATCTCTTTTATTGAATAAACCTGGACAAATATACTTACATTAGATTAAATCTTAGTAAGTACACTATGTACTATTTAAAGCTTGAGCTAAGTATTGAGTAATCAATATACCCTATTGTTGCAGCTGAAGATAGCCTGAGTCCCTTAAACCAAGGATTTTGATTGATCATTTATTTTCACTGGCAAAATTTACCTCTCTAAAATACATTATCTCCTGGCTGTTAGCCCTTTAAGATAAGTACTGACTTTCCTTCAGGCTAAGTCCTGAAGTGACATGCTTAAGTGAGGTTCTTTGGATAAAATGAGAACAGTGCACCAAAATGACCAATTATGAGTTTTCAGGCAGAAATTGGCAGCAAGGCTGTGCCCCAGTGCCTTAGTTTAGAGAGATCCTCTGAGAAGATGAAGTGCTGGTTGCTCCTATCTTATATGAACCTTTGATCTGATTTCAAGGAAAATCCACCAGATTTAGAAAACACTCTAACTTTTAAACAGTGGTACTTAGTTACTTTATGGGCTGATTTTCCTACTTGGGAGAAATTTCTTAGGACAATGGGAATTGTGCCTGTTTTGAGAATGAGTGGTCTGTGGAAAAGGGTCATTTTATTGTTTTGTTTTTAGGGTTTTTTTCCCCCATATTTTTTCACAAAACATGCAAACACTCAGGTGCATTTAGTCACTTGGGTATGCAGAGAGCTGCCTAGTGGCTTTTGCAGCTCTTTCAGCAGAGCAGGTGTGTAACCACCAGTGATGTAAGAGTTGGTTCAGTACAGGTGGAGGGAGATCCTCAGGGCCAAGTGCTCATCAGAGCTAGAGTCATGGCTCAAAGGGAAGTGTGCTGTCTTGTTTTAATTCCAGTGTATTCTGAGCAATCCTGTCTCCTGGAGATTTAGGGAAAGGGAATTGCTTGACTTGGAAAATACCCAAGGAAAGGAAAGGAAACCACCTAGTGTTCATTACTTTTCTGTGATGAAGTCCTTTTAATTCATGTCAGTCTAGTCTTTTTCTGCTTCCTTGTCATGTAGGAAAATAATCTGTTGCCCAATAGGTGAATCACACTTTGTGTACAGTGAACTATTACAAATGTGCTTATGTTATCAGAAGCATAAGCATGTAAATAACATTAAACATTTTAATAACTTCACTACTGCTAGTTGAACAACCCAAGACTTAGTTATAAATATTTTTATCTGTCTAATTCAAATTCTTTTTTTCCGCCCCCTGGAGTGTCATGTGAAGTATAGGGAAACAATAAGTCATATCTCCATAACTCTCATATATTCCAGCAAAGACTGTAGCAAAATTAAGGAAGGAAATCTTCTTTTGTCATAATCACATAACCATGGTCAATGTTTGGTTTCAGCATGAAGTTTAAGGAGAACTCTGCACATAGCCATGCTCTAGAAGATTTTTGCTGGTTGTTAAATAGACTAAGTTTGTCTGTAAAGTATTCTTTTAAAGATCAATTTATTTCTCTAAAATATGCTTCCATGGGTATCACTCAAAAGTAGGATGTATTTTTTCCTATTTGGCTGGTAAATGTGGCCATCTTGATTTGTGTTTCTGTCTCTGTAAAGGAGATAATTGTTACAGTCACTTTCACTTCTATTTAGCACATCTGAAAAGAAGGGTATAAATTCAGAAAAAAAGAAATAATCATACAGTTGAATTAATTATTGCTGTAATGTGTACTTCTTACATGGCCTTGGCACAGCAAGCCATTTATACCCCACTGTCTTGGGTCCATCTGCTTAAAAGAAAGAAGAAAGAAAAAAGAAAAGGCAGACAAAACCAATGAAGTAAAGCACTTGAAATCTTTTCTTCCCTTGTTGGTTTTGCTGTGTAGGCCATCTATCAGGTAAAGAATTGATCATGTACAATTTTAAGAAAGCATAGGACCTAGATGCCCCCTCTGGGCAATGTTATAATGCCAACCAGAGGAGTCCAGATATAGGATGACTCTATGTTTGCAGTCCGGGGCAAATAAATGTGAAAAATGCCTTCTAATGAAGCATGCAGTACCCTGGGGAATGCAACTCATGCAGAATAGAAGTTGTCAAGAAGGTGGTGCAATATTACCATGGTTCCTGCTTCTTTGCCATTCCTAACAAGAATCAGATACACACGGAAGTTTTCACTACAATGAAGTTGTGAGAACTAAAAAGTAGTATCAGGTTGCTGCATCTGGCTTAGCTTTAGAAGTGGAAATATCGTAATGGGATAAACGGAAGGGCCACCCACTATAAAGTGTGGGTGACCAGTATAAGGAAAAAGTATACCCCCCCCCCTTTAATGCTTATTTATTCCAAAGGCTGTTACAAAGAAATTGGTCTCAGTCTGATGTAGTGCCAGACATAGGGGATTAAACTTTTTAATGACTTTTTGTTGACCAACATCCAAGACATCTAGGAACAAAAGAGATTCTGTAACTTCACATAAAGAATATTATTTTCAGACAAGAAGACAGTGCTTGAAAACCTAAGTTCAGAAGATAGGATAAAAGGTAGCAGGCAAGAGGGTAAATGCATGTCTCAGCAGCAGAACAGTTTATTTTGAGGGTGGAGAACAGATTTAGAACTAATTCCATGTTAAATGCCAGAATTCTAGGTAATTGCTTGCTGACAATGACTAGAATACGAGTGTCCATTTTGGCTTGATTCTGAAGCTGTGTAGGGTTATTCTCCTTCCTCTCCTTCCTCTCCCCTCTTTCTTCTTTCATTTCTCTCAGATTAAGTATGGATTTTTTTTCCTACAAATTAGATGTTTTCTGAAATCATACTGTTCTGTCTCTTGTGTTATGGTCCCTAGCACTGAGGGAAGTCTTTCTTGAGAATGGAAAAGGGCTCATAAGATCGAGAAGAGGGTGTATTCAGAGCACAGTGTCTGGAATGAAAGATGGTCCCCCCGTGACTATTGAAGACTGAAGCTAAGAGCAGTCTCTACTAACTCAGGGGCTGCAGACATAAATGTAGTCTGAAGCCACCCTGTTCTTTCCTCCTGGAGTGCATGTGCTTGCTCTCTCTTCTGAGAATTGGGGTCTGGGTTTGTTTGAATTAATAGTGAAGTCATTACACTATGCAAATGTTAGTCTTCATCTGGTTTTACTCACAAGCTATTCTTGCCTTGCTGTGCTGTTCCCGTTTTCTTGTTTGTGCAAAATTAACCAGGAGCATTTTAAAAGAAAAGGGGGGGAAAGGGTGAATAGTGTTGAAACCTTGATTGCTACGTTATTTGCCACAGGCTAAAGTTTGGTAGGCAGTTCCAACTTAATCATATAATAAGAGTACAATGGTATTTTTAATGAAGCTTCTAGGGATCCTTTCCCTTTGTCATCTTTGGCCTTCTTTGAGTAAACTGTGATAATTTGCCTTAATAGCCTAGTATTACAATTTTTCATTTTGCTTTTACTGAGGAGTCAGCTGAGCAGCAGTATGACTCTAAGCACATCACAGAGGTTGCCTGTGCCCTCAGGGGGCTGTGACCAAGTGTTTTCCCAGGACAGCTGGTTTTTTGCAGGTAGTCTCACTGCATAAGGGCTGCTGGCTCTTCATCCCAGCACAACTGCTCCTAGAATGAGTCAGGATGAAGAGCTGCACTCTCATACTGTAATTCTTCCTGTTGCTATGAAAAGGAAAGCCCCAAGCTGCATTATTGACTTGTCCAGTTTATCAGTTTCACTTGCGTAGACGAATTGTAAAAACTAAAGAAATACTAACTTTTTTTGTTTCTTTTTCCCTAAAACTCATGCACTTCTGTGGTAATGCCTCTGAATCATCTGTGGTACAAGAGACTGGAAAGTGGGAGCTGGTGCAGGTGCCCCAAAGTTGGTTGGTTGTTCTGACATTAAAGCTGGATTGATAGATTTTTGATGTCTAATTTCAGTTCTCTGTAGGTGCTTTGGTATTCTCAGTTCCCCGCACAATGGAGCAGTCACAGCCATCATGTTGCAGAGGGGCTCACGTAGAACAGGAAAAGAGGGAAGGTGTTTGGAATATCAGATGACAATGGTGGTTTCTGACACACAGAGAAAGAACTGGGGATTGTAAGAGGTGTATGAGTCAGGTGTTCTCATAGAGATGGCCATCAGGGAAGGAGGCAATAATGCTGACATTCAGCAATGATGTTAGGACTGTGGTCAGAACTCTGCTGAAGAGGAGACTGCAATTCTTCTGTCTCAGACATGACATCTGGCTGTCTCTCCAGCTGCCACAAATTCATGTTTTCAGGGATATCCTTTTAAATATGAGAAGCAGAGAAAGAAGATTTTGAAAAATGGTGTCTTAAATGCTTTGTATTCTGCAATGCACAGTGTATTCTGTAAGGAATACCAAAGAGTCATTTCCAGGATAAGGGTTGCAGACACTGCACAAATGTTTATGACCTGAAAGCATTCTCTCTCCAGGCAGTGTTGCAGACAAAGGAGAGTTCTTACACTGACTTCAGTAAGGCAAGTTTTCCCCCTAGTTTTTATAGAATTTGTAAGTGTTTGAAAGCAAAGGCAATTTATTTGCTTAGTAGGAGTACTACAGAAGGTAAAGCTGTCATCTCATTTTTCTTGCTCTGTATACATGCTTGCAGAGATGGCTCCCAATAAAAGCTCCGCCTTGACAGTGTGCCATGATTTGTGAGTGTTCAGACCCAGGTGTTAAACAGTAACTTGCTGCCAGTTCCCAGCAGTGTTATTCTACTCCCAACCATATCATCTGAGTATTTCCCTCTGGTTTAATGCCTGGTACTTTAGGAGCCGTAGCGTCTGCTAGCTGTTTTCATCTGGATAGTATTCTTAGTATTCCAACTGCTCATCCATTGCAGTAAACATGTTGATCAAAAAGCCAGAAGAGTCTCATGCTGAAACAGATGATAAATAGCCAATTAGAAACAAAACTAAAAAGAAAAACTGTCAGAAAAGGGGTGGGGAAAAGGCAGAGATAAAAGGGCAAGAACAATCTGCTGTAAAGACTGGACATAGACTAAAGCACGTGTTAACAAACCTTCAATCTTTGAGCAGCCTTTGGTGATACATTTGAACATGATGTAAAATTAAGAGTCTTCCTGGAGTCTTCTATCACATTGATTTAGAACTACACTGTTGACTTCAAAGATTACCTAACATTGTTTTGATGCTCTTTTGTGATGCTGCTGCTGGTAGTTCACCAGACAATATGAATCAGACACTTTGAGACAGAGTCTGTAAGATTTGGGGTCAAATTGAATGTTCACCAGATTTTTGTACTTTCTTTAATCATGTCTTCTGTAAGGTCCGAGTTTTACAGAGCAGGAAGCTGCCTTCAAAATCAAGCACAGTAGGTAGCTCGTGATCTCTCCAGATGTTGAAGAGGAAACAATGCTGTGAAATATCAAGGTCACAGTATGAGGTAGGCAGGGAAAACCCCAGCACCTCTGTATGTACACTGTGCATGGGGCAGGAAACATAGTTTGCTTCCTTTGAGAAGACAGGATTCAGCAGAATGATGCCAATATGGTGATAATTTTGTCCTAAAGATTGGATAGAATAGGAATACTTGTAGCTGTGCTGACTCAGAGACAACAATGTATGTGCTGTATTCTGGAGCAAGTTTGATGCTGTTCTGTGATAAGCAATGTACAGCTGTGCGTACTTTGGGCATACTGTGCTGCCCTTTAAATTACTTGGAAATGTAACTCATTTCTGGCTTGACCTGCATGAGGAATTGAAGGTGAATTAAGCTGAATAAAATTTTAAGGTGGATTATTCCAAGTGTGTTTAAACATTTGGATTTATACTTTCATGACACATGTAAAATGCACTAAATTAACAGAGATAATAGTATCCTCCCACAAATTTTGCTGATCCACTTGCAGTCTTTCAGATTACCTTCCTCCGTATGTCTTTCTGAAGACAAGGCCAGCTTTAAACAGGCACTACCTTCTCCCAATAGCACACAAATTGTAGGTAGTTCTGTAAGAGAACATGTGGATTTATAAGCTGTAGAATAACAGGTTGGAATGATCTAGATAGTCTAGACCTAAAATGCTTGTTGAAATTCATTATGTGGGCTGAGAGATCCATAGGGTCACAGTATGAATGAGATCTTATTCAGAAAAAGTCTTTGGAGTTTTTTTTCTGTCTGCACTGGGAGAGTCACAGCTCACACTGACTAGTGCTGTGGGATATAAGGCAACATAGCTCCCCTGTTTATTTGGTGGTGTTTGGCTCTATTTCTACCAGGTGCAGCTACACACTCCCCCTGAGCACAGCTCCCTGCACAGCTGCCTAGCGCTTGCAGAACAGGATGTTGTTTTCCATGGCATTATTGTTTGGACAAGGAAAACTTACGAGAGGACCCCTGCGAGTCTTGCCTCAGTTGGTTCAGAGGGACCTCAGTGAGGTTTGTTTTCTGGTTGTTAAGATCTGAGTTTTCTTTGGCTCTAGCAAATCATGAGAGCTGGACTACTGCAGGTTGTAGAAATGTTCTTTCCCTGATGGTCTAGCAGTGGATTGAGAATTCGTTTGAAATATAAATATTTATTGTTTAATAATGCAGGCTTTTGGGACCATTATCCACACAGTTTGAAGGAATGATCTTTGGAAGCTGCCGTATATGTATCTATGATGTAGCACTCTGTGAATCAGAGCTCATGTTAACAGCAAAGCTGTGTTAAATTGAAGAGTTAAAAATAAGTTATCTGTAGAAGAAAGTTATTGTACTTAATCTAGAAGCTGAAGATGGAACTTTCCTCTTTAGGTCTGGCAGAGAAATGGGTCAGAGTTGTATTATTTTAACAAGAAGGAGGTTTGGTGAGAAAAATTGAATCATTAAGCTTGCTATGGCAACTGAAAGAAGTAAATCTGTTTCATTGCAACTACTGTAAGTTTTTCTTTTAGGAAGGATCTGTGCCACAGCAGTCACTGAGAGTTGAGAGTTTCTGGTTTCTCAGTCTGAGACAGGATCCATGTCTGGAGCTGTCTGAGAGCACAGCATGATTTCCTCTGTGGGATAAATTAACCATGGCTTTGTGCTTGCACACAGTGAGATCCCTCGCTATCATCTATGCCTATGTTGAGTTAAGAATAGAAAAAAGCAACATCAGCAGTGCTGTGGGAAAACTACATCGCTCCAGATGGCTGCTGATAAACTCTTTTCTTGTTTGGGATTAATAATAAAATAGTAAATAATGGTCATTTCTCATCCACATCTGAGCCTTTATGTCTGCTTAGCACCCAGGAGAGAGTTAGGCTGGGGTCTGTCAAAGGTGGATTTTTCTGGATACACCCGAGAAGCTATCAGTAAGTAGTTTAGTTGCCTTGCAGGAAAAAAGACAACCCACAAAGAGCTGGGAGTTTGCTTTGTTAGCTGGTTATTAAAAAGCTTTGAATTCCCTTCTTACCCCCTCCATTCTGCTTTATCACATTCATGTGGTGCTGAATAAAAAGTTGGTATTTCCATTGTTACTAATGTTTGTATCCTGTGAGATCATGTTAGTATTTCTCTCAGACTTCATAGAGAGCATCTTCACTCTGTCTCCAAAGAGGCGAGTGGGACGAATCCCATGTGTGAGGTATTCATTTAGCTCTACAAGCCACATGTTGCATACAACTGTCCCACCAATGTTGATCTGTTAAAAGCCAAAACAAATCTGAGATCCCAACTCAGAATCAGGCCCAACTGGGGAGCCAAACAATGACTAGCATTCTTTGTAGTTAGTCTTGACAGCGGGCTATTTGGTTAAAGCATATGTTTGCATTTCCTAATTTATTGACATGCTTTTAATTTAGATTACTAATTCTTCATTGAAAGAGAAAAGAAAAAGAAAACATGGCACCCCTGTGGCTATTTCATATGTTTGCTCTGTGGGGATCAAGTCCTTTTCTGAAAGATAGTTCTGTCCTGTCCAAAGCAGGATGGAAAGGAGAGACTCTCACCATGACTGAGCCAGTTGGTTGCTTCATTGTGCCTGATGGCTTTGGAATATTAAACAATATGCCCAAGAGTAAAGGCCTAGAAGCTCTTTTGTTCATCTCTCAAGTGGAGAGAAAAAGTGGAGGTTGGAAACTGTCCTCTTGCATATAGTTCAGAACAGTTTTGATCCTCTAGCCAGCATATTGGGAATAGAGAGGTAGGCTTCCACCTCCTTAACAGCCATTATTTTAAAATTTATAGAAATATGATTAATTGAAATAAAGAAGAAAAGTTTTTTTTGCTTGAGTAATGAGTAATAAACTGAGTTGCAGTACCAATTCATTTGTGGTAACCTGTCTCAAAGGCATTGTATGAATATAAAAGGTTGTGATATGAATATAAAAAGTATGTGATATAGAAAAAATTTTGACAGCAGAAGATGTCTGTAGTATATGGTGGCACAGAATAGTGCCACAGGTATTTGCACAGGATATTAATAAATAGGGATAGTATGTACAAGACTGAGTAATAGCCTATATTTGTTTTCTAACATATGGGTACCTAAGAAGCAAGGCCATTCCTGGGATACTGTATGTGTCCACTTCCTTGAGTCCCTTTTCTAACCTTTGCAGTATAGCTACTGCCTCTTTGCCAAGTGAGAGAGGATGATGAAGGACTGACCTGGTAGCTCTGGAGAGCTCTCACTTTCTATCTGTGCAACTGGTTGTGACTTTTCTCCTCTTCTTCTGCTCAGTCCCCACTATTATCAAGCAATGATTGTATGGACCAAATCTGGCAGAGTGTGCACAACTATAAGTGCAGTGGTACTGTCATTTTTGTGGTACGTGGAACTTCATCTGTCTTACTGAGTGCTACTTGGCATCTACAATGAAAGGATAATGGACAACCTCCATGCTCTTTCTTCTGCTGGGACTGGTAGTAGCCATGTTTTTCTGCCAGGACTGACTCTGCACTTGGACTTTATGATGTGTTAAAAAAAAAAAGTTAATTGCTTCTGAGGGAATCACTACTGATATCTGTTCCATCAGAATACCTATTTAGGCACAGCTCCTCTCAGCGTGGAAGGTGGGTCTGAAGCCAGCAGTGTGACTGCTTGTGTTGGATAAGTGATGACACAGTCTAGGTAAAAATGCCAGGGGCTCTTCCTGCCTTTCACTGACTTGGTTAGCTAGTACGGTGTGGAGTACTTCAGCATAAAAAACAAATGAGACATCATAATATGAACAGATGAGACTCTGGTGACTGAGACACTGGCTGGGAATATTGTCTTCAAATATTTGCTGGAGGCCATGCTGAAATTTAAGACCTTATCTCCCAAAGCTCAATAAAGTATGCTTGCCATCAGTCTCCTCACCCTTCAGCACATTACAGTGTCTGTCTTACTCTCCCCCTGGAGTGCTTCTCCGTTACGTTTTATAGTGCCAGACAGAGAGACTCAAACTGTATGACTTCTTAGCACAACAGTCTCACCACTTAATATTGCTAAAGCTTGCAGTGAAACTCTGTGGTGCCTATAAAATCTGTGTGATAGCAAATGATTCCAACTAAAATATCAAGAAAATGTCATTGCACTGAGAAGAGGGGCTAAGAGCTCCTCTGTCAAAAGGGGAAGACTAAGGTAAACACAAACCTCACTGCTACATGATTCTCAAATCAGAGGAATGACATTACCTCTTAGACTGTAGTTCCTTATTCACCCTTCCTGAAAAGTCAATAAAAGAAGGAAGATCTTCAGGACTTGGAAGGACTTGTTCAACTATAAAAATTCCTAACTTTTCTCCTCTATCATCTGCACAATTTTCCTTGAGTGTTTCTATCATGCATTCATGGAATTTTGAATATAAATTCAGGAAGGGGAGGAATATTATCTCTATATATATTTTCTCTATATTAAAATATTAATATTTTAATTTATACATAATATATAATGTTATATCTTAATTTTATATTATATATATAATATTTTTATTTTATATTTTCTCTATATTAAAATATTAAATATTTTCTCTAAAGTGAAAAGTTTAACATTTCTGTGTTCTGTGACCTGACTGGTAAAGGTTAGCCTTGACTGATGCAGGTGACATTTTAGCACAGCACAAGCAACATCCATTTCAACATCTAGCCTGAATCCTCCAACATTGTAAAAATCCCTTTGCTATATATTTTTTGGACAAGTAATCAACAGTATATTTTATACAAAGATACAAAACTAATTGGAATGGCTGAGGAAAAAGCATGTCAGTAAACAATGCTCTTAATCAGACAACACATTCTGAACATGTGACTCATTATCACAGGCAAATCTAGTTCATGTCATGCTATGGGTGACTTGATTGCCTGTAAGTGGGATAAAAAATGAGATTGTTTAAATGCAGCTTCAGGGAGTGCTACATATTTTATCTGTTTCATCTGGTTTCCCATGATATCAAAGCTGTGTTTAGTGGATGGAGATTTACAACCAGAAAATGATACGTATAGCTGAAGAATGTGAATGGATGATGTGCCTTATAGAATTAGTTATCATTTCTTGGGAAGTAGAGTTGGTTTACAATTTTCTTCTTCCCTCTCCATCTGGGACTGATCTGTGTCTTTGTGTTGTATATAGGAAATGTTTCCTACAATTCTCTGAATATAAAGACTCTGTTCCAGGCACTGTGGTGTAGGAGATTTCAAAAACCTTGACTTATGCATAGATTATAGTTAACATGCACATTTTTACAAGCACATTTTCTTTAGCCTGTATTTTAAAGATGTATACCTAGATTGACTCAACTGACAACAAAGGAATAATTATGAATCCATTTTCCTTCTGCTAGCCAAGGCTAAGTACGCAATATATTACTTTGTTTTATTTTTCTGTTTCTATAATGAATGCTACACAGCAATAGAAATTACTCTGCTGAGGACAGGAGTTATGCCTATTTTAATGAATGTCTAGTGACTAGGAAACAGACACAAGGCTACCTAGACATTTCTGTTTCAAGGTCCCTGTGATTGATAGCCAAGCTATAAATGGATAGTGGTTTTGATTTTGGCAGATCAAAACAGCTGATGGCAGCAGGCATTTGCAACAGGGTCTCTTGTATGGCTGGCTGGTAGCTGGTATTTTGAGTGGACCTGCTAGTTATTGTCTAAGATACATGTAACAGACTTAATTTTTAATGTGCTGCAGTCATTTGCCTTAGGTAGGTCAGTTTAGACTGACTGTAATTCAAAAGCATAATTTTTATTTAGGAATGGGCTCTAGACTGGGAAGAAAAGCTGGGTTCTGTTGATTCTCCTACCAATTTTTCAAGCTGTGTTTTGTTACTTCTACCATTCACAAGGACAGAGCTTAGAGCTGACAATTAGATGCGTTTCTTAAAATATCTTTTCCATGTCACTCAGCTTAAAATCCAGAAGTAAAACAATCACTAGATATGGTATGTGAGAGCATTCATTAGCACCATTTGGGATCAGGGAACCCTTTTTTATTTAAGAAGCTATTTGAGGAATCAAAATAAAACTGCAAGTAGGCTTCTTGCTGACAAGTTGCAGGTGTATGCCACATGCCCATGTTGGAAAAAAGATGCGGTTATGGAGGTCTTGATGACAGACAAGGGTCTAAAATGCCTTCATCTCCAGGTTTTAGCCAGTCCATCTGTTTTTTATTTGCATTTCCTCCAGCTAGCAGAGTTAGTATTTTCCAAACTCAGTATAAGCAGGCACAAGTCAATAAATTAGATTTTTTTCCTTTTTCTTTTTTTTTTTTTTGCATTGTAAGATCCTTAGGTTAGTAAATTATCATTTAAATCAGGGAAGTGTTACTTTTATGGCAACTATGTAATAAATTTAAAGTCAGTTTTTCTTATTAGTTTTGGAAAAATTGAGGGACAGGAGTGATGAGGTTGAGGAAAGAGCACTTCAGCTCCACTTTACTGGAGTGCATAGAATCTGCTTATGCCTTAAGAGTACCAAAAAGTTATTTCTATTAGTATTATCTTATTGGTACTTCTAGCTTAGAAGATCTGGCCTTCTTTGATTTCATCCTCTTGAGGAAATGTTCATTCTTAAGACTAAAAGACTTCCATACACTTCAGATTACTCCAAACAGCTGCACCCTGGAAAAATTCTCAAAGGCACATATTCAGAGGGCAGAAGTAATGAGGCAACAGCACTTGGGAAATATCCAGCCAGCACTTTAGGTTCTGTAATGTAAATTTTGACAAAGAAAACAACTCATGAAGTCACGCGGGAAATGGCATTGTTTCCCCTCCCACTACTGACATGAGAGAAATTTGTTTGGTTTTGTTAGAAGACCTCTTGTTTCTTATGTGATTCTCAACAGAATGGCATGAAGACAGATAAACAAAATTTTCTCCATATAAAGAAACAGCTTTCAAAGTGAATTCTGAAAGATCTTGAAGTTTTTTCTTTTCTGAGAGAACTATAAGTCTTGATTTTAAATATGATTACTGAAAAGTAATCATTCTATGCTGGAAATTAGTCAGCTGAGCTTTTTTGGGGGGGTGAACAATTAATTGTAAAATTGCCTTTTCAAAAGCAATAGTTTTATTTATTTGAAATACTGGAGAAAATTAGCTGAGGAAGTGTAAGCATAATTTTCCAGAAAGTGCACAAAATTTATTGTATTTTTTTTTTTTAAGATATAAACACATTTCTCAAGAATAATTTTGAGGATTAAAAAAAAAAGAATCTGTATTTAATTTAATAGGCAGCAAAATTAGATTCAAATAGATAGCATAGTTGTAGCTGTGTGAGAGTCAGCAGAAAGCATCCTGGAATGTGGCAGTGTGTGTTATGTCTAAAGAATCCTCTCTTTACCTTTTGTAGGAACAAAGTTTTCTTTCTCTTTATGGAGAATGCATTGCTTTTGCTAACTTTTTTATAAAAAATGTCTATTTTCCTGCGAGTTAATTCTGATTTTGATGAATATAGAAGAATTGTATACCCGTGTATCTGTTTTCAGGGCATTATATATGCAAGATCTTTTATTTTCTGTAATATATTCCATGCTGCTTACCATAGGGTGTTATTTAGCAGGTGACAGGTTTACGAAGTATACTAAGACCATAAGTGGATGAAAGGTTATCAAAGTGAAATGCTGACCAGTGATGCCTGTTCACTTTCACGAGTCCCACTGGTGTGGGCCAGAGATAAATGGTGCAGCTACAGACATTTGAATGAGTGTGATGCAGATGCTCACTGTGACAACACTGAGCTTGCTTGACAACTGTCAAAGGAAAAGCGCCTCCTCAGAGTTTAAAGTGAAATTTTAACAATTGGAGGTTGCGTTTCAGCATTTTTACTAGTTTTCATGGCTGTGTTGATTGTTCATTATGGAGTTTTAACCTCTAGCCTATGAATCAGATCCCTGAATTGACAAAAATATGAAATCTCCTGTGCCCACATATGTTTGAGGTAAGGAAAGATGAAACCATGGGCAAGCAGGTTCTATCTCTTATTCTTTAAGCAATGACCAGCATTTTTGTGAGCTTAAAGATTGCTGTGTGGCTGCAGTGGAGCATCCCTAGTTGCATCTCCTAGCCCCGTGAATTGTTACCTCAGAGATTGTTTTATTTTGGAGGTTTTGGCAGTAGCTGGTTTTCTTGTTTTTGTTTGTTTGCTTGTTTTTTGTTTGTTTTTTTTTTTCTTGTAATTTTTAATGGGGTGCATCCATTCCTTGTGCAAAGGAGTGCTTCAGTGTAAACCTTTCTCTTCCCCACCAGGCCTACCCTTGCACTAACGACAAGGAATGCGAAGTTGGAAGGTACTGCCACAGCCCTCACCAAGCCACATCTGCATGCATGATGTGCAGGAGAAAGAAGAAGCGCTGCCACCGGGATGGGATGTGCTGCCCTGGGAACCGCTGCAACAATGGTACGGCTGCCAGCTCTGGGCTTTTCTGCAGAAAACCAGCCTTTTGAGATCATCTCTATCTATGAGTGTGCCCAGCAACAGTAGTTTTTTCTGGGTGATAGCTCATCTTTTTCTAAGAAGAATCAAGAAAACTTAATTGTCTACTTTGTTCCACTCTGCCTAATTTTCTTTAATAGTATTTCTATGTTTAGGGCTCAGCTACCACCAGTCTTTTTTTATATTTTGTGGTGGAGAAGCCCAAAAATGCTGTTGCCTAAAATCACAGCTCTACATTCAGTGTCCTTTGATTCACTGGAAGACTGCACAGAAGTCATATTTTAAGGGAGCAAAGGAGACTTAATAAATCCTGAATGTACTCTCTCTAGGGAGGTTTATAACCACACTGTTTGCATTCCCATAGAGACTGGAGAGAGATGTCTGTAAGGAGCTCTCCAGGGGCTGAGACCATAAAGCCAGACTGACAGAGAGACTGAAGCAGGGTCTGACCCACCCCAACCTCAGGATGGTGTCAGTGAAGTGGCCAAATAAGTAAGAAAGGGACAGGAAAGACTAAAGGGCTGGAAACTGAAAGCTTTAATATAAGGAGAAATAAAAAGGGGCGCACAAGGGCGCAACATAAAACGTAACCTGAAACACCTGCTCACTGCTGCTGCTAAGAAATAAAGTCCTTGATCCCTAGAAGCCCGATGTTTGCAGGTCTATGAAGCTCCTTTAGAAGATCCCAAAATGGGGTTGAGTGCACTCTTATACAGACTGTGGTGGAATGTTCTAGAAAGCTCTCAGCCGATCACAGACTGTTGTGTAGTCCCTAGTTGCATGGTCACTCCCAGTCATTCCCATAATCCCTTTCTTCTCCTTTACTTCTCACCATAGCTCCTGGATGTTACCTACCTTGGCTTCTCAGTGTCCAGGGTGCAGTGCTGTTATTTGCTGTGTGGCCAGTTCACAGCCTGTCCCTTCCAGGACAGATAGCTACAACTGTCTTATGGAGTGAGCAGAGCTCTGGTAAGGCTAAGTGCCAGGAACCAGAGGTGAACGTGTGATTTCAGATGACCATCACTGAGGCCAAACTCCAGTGATTTCATCATCCTGACTTGGTCAGTGCATGTGTCTCAGCTGCTTTTCCTCTTATTCAAATCTTTGAGTGTCTGTCTTTTCCTTGCAGGTATTTGCATACCGGTAACTGAAAGCATCCTTACTCCTCATATCCCTGCTCTAGAAGGGCCACGCAACAAGAAGAATGGTCATTATGCAAGTAAGGATTTGGGCTGGCACAATCTGGGGAGGCCCCGGACCAAACTGTCACATATAAAAGGTAAGGTCATGTTTGGACTGGACTGTTCTGTTCCTTCATGTCATGAATCATGTCTTTGCTGTTAAGATACAACAGTGGAAACCAGAAATAGGCAGTAATTTCACAGGGAGTGAATGTCTATTGTGTGAGTTCACAGCATGACTCAGAAAGTGATGTAATGTCAACTGACAGTTCCTGTGATTGAAACAGCATCTGCTTTCTTCTCTGTATCAGATGTGGACTGACAATCATTTTATCAGTTGTGCAAGACTGCAGACATCCTCCTCTTGTAACAGCCATGTAATTGAACACTTGTAATTCTGCTGACAATCCTGTAGCAGAATTTCTCCTTACTAAGTCTTATGGCAGATCTCGTGCATGACCCCCTTGAACCTTCCTAATTAATATCTTCTCTTGCGTTTGCATCCTTCAAGTAGCCACAGGTGGAAATATCACCTCTCCTTTTTCTCAGTTTCATTTGCATAAGTCTGCACTGAATCTTTCTGCACTTTCACATTTTCCCATGAGATAAAATAATTTGGTTGCTCTTTTTAGGACATGAAGGCGATCCCTGCCTACGGTCATCAGACTGTATTGAGGGACACTGCTGTGCTCGCCATTTCTGGACCAAAATTTGCAAGCCTGTGTTGCATCAGGGGGAGGTGTGCACGAAACAGCGCAAGAAAGGGTCCCATGGACTGGAGATCTTCCAACGATGTGACTGTGCCAAGGGTTTGTCTTGTAAAGTATGGAAAGATGCGACCTCCTCTTCTAAATCAAGACTTCATGTGTGCCAGAAGATCTGAATGAGGATTGGGAAGATAGTATTAAATGACTGTGGCTTTATGTGTTTAATGCATTATGGCATGGTGGAAAACGGGGACTGCAAATGAAAGTGGAATGGCTAAATTAGCAGTTAAGAGTATAATTCACACCAAATGCATTTCTTTTTGAGCTGGTGGTAGACACAAGTGTAGCTGGAGTTCACCTACTGCGCAGTTCTGTAAATAATTCTACAGCTTGTGGGAAATGCTAGTATGCAAACAAGTAGAGTGGAAATGAATGTCACTTACCTTGCTGTGTTGTCCTATGATGTTTCAGGGGTTCAGTGTTAGGGCTGTGGTGGGTCTCCAGCGTGGTAAGGATTTTCTACAGAAATTGTATACATTATACTCCTATAGGAAGCAGTGCATGCCAGGAAGACCCATTTGTCAACACATTATTGGCAACACTGCAGGTCTGAGAAATGGAAAAAAAGTTACTGTGAATGTTCACATGTGCTGGTTATTCAGGGCTGACTCTTTAGCAAGGAAGCACTCCTGCAGGACAAGAGTGCTATGTTTTGCAGGCCCTTATGAAGAAGGTAAAAACTGGCCATCTGAAAATTTCAAGAGAGCAGCAGTTTATCGAAGAGGAGGCATTTAAACAGGGTTTTGTTTCCTATACATGGGTAAATTGAAATGCTTTATGTAGTTCAATGTCATAGTAAGACACTTAATCATTTGTATTTGCCTCAGTTTACTGCTAATATACATTGGGTGGAACAGATGAAGCAAATATGTGTGCATACTGAATCCAGAATTATATACAGGCAGTTCCTCATTAGTTCTAAATATACTTTCCTTGCCTAAGCATTCTTGCATTATAGACATTTCCAAAAGAAATAGCAGAGTGTTGAAGTGCTTAACATGAAGAGCTTTGAAGTTGTTTCTCTGTTTCTGTTATAATATAATATACAACACCTCAGCACTTGTTGAAGTGCTTCAAACATACTGCTACAAACTCAAATTTTTCATTTTATGGCACTCTGCAGCAGGATAACACATTTGTTCTCCAGCCAGCAGAGGAGTTGGGTCTTGTGAGCACCTCCTCCCCTGCAGAAGAGCATGTAAGAAGATGGCATGACCACAAATGACTCGTTAAACATCATGCGATGTCGCAGCATACCAGCCTCCACCATGCATTCAGCCTGAAAGTGACATCCTCTCACTCTGGAATGTTCTTCCAGGAATGACAGAAATGTATAGACTGTGGAAACAGCTGCCAACCCTACATTGTTTGTAAAAAAGGACAGCCTCTGTCCCTTGACTTGTCTCCCAGGTCTTTTTAAATTTTTAAAATATTACTTATGTGCAAATACTCCTTTGTATAAACCTTGGTAAAGAGACTGATATTACTTTAAAGAAGTCTGATTCTATAACTGACCTACTGCTAAGCTGTAATTACCCATTTATAATTACCCATTTTCATGTTCTATAGTACAAGAGACTTTTCTGTTTATTCAGTTCTGCACAGCATGGGTCGGCCAGTACATAGTTTAACACATCACCATTACCTGATACATTTTTCCACCATTGGGATGCTTTAAAGCTTTAGCTTAGCTACAATACTTGTCTCAGCCTGCCTAATTAGAACACAGACCTCAGCTTCATTGCTCTTATCTTTCATAAGAGTCTAAAGCAGAAGAGTATTTCACATGCCTCTTTCCCTACTGGAAACAACTCTTCCTACTCCAGCATTTTCTGATGTCACTGGAAAAGGAATAAGGCTCAGAAATTTCAAAATATTATAAAAGTTCAGGAACCAATTTTGCAACTTTCATTTACTCAGAAAAAGAACTCAAGTGCTCTCATTGTCACTACATGTAAAAGAAAATGATACTCAGCATGAGCAGAGGGGTTGCAGAAATGGGGTCTCAGCATTTTTTAGCTCTTCTTACTGGCCTACCCACCATTTTGCTCTTGCAAAACACAGCTATTTGGGATAATTTATTTACAGGAAATGTTTAATGAGATGTATTTTCTTATAAAGATATTTCTTACACAAAGCTTTGTAGCAAAATATATTTGCAGCCCATTGACTTTAATGTAGAAAAATGTACAATAAGATTAAATATATTAAATTTCCTTTCACATTCCTCCCCAAATATTTTACCCATATTCTTTTTCTTACCTGCTGCTTAAGAAGAATAGTTCTTTACAGAAAGACATGCAAATCAGTTGGAAAAAAAGCCATATATCTTAGCTGTGCAAGTAAAAACATCTGATTGTACTTGTGTCTGTGTGTAGGCTGAGTTTTGGTAAAAAACATGAAGGTCATCTCAAAATCTCCATTTCTGAAAAACTGGTTTAGGTGACAGGTACCTGTATGCTGCTCTTGGGTCAGTTTACACCTAAACATTCAAGAATACATTTTGAAAATAATGCACCTGGTTGTGCAATGTAAAGTCAACCAGGTTAAGTAGGAAAGGTATCCAGACACATTTCCTGGATAGTGATAAATACCAGAGAGACTCATCATGGCTAAAGGTGGTATTCAAATTACACAGCATTTTGTGAGAGGCTACAAATGCACTCCTGCAAAATCTATAACTAGCAATTCTGAAATGGCAACTTATGGCATTCAGCTCTAATAACATTAAACAATCCATGTGACACAACTGAGAATGTTGTTAATAAAGCCAGCCAAGTTTTGATCCCAGGAAAATGCCTGCAGAGGACAATAAATATTGCAAAATAATGGCTGTGGTTATTGAGCAATGGTCTTGATATCCCTGTTAGTTATTTCTGGTAACCCTTTCCTCCAACAGATGTACAAGATGTCTCCAAGTCACACGAGTGATTATATAAAATGAAAAGGTTTAGCTACTGTCATTTGCAATATTTGGTTGGTAGGCCTTTGAAAATTCCAACACTTTTAACATCAACATAATAAAGTTGTGAGCATTTTCAGAGCCCAATGGCTTCAACAGAGACTGCCAAAGCCTTCAGAGATTTAATCTGGGAACAAAAACAATAGGCACAGGCAGTTCCTTGCACACCACAAATACTGAGCTGCATAGCTGAATGGAGTAGCATGCAAGCAGTTTCATAAGACTGAACTTTGGTTGCTTAGAAGACAGTCACTCCATGTTTTGTGGAAATATACATCAGTTTGAGAATAAAAGAACAGCTAAATTTGGGGATAATTGCTCTCACTCACTGTGTCACTCATCAAGGGAATTAAGAATGAGTTTGGTTCAGTAATGTTTCAGAAATCTGTTGTCGTGACAGAAGTACACAAGATGTTATTGCTGAACAATTCAAATAATTTTCCTATTAGCCTAGAATAGCCTCAGCAATGCAACATCTCTTTGGAAATATTTACTAACTTTCCTAAAAATAATGGATTTCTACTCTATAATTACATATATTTGTTTTACAGTATAAATGTGGGTGTGTATCTATTACTATACTATTTGCTTTGTCTCATGTTGTTTGTCGCCTATAGTATTTATGATTTTAAACACTTTTTAATGGAAACAATTACAACAGATTTACCTGCTTCTATAACAACACTTTCAACAGCATACATCCAGCTTCTGACACATAAGCCAGAATTCACTGAAATTTAAGCCATCTTCTGCATATTCTGACTTTCCAGCTCATTGTTTCAGCAACAGCAAAAAAGCCTCCACCAAGGACCATAAAAGATCTTGGGCAGAGACTGAGAAGAGGCATTTCTAAACTACTCCTTAACACCAGCCCCTTCTGCTTTCACTTTAGAGCTCTGCATCCTCACCCCCACTAGCAAAAGTAAGTGCTATCAAGGAAAAATTGTATTTCTCATCCCTTCCAGTTTGCTTTTGTTCTAGGAAAGCCATTTAAGAAACAAATTCTGCAGGTGGAAAACAGCAGAAACTCATATAATAGAGGCTATAAGCTCAGGCTTTTAGGAGTTTTGAGATCTATACTCTAACTTTCAAAAACTTAATTGCTAGCAGAATTACGTCGTTCCAAGACCATGTTTATAAAAAATAAATAAACCTTGTTATTTGGATTGTCAGTCACATGTTCTGAAAACTACTTCCTGCAGTGGGGGGAGAAAAAAACAAACCCTCCTCACCCCAGCAATCTTACCTGTAGTCCCTGACAAAGGGAAAGCAGTTGTTTTAAATTTCTTTTACTCTGGGCGCAGTGTACACAAAAGAATCATTAATTTTGTTTTTAAATCACTCTAATAATAAAGTTATGGTTTCTTACCTTGCTCACTGGTCTGAGGTACAATATGTTTCTTTTGCTGCATTAGACAGGAGTGAAGAAACAGAGTTATCTTCAGGATCTGTGCTCCCTCATTTAAATCGTAGTGGTTCACTGAGATAAACAGACTTTCAGCTCAAGTGCCTTATCAGCTAATACAGTTTTTCACAATGTTTTTTTTTTAAACATGTTCACCAGTACCAAAGAGTGCTTACGGTACAACACAGACCTGTTATCCATTCTTACCATTTGTTTAGGTTCAACTTTACATGGCTTCTGTGAGTTACTGAGAAGCCCCAGATGTCTTCTGCAGGCCCCTCTCACTGCTCTGCCAGCTTTACACAGCCCTGCTTGTGGGAAAAAGTCAGGAGGCAAGGGGAAAGCACTGAAAAAGCCGGAGGTGGCAAGGGTGGGAGCCAGCCCAAGGTTTGAAATTATGGGTAGAGGGGACAAGCTGCCTCAAAATGTTGTTAGATGCTATTGCAAACACTGTGAACATTACTGGTATCCCACACAATAATTAAGAGCGGGAAGGGCAAATGCCCTCTCTTTGTCTCTGAGCCACGACCCCACAATACTGACCCAAAGAGGTGTGTTTTAGTGACTCAAGTCCCTCAAAAGCTGAAGTGTTGAGCCTATTTCCCCTGAAAGTAGCATGCCTATGGTCCTCTGTGTATAAAAATCCCAGTAATTCCAGAGGCTTTGGATTCAGGCACATGGTTTGGATAACATTGCTGTAGTTCAGAACCTGCCCATGCCTAGGGATCCCACTCAAAGTCTGTGCAGAAGGAAGAAGCAAAGACAGGAGACAACTGCTCTTTATAGAGCTCCAGCTGGTCCTGGAGCTGTTATTTTGACTACCACTGATGGGACGACCCTGATGGATATATAGCATTGGATAGGGCTCATTGCAAATTTGTTTGTTCTGGCAGCTCCCTGTTTTTTTGGTTTTTTTTTGAATTGCTTATTGTTATAGCATGAGTGTCAATTACTTATTTACAAATGTCTGGTACCAATAAACTCTGCTTTTGCAGTACCAGCTTGCAGTTTGATTTAGAAGTGGTTTGCTGTCTGCCAACTTCATGAAGCAGAGGAAATAATATTTTAGAAGAAACTAAGTTTTTAATAAGCGCAGGGGTAGTTTTTGTTTAATTTTTTTCTCTTGCCTTTTTCGGAAAAAAATATTTAGAAAAAAAAGAAGAAAACGCCATTAACACCCAAAGATTTATTGACACAAATAGTAGTTTTAAGGTCTTTGGCAATGCTTTCTCCACCACTGTTATCAAAGTTGGCTGAAGAGTAGTTAACAAATGAGAAATGTATACCCGTGTGGTTGGTATGGTATGGTATGGTATGGTATGGTATGGTATGGTATGGTATGGTATGGTATGGTATGGTATGGTATGGTATGGTATGGTTGTTCCAATTTTCTATTCCTCGTAAGCTGTTTATTTCTGAGAGTATCTTATTCAGCAACATTCACTCAAACTTGCAAACCTTTTTTAAAAATCAAGTATTAAAAATTCAATTATTCAGTAGAATTTTAATTGCAGGGCTCACAAGTGTTGTTTCTCTCCTTAGTGACAGTAATTTTTAATGGAGCCATCAAAATATATAGATACAAAGTATATAGATGTATATCGATAGATATAGATAGATAGTATATAGATAGTATATAGATACTACAGATATACTATATAGGTATCTATATCCTTTGATATACATCAAAGGATATAGATATCTATAGTATATATAGATATATAGATATCTATATACAAAGTATATAGATGCAAAGTATATAGATATTTGAAAGTACTGAGTAACACAATGAAGGAAGAAATTTGCAGGGAATTTTGGAACGAAGCACACTAATGAATCCAATGACCACCCAA
The DNA here is from genome assembly GCF_963662255.1 of Cinclus cinclus. Lineage (NCBI taxonomy): Eukaryota > Metazoa > Chordata > Aves > Passeriformes > Cinclidae > Cinclus > Cinclus cinclus. The sequence continues at coordinate 50,439,507 of NC_085050.1, forward strand.
AGCTTTAGAAAAATCCACCTCAAAGTTATTTGGGCAATGTCTTTTTCTCAATAGCAGAGCAGTTTCAGCACTTTCAACAGTGCTTAAAAGAGAATCCTAATGTATGTGCTCTCAAAGGACAGTTAACTCTTCTGTTTTGAAAAACATTTAACTCTTGTGTGCAGCTCAGAAGAGGGTGATAACTCCCCTTCCCAATGCAGCACACAGCTAGCAGGTAATACTGTAAATCTGGAGACCGATTGGATCAAGTTATGAAAACTTTAATTATTTGAAAGACACTGCTCTTTATCCTGGAGCTTCCTTCCAGCCTGTGTGGAGATCAATGGTTATGGAGGGAATATTCTGCAGGTCATAGACTGTCTCCATTAGAAATTTATCAGGATGGCTGTAAATAACTCTGAAGCAAGAGGCCTTCCCTCTGCTACCACAACTTCCAGTGAGAACTCAAAATGTATCAAAACTTATAAATTCTTCAGGTTAATTTTGATTTCTCTGCATCTCTGTATTTTTCATTTTGGCAGTCAGATGTGAAAATGTCAAAATTCAGTCCTCATCCTGTCTCCAGCCTGACAAATATTAGAATCTCACAATCATAAGTGCCATTGCAGAACTTGTTTCTCTGAGATTTGCAGCTCAAAACATATATCTAGAACTTCCAGAAGCTTTGAAGCAGAATACATAATTCCTTATGTTTATTCAATAACCAACTCTGAAACATGTTGAGATCCCCATGTTAAAAGCTCTTGTAGAAATACATCCATATGTGATTGCAGTTGAATACCATATTTTGCAATGCACAGTGTACATACTCAAAAAAAGAAAAGACCAAATTAAGACATTTTCTTTCCAAATTTGATGCTGAAAACCAAAAGTCACCCATGACAGAGTGCAATTATTTAGGACTCAGCTTGTATTGTATGGGGACTATATTAATGATTCAAACCAAAACTAGAGAAGTGTGTTAGTACAACTCACCTGAATGCTTGAGTGACACCAAGACTGTAATATTATATATAATATAATATAGATATAGAAATATATAAACATAAAATATTTAAATACATGACTATAGACATATAGGAATATATATGTAATAACTAACCAGCATGCCCCCCTCACTAAGAAATCTTTGCACTGCTGTATACCTGTCAGCATCTACAGCAACAGGATTTCCCCCATGTGAAAATTGCTTATTGAAAATATTTGGTTGCAAACAGGCAATTCCCATAATGGTGCCATAAACCTGTCCATACAGTTTGTGTGTTGGCAGTCACTATCATCATTAGTGATAACCTCTCTAAATAGGCAGACAGGAACACACCCACACAAATATTGCTTTGCATGCCTTCATTTTAACAAAAGGTGGAATTACTTACCTGTAATAAAGGTTAAATTCTCTGGTGTTTCCTTTCCAATCTGGACAAAGAGGTTCATTTTTACATGACCAAACATATTTAATGAGCTTCTCACCTATGTTATCAGAGCAATTTTACATGTCCTAAAAACAACACATTAGTTAGATGAAATTAGTTTTTATCTCTGAGTTCAAATCTAGTTTCATTTTTGATTATTAATTCACACATCTGCATTTTTTAAAAAAGATAAACTGTTGTAATTTTCAGACTGTTTCAGGTTCATTCCACCTCTAACCCAGTTTCAGAATTTAAATCAAAGTAATTGCATGGAGTGTAGAAGTAAGCAGAACTGAATGATAATTTCTAATTTATACTAAGCACTAAAAAAAATCAAGTAGGCAAACTGTAAGAGAAATGTGAGATGATGCTTGCAACAGCTTGAAATAAAAGCTAGAATTCCTGTTTATTGCAGTATATTTCAAGTGTTTCCTTAAATACATCTCTGATATACAAACACTTTGAGTATACAGAGACTCATTTAGCAATGATCCAATGGGCAGAAAATCCTACAGAGTTCAGTTGCAGTAGCTGAGGTGCAGCACTTCAGTAATGTTATCAAGTGTCCTTGTGTCACAGGTCACCTTTCCTGAAAAATAAAAGCAAACCCAACAAAAACTCAATGCAGAACTGAAAAGACTTCAGTGATCAGAATTAACAACACTACAGGAACAGAAAATAGTTGCATGAAAAGATTAATGGAGGGGAATAAGGAGGTTTGGTTCAAGGGTTGAGGGTTTATTGACTTTTTAGAAAGAAAATTACTGTGAAGATGGCGATGAAGTGCTATAAAGTGACGAGAGGTTGAAAGACAGGAACCTGATGCAGTAATTAAAAATTCTTAATGTTAGAAAGAAGCAGTAGGTCATCATAATACCCATGTGCCTAATGAGCTACTGTATTTTACCTACTTAGCCCATTTAAACAGTCAATTTCAGCAATAAAGAGTATTTCAGAATGCTGTCCTAAAGCACAGTTCAGACATGATATCAACGAATATTTCCCTCAAAGTTATTTCACTTTGAAATCACTAAGATAAAAGGTGGCTTGTTTCATGTTTAAATACATCTGTCTTATCCCTGTCCAGTTTTAACTGGATTTTTTTTTTTCCTGTCTGAATGAAGAAGACACATAGCTACTCACATTTCATTGCATCTAGGGAAATTGTTGAGATTTTTTGAGACAGTCACAGGAGCTGCTAAAGTGATCAAGTCATCTTCATTGACACTTAAAGGAGTAACTGTGGAGGCAATCAAATACTGTGGTTGATCTATGGAAAAGATTTTTTTTTTTAATTTTATAATTTTACTACTTCCATGTCAGGCTAGAAAGCAGTTTTTTAATCAGCGATTTTTATTTTTGGACAGCTCTAGATAAAAATTCCTTTTGAGTACTCCATCCAGCTCTGAGGCCTCAGCACAAGGAGCACATGGACCTGTTGGAGTGAGTCCAGTGGAGGCCATGAAGATGCTCAGAGGGCTGGAGCTCTTCTCCTCTGTAAACAGGCTGGGAGAGCTGGAACTGCTTAGCCTGAAAAAGAGAAGGCTCTGGAGAGACCTTACAGCACCTTCCCTAAAGGGGCCCTGCAGGAAAGCTGGAGAGGGACTTCTTTCAAGGACGTGTAGTGATAGGACAAGGGGGGAATGGCTTTAAACTGACAGAGGGCAGATTTAGTTTACATATTAGGAAGAAAGCCCTTCTTATGAGGGTGGTGAAACACTGGAACAGGTTGCCCAGGGAAGCTGAGGATGCTCCATCCCTGGAGGTGCTTGAGACCAGGTTGAACAGGCCTCTGAGCAAGCAGGATTCATGGAAGCGTCCCTGCCTGTGTCAGGGGAGTTGGAACTGGATGATCTTTAAAGCCCCTTCCAAGCCAAATAATTTTTTTTATTTTATCCTTAACCAAGTGTTCAATAATGGTGTTGCATATTTTTTGCAAAAACAAACAAACAAACAAACAAACAAACAAACAAACAAACAAAAATAACCCCACTACAACACGGATATTTAGTAAATTTCCTTACATGACAGCAAGAAATGTAGACTCCATGCCACCCTGTCTAAGTCACAGGAATGGTTTCCAGTTGTTAGTAGGGAAATATTAGCAATGAGAAAAGGATTGTAACTTCCTTTCTGTTTGATATAAGTATTGGAAAACACATTTGCTCTAGAAATAGTAGTTTGGATTATCCCTGGGAACTTTACTGAAAAAGTTTACTAGAAAACTTTTGTACTATGTATTAACAATAACAATAATAACAAAAATAATAACAAAACCAACATAATAACAGTAATAATAATATTTTTCTAGTTTGCTAGAAGATTTTATTACGTTTTTAAATTTGTTTTTTTTAAGCTTAAAACTGTACAGGATTTAATAAAGGATTTAATCAAAGAGAAGACCTGGCACAGGCCCTTTAGCAAATGTTAACTGTCTGAAGGTTAAGTGTCATGACAAGATTATACAGACAAGAGACACTGAAAAAAATAATTCACCTGCTCCATGTCAGAGCCTGCTTCTGTAGATTACTGCCTGGTACTTGGTGCTTGCCTCTGTTTCTCCACGGAGTAAAGGGAGAGCTTCAACACTGAGTTCATACCGTACCTGTAGCTTTCAGAAGAGTAAGGATCAGACAACGTGAACTGTACCCTTTGTGCAAGGAGGGAAAGGTTTAAGCAGAAAAGTGCACAGCAGGAGCAGTGGGTCAAATACTGCCTAAGATGAATATTTGAAGATCTATCTCTATCTATATTTTAACCTTCCCATATCTCATTCTAGCATGGTGCAGTTTTTGCACCTGCATGATGAATATTTTATAAACTGCCTCTCATTGCATCTGGCTCTTGAACTGCCTTCAAACTTCTAACAGAGTAGAGCGCTGCCCTGACCCTCGAGGGACATCTATCATGCCCTCCTGAGCATCCCTCCCTCCTTCTGGCTCTAGTGGCCTGCCTGATGATGCCCCCCTCACTAACTAATAATTAAATTTTGAGCCGTGGTTTTGACTCTCATTAACTATTTGTTTCTGGAAGAGACTCCCTGTGGACAACCAGGACACCCGAAAACACCTTTAACATCAGCTGAACCACCAGCATGGCCCTGTTGTTGTTTTCACTTATTTCCCCACCAGTCTGCAGCTACCTCTATGAAGTCTAAACCCTTTGGTGTTGGGACTGAATTTTTCTCCTGTATTTGTACAGCACTTAGCACAACAGCATACAAAATTCCAGATAAAAGTCTATTATGATCCCTACTTTTACTACCATGTATGATTGGAAACACAAATTTCAGATGGGATTATTCTGTTAACAATACTTAGAGCTAAATGAATACACACCATTGTCCTGCCTCACACTACAACAGTTTTCAAGTTGTGGTCCATGAAACCCCCATGTTCAGAGACCTTAAGCTAGGAGTATGCCTGTTGTCAGTAAGCTGAAAAAGAATTAGGAATTTTCAAACCAAAAAAGGCATGAAAGGTATTGTAAAAAAAAAAATAAAAATAGGAAAACCTCATAATCTGCATAAAGGTGATTCCATTACAGACTCTGGGAAGCCATTCCACCTTTTCAGTGAGAACGTGAACCAAGCTGTGGGTGTCCTGGAAGACATGCTGCAAATACAAACAGGCTGATGGCAGTTACTCAGTGTCTTCTCCCAGGGAGATAGAGCTGCTGGTTCTGCATCAGAACATTTCCATCTACAACAAAAATACTTTAAAGTATCTTGCCATCACACTTGATATCCTGCTAACTGCAGAAAGTCTTACTATCTGCTGTTCCCATCCCATGAAAAACATGATTTCACTATACTGGGATTACAAACTGCTCTTAAAGCAATGTGGTAATTTAAATTCCACTTCCCATATGGACAAGGCAAACAAGCTGTAGATGGACCTTCCAGCTATTCCTTCTTTTTAATAACTTATGCATGATGGTCATATGCTAAACTCATTCGTCAATGTAATTTTTTTATCTATTGCCTGGAAAATACAACTTAACCCTGGATGGATGGATGGAAGGGAGACTTCAGGGCTGTGAATTAAAAACAGAAGTGAGGACAGGTGCCAGCTTTGGCCAGCTAAGCAGGTGGAGGAGTTGATTGTGAGAAGGAAGGGTCCAGACTAATTAGGAGGGTGATAAGAATAGGACCTTTGTGTAGCCAGTTTCAAACTCCGTAACCTTTCACCTGAAGCACCCTGGTCCGAGTCCAGCCATGACCAAGGGACTCCACCTTGTCCTGATGATGTGCTGGTAAAGGGCTCTGCACACCCGGTGGTCGCTGCTCTTGGACCTATTCCCAGAGAAGTCGAGTTCTCAGCTTTGGTCCAACTGGCAGTCTTAGTTTTGCTGTAACGAGACCCAAGGTGGAAATAAGCTGGAGAGGTGCATTCCTTCTTTCCTCCTGACAAGTGCCTCTCAAAGGAACTGCTCACATGCTGGTGTGGCCATGTGAGCTGAGCCATCAGCTCGAGTCACCCTGGGATGAGAAAACCGACACAACCCAGCCATCACACAGCACATGGGGAGGGGTCTCCTCAGGAATGGAAGAAGTCATGTGCACCTGTGGTTTTATAAAAAAAAAAAAAAAAAGAAGCTTTAAGGACCACATTTCCATATAATTTTTAAAATATTCAACCTCTTCTAAATGCTTTCAAACACTGACATCATGTTTCTAACAAAAAAAGTATAGTTCTACTTGTATTAGTTTAGTCCCTCAGAGACCTTTTTGTTGTATTTCAAACACATATGAGCTAAGAAAACCAAGGACAAATTTTAAAAATCTGTATTTAGAGACACAAATTGGGAAACAGTATTTTGGAAATGGTTTTGGTTGGTGGAAGGAAAGACAGCTACTTTAACAAAATACATAAAAATGGTTTTGGAATATACTAGAATATAAACAGGGTGAAGAAAGGTATTTTCACTACTTAGCTGTTCTAAAGCAAGGCATGTTCTTTGCCACAGTTTAAAAACACAGATCCAACAATCTAATATAAGTATTTTGAGGTTAATAAAAAAGCCTTAAGCTTTTGAATTACTTTAACTTTATATTTATATATATTATCTTTATATTTATTATAAAACAATTTCAAGGGCTAGATTTCTACTGTGGTTTCTCCTGTACATGCAGTAAGTTGAACTAATCTTGTCTTTGAGTGGGATCACATTTAAAATGGTTATAATGATTTAATTGAATTTACAATTCTAGCAAAACAAACAAACTTTCCAGTACTTGTTTCTACAAGGTGAGTAGTTGGCAGAGACAAAACACTTAATTTAGTATTCATAAGTCTTAAGATACCAGTCCTGAAATGGGAGATACTTCTGATTTCTCTACATTATCTGCTGATGTTGAATTAAGTGAGACTTTCAGAAACATTAACCTTTTAGTAATACTCCTGGCTTTTAAGTTGAATTTTTCAATAATTTGTATTTGATATTTTTTTTCTTATGACTGCTGTAATTGTTACACTGCTGTGGAAACCCTTGTACCTGTCATATCCTTAGCAGACATACCTTTGGAATTGCAACTTGAACTGAAATTCTATAGATAAACTTCTAATAACCTGGGTATAAAGAGTCCATTCACTTTTGTATCACTAATAAATCCTACATATCATGCCACACTTCTTACTCAAGTGTAAGAAGCACTCTGCATGCTTTAGATCCTGACTCGGGTTGGGAGAGCAGCTTCTCAAGGGCTCAGTCTTGAGGAAAGGAGAGGGGGGAGTCCTGGTGCCACAGCTCATTCTCCACCTGCAGCATGCTGTGCCAGGGGCTTGGACACCCTTTATCAAGGGCAGTGTGCTCCCCTCAAACAGGATTTCCTCAGACTCAAGCCACAGGAGCTCTGCAAAAGAAACTGAGTGGAGTCAACAACCAGGCACTGACACCAGCAGAGAAGTTGTAGAAAAAGCTAAAGCAGAAACAGAAAATATTCTCTCTATTCAGACTGGGCTTAAGCCATTCTTGATGCTTGCTTCAAGATTGTTCCAATCTAATCTCAGTCCCCCCACATCTGTAGTGCTCCACAGCCCTTATCTTCTTCTCTTTCCCTATTGTTTACTACAAATTTCCCCTATTCCTTGTCTTTCTAATCCCTAAACAATATTCTTCTGCCAAAAAGGGAGAGTTAACATGCCATTTATCATCACAACATAAATAACCACCACTCTCACTTCCCCTTTTGTCTTCCTATACTTCTCTTCAAGACAGGAAGATTGCCTCTCACCCTACTCTTTGTATAGTGTCCAGCAAACTGTGCCTGGTTTTGGTTGGTCCCTCATAAATAACACTATCAATAAAACCTCTTCAAAAAGAAAAGCAAGGAAACCTCCTCACCAGGATTTCTGATGGTGATATTTTCTCAAGCTGTATTATGACAGAAAGTACCATGGTCTCACTAAAGTAGAAAATTATATTTTTAGTAATTTGACTTAAATGGGAGAGTTGTCTATATTCATAGCACAGGCTATAATTATTCACTCACAGCTTAATAAAATGTTTCATTTTCTGAAGTTTACCACTTTTTCTCTTTGAATTTCTCTTCACTACTCAGATAGTACAGCTAGAATACTTTGTTCCTTGAAAACCTAAAAACTAGAACAACCCAGACTTCCATTTGTCCCAAACTCTTGCATCTTATTTTTCTACAACGTTTTTAAACAGAATAATTACACCAAGACCCAGATAATCTATGTAACATAATGAGAAATCAGACAGCATGAGAGGAGTGCAGCATCCTGGAAACCTGTGAAACTTGTTTCAATGAAGCTATAAAAATAAACTGCCAGCAGTGTTTGCCAGGTTTCCTAATGTTCTTACCCATCAGTTTCTCAACAGGCACTTACGGCTCTTCAGAGCTTCCATTTGCCCCGACCATCGTTCCTGCGCACGGTCCTGCGCCGCGGGGACTGAGACACCCCTTGGGCACGTCTCACTGCAGATCCACTGCTCAGCCACTGTGCCTTCCCTAAGCCATGACTGAAATGTGCAGCACAGACCATCTGACTCCTCAGCCTTCTGCCTTCTTGACTTGCCCTTCCCTGAACCGTCTCTCTTACCCTCCTATGGACACTGTCCCTTTGTTATTACCTGCAATAGCCACAAGCCCTATGGGTTTTATGCTCTTGGCCAGGCTTCAAGTTCCAGCGCTTCCTTGCTTCTCGCCCTCCACACACTAATCAGGGACTCCCTAGTGGGGTCTGGGATGTAGATGTCTGTTTAACTTCTGTCCTCAGCATTTCAAAACCATTAGTCAGGGCCTGGACTGTGGCCATCAGAATACAAGTACTCTAAGGTAAACAGTAACTCCCATATTTTCCTCACCCCTTGCATCTGGAAGACAAATAATAAGTCCCACAGTGTATTGTTTATTCTCATCCCATATTAATTTTAATTATAATGGTGAGCTAATAGTCATTTCCTGCATATTAGGTGGAGCCCAGCAAGGTACCACAGAGCATGGAGATGGGTACCCTGAGATGAGGGGATGGCCGACTTGTGCCTTCACACACTTCGCCATATTCCGAACTTTATCTCCAATTAACAATCCTGGTCACTGTCACTCTAACGAGTTGCCTGTGACAGTCTCTATTACCTGCAAAACAAATGCTTAATCCAGACCAACCTGGTCTAAGCACGCTTCTCTGAGTGAAACCCCATGAAATCCCTGGGTGATCGTGGCTCTACCTGCATTGCTATAAATAACATCCACACTGTGAAGTAGCCCAACTGTTAAACTCATCTGCAAGCACCATGCCTTCACCTCATCACTGTTAATGCATTCAGGCTCCCCTCTTCTTCATTTTAGGTAATGTCAGGTCGCTCCTCCCTTGGGTGAGATAATGCTGTGCTTACTAATTCCCAGCTTGTGGGAAGGACAGAAGACAATGGGAGCTTGTAGAAGACAGAGACAATCAGAGAAAACTTGAAGACAATCTGCAGTTCTACTGTCAGTTCCAGGCTTGAGACTGGGGTCCATTGGTTTGCTTAATTTTTTTGGCAACAGCCCTTTCTTAAAATGCCTTTATTTTCTCTGATCATTTACCAAATCACTTCACTTCTATATGTGCAAGTTACAATCTTTTTCTTCATTTTAACTTGTCCCTTTTCTTACCAGTATAAACTGTTACTGAAGATCAGCTTTTAAAATGTGCTTACATAACTTGCATAAAATGTACCATAGTTTAACAAACTATGTTAAAATATAGACTGGTCAAATTACATAAATCTTAATAAATATCCAAACCAAAGTTTTAGGGTCTTCTGTATCCACATCTGTTCACTTAACAGACCCATTCACTGTCTTTATCATCATAATAAATCCTGGTCCTCAACAAGTGCCAGTGAGACTCATGTGCATGCAAATTGATTTGTTTTCATCAAATGCAATACCTAATCAAATTCTGCTACACATTAATGACAGTCTTCACCATAAGAAAAACAAAAAAGCAAAAAAACCCACAACCAGTGAACATGTGAAAATGGAAACAGATGTTGTCCTAACTACCATAATCAAGGAGACCAGTTTACAGAATAGAAATAGTTATTTGCATGGTCAACAATGATAGAACAGATCATGTATCTTCTGCTACGTGTTATAACAGATACCTCATTTTTTGCCTTAGGATAAAGGATAAAGCTCTTACTCAAATAGGCTGGAGAAAGACCAGTGAAGGAATTGTACAAAAGCTTTTTTTTTGTTTGTTTGGGTTTTTTTGTTTGTTATTTGTTTGGGGTTTTTATGTTTTTGTTTTATGCCTACATTGTTTTCAATATTGCAATCTTTGTAATTTACTGGTAAACAAAGAAAAAAATGGAAAATGTTGTAAAGGATTAAATGGTATTTTTGACACAATCTATTGCTATTAAAAAGGTTATAAATAATAAAAGCTCTAGACCTTGATTTGTGCCCATACTACATGCAAAAAATTGGCTGTGAATGCAATGGAAATCAATCCTTTCTTGGAATAATATTTTTAATAGACTATGTGTTTGTTTGAATCATTATTTGATACTTGAGGGTATCAAATTTTTATGGAAAATCAAAGAAACAAGAATCAAAAGGAGCAGAGAACTGTAACTGTATTGAGTATTTCAACAAGAGGCAAGATAAAGACTTATGCCTCAAGACTCTCTGGTCTAAACCACTGTCACATCTCACTCACTAGATAAAATATGCAATGTCTCCCTATTCCCAAAGAAGTAGGAACACAAGACCACAGACAAAAACAGTTTCACTAGGAGAGGTTTGCACAGAGAAAAGTTGTTCCAAAGAGAGGCTTGAATGACACAAAGAGAGATCCTTGGTGCTCGACAAATGGAAAGTGGGATGACATCGTAAAGATGTTAAGCTATGATAGAGAGAAAATAGTAAAATCAGAAAGAAGTTATGGCAGTCAGCAGGGAAGAGTGAATAAGTGCTCTCTGGGGATGTGCACCCCAAGCCCCTAGAAGTTAACAGGAGATTAAATTCATCCTTGTGTAACTGGAATATAGACTGAAGCCAAATAATTTTGCCCTTAGCTTCAGTGCTGTCAGGATTTGCACTTACTTCAATGCATCATAAGCATAACAATACATTTAGCCTTGGTGCTAAACTGCAGTCCACACAAAGAAATGTCATCCAGAATCAAACTTGATACTGAGCTACGCTAATTTATGACATGTGTAGACCCAAAATTTTCAGAATCAAACCTTAGGCTCAGAAGTAGTACAGGAATGCGTAATTTCTGTAAAGCAATTAAATTGATTGATTAAATTGCAAAATTTCTGCAATCTAAATCAAGCACTTACACGAGGAAGCTGGGCTCCTGACAGCACTGGGGGGAGGCTAAGTCCTTAATTCAGGTCCCCTCCACTCTGCAGGAAGCACCAACACTGAGGCTTGGTAGCCCCTCTGCCATGTCCTTGGAATGACCTTTGTCCAGGTAAAGAGGTAGCAGAGCACTGCACGGATCCTCAGGTTTTACTGAATGCTTTGCTTCTCCTCTAAAGATTAATTTCTTACTCTCACACAGTAAGGTTTAAGCATATTAATGAAGAGACCTACATAAGTTAACATGAACGGAGCTGCAGTCAGCTCCCAGTTACACAGTTCCAGTGTTAGATAGTTTGTGCACGCAACAAAGAACAGCTCTGGCACAAGTGTTTCATTGGATTTGCTTCCCTAAGGAGCAGATTCACTCTCCCTCTCTACTCCTCACAAACGGATGTAGTAATGAAATAAGCTATCACAGGCCAGAAAATGCAGATGTGCTGTTCTGCGTGCTATTGACACCCAACGCCACGTCCAGTGAGGATGGAGCCAGAAATGTCCACCACACCCAAACTATCTCTGAAGAATCAGACATGCATGCCCTTCCTCCACCAGATCAAAAAACTAAGAATTATTGATTTTATTAACTGCTTTCTCAGGTTTTTTTTCCTTCTTGTAATTTTTTCCAGGAATCACACTTGGGCTACTTCATGGTCCATCTTCTGTGTTGCACACTGCTCACCTTAGAGTACAGAAAAAAGCAATAATGATTGTGTGGAAAGGAATGCTAGAAGAATAATAGGAGAATAATTGATTTTCAATAAATAAAATAAAAAATTTCTTGAAGTACAAGTCCTGCCACTCCTCTTTGCTCCCTCTCCCTCCCTACCTACTTCCATCTCATGCACAAAAACTGTGCTTTGGATAAGTTACAAGGTTTTGCACAGAATGAAGAGCAGTTATTTTTACTGACAGTACTATATGAAGCCAGTAACTAGGAGTAACTGGGGCCAGGTCCATTGGGAAAAAGGTCAGTAGAATTCCATGTTATTTTTTTCTGTCAGCACTAAGCAGTCCACAGGGAGTCAAAATTTATCATTATACTGGACTCATGCTTGAACTTATCAACTTTTTCTTCCAGAAACTTTGGTCCATATATAAATATAGACTAAATATATTCTTACATGCTGAAATGTTTGGCTTTTGTTTTTGCCACAGGCATTCAAATATAGTTATAAAACAATGAACATGAGGAAGTATATATGGACATACCAGAAAGAGCGCTTAAGATATAAATCTACGGTGTAAGGAAAAAAAGTTTTCCATGTGTAACAGATTATGAACTGATTTTACTGACAAATTGTATTTAATAATTTGACATTTGCATGCAATATTATAAAAGTAAGATAATTAATCTAGATTAATCTAGTTTCTTTATAAAATAAAAATGATTTTTCAATCATATGATTCTGTCAAAACAGATTTTATGTAGACACATGGAACAAAAAAAAAGAAACCAATCAAAACTTTGTGTATAACTGCACATGGTCAAAAACCTACAAATTGCATAGAGGACTTCATTGCTAATAAAATAATGTGACAATAATGCTAGTTTGTGCTTCCCTTCCCACAGAAGAGCAACAGAGAACGCAAAATCTGAACTTTTGCCAAAACACCCAGAAAACCACTCAACAACCCTTTTCTGGGCTAGAGTTAATTTTCTTCACAGTGGCTGGTAGAGAGCTGTATTCTGGATTTGTGCTGAACACAGAGTTGATAACATGAAGATGTTTTTATCATTGCTGGGCAGGGCTTACACGGAGCCAAGGCCTTTTTGTACTGCCACGCTGGCAAGGGGGCTGGGGGTGCATGGCAGGCTGGGACGAGACACAGCCAGGACATGTGTCCCACACTGACCAAAGGGATATTCCAGACCATGTGAGACCATGTGGGAGAAAGAAATAGAAAGGGAGGGGCAGTACAATGATGGTGTTTGTCTTCCCAACTAAGCGCTGCATGGAATGGGGCCCTGCTCTCCTGGAGATGGCTGAACACCTGCCTGCCCATGGGAAGCACTGAATTAATTCCTTATTTTGCTTTGCTTGTGTGTATGGCTTTTTCTTTCCCTATTAAACTGTTTTTATCTCAACCCACGAGGTTTTGAACTTTTACCCTTCCAATTCTCTCCCCAGTCCCACTGGTGGGGGAGTGAGTGAGTGGCTGTGTGGGGCTTGGCTGGGGTTAAACCATGACAAATCCATACATTCCCATGGCATAAGGTAACCAGCTGTCCTGTGTACAACTTCCCCACAAATTCACTCTGTAATTCTATTTTTTTTCCCCAAAAAATGATAAAAACTTCAGCCTAGAGAAGAGGACACCAGGGGAGACCTCATTTTGGTTTTTACTGTCCTCACAAGGGGAGACAGGTACTCGTATCTTCACTCTTGTGACCAGCAACAGGACCTGAGGGAATGGCATGAAGCTCAGTCAAGAGAGGTTTAGGCTGGATAACAGGAAAATGTTCTTCACCTTTTCAGGTGAAGGTGAATGGGCACTGGAACAGGCTCCCCATGGAAGAGGTCACAGCACCAGCCTGACAGAGCACAAGAAGCATTTGGACAATGCTCTGAAGCACACGGTGTGACTCTTGGGGTGTCCTCTTCAGGGCCAGGAGCTGGACTCCATGAGCCTCATGGGAACCTTCAGACTCAACTTATTCTTTGACTGAGTATCTAGAAACACAGAAACTTAAGGACAGTTAATGCATCTTCTTCCATTTTAAAACCAAATCAATATCCACAAACTTTCTCAGGTTCTCAAGCACTTGCTCTAAGCCACGGGGCAGTCATGTACTTTTAGTTCGGCATCAGTCCAGCAAAGCACTTCCACATGCACTTAACTTTGAGCACATGAGCAGTCCCATGGATTTCAGTGGGACTTCTCACAAGTTTGATGTTAAGCGAGGGCAAAAGTGACTTACCTGGAGCAGTGCCATAAACTGGAAAGCCTGTACTGCTGAGACCGAATATTTTCAAGCATGAAGTGCCTGTCCTATATTGTAGGAATAGATACTTAAAGATAATGCTAATAATCACAAGAAATTCTGTTATTTCAGGTACTGGAAGGAATGGAAGAAATTTTTGGACAGAAAAGAAAACAAACATACATCCAAAGTGGTACAACAACCGCTATCAGGTGTTGCGTCCTTGTTTCTAGGACAACGAAAATAATATTATTGTGTTTCCACAGCAACACAAATGTATATGCCATGATGCAAAATACATTCACAGTATGCAAAGGAAAAAATTGTCATTTATATAATAACATAACAGATGAAAGATCCCTATCCAGCTCAAGGAGAGTTTTTCCTCCCAGTAACCTGCATAATAAAATCAATCTAGAATGTACATTTTTCAGTTTCTGTGCTGTACACTGATACAAATCTACTGTGCATCCATGAAGCAACCCATAATTTTTGGGGGGTTTTGAGCCCCATCAGTGCTTTACTTTGTATGGTTAATCAAGCACATTGGCCAGAAACTGTCTTCTTCCTCTGTTTCCAAATCTAGATTGGAAATGCTTTTCTGACCCATTTGTTATTTTTAATTTGATAAGTGTGGAACACCCTAGAATGGACACATACACAGCACTATGGGCAAAAAATGAAGCTTGAAACTGTAGGCACAGCGATGATTGACTGGGTCTTGGCTGTCAGACTCAGCCCTAGCTTCAGCACTGCTCAGGTTCAAATCAGGGCTGTGATTCACACACAAGCAACCAGCAAGGGGCAAGGGGTGCAGCACACACCAGGTTTTCCAAGAATCAACCCCTGTGGTGTGCAGTAGACTCAGTCCCAAGTTGGATTTGTTGATGTCGTTAGAACAACCTTACAGGGAAGATTTACCTGCACAAAGGCTATGTCACAAATATGCAGTAACTCCTAAACACACCATGTACACAAAGGTTCATATCCCATTTACTGCAGGAACCCGCATTTCTCTTCAGGATGACTCTGGCAGACATACAAAACCTTTATCCATTACCCATGAAAAACCACAACCAAAACTGTCACTCAACCCTTAGCAAATGTGCAGGTAACTGAAAGGTATGGAGATGAAAGAAGTGATTTTTCCCTACAAAACCATCTTTCTGATGGTGCATGATGACTCACTCTTGCTCTAAAATCTGTGAAGAAAAGGAGAAATTATTTTCATTACTACCAGGCTACCACAGTTGAACCTGTGCACTTACAGGATTTTATCAAATGTGAATAGGTTATAACTGAACCAAATTTATTTTTGCTTTCAAAAAGTCATAGCCAGCATCTTCTAGGAGTAAATTCCTCATAGCTCTGTTCCTGATTTTACTATGAAATGTCAGCCTCAGGTTACAGCAAAAACTGAAACAGAACTGTGGGACAATGTAGCGAAGGCTGGCTGGCTGAACTATTTGTGAAATATAATTATTTCATTTTTGATGAGAAAAGAATGATCAGGTCACAGATACAAGTATTTACAAGTGCAAACCATTATCCTAAGAACTCTAGGATTTAGCTAGGGAAAAATACATTTACTGGAATGAACACTGACAAGTAAAATATTTAATCCCTAAAGTTTTATTTCCCTCTAACATAAAATAATATTACTTTGAATGGTCCATAAATAACATTAATGGAGAGATTTTGAATGGTAAATCTCTAATGATATACGAGAGAGGACTTAAATAGGTTTAACTGGGTTCTTTCTCAAACTTGGCAACTGCATTACTAATGGTTTTAGGTTTTTTTTAAGCAACATTATAATCTGTTATCTTTTTGGATCAAATCCTAAAAAAGCTTTTTGTTCCAAATTTGCAAACCACCAGTGCAGAAGCAACTAGAGGAAAAGCATTTTTTAGGGCCCCTACCAAGGTCAGAGGAAACTTCTCCTGAGTGCTCTTTGGTCTGATGGGAGCTCTCTACAGATGCCAATGAATGGTTGTGCAAAGCTTCAACTGGGCTTCAACACAGAGTATGTAAAGTGAAGCTTTGTAGAAAAGTTCTGCCAACAGAGCTGGTACCCAAGCCCACATCTAGAGTCCAAGTGGGTTAAATGCTGCTTTTTTTAAAATTAGAGTCCCAATGCAGCGTTACTCAGAAATAGTGTGAGGTAGTCAAGGGTTATTGATCATGTTTTTGTAAGTTAAATAAGAGAAGCAGAAAGATGGAGAAGAGTTTGTCCAAATTAGCATAGGAATGCTTTCCTTCCCACCTTCAGCTGAGGCCCTTCTAGTCCTCAACCCTGTGCCTCTACTAACACTGGGACATAAACCACAGGTCAGAATTGAAGGTCATGTGAATTGTCAATATTCCCCCCACACGATAATTTTAAGCAAAATAAAAATTCCATCAATAGTGAGTCATCAACAGAAGTTCAGTCTAAACTCAGAAACAGGACTAAAACTGTGGCTGGAGTAGGAAACAGCCCAAATCACTGTCTTAGAAAATGTGCAATGAATTTATGTGGAAGAGACTTCAGCTGCACACATTCGCAGCAAAATTGTGCATTAATCTATAACCTTCTCTGGTTCACAGGCTGAACAATTTTGAATGCAATAGAATAAGAGTTAAATTTACTGAACTGATGATATGTGTGCCACAGCTTACTCCTCTGAAAATACAAAACTGTATCTAAAATGATTTAGACAAACAATTCCAAAAAAGCATGTTGAATATAAATAACAAATCAAAATCCCTCTAATTGGAAATCATCTAAGCATATACAAGAGGAGAACTGTTCAGGAGTATAATTACAGAGGGAAGTTTCTTTTTTATTTCTGTTTTGATATTTATTTTGATTTTGGTTGTGTGTCACAAAAAATATGAAACTTATTTAAATTTGATTTAGCATGCATTGCCTTGGTTAAAATGCCATACAGAGGATTTTACTACGTCAGCATTAAGATACCTTAATTTCAGCATTAGTAAGAAACACTATTTAAAAATACAATGAGATTTTAATCTGCTTTAATATTTCTGAACTATCTAGATGTTATGCTTTACAAATATTTCTACACCATGAATGCAAATTAAGAAAAAATATCCATGTGCAGAAATTCCACCTCTCTCCCTTCCTATATTTCCAGAGTAACTTTCTTCATCTGTATCAGCTTTCTACCTAAATACTTTTTTCCAAAAAGCTTCCTCAGTATGACTTCCTAAGTGGTGCATTAATCTCCTAAAATGACGTTTTCAGTGAGATACTGAAATAAAAGCATTTTTGACTACTTAAAATTATATTCAACTGATGTCCATGGTTTTAGTGCAAATAAGGGTGAGTATTATATTAAGAAAAACTTATGCTTTTGAAAATTCAAGGAAAGAGGTATATACATATAAAATTTAAACTGCACATTTACACAATCAGAATTTCTATACAAATTGAACTCCCAGCCAAGGTATTCTAAAAAAACAACAATAGTTAGCTCAAATGAGATCAAATTGTACTTTTACTTTCTCTACCTCAATCAACTTTTTTTTTATTTTTTATTCAAATTTTATTCAATATTTTTTATTTCTGTGTAATTAATCATCTTGATAAACTAAACTCTGTCATCAATGAAATCAACTCTAACAAAGTCAAAATATTACCCAGTGGAATTTTTTCTCCAGTTTTCTTGTACAAAAATTAGGAATTCATCCACTGAATAGACTTACCTGGGTACAAAGTCAGCAAGAAAAAATAATTCGAAGCCAGTGGCTGAACAGACTTTTTGCAAACAGGCAATCACTGCTATTTATTTTTTTCACATCATTTATCACAAATTAAATTTGCAAGGCTTGTTTTCCTCTAATGGCCATCGTAGAATAGAATACCTTCAGCATCACATTTTTGTCCTTTTATTTAAGTGCAGTATGGAAGGAAAACAATACTGAGGCTGAATTACATCCGTTAGTAATCACATAATTCCATATTCATATATGATCTTCACTACACAAGATTTCATCAGTGGCTGTGCTTCTTATAATGACAACAATTAGTTAGAGAGTTTTGACACCCTCCCAAAATCAAAAACCCCTTTCAAAAGCCAAATTAGATATATTGGAAATGATGCGTACTACAAATCTCTTATCAAAAAGAAAGAACTTTTTACATAAGTTTTCTTATAACTACCTGACCTACTTTTCACTTTGCTTTTCACTTTGCTTTTCACTTTTGTGTTTTCTGTGCTTTCACCAAAATTCTCCCATTGATCTTGCAGCACAGAATGATTGCTTTGCTTTCAGATAAGGAAAATAATTCAGTATTTTTACCAAATTTAGGTGTCTAAACCAAAAATTCAGGCACCTGTCCAGTTACTCAAAGAAAAAAAGTATGCAAAAGCCACTTAGGTAAAAGAGAGGGAATAATGTATGGTAACACTGAATAGAGTATTTGAGAAGGAATTAAAGAGAATGTACATCTTTTAGACAGGGTATGAAGAATACAGGCAGGAAAAGACAGCAGGAAGCACACTACACTGAATGAGAGACTCGTGGACCTACTGATAAAAAAGTCAAAAAAAGTCACCTGCCATATTTCTCCTTCAACTGAGGAAACTATGCATTCCATGTTTAAGGTCATCACTTTTGCTTCAAAGGACAATCTATTAAGCAAATATTGTCTCCTACTTAGAAGATCTTGTATTTTTTACTTACTCAAAATACATTAAGTTGCTAAAATTAATGTGTCCTAATATGGATGCTCATCTTCTGACATTTTCATCTTCAGTCTCTTTGGTGGAAAATATGGATATGCTGTTTGGCTATTCAAGGCAGTGGTCTTAATGCTAAGTACAATGCACTTATTTTTGTTACAGTTTTAATTAAAAATACTTCAACAGAAAGAAAGTATGAAAAAATATCTATACCCAAATGCTACCATTAAAGCCTTTTTGAACCACAGTAAGTTATTACCCCTCAGTTCCCCTGAATTACATTTGAAAGACTCCCTGCAATAATAATTGGTGTGATTGAAGCAGTTCCAAGCCATTTAGTAGAACAATTAATGTCTTGGATTTAACGCTGAGAAAAAGCAAACAAAAAAAACCCCAACAAAACCAAAAACAAATCAAAAAAAGCAACCAAAACCAAACAAATAAAACCTTAGTTTCATGTGTAATTTTTGATCAAATTTATAAGACATTGCTATAATCCTGATGTTAATACCTCTCTCTCTTGAAAGTCCCAATGAAGTAACTTCTCATGGAATAGAGAAAATTGTTCTGCCAGAGGAAAAATATCAGAATATACCTTTTTTTCTCCCAGTTCAAAGTCACAGTTCAGTGTTGCTGAAGGTTCAATTTTGCAACACCTTGAGCTTGATTCAGTTGGTGCCAAATTCCACGGAACTGTACCTCTTCCTTCAGTTAACTATTGGATCATATCCCATCACAAGGCAAACTATTCCCTATGATTAGCACTTGGGAAACACAGCACTCTGAGAGTCACAAAACAGTTGTAGAAAGTATTGAAATGCTTTCAAGATGTGAGAAGTAAAATTTAAAAATAAAGCTTCAAGTGGGACAAAGTTACTTTTAATCAAATACATCGCGCAGATAAAACCTTATTTTTATGCATTTGTTTTGTTTAATCAGAAATACTGATCTGGTATTCCAGAAGATTAAAGTTTCCTTACATCTAACTATGGCAATAAATCATCTGTATTTTTAACACATTTAAAAGTGTTGAGTTCCCTGTGCCTCGGTCACACAAGTTCAGAATTTTCCTACATTTAAATTAAGATCTTTGTCATTTCCAGATTCTTCAGGAATCTTTTCTCATAGGTCAGATTAAGATGCTTCTAGTGTGCCAGAATCATCATCTTTTTCTATTTGTTTGTTTAAATGAGGATTCCTGTAGGAATTCTGTGAAATGTCAGCATAAAAATGCTGAAATACTTTATTTCTGTCCTTTGACTGGAGTAGGGCAGCTTGAAAATTCCTAAATTCAACCGCAGCTAGCACTTCTCATCCTACAGGGATTCCTGCAGTTCCTGTATTCCTGCTTTCACTTCATTTTTAAGATGTTACAGATACCTTTTTATGAACTGATATATCTTCACAACTACTTTACAGGCATTTTGTACTTCAGAATATTTTGCAGACTGAGTCTTTCATTCAAGCTAAGAAGTTCGTCACATCTCCTCTCATATCTCTTTGTTTAGTTTCCCAAACATATTTTTGAACTATTCAACTGGGGAAAAAACCAAACACCACACCTCACACAGAGTGTGACCTAACTCATACCATATAGACCATTGAGAGTGATACCAAAAACCCCAATATAAATTCAATTAGACAAAAATGGACTCTCTTCATACACTTAGATGCAGTAACTCTGTTTTTCCAAGGCTCGCCTGTTAGCTGATGCTTGAAATCATACTTTGCTGCTGCGTTGTCTTTCAAGACATCCTCCTTTACTTGCTCCCCTCTCCCTCTGTTTTCACTCCTCTGCCAGCCTATGAAGCACACTGTAATTACTGGTATTTTCTGAGTGTGCTGCTGAAGCAAAGCCTGGAGCCCACACTGTGTGGGAGAAGCAGGGCTGATAATCCCAAACTGAGGGAGCCACATTCAATGGAAGTGGCCTGCTCGACCTGCTGATTTTTGATACTGGTCCCAAATATCAAATATTACAGCACAAATGGTGTACTTTACTCCAAATAACAACTCTTCCTCCTGACTCAGATCTGAGGACTTCACATCTGGTCTTAAACAGTGATAAAAAGAAAAAAGAATGAAGAAAAGGTGAAAGAAAAGAGGCAAAACGTG
This sequence comes from Cinclus cinclus, assembly GCF_963662255.1. Classification (NCBI taxonomy): domain Eukaryota; kingdom Metazoa; phylum Chordata; class Aves; order Passeriformes; family Cinclidae; genus Cinclus; species Cinclus cinclus. The sequence continues at coordinate 50,460,474 of NC_085050.1, forward strand.
GAAGCCAGGGAAAGAAAGAAGGAAAGAGGAAAACAAAAATAAATAAGAAAAGGAAAAAAGGAAAAAAAATAAAAGGGAAAAAGGAAGAAAGGAAAACAATAGAAAACAAAGTGTGTGGGGGGACGGGGCATGTTAGGGGAAGGAGAGGTTCACAGCTCTGTGTGCCAGTCTGCAGCAGTTTTGAATTTGGACTCAGAGTCACAGATGCTCCAGGAGCTTTTCTCTCCCTGTTTAATCACCACACCTCAGATAATCACTTGCATTTAAGGGAATGAATCTTCCTTTGTGAAGCTACAAGAAACTTTCCAATTACACCAACAGGATCCTGGTCAGCACCTTTATGAGGATAACTACTAGAATTGCTAAAAACATGCTAAATTTTATCTCGAAATGAAAGTACTCTAAATTAAGGTACTTTTGCTGCCTTGCAAAAGACTTGCTCAAACTTGTGTAAATCAACCCAGTCCTTGGCTCACACAATTTTAATAAGACCCATGTGCATTAAACCAGATTATATGACACATGTTAAGGTTCATGTTCGATATCAAATTAAGAATACGGATGATTTATGGAAAAGAGTTCACCTCCCTTTCCCCCACGTGAGGTTTACAGACTAATCTTCAATCAGATCTTCCAACACTTTCTGCATTTAGGCCTTTCCCACTTGAAACCTTCCATGTTATTTTTATTATCACAAGAGACTGATACCCAGCCTAGCATCTGTTATAATTCCCTTACCTTCTCTCCCTGGGAGAATGCATGAACCTAGCATATATCACTGTGATTACTGGATGCTGCTAAATTCCTGGAAAAAGAGCAGCATTGCTTTCCTTGTAGAAGGATTTGATTGCACTGTTACTCTATGCACTAATGTGCTGCTTGGCTATAAAGGGAATTGTTGAGTAATTTCTTTTATAAAAAATCCAACATACTAATAAAACAAGTTCCATAAAATAAATGAACACCTACCATTAGCTCTTACCCACAAGGATCAGCATGACAAATGTATTGATAGTGACAGACATTTGGCTGGAATAACTTTGGGAGGCAAAAATGTGAATTAATACCTCTCTCTCCAACAAGATGCTGTGCTTTAACACCTGCTATCAAAAGCAGACAGGTGATGCTATAGGTCATTCACCCCCTCTTGTCATTTCCACTGACAGAGAAGCTTCACAGATCACCAGGGACACTAACAAAATTACCTCCTCAGATTGAAACACAAATTCCCTACTTCACCAGATAACCCTTGGATTTTCATTTCTACTCTTTCCAGGCAATCAGTGCCATGCTTTGAAGTGCACTTGGTTGCTGTGACCCTAAAAACTCATTTCCATTTGCTCTTTTTTTTTTTTTTACTATAACAGGAATCTAATTCCTGGTTGCCGACATTTGGGGCTTCCTACTCACAGCCCTGGCCCCTTTGCCACCCACTTACTTCTTATTTTTGCAATGTTTTCCCCAGTGCTTTTTTTTTTATTTATTTATTTTTAAGAAATATCTCTGTAGGTATTTAGTCAATACTGTATTGAAATCTGATTTTGTTTTTATAACATATGCATATTTTTTTCCTACTGCGTACCATCTTTCTTCAGAAGGGAAACTCACCTGGTGAGGACCACGATGCAAAAATTCCCTTCTTCTTTAGAATATGGTGTAAATGGGTACAGTCAGGTATGTTGCAAACTCCTATAGGCAATGATGCTTTTCAGAGAAAAAGTTTCAAAACAGCAAATACTTCTGAATATAATGCAGATGTATTCATGTTTATATGCGATCTCACGTGATTAATTTGAATCAATGCATAGATCTGGAATTAATTAACTGTGTGCTGTTACTTTCAACAGACCCTGTCCTCAGCAACAGACAGAAATCTCTAGTTCTACTTGTGGTCTGAATTATTACAGGCCAAAAAATATGTCCCTGCAAGATTTACTGCCTGAATAGCCTGGCTGCACTGAAACCTTGGTATTTACACAGGATTTCAGTATATACATATCACAAGGCTCATATCCCTCTTTTACAGATGGCTCTTCCAAAATAATCTGACAAGGGTTAAGTTCCTTGCATGCTGAGACCACTTGCTGTCCTGTAGGCAAATATACTTTTATTACTTTCCTCTACCGTGTACATAGGATTTCTCTGCAAAGATGATATATTCATGGGATCACAGATTACCTTTCTGTGCTGCATTTTGCTGTACTTCAAGCAATGGGAACACGCTGAATAACAAAGGTGAACAGACTAACCAAATTACTATTAAATAAAAACTCAAATTACTTGACAAAAAACACATAGAAAAACCTAGTGAAAATGCTGTGACAGCAAAAGACCTTTATCTATGTATATATACATAAACTGCTTCTTTCCACAATGTGCCTCGGAGATTTGTGTCTTCTGTTCATTATCGTAGAATGAATTGGTCACAGACTGATTATGTAGAAATTGTTTACTCCATAAGATAGCAGCAGTGTTTCAATCTATGGCACTACTTAAGTGGAATCCTGAACCTTTAGGTTTATCTACTCTACAGCGTGTATAGATTCATTGGCTTAAGAAAAGTTAGGAACAGCCCAACAACCTTTTAGGAACATTCATTTTGTGAGTTTTGCTCGCATATCTCCATTAAAAGCAGATACACAATTAAATACCTTTTCTGGTCCCGACTTTCATTTGACAGACAAAGCCATTTTAGAACAATGGTCTGTTAGTGATAGCAAATTTATTCTAAATGCTTTATTGATAAGACCTTAAACAGCGTAGACTGTGCATATAACAGGCAATATATCCAAAGAATTACACATGACATTTTATCTGTTCACAGAATGCTGTGCACATTTCTTTAAACTATCTCTGAGAATCTAGTTGTCATCATCCAACTATTTTTCAAAATCTTATTTTAATGAAACACATTTAGAATCTGGTTTAAATGAAACACATTTTACCTTCTCATACACTGAAATGAAGTAAGAGTTTGCCATACTGCCTGCCCCCTTTTAAGGAATCAAAGGCACAAGACAGTTTCATCACAAAAACAGTAGAACCACTGGCAATTTCAGTTGTCTGTCTCATCCCTCTTTCATTTCCTCTGTCTGACAGCAGGCCACCTGATATGCCCCCAGAAGAAAAATAAAGGTAAACTGTTTTCATTCTTAGAGGTCAAGACTTGATTTTGCCCTCAATCCTATGAACTAAGCTTTCAAAGCCTGGTCAACCAGCTGAAGTTTGCCTTTTGCACTGATGTCCTTCTAGCAAGCAGGGTAACTGTAGGAATTTAAAAAATTTAAAGCATAGTCGCAGCTATGATGAAGCCATCTGTATCCTTCTATCATGATTTAGGAATGGTATTCCCCAGTTCAGTGCTGCCACTGAAACACTTCCTCCTGCAGTGGGCTGGAAAGGAGAATTGGGGGCACAAAAGGTAAAGAGGACAGGTTGAGATAAGACCGATTTAGTGGAAACAGCAATGAAATAAGAAAGTGTTCAGTGGCACCAGCAGTGTTAATAATAAAGTGTTCAAGAGAGAGAAGTGATCCACATGGTATTTGCTCACCACACAGAGCCCTACAATACCCAATTGCTCACTCACCACCAAATGAGTGGAAGGGCACCTTTTCCCCACCCCCAGAAAATAACATTAGGAGTTATGGAACAACCCCCATGTCCTAACCATGCCCCCTCCTGACTAATGCAAAAATTAACACTGTTCTGGCCAGAACCAGGACACCTTCCGAGCCTGTCAGCCGTAGAAGAGCTGCTGACCACATCTCCTTGATGAAAGCTGTGATGGGGAGGAAGGTGGCTGTCCTTGTCATTTAGGGACCTCACACTTACAATCTCAACCCACACACAAACGCAAGAAAGACAAGCATGACATCGGACTCTAACTCTGCAAATGCTTTACCACTTGTCTAACTAAGCAAAAGCAACTCAAGTTTTAGCAGAGCATTGCAGGTTACAGTAAAAATGTGATCACAATCCACCTACAAGTAGCATGCAGAGGACCAAGCCTGCCACAGTGTGAACAGCATGCAGCCTCTTAATTTCTCCCAGCTTATACCCAAAATAGAGACATGACTTGGAGGACACACATTGTCTCTCCCTTTAGAGAGCCTGATTAACCTGAAATTCAGTAGCAATAGCGTATTTGAAACTTTCTTGTTCCTGAATAGGAGTAAATCTCCTTCCTGTCCAAGTTGCAATTTATTACATGTGAAGAGGAGAAAACTATATGCAAAAATAGCAAGAGGATTTCAAAGATATAAATAATGGAAATTTTTCCAAAAAAGCTTAATATCAGACATAGATTTTTTGTAAACACTCTTCTAAAAAGCTATTTACAAACACTTTGTAAAATCCCCACTGCCGTGGGGACACCATTCAATACCCACAATGTTTAAATCTATTAAAAGATAAAACTTAATTAAAAAATAAAATGTAAAAATATACAAGAATGACAAATATGAACTTTACAGAATTCAATAAGATATATTTCACATTGCTCAGACAAGACCTGAAATAAGAGTACATAATATTATTATTAATTTCAATGGAAACAAGATCAGACACACATGCAGCATTTTTATAGATCCCACCCTCTGCAGAAATTTCCCAGAAAATTATTTCCTTCCAAGGCAGAAAACAATCTTTGGTAAACTGTAAACAGAATGTGTCAGTTTGGGACAGTTCTCTGGTATAATCTTTGTCTCCAGGCTCTAAATAGAAAAGGTGGGTAGATCTAATTGATAAAGGTCATTCTATTCATTATACCCATACTTTAAAATACGAACCTATTAATTTTTACATCAAGAATATTACAGTTCCACCCAACTTTCATTTTAAAGTCTTCAGTTTCCCTTATTGCAGGTCTAGAGGACCTAATCAAACTCCAGGAAAGAAAGTTATCAAATGATTCCTGCAAAGATTTTTTTTTTTAAAAAAAAACCAAACCCAAACATCCAAAAGCTCACTGCTGAACACACCAAATGAACTAAATAATGGGAAACACATTCACAAGGTCCTTTAATGGTAAGCCTATCCAATTTGTGATTTAAGAGGTCAAACCATTGGTTATTTTTGCATTCCTGGTAATTTAAGAAGAAACAGGCTGGGAAATGTGTACTCGCAGGCCTTATAAAACTGCCGGCCTTATTTTGAATAATGGACATCCATTGTAAAAAGCTCACTGGTGGAAAAGCCCCCCTCCATGTTTCCACGCTTTGACTGGAGAGCCCGCTACCCATGAGGCTCACAAGGAAGATGGAGTGTTTAAAGAGACAAAAGAAGGCAGCCACAAAAAATCCTGCCACCCATGTGTCCGGAAAATATGAATTGCTCCAAGAGTTGGGACAACAAGAACTGCTGACACCAGATGGTAACACTCCCTGCAAGAGTACCACACCACGATCTCGTGCTGGGAATGAGGGTTTTTCTCAAGGGCCTGAGGCTAAATCTTGTAATTGGGCAAGCTAGACGAAGGAAAGGATGAGATGGAAAGACATCTACAGCTCTTAGCTGGGGCAGCCCCAAAGACTCCCACCCCCGTTGCACCAGCACAGGCTCCAGTCAGCCCACCCACAGAAATCATCAGCTTGGTCTTACCTGGGCTTATGATCATTTTATAAGAATTGAGGGCTGTTACATTGATGTCAGTGGAATACTACCTTCTATGTGAAGAAAAAAGAAAAAACAACACAAACAAATTGAAGCAAATAACAACACATCTACACAATAAATTAAAATTTTAAAGTGTATGAAAAACTTGATTTTTTTTCCTACTCAAGGTGGACTACAAAAATAACTCATACAAAAGACAAGCCTGCATGCTAAATTCTAAAAAGGTAGCTGCAGACGTAAAAAAAATCTTGCATATACCACTGTGCAGTTCTTAGGGAGTGGAAATGGACTGGGGAAACCAAGGAACAATTAACAGGTTTTGCTTACCTTTTTCACTGTCAGGCAACTGCTGACATTTAATGATTTCACGATTTGGTTATACAGCACTTCTGCTCAATGATTAGTGTTAGCTGGAACATTTCTAATTAAATTTCATTTACTCACAGCCAAATTGGGTGTTGCTCATTTGAGGTTTTCTGTTCCAGCACGAGTTGAATATAATACACTGGTGGTTAGGACGCTAACCTGAGGTGTGGACCAACAAATTTCAGTTTCATTCACTGCCTGTGTTCATCCAGCCCCAGAAGAAATAATCTGCCTGAAGGTAGCCAGAAGCAGCAGCAGGGGATGGAGCTATGTTCATCCTGTATCTACACACCTATATGTTTTTAGTCAGTTTCATTCTTCAAAAAATCATGCAAGTGGATTTTTTTTGTTTCTCCTTAAGTCATTTCCAGGACAAGTATCAGGACCATTTTTCTGTGATTCCAGAAGAAAAGGAGACTTACTTTTTATTCTTGCACACAGCACTAACCTGGCTTTGTTAAGCATCAGTGGGAAATACACTGAGCTCCACCAATTATTTCCAATTGCAAGGACATTGAGCAGGAAGCTGAGACCCACACTTAATATTCAGCAGTAAGCAGGGGTCAATGTCAATGCACCAGCTGCTCCAGGACAGGCTGAAGGAGAAGAATATTCCATGCCTGCTCAGTGGAGAGCTGGCCATCATTTTTGTGCTCTCATTACCCTGATCTGTTCCACTTCCTCTGACCCCACAAAAATTCACAGTCAAAGCCAGCGTGACTTTAGGTATGATAGCCTTCTGCAAGCTGTGTCTGCAGAAATTAAATTAGCAGCAATATATCCTTTGCCTCAAAGGACTGCTTGGAGTCTTCGTTAGTCAAGTTTGTAGAAGTTTAGAGATCACTGGATGGAGTTCTGCACAAGTGCAAGGCGTTACAACATTACACACTGCAAAACTTTGTAGAGCTACAATTTTTGTGGTAGCCTGGGGATTGTAATGGTCAGAATCAACTATGTCACTGCAGTTTTGGTTACTAAGTAAAATAAATAGATTAAGCTATTTGGTTTTAGCAAGGTACATATGTTTTACTAGGTCATTTTGTTCACCCTTTACTTGCTGTCTCTCTTTCTTCTGCTGTCCTCACACAGGATCAGAGCTTTTCAGGCTGGAAGGGACTTAGGGAGGTCATCCACCCAACCCATCCTGAGACACAAAGCAGGCCCAGGTCATTCATGCCACATCGCCCAAGTCTTCCTCGAACTAGGTCTCATCTAAGAATGGAGACCACACAGCATTGCTGGTCCAATGCTTGGCTGTCATAGGAAAAGTAATTTCTCTGTTTCAATTAGAAACCAGCCCTCTCCCAATTTATGCCCTCTGTCTCTCCTCCTCTTGCCTTGCACCTCCCTAAGGCAGCTGGTGGCATTTCCTTATAGCTTCTGAGTAGGCAGTGGCTGCTATGGGGTGCTCTGGGCTTCCTCTCTCCCAGGCTGAACAAACCCAGGTCCTTTTTTGTTGCCACTCAGGGCTCCTGCCTCACTGCCCCAACAATCCTGGTGGCCCTCAGCTGAACTTGCTCTAGTCTATTAACACCTTTCTGTCCTGAAGCCCAAAGCAGGACAGCGTACTCCAGATGTGGTCTAATGAGTACTAAGTAAAGTTTTCTCTTTCAATCTTCATCTCAAAAGCAATCTAACATTTTCAGCATCTATGGTCCCTAGATTCAAAGAGAAAATTGCAGAGATTAGCTGCAAAAATCCCCACTGAAACAGTTTAAAGTACTCCAGCCTTTTAATGAACTTAGCCCTGGAAACTGCTTTAAACTCAATAGGCTGAATTTCTGAAGATCACTTGGAGTGAAAAATTTATATGCACCATGCACCATGACAGCTGTGCCATGAGTGGCAGAGCCACTTTTACAGTGCACTTTCAACCATCTTTGCCAAGTTTACCAGCCAGAAGTGCCTCTGCCTCTCCTAATCCTTCAGCAGTGTTAATCAGTCACCATTTCTCATATCCTGTCTGCTTTATGGTTTTCCTCTGGGGCAAAGACTTCAACAACTGAGTTTGGGTTTGGACCTACAACCTGACATATGTTAAACATTACCAAATTTTCAGGTGCTGTGTGGTATAGGAACTATGCAAATAATTACTTTTTTTGGAAACATGACTAAAGTTATTTTAAATAAGATTTTGTTTCATTTCTCAGCATTTTGGACTATTTGCTTTCATTACACTTGTAATACATTTCTGGCAACTGCACTCAGCTTCCTGTATATGACAGAAAAACTATGAATGTCTTGATCATACAGAATGATTTATAAATATGTTAATTAGTACCATGGATCACTTATTTTAATCCTAAGGCTTAGCTGAGCTGTCTATTGGCACAGTGAAAAAACGGAACAAACATATCTGAAAATAGTAGTTATGTTATTTATTTAGATTTAATATAAGCTGAAATTAAAACCCTGTCTACTCCCTTGACACGATTTTTGGACTAATCTGGATGGGGCACAGTTGAGAATTCAAGAAAATGTACATACCTAACTGTGATTGATTTCAAATGGTGTTAGGTACCTTTTAAGGTTCAACCTGAGCCTTCTTTCTCAATACCTCAGAGAATCTTTTTAATTACATAGACCCATTTATAAAAGTAATTTAAAATGGCAAGGACAGAAAGGATTTGCAATAACATGTTGTCATGCTGATACGTCCACACAGCAGCCTCTTTCCCTTGCTGAATTACAAAAGCACATTAAAATTTCCTGCCATTTAAAAATAATCATTAAGAGGAATTAAGACAATATTCTTTCTATCCAGAGACTGTCTTTGTCTTGCCCCTGGCTTGTCTGGGCTTCAAGAGCAGTTTGTCTTCTCTGCCAGACTGCTGGGGTGTCAGCAGAGAAAATGTTTTTTAGGTCTGCTTTCATTATTTATGTCCAATATCTTCTCAAAAGATCACCCTCCTCAGGAGCTTGCCTGGCAGTTGAATCAATCATCTTAGCCAAAGCTAAAGGTGTCCTACCTTGAGGTATCCTTGAAAAAATCCTGTCTTGAAAACCTTAAATTAAATTTTAGAAAAACAGAATTAATTTTTGCAACTTTTTCTTGAGCAGACAGGATGGAAGGCAAGAAGTTAAGAAAAGGCTAGGAACTCCAACTCAAAAGTTTAGCAAAGACTCAACCTCTTTTGAAAGGATCTTTGAAGAGGAACACTTGGCAACATTAGGCAGAACAGCTTATTTTGTCTTCCTATGCAAAATGAAATAGAGGTGGAGGAAACTGGCTACTTAGCCTGTTTTCATGGTCCCTACTTTGTTTTTCTTCAGATTCTGCATATTTTCATCTCCTGAATCCTCAATACTTTTAGTATTTGAAGAAATCAATTTTTCTTTGACATGATAAATTTCATATATGTCTGATACTGAAATGTAGGTTTAAAAAATTTCCGTTTTTCCATGTGGTTAGTGTTCTGTGAGCAGAAATGGGCTATGGACAGCCTGTGTGAAAGTCAGGCACATCTAATTACTATTCTAACATTACACTAGGAGGGTCAAGAGAAAGATTCTTTTGTACCACTTGAAACTGCCTAATTTATTTCCTAAATGCTGGGAACTGATGATGAATTTTGATCATCAAAAAGCAATTTGGCATGCCACATAGTGTGGTCAATTGCTTTATTAGGGACACACCTGGAAAACACATTTTCCCATTAGATTTAACAAAAAAGAATAGAGGGTAATGCTTTATTTAACAGTAGTTTCATAGGCTGCATAATGTTTAAAATTTTAATGACATTTTCTAGAGCTACATGAAGGGAAAGTGTATTGAGAACTCTTTGTATTATCCTCCAAATAAAACTACTTTATCTAAGAGCATTACAAGTTTTTATTGAAGCTGTGAGTGGTAGCAAAGGCCTACAAACCTCCAAGAGCCAGTTATCTAATCTGGCATTTGTACAAACAGAGATTAGACTGTCAAGACAAAGAATGTGTCAATCATGATGCTGGAAATACAGCAAGTTTACTTTTTAATCCACTGCACATGGAACCTCTTCACAGTGTGTTTCATATCATTGCTTCTCATCCCAATTATCAAAAAATCTTTCCTTTCCCTATTCATTATAAGCATGAACAATATAAGCACAACTGCAGGTGGTTGCCAAAGAAGTTACTTAATTTTTTATATCAGTTCATAGTTCCAAAATTAATATTTTCTTTGGCTTGCCGCTGGCTTTTTATTTATGTTTTCCCGGACCATTTAAGATGGAGTAGTATAGAGTCACCTCCAGATAGCATGCAATGCTGATCTTAAACTACAATAGAAAAAAGAAAACCCTATCAATGATAATTAGGTTTGCCTTGTAAAGAGATTTAGGGGTTTGTTTTTGGTTTGGGTCCCGTCCTCCTTATCCCAAATCAGTTCTAGAAGCTCTTACGGTACCAGCTGGGTGTTAGATTCAGCTATATGTAAAGAAGCTAAAGCTAAAGAAAACTGCTTGACTGACAACTGTGAAGTGATTTGAAGGTGAGTAGAATTCATTTGTTTGCTTACATGGTGTGGGAAAAAAAATATTTATGATAAACATGTGGGAGTACAACATAAAACATTCTTCTGGGTCTCTCTGACTGGAAAATGTCCTGCTTTCGTTTTTAAATTCTGTAGTCTTATTAGACAGTCACTTATTTCAAAAATTATTAGCAACATCAACATATTACTATAATAATTCTGTGGCTTCTGGGAAACCATTGATTTTATTATTTCTAAAACACTTGGACCTCCAATTTAGCAACTTTGAATGCTTCAGCCATCTCTTAAACACCAATGTGGCATCAAAACTAACAAATCCCCTTTCACCCAAATTTCCTTTAAATAGGCCTAGTCATTGGATACTATTGATATAAATGTCGTCAGAGCAAATAAAACATTAGGTGAAACCAAAGCCAGAGCTGGAAAGAAGCGGGTGCAGCTATCCATAGCTTATATCAGACGCTCAAAAAATGTGGATAAGGTCCTTCGCTGCTGTGTGTGGACACAAAGAAAGCATCTCTTTCTGGTCATCACCAAAAATACTGTATTTAGTAATTAACCCTTTGCTTAGGTGACATTTCCTGATAAGGAAGTGTTAACGTCTCTCACATTAACACATACAATGAGCACCGATAAGTGATGGGCAAGGAGAGGGTTAAAATTAGTTTCTCTCTGCATATGGTTCCTGTCTCAGCTGTGAGATCAGTTACAGGTCCCTGGCCAAAGATAACAGCTAAAATATAACAGATGCTGGTACTTCCACAGCCGAGGTGAAGTATTTCCTTTCATCCTCACTAGTCACTGATAATGTCCCAATTCTCCATTCACTGGAAACGTCAAGGGCACGAGCAGGTTATTACAATGTGAAATGAATGGATTGTTTAAATTGAGCCCATGCCTGTGCATGGTGTGAAGTTTCTCCAGTCCTAAGGGATTAAAACTCAGTGGGGAAGAAAATGATGCAGTCACAAAGGCAATGGCTGGAGGCAGAAAGTTGAGGACCTTCTAATTGGGTACTGCTGGGGTAGAGAGGTCGGCTGTCCTCATCCAGGTTTTCCCGGCAGAGCCATCAGTGCAGGGCTGATGTGCAAATACTTGCTGAGGTTATCACTACTCAGTCTTGGCCTGTTGCTTCCTCAGCCCAGCCAAACCAAAAGTTCTGGAGGAAATATCTACCTTGCATGAACGTGAACAGTGCATGAGGAACTAAATTAGCTTCTCTGAATTCAGACTTTTCTAAATATTGTCAACATTTTATACCACGACCTAGAAGTGATTCGTTTTGGAGAATTTTGGCAGCCATTTGAATATGTCTTAATCTCTAGGGTTGTGGGTTTTTTTGTGGTTTAAACATAACCACCAAATATTGGCACATCTGAAACCTAGTCTACATATATAACATTTTCCAACTGGAGTTAATGACTTCAGGCATGTATTAGTCCAGCAGCTAATTATACTGGTACTCAAGTTGCTCTTCACCAGTATAGCTGAAATAACTTTGTAAGACACAGTACTGGCATCGGGGGAGTTAGGATATAGATAGCTACACAAATGTGGAGAGTGATGTTTTTGCTGCTTGCCTGCACAGATGTTTATATACAAGACCAGTGAGTTCTTCTTTTCCCCTCCTGTGAAAGGAACCAAATCAAAATTGGCAATATTGCTACACCGTTACAGGGAAAAAGAAAAAGGTGCAAGATGATCCATAGTAAAGGAGGATGAAATTGGTATGTTTATTTCTGTAGGAACAATATCCTGGGAAAATGTGGTTTCCAGTTATGCTCATGCATAAAGGTTCAGAGCGCAATCATACAGAACTGCAATGCCAGGAATCAAGATGACAGGAGAACACAGAGGTAAATAAAAAAATAACCAGTGGAATTTACTTAAAGAGAAAAGGGAGTCTATAAAGAAATGAATACAAAGAGTTTATGGTGTCTACTTTTCATGTATCAATCAAAGGGCACTTTCAGAAGAAATACACAAATTGTAGAACCTATATTTAAGCTCAACGTGTTTTTCACTCTGAAACCACCTTGCCAAAAATACACAGAGTTGCAGTGGTGAAGTGTACAATTCTATTCAATTTCTCAACACCATCTGGCCATAACTTTAGTACACATCTCAAATCCTGTTTTTGTAAGACATGCATCTTGATTGCTAACCCAAACTAACAGAAAAATTGTACATCCAGATGAACCAAACAAAATAATAAGACCACAAAAAATCACTTCAAATATGAAAGAACAAATAAGGAAAATCTTTAAATTCACTGTAATTAGGAAAATGGTATATCAAAAGTACTTTCCTGTTGGTAGGAGAGAGTTGTGTGAGCCTATAGGTCAGGGTGGATCCGTGTGGATACTCCTTGTCATTAGGATTGCCTGTGTGGCTGCCTACTTAGGAAACTGGCACACATAAACTAACATTGTCAGTGGAGAAATATTCATTCAGCCTTCAAACTCTTGCTGACAGAAGTATGTTTTTCTGAGTAATGGACACGTTTCTGCAAAAACTATCATCTTTCCCTGGGAAAATACTGACAGGCCACTAGAAAGCATTATCAAATTAAAATCTGTAAGTAAAACTATACTGGTAAAATATTATCTTTTGCTCATATATATGTAACTGCGCCTGTTTGCACTCTCATGGCAAATCTCACCAAGAAGAGGGGATGTAACTTGTAAATTCTGTAGTATGACCAAGAAACTCATTCCACAGAGGAGATGGAGAGCAAGAGACAGGCAAAGTACATTCATCCACTTGGAACAGGGCATTTTTTCAGAAAAGCCTATTAGCCAAAATATAAAATATCCTCAGTTTTGGTTTGGTATTTTCTCTTTTGGAAATAAAATGTCAACATTCATTTTCTGGACAGTCTGGATTACTTTTTATGGTTCTAGTCTGACAGTGTTGGAGGGCATGCTTTGTGAGCTGAAGAAAATTTTTATTCAGAAGAGTAAAATTTCACCTTTCTTTCAGGAAAAGGTTACCCTTTGAGTTACTCATTAAAAATCAATCCACATGGCAGGAAATCTGCCTGAAAACTTAGAATTTCTTAAAATCATTTCAAAATAGAAGGGGAAGGACAAGAAAGAAATACAGCAAACATTATTGCCAAAGGTTAAATAAAATATCAAAAGCAAATAAGGTCAGAAAGACGTGGTTTTTTTCCATCAATATTTAAGCCAGCATCTTGAAGAGAAGCTGTGTTTCTAAAGAAGTACTTTAAAAGAAAATCTCTGTTTGAACAGCTGTGCTGAGGTTTACCTGAATCTGTAGGGGGAACTAAGCTCTAAAACCCAAACTTGAGCTGCCTTTTAAAAGAATTGTAGCTAAGATGACCGATAACATAAAATATGACTTTATTTTATCCCTTACTGGAGCAAGGCAAAATAACAGTCTTACAACTGTAAAGATGCTGTTATATAAGAGACCATGTAAGTTGTTATGTGCCATATAAAATTACAGTGCTACCTACAGGATATTTTGTTGGTAGTATCCAGATATCAGAAAGGGAACAGTAATCAGTAATTGCTCAGTTACAATGGCATGGCACTCTGCTTTTTTACATACTGAGGAAAGCTGAGAAGGTTAGTCACCTGCAAATCCAGAGATGGCATTTGAAGCAGTGGGTATTTCAGAGTGGGAGAAACTGTGGGCCATCTTTTCAGCCACTCTGTTAAGAAATGTTGGCTACTGATTAAACACCTGCCAAATAATTATGAGAATACTGAATTTCATTACGTCCTTGTAAACACAAAACACAGCAATAACTAATGTTTTATCAATGGCAGTCACTGACAGAAAAACGCAGGGTCTTAAGCACAAAACATCCTTTCCATGTTCCCATTGACACCTCCTCTTTTCCCTATGAGTGCCAGATTATTAGCATTTGGATCTCACAGTTCCATTAGGCTCACTGAGCAGTTTCAAAAGTGCTCCTTGCTACCTTATGTAAATATCAAGTAAAATCATCTCTTTTCAAAACCTGGGAGAGCAACTGTAGGTCTTCTAAATTTATTTTTGATTGAAGTCTCTTATAGCAGACAGAGATGAACTGACTTCCCTTCTTTTTTTCTTTTTTTTTTTTTTAATGCAACATGTGTTAAAAGTATTATTTCATAAAATACATGTTTATTATGCAGTTATCTCAGCCCGAAGGCTTATGGCTTTCCAGTATGTATAAAACAGTACATAACTATAATCCATAGAGACTCTGGGTTTATTTAAGTCTCTTGACTCTCAGCAAAAATACCAAAATAGCATAAGTAAATAGAAGGCTGTCTGAATGTAATAATCTTAAAAATAAACAAACACATCTCACAAGTAAGCACAGATCAGCAATATTGTCTAGTTTAAGTTCCAACGCTTACTGTCTCCATCCAGAAACTGGTAAGAATTATTCACATAGTTGTAAACTTACTAGTTTCAACCATGCTTTCCAAATAAATCATGTAACCATATAAAGATATTTTAATAGCCAGATGTACTTTGGTTCCTCAATCATCTGAGGTAGTAAGAAACATCTGGCAAGGAACCTGTCCAGAGAAGTACAATTTGCCTCCCCATAACAAACATACATACACATACACACAAGAAGATACCTTCCAGCCTCGAATACACAAGTCTATCTCTAAATATTACATCTGCTCATGTTTAATGGTTCTCTGTGGTTCAATATTTAACTATTTTAGCATTTAGTCATATAGACAAGTGCATGTGCTTTTGTATTCAGCAAACTACCACTAGGAATAAATGATAAAGAGTAATATTCTGTACTGATTTTATCTCAACAAAACACTCGGTCAAGGAACCAAAACAGATGTCAGCTTCTGAATCTCAAGAGATGGATATAAGGGGAACCTTCTGCAAAAGCCAAATAGGTTTTCACACTTAACATGTGTACAAGGAGTTTCAGTGTTCCCTTTGCTGAAGCTGATACACACACAAAGTTAAGGGCTGTTTTTGCAAGAATAAATCTATTGCATCCAGTTTGAGTTCTCTGGGCAAACCATTAATGTTTTCCCGTGAAACTGAGAATGTAACTCAAAAAAAAAAAAGGAAAGTTTTTGGAAAATCTGACAGTCTTTTGAATAGGGATTTGTCAGCTTGAAAAACACTATATCACTTCATCATGGATGAAAAAAGAAAAAAAAAAGAGAGATATCACTGATATCTAATGAATCCAGACAAATTTTCAACAATGTAGCAAACAATTCCATTCTTTTTCAGAAAATCATTATTGGGTCTTGCACATTAGCAGTATCACAATGGCATCAGCAAGCAAAGGCATTATTATATTTGTGGCTGAAAACTGTTTCTAGTCACACAGCTGACTTCAGATTTGTGGGTTTGTTGCTGTAAGAGATAATTTACCTAGTGGTTATTTATTTACAGGAATTTTTATTTTGTTTATTTGAAGTGCGATAGGATGTTTTCTGGGTTGTGGTTTTTTTGTTGTTGTTATTTTGTTTTTTGTTGTTGTTTGTTTTTTTTGTTTGGTTTTTTGGTTTTTTTTCAGAAAGGATCAATACACTTGCAGTATTTCTTTTATTTGCATTACATTACACAGATGCAACTCTGTAGAGACACTTATTAAAATGTTTTCCAGAGAATAGGCAGTATGATATTTGGTTTATTGCTAAGCTGATAGTTGCAGGCCGCTACTAAGAATACCAGATACACAGTGGAAATAAGTTCTTTTAATTTTTCAATTGAATTTTTTTCTGTTCCTGAGACTTAATAGACTGACATTCCCTGTTCCAATGCTCTGTTAAAAGGCTGAAAGCAAAGACTGTGCCCCTTAATAAACACTTAAGTACTAAATTGTATAGTATGATGACTTGACCAGGTGAATGAAAAGCTACACTGCAAATCTAATTTTTAAAGTATCAGATAAGTTAAACCATGAGATTGAAGCCAAGTGGTATTTGCTTGTAATTTTATAGTTCAAGTAATAATAATAAAGACTTTTTCTTACTGCACAGAAAACTAAACTAAGCTCTTCTAAAAATTTTGCATATTTTTCCTCCATTCAACTAGTATTTACTATCATTGCCAGTGGATATCCAAATTTAAAATCACCATGAAAATCAACTCAAGGAGATAACCAATGTCAGTAAGGGTAAAATTTCAATAACACAATTGAAGCAGATCACATGTAATGTTTAGGTGACTGCAAAAATGAAAATGCAATATGCTCTACTTGAGCACAGTTCTTATCCAAAAATCAGAAAGAACTTTCCCAAATCAGTAAGTCATAATCTCACAGATGGTAATATAGTCCCTGTATCTCTTCAGCCAAGCTTATGAACATGTTTGAGACAGCTAGCACACTTCATCTTATCTGATAAGGTGATTCCTTTCCTACACAGGAAAAAAAGCACAGAAAATGTAATCCACTAGACTTCACTGAAGCATTTGATATGTGACCATATGGGAAGTTGTTAATTCAGCTGCTAAAAGTGGAGATTAGCACCACAACTATAAAAGAGACAGTGAACTTGGCTACTAATTGTCAGGAAGTACTGAAATTATAAGGCTAAAAAGAGGTTGCCAGTGTAATTCCTCAGCAGTTCAATCTTGGAGACAACTCTTCTCATTTAGTGACATTTTCACAAATAGAAATAATTTGCTAGTGAGTCTGCCAATTACATAAGTGTGGTGGAGGACTGGAATATCCCATGAGAAAAAAAAAACAAACAGTGATCTTAGGGATAGGCATGATACTAAAAGAATTAAAAGTTTAAAAAAAAATCAGAAAACCAGGAACAGGATTACTAGATTTCTCTTGGACAGCTCTACCAATGGAAATGGCAGAGGACAGAATGATATGGCTACATTTTCCAAAGACAGTGGGACTCTCACATGTTTATGCCATCTAACTCTGGATGTACCTTGTCGATTTTCCAGCAGGGACAAATATTTGTGTTTCTGTCTAAGACACTGGCAATGCCTCTTTTGGAAGACTATGTACACTTTTGGTCAGCCAAGCTCATAAGAAATTTATTTAAACCAGAATAGAGCTACCAGAACAAATAAGAAAGCTAGAATGTTAAAAAACAAGGCAGCTTATTTGGCCTCTTAAAAAGAAATAGTTTAGAGGGACTTCAGTTTTCCTCTGCAAGCAGTCAGAGTGATTAACACTAGCAGGGGAGAAAAGCTTTCCAGGATCCTCTTGCCACAGGCAAATACAAGAGAAAACATCCCTCTCCCGGTGTATATTCCTCTCACTCCGTGTGAACTCCTCCAGTTCCAGCAGTCCTGAGGCTGGGGCTGTGCTGGCACACCCAGCCAAAACAGCTGGATGGGTGCAATGAGGGCCTCATCTATCCACATCACCTGCAGGCTGCTGAGAACAGCTTTTCAAAGAAAATTGGAGAAAAACATGCATTCAGAGATCCTCTGCAGACCAGGCTCCTGAAGAGGCTGGTTCCTTGTACCTCATGACTACCTGTGTCTTTGTATTTATGCAGGCAGTGATGTCCCATGGACTGGGACATCTTTTACTAGATCAGGTTGCTCAGAGCCCCATCCAACCTGATCTTGAACACTTCCAAGAACATGGCACTCACAGCTTCTCTGGACCTGTTCCAATGTTTCACCATCGTCACCATAAAAGAAAATTGACTATTCAGTCATGGCCCAGGTAAAAACTGGTAATTTTTTACCCTTTTTTACCATTTTTACCATTGCCAAATAATATCCTGCTGAGAAGAAAATTGTGCACCTTCAGGAAGCCTACTGGTATTTCCTCATGTTCTCTTAGTCTTTTTCATATCCAGCTAGCATGGGTAGGGTCAAACCCACAAATCAGGCCTTCTTTCATCACTTTTCTGTCATTCCAGATGTTTGGCTCAGGGTGGGGTTTCCTGTCAAGTCATAAGAAAATGTAAGATTTTTTCCTTTTTTTGACCATCACATTCTATCCTCTTCCACTTCAGTCATACTGTATCCATCTAGCCCAAATACATGGAATTAGGTTTCTCAGTCCTGTGTCATACAATACTTTGCTTAGATGGTTGCTAGTTTAGATGCCCAAAGAGATGGAGAAGCTGTTCAAAACCATATATTGTTTTGCTATAAAGCATCTGACCAAACTGTTAGACTTTTTTTTTCCTTTATTTTAAAAACAGAACCACAACTACAAAAAATTATTTCTTGAGATTTTGCCCAAATGAACAAATACATGGTTTCAGTATAAACACTGACAGTTTAAGCAGTCACAAGAAGAAAGATTAAGTGAGTCAATGGGCACTTATTTCTAAATGAAGTTATTGGGGGATTTGAGGGATGCCAGTGCAGAATGATGGAAATACATGACTAAATAATGCACATTTTGAAGTCACAAATATGTTCATACATTTTCTTGGTTGTCAAAACTGAAGTGTGTTTTAACCCAGACAATATATATAAATTAACTTTAAAATAAAAATTCCTCCAGATTGCAGTGCCACAGAGATTAAGAGATTTTTAAACACTAGAAGTAAATTTGAATTACATTTAGATCTCTGGCTAATAAGGTATTCTAGCTGAGGTACTTAAAAATCTAAATACCACCTAGAGGGAAGCAAATACTGATTGGTAGTACTTACAAAAGCCCTGCAATTAAAATCTATTCACCTTTTGTTCCACATGCCCAGAACTAAGTTCAGGTTTTAGATTTAATTGCTGAAGAATACGAAGCTTACTTTACTGTAACACACTATGGCCTGAAAGATGAGAACAAGCACCAAAGTGGTCATCTCACCGAATGAAATCAACCCCAAATCCCACAGTATAATGGCTTTTAAAATGTTGGGTTAGATTTACTACTATTATAATTCACTACACTTAATCTAGGGTGCTTTGGGAGGAAAAAACAGCCATAAACCTCTCAGCTCACCTTGCTATAGAAATGCAAAGAGCTTGGTTTCACAACACTGAGCAATTGCAAGTCAACCATACCATGGTAAAGAATCCAGCCTGCCAGCCACACCTACAGCATGACAATGCCATGCTTAGGTGCGATTTATACCTTGACCAGGGGAAAAAATTTCTGCTGTTCCAGGAATTTTTATGTAACCATGCAATAAGGAAGATCACCAGAGAATATATTTAGTCATAGGCTAATTAAGATAGAAGAAATGATTGTATAATCATGCTCAGCTCACCCAATGATTTTGTGGAGCGTCTGGGTGTAATTAGGTTGGCTTCCTTTAGTCTGATCATATTGCCAGTGAAGTGGTTTCCCCATAACCTGAATTAATAGAGCTCTTTTGCCAGTTAATTGTTAAAATCCAGAATCAGAGTATCAAAACTTGGTAATTGGTCTATTTTTTTGCTCATTACACAACCCTATTATTGACAAAAGCATAAAAGTAAATGATGACAAAGTACCATGCCTTTATTATTTTCATTACTACTGAGCCCTGGAGCCCCATTGCTAGAGAGGACCCCACTGTGCAAGGCATTCTACAAACACAGTAAAAACGGCTCTGGACAGAAAGCAGAGCTCTGCAGAAAACCAGAGAGGGCTGTTAAACAATAATAATTTACATTGGGATGAAGCAGACCTAAAGAGCAAGGCGAGCTAAAGAAAAACAATGAAGAGTCTCTAGAAGGAGAGTTGCTCTACTTGGAGGAGAACAGGAGAGGTGGCGTAGGAGGAGATCAAGGGAAATGCAGAAGTAGACCTAGTCAGACTTGGAAACATTTCCAGTTTTGTCTATTACTCCTGATTTTTAGTTCTAGTGCTGTTTCGCTTCGATGAGGCAGAGAGTGGTCCCTGAATTTTTGGGTGAGCAGCCCTGCTCTGTGAGGGAGCCTGTAATGGCCTCTTCAGATCCATGAACCTTCCAGTAGGACACAGTAACCAGTGTGACTAATGCCAATCATATGCAATTCATTCTCTCTCTCGTCCTGCTGCCAGGGGAACAAGTGAGTGTGCAGGGAATGTTTTGTGTTAGCAACATTTGGGTTTTCCCACCCTTGCACACAATGTAGAAGACAAAGCCAGCTGAAGAAATGCATTTTATCTTTGCAGCAGAAATGCAGAGACTTAAGAGAGTTGTTTGTTCCCGTGAAAGTAAATTTAAAGTTCATGCCCTAACATAAGTACAAATGGCTAAAAATTCTGGGTTTGAACATGGCTTGTTTGTTTAATTGGGAGTCACTAGATTGTCTCACCCTCTATATTTCTGAGTCCCAGACCTACAGGGACATAACCATGGAAGACACGATTCAAGAAAAACAATGAAAAAATATTATTTTCTGGGTGCGCATGTGTGCAAATGATCTAACAAGACAAAAAAGATTTCTCATGGAGCCAGTAAAGAAAAGGTGTTATAGAAATGAAACCAGGGCTGCAGGCAGACCCTCAAAGCTGGCAGAAACATTGCTGATTTCTTTTAACAGATGAATAAACCTGGTGCATCAATAGGCAAATCCTATATTCTCAGCAACCCCTGCAGCAGTGCCAAGCACACAGTGATGACCCACGAGTCTTTCACCTTGCCTGTGGTAAGTGGCTCCCTCCCCTCAATTCCATGATGAGCAGAAGCAAAAATGACATCTGGACATAAGGGCACAGCAGGCATCCACGGGCTGTGCTGTTTTGCAGTGGTTCAGCAGGTGGGGATACTTGCTCAGGTAACATTTCCTTCACTGTGCAACTCTCTCTCTCCCAAATTCATTTTTAAATGGATTTGTAGCCGCCACATTGCTCCAGCCCTGATGGGCAAAGCAAAAAACATATGAAGAGAGGTACCAGTGACCCTTTTAATAAACCAGTTGATGCAGCTGAATACCTTGTCTTAGTCATTCTTTCATTTCCTGTTGCTTCCCTCTCACAGCCTGTTTTGATTTAAAGCTGTTCGTTCAGGCAGGAGTACTTCACATAGGTAACACAAAGTTTACAAGACACAAAATATGTGTGTGCATGCACACACACACACACACTTGCCCGTTATTCCCACACCATCCATATCTGTGGTCTAGACAAAGCTACAAAAGCCAGAAGTGGGGAGCAGGAAAGGGAAATAAAAGGTGAGGATTGCATCAGTGTCACCAGAGCCTAAGCTGGGAAAAAAACAGAGTGAAAACTTGCATGTTTCTCAGTGAGCTGGGATATGACCTTCCATCAACCCTGGTCCACACAGACCCAAAAGATATTAAATCACCTCTGTGGCAGGAGCACAGTAATCAAGCCCTTGGATCCCATAAGAATTCAGTTGATGCACTAATTTGCCTTTGAGCTGCAGAAGGACATACTTTGAACTACACAGTCTTCGTACAGTTGATGCTGTGCCACAAACAGCTGTGACAAATCTACACAAGAAAGACGGGGTGCTAGCAGGAGTAAAAAGGCTTCCAGAGAATGTTTCAAATTCAACAGAATCAACTGGCCCCCAGTTTCTCTGCTCCTTAAAAGTGGGACAGAGCAACAAGCCACACAGGAGATGGGATGGAGGGCATAATATTAGGGCATAATCACAAAACACTTTGACTACAACCTTGGTTATGAAGAATGAAGTTTAAAAATAAAATCACTTATTTTCTATTTATTTCTTTGATTTACCCTCCTGGAGAAATAAAATATGTAGTACAGTTTCCTAAACCACAAGACTTCACCACAGACCATATCATCTTTCTGTTGGTATCCAAACACAACAGGCATGGGATATACCCCTTCATCTCTTTGGGTGGTAAATTGTTACTCAGTCCATGGAAAATAAAAGGAGCAGATGCACAAAACAAAACCATGGTCCTCAGCTTTGCAGGTTGCAAGAGGCAGTCTCATCCCCTCAGCAGCACTGCTAACCCTATGGAGCAAACCCTCGCCATGAGGGTGTTGGTGTGAATGACTGACAACTGCACTGCGGTAAATACACATTAACACTTCTGGGTTGAAAGCAGCCAGGTTGACAAGAGCTCCATGGTAACAGATGAGTCAGCTTTGAATGGATGCTAATTGAAGGCAGCAGCATGGCTGGACATTTTGCACCAATGTGCTGGCCACCTGCTCCCAGGGTAGCAGGAATGCACAGGCATGGGCTGTGCATCTTGAGAGGAGAATAGTTTTCCAGATGCTAAATAAGTTAATGGGTGAACAACTAAGTGCATCTAAGGCACCTTTTAGCAGAATACAAACCAGAATATATACCACAGTGTAAATGCTGCTGCTGTAATAGAACGCCTAGTTTGTTATGTATGTATTAAGCAAGGAGGATAAGGCTTTCTTGAAACCAATCTAAAATCAAGCCAACTCATAGCCAAAATCTAGCCATTATTCTGAATTTGTCGTTTGCTTGGTTTTTAAAGGAACTTTAGGAACTGCATAATTTCAGTGTTTTAGCTGTTGTTCATTTAATGGCAGAAGGATTTGGACTAAATTCGACACAGTGTCTTACTGTCTTGTTCAGCCATTTGTGGCGAGAACGTTATTGGTGATAATTTAGACATGTTCCAGATGTGAGAGAAATGTTCACTCATTTCTAAGATTTTTGTGTTATGCCAAATACACACAAGTAGAATTCATACCAGACACTGCATAATTCATTGTTTTCCAGACCAAGAGGCAAGAAAAAAATGAAAGGAATCCAGCAGAGATACCACCATATATATTGCTAAAATAAAACATAGTCATTTATGAGACCCCCCCCCCCAGTCCCATAAAAAGACAAATGTAATCTCGATGCATGCACCTACTGTAAGATTACTATTTTCCCCTATGAATTAAATTATTATTTATACTGTGTTTGGTTAAGACATTGTCTTCTAAATTGCATTGTCTCTTTGATTTTATTACTTATTTGAGATTTGATCTAGTTCATCAGCACTTTTGTGCTCAAATAGTTTCATGCATACAGAAAGAGTAATATTATGAGCAAATAAAAACACAGTAGCACACATTTATCCTCACTGAGACAATCCCATTTAAACAAAGATAAGCATACTGAACCAAATTGTACAAAAAAGGGTACCTATTTTCATTAACTGAAATGTTTACAAAAATGTTATAACTACTAATTTCTTTGTTCACCTCACTTGCCATGCTGAATAAAATGCAATGCTTAAAAGTCACACCACAGAAGTTTTATAGAGCTTTGTAATTTTCTTCATATACAAATGACATTTAATATATATTTCAGTGATGCAGTTTCTACATAAAAAATTGAACTGTAGATTGCTCTCCCTAATTATTTCCTCTACGTCTCAGCAGAATGCTTTTTACATTCATCAGTCATGCACAGAAAAAAAGTTTCAGATCTGGAATATGTTCAAAATAATGATAATTTGAAATATCTGAGGAAGATAAACCCAAAGGAAACTAATTGCAGAACTTTTCACTTACTGTACATAGATTTTCCAAAATACTGTATTCAAAACTCAAATGAAAAATCAGTGATAGAGAGGGTAGGAGAAAAAATGGAAGGAGAAGGCTGTAGGTTTTCACTTAAGGGTAGGGGGTGGAGTTTTAGCTTTAATTTCTTTTACTTAAGGCTGGTAAGTTGAATTAACCAGGTAGGGTTTAAATACACAGGTAATTAATTTGACTAAAGCCACAGTTGCATACAGATGGTCATTTTGCTTGTTAATACTGAAAGACTTGCTCATGTGCTGAACTTAAGACCACATGAAATCCTATGTCAAGTTTGTTTTGCCTGTGGTGGTAATTTGTGAGTGACCTCTCCCTGTCCTTAACTCATGAGCCTTTTGTTATATTTTCTCTCCCCTGTCCACTTGAGGAGGGAAGAGAAAGAGAGTAGCTTTGTTGAGCACCTGGCATCCAGCCAGAGTTAACTCATCACAGGGGTTCTACAGAAAAGTTGGAAAGGAACTACTTACAAGGGGCGTGTAGTGGTAGGGCACAAAGGGTGAAAGGCTTTAAACTTAAAGAAAATAAATTTAGATTAGTAAATAAGATGAAATTCTTCACTTTGAGGGTGGTGAGATGCAGGAACAGAAGCTATGGATGCCCCATCCCTTGTTGGAAGTTTTCAAGACCAGGTTGGACCAGGCTTTGAGGAGCTGTCTAGTGAAACATGTCCATAGCCATGGCAGGGGTGTTAGAACTAGATGATCTTTTAAATCCCTTCCAACACAAATCATGATTCTCTAATACTAATGGCATTGTCAAGGGATTTATCACAAAGTGGCCTATTGTAATAAGGAGTAAATATTCTCATTACATGAATCTGATTAAATACATTAGTTCAGCATCTGACTATTTTTCCATTAAGGGGAGAAGAAGTGAAAGGTGTGCAGAAGTCAAAGCTACAGCAACATGCAAACATGCTTTTTTGGATATCTCAGGTATTACAAGAGGGGTACCCATAAAATCCCTGAAACAGCTGACAGCAGACAGCCTTTGCCCCACCCTCCTCTGCAAACATCCAGCATAGCATAAGGAAAATGTGTCATGGGCAAAGGTCTCCAGAAAACAGATTCAACTGGTTGGCATTCAGTGGGTTCACAGTTCCAACTTATTGCACCTGAATTAAAAATAAGTTTGAGGGGGGTTCCAGCTCTTCAACTCCTGGCCCCCAAAGAGCTGAAGTTGCCCTTCACAAGAAGTTGGTGGTTGCCCACTTGGTGTTTTAGTGGGAATGTCTACTTCCCAGATATTCTGATGCTGTTCTAAGGTAGCTCACCCAGGGAGACATTCCTTATCTCTTCCCTGCTTTCATAGACCTTCTCCAGAAGAAAATCTGAGATAATTCTCCTTGTTCCTTTCTGCCCAATATCAGCAGATATATAGCTACCTGTGTTTCTGTCACTATTTTTTCCAGTTTCTAAAATACTTTTTGTCTCTTTCTACAGCTTACTAGGCCATGTCCACACTTTTAAATTTATATTCTATTTGAAGCCTTATTAAATGTGAATCTGACAGAGAAATCTCAACTGATGAGTGCCTTTAAATTCAAGACCTTATTTTAGAATTGCTGTTCCACTAAAATGTAAAAAATCTGTCTCAAATTACATATAATTAAAAAAAAAGTTAATGCCCTGATTGCTAATTGCACAGATATAATCTGAATAGCAGTACTTACACCAGAACAAAACCAACACGCATCCTATCAGAATCCACTTGTGCAGACTGTATTCTTTCAACTGCTCATTTTCTTCCACTCCAGACACATTGAACTCATTGTTTTAATAATTAGTATTAAAAACCCTGAACTTTAAAAAAACACAATAAGCATACAAGTAACACAATCCACATAAAAGACAAAAAGTGTTTGTTCTTTCATTAGATTGACTTTTGCTTAGATGCATTAAAATACCACATCATAAAATGTATGTGAGGGAGACCATTTATTGCATGAACAATTAAAAAGTTTTCTCTTTCTTTATTTGTATAGGACTAGCTACCCCACAAACCACTTGGCCAAACAACCTGTTGGAGTACTTCCAGGATGCATTGAGACATCCACCAAAATATCAAAGGCTGTAATTACACTTTCATCATATGTTCCAACTCATCCAAGAATAGTCAAGTAACATTAAAGACAACAATCTCATCTGAAGCTAATTACTGACAACTAGCTCAATACTGCTTATAGAATTCATCATCTTTGATTTTATTCTTTAAACTATAGTCTCATCAGTTCCCATGTATCTCAAAGTATTTCTTGAAAGAGTTGTAATTTAGAGGCGATGAATTCCAGGTCCTGGGTTTCTCAAATCTTTATAACTTTACTGTTGTAATAGGTTCTTCGTAGTTGGTCCAAGTTTGATCATAACTGTAATGATGAAATAATTGGTTGAGGGAGAGGAAGGAAAAAAAAAATAAAAAAAGAAAGACTGCTGAGTTCATAAAAAATTGGCTGGGATTTTGTAACAGAAAAAAAAATCCAATAAAATACATTTTATGATTTCTCCTGCCATTGAAATTTTCAGCATATTTATTAATTTTATTCTTACTCACAAAACTTTGTTTTTTAAAAAGAAGCACTATTGCTCACATTGTAGAGATAGGGATATGAGGCACTTTGGAAAACTGCAGCAGAACAGGGACTTTTAGCCTGGTCTCCAAACTATCCAAATTGGTCTTCTAAATATTGAAAATCCTTTCCTATTGCTATTCTCAAACAGCAGCTGCAATAACTGCAGGTTGACCACATTCTGGCTGAAACTGTGCTGGAAACCAGATTGATTAAACCAGTGGGAACGTTGCTGAAGAGATTTCCCTAACCAACATGAAGAGATTTCCCTAACCAACATGGTCAGCTAATTTTCAGATTTTTCTCCTCAAGAGAGTTGGTGGACTATCTACTTCAAGAAGAAGTTCTTCTATAAATATTAATCAAATTTTCCATGAAATCAGTACTTTGTTCAAAATATAATGAAATGAAAAAAAAAAATCAGTAATACTAGAGTGCTTTTGTGAGCCTCACTTTCCCCCTTGGTGTTCCTTTGGCTAAAGAATTTTACTTTGGCGAAGCACACTTTTTGGACTAACTAGTGGAACAGGACTCATGGGGCCACTCTCCTCCCCCAGATGGAAGGAAATCTCAGCAGATCACAGACCTACTGTTGTCTTCTACAGAAAACACAAAGAGAAGGCACTCTAAGAAGCACTGGGTGGCAGCAAGACATGCTGAAGACAGTCTTGAAAAACTTTTGAAACTGGCAGTCCTTTAGTATTTGGTCTATCCCCTGCTAAACCAGTCTTTGTAACTGAGACATACCAAACACTGTGTTTTCCAAAACTTTTCATACCAGAAAACCTCCTGCACTGAGATGGGCCTCACATCCTTACACTTTCTTTTTATCTGAAGATATACGTGAGCTTTGCTAAACTGCATGGCATGAGGCTCCCTTTAAGGGACTAAATGGCAATACCAAGTCCTGCTTGGGATCCTAAATCAAAAATGAAATGGGGTGGGGGGATAAGACAGAATCTTAGCCTTGTTGGTGTGGATTCAGGATGACCCTGGAGGTCCCAGGGCCATAAGCTACTGGCAACCAGTGGCCAGTGACTAGCCAGGAGAGGGATGAGTCCCTGGGGGCTGGGTGAGACCAGCCAGGGATAACTAAGAGAGGAAAGAACAAGTGTCAAACATACGTCAAAACCACCATATAGAATAAATTCACATGCAATGTGGAACTACAAACCAGCCAAGAATGAGATAGGTGCAGGGTGAAGGGGGATGATTTCTCCCAAGGATGCACTTGGAATACTCAGGATGCAGACAACTCAGCAGAAATGACACTTCTGCCAAAATTGAAAATACTGACCTCCAGACCCAGAGTGGCAGTAGAAAGTATAACTCAAGAGAAAGTGGCACATAAAACTTAAATGAATCTATACATACAAGAAAATGTTTGTATGCCTCATTTTATCTGCATTTACTTTGATGTATAAGTGTCACTATTATTGTAACTGGACAAATAATAACCCTTTGACTGGACAATTAAGATATTAATTATACTAACAATAAATTCTTGTCTTTGAGTAGAAGGTGAGTTCTTTTTGCCTATTGTAAGATCTTGAATGTTACAAATTTGTGGGAATTTGAGGAATCTGTTCTGTAACTGGGATGCAACAATTTTCTAAGAGTATCATGCTCACTGGTTCATCAAATTCAGGTTAATTCTTCCCTGGGGAGGGAGCAGAAGTGTTTTGGAAGAGTCAGAGCATTTAATAGGCATCAGTTCAAAGAACATGATACTTACAGGACTATTGACATCAGCATTTTTTTCACCCTTACAGACTCAGAAGTGTTTCAAAAGTGATGGATTTCAAATCAATACAGAGCACCAACTCACACAGCACTCAAACCCCAGGCAGATGACACATATCACAGAGCACTATTAACATATGGTGCTCATAAACTATACTGCTGCCCACTCATACTTGGAGAGGTTTATGGTTATGTTCTACATGGAGTTATCTTGTCTAAAGCTATCACACAGATGGATCACAGCTATAAGATCTGCACCTAAGAAAAATCACCAGCCTCCTGGCCAGCTTCAGTTGTGATCAATGCTAAAGAATAATGCTGTTTCCAGCACGCTGAGCTACAGCTGAAAGGGCTCCATGAGTCACTCAAGGCTAGACTTGCATGGAAGTGTCACAGTCTGAAAGGGAGAGCCCCTACCCATGGCTTTTTGTTTTGTCTTTGCTTTGCTTGGGGCTGATCATCCATATTAGGCTTTCTGCCCTCCAAGTCCCCTTCAAGCAGGGTGGGTAGTCATCCCACACAGCACCTGTGAAGTTGTTTCAGCAAGAGAACCTGAACAGAACTAGCACCTCAAAACTGAGACCCTGCTTGCTAAGTCAAAGGAGGTGTGCCAGGATTTTACCCCACACATTAGCTACTGCCAATTAGAAAATCTCAAAGTGGTGCAATTATATGAATAATAATGATACATTGTATAAGTCAATAATAAAACCCTGAATTCATAAGTAGTTTTGTTGAATAAATGGAAAATCTGGATCAGTACTGAAAACGGATATTTAGCATAACTATGATTTTTGAAGCAGGAGTTCTAAACTTCCGAGGGAGTTTTTAAATTAAGACTCTATTAACTGAGAATAAAATTCTCTAGAAATTGCTCATTTTTTTTTCTTTTACCCTTTGTTTTATTGTTGGACTAAGGCACAGCAAATTTTGCCAAGAAAAGGGTAAGATCCTGTATAATATAGCTGCTCTAGGGATAGTAAGAGGTTATATAAATCCTCCCAGTGGAAGATATTTGTATCTTTTTGTGGAACTATAAACATAAAGCAAAAGGTATCGCTTAAGAGTTGCTATTTGCCCTATTGGTTCTTGTTCATCCTGTAAACTAAATGCAATAAAAGAAAAAATACTCTTTTCCATATTTAAGTCTTGTTTTTCCATCAGAGCTATTCAGAAACAGTTTGTTTTCCAGTTGGTGAATTCAGATTGAGGAAGTTTCTGTCTCTCCTTCCTATACTTGGCACAACTACTCCATTTTCAAAAAATACAGTATCATGTCAATGCCTTACACTTTAGTGCAAGGTAAAGAGCTGAACTTTGCCTGCTGAGGAAAATAAACAGTATGTTTTAGAAAATTACTAAAGGAAAACTTGAAATCATTTATGGAAGCCCTCAAGGAACTATCTTAAGATAGCAAATACAGTGAAGAAATTAAAAAACTTATTCCTAGTTTACTTGAGCCAGCAAATATTCTTTAAACATAACAAAAAATCTACATGATAAATTATTTAGTAGGATCTGCTGAGCCCTTACTACCAGGAAAAAAGGAAGTTATTTATTTATGTACTGATTTGTGGAACAGGATGGGTATTTTAGAGAGTGACTAAGGCCCTTTGCAATCAGACTTATTATTTCAGACCATCGTAAAAATCTATTAAGCCTCCATCTACATTTCCTTCTTCTGTGTGTGAGCAAAGCAAAAGTTAAAGTGAGTTAATTAGAATAAATTTATAGTACTTCATTAATAACCCATGTCAACCTGCAAAAAAGGCCAGATGTTAATCATGCAGTTCACTCTCCTGGGTTCTCCTGGTTATTTTTTACTGAGTAGATGTATTGATGAAAATTGAGAGTCTTTAGAGAAAGGAGAAAAATCTGCAAGAGTTATCCATCAAGCAGAACTGGGAGGAAAACAAAAATTTTTGCTACTTACAAGAATTCTACAGAAAACACATTTTCCTCCCTAGAGGCTAGAACACACACAACACTCCCTATTCATGAGACACACATATCAGAGCAAATTTAAAGGAAAATACCCCAAAATTCATCCTCATTGGCATACACAATTTGGTTTCCTAAGGCTATTTTTTAAAAATGCTGGTGATGATACCCAGCAGAAATATGCCTGTAAAATACAGTTCTATACTCAACCACCCAGGAAGACTTCTGGCCCTTGTGAGTTCTGCTTTACCCCTTTGTATCCCTTTATTTGGCTCCTACATCAATTCACATCACGTGCACAGTTAAGCCAAGTGAGAATTAGGGAGATTTTCACAAGGCACACTACTGGACACAGTATATTAATATATTTTTTAAAGCTGAAATGCCACACACCTTTCCCAGATATACCTTGAGGAGGGAAAATAATTTTTGATTCAATTAGTTGCAGAAACATCTTGCAACCTTTTTGCAACAATTTGTTACAACCTTTCATAAATCAGAACAATGTTGTTTAGCAGCCAATGAAAACATCTGTCAGAAGACAAAGAAATTAGTCCACACTCACATGCAAAGACGATTAAAATCAAATTCAGACATTAATAATTGATCCCAGGTGTCCCTCTATTCTTTGACCCATAGTTGTCAGTTGTCACTGTTGTAGTTAGACGGTTAGAAAGATTTTTCTTTTTTTCCATGGTGATTTGGCAAGGTTCTAACATCTTTTAACAGTCGAATCTAGGAATTCATGCAATAAATATCATTATTGTAGAAGCCACGACAATTAAAACCTTTTTCCAAGAATTTTAAATCATCTTAATCTGGAGCATTATAGACCATAAAAATAGCAACTGTTGGGGGGTAACATTGTCTGCACTTTTTCTTTGGAAATTTTGAAACAAACATTGGAGGTGGGTTGCAAGTCAGCAGTATATTTTGATCATTCAAATGTGCAGATGTGCAAATACTCAAGATGACTTTTTTTTTTCTTTTCACTAAACACAGGCACTTTAACAGCTGAAAAACATTAATGCCCAAGTTCACCAGCTAAGAAGCACTATGGCTCCATAAAAGTCTTTCTTAACTTTTGGGCCTATTGCATTTTTTAACCATTTCTCTGAATCTTTTAGAAAACAGATCAACTTGATATACACAGAGGCTACCATAACCACAGTATTAGTTTCAAAAGGCAATCCCCATCACCATACATGGAAAGGAGGAGAGCAGGAAAATCTGTAAGGAGGCTCTGCTTTTGAGTCAGAAATGAGTAACCACTGCTCTCAGTTCAATGTTTTGGGTACGTAAAGAGTTATAAACCAGTCACTAAAACAACAATCAAAACGTTACTGGACACTAAATGAAAAAGGCACAAATTATCAGTCAGTTAAGAATTGTCTTTCTTTTTTTTACTATCCACACTTAGATGAAGATTGATGACATTTTGACACACATGCCATGAGGCATCACCACCAGGATGCCACCACACTCAGATAAAAAGTCTTCAGCACACAGTGGCACTGTAGTAAGCCTTACCATCACACTGTGTTTTCTCTTGTTATATTGCCAGCTGAGGCAATGTGTAGTCTTTCCTGCTTTTCCTAGAATTCTTCACCGGAAACCTGCAACCCACTATGTCTGGCAACAGCAGGTTGGAGCCAGCCAAAAGAAAAGAGTAATAATACTCCAAATGAACAGCCAAAGGTCAAACAACCAATGCCCCTAAGCCACAAAAAATAATACATCGCAGTTGCATCGAGGGTACTTCATATGGTCAGTTAATGCCGAAAGAAAAATAGAAGTTTTGTGGGCAGGTGAACTTCTGATATTTCCTTTTGCCCCAAAGGCCACACACTCACAAAAGCACTCCAGAAAACATCAGCAGAAAAACACTTCATGTAGGAAGCATTCTGTTTCATCAGAGGCCACTGTGGCTTATTTAGAAGAGGGGTATCTGTGCCTTCACAGAAATACTTGGCTGCTCTTGCAGTAAAGGAATAAACACAAGGTTACACGACAATTTAAACTCACTGCCTCCTAACATCACCGTCAGGACTATGCTGGCAGATCCCAGGCTCTTTTGCTTTTCCATATCTGGCTGGAACTTCATACAAAAAGGCAGATTTCCATGATGTAATTAAAATCCTGCTGTAAATGAGATTTTTCACATACTTCATCAAGCTTAAAAGCAGAGGCATTCAAAGAGACTACATCTTTTTAACTCCTGGATAACATGCAGTCTGTTCTCCTACCAGCTCTCACCATTATCCGTGCAGGAATTCTCTACAATTACCATTACATTAAATTAAATTAAGTCCACAATCTTTCTGCTATGATCAAAGTAGGTGCAGATGTTGAGATTGTATAAGGCATGGTCTGCAAAAAATGGGATGGGGCCTGAAGCAAAATCACAACAACACTATCCAATAAACCAGACAATTAGTAACAAAGAGGTTACCTACTCTCCAAATACTATAATTTCCATCTAATTTAACTTTTGATTATCTTACAAAAGAAAATATCCTATCGAAAAGCATTTCTCACCATTTTTTGCCTTTGGAAAAGGCCACGCGAACAAATACTTATTTTCAAAAATCGTATTCTTCTGAGTAATATCATCTAAATGAGATCCCTCCATAGAATTTATAGCCCTCTCTGTTGTTATCTATGAGGCTTGCATCATGCTTTTCAGTAACTGAGGACAGTATTTTTCCAGAAGAACCACGAGAGGTCATGTTAACAAATTTTTAATGATTTTTATTTTTTACTTTAGAAAAGGCCTGCAATACAGTATGGAAGTGTTTAGCATACACACAAGAATTAGGTAAGATTATTTCACCCTTTTTTTCTTTTTAGTGCCTAATTGTTTTCAAATTCCTGACAGAGTAAATTAGTCAGAAAGAAAATTGAGGAAAAAAATTGTACTGGCATTTGGTATTCTGAGGGCCCTGTTCCTAATTTCCTCCATTCTTTCATGTAATAATAGCTTTGGTTAAGCCTCCGGATACGTGGTAAATTGGACTGAGTTTGAGTTCTTCCTCTTAATAGCTTTTGTTGTAAAAGGGTCCAATGCAAGTAAGTACAATTGGTCATATTAATCCATAAGTTTTTTGGAGAGGGGAAATCACCGAGTGAAAACTGATTAACAGTTTGCAAAAGAGTCATAACTTTAGGGAAAAGGTTCATTCAGTTCTCTGCTTGTCTCCCCTGTGATGCACAATGGTGATTCAAACCCACCAAGGTGCCCACGTGGAGCAAAGCAGTGCTGTCTCTCCTTTCCTGTGCCTTGCTATGTTTGGAAAATAATTAAGACTTGAAGAGCTATGACTAGGTAGGTGACAGATGACCTTGCATGCTTTTCTAGAACGTGGGGTGGATTTGCATGCCAGGCTAAGAATGAGAAACATCTTCCCACAACTAGCAAAGGAAGCAGGTAGACAGTGATGAAACTTCAGATGAAACCACAGTCAGATGCTGAGAATTCAGTCAGAAAGTTGAGTTCTCAGTTGATGACAGGAGCTAAATCTTACTGCCTTTCCAATTAAGTCCCAAAGTGTTTCCAATTGTTATGCTAATATAGACAACATTAGCATACCAAGTTTAGAAAAACATGCATATGTATTATATACACTCTAAGTCACAAGAGCATCACAATTCTCACAGGCTCAGGAGCTGTCCCTGCAGGGGACACATAAAATCTTTCACTGACATAATACATGTTATTTTCCCCAATTTTAACCTCTATTTCCCTCCTGCAATGATTGTTTTCTTACCTGCCCCTCTCCTGACCACCTTAGTAACTTCTTACCTATCTCCTTTACTTTGTCTATAGACATGGATGCATTTTTGGTCCATCAAATTGCTTGAATTTTCTTAGTAGCACTGCACCTGTCAGGGTTTACAGTCTCCTAGAGTCTGCTGCTTCTAGAAGTTATCCTCCCACAGGTCAGCCTGTAGAAGAACTCTCCAGCTACCTCCAATCAACATGAGACAGATTACCAAAGACATACAATTTGAACTAATTAACCTAGCTTAGATCCTTTTTGCTTAATCAGGTGTGAGGTCATCCACATAACCAACCTAGCTGTCAACTGTGAAAAAGTGAAGCCTCTGGGAGGAAGGATGTGAAGAGCAGCCAACAACCATCATACGTCCTCTTCCAGCTGCATCCACAGCTCTCCCGCTAAAAAAAACTGTTCTGATCCCCTTGCAAAGGATCACACTTTCCTCTGCAGACCAAGGCAACATGCAGTCAACACTAGCAGACTGCAACCTGAGAAGAGCAACTCCA
The DNA here is from genome assembly GCF_963662255.1 of Cinclus cinclus. Classification (NCBI taxonomy): domain Eukaryota; kingdom Metazoa; phylum Chordata; class Aves; order Passeriformes; family Cinclidae; genus Cinclus; species Cinclus cinclus. Next base: position 50,494,828 of record NC_085050.1, read on the forward strand.
GTACAGCTCTTCCTTATGCTGTCCCAACTATTCTTACCAGGCTCTGAGGACCTGCTCTGGCTACAACTTGGCATTTGTAGGACCTCTGCTTTCTTTATTTGTATACCATCAACACTATTAGATTGTTCCTCTTCTCAATGCTGTGTCCTAGCCAAATTTCCATAACTCTTCTCTGATGCTCTTACCCCTGTTCCAGCTAAGCAGTGTTGAGTAAATGAGACCATTTGGGTGTCTTCACACAACAATATGTGGTGACTCCCTGGGACAACCTCTTTCACCTGTTCAATTAGACTGAGAATAATTTGAAACAAAACTTGTGCTGGAGGATCTTGTTAAATACCAGCTGGTCCAAGGTCCATAATTCAGGCATCCCTGAAGCATTACCATGCCTATGTTGGCTGAAATATCCTCTGAAAATAAGCTCCCAGCAGGCTTTTTTTCTGTATGTCTGCAACATGTCACATTTTATAATTAAGTGCCTTAGTACAGAAATACAGTACACTTGCAAAGAGTCATGCCAATTTTTTTAATTAAAAGCCCCTTTTTGTTACTTCCAATTAAGTAGGAGAGCAAAAATCTCCTTTTCCCTTTAATAGAAACTCCTATTTTTGCCTCTATTTTTACAAGAAATACCTTGCAAAGTGTGCCCCAAATGTGTCATTTTCTGATAAAATTCCACATGTGCAAAAACCAGCCCTAAAATAAAGATACTATACTGACAACATTTTAGTCAGCAGGAGGAAACAAAAGGTGAGGTAAAAGTTAAGAAGACTGTTACTAGCTCTGGAAGGAGAGTCCAAGGTATATTTCAGAAGTTCAAGAATTAAATCGCCTGGCCAATATTATAATAGAATTCCCAAATGCATCCAAACAAGTTTTACTCCATCTTGAGGAAGCCCTGTGACTGTGTCTCTTCAGGTCCACTACACCACTTTCAACAACATGAACCTTTTGTTCTGAAAACCAGAGGAGGAAAGACCTGGAATACATCTATGCAACATGAAAGCTAGGAGGAGACCCAAGCAGGGTGAGCTGCATAGGAAAAGAACACAGTCTTTGATGGATTTTGAACAAGCACAGGTGTGGTGGCATGAATTCCTAGTAGGATTTATGCATTTGTAGTAAGAAATACCTTGAAGAAGCAAATTTAATTGTCTAATAGTGCAGAGGAAGACTCTATTCCTCAAAACACATAATTACATAACCATATATGATTTACAGATGGTGAAAAAGTACAGCACCTGTCACAGACTTTGCTAAGCCAAAGCCTAAATATGTTTATCCTGCATAACATGTTTCTGATGGATCTTTTTAATTCTAGCTCCACTGCCAAATTGAGGATTAATCCTTTTGCCAGAAAAATAGACTAAAGTCTTTACAACATTGTCATCAAACCAAAGTTTACCAGCTGAGGAGAAATACAAGTGCCCTAGAGGGCATTAGTCCTGCAGACAGAAAAAACAGGCAATATGTGCTAAAACATGTGCTCTCAAGTCAAGTGAACATTGTAGTGCTTCAAAGGTAAACTGGTGCCAACATTAATTATTTCAGCTAGATGAACAAGACAAGGGTTAAATGTTTTCCTCCAAGTTTTCTTCAAAGCCCAAAGCAGCACTGAATGGTCTTCATGAGGTATGAACTAGTAAGAGTATAGGTCTAAGCAAGTGGTGCAGCATGGTAGATATACATCCATAAAGAGAAGCAGCTGGTGTTGAAAGTAAGATATCCTCACTGCTGGACATTCAAGGACTTCTGGTGCCCAGCAGATTGGTCCTGGGACACAAATGCCCACTAGCAGGTTGGAATCTATATTTTTGCTTAGTTGCAGCAAAGGAATCCTGCTAACATGTTACCAGGCTGCCCCACAGAGCACAGCAATACACCTTCAACGTGGATGTGTGGATGATGTGTTTCAAAGCTCACACATACTAATGTAAATGTTAAACACAGAGGAACATAAACCTAAGCCTTGTTTAGGACTTGTGACTCCAGGTCACAAGATGTGCAGCTTTCTTCTTAACTGATTGCTGGCCATAATGGCAGGCTTATGGATTTCAGTGATAACTTCAGGAGTTCCCTTGACTCTGAAATCTAAGCCAAGTTTATTGGGTATCTAATGTTAGGACTTTATATCTCATACTATTTATTTACATGTTTTAAGAAATGGGAAAGTGTAGCTGAGGTGAGGACATGTGGCAAGAGTATTCCAGATGGTCAGAGCTGTAGGGGAAAGAAACTGGATTACACTGGTGTGTTACAGACCCGCTGGGAAGAAATTAAACTGAGTAAGTTAACGATAAATTATGAATGAAGTATGTGCCATGAATATTAACCACACACACTGTGTACTTTCTGAAACTGTCTGTCTCCAGAAGAATAGTTTTGTAGCCACAAGACAGCACCAGTTTATTCAGGGGACATGGGAACTCTGTAGGGAGTAGGAATACTACAGCACCAAAGAAGTTGTCTGGTGTAGTGCAAAACAGAAAATTATTCCCAACTTATACAACACGCTAAATAACAAAGACATTAAACTTTTATTTAGGGATGGATGGAAGCCCATTTTAATAGTAGATTTAATTCTCCCTAGTTACAAAACATCAAGATTTACATGAACCTGGGGAGGAGGAAAGCCAGGGAGATACAGAAGAAGCATCACATCCCAGTACAACATTAATTAATAAATAACAGAAGTGTCTTGAGACTCCAGAAATGTGGGTAGAAGTATTAATGTCAGTAAAAGATATTTTTGGAAAGGATACTTGTGTGACTTCAGAAAAATGGGTTTTTTAAGTATGGTGTGAAACTTCCACATGTCAACTATAGAAATGAAAAATAGGTTGTCACTTTGAATTTTCTTCCCTAGGCAAGCACCTTACTTCAGACTCTATTGAGTGGAGAATCTTTTTTTTTTTTGTTTAACTTTTTGAGGCTATACAAGTGCACGGGCACTTCTTCAGCCTACAGTTCCCATGCCTTAAAAAGTTTACTCTGTAGTATCAGATTTGAAGACTGTGCTGACATGGAAAAACTGAAAACGCAATGCTCCTGACAGCCTTTCTAAAGGCTCAAGTGTTTGTGGTCAGACACCTCCTGACATAAACATGTAACTTCCCAGATTTCCATTGCTCTGGCACGTGTCCATGGTAAACAGGGGAACACAGCCATGGAGGTCCTCACTTGCCAGGGAAGAGCAAAGAAGTCACCAGCAACATCTGCCAGTGCCTGGCTCAGGAATAAGCATTAGTTGTTTTCCCTCTTTGTTTTACCAGCCACAATGGAGCCAAGCCAACACTGGTCAGAGCACAAGGTGTCCAGATTAACTGTTGTGAGCAAGCTGATGAGTCAGGCGAGTAAGAACACCACCAAACCCACGTGCTTTTTGTAGGAGCTGGGCTGAGCTGCTGATGGTGGTCATATGCAACAGGTAAGAAATGCCTGAGGTGCAACACAGGGCACAGACCTGGGACTAGTGGCAGACAGATTCCAGCAGCTGGAGAAATCAATCACTTGCTACAGTGCTTAGACCTCACTGAGGCAAGAATAAAGTTTAATATATACTTTGGCTTTTTACTTTGGTAACTTGCCTTTCTCTGTATTACATCCATATTTAAGACATACAGAAAATTATGCTCCAGCCCTGTGCCTCAGAAGTCGCACACAAAACCTACCATAAACTTCTACTCTGCTCTGTATATGCCAGCAGTGACACTTTCAAGGAAGAAATTGAAGGACAGGTTTCCAGATACATGGAATATTATGGGACTTATATCATTGGCATAAAGGGATAACACTTAGCACTTACTTTAAGAATTAAAAGCCTGAAAAAGTCAGGATATGGAGTTTACAAGGTTGTCAATCATGCAAGAAGAGTCCATATAAAGAAGGAATATACTGGCAGTAAAAGTCACATGAAGTGTTAATGAAATGACTTTCCCCTTACTTCTCCTTAAAAAGAAAATCTTTTATAGGTACACAGGCTAAGTGGACACAAGCCATGTATTTCACTCCACTTTGCAAACACCTACAATTTTTTGTTGGGTAATTTGCATTCTTCTTTTTCCTTGTAATTTAGCTTTGGAAACAGCTAGGGGTTCTGGCACCAGTTTATTTAAAATGTCTGCTTCAGCAGGGGAAGATAATGTCTGCTTTCTCTTACTGTCTATACTGTGAAAATATCTACAGATACTTCATATCTGCAAAGTTCTTTGAAGCTTGTTGAAACTGTTGCAGCCCTTTGAAGAAGGATATCAAATTTAGAAACAAAATGGCACTAATAATAAGGAAATAATGTCAAAATCACAAGACAGCATGCCAGGGTGCAGCAGAGGGGGAGGCTTGGCTGTGCAGCAGCCCAACCTCACTGCTCTGAGTGTCTGGCGGGGGAACCTGCGTCTGCAGCCTCCAGGGATGTAAGTAGCTCACAAGGCCACACACAGCTCATGCTGGATAAAGCTGATGGTGAGCTGGGCTCACTATCCTGTTTTCAGGGACATCAGCTGCTCAATAACTGCTTAACTTTTTTACCTGTTCACTCCTCATCACCCTTCAAAAGAAGTCCTAATGCCACCTAATGCGTACTGGGTAGCAGATGCAGTGTGAGTATCCTGGCAGGGATAAGACAAGTGAGATTAAACAAGTGAGGTGTTGCAGTCCATGACACAGGAAAGCAGGCAAATTATTAATAGTCCAATGAAAGATTATCCTCATCTGATATTTCCACACTTGAGTGAAATTCATCCCAGCTGCAATTTAATGTAACTGTTGTCTATTTGGAGTTCCTAACCACTCTGCCTCAAGTACTTTTAAAATTGTTTGCATTGGTTTTCCAGTAATCTTTAAGAATTAGTATAAAAATACCTTAGAATCCTAAAGATTTTAAGATGAAGTGTTCAAAATAATTTTTTCCAAGTATAGTTGCCACAGAATCGTAGCAAAACCCTCTAGCCTGCTGGACAATGAAATAATCTGCCAAGCCATAGCAAAGAGAAAGGCGGCTGCTCAAGCGTCAATGAAGATTACTTCAAGGCTAAACTTTCTGTAGCTTAAGAAAGCTGCCAGTGCAGCTGATACTACAAGCATCAATCAGACAAGGGAGAGGAGAAAAATGCCTTTCTTAATTTTAATCACCAAACACCAGAGCTTTTATAGAGATGGGCCAGGTCTCATGTGCAACTTGCTGTTCAGTAGATAAATTATTAAGTATATTTTTAGCTTCTTGTGCCTGCAGTGACCAAAAGTTACAGGAAATTTTCAGTCTTTACTCGTTTCTCATAGTTTCAGTAAGCCTCTGCAAAAAAACCCAGTACCTCTTACTAAAGCCAAAAAATTATTTTCTCTAGTTCTCTATTCTTATTACAGGCAGAAAGACAAGAAAATTCACAGTAAGAATCCTTTACCAAAAGGTCTACTGTTGTGGTATACATAGAATAATCAGGGGAGAAACATGTAATTGACAAGTCATTGTAAGAACTCTGAATTCTTGTAAGTTCTATTACTCCTTTTCACCAGTTCTTCCATGCCCATGGCCTTCCGTAGAGCAGGAAGAGTTTATTATTTTCTGATAAACGTGGTGGGTAGAAAGGGGGGAAAAATGATAGAAAAGAGGAGAGCCACAGGAGAGTGTCAAGATCTGGTGATGTTCAGCTAATACAGGAGATTTAGGAGTTCTGAGTTATTGGGACAAATGGTCCCTCTCCTGCAGAAAACCCTGTTTCTAGAGAGGGAAATCAGCTGGCTGCTCCATCAGTTATTCAGGATGGCAGCTCAAATCTTAATTTCCTTCCTCTTTCCATTACATTTTGTGTACCTTCTGATATATTGCTATTGCACATAATAGCAGGTGTCCTACCTTACAGTAAACTTCCTAAGGAAAAGCCCAAGGAAAACATCTGACAAACCTGAAGACAATATATTCTTGGTACCTTTGGGGGGGAATCTTAGGGGAACACACTTCCAAGCTGTCCCTCCCACCTCTAACTTGAGTGGAAAGACTCAAGGAGAAAAGACTTAAAGACAAGCTTCTCCAGGGAGCTGGAATACTGCACCTGCAGTGAGTGCAGAGAGAATGCTTTATGTCAGTGAAGTTATTAAGATCTTTGCAAACATTCTCATAACCACAGTCCTGGTGTTCTTTTTTCTTTTTGTTTTCATTTCCCTTTGTCCTTTATCTTTCAGATTGAGCAGGCAGTAAAATAATGATCTTGCTATTCACCATGTTTAAAGATAAACTATTAATAGATAATAGGGGTGAGGCTTAGATTGAAAGATAAGGTATTAATGGGAAATGGGGAGGAGGCTTGGACTAAATACCATACAGGAAGGGAGGCTCCTTTGAAAAGAATTCCATACTAATAATTTCCCTTAGAGTTAAGGAAATGGTATGATCCTTTTGGTTAACCTCTGAATATAACCAGCCATCATCATTCCTATCTCTGATTTCTTTGTCCGACCTTTCAGAAGTGAAACAATCATAAGAAGAGTGATGATGCACCCTGTCAGAGCTGGAAGCAAGAACAGTCCCCATGGTCACTGCTCTTCTATCCACCTGCTATTCAGTAAAATTGTCTCTCTTGGGCGGGCAGGGGGAAGAACCTTAGAATCTCACAGTCTTTTCATGGAAAATTTGTAGCATTTTCCTTTCTGAGGTTTTGCATTAACTCCCAACAAAGTCAGGGGAAGAAAAGGCAAATAGAAAACTAAACAGAAGATTTATCCATTATTCCTAAGTTATGTCTTATGACTGGGTGAATCTTCAGTTGTTACTTTCACACTATTTTTTTAAACACCTTTCTGCAAGTGTTTCTGAGTTCCTTTAAAAAACTCAAATTTGCTCTTCATTGTGGAAAACTACTTTTTTTTTAGTCAACAGGATACTCCATTTACCTCAGGTCTTTAAACCTTTCCATTCTCCAAGTCAAACAGAACTACCAGGTTTCCAGATCTAATTTCAGTGAATCGTGGATTGGGTATTTTCTGAGCAGGGACTTTAACAGGTTGAACACAGCTGAGGAAAGGAAGTTCTGTAGACCAATATTTCAGCTAATGCCTTCTTCATAAGGCATCCAGCCAAAACATTCATCTGCAGAATTTCCTTCCTAGCTGTAGTGAGATTTACCCCTGAGTGTTTGTAGTGATAGATAGAGCTTTCAAGAGACCAACTCTCACTCACAGTCTCAAAGGCAAGGAACAAGACCTACAAACAATATATATATAACCCATACCACAAACATCTGTACCCAGTGTCTTTGCAAGTTCTCTTCATTTTGTCTGGCTGCTCATCTTTCTCAAGCATTTTTCAGGAACCAGCCACTTTTGCTGGGGAATTCCTCCTCTTCTGTTCCCTGTGAAGACACAGGTGACAATGACAACATTTCTGTTCACTTAGGATTTGGATAGTGAGTGTTCACTGTTTTGTCAAGGAAAAATTATTTAAGGGTACATTTAATAATTTTTTTACATATTTGTTATGGGAATAATTACCACTCAAAAAAGTGTGTTTCTGACATTTATGATACAAAACTGACATTTATGATACAATTTTCACTTTTCAAAAAAAAAAAGGCAGCACTTCAGTCTTACCTCATCACACAAAACTTAAATAAATTGCTCCTAAAAAGTATTCCCTGGATTTGGATGAAATATTTGAATCTTAACAATTAAGGTTCAGCCTGAGTTTTGCATCAAGTTTACAATGAGTCTGTTCTATTGAATCTGGTGGAATTAGTCCATCTTTCAGTAAATATGATATCAGTATCAGAACAGGAAAAAATGGTTTTCTTGAGAAATAGGGAAAAATATTTAGGTATTTTTCCTTTCATATAATTAAGCGCTATGTTAATAAAATAATTCTTTTTATTAAAAGTTACTCCACCTAGATTAGACCACAGATGGTGTCTCTGTCTTAAACAGAGTATGCATTTTGTAAGCAAAACATCTAATACTGTGGGTTAGGCAGGATTACGTTGGAGACACTGTTAATTTAAGTGTCAAATGTTTTTAAGAGTTGAAAGTGTTCACTCACAACTGTTATGAATTCAACATATGTTATAAATTATGTGCATATAATCTAAAAACAGATGAATTCTGTGTAATTTCTTCTTTCAATCAGGACATTAATTGGCCAACATATTAAAAAATATAGGGATTAGGATAGGTGAGGCTGCTTTCTGGTTTAAAAAGAAAAAGAATTTTTAGAGGAATCAACCCATTGGTTCCCTGGTAAATTGGTAATTTTAGTGGGAGAGTCAAGGGTGTCTGTTGTTCAATGCTTCAATGTCATTCTTAAATTTGCACTTGCATCACCTCCTTGATAGCCTGTAGTAGCTGAAAATTCAGATGGAAAGTCACAGTATTTACTTCATGGAATGGCTGGACAGCAACTAAATATTTTGTCTATAAACCTCTTGCTAAGTTGATACCCTATCACCTTTTACTGTCCCATGTGGACTGTAAAGCAGTCAAAGCCCATAGAAAAGAGCATTGAAAACAGCAATACTACAACCAAAACCAGTCCATGTACACATAAAATCTCCACCAAGGCTATGCCAGAGAGCCCTTCAAGCAACCCAAACAACTTCTCTGCAGCTACCAGGGTTTGGCAAAGGCTGTTCAACAATGAATGACATTTCCTGGCAAAAGAAAAACTGGGCAAGAAAAATTGAACAGTGGTGAGTAGTACTTTATGATTCAGATGCATAAAAATTGAATTACAAGTCTGGAACACCAAACAACAAGGAGCTGTAAATAAAGGTCATAAACATTTCATGTCAAGATATACACAAAGAAGCTGTAAAGCAATGTCATGTTTGCTCTCTCTCCAATCATACATTAAACAAACTCTAAGTTCTGTCACAGTGCTTTCCAAGGTATTAAACATAGCAAATAAATAAAAAATTATAGACCCTTCAGCCAATGCAAGCATGTAGGATAAAGATTTCTCATCCAATGACCAAACAAAATCAGTCTCTTTATTCTCCAAAGTAGTTTGTTCATCTTTTCTGGTCATTTTCAAGTGTTTGCAAGTTACTGGTTTACCCCAAAAGTCAAAGAATGAAAAGTCACAAAAAAGACTGACCCTTGTGTTATTGTTGACTTTATGGAAACCAGAAAATGCTGACACATTCACATTACGGCTTTGTCTCTTATGACTTGGAACGCTGCAAAACACCTAAAATTATTACTTTCTGTGGTCAAAGGCTCCCCTGGATGCAAACTTAAACAACCTTTAGCAATGAAACACCTCGGAGATGAGATTGTGCTTTCTAGTCCTGAAAAATGCTTTATTGGAGTTTGAACTTGAAAAGAGCCAAGTGCCCTTTCCTACGGAGGAGATCACAATAAAAATAAATTATTAGGGAGAAAGAAAAAGCCACCAAAACAATACTTGCTGCAATAAGGTTGACACTTGCAGTGTTTACAGGAGGGAAAACAAACAGAAGTTAATTTCTCCCTAAGTCTAAAGCAGGCAGTAAAACCTAAAAGCAGAGCCAAGGTCTTCCAATTCTCACTCCACTATCCAAGCAACTTGGTCTCAGTTGCTTTAATTTGATGCCTCAAAGAGAGGTCAAGGTACAGACTGCCTTTCAATCTAAAATATGCTGGAAAAGAGATGAAGCAAATGTCAGCCTTAGCACAAACAATGCAGGCAATTGATGAATGACCTGCAGGGTTTGGACCCACATTTAATGGAACAGACCAAAAATCTCTTTCAATGGTCTTTGAATTAAATCTTTAGGGAGAAATCCTGGTTCTGCTGGAGTGAGTAGGAGCTTTGAGTTCCTTAAGCAATGAAGTCAACAGTTAAGCAATGAAGCAAGCAGTCCAGAGTTTACCGCAGAAAATATTCAGGGCTTCTCACCTCCAAGTTCAGCTTTCACATTAAAATTCTACTGAGGATAACTACAGTAGTCTGCCAATTCCAATTCGCAAAAAGGCAAGCAGAGCCAGCCAGACTCCTTCTGTGCAATCTACTGGAGACAGCATCACAAACTTTTTGTGTTTCACTTCACATCCTCTGAAGTAGCAGACCACCACATCTGACTCACAGGCACAACACAGGAATGACTCCAGTCACATCAGTGTAGGTGCTCAGACTGCTATGGTAAGGACCACAAATAAACCTTACAAACAGAGAGGAGAAAAAAACCTCTACATCTTTCTTGTTTACACAGGAGACACTATCCTGCTCCCCAGGAAGCCAATGATAAAACACTCATTGACGTCAATGGGAGTGCATTCAAGATTCAATGTAGGTTAAAAATGAGTAGTGTTCAAGTAGTAGTCTTTGTCTTCCCCTTTACACTCTGTGTAAAATTGAACAACTCCATCCTCACTAAATCATTCATGTTTGTCAGCTTCCTGCCTCTCCCTGCATGGTGGGATCCAAGCAGCCAAGCTGTTTATAGATATGCATAGACTTACTTGTGTATGATTTTAATTTTCTTTGGTTCTGGAGAAGAGCAAGACTTGCCAGGAGTGGTTTCTGTCACTCTGGGATTCACTCATTTTCTTCATTCCCATCATATTTGCAAAAGCAATGGAAACACATTCAAATTAAAACTCCTGTGGGTGTGGCAGGACATAGAGTCCATAAATATTTGTGAGGGCTCCTATAAGCTTTCCATAGTTTTAAGAACTCAATTCAAAGTTTTTCAGAAAACACTAAGATACCCACAGATACAAGAAAAGATCTTGTCAGATCCTCAAAAAGCATAAAGTGACAAGGATACATAATGCCCCATTTATCACAAAAGTAATAAGGTGCATAACCTTCTCAGTTAGAATAATTCTAAATCCTGTTTTTATGTATTTGCATCAATACCTATTAATCTCACAGAAAATGCAGATTGCAGATATCTGCCCCCATTGACTTTTGCTGAGGTACAGCTGGGCTCTCTAAAGTTTGTGCTGTTTTGGCCAAATGACCCAAAAGGGATGATTTGGAAAGAATTGATGCTACTGAGATACTGAACACTGACATCCAAGTGAAGCATGATTGCTCACCTTAAACATTCCTTTTCAGTTCAACAGTCACAGCTTCAAAAATTTGTTTCCTAAATGCTTCAGTCCCATATACATTCACCTAGACATTTGTAGCCACTCAGCAAGGTTCCATTGAGTATCTTGTTTCATTTGATTTATGAATCTCTCCAATAGGCAAGAATTGAGGAAAAGCCTGAACATCTTGGAAAAAGTCAGAGAGATATTATAAATATGTTTATATTTGTTTCAGTTTGTGGTAGTTGCTGCTTTTTAAGTGAGCAAAAGTCTCAAGGACTACAGTAACTGGAGAAATTAATAAAGGAACCATACAGAGAGCAAAGCAATTAGGAGAATATTGACCAAATACCCTTTCTTCTTTCTCACACATATGCATGTTTAATAATAATCAAAGAAAAAACTAAGTTTTATGCGTGAAAGAAAATTGAGCCTCTCTACCCAATTTGTTGCATATTCATCTTTCTGCATAGAGTGACATGGCTCTTTCAGAAGTCACTTATTGAAAAATTCAGTATTTTTTCAGCTTAATATTGAGACCAAGTTGCCTAAAATGTATGACTTCCTGAATAGCTGCAGAGAGTTCTCTGACAGCCTTTTTGCCTCACAGAGATATTACAGGGGTGGGCTCTTCCCCCTCGCCTGCCCAAATATTTTCTTTATTGTGATCTGAACTTCACAGAAAGACCCAGGAGGGTAGCTGTGCATCAGTCAGGCCCCATGCTGGCTCTCCTCAGGGGTGAGGAGCAGGCACTCCAAAGCTATCCTGCATGGCAAGTGGGGTCTGCCCTAATTACTAACAGACTGACATAGCAGGCACCAATCTGAAGATGATTAAGTCTCCCCTGACATCACTCCAAAAGACACTCTACTCACCCTCCTCCAGCTTTCCCCTTCCTTTATAGGTGAAGAAAGGCCACAGCTAACATCACTGCTTCTGCAGTAAGGCCAAAAATTAGAGGGGAAAGTGATGGCTAACCACACAGCTCCATTATATAAACTCTGTTAATGAATACAAACCATTCCTATGAACAGTTAGTAGTTTCCGCTCCTGAAATTGCCATCATCTACTGATTTAGCATTTAGCTTACTTGCCACCATTTCAAAGCCTTATCTGTAAGAAAATGAGGCAGATGAGCACTGTGGCCATTGTCTCAGATTAGTACTTAGCTTTGGATGCTTTTAGCTTATTCTCTATTAAAATAAAGTGTGCCATGCTTGCCAAGATTTCCTGGACAGACACACTGCAGAAAGAGAGTGAGCTGGAAGCCTCCAAGCACTGCAGTCTTCTCAGAGAACACAGCTTTCTTCACATTTCAGTGAAATGGATCTCTCTGATATGAGCAGACCATCAGTGGGATGTCTGTAGAGCAGAGAAAGCTAGCTAAAGCTGAACACAGCTTTAACACACTGAATAAATTCTGCCCAGTCACCTCAAAGAATATTCTCAGGCAACCCAAAGGAAGTCAGCAGAAAGTCCAGTAACTTAGAGTGGGAGACCACAAAATAAGCTGTCGGCATTTTACAGAAGTTACAAACAAAAATCAAATAGGAAAATAACACTCTAAAATAATTTTATTTATTAATAAACCATATTTCCACAATCTAGACCATACACTGGCACAGGCAGAAGCCCACCAATTTTCACTTTCTCATTCAGGACAATTTATGGAGCAAATAAAAATGAAATTAAGGTAAGCGTCTCCTGAGTACAGCATTTTCTTTAGAGAAATATATACTAGCAGACAAGTCTTAAGGAAAATAATTAAGCAGAAGACAATGAAGAGAAGTTTGTCACATGTCCATAATATTGTCAGAGAATTGCTGGTTCTCAAACTTTACTGAATATTTTTCAGCAATGTACTTAGCATGTGACCTCTCTGTGGCTCCACAGTTTCCCCAACTGTTTTCATAGCTCATAAAACGTTTAGGAAGTGTTTATAAAAACTGCTTGAGGAAACCATGCCACAAAGAACTTGAGCTTCACGTCTCAGCAGTGCAGCTTTGATTTAGTTCTCTTCGACGGGATTTCATTTTGCAAATGCCCCACTAACATCTGCATGCAGGCCCTCTTGGGACAGCACTGAGACAGAGTGCAGTTTTATGTATATTACTTGGCCAAGTTCCTCCAGCATGTGATGGTTGACTTGCCTCCCTCATGAAATCACACATGCAAATGTTCCCCATGCATACACTTACTGATGGCCACTTTCAGTGATCTGTGTTGGGAAGAAATATTATGTCATAAACACCATTGCAACATCTGCGATGGATCCTTTTGGAACCTGACACAGCCCTCCAGACCCAGAGAGCACTCTCACATCACAAGTCCATGACTGACGGTGCTTGACCTGCTGCCCTGCAAGCTCACCCTGGCTTTTTCATTCATGCTCTAACAGCCTGTTTGGAAACACACAGCCAGGGAAGTGTCACAGACAAGCTCTCAGTATATAGCTCTCTAGAGAATGTTTGCAGAGTGCAACAATGAAACACGATCATGCAAGAACAATGGGGTTTAAAAACAACATTTTACTATGCTTAATTAACTAAAACCAACATTCAGAGCATTCTAGTGGAACTCTAGTCTTCAGCCAAAGACTCGTGACTTTCTCAGCCTTGGATATTAATTAGCAATTATCAGTAGCCTTTGAATATGCTTAAGATAAGGAGATTCACCCCTACAGAAAGACTATTCATCGACTTCCTATACTGTAGCTTTCAAGTCAAATGTCTCCAAGAGCTCTACTAAATAAAGTAAGAAATCCTTCAGTCATAACATATTTTTCTTACAAGTTAAGAAGAAAACTCTACTGGTAAACAAGCAGTAGACATAGCTCTAGTAAACATATTTTAAATAGAGCCATCATTAACCTCTTTTGAGTACAAAGAGAACATCACATGGCAAACTGATGGCCATGACTACCTGTCTAAATAGTCATGTACTCCACCAAGATCATCTTAAAAGAATTAAGCAAAAAGCTCTTCAATCCTGTTCATGTACCTATCTCCATATGCCTAAACTGGTTTCTAAGATAGCTTGTGAAAAAGATACCAATACTATATGCAATAAAGCGCCACCAATAACTATGGCAAAGATTTTATTCTCTTACTGGTAGAGAATAAATATCCTTGAGCAAGACCAGCCCTATCTGTAATAAAAAATAAATAACAGCATAGACATAAAACTTTTAGCACATACTTTTGACAATAGAACTTTTCAAGCCAGTTCAAGGCTACTTTATGATACTAAAATAATGTTATGTAAACCCAGAAATTAATTCTATGATTTTTGAGTGTCTAGTCAAGCACATTCTTACCCTTGTTAATTAACTGTCCACTCCAAAGCAGTAAATAAGAAGCAGTCACTACCCTTGAGGAAAAAGGCAGGACATATGTATCAGGTGTTAGACATAAAAATCAGCTTCAACTATTTATTTGGTTCTCAGGCTTAGCCCAGGAAATCGAATGAAGCAGTCAGTGAAAAACAGCTACCATGTTCCTAGCTCTGAGGACCACAGAACTCTTCAGCAGTTGTCAAACAACAGAGTACTGCATCTTTCCTTAGACTTCAAGTTGCAAATAAGGTCAAGTCATTCTGATTTTAACTCCATCTAGAGAGTCATGAAAGGGACAGGGGAAAAATGAGTGCCCTTTCTATACAGTCTTGACATAATTTCAAAGTAATGGGTAAACTGTGCTTGTGACATCGAGAAGAAATTGTAGCATGACCTATGAATCTTGTTTTTTAAAGTCAGTTCCACTCAAATTTTCAGAAACCTTTATTGGCTACCTTTAATCAAAAAAGACCTCTTGTAATACATACACATACACTCACCACAGTACACCAGCTTCTTCAATTTTCTTTCCCACTAAAAAAAAAAGGAAGCCTGCAATAATGCTCTCACTGTCCTCTACCTTTACTGAATGACCCAATCCAAACATTTCTTATTGTCTTGATAGTTAAATAGAGACAGAAATGTCACAAGCACTCAGATCTGAGAAATAAGGTGATATGAAAGAGGTCTAAATTGTGGCGAAGTGTGACCATTATTGCTTACGGTATTTTTTAACTTTCTGCAAGCAATCAGCCACAGAGTGTGCTGCTGGTTGGTACAGTCTATATATCTGGGATCAGACCACAATTAACTTATTAAACTTCACAGCTATGGCTTTTGTACTTAAAAGAATGGTCAGCGTATCCAGTAACAGCTGGAATGCTCGAAGTATAGGTTCTAAAAATTAGGGTTTGTGCGTGCTTTGCTGCGGATAAAGTTAACCATAATTGAGAAGGTTCATTTTGCAAACAGAACAAAAGGAAATATATCATTCAACAATGATGAGGGATATTAACAAATCCCTGCTTATGAGAACCACTGTAAGAATATAAGAGCTGACACATTAGTATGTATGTATTTCGCTCATGGTCTCCATATCTAAAATCCTTACTTCACAGCAACCCTGTCCCACAAGACTTATTTCTCAATGGACAAAACCAGCACAAAAATAGCATCTGCTTGTTCAATAGAAGAGATTGGAAGGTCCCCACATTTTTCAGTAACTGAAATTCTATTACACAATTCCTTTGGAGCAAAAATCAAATCTAGACTTTTTTGGGGAAAAAAAAAAAGACCATCAGTCAACCAATCAGTCAACCAAAACCCAAGCCAAACTCCCAGAAAATGACCATCATTGAAATATCCCATGTCATGAAAGTCTGTGCTCACCACCTGTCTTGGGAATTAATGCGTTTTTTGCTACTTAAAAGTAAAGCAATCAGATCATAAGTGAGCACAATCTAATACTAGCACTAAAGAGGATACATCAAAGTCTCATTGCCCAATTCCTCATTTCTTAATTAATAAAATATCTACTGACATCACTATTTTTCTGCCTTTACTCTCCACTTCTGTGCTTGGCTGTCACAGAGGCAGACTGAACATTAACAATTTTGCACCATCATCCCATCACTGTTTTTTTGTTTTACTAAGGTCTATAAAGCCACGATAATACAGAAACAAATATCAACTTCAATGACCTTCCATTCAAACATGTTTGCTTGCAGTAGTTTCTCTAGATAATTGAAATTTACCTTTGTGCTTCCTCAAAATACACGTGGCTTTATCAAAATGTAAGCCAACCTCCAATTCCTGGAAAGAATATGATACATGATGTCCACAATTCAAATTTACTGTGCTCAGGAGGGGTAGTTCCCTCTTTGCTGAGTTAATCTGCAGCCCTTCAATCATCACTGACAAGCAGGAATGAAAGTGTTAATCAGCAAGAAACATTCTTAGATCTGGAGTGAAATTCACAATAAGAACTGCTCTGGGAAGGCTCTTTGATTTAAGACATGATGCTTTATGGTCCTAGTGAGATTTTTCTTCACACTGCTTGAAGTCCTTCACCATGCTTACAGATTGCTGAAATTTATTTTTTTAATATAAGACAACTTAAGTCTATTTAAGAAATTCCTCTTCAGCTACTTTCCCAACACATTTGCTTTATTACTGAGCAGTTAATGCTGCAGACACACCCACACATCTACAAAATTAATTTACTGTCTTGCTGTAGTTACACTAATGGGCTGTAGCAGAATAGCTTTCTTTTGGATGGAAAACAGATGAAATAATATTTCCTAAAAGCAGATCAAGTATTTCTATTATAAGTAAAAACTTCTAAATGGATCTTTTTCTCAGGGAGTTAAAATAGTAAAGTTGAATGAAGATGAAGGAATGAATACTTGGGCAGAACCAAGACTGGAGGGTACCACTCACCAATCGACATGTCTGCAAAGCCAGCAGGATAACCAAGAACTCTACTCACAGGAGCACATTCTGCTCTGTAGACTTCTCATTCCGTCCCCATCAATGGGGAACTTGCATCACCCCTTAACAGCTCCTCCAGAGTACCTACCATTTCCTCCACAAAATTGAACAAAATTAGTTGTTTGTAATACACCAAATTCATGAGCAGTGACTGCAATAAAGGTGTGTGGTATCTTAACAAAACCAAAATCATAACACTGTCCTTCCACCTTAGATGACAGAAGTAGTGATGTGCACTTGAGCAGAAATCAAAGAATTTTTATGGGCTTTTTAAAATGTCATTTCTAAGCTATGACGCATTCTGTCATTACCTTGGGAATCGTCTTACAATTTTCTATCCTATAGAAGTATGACACTTCAAGTGATGTAGCATGTCTCTAACTGGATGGCTGCCCACTACTTAAAAGGCATCTTGCTTTCTTATCATGGTTATCTTTCTGCCAGCCTTGGACCACAGACAGCCTGGTTTCATGTGGTTTCACTTGTGCATTTGTTTCTCCCTTTATTGCAGATTCCACACCTGAATATGTAATCTTCAATGGTGGTGTGCGTGCTTGGCCAGAACTAAAACATTTTAGGCTCCTGCCTTTCATTTCCCAATGCATATATGAATACAAGGGATTTGCACAGAGTACTTCTGACCTCTGGCCACTAGCAGTATTTCAGCAAGGCAGCTTCTTTTGGAAGAAGTGGGGAAGAAAAGAAAGAGGGAATTCCTGCCTTTTTGCAATGGGTCTAGGACCCAAATAATTTAAGGCAACGTAATCAAATGACAAAACAGAAGTGTCCCACATCTAATACTCTTGAAAGACAAGATCATTTTATATCAAACATTCTTTCAATGGCTTCCCCACTTTTCACTGCTAAATACCAACATGAAAAGATATTTAAAAAATGATCATACTTGTTTCCCAGGCTCAAAGGTACATATCTAGTGTTAAAGAACAAAACCCCATAACATCAGGGATACTAGACGTGCACCACATACTATCTAATCTAATACAGTATCTACTTTCTCATTGTCTGCTTTTTAGAACACATTTTGACCAGATAATTATTTGCCTTTCTGTTTTATACTGATTAAAAAATTAAGACAGTTCTGGTTCCTGATTATGCTTACAATAGTACAAAGATCAAACCTAACTTCAGTAACTACTCAGTAATTATAGTAATAAAAACAAAATACCACTCTTATATCCTCTTTCTACATTCCTCTCAGCATCTAAAACATCTTAGTATGTTATATCATTGTACAGTCAAAAAAAACATGAAACAAATTTCAGTATCTTATACATTAATAATATATATTTATTTTCTGGGGGACTACAGGACAAGGCAACACTCTGATTACATTTATTTGTATCCCCACCACTCTATGTGGCAACCCTGAAAGTAGAGCTCCACAGAATTTTATGACCTGACTCTACATTACACAAAGAGATCTCAAGTCACATTTTATTTGTGCTCAGCCTGTAGAGGGGAAATGGTGAACAATACTGGCTTACCTTTGCTGGAGTAAAAGTCATTAACTCAAACCAAATGCCAAAACAAGCTAGAAGTTTAAACTAGAAGTTACAAGAACTTTGAGAGAAACTTCTCCCCAGTACAAAGAAGAGTTTTCTGGTAAGATTATGCCTTGTTCCAAATAACAGAACAGTGCTACACCCACAGTGATTTGCAGCATGAGTTTCAGTGTGAATATGAAAAAAAATACCAGTTCTCCTGTTTCTAGTAAGTTTTCAAACACGTGAGTCCAGAGAGCAAACTTGTCCAGGTACAACCAGAAATTTGAGTGGTACACAAAAGCCAGTGTTTTGAACACCTATCTTGGCACACTTGTGCATTCCAAACATAGCAAGTTATTGCTTCCTCACTGATTGCTAATACATCTGTATGTTTGCATTATACCTAAGGGCAGCTGCAGGCCTCCAGCAGAATTTTAATAAGGTATTATATGTGTATTTTCTGAATTTTTTAAAGAAATTTACCCTAGAAGACACTCCCCAGGAAATAATGCGGGTTGGGAAAGCTCAAAGTCCAAATAAAACAAAACAACCCACAAGCACACCCAAGCTTCCTGTCAATATAATATTAAGGGTACATTAGATTAGATCCCACTCAGGAAGACGAAACCTGCACCCAGGATAAAGCTGCACACTGATGACAATTTGGCCACCTTAGAGAGTTATCTGTTAGAAAAAAGACACCTTCAAGAGTCTGAAGGTAGGGAAAATTGACACAATGAAGTAGCTGCATTTATTTCCCACTAGAGTTTGGCTGTTCCCAGTTCATTGTTTTCTAGGGTCAGACATATGATATGGAACCAAAACGCTCACTAGTGCTCCGTTACTCCTGAGCATGAGAGTCCTACTAACCCAAAGGTGTCTGTAGATTACAGTCAGGAGACTCTCATTTGCTAGGGAGAATGGTTCTTCCTCAAGATGTGCTTGCAGTGCCTCCACTTCACTGACTCAAGCACCTAATGTGCCTCATGAAAGAAGAAGAATAAATTTATGGGATTTTTGTATTAAAGGCTGATTAGATTTTTCTTTTATTGGAATAAGTCTGAAAAATAGACCCTACTATGAGACATAAGAAACCATTAATTTTCAAAGAAGTGACAGTCCACCAAATAGCTAAAGACAAAAGCTATGGAAAATAAGTGCTGTAGCATTGGTCAGTGCTGATATGCAGTTCCTCCTCATCACCTTATGACAACTGTCTTTGGAGTCAAAAACTGCTCATATTTCATGTGAGCCAGGAGGAGGAAAATGCAAACCAGACATTTCCAAACTATTCTAGAAGACCATGGTTATATCCTCACTTCTACCTCTACCATGACCTCACTTGCAACATGTCAAACACATGGACATGTTTGACATTTTATACATATCAAGCCTGCCAGCCTCACCAGTGAGGCATTAGGTGAACACCAACTGGATGTCCACAAACTGACCACAGATTTCTCACCCAAACTGCTAATTTCCATGTGGATGCAAGTCTTGTCAGGGAAGCAGGGAGCTGGTACAGAATTGATGTTTAGAGGGGTATTTATCTGGGCTTCTCCTCTTTCAAACAAAATTTGGTGGCTGGAGTATGAAATTAGTTTGGTGTTTTAGCATAAAGACAGTCACCTTGCTTATTGGCCAAGGTGCAGGATGCTTTCTTCATTGCAGTAAGAAGTACTTGCTTGCAGGGACATGCATAGGAGTACATGGTGGTTAAGTACACGTGTTAATTAAATGGGACCTGAGTGATGAGGAACAATGATCTCATTGAAAAGAGATAGCAGTGTTTCTAGATACACAAGTTATTCACATGTCTTAAATGAAACATGGCAGTCTGTAAGTCACATACTCATGCAGAAAATGGCATGCTTATTACTGAGCTCAATTCAGAGTTTCCCCTATGCAAAAGAAATTGTACTGAGTGAGAGGAAACCCAGTGACACAGTTTCAAGTTATTGAAGAGAGATCTATCAGTGCTAAAAAAATGCAAACATTTTATTCTAGGAATCTAACAATTTGTCTGAGAAGACTGAAATATTTTAAATTTGTTGAGGTTTACTGATTCCATAAATATTTTTGTTTTAAACCCTCTAAATGGTAATGAAGTTATCTTAATTTCCCTAAGGAATTTAAACCATGTTGTTTCATCCAAGGTCATGTTGAGAACACACTTCTGAATAGCTCTCACTTACTGCACACCAGCCTTGAAGGTAACCAGTTTTTTAGCCCTTGCTTTCAACACAGACTACAAGGCACAAAACCCTTGCTTTTCTACCCTATTCACCTTTCTTCTAGTCCTTCCCCTTCCTGAGGAATTTTGCTGTATTATCTTATTCATGAAAGAATCAAACTAAAAACTAAGTGCATAACTAGGTAAATCTTTTAACTTACACAGGTTTCAGGCCCACCCAAGGGTCTGAGGGGAAGGAAACCAGGTGGTCTAACCTAAGTCCCATGGCAGAGATATGCTATACTGCCAAAGCAAAATAAGTGTTCCCACAGAATCTGAAACATATCTGTTGATTCTTTGCAAAGAAATGAAATCTGAAATGAATGGAAATTAAATTATCTCCTCCCCCCAGAGACACTCATCTTCCCAGGTCAGAGGTATGCAAAGGAAATATGAGAGTTCCCGTTTCATGGCTTGCACCATAACTATGACTAGACAGACAATATCTTTTTTTCTCTCCCACCCCACCATCCTGACTTGGATGTTCCAAATACTCCTCATAATAGAACTATTACAATACAGAGGAGGAAAAAATAATATATGCAGATTTAAGCAAAGCATTACTTGTGGAAATGTGCCGAAACGAAAAATTGTGTTGTTTCATATAAAGAAAGAGCATATTGTCACATAACCTTACTGAAACATATGGTTTGCATTCATTCTCAAAAATTATAAGTAAAAGCTAGGAAAATAATTATTAAATTTTTCAGAAAATTTTGGTGGGAATTAGAAAAGAAGAGACAGGGCAAAAGAAAACAGACTGTCAGATTTACAGCTGCATGCTAGCTGAGAAGAGATACTTTAAAAAACAAGCTAATTCCTTACAAATATTTACAATAGATTAAAAGCCTGAATGCATTACTTAAAAAAAAAAATGCAACAAAACCAAAAACCAAACAGGAAGAAGCACAGTTTCATCATTAAGACCAGCATGAAATTTTCTAAGCTTTAATGAATTCGCAAGTCCTGCCTAGGCCCCTCACAGTGATTTAATCATAATTACAGTTTGGCATTAACAAAGATGAGTTCTACCACATGTGTAATCTGTAAACATACATATAAACCAACAAATGTAACACACAACCATTTTAATGCTTGCAATATTTTAAAAAGTTGATTATTTTTCTCCAACACTGCGACCAAATTACCTTCCGGATGATCAATAATTTGTCTTGAAAATTTATCCTGTTTCATCAGCAATCAGAAAAGCACATTACATATAAAGTTACTGCTTTAAGGCATAGAGTTTTAGATCACTCAAATTGCAGGATTAAATATTTTGGCCTATGATCAAGCAGCCATGAATCCACCAATTAATATTGGGGTTTTTTTCACACTAGCCACAAAATAGATACACAATCACTGAAAAATACTTGCTGAGCAGTAGTAACTAATGAATGATCAGTAATACAATCAATTCTGGTTGTCTACACATGCCCTTGAACCAGCTTGCTCTGTAAATAAATGTTTTTCTCTTAAAGATACTAATGATTAAGTAATGTTTGCTTTGCTGACTTGACCCAGGCAGTTATCCATATAAAATTGACACCAATAATAAGGCAATGTAAATTGACTGAATTCCTCATCTTTTACAACATTGAAGAAACAACCCTATATTTAAGCCATTCAGCTCTATTACAAAGAAATGCAGCAGTGAGATCCCTTTTTGTTCCTTAAATCTTGTCAACCATCTCAAAAATGCAGAAGTCTCAGATGTTTCTGTAGTAGCCCTCGCTGTTCCTGCTCAGACTGCCACAGAGCAGGACCAGCACTCTCTAGCTCTGTCTTGTGTGCTCATGTATCTGTGCCTTTATCCAGGAGAGAAATTTAGTTTATTCTTATCCAAGACAATTTCCACTGTGCATGTTTCTAGTTAGTCCAACACTTGACCATATTGTTAAAAATATGTAAGCACATATTTGCAGGAACCGAATATTACAGTCTTCTAAGTCAACAGGAAAACAAAAATATGGGTACAGTAAAAGAAACAATTTCCAGGAAAAATCCACACATTTTTCAAAGCTTGTTTCCCTGGATCCTTTATGACATGATTTTTGGTAGAAGCAGTCAAGTGGAATTTGATTTTACCTTTCCTTTCCCTAAGGAGAGCTGGGGTGAGAAGACAGACGTGCTGCCCGTAACAGTGAGCTCAGCTGCATGACAAGGTTTGTGATCATGTATACAAACAGAGCCTGAGCAAACACATCTGTCCTGTCTTTGGGGTCTTCTACAGCGAGGAACTGATGACAGCTCAAGCAAATACTTGCCATTTAACCATGGACAAATCCCTTTCTGCCACACACTTCAGCTATTATAACAGTAACAATAACAGAAGTGCTCTATCCAACTACAGCATGCCAAGATAAAATAAGCAAGTAAACTGGCTCCTCCCTCCCAAAACAACCCCAAAACATGTCCAACAAGTACCTAGATCCTCCACTGTTGCAGCTGTATGGTCATCATGATAGTTGAGCTTATCCATCTTATCCTGAATTTACTCTCTGGCATGGAATTGTTCATCCCGTGAGACTGGTTTTATGTTCAAAGCATTCTCAAAGCTTTGTTGCCTTTGTGGCACATTTTGTATCCATCAACATCAAGCCACAAGCTCCATTTTTTTCCTTGCTAATTATGCTTATGCTGCTCTGCTCTGGCTTTGTTCATTGCAGAGCTTTGATAAATGAGCTTTCTGCCCCCATCATTCTGAGGACACAGAGAGAATTCCCATCCAGTTCAAAATTAAATGATGAAAATAAGGAAACTATTTGGTTTTTATATTAGAAATTGATGAAGTGTGCAAGAGAGGGAGGGAAGGGGGGGGGGGGGGGGGAAGGAAAAAATTCCAGAATTAACTGGACTTGACCAGCAGCTCTGACTTCCTGGAGCCACTCAGGTCGTCCAGCTCTGGATATACTTCTAGCTATAAAACAACTTTTCACTTCATTTTCCCACCAATGGGCTGGGAACCTCAGCCTCAGCAGAAGCCTAGTTTTATTGCTCTGCCTAGGGTTAGGGTTATGCTTAGGATTAGGGTTGAGAAAACCAAAAAGCCCAGAGGTCCAGGGACACTGCAACTACAGAAGGCCTGCCAAGGGCAGTACAGCACTGCCCCAACATTGCTCCCTCCACACCGTGCTCTGTGGCACCTCCCATGTCCTGGACTCCTCAGCCCAGGAAAATGCTAATTTTACTGCTCGGGTTAGGTTTGAATAAACCACGGAGCCTAGAGCTCCACCGGTGCTGCAACTACCAAAGAATTTGCAGTCTGAGAAACTGTAAAGCTCATCTTATTTAGGTAACTTTTCTTTTGAGTGCACCTTGTTTCCTCTGTTTAATAACTGCACTAGTGCTGCATGAAACAGCTCAAGTGCCACAAGACCACTAGGAGATGTCCTGGGTTTGTGACCAAGTGACCCATTCACACTTAAAATTAACTCTCTGCTCAGAACTGTACTTCAAATATTCTAACATTGTATAATGCTGTATATCAGTATTATACATATATATATATATATACATATATATACTGTATATCATTGTAAATAATACTGTATATCAGCTCACTTCTACCTCTGTGGAGATTAACCTAAAAAAACATCCAAAGCTAAATTTTGCACAGAGTACAATACTTGCAGTGACCTCTCCTTCCAACACCCATGAAGGAGAAAACAGAGGGGGATGGTGGGCTAGGGATGAGGGAGGTAGAGAAAGAAAAAAAAAAAAACCAGTCCTAAAAGCACAAGCCTATGACTACTCAGTTATTAACTAATGGAAAGGTCTTTATAAGGGTGGCAGCACCTGCTTCTTATGTAGGAAGAAAACTGTATATGTGTTCAAACTAATAAAATTACTGTGGCCTGCACAGATTGATTAGATGACAGGAAAGCAAGAACACCATAAAGAAAAGTGATTTTTAATTGCTTTGCACAACCGGCTAAGATTCCTGGCTTGAGCAGGTATAACATAATGACAGAACATGTTCAAACAGCAGGAGTCAACCTGCTGGCAACTCAGGCCACTCCAGGCTCCAAAGTCAGGTGTAGGGCAAGCCAGTACAGAATAGGCTGTTCCAGGTCTCTGCTCACCAGAGGCATCCTTTGTGAAGCTCTTTTCCTGTGCTCTTTGCCCAGGCCGTGCTCAGAACAAGGAGCATCATGAGCAGCATCATACAGCAGAGAGCAGGAGCACAATACCATGGCTAAGAGGGAGAGTGTTTCTTTCACTTACTAGGTTAATTCCCTCTTTTTGCCTGCTTTCTGTCAAACAAAACATCCTTCAATTTTTACTAATGCATTACAATGAAATCTACCTAGAGGGACATCCAGATGTGTTTCAGTTCATGTAATTTCCTTGCTCTCAGGAAAATTTTTGAGTTTCAGGCATGGTATAAATAAGGAAACAAAAGAGACTTGATTCAGAACAAGAATCTTGGTGTTCCCATGAGCTGTCTCCTTTGTTCTTCTCCTGTTACTCTCTCTATATCTGATTTTTCCTGAGCTTTCACTAACAGGATGGCACAGCTTTTTAATGTTGCTAACTTCAAGTCACCATTGCTCTGGGTGAAACGAATGAAGTTTTCCTCTGTAGTCGATGTTGCCAAGCACTTTTACCTGCTGATTCAGACTTGGATATCCATTGCAAACAAGGTAGCAATATCTTGTATTAAACAGATATTTTCAGAAATAAACATCACTCTACAAACTGTGCATTGGAATAAATACTGTGCAAAGTCCCAAAATTAAATGGGCTCATGTGTAGATGAACAGCACTTAAAATATGATGCAATTCGTTTTGAAATAACTGAGAGGAAGGTGCAGATTTCTGGGGCAATCAAAACTGCAACAAAAGACTCACTCCTGTCTGACCAGACCATTCAGGCCCTTCTGTGAGTGCACTCCTCGGGCAGTGGGGCCACACACAGGCCTGACTTCTCCAGCCCTTCCTTCCAATCAGTCACCAGAGAAGCAATTCAGATTAAAGGTGGGATAGGCATTGTGTGCCCCTTAAGCACAGGCATCAATGTCCTTGGCATACATGGACTTCTCTGACCTTACCCTTCCCATGTCTGACGTGTGTTTCCCTGTTCTCATGAAAAGCTCCTCTCACTCTACATTTTAGTCATTTGCATGAGCCATCCTTTTGGGATACTCCCATTCCAAATCCACTAGTGAGCTTTATTAATCCAACAATTTCTCCTTCCATGCTGGTGATGCTTGACTGTTCAGCCACCATGAATGTGATTCCTAAATATCTGACATTGCAAAAAATTAGTTTAGCTAAATATGCATATGAAAAATGCAAAACAGATGAAACTCTTAAGTATGGCATCAGCTCAGCAATTACCCAGTTGCACAGCGGATCACAGTTTTCTTCATTAGCTTAGTAGATGTGCCTTCTGGATGCCTACACCAGCTTTGCATGCATTTGCATGCACATCAAATGCCTTATTATCTCAGGCCTAAGTTCTCTCACTGGTCTGAAGGAAGCAAGGAAGTAAAGCTGAAGAACTCTACCAAGCACTTACCTGTTCTAATGTGAAGGTCTTTGAATTCTTTATTTTCAGAGGCAGTGGATATCTTTGATTAAGTCTTATACTTATTTTTTAAAGGTAAGCAAATATATTTATTTTTCAAATACTTGTTTGGAGCTATGGTGTTTTATATGACTTTTGTCTTCCTGATAATGGAGAAAACAGTCAACAGAATACTCAACAGTCCCTTACTGAAATCACTTTCATACCACTGCAGAGTATAAAACCAGCTAACCAAGCAGTACACTAACCCCAGAAACATAGGAAGCCACATCAAAGTCAGGGTATTTTGGTGTCTTTCCTGATGCTTATGTCTTCTTTCCATACGCTTACCTCAGGAAAAGCCCTGAATTCACCCTATGCCCAAGAAAAGAGAGTGGAAAAAGCTGAAGGGAGGGTTTCTCCAAAATAAAAATAGAGTTTACAAAGTGTGGTGACTTGTGTAACATGCTTTCTGTCTTACTGACATGCAAACCAGGCACATCTGATATTCAGCTGGCTTTTTTCACACAAGATAGTGGGATTATATCAAACACACTGTGGCTCACCACAGCAGAAAGGGAGGTGTGCCACATGACTTTCATTTGACCAACATGAATTAACATGTCACTAAAAGCTTTCTTAGGAAACATTGTCTTCTTGAAATAAAAAACATATTTTGAAAGAGAGCCCACAACAGAAGTCATGGAATCTTTGTTCTTTGCATAACATGGAACATTTTCTGGGATAACCATCATAGTGCAAGTCCTCAGGACTGCCTGGTTGTTGGCCTTCAAGTAACAATGAAAAAGGGTTTCAGATACTCCATGTTTGGCAGCTGTGAAAGGCACCTTGAAATATCAGGGAAACTGAAGTCCAGCTACAGTGACTAGCTATGTTTTTGTGCTGGCAGTGGCCCAAATTGTGTTCATTTTACTCACAGGAGCCATCCAGCTGAGGTCAATATGGTGACTCACAGAGGCCAGAGTGCACAGGTCTTGGCACAGATTGTTGCAGAAGTGCAGATGTGGAAACTACTCTACTGCCAGAGACAAACAGGATTCACAAGGCAAGGAAGGTTGTGTTTCTGCTGACCTGTTCATGCTCTGAGACCCAACCAGACAACTGCAACTCCCTCATGGTAGAGTTCATTGCTAGTGTGTTATAGTTTCAGTAACCTCTATCCCTAGAACTCACCAGTTCAACAGGACCCACTGACATTTTTCTGAGAACCTACTGCAAGCTAGGTCCAACTATTAGGTCCTGAAGAGAGGACTTATATAGAATATAATTAAAGATTCACATTTCCCACAAGAGTACCTTAACATATTAGCATTTCCCTGCATCCACAGTATAGGAAAGCATTTTCCCCAAGACATTATGTGGAATCTCAGAGACTTTTGTTACTCAGGATTAACCTTCCAATTCTATTCCTGATATATCAGCCTCGTACCAGAAATTTGATCTTAGAGGTTAAGTTTTATTTATTTATTTATTTTAACGAGGCAAGTTGAGGAAACATTGAGCAGCTGTATTAATTTCCAGTACATATTTTTTTTTCAAATTCATCGATCTATTCTCTTTAAGTAGACACTCGCAGATGTCTCAGCCTCTTCCGTAGTATGAAGTACCTGGATAACTATGTGAAAAACATCTGAACAACTGCAATTTTATGAATTTTCATTCCATTTGGAATACATCACAGTCAACAAGTTGGAAACTCCACCAGTTTTGACTTGTGGATTGTTTCTGTGACTTTTCTCTTTCTGAGGGCATTTTTAACTGTCCCCAAAGAAAGCAGGAGTTCCAACATACAACTCCGGATGGATCACTAGAGGCAAAGATCACCTGCAGTGTAGCTTACTACATCTGCTACTCCCATGAGCAAGCACTCTGTTTAAGTACTCTATCCAGGTTCTCCCTTGATGGTGTTTTTTTCAGAACTTTCTTTCAAGGGGAACTTCCAAACCACGAAAAGGGAAAACATTATAATCTACTGCTGACTGTGAATTGCACTATCAGTCTGGGAGAGAGAATAAAAGAAAGACAAAGAGGAAAAGAAGAGAGTGGGAGGGTGAGAATTTGTTAGAGGCCTTTTAGTGATTTCTCCACCATCCAAACTCTGGATATAAAATATAGAACAACCTGGGAACAGACTTGGGGAGACCGAATATGGCATATTTTGTATAAGGGGAAAGCCTATTAACTAAAAAATACTGTGTTGGAAATTAGATCAACCACATCTGTGACACATTCTAACTTAGCATGGAAGTCCATTTGGAGCTGTAGTAACATTTCATGCATATAGACATAATATTGTCTTTCCTTTAGCAAGGGTGTGTTTATCAGCTTCAGGATTAACAAAATAAAAATATTTTGGTAGACAATTCAGAATTTTCTTACAACTAGATCAATTCAGTGAAATTTATAAACTTTCATCTCTCAGTATTTAAGTTCTAAACCATTTTGGGAAAGAGACTGGTTGTATTGCTGACTTTTCACATACATACTTGAGTTTATTATTTTGGCTATTAGTTCTTTGCAATCATAGTGGCAACATTAGCTGGCTTTTATTATTAAGTCACTGGCACTTCAATTTTCCACTTTAAACCAGTAAACACTGGTTCATCTCAGTGGTAACAAATATTTTTTCAACAATCCAAGCTATATATGCTGTTTCAGCAGAAACAAAACCAGGTTCCCAGCCTTCCTGCCTGGCTCTTCAAACAGGCTGGTTCTTAGTCAGTTCCTATGCATGTAACATCCACAATCATACACAACTCTCTCATACATACACACTTAACATCATCTTACTCTCCTGTTCCTTTGCCTTAGAAATGAGAGGTGACACAGGTGAAGAGAGTCCTTACTGGAGACTGCTATCAGTATGTCAAATCCATCTATCCTACCCATGCCCAGCAGACAGCCTTTATGCAAAAAAAGGCTGTTTGTCAGCTCAGGTGAAATGTCCCCAAGTTCTCTCACTAGCACCAGGCAGTAGTACCAATTTCTTCACATTCAATTCCACAATGGTACTGCCCTGCTGTCATGTCCCTATCCCACTGGAACTCTATTCATATATGGCACAGCCCACCTGACTGATTCAATGTACAGGAAGGGGCTACTTTGTGTGCTAACTGAAGTTTAAAGGAGAGGAGAGTTAATGCATTAAACATAACTGATGTGTTTCTAATTCACCATTTTAAATATGGATCACAGGTTTCCCACCTTATCTCAGCTTAACAACAGATTCAGGTGCACAAAATCAGAGGGGGAAATGCTTACGAGCATATTCCTGAAAAGAAGAGAGTTAATCAAATATTCACCAAAGAAATATCTATACTTGTACTCAAATTTTAAATTGATGTTAGCCTAAACTAATGTTAAAGTAAGAGTAAGGAAATATTTTCTTTAAAAAATAGCAGAATATTGCCTCTGCCCACTCAGAGAAATTAGATATTTCCACCAAGAAACAGATAAAAGAAATCGCTTCAATCTGGCTACATTAAAAACTGAAAAAATGTTCTGTGTCTATGCAATGTTATCAAGACTGAGCTATTAACATTTTCCCATTCATTTACATTACTCGCTACAGAAGTTGACCTAGCATACTATTTGCAGAGTGCATATGCATTACCTAAGTCACTCTGGGCAAACCAAAACAGCCCACTTGCTCTGGAAATTCAGAGGATTTCTCAG
The DNA here is from genome assembly GCF_963662255.1 of Cinclus cinclus. NCBI lineage: Eukaryota > Metazoa > Chordata > Aves > Passeriformes > Cinclidae > Cinclus > Cinclus cinclus. The sequence continues at coordinate 50,524,597 of NC_085050.1, forward strand.
ACACATGTTGAATGAGTTCCGTATATGCCGAGTTGTTTGGAGCTTTGCATCAGTGGGTGTAGCCTGATTACAAGGTAATAGAATAAAACACTAACATTAGCATCAGGCATCTTGTTTGATGGTTCAGCTCTTTTCTGCAGATGTAAAACAACTAAAGCGCATCCTACTAGATTTGTTACAGGCCTCCCATTTGCCTTGTGAAGTCTTAGAAAGAGCCTTGAGCTAATCCTAAAGAACACTCTCATAACCTAGCCCTAGGCAAAATTTACACTGATCCTTCACACTGCAATCAATCCTTCTTTAGTTTCATAATCTAAGTCTGACAGCATCTGCCTTCTGTCAGCTACAGAAAGCCATATGTGACACTGGGCACTAGAAAGCAGACAAGTTTTGCATTTTCGTAGGTTACACCACGTATTCAGGACATCACAAATGAAGAGACAGGTTTGCTTAATGTTAATCAGTGGCAGGATTATGTTCTAGAACACCAGAAATTTAGACTTGATTTAAGCCAGCCGCTACAAAACTGTCTCTTAACAACTTACACAACTACAGGAACAGTGCTTCTATTCAAGTGCTAATGACAGCAAAGCACATATTGAATGTACACCAGAGTCCACCAAAGTGACTCATGCTTTTACTCTGTTTTAGGCTTTTCTGGGAACCTTGGCTTTCCTCCATCTTTCCCCATCCATGACAGAAGTAGAAAGCAAACATTTCTGTCACAATGACAAAATTATTGGCCATTCTGTCATACCTGCTGAGCTGGGAAAGAGTTCATGAAGAAATAAAGCATTTTGGAAGGCTTGCAGGACCAAAGTGCTCACAGTGACCATTTTGAATGTTAACACCATGAGTGGTCTTGTGTCAGCTCTCGGGTGATGCTGCTCTTGCCTCCATTTCTCTAGGAAAGCAGGATTTTGGAAAGACACCTTGTCAGCTTTGCAGGCTAGTTGGAAAATAGTGTAGGGAGAGCATTTCCAGTCAAGTTCAGTGTGCTCAGATCACCTCTGCTTCTTGACATCATTACCTCTCACAATTCTCCCACAGTCAAGTAGCTTTAGCTCCAATACCTGGCCAACAATATATGGGCATAGTACCTCCTTACATGATGTTGTCCTTTCTTGTGCAGCCATACTTGTAGCACTGTTTTTTCTGATCTGCAATGTGACTGTGTTCACATTTTTTATTTGCATGTAAAAAGGCATTTTTGGCTTCTTCTGCTAACTGTTCTAGCAGTTTTGAAAAAAATTATCTTGTTTTGTTTTTTTTGTTGTTGTTGTTGTTTTGTTTTTGGGTTTTTTGTTTGTTTTTTGTTTTTTGGTTTTTTTTGTTTGTTTGTTTTGTTTTGTTTTATTGTTTTTTTTCCCCAGGCATCTCCATTCTGCTAAGTCAATTTACAAGTACAATTCCTTGTAAATGTTGCCTCTCATATGTATTGTTCTGTCCTAACTGTCCCATTCTTTGCAGTATTTCAGGCACCCTGTATACCTTGCCTAGCAGTTACATGCTGTTGCTGACATCAGCATAATGTCCTTGGTGGGAAATGATGCTAGTTAGAAATATAAGGCAACAATAATAAATTCAAGGAAAAAAAATATAAAAATGCTCCATGACCTCCCTGACAAACTGCTGGTCTGAAAACTGCAGATGTTTTTCCACTAAGTTTTTACAATGTTTGTTTTGAAATGATTCTTTTTAAAATCATGTTGTTTTCCTGTTTTAATTTCTGCAAAGCAGATGTGACATCTTGGGCTTAAGGGCTTTAAGCTGATTTTGATGGCTCAGTCTTGCTGCTATTCAGGCAGCACAGAAAGTTCTCCTGCAGTGGAATGGGATTCACTGTGTAAAGAACAAAGAATCACCTGGGAGGAAAGGGGTTGTCCTCACTGTCAGTGATGGGACTTTGCTGTTGGATTTAGGGAAAAGGTCCATCTACTGCCTAGTCCCATATGGCTAGTTCTCAGGAACTGGAAGAACGCAATGGGCCATATCAATTGGCCTAACACATCTCTATTTCGAGCAGCCTAAGGCCACTCATATGCACACAGACTAGTGTTACAGCAAAATTGGGTCTGAGAATGCCAGGAGCATGGGTTGCATCCTTGGAAGCATTTACAAGATAATTCTTTCTCCTAAAATTAAAAAAACCCCTGCAGGACAGTTAGGAACTGAATCAAATATATAACTAAATTGCAGTCAGAGCAGAACAAAAGTTTTCTGCCATCATATGTCCTCAAAACAACTATGAGAAAAGCTGTCAATGTCCAGCTGGTGACAGTGATCAGCAATCATAAATGCCTCATCTGCCTGCCAGTTAAGCTGCAAATGGTTTCCGTGAAGTGCAGAACAAATTTGTGTAGTTTTTTCAGCTTACTGTCTTAGGTTTCACCAAAATCTAGAAAACAGGCAGGTTTATACCCACAAAACCAGGTGGTTCTTATGTAGCACTACGGGAATAATTAATAAGATTATTTTTCTCCCTTTCACATGGCCCTGCTAACCCATTTCATCCTGCAGGCCCTCTTAGAGATTCCCACCTTTCAGAACAGTCCTCCCTGGGCAGGGAGTTCTACTTGTGGTTGCCCTTCAAAGCCTTTTGTGATGAGTACAGGCGTTATTCTAGAGTTAGCCAGAGAGGCTGTGGCTTGTACAGTGCAGTGAACTTTAACACACATTAAACACAGCTCCAAGACAGAGCAATATGCCTTATGGAGGCAAAACAAAAGACAAATAATGATGGATATCTGTCTTAGGCCCTCAAGTACTCATCATTAGAGCATCTTACCATATATGAGATAGTCAATAGTGCAGAAACATTAAAAATGGGGATTTCAGAGCTGCCTGGGTGACTCCGATGTGTATTAATTTTTAGATATGCTGGACAGGCCAAATGCTGCTCATAAATTTCCAGTGATGATTTAAGGGTTATATAGCTAAATTAGAGAGAAAATTATAGTCATAACTAGACACTAGGAACTGAAATAAGAAGTTAACCTAGGGTGGCAGGCAATAAACCTAGAATGAATGCTTATTTGATTTTTCTGTATAAAAATAGCTAGGCTTTTTCTCTTTATACATGTGCTGAAAAGGAAACTGCACTGAAGCAGGGTCCGGCCCACCCCAACCCCAGGATGGTGTCAGTGAAGTGGCCAAGTAAGTAAGAAAGGGACAGGAAAGACTAAAGGGCTGGAAACTGAAAGCTTTAATATAAGGAGAAATAAAAAGGGGCGCACAAGGGCGCAACATAAAACGTAACCTGAAACACCTGCTCACTGCTGCTGCTAAGAAATAAAGTCCTTGATCCCTAGAAGCCCGATGTTTGCAGGTCTATGAAGCTCCTTTAGAAGATCCCAAAATGGGGTTGAGTGCACTCTTATACAGACTGTGGTGGAATGTTCTAGAAAGCTCTCAGCCGATCACAGACTGTTGCGTAGTCCCTAGTTGCATGGTCACTCCCAGTCATTCCCTAATCCCTTTCTTCTCCTTTACTTCTCACCACAGCTCCTGGATGTTACCTACCTTGGCTTCTCAGTGTCCAGGGTGCAGCTTTGTTGCCTGTTGTGTGGCTGATTCAGAGCTTCCAGGATGGATTGCTACACTGCTCAATATAGAACTGTGAGACCATGCCTTCATCAAATCTGCTGTTCAACAAAATACTTTTGTTGGTGTTACTCAAATTCAAATCTTTGTGTCAGTATTTTATTTCTTTTGCACCTTAAATCAGATACAAGACAGCAAGCAGTGTAGTCCCATAAGGCCTAAATAAGGCAGCTCTATAATCAAACTGAGCCCCTGACCTCCCTAAAGATTGTTCTTTCCAAGCTGTTCAAATACTGAATAGCTCCAGAATTTAATTACCCCTTGTATTTGATTATGTGCCAAAGTTAAACTAACCAAGCATTGTAATATAATATAGTTCATTGAATCAGCTAAACTTTCACATTGTTTATCTCTCTGCCATATGTAAAAGGACCACCCAAACAGAATATTTGGTAAAGGTTATATCAGTGGAAAGGAAGGTGCTGGAGAAGAGGCTATAGATGACACAGTAGTAAAGTGATTTAGTGACACACAAAAGAGTTGGAAGATTTCTGCTTTTTTCCTGGTTATAGCCACTGACAGCTGTAAGAAAAACAGTCACGTAAGTTCTTTGGCCTTACTCAGTACTTTCTTTGTAAACTGGAGGCTACCCCATTGAAATGTATCTCTTGCCTAAAGGATTTTTTAGCCAGAAAAAAATGCAACACTTTATTAAAATAAAACTACATTTTAAGTTCAGAAAATGGTGAGAGTTTTTTCTCAGTGTTAAAGATAACAAAAGTAGAACACACTACTGTCAAGTAATCACAGAAAATTGATTTGTCTAAAATGTAATATTATAATTTGGTTTAAGGTCAAAAACAATAACATCCCATTCACTAAATCTGATTCTAGTAAATATCCTTTTATTTTATAACAATGAATAAAGTTTCAAATGAAGATATGCTATCTGAACCTGGGACTAAAACCAGCTACTAAAGATTTTTTCCTTTCCAGACAAACATCAAACTATGAGACATGTAAAAGTAAGAAAACACTAAAAAGTCATTGAGACCAAAACAGTTGCATTCATTGATACCTTTTTGGAGAGTGTTTTAAAGACCATGTGGGGAAAAGCTGATGAATTTAAGAGGATATTTTCTTAATGTAGGTCATATTAAAGATTAGGATTCTTTAAAAAAATAAAATTGTCAGTGCCCACTAACCTTAGAAAATTGTATTTCCTGTCTGTTTCAGTTCAGATCAGTATCAGAACCCAATTTTCCTGCATTTTCTGCTCTGAAGTCCTTCCACAGCTGTTGTCTTTGGTACAAGGCAAGGCAAAGCATGAAACAGGTTTTCCATATGCAGTGAAAAACTCACCACCACTATTCAGTTTAAACAAGGAGTGAGACATTATTATTTACTGTTGATAGACAAAGGTCAGTAAGACTCTCCCAACTTCTGATTCTAGTGCTGTATAGCACCATGTTCAGACAGATCACTCACATAAGTGAACCTCAAAAGATGTCTGAGTACCAAACTTTTAGTAGATTTAAGGGCTCACATCCCAATCCAGAAAAGCACTATATAATATCATGTGGGTTTCTAGAGCAGGTTTGAACTCATGTGCTTTCCTTTCTCTCTGGAAAAATGGACAGAAAACTGTAAGAAAAGGTCAAAAGAAATTCCTACATGATTGGGAATAAGATTTCCCAAAATCTCATGTTGTTGTCTTAAGTGAAGCACCTGAATACCTTCTTCAGCCTTAGTTTCTCTCAACCACTTTAGCCTTGGTTTCTTTTTAAGCTTATAGAGACAGAATTTCAATTGTGGCTCTAACATACTATTAGCTTGTTTTCCTGGCCATTCACACCATACCACTGAAATTATGAGGTTTTTTAGAGATCTATGAACTTCTGGGAAGACAACAGAGATCCTACTAGCAACAGAAAATTATGTAAACCAACACCAAAAATCACCCTCTAAAAGAAGGGGATGCTGAAGTCTCAACTTGGTTCAAGAACCATAGAATGGTTGAGACTTGCACATGTCAGAAGATCATACATTTGAAAAGTTGTAAACTGATGTGACAAAACTGAAGGAGAAGTGAGGAGAACTCTTGTATCACAACGTATAAAAAATGGCTTCAACACACTGGTACTACCAGGTAAACCTCAGAAAGATCCTACAAATTCTTATGATTTCAACCTTCTAAAGACAGGAGTAAGATGAAAAATAAGAAACATTTGTCAGAACAGGCCTCAACCCATCTGCAAACCTGAGCACATCCACGGTGGAGAAGGCATTTTGCCACAATAAGAACCCATACCACTAGGACAGCTGATGAAGGTGTACTGGACTGTGTAAAAAAGGAAGAGGAAGGATTATCCTACACTTTGCAGGCTTTTAAGCTGCTAAAAACACTTCATAAATTCCACTGGCACCAGGAGTTACATAAGGAAAACGTAAATTTTTGTATATGAACATAAGAGTTATTAAAGCTTTCAAGGAAAGCTCAAACTCAGTGCTTATAATACGTTTCCAATAAAAGGAGAGATAAAAGGAGGAAGAAAAATTTTTGTATGCAACAATCCTCATTTCAAGCCATCAGTACCCTCTAAAAGGACTTGTACTGTACTTCCACAGGTTGTTTTCCAAATGCCATGCAACCCAGTTCCAGGTGATGGGATTGTCACTACAATTTTGCATCAGTACAGTAATGCCAAAAAACAAAATTAAGAACTAAAACTAAAAAGGCTCACAGCTGTCTTTGCCCACTTACTTTGTGGCACTCAACTCAAGCAGATGAAAGAACCTCAATTTTTAAACCTACTTTCTATACAGCCCCCCCCTCAGTTCATTGCACAATCTTGAATATGCCATCAGAGCTGACATAGGGATTCCTGAAGAAAATAAATTGGGGGGGAAATCCCCCCCAAAAATTAACTAGTTTCTTTGGGGTTTCTGCAGAACAGTTCTAATCTGACATTTAGTTTGCCTGCATTGTGTCATACAAAAAAGCCTCACTGCTGTCACTGGCTGCACCTAACAAAGAAAGGCTGTGTTTTGCTGTTTAGACACAGTAACAACAGGCTGCTTTAAGCCACTGTAGAATCTAATGTCAATGTGCCTCTTGGAAACACAATAACACCATAATCAGGGCTGGCAAATCACTTGCTACAAATTAGTTAAAAGAAACAGAAGCAAACTTAAGTTGTATTTAAATTGACAGTTTGTTTTGTGTTGAAAGTAAACCAGCTATTTTCACCAGAGGGAGACAAAGTCTAGAGATATAAATAAATATACATTAAAATGTTTATTTATTAACAAATACTTGGACTTTGAAACAAAGATACCTCAGAGAACGTTTCTGACAAGCACTACATATCCTTCTAACCTTGAAATAATCAAATGCTCTGGCCACATACTATTTTTAATTCTTAAAATATAACATTGACCACAGTCAATACATGTGTGTATAGATGTAACTAAAGTTTTAAGTTTAAGAAGAAAAAAATAAATAAGGATAAAGAAGATGGGTTTCCATAAGATTGAGAACCCAAAAATATTCTTAAGCAAGGATTGCAGGTAACCTGAGACATTATGGCTTTTCAAAACAACAGGAAGTGTGCATAAACAGCAGTAACTAAGTAGCAGTGTTACTATCTGAGACATCAGTCTCAATTGTTGTGATATAAATATATTCTTCTTAAATAACTATTTGATTTCAACTTGGAAAATATCTATTTGTGATACACAAAGAGCTTCTAGACAACGTGCGATTAAATTAAATTCAACTTCTAAACTGGAAAATCTTCATTAAGCACATAGGAAAAAAAATAAGACTCAAGTAGGTCACCTTTCACTCTTACAAATTTCTCAAGCTGTCATCCAAACAGCACATAATCAGGAGTACTGTGTTTCAGAACACTAGACTCCAAGAGGGAGGACATCCAAACTTTCAGGAAACTGGCCAAGGCTTGCAAATATGGGATTGATTTCTTGCTCTCACAAGGATTTCCAGTGTATCTTGGCTTACATTACCAAAGGGATTCCAAAAATCTAAAAATCAAACTTGGTAACAAATTTAGCATCAAGTATTCATCAAAGAGTATTTGCTTAACTTGGAAGCACCCAAGACCATCAGCATGTATGCTTCCTTGCTTCTAAAGCTCTCTGGTTTGGAGTAAGACAATAACATCTTAGCCTTAGCACAGATTAACAACTATCATCTACTGGTACCCACACCCTCAGGGAGCCTGGGCAGCAGGCTTCCATCACCCACTCCAAATGGTGCTCCCATTCCTGCTCTTCTCCTGTATGCTGGGGGTAGGACACACACTGACAGACTTCCTGCACACATGCAACCAAAGTGAATTGTACCTATGCTGAAATTGCAGTTGGCTCTCCAGCTCTGTGGGGTATGTCTCACACTTTCACACCACTGTCTTTGAGTAAGCAGAATGGTCCAGGTGAGATGCTCAGGTGCTGCAGGAATAGGGCCACACTACACTGATGGGAAAATATCCCCATTTGGGATATAGCCACGGAGGGAAAGGAATGATGAGTCTTGTGCAGCAAGTGTTAAGAAACTTTTCTAGGTCATGGTCCAAGGGAAGAACAAACCCTGGGGACTGCAGCATTTTCTAGAAGAGGAAAATCCATCAGTCGTATAAAAATGTCCTGACAGTTTGGCACACCTGTGGTTAAGGACTTTAGTGAATAACACCACTACACAGTAAAATGTGTTTTCTATTGTGTTGCACAAAGCCAATATTTAGATTAATATTGGTTGACATTTTCCACTTCATATCATTACTTTTTTCATCAAAATGGAAAAAAAAGTAATAAGATGGATTCCCCTGAGTAGCATTTTTCCAGTGTGAAGAATTGGTATGAGGGATTCTGGCCAAAGTATGAAATTCATATAAAACAATCAAATGCAATTTCACCTGCAACTTTCTATGCTGTCCACCCTCAGCAAGTTGAAGGTAGTCCTGGTTTTCTATTTCCTTCTCCTTTGTCCTATTTGAGGTACTACCATGACCCATTGTGTTATAAAAACAAATGAGCTCCTGGTTTGTTTGATTTTCTTTTATCTGTCATTCAGGTCTTGTGAGGTTTTAACTGCAGCTCATTTTAACAGAGAACAAAAATCTCTATCACTACCATATTCCATGTTCACAATTAAAGCACAGAATTAATAAACAAGAAGATAAAATACTATAACAAAAAAACCCATATAGTCTTACCTTCAACTTTTACTTTAGGACTCCCTAGTTTCATTGTAGTCTCTCCCTGCTTTATTGCCAGATGGACCGTTGGGGCCTCTCTAAGATGATCAGTAGTCAAAAGATTTTTCCAAAAGAAAATGGCCCTTTCTAATCTTCCTCTGTATCCTGAAAACCATGAAAGATGAAGCAATTTTGCTAGGCCATTCTGAAAGTCCAAACACGGATGTGCAAGAGTAGTCAGGGATTCTAGCAAGCTAACAGAAATGCTTGTTGGTAACTCACATTCACTTTATTATAAAAGCTCAAAACAACTGGCTTTTAAAAAATTGTTTAGTTACCAATTACACAAATACCACATGCTGAAAGGGATTTCTTTTTTTTTTCTCTTTTTTCATGACTAGGCCAAATCCAGACATATTCAGTATATCTGACCCATATGCCTGGACTTCTTTTGTTGCAAAGGAGGGAGGGAGAATTCTACCATGCCCCATTCTAGCCCAAGCAGGCTTGAAATCAGCCAGCTACATAGTGTGGCATGGTAGTTCAAAGGCCTTTGAAAGAAATGTAATTTAGACATATCTTTAGCAATACAGAAGTATAATTCCACTGAGGAAGAAACTCCTCAGCCTTAGCCAGATATTCAGGAGTGTCTATGGATGCTACACATACAGTTCTTCCTCAGCTGTTCATTCAGAGAGGTGAAAAGAGATAGGTAAAAGCTGATAAAATTATCAACTCAGTGCTTTGACTTTTCAGCTGTAGTGCTGCTGGGAATTCCTCACTGACACAGTCAGTTCTTGGCAGTTTTAAACAGTAAAGTTCTGTTCTCTGAGACAATTTGGTTTAATTTTTCCTTACAAAATGCTGATGCAACTTTATGAAAAATACCAGTATTATATCTTGAAATAATACAATATATTTAGAATAGGTTTAAATAAAATGACATACAGCTACTACAGAAAATTGAAACTGCCCTACTTTAACATACACTAAAATTTTGTGCATTTCCCTCTCAGTCCAGTGTTAGTCACAAGACAGAATAAAGAGGTGCAAGGTCAATTTCTAACCTAGGTGACCATTTCTAAGTGCTTCTGTGTGACAACTTTCAACAGCAGAAAAAGGCAATTGATCATAGTTTTGTACATATAAAAATCATTAAGATTTTTACTCACACTTTATATGTATTAATCAGTCATAAACATCCCCAACTAAAGCCATGATCAGGAACAGAATTCTCACACTTGAAAAAGAATTTTCTCCTTTGAGCTATCAGCAACTCAAGGACATACCAGGAAGTGGTTATTTAAAGAGTTTCCTGGTCTTTACCAAGAACTTTGCTGCTAAACGAAAAAGAATGTACAAGGCACAAAAGCAGCAGTGCTTTGTGTTACAGTTTCTGAGGACGAACAGACTTTCCTATTCCTCCCTTTTCAGTGAAGCATCTTCTACACTATGTGCAGTCCAGGAACATCTCTGGCACTGACATTTTAATGATCCCATCCCACAGATTATTCCCTTAACCGATTAACCTTATTTTTGTAACACTATACTAGTCTAATTTCACTTCTAATTTGGTGGAATTTTTCGGTCTGCCAAGACCACTGATTACTTTGAAGCACTGTTTGAAGCTCAGCTCCAACTATACAAAGAGCGTTCTTAAAATAGCCCATGAACTGTGTGAGTTAATGCCAGAATGAAATCAGATATTTGCCTGTGCTCTTCCAGCTACTTTATTTGATGTCTTCTGAGCAGAACTCAAAATCTGCATTTATTTACTATACTTCATGTAATGCCTAGCTACGGAGAGATGGGCTTGGTGGATATATATATCTGTGTTAATCTCACCTCTGAATTCATAGAGGACAAGATTATGAGCACTCATTCATGTGAATGTTCCATTTATGAATTGCTAACTAAGGGATTACCACTCAGGACAGAACCCTGCACAATGGGAGAAAGCAAATACACACAGCAAAAAATACGAATGAAATAAAATCGGTGATTTAAAGCACAGTATCCAACGAGGCACAGAGAACATCTAGGAAGACCAATTCTTCCTGGGAAGAGATACTGGATGAGTCTCTGCTGTGGTAACTGTAGGTGTGTAAACTGCTATGCCAGCAGAGAGATAGAACAGGAGCTTTTCAGCTGTGTACTCCCAGAGAGAACAAAAGAAAAATAATCCCTTTTACCTGAATGATGACAGAAACTTTTTTTTGTTTGGCTGTTTGTTTTTTTTTTTTTTAACTGTGAAGGTATTCTGAAGCAAAGGATTTGGTAAGAAACTGGAATTTGCTATATACTAACCCACATTTTACTCAAGTAGTCTAAGGTCTATGTTTCAAACAGTTTACGCAAACAAAGCCTTAGTACATTTTCAGTGTGCTACTAGTATTTGGTAACACTGCAGAGTGAATAAATAAAATGTAAGCAGAGATGTGCCTGATGGAGAAAGTGTGATTTATGAGCAGTAGGCAGACACTAATCATAATGTTTCAAAGAGGTCATGCAACCATAAAAAAGATCAGAAAGTGTGAATTTTTGAAAGATGCAACATCTGGTAGAATGTCATGAAGCCACAAGGCCTTCCTAACCTCTAGAATAATCAGTAGAACAAATAATGCCAAAAAAATAAAGTCTATGAAAAATATTATTTTAAAAGAGAAAAAGGAACTCTATATGAAGACATGAGTTCGTCTATTCAAAATCTACATTGTTAGATGTTAAGTTGGAACTACTTTTATTTCTTCAAATCAAAACTTCTGGAATTCTCCTAAAGATAGATCTTGGGTAGATAGCAATACTCTATCATCCCATCATTACACTACTAAATTAAAATAAGCTGTATAATGTCAAGTTGCAGTTAGCTATTTTACCAAAAGTTTGCAAAGCTACCTTTTAAACTAATGGGCAATTACTTTTAGGGTCTTCACTTGAACCCTTGCTGCCTTTTTAATTCTCAAAAGATTTAAGAAAGGTGGTTTTGGGGTGGAAATTGGAGGTAAAACTAATAGTGATGCATTTTTTTCCCAGCGAGGAATGCTGCCTGCCGAATCTTTCAGCAATATAAGAATATTAGCAAAAGTCTTTACCATCCCTTGAGAATATCATCTGAATTACATCCCCTCTAGCAGTGGGATTAAACCACTTGTAAAAAATGGGAACCCTTTTCATTAGTTTTTTTATTATTATTATTAATTTATTTAAAGAAAACAACTATGAATCTAAAGCCATTAAAAAAAAAAAAAGGAACATTTGTGTGAATTTCTCAAGATCCAGTCTGAACTTCACAAGCTCTTCAGAAGAAGCAACTGTTTGGTTTGTATTTTCAACGTGTTGCAAGAGTCTCATGCATGAGTCAGATCATGGCATTCCTGTGGGGCAAAATTACTAAATGGTGACAAAACAACATGGATAATTCTGCAAGTATGAGGATGGGAATAGGGCATCCAACATCTACAGACAGAAATCTGTAATTTCTCCCTCTCAAAAAAAGTTCTTTTGTTGAACCTACTGAGGTAGGGTCTTAACTGTAATCAATAATTGCCCACTACAAGAATTTTGAAGACAGATGCTAAATATAGTAAGTGAATCACTACACTCTGTATTTCTTCAACACTGACCCTTTAATGGTATCAAGAGAAAGGTTTGGGGTTTTTTCACCTCTGCAACTCAAACTGAAAAGCAATGATTTTGGTTGCAGCTTAATCACACCTTTGAGTAGGATTTGGGATGTCTATAACCATGGAAGACAGAAGTTTATAGCTCCAGCTCTGATCTTAATGTTGGCTTTCACAAGGGCCTGTGGGAGATCCTCTGACAGCAAGCAGGTTTGAAAGCAGCTGTGATTACAGTCACTCTGAGGCTGCCAAACACTGCATGTGGGGTGAGGCAATGCACCATTCAGATTTTCAGCATGTTTTCTTCCAGCAGAGATTTTACATTTTGATAACAAAAGAGTACAGGGTTAAGACACCATACAGAAGGAACATGGGGGGAGGAGGAAATCAAGAGAAAAAGCAACCCGTGGTTGTTTTAGCAGCAGCATGGTATGAACCAAAGGCACATGCACTGAACAGCCATATGAAATGATACAATACATTTTAGGTACAAAAAACAGACCAGTTATGATGATGTCTGGGAATCTAATAGTAATATGGGTATCCAAATTTGCTGAGCATTTTACAGCAATCTTTTCAGAGGGTTCAAATGTTCCCTCTTTCCAAACCGAGTTTTCACATCACTGGTTTCTCTAGTAGCCAGGTCACAGCCCACCCTCTCTGCCAGCATGCCATTCACATCTGCCCAATAATCTGTCCAGATCTCACACACATCACTTAAAACAGAGCCACGGGGGCACTCTGAAGTAAGCTGAGCTCTTTGCTGTCCACAGAGACAGTTGTAGACCACATTTGGCTCAGTTCTCTGAATACATGCAAACCGTCTTCCCCACTCCTCTAGACTGGATCCTGATGTTTGATTAATTCATAGCACAAATGCTCTTTATTAATCTCTTATTTAATTATTTTGCAGTCATCACATCCAGGTGATGCAACACTTTATTAAGAGTTCCTCATTGACTTAAGCCAAAATAATACTAATGAAATAATAAAAAAATATTTTCTCTCATCTGAGCACATTCTGTTTACTCTTACTGAGGAAAAAATTATACATCAGTGTCAATGAATTAACAGAGAATGTTCAAGTAGAAGGATAGTTGTTTTGATTTGCTCCTTGTTTATCAAGATTACATTTTTTTGTCAAATGGCATTCATTTAGTTTGGAAATCCTAAAATAGTATAGCATATGCACAGTGTAACAAGAACTACAGATTGGCCCCTGTTGTTTAGTATTATTTTAATCTATCTTAAAGTTTTATAAATTAATTGATGACAATTTATGAGAAATTACTTGTAAGGATGAATACTGCTAAGACAAGACTGAATCCAAAGAACCTGTGCTAAAAATTAAATTACTGCACTCTTAAGTCCATGTCAGACTTAAACCCTTTACTTCATTCTCTGATGCTAGCTGTCCATGAGTTTCTATTACCTAAACAATTGTATTTTAAGTCCTATACAGGTATGGCAAAAGTAGAAATGAGGCAGACATGTCCCAGTTCCATCAAGGGCTGGTTTGGATAACAGTCTTTGGCGAAGACCTAGATTCTACTCTGCCTGCCCATGCTCACATCTATTAGGCTTCAGTATTTGAACAGCTGGCTACATTTTTACCTTAATACTATTTAACCTTTTTTGGCTATAAATTTAGAGCTACAAATAAAATGGATAAGATAACTCATAGACAAAGCTCATTGTTCAACATTGCATCTCTCAGTATCTACCCCACTGTCAGTATAATACTGTAATTCATGATGATCCCATATAAGAGAACTGAAGGTTACATTCAGGTTGTTATATATAGTTTTTTCAAATTATCATATGCTGTTTCTTAAACCATGACAATACATTGTGACCTACAAATTTAAAAAGCTGTATTATAAATGCAACACACTTCAAATAAAAAAAAAAAAACAAGCCAGTTTATCCATGTTATCTAGGCATGTCTTTAATATAATATTCATCTGGAACAACAATGAACATGGATAGCCTTTCATTTTCCACTGTTTGTTTGGCAAAATCCTTCATTCTTTTACCTTAGTCATGAATTCTTTTGACAACAGATACTTGGCTGAGAAGCTGAATATCGAACTGTAAGTACTACTGTAAGAGGTAACAGACAGCATCATAATCTTTCAACAGAAAAGGATTCCAGATTTACAGTACAATAGCAGACCTGTCTCTGAGATCACTTCTCATCCTTTGTGCTAGTCACTGTATTGTACTGTTTCAGGACCACTCATTCCTTCCTGAAGACAAATTATAATCAAAAAATCATTTCGGTTGGAAAAATCTTAATGATCATCCAGTACAACCATTAACCGAAGCACTGCATAGTCCCCTGGTTCTTCTTCTACACATCTTCTAAATATGTCCAGGGATGGTGACTCCACCACTTCCCTGGGTAGCCTGTTCCAATGTCTTTTCCCATTTTGGGCGAGAATTTTTCCCTAGTATCCAGGCTAAGTATTCCCTAGTGGAACTTGAGGCAATTTCCTCTCATTCTGTCACTTATTATTAGTGGAAAGAGGCCAACCCCCACCTGGCTACACCCTCCTTTCAGGCAGCTGTAGAGAGCCATAAGGTCTCACCTGAGTCTCCTTTCCTGCAGGCTGAACACCCCCAGCTCCCTCAGCTGCTCCTCACAGGACTTGTGCTCCAGACCCTTCCCAGCTCCACTGCCCTTCTCTGGACACGCTCCAGCACCTCAGTGTCCTTCTTGCAGTGAAAATTGGACACAGCTCTCAAGGTGTGCCCTCACCTGTGCCCAGTACAGGGGGACAATCCCTGCCCTGCTCCTGCTGGCCACACTGTAACTGATCCAGGCCAGCATGCCTTGGGCCTTGCCTACTGCTACAGTTCTCTACAGATTAAACAAAACTATTGTCTGTAAAGTAAAACCAGCAGAGATCTTGGTCCTTTATCTTTCAGCATAATAGAAGTATCCATTTAAGTCACCAGGACAGATTCTACTTTTCCTCTGCCACTAAAAGACTGCACTCCACGTGGTGGTTATGTTGCCAACAACCATTTTAGTACACACACATACAAAAGTGAAAAGGAAACTAGAGGAATCATAGATCAGATTTCTAAAGCTGCAAATAAAGTTGTATTATCTACTTCATGTGAAAGCGAGAACAAAACATCCACCTTATATTCCAAATAATTCTGCTGGTTGAATGACTGCCTTTCTTGCCATTTCACTTCCAAAGTTATTCCCAGAGTACATTCTGTTGCACACAAGCAAACAAATAGATTTTATAACTATTGCCACCGCTGATTGTCAAGAAGCTTGCCATTTTAAGAATATCAGTTCTCCAGTATTTGCAAGATTTTTTTAAAATGTGGCTAAAACACCAACATTTTTGTCCCTGAAGCAATCAGATGTAAGTATAAAAAAACCCCCAAAATCTCTATGATGTGACAGGAGTTTATTTCAGAAGCCCTGAACTCTGAAAAGATCTGTTCAGTCCTGGGACAGACGCAGTGACGCCTTTGTCTGTGCTTCCCCCTTCAGGCAAGTTGCAAATAAATCTTTCTAAGCACTACTCAAGACTAGCCCAGACTTACCAGTGGCAGAAAGCAGTCTCTGATGCACAATCGTCCAAGGCCATCCCAGGATTAGGTGGCTACATAATAAATTCATTACTACCTCCCAGTGATGAGTAACTTTGCTAGCAAAACCCTGGTGGAGGCATCCATCACAGCAACATATACCTGAAAGAAGCCCTTGAAGTAGTACTAAAGAACATTTAATACTCATTTCATGGCAATCCTCGCTTGTTCACTTTGAAAGATGCATTACAGCTCACTGCTGTTCTCCCTTTAAAATTTAGGTTGTCTTACAATCACTACTCACAGCAAGTTTGTCTAGTGTGTTATCCAGCTGCTCTTAGATCTAATTACAAGGTATGCCCACTATACAGAAAAAGAAAAAAAGCCTAGCTTCTATTTATTCTTTACTATAATCTGAGCACAAAAATACCTGAATGCTTTCTAGACATCACAGGGATGTAATATCTTCTCCAGAAATAATAATAATAATAATAATAATAAAAATCCCAAACAGGTCAATTCAAAGTAAAAGAGACACAAACAACACTTTCATAACAATTTTGTTTGAACTTCACGGTTATTCCTGACATATTTAGTTCAGTTTTCACTTGATATTTAATACATACTGCTGTTTCAGGTTGTCATGCTGTGTTGGCTCTTTGAGTATTGTACATATTGCATACTGCCAGCTATGAAGTAATGCTAAGGTTGTGAAATACATCAAAGCAAGGACTTTCAAAGTTTCTTCAGGCATTCTCATCTAATTTCCTCCTTCTCTGCTTTAGGTGCAGTTTATGTTGCACTACATTGAGGCATGAGCCTGAGAATCTGATAATCCATCAAGAGAACAAGATGCAGACTTTAAAACACTTTTCAGAACTACTGTTAGTGGGTGAACCTCAGAGGCATGACTGAAAACACCCAGTATGCTCGCTAAACCTCAAGGCTTTGCGACAGTCTTTTTGGAATTGGCTGGCATCTCGCTTTGTCTTCTCCTGAGTAATATGAAAAATTTCATGCCTTTTGGAATTAAAATGTAGTTTTAGTGGTCACTTTGTTTGGCTGGTTTTTGGGTTCTTTTTTTTCAAACTTAGATGAAACTCCTAGTGGCTATATCCCCCTTGTTTAACATAACTTGCAACAAACATTTCTTGAAACTTGAATATGAGTAGCTCCAGTAATTTTAAGAACTGACAACAGCATTTAGGTTGCTACTTCAACTTTTTTCATTTACAGGTAATATGCTGCTAAAGCAGATCTTTTGGTCATACCACTAAACAGCACAACACAAACGAGCTGCAGTTGACGTTGTCCAACCACCACAGTTAAATTCTATATTAATTTTTAAACCTTTCTCATTACCTATATAAAGAAAAAATATTATTCCCAGTGATGACGTTTGCAGGGTTTTTTAATAGTAAACATTTAAGCTGAGATGAAGTTACTTTAATTGCATTATAAATCTCTTTGATTTTTCTAATTAATAACTTGTGTTAGCATCAGAGGAAGATGAGAGGTCACAGAGAAATGGATGTCTTTCACAAGCTGCTATCCTAGTCTTCTAGGAACTACTCTTTTTTTCTGTCAAGGAATCCCACCTGCGGCTGGAATGCAGCTGATGCAAATGAACAGGGTCAATCAGCAATGATGCTTTGACTATTCTATTTTTTATCTCACTATTTATCTCACTATTTTCACAACCAGTGCTCTGTCCACAGCACGTGAAGTGACATGAAGAGTTTACTAGTGACAATGACGAAGAATTTGATGGAAGTTCAGGAATTATTCCTGTCATATAGCAACACAACTCTCTTCTGGCTTTGAGACAGATCAAGCAGTAACTCTCTATTTCACTGTAGCTCATAACACTGCCATAAAAGACAAATACTGGAAGAGCTTATGCATTTTCTCTTTTGAGGTTTCCAGATGAAAGAGACATTAAAATACTAAGCTGTATCTGCACTTATGCTGTGCTCTGACAAACTGATTCCAATGCCAACCTACCTAAATGACCACTACCTTTATGGAATGCTGCTTTCTACTGCCTGCAACTTCCCTGCAATTTGCTTCCCTAAATGTTGGCTCATTGGCTGGCAGCGCTTTGCTGAGCCAACAAACATCAGTTAACTCCATCTCTTACTTAATAGAAGAAAAAAAAGTAAACAGAAAAGCAATTTTTACTCTGATAAAAAAATCTAATTAATCTATTAATTATGAAACTATAATATTACACCAGTTAACAGAAGTTTACATGCATCATTTCCTCAGAAGACACTAGGCAGCCTATTGTATTTGTGTTAAGAACACACTCTTACAAGACTCTTCCATTGCTTTAAAATATATATATAGAATCTATTTAAGATATTTCAGGTTCACAGCTATACAAGTAAGACAACTGTATACTGCAGCTAAACCGCTGTTTAGAGACTCTTTTTTATTTAAAATTCAGCGACTTAAAAGACACAGTGGTGGCCAGATTTTGATTCACCAATCACTCATCAAATTTAAGAATGACCAGCCTCTTTTCCTTCCAATTATATAACATTCTTCAGGAATTCAACTTTCAGAAGCTGGATGCATGTACATTTCTGGGTGAGGTTTGGCTGCTTCAGTAATTCCACAAATAAAGTACAAAATAAAGAAGTGTATATGGGTTTGGGGTTTTCCTCTGTCCTCTAAATTATTACTAAACAAATGTAATTTGTGGTCTGAGATGGAGTGGATGGAACTGTTACCCACACTCCCATTAGGACAGGCTAACACTTCAGCTAATGCATTTTTATCTGCCAGGACTTTCAAACTACCACATATTAAACCCCAAAATGCTCTGGAGCCAGTCTAGCCAGCAAGCAAATCAGAGTCCCTCTCCTATGTGTCTTGTTTGTGGCAGCATCAGCTCTATAATTCTCAGTCTCACGTTGGATTCATGAGGTTGTCACAGTCCTGTTCTCCTCTCCAGCTATATAAACCCATGCTCTTTAGTGAATCCAAAATTTACAAAAATCCCCGCTCTACCGTGTTCAGCAAGTGACTGCATCCATTCGCTGTAGTAAGAGGGGACTGTTTGCTTTCCAAGAGCAACATCGTATTTCAGCCATTCTTAAGGCATTTCTCAACACCCATGAAGGTAAACTATCATATTATTCTTTGATTGCTTTCCTAATTTCCTATAAAAAGCCAACATTCTGTTTGTATTACGCAATACAAAGGCATGGGCAGTTCAGAAGAGCATGGGGTGGTGATGGTTTAGTGTTTGTTAATTACTTCTCCTCTGCTCCCACCAACATTTTTTTAATAACTAGACAAATATCTTAAAAATTCTCCTGTGTATATTTAGAAATTTAAAAAAAAAAATCTAACATCTAATAGAATTTGTTACTCTGAAAGAGCATAAGGAAAATGTTATTATACAGTCTGCAGGAATGCATAATTATTGCAGAGCTGGAACAAATTTTTAAACTCATTTTTCTGTATACAAAAGTCTTGTTAACCTTTCCCATTACTTTTCCCCTCTCTAAACACAAACTATCTATTTTGATCGCTATAAAGCAATGTCAAATGGAGACAAAGACAATCCAGTGAACATCTGATTTTGACATAGGGCATTTTTCCCAGCATTCTTTAAGCCAATTTAGAAGTTTTTTCACTATTCACAGAGCAGGGAACTGCATGAACTAAGGAAGTATTAATTAGCATTTGCACAAACCAGGCATTAACAGATAGCTCACAGCAAACTCTCCCTTATCTGAACTACTCTGCCATGGTACACCTAAAGTCATAATAGCAGCTATTTCCAAAACCAAGCCACCATACAAAGCACTTGGTCTCAAAAAGGTGCAAGAATACATTCTTTGCCATTTTAAAAGGGCTGTAAGTCACTCTAAATACCAATTCATAATAAAAAGTAAAAAAAAAAACAAAAAAAAACAAAACAAAAAACAAACAAACAAACAAACAAACAAAAAAACGAATTAACAAAAAACCACCCGGCACAATTCAGTAGCTTGTAACCTGCAAAAACTTACTTTTTAAGAGACAAACATAGCCAAAGCTATAACCTAGCAGCACATTCTTTCAGAAGGAATATATTCTCTCCTGATATTCTTCAGCTTGTATCACAGCCATGAAGTATCTATATAGTTGTTTTATTCATAAAGACTGAGGATACATTCTGGGATTTACTATGAAATAGCCTTCAATGCAAGCAAAATACAACCTTCTCTTGAAAGGATAACCACTGAGCTAAACTGTCCCCTCCACCAAAAGTGCCAGCAGTAGGACCATCTGATGTCTGTCAATAAGTCAAAACCACATAGAGCAAAATATGGGGTTGGAGAGGAAAAGAAAAGAGGAAGAACAGATTTGGGAAATTAGTTCTAGATCCATATGCAGAGAGGACCAGAAGTCAATTGCCTTTGATAAATGCAATTTAATAAAACTACAAAATTGCAAGGCCTATGATTTTATCATACCTGGACCTTCTGTGAAACCTTGAAAGGAGACTACTGTGTAATGCTTTTTACTTTTTAATTGCTAAACAGTTCTTGAAGGTGTCAGTTCTCCATATGCATTGTGTCTGTAGCTAGAGAATTTTTCAGTGGTACAAACTGAGGACAGAAGCTCATAAGCTGCCCTCAATACTATAAGAAAGAACCAACAAAAAGGATCTTTTTTTTAATCCTTTTTCTTGTTTCAAAGAAATTGAGTATGATCAAGCACTGTTTCACAGGCAGAAGGTTCCTGTAAACAATGTGAGCCCTTACCATCTCAGTATTTCTCTACAGTCATAGACAAAAAGCTAAAGTCAGAATGCTTTCTGTTTTTTTTTCTGGAGAAATAGCTTATACCTGTCCCTCAGTATAAAGAGCTAATCAAGAAATACATATTAGAATTTGTCTTAAAGATACTCCTAAAAGAGACAGGAAGATAAAATAGCACAGTTTTTGTATTACTTAAAAATAAAGTGGAAGAAAGGAAAACCCAAAACTATTTCCGCAGTTACAGCATCACTGGATGCATGTGGCCAACAAAAAAAAATGAATGTCCACATTTTGATGGCATTTCAACTTCACTTGGTGGGCATCCCATGCCGCCCTGTAGCAACAGAAAGTGTGAACCTCATTATATATAATTTAGTAATCTTTTTGCATAGAACAGGTCATAGGATAACATTATGTATATTATGTATAACATTATGCATGTATGAGTATACAGAATAACTGGCATATCACTGTTAACCTACATTCTGATCTTAGGATTAATTAAGGTCTTACCTATTTTTTATTCAATGCATATACATCTTTCAGGATCAATTTTGGTGAGTAATACTGTATTCAAATTATAATTTTAATTATATTAGTTAAGATGCAGAGAATGCCATAATCATGAGCTTTAGAAAATCTGGGGTAAAATAGAAACATAGAAACAAACGGTAGGGTGAACATGCTTTTAAATAAGTTCAAACACCTCAGTGTGATATTACTTTAGTAGGGTTACTCCTGATCAAGTGCTGTTCACTGAAAACTGGGAAAAATATTTACTACTAAAAGTAACACTGGAGACCTTACATCTAAACTCTTCTTGTTCTTCATTTAGAAAGTTTCAGAGCATTCTGCAAGATTATCTGGACTTTATTAATATTTTGTCAGGTCTAGACTATGCAGACATTGCTTCTGACCTAAAACCAATCCTTTTGGTGGTGGACATGGCAACTTTTTAACCAACATGCAGCAGCAATCCTTTACAGCCAATTGCAATCAGAAGGTCATAGTAGACTAATAATGCAGATCACTGTTCAATTGGAGGGACTTGAGTCTCTCAAGAAACCTGGTTCTCTTCTCACAAGGAAACAGCTGTACAGGCCCTGTGATTGAGCAGCTCTACTGCAGTTTTTGGGGTCTTGGTGAACAGGAGCCTAAATTTCAGTGACTTGTGACCAGGCAACAATGAAGGCTAACAGCATATGTGACTGGAACATCATCAATTTTCTAATGAAATTATAAAGTTTTCTTAATTAAGGAACTTCAGACTGTCACTGTACTCCTTGTTGGGCAACCTCCTAAGGCCCCTTCCAATCTGAATTATTTATAGAGTGTCACCAGATTGTCAGGATCATGATGGTAATTACAGAGATCACTTCTACCAGCTCAGCATCACCCAAAATAAAAAGCATCTGCTTCTGCAAACTATTGTGTCCAGAATGTTTCATATTCAAGATTTAGCCTTGCTTGGCCCTACCTTGCTCTGAGATCAGACAATATCTCTTTATTATCATCAGGTATGTTTCTGAAGAATAGCACCTATCACACTAGCCAAGTCAATCGGCCTTAACAAAATCCATGCCAGCATATTTGAAAGATTACATGTATGAATCATTCCTTTAAAGCAATTACTGTGCTGTTTTTATTGGAAAACTCTTGCATTCCTCAGATTCTCAGTGTCGTTCCTCACAACAAGACCTACAAGCACAGAACATTGTTTCTTTTATTTCACATCTATGAAGTGAATACAATCAACTGAGTGAGATTTCAAGACTGTTATCAAGAGTCAAGCCAGACTGTCTTGTGGAAGGAAACAATCACCACTTTTATCATAATTTGGATGGAAGGGGGGGAAAAGAGAAAAAGGAAAAGGAAAAAAAAAGAAAATAAGAGAAACAAATAAAGGAAAAAATAAAAGAGAGAAGAAAAGGAAGTTACCCCTGTAGCTTTTCCTAAAACCTACAGCTGAACTGGAGGGAAAGTTGCTCTCTCTATTACTATAGTAGACCATTGGTTTATATTGTCTAAACACACACATTCAGCTAAAACATTATACTCAACCACCATTCACCACCAACTCAACCATACGTGATGCAGCTGTATCAATGCCAGGGTTGCTGCAGGAAGAGTAACATCCCTGCCCCTGCCGGGATGGGGAGGAAGCAGAACAAGGAGGAAAATTAAAATATTCAATGGCAGTCGAAAAAATTGTTAAGTGAGATTAGTACATTCCAGATAATAGATTAAAATTACTTCATACTTCAGGCATCTCAAAATGTTTAAAGGCTTACAATAGGTAAGTATTACTTTAAGGAAGTACCACATGGGATCACTTATTATGAAATCAGACTTCAAATTAAACACATGGAAAAGAGAAATGCTTTGGTAATTTACTCTACGCCTACCTCTAAAACTCCCTGTTTCATCTTCTGCACTGCCTGCTCGGTTCTGTGTCAAATTGTCTCCTAATATGCTCCTAAATCCTGCCTGTCTCTCGTTACTGCACAGGCGTGTGCCAGGCAGCAAGCCAGCCAGAGGCATGTGTCCTGATTGCTAACTGATCCCAGCTGATTCCCTGCCTCCTGGAGTTAGTGTGATCCACCAAGGCAGCTGAACCAGCTTCACCTCCACCCGTTAATCCCAAGCACACCTGCATTATGCCAGTTGCAGACACTGGCCTTCAAGCTGGTGCAACTTCATCCAGTATAAAGACTGTTTCAATAGTCAGACTAATCGACTCCAGCCTCAGATTTTCCATACAAACTTCCCTTTTTCCTGTAAAGTTGGTGGAACTCTTTCTTCTTTGTGAGAAGGAACGAAAAACCAGGAAACTACTTATGAGATTGTCTTATATGCATTATGAGATTGTCTTATTTGCATAAATTCAAAATGAAGTGAATACAGGAGTTTAAAAATACCGTACTTTAATAATTTCACATTTATATGTGGCATTCTAAGATCAGCGTGAATAGACAAGGAGTAGTTCTTTGAAAAGCACCAAATTTCCCACACCCCAGTAGAAGTTCCTCTTTGGTTTTTGAACTGCATCACCTCAGTCACCTGAGATGAACACGGTGAAGAGTGAGGACTATAGCAGCAGACATTAACCACTTTCCTCTACCAACTCAACCGCAACATCACTGGCTTTCTCTTCCCTACACATCAGTAGATATGAAACACACTGCAGAGTTTCACACACCTGTGAACACAAAGCCCTTTCAACTCAGTGCCTCCAGGACTGGATTCATCTCTGTCACTAAGACTCAAGAGGAGACATTTAGCTATATTGAGAAGTTATTCTGACATATATTAATATTCTGACAGTTCACATACCAAAACACACATGTGCCTTAAAGCCATGCAGCACATACAACTTACCTCAGAGTGGAGCTTGGAAAACAAACCACTATTCCTCATGCAGATCTAAACCAGTCTCTCTGCCAGGTTTCAGTTCAATATTATGGCAGCCAGGCCCTCACACCGACTGGCCTTTCAAGAAAGGCTCAAGGAGCAGTGAGGTTGATGTTTTCCTCTCTTCCAGCTTTCCCCCAGAACACAGGGCACATATACACTGGATCCAAATCCAAATGACATCCATCTCTCCATAACAGCCCAAGTGAAAACTGAGTCGTCAACTACTTCCCCAGACAGCTCACAAGTTAGAACAAATCTCTAGAGCCTGAAGATATTTGGTAGCAATCAGAGAGTGGATTAATTTCTTAGACATGCACAGAAACAACTTCATTGAAACTCACAAGCCTGGGCTGAAAAACTTTTTTAATCAGATTTAGAGCAACAGACACTTCTGAAAAAGGGAGTGAGCCCTCTAAATTTCAATTAATCCAACAGAGAAGCAAAAAGGCACTGACATATTAAAATAAATAGGGACAGTGCCTCTTCCACAGGTAACAACTACCATAAAATATCATTATATTTATGGGCATCCACATCCTTTTGTGCACATGTAAGCAGCAAACAGGATTTCATTCACATATCCTCCTCTTAACCTATGAAACTCCACCACTTCTCCATTATTTTCTCTTCTTCCCCAGCTTACATTTAGAACACTCTTTCATTCTGTTCCTTAATAAATAATTGCCATACCCCAACAGCAACTTTGCTTCAGCACCCAGCCACTCACCTCCATTATTTAATGCAGAAAAACAGAGGCTGCAGCTCATCAGAAGTCAGCTCCTCTTTTAGTTTTGCAGTGTAAAACAATTAAAATAACTAACTGTACATCAAGCACTACTGTAGTTCCTTAGAGGAAAAACAACCTGCACAGAGCAGATCCATGGTCTCCCACACCCGTCCTCAAAAATGGGAGGAAAAACCTTCTTATGGCATGCCAACAGAAGAGAAGATAGGGGGACCTCCCTCACTTCTAAACTCTTGAAAACACTTGGTGTGTAATCTAAAGGAAAACATTGCAAGAAGGCTATAGATTTCCTTTTGGTCTTTGTGTTCCTTTCTCCAGCAAATCTTCTGTTGTCTCTCCACTGTTCACTCTTACAGAATTGTGCAAGAGAGCAAAGCTATTTAGCCATCTTCTTGCCCTCTAATTCCTATTTAGCTTAGTGTGAGCCACTTTTCTTTTACTCTTCCCTACTTTCTGATGTGGAAAATTATGGTCAAGTAAGAATCTGACAATTCCTTAAAATGTATATTTTGTTGCCAGCGATGCTTTTAACAACAGAGTGAAGATTCCATGTTTTAATATTCTTCGCTGCTGTATGATGAGCTTGAAAGCACTAAAAAAGCAGCAGCATTAGAGAAGGGTATGAGTGCCATGGAGCAGCATGTGTCCACTTCTCTGCTCTTCCTGTTAGAAAGGCTGGACGCTTCTCCTTGCTTACATGTGTTAAGTTTGATGGATATTTTGCTGGAAATTGTCTCCTGGAGTAACTGAGAAGAGGCACCTTTAAGATGATTTGGAACAGTCAGTGTTTTACAGCTCCAAAAGAAGTCAATACAGTCCATCAGGAGTCAGCAAAGATATTTCCATTGGCAATCAGGAATGCCATTAATAACATTTCTAAAAGTACAAGCAGAATCCCATCTTCATTACCTCAGTAATCCTGGAAGGAAGCAAAGCCAAAAAACTTGTATGTTTAAAATTTTAGTTACGTGTTTTCCTTCATGTTTCACAAGAGAAATATTGGCCTGCCTTTTTCTGTATAGTATGAGAGCCAAAGTTTTCCCATGCATTTCATTCCAACTTTGTTCTTTCTCTTATACCTTCATTAGTATATAAATATGTATATATATAACCTTTGTGGTTGTATGTGGTTGTACATTACAGTTCACTGCACTGAACTATGCATTCTCACTTTTAAGAATGTAATATGAAAAAAGGTCATGGATCAGCCTTAAAATAAATTTTAGAGCAAGCTGTTCATATGGACACATGCTATGCAGCTTGAATAGCAGGTATACTATGCTTGGTCAGCAAAACTTATCTTTGGTAGCAGTTCTGCTCCTTAAAACTACAGTTCCTTCTACAGTTACCTCTTAGCATCTGCTTCTCTTTCTATCTATATGCTGATGTCATTAATATATAGGTTATGTGGTTGTACATTAATTCTACTGTTCCTATATTTTTTTTAAGTAAGTTTCTGATATATGATATGGTAGGAAACATGGTGGAAAGTACTTGTGGTTAGGCTGAAAAAAAGACATATTTGGACTGGCTTCATTTTTATGCAGAGCATTGTGGAAAGGCACTCAGGAAAATGCCTTGGGAGCTGAAGCCTCTGAATGCCTCTCCTCTTCCTGTAGACTGAGCTCCTCTTACAGTGTTGCTCTTTATAGGATAGGAGCAGGCCTGTATCTGAAGTACAGCCACCTATAGAAGGAACAATGCCAGCAGCTGGAATGCAGCAACTCCCAGTATCTGGAAACTGTTGGAACAAACGCTTCCATATTAGCAGTCTGTACATGTCAAAGTTCAACAAAATAATAGAATTTGTGCAGATGAGTTTCAGTTTTAATTGTTAAGTTATATATTACCTTGACTACATTCACAATTATTTTATTCTTCAACTTCTCTGATATTGACTCATACCTTGCTGTTTTACCTTATTTCCTCTACTCTTTCCTTATTTCACTGTGTCTTGCTTCACCAATACCTAATTTGCCAACAGAGGTCAGGGTCGATTTGCATCTCCTGTGTGTCCATTCATTTCATATGACAAGGATTCCTATAAACTACATCAGTGTTCTTTAACAAGTAACCTGTTTCTTGCTATCTCATGGCTCGGAGTTCTTAAATTTCACCTTTTATTTCAGCTAATTGAAATGAGAGAAATTACTCTTGCCATGCCTGTGCCACTTCTTTCTAGAATCCATCTCTCTCTATTGAGGAGTCTCTGCATCCTGTAAGCAGAAACAGGAACTGGTTCAGTTACAAGACATTTCCCTACAATCAAATGCAAGTTTCCTAGTACCACCAAGTAAAGGATTTACATTCCTTTAAAAACCACTTCATAATGAGCTATGTCCATCCCATTAGTGGCTTCCAGTTGCCCCTGAATTATGGTTCAAGATAGTGTATTTACTTTTTGTTTGAAACACTGCACAAAAACAGGATGTCCTACAAGAACTGGCAGTGAAACCTCAGATCATTAAAAATCCAGTACTACATTTTGCAACATTTTTGATGAAGCAGTGGATAAATATTTGGCAAGAGCATGAATTCTGCAAGCTTGAATTGACTTTTCTCACCCTATTTTCTTGTGCCTTGATGCTTTGATCTTGTGCAAAAGGAAGAATGGACAATAAAAACACACAGATATTCTGGTTTCACAGAACAGGCTTTTTTAATTTTGACAGTTTTTAATAAGGTTTCTGATTTCTTGAAGAACTGTAAAAAGAGAAACTTTAATTTTCCAGAGAAGAAAATAAAGAATAAAAACAAAAGAAAGATATCCAAAAGAGTAATAAAAGAGATTTTAGGGTATTCCAGTAAAAGTTCACAAAAAAGAAGTATCTCAAGATGTATGTTATGAAATGGATATAGGCCTTATAAAGAATAGCTATAATTGTACACTGAAAACAAAGGGTTTTTATCCTGTCATAAAACTACATTTAGATAAAAATATCTACAATGAATGCAGAAAGCTTTGCTGAGGGTGGGGAGCAAAAATATGGAATATATTGAACAGATGTTAAATAAGATAAACCCAGAAATTAATTTTGAAGTTAGAAAAATGAAAAGACAGCTGAAACTGACAGGGATAGCACTGCACTGCCTACAAAGTGTAGAACTGTTTTTTTGGGGGGGGTTGGTTTTTTTTTTAATTTAGGTTTTATTCTTATTTCTCTCTATAGAATACCAGAATTGTCCTCAAATTTTATTGCTGACTAAGCTATCAAAGATAAGTTGTTGCTGTACCAACAACTAAATTATCTGTTGCACACTAGGAAGAAAAAAACCAAGAGGAGAAAAACAAACACTGATACATGTGAAAAATGTATCATATGCCTTTTTAAAACCCCAAAGCTTCTCTAAGATATTCCAAACTCTCTGATTTCCAAGGCAATATCTTTGATGAGAACCAGCGAGGCGGTGAAGAAAATGTAGTTTCAGGTTTCCTCAGTTAATTCTTTTCTTCTTGAGATACATGAAAAGGCACATTTCCACCAACATCTTATAAGCCACTCACACATCTGTACACTTTTCCCTAATGTGATTTGATATAGTCATATGGTCATTAGTCTTGGAAAAAGTTCATACTCAACACTTGCAGGCAGTTTTAGTTTTCAGTTTTACAATTTAGGTTTGTCAAAAAGTTTCTAATTTTCTTAATGAAATAGTTTGGCCTCCAAGTTGTCTATGGGTCCTGATTTTTAATACCTATCTTCATAAAAGAATGTGTAGAGAGAAGAATCAGACACAGATAGTGATTCATAGTTTTTAAAATTGAAGCAATTTTTTTTGGCACCTACCTATAACTACAAACATTTTAAAAGCAGTATAGATACTATCACAAAGTGAACAACATGAAGATAACTCCTCATATCCAGCAACTGATGTTCCTCTGTCCTGGAAGGTAAGAATCCACGGATTTCATAGCTGGAACCATCTGTCAAGCAACCCAGCAGGGCCAAGGATTTTCCCCAGTGCATATCCAAGATGAAGCTTCTGTGATGTGAACCATTTTCTTTGGATCTCATGTACAACACCTAAAGTTATTCCAAAAAAAAGGAGCAAATTTTGTATTTGCATTTGTAGCAGCGAGTAACTCAACCTCACAAATTGCATTAATCTTAATGAGATACGAGGTAGGGATTGGAGGGGTCAGCAGGGGACAGAAGCAATTTCAATTTGCATTGAGAGAAAAACCAGTATTCATCAACACACAGAGGTCTCATGACATGAACAGAAACACTTGGTTTTAGTCAATATTGAATGCAACTTTCAGATAGACAAAGTAGGAACATGGGAGAAATCCTTTCCATGGGACCACCAATCAAAATTAAATCACTGAGTGGAGGAGACATGTGAAATGATAACTTAATAAATAAAAGACAAAATGTTATTTCTTTGGTTTAAAAAGGTGTAAAAATTATCTTTCTTGTCTGCTAGTCTCAGTCACAAAATACTCCTCATTCTTTTGTAGGCAGAATATATGACCTAAGAGAAATGAGAACCAAGGGGGGGGGGGGGAAAGGCACTTTATGATAGTGTCTTTTTATGACAAAAGAAGTTCATTTGTGACAAAATATTTGTCTCCCCTTTCTTGAGAAGTATAGAAGAGTGCTGCTTTTTATCCTTTCAATAAATATTTCTCTCTCTCTCTCAATTCAGACTATTAAAAATAATAAGAGGAATATAATACAACTTTAAATGAGAGTTTATATATCACATGCTTTATGACAGCTGCTTTTATTTCACTTTAGATTAACAAAGCCTTTATGTTGAGACTTTGGAGCTGACCTTATAAAGAAGCAATACCATTAGCCCCAAAGCACATGTTTCCCATTTAATGTTTCTGAGGTAACATTCTTTGTGAAAGTGAGAGAAATGAGAATGCAAACTTGCACGAAAAATAAAAGTCTGACTGTCCTCCTTTTGAACAGAATTAAAGTCAGTTTGGACACTTGAAAATATGAAGTGAGAAGCCATGGCCTTACAAAGAGTTTCTCAATGTGATCCCAAGAGTTACAATGCTCAGATTTCCTTTAGTATGCCATAGTTCTTTGTCATTTCCTCTCAAGAGGCTGAACATACTTTGCCATCTCAATTTGAAGTGAAGGGTGTCGCTTACATCAATGTTATTTCAGTTTTAACCATCACTACTCAAATGATTTATAAGCACACTCAACCAAGAGAGGACTATAATAGTTAAAGCAAATTAACCCAAGAAAGTTATTTGTGGATACAGTAGAAAGGAATTGGATCTGCCACATCTGAAAGAGCCCTAAATTACTGTTATGCATGGAAATCAAACTAATCTTAATGATGTTTTACCACTGCCATATTCTACTGGTTCAGTGCAAGAGCAATGTACTTTGTTTTTCCTTCAGTAAACTTCACAGTGCCTACCCACAAGTTCTCCATCCTTTTGTTCAATGTTTTCATTCATTAAAACCTGTTCTTCAGCTACTGTCACAGTCAAAATTTTATGCTTGTAGCCCTTCTACAACTCTTTTCAGTCAGTGAATGTGAAAACCTGCAGGTTAGAGTCTACAAGGTACAAAACAAACTCAGGAGAATATGAAAAACAGGAAAGAGGTGAAGAAGGGCACAGTTTGAAAGTCAGTGTATGCTCTTTGTATTTGGGGCCTTGCCAAAGAAAAGAAAAACCTGTATGGACAAGAAAAGAAACTGTCAAATTCAGCAATAAAATTGTCATCTATGCCAGTGGAAGCTGGACCAGACTTCCTCTAAACGTATGGCCTTACACTCTAAGCAAGCTTCACCTTTGAAATACACTTCTGCAAAGCCTTCCAACAGGAATGCTGCCAGATTTGCTGGAGGTGCATCTAGGTTCCAAGACACCACCCTTGCACAGGTATCAGGGACAAGTATAGAATGGAGACATGGATCTTTCTTTTCTTCTTCTATTTTCCTTTTTTTTTTTTTTTTTCCAAGAAAGAGACGAAAAGATTTGTTTCTTAAATCCATGTTTGAGCACTTAGATTCAAAATTCTAATTGAAGACTGCTACTTTTCTCTCTTCCTACAGACACAAATGAGAATTCTTGGAGGCTGAGCGCTTCTGAAAATTAGAGATGTTATTTAGGACAAAAGACAATGAAGAAGAAGACGACTGCTTGAAGCATCCCTGTAATGCTCTTGTCCTAAGCCTCAGGGATTTCAGCTGCTTTTCTCCACAGGACCAATATTATTTTCAGAGATCCCACTGTAATCTGCACAATACCTTTTCCTAGTCTTGCAGGGAATATGAATTTACATTCCTGATATCAGATACAAACAGATACACAGGTTTTCTAAGGCTTCCAAAAAAAAGATTATTTTAATTTACACTAAGCAAAGCTGTACAATTTCACTATTTGCTTCACCAAGTCCATTCCCTCATATGTACCTACTCCTTAGGTTAAGGTTAGACTCCTCCAAGCAATAGAAGAGCCACTGTTCATGAGATTCCTTCTGCTCTGTTTTTGAGTGCCTTTTACTCACCAGTGGAACACTTCACCCTGCACTTTTTCTGTGTACCGCATGTTTAACTCTTCCCCTTCAGTTTGGACAACCAACCCTTTTTGTTTGTTTCGATTTCTGTTTTATGCTGCATAAACCCACTATTGGGGAAGAAGAAATAAGAGAAGTATGCTCACTTGACATTTTTGCCATCAAGCATCTGATATTCCTTGGCAATATTCCACATAAGAAACTACCCTCTGCCTGTACAGTCCTCCAGTTTCCTATGATATATTTAACTTCTGACTCTAAACTGTAGCTTTCCTGTGTTACACTGATGACATAGCTGCAGTTAAGGGACTCCTATGTCTAAATTTGTATTTCAGTAAGGTTATATACGTTCAGATACAAGAAATCTGAAAGGTGAAACACTAGAAATAAAAATCACCCATGTGCAAGTGCAGACTTAAGTACCCAATATGTCTTACGGAAATGACAGTCTGAATTACCACATTATCCTTGTTCTAAGGTCCAAATAGGCTATTTTCACCACATTACAGTCCAAAATACAATTTACTTTTGTCTATTATTAAATACAAACTCTGGGGAAATATTCCCTTTCTTTTTCCTTTTTTTGCTTTCTCTAATAGCTGGTCTTGATATCATTAAATGGCATAGAATAGAACAAGCCAATATTTAGTTTTCTATTCAATTTTCTGTGTTTGGTCATTTTGACTTCATTCTCTTTGATGTCTAGAAAATAGCTTTTCTTCATTCTCTTTGTATTCAAGGGTGAAAAAAATAATCTGCAACTCTTTTGGTGTGCTAAGAATAGGCATGGATATGTTTGGACAGGAAATACATACATGCCACTACAATTAAAACAGACTAATTTGTTAGCAATTCCATAATATCCCCCAAATGCAGAAATTCTAAACAGTGTGTAGTCATCCGGGTAACTCCTCTTTTCCGCTGCCAGGCTCTACAAGCTGAGTCTTCCATAACAGTGAATATCACAGGGAGAGACATTGTGCCAAATTTTGTGGACTAATATTGAACACTGCAGTACCAGCCAGTATGATATAGCACCTATTGCCGACAGTCACTGAATCTCCCACCTACCAAAGCCGAATCCTTTTTTGCAAGCTCCTACCATTTTATGATTTCTCCAGCTTTCTCTGCATGCTCTCGTACATGACAGCCTTTCCAGACACATTCCCTTGATAATTCAGCCACTGAATTCCAGCTGTACACATGGTAAATAGAGAACTTTCTTAAATCAGGCTGTATTTGCCCTCTTGCTAGAATAAGAATTCTCAAAACCAGCCTGAAGTCACCAACTCTCCAGAAAGTAACAGCTACAAGATGATAATGGAAAGCAATTTAAGATGCAGCTCTTGGACAAATGTTAAAACCAACACATCTTCAATGCAAATGCAGCAAATTTATATATATAATCATTATATTATTCAAGTCTAAAACAAGAAAAACAAAACCATGTTTTCTCTTTATACCAAGATTATAAATTAAGACATGAAAATTCTGTCTTGTGAGGTTGCAGAAATGCTAACAGCTGAAAGTTTTTGCTCCTGTATTAGAGTTTCTTTGTTGTTGTTGTTGTTGTTGTTGTTTTTTAAGAATCCTTTCCCTCATTTGAAGCAAATGCCATTTCTGAAGAAAGAAAAGTGGGTGTAAAAGATTACTACTTGTTTTTTTCTTCATGGTCCTCTGATGATTTTATACTGATTCTAAAGAGAAGTTTTGTATAATCTTAGCACAGTTTGAGCTACAGGGGAGATAATGTAAGAATATAAACTCACTACATAATTTTATTTTTCCAGTTCAAAACTGAACTTCACTTGCAGCCCTGAATTATTCCTGCTGGTTCACTTAACTGGGAGACACACTTTGGTCTCCGTACAGCTGTCCCCTGTACACCTCTGTTCTGAGAAAAGGCCTCTGGAACATTGCATGACTGTAATTTATGGTTGGATTTCCACCAGCAGTGCTGCTTTTACATTGCATTGCAGATGGAATACTCTCATCTCTGCCACAGAAGTTATTCACAGCATGATGCCACGTTTTAAACTTGTCTCATGGTTTTGTACAGTTTTATTGCAAAATACATCAGAGGCTTAACTATTCAGATAAAAAACAGAGCTGAGAACAGGAAGGGGACACAATACTTTTACTTACTTTATCAGAGCCCATGAACCTGATAGTTGGTTAGTGAGGCCATGTAATCATCAGTCTTCCCTTCTGGCCCTTTATCCCATTCTGTACAGAGAGCCCAGGTTTGCATCAGGACTGGAAGCACCAGCAAGAAAACTTTTTCCAGGATGCCAGATTTCTGATAGTGGGGGAAAAAAGAAGAGAAGAAAAACAACCTAAAATCTTTCTTTTGAGGTGGAGAGCCTGCTGTCAATTAAAGAATCAAATGTACAAAATTGCACCCATCTCTTTCTGACAGGAAAGACCATCACATGAAGAGGGAAACAAGCCAAGTCTAGATGTGAAGGAAAACAGGTGAAAGGAGAAGGTGGCCACAGCAAAACTTTGAGGACCTGAATCCATTTAATTTCTAGTGGCAAACTGGTTTGTAGACCTCAATTAAAAACAACAACAACAACAACAACAACAACCAACCAAACAAAACCAAACAAAAACCCCAAAATAAAATAAACAATGTAAATTGACTTTGGAGAACTTCCTTCTAGTCCATACTTGTTTCTTTGTGTATCATTATTACCTTTAAAATTTCCAGTCTAAATTTTGGTGACTTAGTCAAAGGTGTATGATGTCAGGAGGATCTGGGTTCACATTTTCTGTGTGCCATGTGGAGTGCTAGATCTGGGCAACTTTATCTGAGGATACTCAGCAGAGGGCTTCCACTGTGTGCAGATGATGAAGTCTGTCAAGCATTGATACAAAACCATGGAGGAACTCAGGGAAAAGTCCAGTCATTCTGCAACTTCTCAGCCCTCTGCACTATCTGAAGCTCAAGTGTGACTTCCACCACTCCTAGCTGTGTCAGTGCTGTCTGTAAGTATTTCAGGTCTGCAGCATTTGCACAGACTCATTTTATTTCTCTATTCTTACAAAACTTTAATTCCAGGAGAGTGAGTAGGGATGCAGCTCTGTGTTTCCCATCAACAGCAAATTCCAGCCACTGAATAAGGTAATAGTCTGTCACACTTCAAGGACTGAAGGATCCTAGACACATTCCACAATTTATAGAGGTAACACATTCCTGAATGCAGCACATCACAGATGCTACAACACACACAGCATTAAAGATAGGAAGCAATCTGATTTTATATTCTTTCCACTGTGAAAGGCAGGTAGGGATTTTTGTTCCCTTTGTCCCTTCATGCAGAAAAGGCATCAATTTGAAAAGCTCCAGCCTCACAGTATTTTGTGACAGTTAACATTAGAAAGTTACAAGCAGTGAAGTTAATTACTAAGTGTGGTGCTCTCAGTCCCAAACCACATTCAAGCTCTGTAACTATATACTTTGTGCCCCTTCCTGATTAGAAGTTTAACAAACTATCTACAGCAATTTCACTTTTCCAAACATGTCTGTTGCCAAAGCAAGCCACATTGTCTTTTAAGACAACTTTTACAGGATAATTCTGACATTACATGTTCAGTGGCTTGAAATATATTGAAAATTGATCTCCGATTCAGCTTGTTTGAAATGTTTTAAAATAGAAAAATCATCTGTATAGGTTTGATGTCCACAACTATCATGATTATAAAAACCAAGAGGTGTATTATTTCTAATTAATAGTCCTCTTTATTAAACCTTTTTTTCTAAGAAATGCTCTTTGCAATTCTGCATGTTGCCTCTAAAGGGTAAGTATACAAAGGGAAGACAGGAGAAATTTGGAATCAGAGTAAAATATTAAAAATATCAAGTTGCTAGTTATTGTGTATTTTTAGAGAAGTCCTCAACATATGTTGTATCTGTAGAAATACAAACACCTTAGAAAACCTGGAAAATCAGAAAATTAAGGAATTGAGTAATAAATCTGTCCTGAATACACACAGATACCCATGTTATTGAGTAGAAATATGTCATTTTTACACATCCTTGAGATGAAACATTATAAAATTTGTATTACTGGCACTCTGTGAAATATCTCTTATGGATTAGAGTCCATAAGATTAACAGCATGGTCAGTTCAACTCTATGCATCAGTGCAACTTCTGTGCATACTAGTGTTACAATGATTATAGCCTTTCCAGGCATCAGGGGAGTATTTTTGGAAAGTATGTCTTCAGTCATTTCAGTTCCTATAGAACATCATACCATATGATTAAAAACACCTTTTTTTTTTAATGCAAGCAATGCTGTTATTACTGTACAGAAATCTGTTCCTTTCAGCTAAATCACTCCCACTACACATCTTCAGGAGAGGTAGATACTCCCTGTATTATTTAGATAAGGAAACTGAGAAACTGTGCAGGACCTCAGAATTAGGAAATGAGTGTTATAGAAATAACAGCCAGATCTGGGTTTCCTGAGCTTCCAAGCATGTTCACTGTTCACAGGACTTTTGTCTCAGGGGCAAAATGTTTTTACACATGGACACATTTTGAGGCTAAACACAAGAAAGTGAATGAGTACGGTATCTTGACTCATATGGTCACAACAGGAGATGTATGAGGCAAGCCACAGAATTCATCCAACTAAGTACGTATAGGGAAAAAGGAGAAAAAGGATTCTGAAGTCTGTATTTTCATTCTTTCTGATTATTGCTTCTTTCCCAAGTATGGGCCTTTGAAATCAACAGTTTGGTTTGTTGGTGCTGATTTTATTGTTGTCGCTTTTAAATGTTATTTATATGTGTATACTCTTCCTTCCAGTATCACCTTAATTTCTTGGCCTATTTTTCGTTTTGACATGAAGCCATGAACAGACACAAACACACAAGCCTTGTGGCACAGTCTTATAGCCAGACCTGTGGACTTATGTCCAATCTTTATATTGTGGAAAGCATTTTGTGGCAACACAGGTGAAACAAAAGTAGTTGAAATATCTTCAACTAATCTGATCAAGAGACAGCATAGCACAATATAGTATATTAAAAACATTCCTTGCATATTAAAAACAAATTGATATGGTGCCATGGAGAAAATCATCACTTAAATGATGGAGAAGGTCGGGGTTAGTAAGAGAATTAAGACTCTTGGAACCTGAAGCAGTAAGTGACATGCCCTACTTTAAATTGCATTCCCCCACATTTTGAAAAACCATGTCACACCAAACCACACCAACAAGAAGAGAATCTATTCCTGTGGCTTGTTACAGTGCTATTCTAAGCACGTGGAGAAGGAGAGCGCTTAAAGGATTATCATTCCTGCCAATGCAAGGGATTCCTGTGCCACTTCCACAGCAGTCTTACCAGATGAGCATGGCAAATATGCTGCTTTCTAATCTGAGGTTTCCGATTATTTGCAACAAAAAGACCAAGATACCTTGTGGATCTAGAGAGGTGGAAAAAAGTCCAGCTGTTTTCCCTGCTCTGATAGTTCTGTTTGATATTCTTCCAAATACAAAGTGAGTCCTTGATCTGCCTTTCTGCCAGCAGCATTTGTTCTGAACCCATAATCCACTGTAAGAAGTACAAGGAGAACTTGAGAAGGTGCTTCCACAGTTGTACAAACAGTCAGTGTCCAAAAGCTGGTGCAATTTCAACTTGAGTCTGTGACTACATCCTGCCTATTTCGCCTTAGTGATGCCAATGTAGGGGCACACAATCTACATAGCCACCTATACTGCAAAAAGAAACATGTAGACTGCTGATAATTGATTACTTATGTTTAAAAATACTAAGGATACTAAGGACTGCATTAAGCAAGGTGGGGGTGGGGTGGGGGGGAATCTGTTTTAAGGAAACTTTAGCCTACTTTGTATGTGTCTTCCTTTGGAATCAGATTTTGGTGTGAATGAAGTCCAAAAGGAGAGGAACACTGCTAAATCTGTCCTATTTCTCTCTCAGCAGTGATGTGGCTGCTGTTTCTTAGAAATTACACATCTAACAGAACTGAAGACACACTGACTACATGGACTGCATACCTTCCTGGCTTTCTCATGTTGTTTGGGCAGGCTAAGAGCCTGTCTTTGTGTGTGGCAATCCATAAAATGGCCTCACTGGGTTCCCTCTAAGTAAGAGAAATTCATCAAAGCACATCTTAAATTACTTATTATGGCATCATCTTGGGCTAAAATGAGAGCCCACATCAGGAAAGAAGCTGTAAGAGATGGGAAGGCGTGGGAACTGAAAGATGACACATGGTAAGAGATACCATGTGCCTAAAGGGAAACTGATATTTCAGTTTTACAAGATCTAGCCTGCTTGGTATACCCAACAAGCATCATGGAGAGCTTGCTTAGGGTGTGTGCAAACCAACTGGGTGATCACAGGGTCTCCAATAGAACAGCAGCTGACACACTAATGTGACTAAAATTAAACTCTAGTTAGCTCCACAGATAGATACAAAACTAATGGCTACTTGAAAAGTATTTTAGCCTTGTTTTATTCAAAGACAAATAAAGATGCTAGATACACAAATGATCCCTATGTTCAATTAGATTAAGGATTTTGCTTCCTTAGATTCCTGAAAATTAAAAAAAAACTAAAAAAATTTAAAAATTAAAAAATTAACAAAACCTAGACTTGCTTGGTCTTTCCATGCGAGCAGTACAATCCTTCCTTTATCTGTTACAAGAACCCTTACTGCTTCAGTAATAGGCTTGGTTTGATTTTCTCTTTGCCATTTCAGAAATATAGAAATGCAAAAACAAAGCAAACAAAAAAGATAGGTCATCCACTGGAAGCAAGCATTGCTTAGAAGAATCCTAGGCAACTTTATTGTACTCTGTACAAGATGATGTTCTGACAGATTTTAAGATCTTATATCTAAAGCCTCGTAATAATCATCACTGACTCAGCTTAAAACTATTGAAAACAAAAGACCTTAATTTTCGAGGGTCATGTACAGAACAGTGAATAACACTTCAGTTTCTTAACTGCTAACTTTCCATTACTGATGTTCACATTAATTAATTATGGGGCTACTGTTTGTATTTTATATGTAAAGTAAAAATGTATTCTGTGACAGAAAAGAGACAAATTCTTACATTTCTTATCTCAGAAGATGCTTGAAGAGTCCTGTAATTATCCTGTGTTTTCTAATGCTGTAACTCATTTCTGATCGAGTAATTTATTTCAGCATAGGACTGCAGAGCAAGGGGAGTCCAGCTGAGTTTTACAGTACCTGTGGAGCAGGCTGATACTGCCACCTTGGGGAGGACTTTTTCCACGTTTGAGGAGCCCATGCAAATATCATATAAATCAGTTTGATTTTTTCCCCCCTGTCATATCCTCCCAGGAAGACAACTTTTAAAATCCTCTGCCCATGCAGTTGTAAGACCTTCCAGATGTGTTCCAACTTGGAATGCATTCCATTCACAATAGTACTGGAAAGAAATGCTTTTTTAAAATTTAAGTTTGTTTAGACAAGTTTTAGAGCTCATTCAGGTAGTGTCTCATTTACACTACTCTTAATTTTACAGCCATCTTGCCATTATAAAAGCTCTGTTCTGCATCTAGCTGGGCAAGCTGTATTTTGCATACAACACTCCCCTACTTCTGGTATTCTAGTTTTTTTTTAGTTGTCTAAATCCTTGTCCTTGCCAGCTTAAATTCTCTAGCTGGATGTGACTGCTAGGACATATATGATCTCAGATGTCATAAGAGGCATTACTGTGCAATGAAACAGTCCAATGAAAAACAGGTCTAGACTGGCAATTTAACCAAAGTCAAGATCCATAATTTCATGAGACTGACCTACCCTTCTGCTTTCCAGTTGAGTGACTCCTCATCCAGTCTTCTTTGAGTTTGTATTCACCAGCACGAGGGACCTTGCCATACACTTTATGTAAAAATCTGCCCTGAGACACAAAGGCTGCACACAGCACAGAGTTCTAAGGCAGTTGGAACTATGAGAAGTTGCCTCAGGTACACACAAAAAGATTTCTGACTTCTCACTGGAATAGGCAGACTCAAGAGCACTTGTCTATGTGCTCTTAAAAACATTCAGTAACAATTTTTTTTTTTTCACACAGCCACCTCCAGCCAAGTAACACAATCAACTCATTCATGATGAATGATGTGAATTTACCCATGGAGCTCCTGCCTTCTGTCAGAGTCCTGGTTGTGTTTGTGGCTTCATAGCAGGAGACAACGGGCTTCTAGAGTAACTGCAATCCCCCTTCACTGCTGTGGCTGGCAGAAGCAGTCTTGGTTCTGTGGTAAACCAACACTTTCAGGCTCCCACACAGAGCTACACCTCAGATGACTGTCCCCAGCAGGACTGAGCTCTGGAAAGCACATTCCTCTATTCCTGCCACCACATAGAACTTACATACCAGATTCATGTTCTTACTGATAAATATCTTAATACCCTTGGAGTAAACCTGTGGCTGCACCCCCTGGGATTTACAGAGGGATGGCTGATGCCTGTGAACAGACAGGATAAGCTCATCCACTCCTCCATTCTATAAATACAACTGGTCATCACAGCACAAATATGCATTTATTATCTAACTGGCTACTTTCACACTTGTGGAAAACTGTCAAAAAAAGCAAGTAATAGGTCTTTTCTGGACAATCTTCTGTCTCTGGTTTTAATGCTACTATAGCATGGTAAATAATGATGCTTGCAAGAGGAATGTTATTAGGCTACCAGCCAACACCCAATGAACATGACTGGCAGTACTGCAAGCAGCCTTCAGTTTTCTTCCTGGTCATAAATAATTTCTGTTTTTAAATATATTTGTTGTTATTTTAATCAATCTTTGTTAAGCAAACATCTTTATATCTGCAAATGGTTTACACTGTGCTACAAAAATATTGCAATTAATAATTCATTGCAATAATGAGAGTGCCTTTGCTATTCACATGCACATATGAAGAATTTACTTCAAAAACAGTTATTTGCAGCTAAGTTACAAAAATTCAACAGCGCAAATTACTGACCAAATATGCAATTGAATGAGGATCCATCAGTAACAGATTAACCAGATTAATGTGTACGCAACAGTCTCAGCATGGTACGGTGCTGCTGTTAAGTTTCAAAGTTCATATGTGAACTTCTTTTTACACTGCACGTGTGGTTTATGAATGAAGCCTGAATTAAAGAAGAAATTAAGGTAAAATAAGGTAAGTGACCCATAAATCTAAGTATTTAAGCATAGACTGCTTACAGGGAAAAAAGCCCAAATCTTTGATTATGATTTCAGAAAGGAATGGACGAATCCATGTCCACTACTTCCTATTGTTATGCTATATAGTGTACCAGTCATGTCTAGACTGATGAATAACTGAAGACAACCATTTCATAAGATGTCTTTCTTAAAAGGAAATTGACCATTGGAAAATCCACAAAAGCTTCACTGTGAATTTAGTAAGGAAGATTATCATGTACATTTTCAATGCTGCCTGTAAAAAAATTAGTATATTACTAGCTTTTGCATCTTTGGTGTTGTATTGAAGTTATTCCAAAATATTCATTTAGGCGTGGAAATAATATGAGAGAGAAAGCTTAAACTGCACAGCTGGAATCTAAATAAATTAATCACAGGAAATGCCAATCTAAAATCATCTATGATCTCTCTATGAGCACCTAAACATTGTATCTTAAAAAAAAAAAATTCTTTCTGAAGCTAAGACACCACACACAGAAACTTAAAATCCACTAATTGCCACTATAGTTTTACCTTCTGAAACACGTCTCAATTTATTTAAATAACAAGTTTTCGTGTTAGATGATCAGCACACACCAAAACCCCTTCCAATACTGGATTACAGAAAAGTACAAAGAGAATGAGAGGTCCTGTTTATGAACAAATAGAGTAACTGGAAATGATACTGAGCCAACTCCCTCACTCATTCACCAGACTATGCTTCTGTTCTACTTACTGTGCTAATAAGTCAGTTTTAATTTTGAAAACCACATTTTCATGCGATTGTCTATTTCAGTTCTTCTCCTTTTTGTAAATTGAGATATTTATCTGTATCAGAAAGCCCCTTCAGATTACTGTCTATTTCAACGTCAGTGGTAGCCAATGAAAGACATATTTTAAGCTGTTCTCTGCTGTGAAAAAGTGCTCCCTTAAAATCTACTTCTCCTTGATTATTCTTTTTCTTAAAATAAGTAAATACTTACATCCTGAAACATCGTCACTTAATAACAGCAGCACCTATTTGTCACCATTCTCTTCTTCCTTCCCTAGTTTGCCTCCTTTTCCTAACCTACTACTCTCCCAGAATGGCAAGAGTGTTTTCCAGGTTTGTTCCCAACTCCTCCCTTCTCTGTTGCCTCTCCACAGCTCTATTTTGCTTCTTCCTAAAACTCTTTTCACATTTCAGGCAGGGAAAACACTCAAAAGACACTGAATATTGGAAACTCTTGCCTCTTTTTTCCCCCCCCCCAAAGTTATCTGAAGTACCTTCTGTTATTTGTACTTACTGACAGGTTTGCGGACAAAAGCAGATGATGGCAGACAGCCATGAGATGACCATCAACCTTGTTGTCCTTGGAAAAACTCAGACTGGCAAAAGTGCTGCTGGGAACAGCCTGTTGGGCAGCTCAGACTTTGAGAGCCGTCTCTCCCCCAGCTCTGTGACTACGTGCTGCAGCCTCGGACGCAGCAGCCGCATTTTGGGGCTCATACGGAGAAATGGCTGCGAGTCAGCTCTCCGTGTTCGAGTACTGGACACTCCAAGCTACCCTCACAGTGCTCTGAGCAAAGGGCAAGTCAGAGACACGGTGAGAACAGCCCTGGCTCAGCAGTTCGGGGAAGAAGGCCTGCACTTGGCTCTCTTGGTCCTGAGGGCTGACCTGCCTCTGTGTCCAGATGAAAGCAATGACACAGTTCAGCTGATCCAGGTAACCAAAAATTAAATAGAAGTTTCTGCCTTAATGGCAACTCTTTCATCTTCACGTAACAATAGCTACAGAAGAGTTGACTGGAAATGTGAAATATTTTTTTTTCCAACAACAGTCTAATGAATTGCAAGTTGCAGATAATAATTTCAGAACAAAGATAACTGATTTTGAGTCCTCAGCAAATCAAAGCTGTATTCTCTCTTTCTGAAACTGGTATACTCAAGACTTCCTTGGACAGTTTAAGGGAAAATTTTGTATGCATTAGGTATTTTTCATCCCTAGTGTCTAAAACAGATGAATCACTACCAATACACCCAAGTCTTTTTAACGCCCCACTTACCTTGGAAGTAGGCAGACATCTGTTAAAGTGGTTTTACATACACTAGCACTTAGGTTACAAAGTCAAGATCACTGCAGTGTCCTTTATCACCAAGGTAATCTTCTTGTTACATAGTTATATATAGGAATTATATATAACTCCTATATATAAAAGAGATATAGTTATATAGGAGTAACCAGGATTGCACCAAAGTTGTAATTTAATTTACACATGTAAATTAAACCTTATTCCTATTAGAATTTTCTGTACTTAATGAAAGAAAAGCAGCTTGTTCTCTCCATTCTCCTCCATCAGACAAATCACAGAAGTTGAAGACAAATTCTCTGTCTCATTATTTAAGGTACTGCATTTGATTTGTGCTTTTCCTGAATTGCTGAGAATAGTTCAGTTTTATGGATCTCAGCTGGAACTGAAGATGGTGTTACATAGAAATCAATAATTTATTTTTTCAACAAAGGGTGACTTGGTGTTTTTCAAAAAAAAATTTTTGAAGAGCTGTAAACAGCATAGCAATATGGATATGTCAGTAACTAGTGATTTCAGACTAATGTGTGACATGGCTAAATAACCATTTTTCCACATTACCATGAACATTTTCTAACTGGAGACAATCTGTTAGCATCTGTAGCCAGGGAACAGAGAACTACTAGTTCTGCATGACCACATATTTCCACTGGAAGTGGATGTCAATGTCTTGGAAAGGTGAAAAAAGACCCAGAAATTTCAGCAACTTGGATAGCATGAACTGGATTACTGCCAGGAAAGAAAAAAAACTATACATGTAACTGGTCTGTTAATGTACTAAATGTATGAAACAGGAGTGGGGAAAAGAAATAAGAGACAACTAGGTAAGATTTGCTTTTCATTACAGGAACTTCTGGGGCCCACATGGAAGGACTTCACTGCAGTTCTACTTACTCACGCAGACAGGGCAGAAGAGGCAGGATACAATGAGGAAACATACTTACACAGTGCCTCAAGTACCCTGTTGTCACTTTTGAGCTCAGTACAGCATAAATACATTTTCCTAGACAACTGCAACAGCACAATTAAAGAGGAAAGAAATATTGTACTAAGAAAGCTCTTGAATTTTATACAAAAAAATAATTATCAAGTACTACTTAAACACAGCAAGGAATAAAATTAGCTTCAAGGTGCTTACTTGTCTATTTTTTACAGTAGGTAACACCTAATAGAAATAAAAGAGTAAAAGCCATCCACTAGAGAACTCCACATTCATACTGAACAGCCTTGAACACACAATTAGAAATATCTCTTTAGCTTATCAAACTACTTGCCTTGCAGAGTACCTCACACTACTGCATTCAGAATCTTAGGTTCAACCACAAAATCAGAGCAAGCTCCAAAATCACACTCATAATATGTGTGTAGTCACAAATGAGATTTTGCATTACACCAGACTGTATATTCCAGTTTGCACTGAATACAGATCTAGAAGAATAAAATAAAATTTTAAGAGAGAGGAAAAAAAAGGATAAAAATGAATGAGTTCAGACTCAGGGGGCCTCTTAATTCTTTAAGCTTTCAGAACTTCCTCAGTACTTCCATTTCTAAAAAGAGCTCTCTGGTATTAAAAGCTAAGATTTATCTATTGTAAAAGTATTTCCCTGCGATGATTCAAGATTAGTTAGAACTGAGTTCTTGAACTACAAGGATTTTATTTAATAAGACAAGATTGGATATAAAGTTTACAAGGCAGATAAAATGGATTCCATGTGCTTAATGCTCTTCAGCACATTTAAAAGAACTAATTACTATTACTTATAGCCAGATGCATGAAAAACTAACAGTTTACAGACAAATAAAACTCATTCAAAAAAAATCTGTTCATCTCCTCTTTACGCATGTTCCTTTTAATTTTGTATCATTGTAATTTTGTTTTCTCTCCACTTATTGGATGAAGTTTAAAGCCTGCAAAATTTAGAAAGGCTCAAGTTTGTTTTTAATTACAGTAGTTACAATAGTATTTACTGTTTCAATGGTTATACAGCAACAATTTAGTTTAATATTATATGCAAAAATACATGAAGTCTTTCTAAATATCTACTTAAAAGGGTTATTGTAAACTGATCCAAAATATTTCATATTACTGAAAGCAAGGAATTTAAAGAATTAATTTGAGGCTAATAGCCTAGCAAC
Organism: Cinclus cinclus; assembly: GCF_963662255.1. NCBI lineage: Eukaryota > Metazoa > Chordata > Aves > Passeriformes > Cinclidae > Cinclus > Cinclus cinclus. Next base: position 50,569,352 of record NC_085050.1, read on the forward strand.
ATGACTATTTGTACAACATTACTATGAAATAATTCTAACTGCAAAAATTGAAGAAGCTATTTCTGTAAAAACCAAAGCACTTTTTGTATATAACATTGCATAAAAGCACATTAAAACAAAACAAAACAAAAAAAATAATTTTATACCTGTTTGAGCCCTGGAAGCAACTTTTTTTTTTTTTGTTTGGTTGCTTTTTGGATTTTTTGGGGGTTTGAGGGTTTTAGTTTTTGATTAGTTCCAGGAATCTGATATTAATTATTAGTCCTACCTATCAGTTTGGAAGCACATACCTAATTTGACTAGATAAAGAACTATTCTAGCAAAGTGGCAGCTTTGATCTTCATGAAATTATAAGGGCTTAGTTGTGGGGACATGAAAGTGTGCCCACTTGTACATCCTAGGGCATAAACCACCATAGTTTAATCTTCCAGTCAGTTACAACTGACTGCAGACTACAGAGAAAACACAGGCAAGAATAAAGGTGCAGAGGCTTAAAATACATCTGAAAACTGATTGGAAGAAGAGGAGAAAAACTATTACAAAGTGACTAGAAGAAAGGCAGTTGTGGTCTTCACTAACCAACTGCTAGTCCTGCAATTAGCACACAAGGAACATGGCACAATATTTTCCTATATTTCCTTTAGCTCTTGCTAAATGGAAGCTCTACACCTTCAAGCTTTCAGGAAAATTTATTTGCCTGCGTGTGGTTCCACCACAAACAAATCTTGGTAATTAAGTTATGAGCACTGAGTGATTAATAACTGCTGGCAATACACAACCTCAAGAATGATAGGCCTAGTGAATGAGTGAATTATCAAAATGTTGGAGATGTAACATATTCTGGAAAAGAAGTCAAACAGAACAGATCTTAGCCATGCATTTAATGTTCTTTATTGTGCTTGCATCATTTTCCATTTCAACATCTGTAAAAGTTTCTAATAAACATTTATTTATTTAATTCCGCTGTTTGCCATGGTTTCTGCCCTGCACACTCCTTTCCCTTTCACTTCAAACGGAACTCCTTTGTATGTAGCAACACACTGGTCATTGGTATGAAGATCAGGTTGGATTTGCTCCCAAATCTTCTTCTTTGGATTAAGTTCCTTCTCAGGATCTCCTGTTTCAAAACAAAGAATAACCTCATAGCACACAGCAAGAGCTCTATGTTCTTACACATCTATGTCAGCCCACAGAGTATCATTGCACACATTTTCAAGGGAAAAAACCCCCGACATTCCTTTTGATTCTCAAAATGAAAACTTTGATTGGACTTAGGAATTGTCTAGGAAATGTGTCCAGAACCTCTCTGAAAATGAGGATCTTTCAAGGTAAAAAGGTTGTACCAGACAACAAGTACTGTAAAAGAAGGAAATTAAACCATTGCTGTTAGTTTATACTATGGACCAAAAGAGTTCCCAAGAATTAAGTACATATGGATCACAGAAGTACACTGCTCATCAAGACAGGTTTGTCAGCACCTTAAGTTTAGAGATCAATGATGTTTTTATAAGCAATTACCTGCATTCAGCAGATGCTGTTACAGTTGAGGAGTACTGAACTGGGACAAATATAGTTCAGAGTTAGAATACTGACATATAATTTTAGCCCCAAGTTTCAACTCTGTTCTGCTATGCTTTGTATTGTTTGATGACAAGCTCTGATGCCCAAAACAACAGAAGCAGTAGAGATTAGCTAGAGTTTCAGCAATTATGGCCTCAGTCTCAGCAAGCCTCAGTTTCCTGTTTTCAGGGATACATCATAATAAGATACCTACACCCTAGAGGTATTGATAATAACTAACTAAAGTAGCAAATCTGATTATTTAAAGATCTCTAAAGACCACAAAATGCAGGCTTTTTCTATTAATGTTTTGAAATATTGTCAACAAATTAGATAGCATAATGAAGGATATTTTCCCTATTTTTAAATAAGTGTGAAATGCAAAGTACAGATGAAAAACAAGCTAATAATCTTGCTGCAAATATTAACTGCTGCTTACTGACATAATCAGTATAAAAATAGACAGATCAAAAAAGACAGCCAATTCACTGTATTATTATTTTCTGTTCTGTTCAAAGGTAAAGTAAGTTTAATCTCTTAATTCTAATATACAGATTCTATAAAAATTCATTAAAATAATTTAATCATAAGATTATTGGGTGCTTTTGACTTCTTGTGTGTCACACAGCCAAGACAAATGAAAAACCCCACAAGGATTGCACATTTAAATGCTCAAGGAATCTCATGTTATTTCATTGTTGTTACACTGTATTTAATTGCTTGTAGTCCATACTGGCACCATTCTGCCCAAACTATCAGAATCAAAAGTTTCAGAACAAGCAAGAATCAAAAACCAAATCCTAGGAATCACATCCTCTCTGAGATCCCCTCAGAGGAGGAGCTTTTCAAGCCAGCCGAGTTTCAAGTACTCTTGTGTTACACTAACAAAGTGTTCCCAAAGGTTCAGGAAGAAAAACTGTAAGACTACAGGGATTTAAAACATACCTTTTTCTAGTAGTTGGTTGAAATTCACCACTGCTTGGTAAGTCCTGACTGACTGACCAATCAGTGGTTAAATCAACTACTCTCATTCCAGCCTGCCTCATGCCTTATTGGTTTTCTCCTTTAAATGTTTTCAATAGTTCAGACTTACTCACAGTCTCAGTGCCTGCAAAACTGGGTTATTTCTATCTGTAGATGGGTCTAATTCTGTAGTTTCTATGTATGCAGTAGAAGACTAGGCCAGATTTCTCTCTGAAGTAAGCTAGCCTTACCAGAGCAGTATTTAATAATGCAGTCAAGTTATTTCACAACCAGAGTGCATTTAGTTATTTCAAAGAAAAATCATAACATTAATAATTATCTTTATATAATCTTTATAATTAATATTAACCAGAATAAGAAATTTAAACACTTTACTTAAATAATTACACTATTGAATAAAAATTATTAAATGTTTAGAGCTAATTGTGCATTTTCACAAAAATAAATTAGCTTAATGCTCAGGTTCATGAACAAAGGCAAACTTGGATTTAGACCACAGTGAATGCATACAAACTAATACAATCATTAAAAAGAATTTAAAGTGATCCATTGTAGATTTTCCTTCCCCTCCTCAAATATAAAAAGCATATGATTTTTTTTTTTCAGTAAGCAAACCTCCTGACTTTTATTATAAAAAACACACTTTGGATGTTAATAAGTTTCTTTGGAATCCTGCGTCAAGCTCCCTTGGGATCTGTGGTGAGCTCATATTAGATTAACATAGGCACCAATTTTAAATACTACCAGAGTTTTAGGCTGTGCATTTTCCTGTGTCTTTTTCCTCACTGCATTCCTTCTTCCCAGAAAATATTCTTTAGAAGACTTTCTATAAATAAAATAAATGGAAGCTTTTAATGGTTTAATCAGCTTTCCACTTTCTTTACCTAAAATTGGCCAAATAAGAGGTCCCAATTTTGTTAAACATGTCATTCCATCTTACAGCTTTTATATTACAAAGCCGTTTTCATTATAAGCAAGAAACCTCTCCTCTTTGCAACAGCTCAACAAATACTGAAGGAAGATATCTCAGCCCTGCAAGGGGCAAAAGGACACAGTGATGTGTGACTTCACTTAATGCTACTTACCCCACAGTGGATTGTAACTATGCAGCTGAAGGAAAGCATCCATACACTCAAGCTTTGATTAAAGAAATCTGCTAACTACAGGCTAACCACTGCACTCCAGCTTTACCACTTTTTATTCTTTTAAAGAGGTAGCAATTTACTAAATTGCTAGTGATTCTTAGACTTAAATGATAATTTAATTATATAATTGAAGTAACAGATTTTTTGGTTCCCATGGCATCAAAGCATCTGATACTGCTATCAGAAAAGAGACTTCACAGTTAGCTGTAAATCTTCAAGTATTACTGTTGTCTTAAGGCAATTACTGTGTTGGAGGTTATAGAACTTACACACTCAAGATAGAACAACTCTTCTATGGTTTAAAAATCAGACCTTTACCAGTGAAGATGGATAAAAATTTGATAAAGTTCTCAGTGCAAAGAAGGCTCAAGAGACCCTGAAGATTCATAGACTGGAGTATAAAACAGTGCTAAAAATTCCACTGAGGGCAAAGACATCAAGTAAATAAACAGAACAGAACAGTACTCCAGGCAACAGCATTCCTTATCAAATCACTTCTCTGTAACACTCCAGATGGTTCTAGGTAAACACTCCAGTTGCTACAGAAAAAATAATTAATTACTTTGAGACAAGATAAAATTTGTTTACTTTGACTAAAATGGCCGAAGAAAATTAGTCTGTTTCTCATGAATATTTTGTATAATGGAGAGAGAAGACTTTAAAATAGCTCAATTCCAAGCTGCTTGATAGACAGCTGTGTGCATTTTAGAACTGCTTTATTGTTGCTGGTGGTGCTTCTGTTACTTCACAGACTTTCATATTTCAAACTTAAATAAGACCCAGATGTCCTTTCTATTTTAACTTCAGGATTCCAAATGAATCTTTATGCTTTACAATTACTTTTTAAAACAAAAAATTGATCAGAATATAAATGGTTGCAATTAAGCAGTGAAATGAAATGACATCTGACACAACAAGGAGTCTATCCTCCTGGTAACAGCATCAGGCAAGTTGCAGATGGTCCTTGAGGAGACAGCAGCAGCTAAGAAGCGGAAGGTTTCAACACAAAAAGGTGAGTAGAACATAGATGTTCAACCCCATTGAAAGGCGAGAAACAGTTTTCAAGTCTCCAGTGAGTTTCCCCCTTAGTTTAAAACAGCAACATTGAAAAGACAAGTACCCAACAAATAAATTTACAGAAGCAGATGTCACCGTGATTTTGTAGGCCTCCATCTACCAATGCTTTTTCTTGCACCTTACTACTCAAGATACTAAAATCACAAGTCTAAGATTTATTTGAAGTAAGTTTTATGCAAGGAGATAGTTCACTCTGTGCTATTACGCATTAGGGAAATTTTCAAAGTCGATGATTAGATTAAATCTCATACCTACAAAATTTTCCAAGTAGCTCTTTATGAAGCATTAGAAAACAGTGCTACATTTCAGACTACACTCTATAGCCCTTGATATATACACCTTGCAAACAGGCTGGAAAAACCTTCATTTGGCACTTATCAGAGACCCATGTCATTGACTCTCCACCAGAAGGAAACTGATATAATCCACACAAAACCATTATCTCACTGGTTGCAAGTCATAACTTCAGAACTAGAACAACTTGCATACCACCTTTAGCTTGTTCTGTATCTTTTAAGGATCAAAATGTCAACATGGAGTCTGCATACCATAACACCTGGGAATAACTTTAGAACAAATATTTCTATAACAGATTTTCTCTAGGAAAAGCTTTTTGCCACTGTAAAAAAAACCAAACACCTGGAGTCAAATAATTCAATTATTTTGACAGAATGCACTTCATTAGTCATGTGCAAGAACAGATATGCTGGTGAATAGAAAATAATTACTACCAGCTCTCACATTTTCAAATGCCAGGTATATGAAGCAACTTGAGATATAATTTTGGAGGAATGCTGCATCTCAGACAAAAGCAAACAAAAAAAAAAAAAAACCCCAAACAAACCCCTAATCCTGGGCATAGGACATTTTTGAGGGGTGAACTTCTACATAATTTTCCAGGACTTATGCACTGAAGTGTTTCTTCTACAACTTGATGCACTCTTGGTGCCTGACTGCACATTAATTTCCACAGCAACAGAATGAAGTGTGAATGTATTTGTTACCTGTGATTCTCACAGGTAAAAAAGGTCCAACATTTAATCCATCTTTACCCACTGTATGTGAGAATGACTAGAAGCCATAAGTGAGTATTCCCACAAATTAGTCAATGCAATTGCTGAAGCAGTTAAGATTGCAGTATAGCTAATGAATTCTGCATCTCAACTAGCAAGCTTGGTATATTTTCAATACAGGAAACTAAAACTGAAAAAAACCAAAATGTTGTCAGACTGATTTCTTTTTAAAACACAGTATTATTTTAAAGTATTTTCAATTAGAGCATTAAATCACAGGAAGCTGAGCTATTTTTCCATTTCATAAAGCACCTACATAGAGCATTGCTTCCTTTATCATTTTCTAACCAAAATATATCTTTCTTTTAAAGCATCACAGTTTCACTTTTGAGAAGTATACATATATATATATACATATATATATATATATGTATAAAAATTCCTAGGGTGCAGGATAAACCGAGGCAGCTGTTAGTAAGACAGGAGTCTACAGGCAGCTCCCATCTGGCACCAGCAACTGAGCCACCTGTGTGTTCCTGAACAGGGCAGCACCAAGTTATCACACGAACTTCCTTTATGATTGACAGCCACAATGAGTAAAAAAAATACAGCAATAACTCAAACAATGGAAAGAGAAGAAGCTGTCCTTATGGACAAAAGGACTGCACAGCATGCTGCAGATGCATTCCCATCCTCTGTGCCATGTAAGGTTACTTACACTAGTCTCTCTTTTCGGACTCAGCTCCAATAAACAGCATTATAAATGGTACTTTAGAGTACGATTGCCTTTTTACTGGGATCATAATGAACCAGCACTTCCTCGTGAAAATACTCATAGCCATTATAAAAATAACAAAATAACAGCGCTAACAAATACAGCAACAGAGGATGCTGATCAGACTGCATCCCTATCAGACTGAGAATAATGAGTTGGCATACGACTGACTGACTTTGGCAACCTAAAAAGACATTTTGTCCCAGACAAACAAACAAAAAAACCCTGGTGTTTTGAATATTATGGGCTCCTCTCATGAATAGGAGACTTCCAAACCCTTCTACCCCCTCTATCCCTTCTCCCTTAAAAAAAAAAAAATCTACCCAAAGTTCTGACACTTTCATTAAAGGGAAGAGCTAGAATTAGGATCTTAATATTTCATCACACTGAGACACTGTGAAAGGTGCTTTACATTTGCTTCTTGTAATTTGCTAAGTACAAATATGTTTATCCTTATATTTCAAAACTAACATACTTACTGAGACTTAAAGGAATGGGGTATTTTTACGTGGAAGGTCTATACAACTTTATCAAGTTGCAATTTTTTGACAGACAATAAAGTATTTTCAATACTTTACACAATTTACACAACATTAGCATGGCAATAAAAAATAGAATTAATTCAGAAAAATTCAACAAAAAATGCAGTCAGCTTTAAAGAAAGCTGTTTTATGAGCTTCAACACTGAAGTTACCTTGGCATACCTGTTTCTATCATTTTCCCAAATACCTACTTACCAGGAAAACCTTGAAAAGTGATTCTGTCCCCAGGTACTGCTCCAGGTGGAGGAGCCAGAATTTCCACCTTTTCTGGGGAGCTGGCACACATCACCATTGCTTGAGATACTACTCCTCTCATCTTTGCAGGTTTCAAGTTACAGAGTAGTATTGCCATCCGATTCTGCATCTTGTGGGAGGAAAACAAAAGGATGCGAGTACTTAAAATGCCATCTGGTTTGGGGGACTCCCATTATTTCATTATAATGAAAGAATTACAGTGATAAGATCTTACCACAGAAAGTGAAGTGTAAGAGAAGCACATAGCAAAAGATTCACAATTTTAATCCCTGGACACCAGTAAAATAACATTTAAACCCATTAAGAGCTGGCTGTGAATAAGGGATTAATTGCTGAAATGTGACATATTTATCATGGAAATATAAAATATGCAATTTAGAAAACTCAGGTGAAGTAAAAATAATCCAGGTGAAGTATTTCACTTGCATTCCATCTTCTTTATTACAGACCACCACTTTAGTCCACTTTCAATATAGCAGTATTTACTGATGATAATAATTTAATGGTGATAATACTAAAAATAACAACAAAACCAGTCTACAAATTGGGCCCATAGGTAAAAATTTCAAACTGTATCCTGGAAGCCTAGAGGTCGTTTACATAATGAGATCACTTGAACCTTAAATTTTATTTTAGTTAACCTAAGTGCCTCGAGTTTTTATTTTTTTTAACCACTGAAAATGGCAGTATATACTGTGCACTGAACCTATTAGCAAAAACCTTTAAATCTATGTTTCTCCCTTTGTTGTTTTATTTAAAACTTACAATAGAAAACCAGAGAAAATATTCTTTGTTCAGAAAAACTGCCACACTTTAGACTCTAAAACCACATTTTCAAACTGAATAAAAATTAAACTCTGAACATTCCTAAGAGACAAAGTAAAGAGACCTTAATTCCCATGCTACTAAATACACATTATATATTTCATATTTCTAGATTTTGGTCTTTGTGCATCACAGTACAAACTTTGAACAAAACCTGCAGGTTTAATAATTAATAAAACTCATACAGTCAACTCTTTCAAACACCGCATATTTTCCAAGGAGAACACCTTCAAAAGTAAAAATATAAATAGCCAAAATGAAGCAGCTGATAAGAAAAAGTTATGTTGCATAAGTTTCAAGCCAGTCCGTTGACCAAAAATTTCTCAAGTTATTGCTATGGAAATAAGTAGTGCAAAACACAAAAAATGGTTGTAACATGTCAGTGACTAAAATGCAAGTTTGTAGCATTATCTAGCACTGAATAACAATTAATGAATGGTATGCTAATTACTGGGTGGACATCACAATGATCTAAAAAGAAAAAATTTCAAGGCATCTAAGTGGAAGAAAAAGTTTCTGCTACAAAAACCAGAGTATATCATTCCTAACAGTTGTAACTATAGTGTACCCTCTTCCAACCAATGGCTGGAGAATGGCACTTCTGGAGGATGATGGTGGCCTTTTCTTTTCTTGTAAAGTTTAAGATATATTCCCTGCATTCCTGTTCTTCACTTCTGATCACTGACATAAGGTTCTCTTAGGTTAAAGAGGAGGAGGTGACAAAAAGTGAATTTTTTGAGAACTGGAGAATTGGCTGAATTCCAAGAACAATTGCCTGATCACAGGTATTGACACTAGGAACACTCAGAGATCCACTTCAAAAAGTCAAATGCAGTGGCAGGAAAACTGTCAATTCCTTTTGACACTTCAGAAATTTCCCCAATTGTCCCCAGCTGCCAAAAGAGCTCTGCAATGGCATGGTCCACAACATGCCAAGATCCTTCCATATCCCTGTTACTTGTGACACAACTGCCCATGACAATGAAGAGTGCAACTTCTGATATGGCTTCACCACCATGTGAAAAAAACCACAGCATTTCACATATAAAGCAGGCATGCCAGAAGTTTTCACACCCATAAATAACTTGCACTGCATACTGAAATGTTAGTGAAGATACATACTGTGTTTCCTAACCAAAAGTAAAATCAGATGATACAAATCCTACAGCCTCAAACACTGCTAAATTACCACATCAAACACCAAAATCATGAACAGCTGAAATTTTCGTGAATAAATTTATGGCTATGGTCCTTGATCTGTAGTATATATTTTTATTTCAATATATGGCAGCAGACACATGCCAGGCCTTCACATTTTTGAACACTTCAAAAAACACAAAGATGGAAGCTTGCCCCTAAGAATTTACTGTCCTAATAGAGACTTGCCAAAACCGAAAACAGACACGCAAACAAAAACGTTCTTAAAGAACATGCAAGGATGATCCCTAATTCTCTTTATAGAGTACTTCAGCTTATTTTTCTACTCAGAAAGGCTAAAGAGAAAAGACTCCTGCTGCCATTTCATTCTATACACTTCATGTTTGTAAGTCTATTTAGAATGGCTTTTAAGATGTTTTATTCTACATGCTTTCTTGAAGCAGACTGCTAAAAGCAAGCAAGTTGAGATTTTGCCCAGTGCAAATCCAGTAAGTGGACACCATCAGGTGATGTGATCAGTGCAGAATAGTTATTGTATTCAGTTTGTTTCTGGTTTTTTTTTTTTTTGGTTCAGTAACTTTGTGTAGCATAAAACCAACAATCATGATTTTAATTGTTTTCCATGCTTGCAGTCTTACCATGGGCACAGTGTGCAAATAAGGATTTAAAAGCCATTTAAGAAAGTGGAGTTTTTTCCAGACTAAGATCAATTCCTTCATGATCCATTTTGCAGTTGCTCTACACAACACTATTTTAAATGCCAAGCTTACATTTGAATTTAGGAGCAGCCTTCAGTCAATTCCTCCCACCCTCTAGAAAAGGTGTGAAAGGAAAACTGAATCTTGAAGTCCTAGGTTGTTTAAAGGCACCCATAAGCCATCTGTGTCAAATACCAAAGAATATCAAATAGAAAAGCATAGACACAGATTCTATTCTGCACAAGGAAGTAAAAATATGCATTTTATATTCCACTGTTGCTTAAGCTATTTATTGCCAGCTAAGTTTAATTTACATGCTCTCTGCTTTACTTCATGCCAAATATTTCAACAGGCTATAAAAGAGAATTGGAAAGCAAAGGTTTAAAAAGTTTGGATCATACCAAAAAAAGTTATTATGATTTCCCTACATTTCTCTACATATTAGGAAACCTAAGGAAGATTAGCATCTGTTTAGTTTAGGAATCCAATGTGTACCAATGGCAGAGGAATTGGAATAAGATCTCAGGATAGAAGCACTGCAATCAGAAACTGATTTGGGATAAGGGTACTTCTCTGGTTTCTGGCAAATGTTGTTAGGCATTACTTCCATCTGCATTTTATTTTTGTTTTCATTACTGTACAAATCTTTTAGTAGAATAAAAACATATCCTATAAACAGATGAATGCCTTAAGATACTTTAGGAAAGGAAAAACTACCAGTAAATAATTTTGTCAATACCTTATCCAGAGGAACATGTTTCACTAAACCGCTGACAACAGTCCTTGGGCTTGCTTCACCAACATCCACTTGCTCAACATACAGAGTGTCTGCATCTGGATGCTTTTCAGCAGTAATAATACAGCCAACACGAAGATCCAGACAAGAAACATCTACAGGTTTTGCATTGCTACTTCCAGCAGCTGGCTGCTGTTTCTTCTCCTTCTTTTCACCTATTAAGAGAACATACTGTTCATGAAATAAACATTAAAAAAAGCACAACTAATGTATAGGACTACTGCAAGGGAAAAGTGAGCTCAGAAATACAGTCTCAGAAATAAACATAATTCTGTGCACAACACAAGAGTAAAGCGTTAGTACCTCTGTTACCAGTTTCCAGTGATGAATCATCATACATGCTTCAATATACATTCATTACCTCAACTAATTGCCACCTCCAGTTTATAAAGTCATCCTAAATTTAAGTGCAGCTAATGTGTGTAAGTGACACACATACTCTGACAAAGGTCACATCAATAAGCCTGATCATCTCATTTGAATAATTAGCAATTATCAATAAGCCTTGCCATGGTGTTTCAGCAGCAAAAGGAAACTAGGGAACTGCAGTCCAGGTTACTTACATGTAACTTAGGTGTTACTTACAAGTCCTTATCAGCATTGTACAGTCAGAAGCTTTTAAGTCACTGCAGCTGCACTGTCACAGCTGCAATGCAACCCTTCAAGATGACCTTAGCCAATGTTCTGCACTTCCCAAACACAACAGTGCATGAAAATGCTCATGGCTTACAAGACTTCCCCTGGTGTGGTGTCTTACCCCATGATCATCACCTGTGCAGACTGTATAGTATAAAACAACAGTGAAGCAACTCCCCACACTCAACTGCTTATTTAAATCACAGAATCATAAAATATGCAATATTCCTTTCAAGATGAGCAAGTTACATCTACAGTTTGTAGATAAGACTGTGCTGTTTAGGAGACATTCAAGACTTGTTTAACAGCTATAATCTCTGGGAGATTAATAAAGTCTAAGATGTGCTTACTTTAAATAAGCATATTCTGCTATTCTTTCATCCAAGATAACTTACACATTAATGTAAACTAAACTCCCTTCTTAAGGGAGCAAAAAAGGAAAAGTGGACACAACATACAATTCATCATTGTTCTAGTACAGGCCTGAAATTAAATGATACATGCAATAATAAAAAGGCAGTCCTTTTTTAATATAAGCAACAGCTCTTCAAAAATATTTGTTCATTTATGATGAATGTAAAGCTCTAGTGATTATGACTGGGTTTTTTAATGTAATTGACAATTTGATTGATAAAAACAGTCATATATACAATAATATAAGAGAAACTGGAAAAAAAATCCCAATCAAAATAGCTAACATATAATATCTAAGATAATTTCAAAGTTTATCCTTTGTATAATTTTGCACTCTTCTCCATGAGATTTCTCTACAAGAGAAATGAAATCTTTCCTCAAAAGAGAACACAGAAAATGTGTACATGACGTGTATATACCCAGATACAAAGAAAATATCCATTTCAATGCCACAGCCTAAGGACAAAAATGCTTTTCTCTGGCCTGTGTCAGAGTTGGTCCAGAACTAATATTCAGAGAAATCACACAGATGAGGTTTGCAAGAAGTAGAACAAAGAATATGAGAATAACCAGAGAGGAAAGAGATTACATAGGTGACAGAAAGCAAAGGGATTTGAGACAGCCCATAATTTTTATCAATTTCTAGACTTAAAAACAAATTTTACATATTGGTTACTTAAACTGTTAAATGCAATACCTTCAACAAATCCTGAACTCCAGAGAAATAGCCTGTGCAGGGCTACTATTTAATGTTCGTGCTATATTTCAGCAGAAGGCAAAAGTCTAACACTGCTTTCCATGTGAGATGAGCTGAGTTGGACAGAGAGTGGTGCTAGTAACACCAAACTTGTAGGTTCAGCTCCTGTATGGGCCATTCCCTTAAGAGGTGGACTTGGTGATCCTTGTGGGTCCCTTTCAACTCAGAATATTCTGTGATCTGTGTTTGCCTGACTGAATTTAAGCTACTTGTATAGTACTTCCCCTTATCATATATAGAAAGGTTTTATTTTTCCTTACCAACTGAATACTTGCTCTGTACCCACTGAATACTTGAGGAAAAAGATTAATTGCCTGATATGACACGTGGCTTCTGCTTTTTTATTTACAGTTCTGTGGAATATTACTGTGTCAAAGGCTAAAATACATAAAAAATATAAAACAACTTATACGTCTCTGTACAGCTCACCAGAAAAATAAGAGAGACAGTGTGCTATCACAATATCCAAATTCTGAAAATCTGTACAAATCTAATCACAGCAAATTAATAATAATCTGCTTAAGAGAATGATTGCAAAACATAGGTTTCAGTTACAAGATACACCTGCATGAAAGCAGATGTCCAACAGACATGCCTTGTTTTTTTGTTGGTGGTGGTTTTTTAAATGAGGAAGTGCAGTCACATTTAACAGAATTTGGCATGTATACCATGCAAGGAAGAATCTGTATCTTACCTGACAGCACTCATTAGCTTCAAGTACTTTCAAGATTTAAGAGCTAGCACACGACTCTTCCTATTGTAGCTGTATGAAAGTGTTTTTTTGTGCTCAAAATAATGCAAAAGCACTTGAAGAAATTAAATACCTCAACACTCTATCAGAGGTAAGAAAAGTGAACTACCTTTTTTTTCTACTTTTTCCTTCTTTTTCTTTTCTTCATTTTCACCTTTAATTTGATCTTTGGAACTCGAAGATGCTGTAACTGCTGTAGGTTGTGGAACATCATCTGAAAATGAAGCTGTAGAAAGGGTTGTACCAGGAGGAACTGCAACCTGCTTGACTAAAATCAAAACAACAAAAGTAAGGGTCAGCATCAGAACTTTGAACACTGACATTTTTAAGTGTACAAAATAAACGAAAAAGCAGAGAGAACTGAAAATTTTGCTTAATACTCTAAACCACAACTGCTGAGTAGTGAACCACATTACAAAACATGTTTCAGAACTCAATTTATATTTGTTTATTATGATCAATTAAAACAAAGTGTATGGGTACACATTTTTTTAAATGCAAAAAAATGCTGTGCAAGAAAATATATAAGCCAACAACACCTCTTTTTGTAGTTGATTTCAACATCTACTTATTTTTTCTACCAATTCCCTATTTCCCATTTGTTTAGTTTCAGTTTATAGCAACTAGCTCTTGACATACTGAAGACTATTCCATAAATGAGTTATCATTTAAAATCATTGTTATCGAGTATTCAGATAATTCCTCAACTTTTATGATTAACTTAAGAAACTGAGCCTGAATAAAACAAAATTACCTGCAGCCCTAACATGATCTGCTGATTTCTCACTTCCCTTCCCTAAATTCTCCACATTACCTTCAACAGCTCTTTTTAAACGGCTGATACAGAATTCTGGACATTGCACTTTCAATCTTACCAGATAAAAGTGTAAGAATCACCTCTCTTCTACATTCTGCTCTTCAGGAATCTCCTCAAGGCTTTTAACTCAGTAAGTGTACTGCGTAAGCATCATCAGTGCACTAGACAGTATCATCAAGGTTCCCTTGCCCAAGAAAGGATAGATGAGATGGTCTTTTGAAGTCCCTTTCAATCCAGGCAGTTTTATCATTAACGAGTGATAAATCCTTCTGGTGTCACCATAATAGAATTCTCCATTTTGCATACATGTTTTATTTTGCATTTCAGATATTTACTAACTTTCCTGAAGAACTGCACTTTGTTAGTTGATGGCTGTCCTCTTCAACACGGAAGTGATTTGCACAAATTATTATTCTTATAACAACTTTCTGAAATCATTTGAATATGAGATTTGTTGTATCAACAACCACTTTCTTGCTAGCTTGGGAAAGTCTTTGTTTCTCAGGTTTTTGAAAAAATATCTTATGATATTTTTGATCTTCCGTATCAATCTAATTTCTGTGTTCAACTACTTAATCCTTTCAAGGCTAACAAACACCTATTTCCTGCAAAAGAAAAGACCTGAATTTAATCCTACTACCATTTAGATGAACTAGCTACCTGAAGGAAGACGCACATCAAGCATTTCCTTTGCCATCCTGGACCAAGCACATCAGATTCTGTAAAATATCCTACACCTGTCAAGAACTGCTACAGACTAACAGACAACAGAGAAATATAACCAATGGTTTGGTTTAGTACATGTGTCTTGGGGTGACTTTATGATGCTTGCATCCCCAGTCGTCTGTTCTGTTGGTGTTGGATATTGAGTTCTGCAGCTTTAAGACTGGTTCCAGGAGTGAAGGGGGGCAGAAGAGGTGCAGAGTTTGTTATCAGAGACTGCACTTGCTCCCCCACATCCTTCACACAGACTGTGCTGTCTGCAGTGGACATCAGGAGAGAGCTCTCCTTTGCTCTTGGTTAGTTTCTGGCTAGCTGAGGCAAAGAAGCTCCCTGGACTGTGTATTTTTTTCTTTTTCCTGGAATTATTTGAACTTGCTCTGAACTAAAAACCCAGAAGAGCACTGGCTGCTTGCACCTGTAGTCCACCAGGCCTGGCCTGAGCCATGGCATTTCCCAGCACCACAGGGACTGAGAACAAACTAAATAAGCTGGGATGCAACCCACAGAAGGAACTCTTCTAAATCTGTCATCTCTTCAAAGCAGCACAAAGTTTTGCTGTTTAGTATTGTTCAGCTAGAAAATGCTCTGCCTGTTAAATAAAGTTTTTTTTTCCACTTCTCTCCAAAAAAATATTTTCCTGAAGCAGTTAAAAACAAATGTGCTTAAATCTGTTTCCTAGAGAAACCCAATTCAGAAGTTTCCTCCTAAATTAGCCCTAAAGCAGAACCACACGAAAAGGCTTTATTGCTGTCCAAAGGAGAAAAAGATTTCTCTGTATTCACAACATGTTAATCTTTTTGAAGACTGAATGTGCTTTTATACCAGTAAAACATTCAGTACAGTTAAATGCTAGCATTGAGATACACTAGATACTATCTTAAACACTTCACAATACTGATAGCATGGGCTAATAGCAATAACTGCTGAGGGTAGAAGAGGATTTTTGGCAATAATTTTAAAAGACAACACAGTGTATCTGAAACACTTCAGTTCTGGGGATTTTTTTCTGCTCTTTTCTTTTTTAATATAAGTATATAATGATGGTACAAGCTGAATAGAATTACATAGAGGAGAGCAAAGAAAGAAGTCCAGTAGAAAGCTGGTCTAAAGCATGGAATCATAAATTCAGAACACATTGTTTCAAAATTCACATTACCACAGCTTTCCTAGTAAGTCCCTGTTTGCACCATGGCTTGATTTTTCCACAGTGATTTTTCAATCATGCTAGTTTAAATACTCAAAAGTAGTTACTCTTCTTGAATGACATGCAGCAATTTCTACAGTATTACAAGGAGTCATTGTCATCAGTGAGGTTCACGGCTTACTATGAAAGACACTCAACAAAAAAATACAAAGAACTAGACCCATGTCTGATTAAGTTTAATATATGGATCTGTCAGGCCTGCAGTTTATTAAAATGTTGGAATCAAGTAACTTGTCATAGGCATGGAACCAGGGAAAATCCAGAATTTGTAAGAAATACCACAGTCACATACAGAATGATAAAAATCAAGAAGAATTAAGATAGTTTTGTACTAACTACATCTATGTTGTGTGAGAATAGCACTTTTTTTCCCACCTCCATTTCGAATTTCAGCCTGAATCAGCTCCTGTTTCAGCCCTTCAATTTCTTTCTTCAGCTTAGCATTTTCTACACGGAGCTTCTTCTCTTCTCGGAGAGATGCTTGCAAGACTAGAGCAGACACATTTAAAAAAAATAGGTTTCAGTAACTAGCATTCATCACTTTGGACAAAGTGGTTTGTTTTTAAAGAAAAGTGAAATATGGTGAGCCAAACAGCACAAAAATGAAAACTTTCAAGGAGTATACAATCAGAAATACTTGGGAATTATTTTCTTGTTGAAACAGCAATTTTTACAACGCTTATATAATCAAGTTGTCTTTCAATATATTATCTTCTCAGTCCCCTAAACAGAATCACAAGCAAAATTTTGACAATGTTTGTAATACAGAGCACCTTTATTCACTGATACAGTTAAGCACAAAATATCAAAGTTGAAGGTTTGACACTCTTGAGAGAATGCCACAGCTGCGAAAAAACACTAATAAATTCAGGATAAGGCATAGTCTCATATTCTTTCCAACTCCCTTATTTCCTTCAAATGGAATAACGTCCTATCCAACTTCTGTAATTTGTGTGGAAATCCATAACTCTTCCATACCCCTTCTATTTCAGAATAAGCAGCTTCAAAAAAACCCCCACCAAAACAAAATAAAACCCCACAAACCAGAGGACAGTGAAGTGGTGCTACTGTTACAAAGTTTATCTTTGAGAACTTGAAACATGCATTAAAGGCTGACACCACCAAGCATTCTCATTTTCTCCTATGTGCATTTACTGTTAACCATCTGGTTAATAGGTTTAGCATAAGTTAGGTAAATCCTTACTGGCTTTTTCCTTGAGGAGGGCAACTTGTTGCTTGAGGTACTCAATAACTTGATCAGCCTCTGCACCCTTCTGCTCCAGTCTGTTCAGCACTGCATTGTTGGCTGCCATCTTTACCAAAAAACGGGATAAAAACCTAGACAAAAACCAGTCTAAAATTAATGACTTCTTAATGCAATAACACTATTATCTCTTACCACGTCAAGCAGTTCTCAAATCAATAGCTGAATAAGAAAATTTGCTAAGTGAAAACCTGGGCTCCCACCTAATAACACAAAGCTCAAACAAAAAGCAATGTTAAACAGAATCTGATGTCTGACAGCTGTATTTTGGAAGAAAAGCTAATCTTCTTCCCAGTGGCAGAAAATGTATTCTTCCTTCATTGAACAGAAAAAACCCCAAATCTACCTTCTCAGAAAGAAAGGTATGAATACATGGGGGGAGCAGGAAGGATGTGGAAGGAAATAAAAGGGAAAAGACTGGACAGGAAAACACTGTACTCTGGGCTTAACTGAAAAAATATATAGTAAGCGTGTATCAAATTTTATTGAGACCAAGAAAACTGATGATCCCACAAAAATTCCAAAACTTTTAAATAAATTTGTTCAGAATATACTGAATACTTCATACATTGTGGTTGTGCATATATTAAGAATTTACTGTTATTTTACTTTTAAAACTCATAATTCATTAGTATATTTATTTATCTCAGATAAAAATAAATTTTACTACTGGTTTACACCTTCAGAGTTATTTCAGCAGCAATTTTGTTTGTTTGATTTTGCATCCAGTGAAATGGAAGGGCCAGCACACAGATAACAAAGAAGCAGGGAACACAAGAGACCAGCAAAGAGCACAAATAAATGCTGTCCAACCTTCTTTTATGTCTAACCCTCATTTACTAGTGTTTCACTAATGTTCCAGAAAGTAGATATGCCTTGTGTACAGCCTTAATTTTTTGAAAGCTACCAAATCTGGCCTGCCTATCTTCCTTCTCAGCAACATTTATGTCTAAACACAAGAGCTCAAACAGTGGCAACAGAAGGATGAAAAACAGTTACAATCACTCATATCTGCAGCAGACAGTCCTTTTTCCCTCCCCCCCCTCAATATCTAAATGAGGAAAGAAGCTGTACTAACAGCTACCTCATCTGTAAATCAAGAAAACTGGTAACAGGTGGGAAGAAAATATCTTTACAAGCAATGGTGATTTAATCCCTGTGAGGCGATTTAATTCTTTTGAATTTGTCCATGAATTGCAACAAATGAAAGAATTGGTATGAAAATGGCAATCCAGGCACATGTATTGGCTCCTAAACTTTATCAAAATCAAAAAATGCCTTTTCTCATATCAAATTGGCAGAAAACCTCCTATTTTATTCCAAGACTATTATAACACGATGATCTGGTTTGAACATACAAATATTCCCTGTTGGAATATGCAACAAAAGTCATGCTGAAGACAAAAGAGATTAGAAATAACCAAAAGGTGAACTGCTACAATCACATGTGTGCCAAGATTTACATACTACCTCTGCTGCACTCTAAAAATCAACAAACATTTTATATCTGATCTTACGTTATAAATAACTCAAATCTCCACAGGAATATATTTTAATAAATTTTAATAGATTTTTAATAAATTTTAATATAGTAAAAAAACCCAGAAAACTAACTACAATTATTCAGGAATAGTGTATTTAAAAGGAACAGTGTATTTAAAAACTCCCGAAGTAAAATTCATAAAGCTGGAGAGAGGCATAATAACCAGATGATGCATGGGGTATCTTGCAAATGGGATGCATGAACCAACATCCTGCCTTCTTTGCAATGCAATACAATCACAGTCTGTTTTACACACACTGTTTCACTCAAAGATGTGAGAGAATTATGGCCATCACACCTTCCACTAATCCACAATGGATTTTTTCTTTCAAAATAAAGAAACTCTCTTAGAACAAAGACCAGAAAAAACTCTCCAGGTCAACTAAATTAATTTTTATATTCAAATTAATGTCCGCTAACAAGAAAATAATTTTGTTTTCATGGGCAGACTGAAAACAGTTTCAAAAAGGAAAACAGATACAATAAGTTACTAATTGAGATGTCAAATGGAAACAGACATAAAACTATTATGGCAGAACACAGCATAAAACAAAGCCTGGGATATTACTGTCTGCATACCAGTAAGATTTCTTGCAAGCTACAAATTCTCTCAGGGGAACACAATACTAACAGTGGAAACTTTGCCAACAACAACAGAAATGCTACTAAAACTTCAAAGTGAATAGAATTGGTACATTTTATAGATTTTAGCCAAGTTGGCTAATGAACTGAAGATCTGGAAATGAAGTTACATGATTACAATTTTCCCACTTGTCAAATAAATTTCTGTACAGCTAGCATTGTAACAACGACACGAAGGAATAGGTATTTCCGATGCTAATATAAAAAGGCAACAGGCTGAAGTGAACTGCTGCAGGAACAAGCACAGGAAGCCATAGAGCATAGTGATAAAACTATGCTAAAAAGGGCACATTAAGAAAAAAAAAGTAAGATCCACCCTTTACTATAAAATACAGAACACATTAAAAATATGAGAACTTCAACAACCAAAGGTTACAATTTTCTTTTTTTCTTTTTTCTTATTTTTTAACCTTTACGCTATTTTCTTTGCCCTCTACTATCCTGTCACCCTAACACAAAAAAAAATCTAAACCAACCAACTCTTACTGGTGATACACAAACTAAAAATTGGAAAGAAAACCAGAAATAATATATCTTAAAAACCAGATCATAGCTCATTGCAGATATATTCTGACCTGCTTATGAGAAAATGTCCCAAAGAGCAACTGAAACTTAAAAGTCAATTCATACAACTGCCTAATGAGCTCCTTTCCCTTGTTTTGAAAAACAGGTATGGTGTAGTTACATTCAGTTACATTCCAGTTACATTCTGGAAAAGTCTTCCTGAAGTTACCTGCTTGTTTAGCTAAGGGAAACTGCTTTATCTCAGACCTCCAGGGACTGCTGTGTTTCTTGCAAGATATTCTGAACCACTCAAAAACCCTCTTCCTCCACTCAGTGGAACTAAATCTTGAAATGAAAGACTTAAGCTGTACAGTTATTCATTAGATTACACATCAACACATGAGAGGTGTTTAATTTCTCATCATTCTACCTGCTGATTAAGAGAGTTGCCCATCTTTTTTTTTCAACTGAAAGCACTACCTGCTGCCATCTTCAAAGTAGCTGAAATACCCTCACTGTAAAAAACAGATACTATTCTACTTCTTTCCTCAAAAACAAGTAGTGTGGAAGTGTCCCCAAAGTGGCAAACTATAATAAATCGAGACTTCTCATATAGTACAAATTATGCCCAAATTTGAATACATTTTATAAATACTTTATCAACATTGGCCTCAACCTTAGAATATATCGAAATCAAAAACTGAAGACACGAAAGACTAATAATGTAAACCTGGTTGTAGCTTACTCTTCAATATTGTCTATTGTTAAAAGCAAGAAAAAGCCAAAATTCCCATAAAATTAATGACAAAATTTAAAACTTAAAACAAAAAATTAATTTTGGAATATATCCATAGTATGAACATGGAACCAATTACATTCCACTACCGGAAAAGCAGCCATTAAACAGAAAAAAAACCAAAACAAAACAAACAAGCAAAATAAAAAGCAATACCTGAAATTGGAAAACAACTGGCTCCTAAAGCCTAAAACAATTAGCTTGGAGCATTCCTTTTTCCAGCTGGAAGTTTTAAAAAGCTCAGTTTAAAGCTCTCAGCTTTTTCTTGCAATGCTTTGCTAATATCAACACACAAAGTAGGACTACAACTGCAGGAGATTCAACCACAAGGGTCTCCTTCTCCTCTCTTCCTTCCCACATACATGTTAATTCCTTCACGGTAAGAGGGTAAACTCTGACACCACACCTGGACATCATTCTCCTCGGCATGGAGCTTTGCTCTCACCCATCGCTGCTCTTTGCACTGTGCTTGCCATGGAGGAATCAAGTATTCCTACAGCAAAGCTAATTCTATTCATCTTTAACAAAGAGCAGGTAACAACCACACAATGGCCCAGGTGGCACTCTCTGTGAGGCATTTATTTATGGTATGTTAATGTGTGGCTGCCAACCAAGACCTAAGATTTAGTTTTCTCACTAGAGGAAAAAAATAAAGATCAGCAAAAAGCCATTTTGGCTTTTCAATTGAGATAATATGTTCAAATTAAACAGAACCACTGGCTTATTCCAAAAGTTAGCAAAACCAGAAAGGTAATTTCTCTCAAAAGTACTTAATGTTAATTCCTCTTCCTAAGCTGTTGGTCTTAAATCCTAAGCAGATCTCAAATGTAATTCTTTTTTCTTCCTTTGCCAGATTGTGGCCAACTGGTATAGCAACGTATTCTACTCTGTAAAAGACCAAGTACCAACAATCACTTTGTTTCTGCAAGAAGTGTGTTCAAAGCCTTCTATCTGAGCATCTTTTCTTGAGTATGCTCCTTTTTGGCAGACAATCTTACAAAAACCCATAAGCATAACAGGACGTGCCAGCTGTTTGCCAGATTCTGCTATCCTGTGTTTTGCACTACTATGAACTGTGAGGATACAGTGAACCAGATTTGAGAATCTCACATCACACCTTTTTATTCTGCAAGGTAAGGAACAACAGTCAGCAGATCAAAACAGAAGAAGGCAGACCAGAAGTTTTCTTCGGCTGAACCAAAGTAACACTGCAACTAGGTAACTGCTGTAACTCATCCCACCTTTACTCATCTTGGAGAATAGAGATCCATGCTTTATAAATCCATTTTTTCTTAAAGATTTTTCCTAACTTCTGATAAAATGGTCCAGACCTGATGCTGTCAGCATCTTTGGCTAAGATTTAGAATACCTGATTTGATAATTTCACATTTTTGGTAGCAAAACTTAAGGTCAAGTTTTCAAACCTCTGAAAATTTAAACAATATAAAAAACCCAAACAAACGGGAGAGCCGCAAGTAATTATTTCTGAGATCAAATCTTAGTTTTGACTTGACCATCCCCACACTCGACTTCAAGTAATGCAAAGAAAATCAGCAGCAGTTCCCCATTTGTCTTAGGGGAGCAATGGCCTGAAACACTTTGTTACAAAGTTTCAATTAAACAGTTCTGGAAATGTATTTACTTCTTTACTGGAAATGTAGGTTTTCCACAGTTTTATGTGTGGAAAAATATAATTCCTCAATTTAAAAAAGTAATTCCTCAATCACAGTAAAATATAGAGCTATTCATAAAGAGTTTCAAAGAAAAAGTGCCTTTTAAACCCATATACAAATAGGCAAAGGTATCAATAATGAACAATATAATGCTGAGAAAGAAAACAGAACAATTTAAAATATTAGGTACTTCTGCATTGCATTACTATCAAGCCCATTATTTCCTTCCTGTAATGGAGCAAAAAAGGACATAATGCACTGTCGCTGGTTTGTTGCTGGCCAAATTGCCAATGCACCCACTAGAATTATTTACTAATTTCCTGCTGTGAGACAGGATTAGGAGGAAGGCAAAACAGGCTAAAGCTTTAAAGGGTATAAAGAAAAAAAGTTTTACTAGAAACTGTAAGAAAATATAGTAAGAATCAGAATAAAACTTTCAGAACGCTTCTCCTCCCCACACATTTTCTTTCGCACTGACAATGTATAGAAACAAATCAGTTTGCCATCTCTAAAAATAGTCTTTCACTAATTTATGTAGGAGAGGAGACTTCTCTTCAGTCTATGGAGATTTCTCCACAAGACACAGTTTTCTCGCAGCCTCGATGTCACAGTGAACAGCTGCCAGGGAGAATGGAAATCTGATCACTGTGTAAAAATCCCTTCCTCAACTGACAGTCTTCCCACAGCCATTACTGAGGACCATATCAACTTACGGGGCACACTTGAAGGATTCTAACAGTTCGAACAAAAGCCCTCTTCATCTTTGAAAACAGAGGTCTTTCTTCTCCTTCCCTGTGGGAGAGCAGGGATCTTCATCTCTCCTCTTTATTCAAACTTCTCGTAAGATCACAGCCACTTCAGTACCTGCTTACTTTAGCACAAATGCCTCTGCTCATGTCTACAGTTAAAACATTTCATCCACTCCATAATGCATCCCATGAGTTACAGGGAAAAAAAGAGTCTGATATATCAATCATATCTTCTCCATAGCCTTACAAGAGGATTTCAGCCTAAGAGTAAGGCATCTCCATCAATCCCCTCCATCTGGGACCTGACTTCACTGACCTTGGTGAATTCATGTTGTTTCTCTTTGTGCCTATCACTTTCCTTTTCTTTCACTCAGGAGAGAGAACAAAGTGTCTGCCAGTCTTGTTTGGGGCAGTGAAAGAGTTAATATCTTGCCCAGGACTGTAATCTCTTCTGGGCAGGGACCACTGGAAGCTATTTATGATAGAGTCTTTTTGGCAGCCATGCTGGGCTGGACTGGGATCTTAGCAGGGGCCCAGCCAGAAATGGTGCTGTTTTGCATTCCAGTGCTGCATGGCATTCCATTCCGGGGGGAAGCCTGGCTCACCCCCAGTGGCAGGGCAGAGTTTTAATGTCGGCTAGATGCTCAGCTGAGCTGCAGGCCCCCTGGCTGCACCACAGGGGGAAGAGGGGGGTAGGATCTTAGCAGCCGAGTGGGCTGCTTCCCCTTTCCTATTGGGGGCCACAGCAAAAACAGGGCCCTGCATCAGAGCCCATCCAGCCATGCCCGGGCTGCTTACTCAGGCAGAAGGAAGAAGGGGCAATTCCCAGGCTTGTTTATTTAAAAATGCATATCCGTGGAGGCGTGTCCAGCTTTCTCGGTGGTTTAATAAGTTGTCAGTTCTCAAAACCAATCACTGATTGGTTTTTTGTCAGACACAGAGGAAGCTCTAGTTGCTCCACTCAGGAAAAAAAAAAAACAAACATCCGTGGGCTGTCTTTAATGCCAAACCAGCACATGCATTTACAATTAAATACCATTCAAGCACACTTGAGGCGTCCACATATCAATGAAGATTTATCTATCAGTTCATCTCTTAGCTCTGTAAGGGAAGAACACGTTTCCTGAATAGCACAAAGTTCACACATCTGAAAATAAAATCCAAGGCCTGAAACACATATATATACATGTAAGTATTCAAAGTGTAGATGCTCACGCAGGTGCTTCTCCACATACAGCAAAGGAGACCTATCAAAACATTTTTGGCAGAACAATGGCAAACACTTGAAAAGCAGCAATAGCAAAATTAAAAACAAAACATACCCAGCCAAACAAAATAAAACCACCCCCACAAAACATACAAGCAAAAATCACCCCCAAAATAAACTGGGGGTTTTTGTTGTTTTTTTTTTTTTTTTTCCAAAATTTGAACAGTATTGTTAGATCGCAGTATAAAACGTTGAAACCTAAAAATTATCAAACGAATCATCATGGAACCTGATTTCTGACTCTCAGTACTAGAAGACTGATTTCCTGCCAGGTACTAGAGATTTGGCACTATAAAAGATCAGATGAAATTTTAACTACTATTCTGGTATTTTTGAAAATAAAAAGAAAAAGGTATTTTTGATATGAAATTACCTCCTAAAATGTTAAAAGTGTGTTACAAAGTATGGCAGCACAGCTTTAGAGATTCATAATTGCAGAACGACATTAGATCTCTTGTCTTCCTTTCTCCCCAAACTGTGATTGCTGTAACTGGGGCTTTAAACAGTCAAACAATCCATTTCTGGGTTTTTTTCTTTATTTTTTTCTTTAGCTGTTAAATACAATTTATTATGTATTCCCTGTCTATAAGCTTCTATGTGGTCAGTATTGAAAGGAATTTGCCAAGGATCAAATTAGCAGGCAAAGTTGCACTTTTTGCTGTATGTTATTTCAACTAACATCTTTGGCACTGACAAAGTCAGAATAACTGCTTTGCAGATTTTCAAACACCCAAAATGTCTAATACAGTCCATCCAAGTAGGAATGTCAGCTCTGTGGAATGATTTGCTGGCTCTGGAGACTACAGTCTAACCCTTCTGGCTGCCAGATAAATCAGGCTCAATCCCAGCTGCAGACAGGTCCTTTTAGTAGTCCTAAGAGCCTACCCCTCCCTGTTTTAAAGAGCTGTAAATAGTAAAAACACAGAAAACTGAACTTTTTCATACTGAAAAACACTGCAGCATGAAAGAGATTTTTTAAACATATGATGGAACAGCACACAGCAAAAGGCCCATCTACTGTTACCAATTTTGAGGCAACAAAAATTACTTAGCAATGCCTGTTTTTAAACATAAAGACAAGTCTGCCTTGAAAGGGAATGATGCACCAAAGTTAGAAGCAAGTTGCAGCATTAATGAGACAGGCAAAAATCAAATCTATGAGAAGCAATGAATGAGGAAGTAAGGCGTACATTACAACATATAGGGTAAAAGCATGAAATTGACTGTCCTAATTTTTATTAAAATGGATGCCTTGGATTGATATGGTGGAGATCCTTAGAACAGTCAGAAGTAAGCGTCCTTTTAGTATTTTGTTCAATTTGCATTTCAAGACTTTAGTTGATGCCACATTGTATTAATTAACTGCATCATACCTTAACACGCTACAGCTGCAACACTCAAAAGGTTAATAGTACTTGCAGCTTCATTCACATCCCTGATGTAAAATTGTGCTAAATGTCTATTCAGGGAGAAGTTTCTACTAATGCTTGCCTGATTCCAATTCTGAATCAACTTTGTGTTCTTTCCCACCTCTGAGCAGACACTCCAAGGACTAAACAAAGCAGAGACATGACCACCCTTAAGGAGTTGTGTCCAGGTTAAGACAGCAGTCAAGTATTTGGATGTGGTCTGTAACAAAATTTACACCTTAATTTATTAATCTGAGCAGTCTGCCCAGTAATTCAACAGCAAAGGATGGCTCAAAACACAGCTCAAGGAAAGCAACTTCTTTGCACTGCTTGACTGAAGTCTCACCAGGTTCCACACCCACTGCATCTGCCAGGTCCCTGTGAGTGCCCTAGAGATTCATCTGGCTGTGCTTTGTAGTGCAGGCTGCAGTTTAAGTAGTAGCTCATATGCCAAAACAGTTGGACAGCCTTATGTATTTTTCAACGTTTATCTTTTGAATCCCACAGCATTAATATTTTAATAATACTACCAAAATCTTTCAGTAAATGATCACCAGGTGCACAAGAAATTCTCACAATAAATCCCATGATGGAAAAGATGCAATACTCACAACACGCTGCCTCATTTGACTGTAATCACTGATTTCCAAACCCAAAATACATCCAGGTCTTTGGAACAGAAAGCTTACATCAAAAACTGAAAAAGGGTTTTCGTTCATTTTGATTTTCTTTCATTTGTTGGGTTTTTTTGTGGTTATACAGATGTGTGTGCACATACAAATAAATATATACATATATATTAAAAAGTATTTGCTATTCATATGTCAAAGTATCCTCATAAAACTTCCCTGACAGGTGATGAACTTTACAATTACAGGCACACACATATGCCTATAAATTCAGAAATTTAAGAGGACTCAGCTGCATCTGGACAAGTCTGCAAGGTCAGCATATGCCACAGGAACTCAAAGAATCTGTACTATGGTTCACCCTCTAGGGTTTTACTGGGAAAGTGAAGTGAAAGCTTTAGATTACTGTTGTAACTACAGAGTAAACTATGCATAAATCAGAGAGAAGAATCAGAACTGCACTGAAATCTACCTGTTGATGTCAAGTAGAACAGTTTCTTAGGCATTTTATTGATTTTTGTAACTTTATCCTAAAAAAAGTGAACATTAACACTACTTCCTTAATTTAGAACAAGTACAGAAGTTACAGAAAGGAAAAGAAAGAGCTGTTTACATTCTCTCCCTAAGAGAAGTCTCAGTCGAGAACAAAGATACATTTTTAAAATATCTCTCAAAAGCTGGTATTTTTCTTTAGAGTCTGCCACAGCAATACGGATAAAAAATCCCTGTCAAAAGCCCTAGCTGCTAAGAAGACACTTCAAAAATATCTTTTCCTTAGAAACTTGAAGGTTGGGAACGTCATTAAAGAATGTATTGTATGCCTGCACAATAGTCTGCAAAATAATGGTATTGGTTAGGTAGTTCACAGGAACACTGATCCCCCACTCCATTTCAGCTCCTAATGCTCTTAATATTGGAAACCTATCTGTTAGTCATCTTATATAGTCCAAGTGTGTTAAAAAAGAATATTGAAATCTACTACTTTTACATTAACATCAGCTTTTCTACATGTAAAAATAGTATCTTTTAGCACAGCTAAAGGAAAACAGGATTTCACCATTCAATTAAAACAAGTGCTCAGGTTAAAAATAACCATTATTTACTCACGAAAGCACTGTGCAGACCTCATGCAGAGGCATTTCGAAAGAATCTGTGCCCTCTAACTTCAGACACATAAGTAGCTGCTGGTATTTACTGAAGCAGAAAGTTTAGGCATTTTTTTATGTGGGCCAAATAAAACCTGAAGAAAAAACTGAAAACATGCATGTTTGGGTGCATGTCTGTATAATCAATGCAAGAATAATGGCAAACATCTTTTAATGGGGGGCAACTAAGCTGCCAAACAAAATTTTCAGGGTAAGAGCAGTCCTTGATGAACTTTGAGCATGCAGCTGCAGAACCTTATTTATACAGGAAAAAAACCACCCTCCTACACATCACAAAGAATTGTACTTTCCATTGCTGGATTTTCTCACATAATAGAATAGGATGATATTTTAACAAAAAAACGTAGAAAGATACTAACTAACCCTGTGCAGAGAAAATTATTTATTCAGCTGTGTAATGAAAAGTCTAAATGAACTTTTGTATCTAAAGTGGGCTGACAACTAATCCTTAGAAGCCAGAAGCAGATTTATGTTGCTTCCAAACCATGTGCTAGCAGTACCTACTACTTTCTTTGTAGTTGTATTTGTTGTTTGTAGTTGCATAGTGTGCTTGCAGTGAGAAGCATTTGGCATTCACAGCTTTTAAAATTTCTAGGATGAAAATTATTTCCCCTCTTTTAATGCTGATCTGTGGAGTGGGAAAAAAAAATCACAAAAGCAAACAAACTCCCTATGCACTCATCTTGGATATTGAGAGGACTGATGTAAGCTATTAAGACTGATAGTCTCTGACAGAAGAATCCTCCAAGCAGCTTTTGGGGAATAGCCATTTTTCATTTATGGATTCAAACTGTAGAAACAAAAGAAGTTTTAAGACAAGTTAGCTAATTCTGTATTTCCTGTGTTCCAAATTCTTCTTTTAAAAATCCAATAATTTTTAAACAGTTGTTTTCAATTGACATATGCTGGTTTAATGTCTTCAAAAGTGCTAACTTGTAGGTAAGTTTTCAGTAAAATGCAAAGGACAAGATATGTGTGTGCCTAGTTCTTATCACAAGCATTATTTAATAGAGGGTCATTTAGATGTGAAATTATTTACCCACTGAGATGCAGCAAGGGTAACTGAATCCCTAAGAAAAGATTAATTTCCCTGGGGTACAATTCAGTGTCATATCCTAGTTGGCAACAGTGACTTCCTTAGTGTGCGACTGTTAGCAATTATTAGAGCCCTTGACACAGAAGGTTTCAAACCATACAGTAGGACTAGCAGATGTACTCACAGTTGTGAACTTAGGGCCTTGCCTCCAGAGCAGCTGCCAGTCAGCCAAATGCAATGCCCCTCACATGCCATGAACCAGCCCCTGCACTCCTGGGGCAAAAGCAGTCCCCAGGTGCTCCAGACACATGAGCTGCTGAAATGATCTGTCCACTTATCTTGAGCGTCTGAAACAAGATGCCACTACAAAGCTGTATATTAAACTGTAACTGAGAAACACTCTGGGATGGAAATCAGATCCAAGAGCCATGGATAGTTTCTGAGAGAGGGTCCTGAAGTCACAGACTAAGCTTTACCCTATTAATTTGTACTCGGCTACGTTGGGAAAGCTCCCGATGAGAAGGAAATGGATATAGAAGTCTTCTGTAATAGGTAGTTTTATGCCAAAAAATTGAAACAAATGACCTTAAGAAGATGTGCTAACTTGAGGCAATTTTTTATGATATTTCATACATTACCAGCTGCCAGAAATTCAATTTTCCCCTAATCCAGAATAGAATCTCTGTCAGCATTTCAGAATTCTGAGGAAAGAATGAGTTCTACATGAATTTTGTTTAGCAGATGATGATTAAATACAGTACATGATGCTTTCTAATATTAATGCTAGTTTAATCTTTCCTCTCTACAGTTCCGGAAGTCAAAGAACAGTTTCTAGGCTGTTAATTTATATTACGTGTCTTAAGAACTTAAGAACTGAGAGCGGTGAGGCACTGGTTGAGGTTGCCTAGAGATTGCATCATAAGCAACTGTTCCCTAGAAAGAACAGGAATCTGGCACACTGAACTTTGTGATCAAGACTGACAGCGATTGCCATGCCTAAAAACAGTTATAATTGCCCAGAAATTTCCAACAGTACTGAAACTAAAAGCATCTGCTAGAAGCACAGAGCATGCTCAGGCAAGGAAAGTTTCCTATTTAAATGTAAAAACATGGATGTTTGGAAAGTTTAGGACAACTCAAATGGACATGGTGACAATCTCAAAACATTTGGAGCCATCATGCTACCCAAGCAAACTACATTTTACTATGTTTAGAAAAAACACTTTCTCTTGTTTCATCCATCAAATCTATTCTTCTGACTGGAACCACAGGGGCTGTATTTTCAGGAGAAAAATATGTTCTTGCAATATGTTTCATGCTTGTTATGGACTTCACCATTAGAAAGCTTTATGGCTCCAAAAGCATAAAGGGAAGTAACAATCAATTAACACAACACTACACCACAAAAACTGCAGAGAATGACTTCTTACCTGCGAGTCTATTACCCTGCCACACCTGTCTGCTCCAGTTTAAAGAAAAACAAAGTTCAAACTTGCAATTTAAGAAGCAAGTATGAGGGACACAGGGATATGGGAGAATATGGGAGAAGCAAATCAGGAAAGGTCTGACCAGACACATTTTATTATAGGTAAACTGCCTCAGCTGCTCAAAAGGCTGCCCAGGCAATACTCATGTTGAACTCATACATACTCAAGACCCCCTACAACTGGCACAGAGATTTGCCTTTGTTCAGATTCCCCTTTCCTGTCTCTCAACTTTTTCAAGACACTTCAAAGAAGATCAAAAAGCTTGAAAGAAGTGCAGTTGTTTAGTCTACAGAAGAGAAGATAAATGGGAAGCCTGGTCTTGTTCTTCAAAGACAAAGCAAGTTGGTACGAGAATGGGACTAAACTGTTCACCAGGTCTGATGCAGACATGAAAAAGAAAGCAAGATTTAAGTTTTGGAAAACTTTCAAGTAAGAGTAATAGACTGCACAGGCTGCCTTTGGAGGCTGTGGAATATCCATCACTGGAAGGTTTTAAAAACAGGCTAGGCAAACATCTGTCAGAAGTGATTAAGTTACAGTAGACGAGAAGATCATTTGCTCCTCTTCTGCTAAGGTCCTTTTGCTACACCCAGTGTTACAAACCCAATCACCTTTCTGTCTTTTACATGCCTCTGTTTTATTTAACTTTAAAAACTATGCAGTAAAACCTGCCCTGTGATACTTCCACATATTCAAGTATGTTTAGTTGGGACAACATAATAGACATTAAAGATTTGTTAACGGTGAAAACAGAATGAAAAAAAACACCTGTGAAGTAAAATACCAATGTAATAAATTTACACTCATTCTGAATAAATTGACCTCTAACATCATAATGCAGACAGCATTGCATTTTCTGTCCTCCAGGAGAAAAAACTGTTCAACTAATTACTTACTGATCTGCAGCTACTTCAAATTTTTCCTTAAAGGATTTTTTAAGAAAGCACTTTCCCCAAGCACAAATAAACATAAAATTAAATATCAAAAAATAGTAATAGAAAAAAGCAGAAGGCTGCTTTGAGAAGTATCAGAATATTTTTAAAACTATATTAAATTATGAGTAGGGATGGCTTCCATTACACTGGAGGAAAAAAAGCCATCAGAGACCTTTTTCCTCCCCCTGCTGTTTAATACTAATGTAACCATGGAACTTAAAAATAAACACTGATTCCCCCTCACCCCCAGCATGACAGGAAATCTTAACAACGGAAATGTTTCTTGGTAAAGGTAAGAACCATTCAGGTAACAGTTCAGAAGAACACATGGTTTTCTGGGGGTCTCTGCTGGACTGACATCATATAACTCATACCACTAGAAGAAGGAAGAGATGCTGTTTGCTTTGCTCACATCTGATGTTACTGTCAGCTGCCCTCTATGCTGACTCCTCATTTTTGTGTATGCTGGCTAGCATTTGACCTTCTTTAGGTTTTAGGTAAGACTACCTTAGAAGAGACAAACATGAATTAACAGCTGTGACATAAAGCAATCAGATCATAATCAGAAAAGTTAAAAAATATTATGGTCAATACCAGCTTTGTCTTTCTGCACACCTGACAAATCCTTCCAGTGACAACTGTTTTACATTATTTTTATTATATAGGTATTTCCCAAGTATGTTCATGCAGACTTGCAAAGTGTGTGGGATTTGTAGGCACACAAGAACTCAATTCTCCTTTTCATTCTTGGTATAGACATGTCTGGGATAACATTTAACTCTTATTTTGCATCTCAGTATATGTTTTTCCTCCTCAATTCAAGATCCACCCTTCAATCTGATGTTAAGCTTTTTCAGAGTAATGTGACATCCATAAAATTATTTATTCTAATTAACGGGGAAAGGGCAGGAAAGCTGAGAAAGTGATAGAAATAAGAAAAATCCATAGACTATTTACCCCTCCTTTGATAAAGAGGCCCTAGGTTAACTCGCCACTATTAAATTCAAACTAAATTAGAGTTACAACAATATCAAAGCTATATCATCATACCTTTTTGTGTTAAACTTATTTTTCAGATTGTTTTCCCACTCATCAGAAGCATCAAGTCTTCAAGGCTCTAGGCAACTCAAATCCTATTTGATGGACTATTTTAAGACTTAAATTTTTTTTTAGCAAATATCCTTTTTCATTTGGTACCATTTTCTCTTTCAGTCTGGAGAATGAGAATGTATTTCCTTCTCTCTTTAAAGGTGTAAAAGAAACAAAGATATCTACAGCTGTGTATGGAAAATATGCATATAGTTACAAGAGGAAAGAGATGTTTCAGAGCACAAATTTGCTGAAGACAGTTTTAAGAATAATTTCTGCCTTCAACATCTTGCACCTTCAGGATTCAGTGCTGCTAAAACATCAAAGCAACTCACAAATATATTGCTTAAAGTTCTCATAAGTCAAAATTACTGCAACAAGAATATATTGTTAACAAGTGACAGGGTGGAGAATTTATGATTACGAAGCTGTATTGATAAGCAATGATGCTCGGGGCTACCTAAAAACATACAACACCCCCCCTCCCCCCCCCCCCCCCCCGCAAAAATAAAGTAAAAAAACCCAAAACTAAAACCTCAAATTTACTGACCATTTGCCAAAGTTCTTTTTGTTACTCATTTCTAAGGCCTTATACATTTTAGCAACATCCAGTATTCAAAACTCAGGTTTAAGACTTTGGCTTAAGGCTTAATTTTATAGAATTTGGGCTTCCTTTCCAACAGGTCTGCCAAAAGATGCAATGAAATCTAAACATAACTGGAGGATAATATAACAAGCAAATGGTAAGTACATACCAAACCAGGAGGCTGTATTTAATCCCTACTGCCTCACCTTACTGTAGATTTCATGTAAGTATCCTAAATCCCAGAACTATTTGTGGAAACCAACGACTTCACTTAAAAGAAAATAAAAACTTCTGAGTTAAAGAAACAGAAAGAGCAAGAAATGCAAGTATTACTCAGGTTGCAGTACTATTGCCTTTATTTAGCCAGCTGCTAAACCCAACTCAAAACCACTTATTGAGCCTCAGATTTAGCACCATGGGACATATACAGTCCTGATATATATCGATTTAATACTGATAGATGATAAATATATACAGTGCTCCAGGAATGTTGCCATATGCTGGGGGGCTGTGGACTGGTAACCATAAGGTAATCCCTTGTCAATCCAACTCATCCCTGCACAGAACATATGCTTTATGTTAAACCCTGTATCTCTACCGAGATGGACCAAAGACTGGGTTATACTCTGCTCTTCACTCAAGGCTATGCACAAGTATAATTAACCAAAAGTGAGGCAGCATCTACGTTTCCTTTAGTAATAGCAAACGTCAGTGGCAACTCCGCGCATGGACTTTCCAGGCTAATACAGCATCTTCCTGCATAGCCCACCACCCTACGCGGCTTCCAAACCCTCATTCCAGTGCCAGGACTGAATAAAGGACCACAACCACTTTTAGATGAACCACTTCAGGTGCGGCCGCGTCCTGCACGCAAAGCACGGGATCTGTATTTGCAAGCCCGCCCTACAGCTAGAGCGCACGTCGATCTCTGCCATAAAATCCCCGTTATTAATTGAACCACGACCGTAGCGCCGCTTCCTGCGGCTCTGATCCTGCCCCTCGGCCGCGGGGTACTCCCTCACAAGGCCGGCCTCCCTGCCACCAACGCCGCGGCGCGCTCCCGCTCCACCCGACCCACGCTGCGCTGGTGGCTCACAGCAAATTAGCAGGAGCAAATGAGCGGGGCCCCGGCCTGGCTCCCACCCACCCTAGGGAGCTCGGCCCGGCCCGGTCCGGCCCGCGGGGCAGCCCCAGGACACCCACGGCGCGGTTCCTCAGCGGCTGGCGAGGGAGCACCGAGGCGAGGCCCGGCGGGAACACTGGAGCGCAGAGAGGGGCACCGAGAGCGCGGGGTGGGCAGAGCCCGCCCGGCTGGGCCCGCGGCCCCGCCGGGACACTCACATGAACCGAGACGAGCCGCCGCCGCCGCCCGCCCGGGGAAGAAGGACCTGATCCCGGGGCTGCTCCAGCGAGCGCCTGACGTTTGCGAGCAGGCGCCCGGGAAAGCCTCGCTCCCCCACAACAAGAACAGGGCTTAGGCGCAGTGGCAGAGCAGGCGTACGCACGAGGGAAGGGTGTTAAACTCTCTCTCTCTCTCTCTTTTATTTTTACTTTTTTTTAATGTTGGGTTTTTGTTTTGTTTTTTAATAACCTAGAAAAAGGAAGCTCAGGCACTGTGCAGGTCGCCCCTACGGCCCTACACGAGCTGCTGGCGGGGAGGAGTGACGTCACTGGGGGCGGGGTGGGGCCGTGCGCGGCGGGGGCGGCGGAGCTGGCGCAGGTACCGCTGGGTTCTTTGCCTTTCCTCTTTCCCGTTCCTTCCCCTGTCACTACATCCTCATCTCTGTCCCCTTCCGCCATCCCTCTCCTCTTCCCTGTCTGTATTCCTCCTTCCCCATCTCCCTACTCCTTCCCCGTGCCCTTGCTCATCCTCATCCCCGTCCACCATCCCTTCCCTTTTCCCAGGGGCTCTCTGGCCAGTGAGTCTGTAGCAGTTCAGGGATGATCAGGGTCCCCAGCACTTCTGTGAGTCATTTAGAGACCCGGGTAAAAGCGATTTCTCTTGTGCCAGGTTTAGTTCCTGAACAGACGTGTGCATTGGATAAATCAAATGTTGACAAACACCATTTTAGGTCTTTATTAGGACACTGCTGTAGCAGAGTTCAACTTTTCTTCTAAACCTATTTTGCGTTTTAATAAACTGTGAAATCACTGTTTCAGGTTGTTTTTGGTTTTTTTTTTGTGAAGTAGTGGCACTACTTAGAACTGTATATTCTATTTCAGTTATTTTGTCAAATTAATAATTACTGTAGTTGTAGCAGGAATATTTTATGACTTAAGAACGAAGTTACTCTGTGAAAGAATTTCTTCCTAGAAATGGCCCCCTTTGTTTGACATACTGTGATTTAATGAAAATGTGGAAGTATAGGATCTTTAGGCTACCTGCTCTCCTAACATTAATTGCTCTCAATTGCTTTAAAAATCATTTAATAGCAGTACAATTATGTTTTAATTCAGAAAAGCTGCCTTCACTAGGTAAAGGATATTTACACCTGAGTAGTCAGGAGGCATGTAACTAAGTAGCCATTTCAAACTACTAGTGGGGCTATTTGCCATTATTCTGCAAGTGGACGCTTTAGGAATTTATAGATATGTTTTGACTTTTTTTTCCCCTAAGAGCAAAGTTCTAAGTGTCCCTTAATCACCTTAGCACTGCTGAAGAAGTTGTAAATGATGGTTCTAGGAAAGGCTGACTTCTGAAGGAAAAAAATTTATTCTCTGAGAGCAATAGGTATTCTGAGGAGCAAATAAATTGCTCAATAGATGGAGTTTCACTTTGTATTTTATTTCTCCTTTTTGAACATCAAAAAGCTACGTAGTGCAAGATTTTCAAAATTATGCTAATCTGAATGTTGAACAGGAATTTCTAAAGCTTTTTTTTTCTTTCTGATTTTGCTGAGAAAGTTGGTGAGTGTTTTTGTGTACAATAAAGGTTTCTGAGGGGGACTTGGATGAGGGTAGGGAGCTAGGAAAGGTTGTTCAGAGGTGGGATGCAACAAATCCACTTCTGGACTTCTTTGTGCCAGGCATGTTTCACAGATGTGATATGCTGTCTCTTATATATGGAATAAGTGGTGCTTTGGAAACAGTGTCTCAATAATTTTAAATGACACTAGTAAGATGAGTCTTCACTTCCTCTTCTATCCTTGCTGGTTTGGATTATCAGAATTGAATTTCCAGAATTCAATCCCAAAATTGAATTTGTGTTAACTGGTTCTTGAGTCAGTTTAAAATAACAAACCTTTCTTCCTCTCTTCCTGTTTTTATTTCAAAGTGACAGGGAAGTTCTGCAGGATATAATTAATTCCTTCAAATCATAAAATTAATGCATTATGTGTCTTTTCTATATAGTAAAAGTGAGTTTGAGGTGTAAAATTTTGTGCAATAAAATAAGGTCAATGTGTAGCACCCTCCCGTGTTTATAGTTCTGCCAGACTTTGATGTGGAGTGAAAAAAAGAAACCAGAAACAAACAAACCCCCTCAATTTAAAAAACAGTCAGAGAAGTGCTTTTTTAGATGAACTTTTAAAATATCTATAACCATTCTTTTAGAATTCAGAAATGTCAGTAAGTTACTAGAGAAATGTTGAGACTGAAAACATTTGTTAAAAAAAAGCTTTCATTTAAGCCGTAGTATGTGTCCCTTTCTAAAGGTGGTAAAAACCTTAATTTTGGCATTACTGGTTTTATTTTTCAACTCAATCTCTGGAATTTATGTAAAGTGAGAATTAAGGAGAGATCAGAGTTTGACTGTCAGAGTAGCAATTGACAGAACTGGCTGCTTTCTGTCATTGGAGAAAACTTCTTTCATTGCTTTCATGTATTCCCTCTAATTAACTCTGTAGTAAGAGAACACATTTTATTGCATATCTTTTACAATTCTTTATTTTTTCCTTTGGGTGAATGACAGGAAAGGTTGTTTGCTTATCTCATGTCTTGCTTTTTGCCCATCTGTTTTCCATCCAAAGGAGGTAAGTGATAAGTGTGCAGTTGCCTACTTGAACACATTGCAGGTGCTGTGATTTCCCTTTGTAAGCCAAGTGATCTAGAGTGCAAGGAGAGTTTAATCACGTAATGTTTATTGAATTGATGGTATTTAACAATTCTTTTTATTAAACTTCCTTTCTTTGTGTGAGCTGAATGCAGGTACAAGGTATTAGAGAAGTATTAACTAATAGTATTTTTCTACAGTAAAAATGAGAACATTTTACCTCTGTAAATATATTGTACACTACATATTTACCTTCTTGGAGACATAATGCACCTTTCTGCTAGGCATAATCTTACTCCCCTCCACTCTGATCATAACTTGGTTTTCTTTTATTTTAGAGCAAGCATTAGAGGACCACTGTGCCAAGCAAGATTATAACTGAATCTGTAAACTAAGCACTTTTTTCCTAAATGTTTAATGTTTATTTTCTTTCTGATGTTATGCATTTTATTTGGCAGACTTCATGTTTTTACAGGAATTATCTTATTATAAATTCGCAGTTAAAGGTTTCCAACTGGAATCTGCTGCATGCCAGTAAATCTTTGTGCTTGCTCTCTGTCCAACTGATGGCTTTCCAGTGGAAAATTCTAACTGTGATATGCATTGTTCTCATCCTAAAATAAATTGTCTGCAAAAAAAGTATAGAATATTCATGAGATATGAAAGTATTGTATCTTTACAAAAAGACTTTTAAGACAAATACTAATATAAATATTCCAATGCTCAAAGCTGTTTTGGATTTTTCTTCCTTTTAAAAGTTTGGTTCCTTAAAACTATGCATTCATACTCAATATGATTATATTAGAATGTAAAAGTACGTATCTCATGTCTGTTTCTTCAGAACCCATAAATGAGATGAGTCTTTTATGTTGGCATTGTATCCTAAGTTTGACTGTATAAGTTGAAACAGAAAATGTCTTTCATAATATTCATTTGCTTTCAGTTGAGATTCACAAATAAATTTATTAGTATTTTTACTGAGAATTTTGTGCTTTGAACAAATTGTTCCCTTAAAGAAAACAATTTGATGTCTCAAAAGTATTCTGCCTTCTGTTTCTCCTGTGTGACTCCCTGAGCACCTGAGCACAAAAAAAAATCTTAATTGCATTATTTAGTAAACAACTAGTAATGTGAGTCTGTATCTTTTGTTGATGAGTTTTTACTGTGTGTCCTCTATTTAAGGAACACCAGTTGCTCTGAAGGGCTTAAGATTGCGTGAAAAAGATGTTTCCTTTAAAAGACACTGTGATGGGTGCATCCACCTTCTTTGCCTCAGCTCTACCTCATGATGTCTGTGGAAGTAATGGGCTTCCTCTAACACCTAACTCCATAAAAATTCTGGGGAGATTTCAAATCCTTAAAACAATCACCCACCCCAGACTTTGCCAGTACGTTGACATAACCAGAGGTAAACATGGTGAGTATCTATTTAATATGCAAATTTTTTGTATGATTACAGTTTTGGGTTTGGGTTTTTTTTGGTGACAATAGTTTTTAAGGTGACTGAGCAGAATACTGCCTCCATAGCACCAGAAAGTGGCCAGTTTTCAGTCTCAAAATTACTGAATGCCTTCGCTATGTCCAGGGGTATTGGCTCTTTTGTTTCTTCTCTGTAGACTCAAAGCCGAGATTAGCTGTCTGTCCTGTCTTGTGTTACTCTGACAGATAAAAGCTAAGAACTTCCTTCTTTTTATACCTCACTTGAATTCCTGAACTCAGTTGCTCTGCCATGTCTTTGTGTGTGGGATATGCAAATACATGCATTTTTGATGGTGAACTCCTGCACCCGTGTTCTAATCTTGTGAACATTTTCACTTGGTAGTTAAGTTTCTTGTATTTGATTTGCAGCTGATGTTGTCATCTTGTGTCTTGGCTGAAAGCTTCCTGTATTATTATCTGTTGATTTCTTTAAGATTTCTCCCACCAGTGGTTACTTTATTCTAGTACAGGTCTGGAGGGTTTTTTTGGTACCTGTTGTCACACCTACAGTTAGTTCAAATAGAACTTCCATTGTTTCTTTCTGCTCTAGATATTCTGTTGCAAGCTCAGCAGGACTACAGCACTTAATTTCCACAAAAAGGCTGCAACACCTGTGACAATTTAAGTCATTGCCACCTTTAACTTTTAAATCAACACTGTTCTCATGCAAAAGTGCATTGTATGTATTTGGTTAGCTTCAGAGTCTCATAAAGTAGGGCAAGTAATGTTTTTCCCCTTTAGAATGCAGTATGATGGAATGTTTAAGTTTTTTACAAAATTAAGATATTGCCAACTCCAGATATTGAAGTATTCTGTGGATCAGGGTGTTCTTTATGTGTTTTATTTTGCCCTCAAACATGTAATTTTTCACGTACGCAGTCAGGAGGTCTAGAAAATATAATAATTTTCATTTTTATTTACTAGTACTGCTTGAAACAAAACCTGGGATTTTCTTACAATGTTGTTTGGGATGAAAGGTTAGGAAGTATTAACAAACATAACATTTAATAAATTAAAAAATAGTAAAACATGGCCTTTTTGATTACAAAGAGTAAATAACATGAAGATTTATGTGTATGTATAAAAATGAAGCAAAAACCCACCTTCTTATAGTTGAATTAACTTGAAGAATAGAAAATAAAATGTCTAACCATGAAGTCAGAAGAGTGTTCTGTTTTAGCAATGGTTAGAATGGCAGCTAATAATTTTGATATAATAAGGGAAATTTGGTGGAAAATTTTATCATTTTGATACTGGCCGAACTTTCCATGTGTCAGTTCTATGCCTAAAGATTTAATGTTTGTGAACTTGTGTTTGCAAATGTCAGTTTCTACTCCTGCAGGGAAATGTGAAAGCAGACTAGGAAAAAAACAATGCAGAAATAAATTAGATGTATAAATTCCCCCACAAAAGGATTTCAAAGGGGGAATATTAAAAAAACTATTCAAATGGATTTTTTTTTTGTAAAATTAAACTTTTTTAAAAAAGCTATGCTAGCATTGTAGAAGGCAATCTCATTTTTTTTCTTCCAAAACAAGCTTAAATGGTCTCTTGAATGGAAAAAGGAGAAACAAGAGTTTAGTAACAAGTATTCCAGCTATAATGCAGTGACTTGTGTTCCTCAGTTTTCCATCTTTATCTTACTGGAACGGTCATGTTACAAAAATATTTGTAATAATTTAATTTAATTTGATTTTGAATGTGAGCATTGACTGCTAGGTTACTGGAAGCAGCAAAGCTTTTTTGGGAGTTTGGTCACATGCCCCTGCAACATCTTATACCTTTGTCTTTTCCTGCTGCATAGTTGTCTTCAGTGCAACAATAGTTTTGGTTTTCCTTCCATATTCAGAGCCAGCCCATCCATCTTCGGACCATGTGGAATCCCTACACCTCCATGTTGGGCAAGAGATGCTAGCATTGTGCTCATTGATCCATCAGGACTGAAGCTCCAGTGCTCACCCTGAGTCCCTTTTCTCAAAGCTGGGCTTACTTTGAGTCTCTTTCATCAACCCAGCCATGTATTTCTGCAAATTTATATATAATTATCTTTGAGACATCTGTTCTTCAGTCAAATCTGACTGATGTTGGCTGATGGCTTTGATATTTTTTAGGAGATTACTGGATGCTTGGATGGTTGGATTGACAGTGCTTTGTATGAGAAAACTGGAAGGATAGTTTGCTGTATCTCATAAACAAAAAATAATGGTGTTATCTATAAGCTGTACATCTTGTAATATTTAATTTTGTGTCATTTTCTGTACAATGTATGTCAAAATACTTCAACATCTACCAAATGGGTAGAATGAGAAGTCTCTACTCTCTGAGTTTCATTTGGATTCCAGTCATCTTATACTCTTTTGGTTTTTTTTGAATTAGAGAGACTGGTTGTGGCAGCTGAACACTGTGAAAAGAGTCTGGAAGATTTGCTACGAGAAAGAAAGCCTGTCAGGTGAGGTGCCAAGCTAACTCAAATCCACTCATTATTTCACATATCATCTGTGGCAAAAATTAGATCATCTTTTAACTTTATTGCTTTTTCTAAATTTTACTCTGTTTAAATTTCACCTGAAAATACTGTTTAGCAGATAAAAATATGCACCAAAAGAGGGAGGACTCATATCTGTGAAATTTTGTTATGGAGAACTTGCTTACAATTGAAATACTTTGTAGCTCATAAAATACTGTAGTTTTGGGATTTCCTTTTAAAAATATAATCAGACCTATTGGTCTGATTATAGGTCCTATACTATAGGATATGGAAGTTTCTAAGGATTAATGTGAAGGTTTCGTCTGCTAGGTGATGAAAATACAGCTTTCACTAGAATGGATAGAATTTGGTGTGTGTTTTGTATTTGTAGAAATGTATTAATTTGTCATCTAGAAAGTTTCAAATAATGTCAAGATGTCAAATGATACACCCTCTGTTAGTGTTAGCATTCTGTGAACTAGAACTTTTATGACAGTGTGTGTTGCAGAGGGATGTAGTTTGAGGAATCTTAGGGAAATGCGGCTTCCGTTTTTTCTTAAGGTATTAGGTGTAAAGGGCTTTTCATGTGTGGTATATGTTATAGTTCTTCACACAGTTTTGTGTCAGGTTCCTATTCTGCAAAGCTCCAGAAACAATTAAAACAGCAGAAGCTCTTTTCGTTCGTTTAATTCAGTTCTCACACTGTTCTTTGAGCATGTGTGTCTGGTGTCAGATGAGAAACAGCCCAGACTGCCTGCTTTCCTCTAGACTGTTTTGGAAAAAGCTTCCATGTAGCTGTTTTAATTTGCTTTGAAATGCTTGATGGAGTATACTTACATAGATTCTTTGACAAAACTACTTCAGATTGCAGATGTGGTCTATGTGAACCTTCATTATGCCGTTTTATAGTAGCGTGTCTTTTGTGGCCTCCAGAAGGAATTTTTAGATCTTCTTAGATAGGCTGGTAAGGTATGCAACTTTGGGTTTTGGTGTGCTGAAAGAAGTTACGTAGTTTGTGATGTTATCTCAGCTCTTCTGGTTGTTAACGGTAGTTGCACAAAGCCTGGCTTTTTTTTTTCCCCTCTTGTCTTTGAAAGAGTTTTTACTGTAGTAATTTTTTCTACTATGTAATCTTTCTTTTAATGAGCCAGTTGGGATTTCTTCTGGAAGTTGTAACACTTGAGGATAAAGGCTAAAATATAGCCTGTGTGGATATCCATAGTTTTAAGAGACATTAGTGATTCATCTACTGTAAAATATGGCTTTTGCAGTAGTAGCTGAAGGATAAATTGTGTTCACGTCAAATGAAGTTTCTTGCAAGACTGGCGCTTTCCTTTTCCTTTTTTTTTTTTATGAAAACAGAAATTTTTATTCCTATGGAGAACCAGAAACTTCCAGAAGTAAGCTGGGTGGACCAATTCCCAGTTAGGAGTTATGTGACCTGTCTATATCGATTACCTTTGGAGGGTATATTTGGC
The DNA here is from genome assembly GCF_963662255.1 of Cinclus cinclus. Lineage (NCBI taxonomy): Eukaryota > Metazoa > Chordata > Aves > Passeriformes > Cinclidae > Cinclus > Cinclus cinclus. The sequence continues at coordinate 50,611,672 of NC_085050.1, forward strand.
CTTTTTATGAATTCTGATTGCATTGGTCAGTGATAGCATAGCAGGCTACACATCCGGAGCTGATGCGTGTGGTATTGCAATTAGTTTTTTTAACTGTTTATGGAATGTGAGAAACTGCTCTTCTGGTTTCTAGATTAATTTTCCTTATGCTTGCCAGTAATCTAAGTCCTTTGCACCTGTACCACAAGCTGATATAAAATCAGCAGGAAATCTTCTGTTAAATTAGTGCTGAAATTCAAGACATTGCATTACGTACAGTCTGTCTTTCTATACATTTTGGAAAACAGGCCATACAGCTGTTTAGTAGTTATTTGCAGTTAATCTTTGCTGAAGTCATGCATCAGGTGTAGGAATGCATACATTCCTTAATATATGAATTATATTTAAAAAAAAAAAGAAATGCAGTAATGTGCTTTCTTCAATTAACTTCAGGCTTTCCCCAAGTTTTCTAATTCTAATAAATCAGTTGCATGTAGGGGCCGAATACTGGAAATTAGAGCTTCAAGTATTTATCTGCTGTGTTCTGTCACAGTGCAGAAAGTCACTCTACTGAGCATGCCTCCAAGTATTTGCTAGAAATTGGCTTTGTGACATATTGTAGAATTCATTCATTCATTACCTAACAATACTGTGTCAGCAGTCTCCAGGAATTGCAGAGATTGTTTCATTGTCCTCAAAGTTAACATACTCAATTTTCAAAGATTAATGCAAATAGGTGTTTGGTAATTTATGGCCAGATTAGTTTCTGCTTTGAGTGTTGCATATTTGGGATCCTGGAATAAGCACCTTCTGCTGTAGGAGCTCTTATCAGGTAAATTTCAAGAACTCTCAGAGGGAGGAGATTATTGTCAGCTCTTCACAGTTTTTACTACAGGTAAGCAATCACTGAAAAGCATTTATTACAGCTATCTAGTGGTTTTGGGGTTTTTTTCAAAGGCTAGCCATGTGGACATAGTAACCACAGTTAATGCTTCTAAAAGTAACATTAATCCAAATTTTCTTTATTGTCCTTCCACTGAGCATCACAGTAACAACATGGGTGCTCTTTTGGAGTTGTGCACCACAGGAAATTCAAGCTGCAGCTATGGATGAGAGGGTGTGATAAGGGTAGGATTAGAATTTTAGTCCTTGATATAGGATAAGAATTTTAAGCATTGATATCCCATTTTTCACCAGACTGCTGTCCACTGTCTTCTCTGAGAAAGATTTTAGTCCGGGTCATTGTTTCCTGTTTGCATATTCTCAATTTGGTGTCTGTTTGTTGTTGTGCTTACTGAAAGGATGCATTTAATTTCAGTTTGCAACAATCACACTAGTGCAAAATCAGCTCTCTGAAGTATGTTCAGGAGTCAGGCTGGGAATTTATGTACAGTCACACAAAAACAGTAAATACCTGATTTAAGCTCACAATGGTTTATTGCTGTTTGGAGATTTGAAAATGTGTCTCAGTCTGACTGGTTTCCTCTGTCTTCCTGCATATACAAGGATTTTTTTTCTTGTGAATGCATTGAAAATAAGTCACAAAAAATGGTGGTGGGTAGATGTTTTATACTTTAACAGTCTCGCTAAAGTGACAATCAAAATTTTAGTTTTTCTAAGTTGCTAGTTGTTAGCGTTGCTAACTAAAGACCAGAATGTAGGATGTACATTTATCTTTAAAGTTCTCCATCTTTTAAACGCATTTCCAACTACTCCTTGGAGATACCTTTTCCAGACAGTGTTAAAGGAGTTATTTTCTCTGCTCCTTTTGTGCTGTTACAAAAGGAGTTGTGAGCATTTCCTTTTCTGTCATGCCTCAAGTGTGTTTCTTCTTTGAAGAAGTTGGTCTGCACTTGTATTCACAACAATAAAAATGCCAGCAAATACTGACATTCAGCAGACTTTTGGCACCTACAGTACAGTTTCTGGATTGGTCTTCAATTTGTGGCTTGGACGGTCTAAGTCCATTCCTTTCTTCAGTAGAATATAGTTGTCATATGTTTTTAAAGTAATGGTATTGAAATATTGCTAGTCAACCATCAGATACAAGGTATAGTTTGTTATCCATGGAACACTTGATGGGAAGCAGACTGTGTCTGCAGCTGTTTACTAGTTTGGAGAAAACATGCTCTGATGGATTTGGATGAGTACATTTTATTTGGCTACGTTCAACGGTTGTCTGCTCACTAATTGAACTAGAGTTATTCATGCCATCATTGCTCTTAGTGTGCTTTTGGCAAACTTGAAGTGAGAATGTGGTACAGAAGTTATTAGATCAGGAGAAAAACAATTTCTGAGTAGCCTTGAATTCTTCAAAAATATTTGTAAAATAGGTGCAAGTCATCAAAAGGCTGAAGGTTTTACATGATTTGACTTCAAGAGCTGTGTATGAGCAGAGCTTCATAGGCTGAGTGTATTCTGCTTTGAATCAAGTCTGTGTTGGAATTTCACATGAGAAATCCATATATCACAATAAGGCTAAATTCGGCAAGGAGAAATTACATTAAAATGAAATAGCATTAATAACCAAATTTAAAGGGCATTTTTTTCCCTAAGCATGTGTGAAGTAGTTCTGTAGTTTGGGCATTTAGTGTCTATAGACTTTTCCTTTACTTGCTTGATAACGCTTTACTTGAAAAGGTATGATGAAAGATTATCTGTTAGTCTGGACTTGTTTATATATTGTCCAATTACACTTTTCTTTGTGTAGAAGTACTGGTTTATTTCTGTAAGTACTGTTTAGCCTGCAAATCTTCCTGTAGCATTCCTTTTAGCATAGGCTGTCTCCTGTGTTTGCTTTTACTCTCTCAAGAAAACAATTGTTTGGAATGGAAAAGGGGTGCAGCTTGCATGAGGCATTAGAGGTGAGCATTGTTGCTTGAGATGTTCGAGTGATCTTTTTACGGATGGAACCAAATTCTTTGCTTGCATAGTTGGCTGCACTGTTTGATGGCAGCACAAAGACATTTCAGAACACATATATGTTTCCTCCTTATATGTGAAACATAACAGTGAGTGCATACTTGTTTCTTATCTTCTCTTCCTGGGGATGGGGGAGGGAAAGAGAGAAGAATCCTATTATTTGAGATTATGATAGTATCTGCCTCTTGCTATTAAAATGTGGATATGACAGCCGTATGTAATTGTCCTGGTTTCAACTAGGGTAGAGTTATTTTCCATTCAGTAGCTGGTACAGTGCCATGTTTTGGATTTGGAATGTGAATGGTGTTGATAACACGCTGATGTTTTGGGTTTTTGCTAAGTCATGTTTATCTTGAGTTAAGGACATTGTTCCTTGGCTCATGCTCTGACAGTGAGCAGGTACACAAAAGAAACTGGGAGGGAGCAGTGCTGGGACAGGTGACCCAAACTGACCAGTGAGAGGATATTCCACACCATCCTGCCAGCATCAGCTGGGGGGAGTTACCTGGAAGGGCGGCCAGCCTGAGTCTGGGAAGGGGGTCTGGCATTGGTCAGTGAGGGGTGAGCAATTGTATTTTGCATCACTATTTTTTCCCATTTTATTACCATTTACCATTATTACTGTATTTTACTTTAATGTCAGTTCCTATATCAACCTACAAGTTTTACTTTGATTCTTCTTCCCAGTCCACTGAGGTGGGGGGAAGAGAGGAAGTTTCAGTGAGTGGCTGCATGGTACTTAATTTCCAACTGGGCTTAAACCATGACAATATGAAGTCTGTGGATGGGGAAAAAGTGTATGATTATTTCAACCTTTTGTTTAACTGTGATTTTTCTGTAGTTCTTTGTAGGCACTTGATACAGATTTCCGTTCTAAAAGCAGTATTAAAGATATTGGACAGAAGATGAGTTATGCTGAGTTAATTGAGAACAAAGGTACCGGAGAGTTTTGAGTCTATAGTTTCTGGTGAAAGAGGATGTTGATTTTCAAACAGACAAAAAACCATCCTCAGCTGGAGGGTGGCTTCATCCTGCAAATATATTTCTGCAAGGATCATGTTAAAATTCCATTCTGCATTAATGAGAAAATTACTACTAATGAGTTGATGGCTGAAAACCCTAATGTTTAATTTGTACTGTGCAAATCTTAGGGGATTTAAAACACATTATTAACACTGATGTTGATTTATGATAGTTGCGTTTAGCATAAAAATTGCTGTAGACTGTGAGAACAAGATGTGGTTAGTATATGGTTATTCTAACTAAATGCAGTGTTTGACACTTCATCTGTGGTTCATCTTCCTGCTTGTAGAATGGGTAAAACAGGATGACTGAGGACTTGTTAGACTTGCTTTATAGTGCATCCTGCTAGAAAGGGATTTTATTTTCTTAAATGCATATTCTTGCTTTTGGTCTACTGAGCAATGTCTTCAAGGGAGCATTTGTCACTACTGAGGGATCAGACACCTGGTTTATTTAGATGCATTGATATGCTTGCAAATAATTTCTAATGTTTTTGTGGTTTGAGATTTGTTTCTTCTGTGCATATGGATAGTCTCTTGTTGGGCGTATAACTAAATAGGTACCAGGGCACTAGACATTGTTGTGATGGGAGTGTTAAGAAGGCTGGCAGATCAGGGTAGTTTTAAGGTTTCATTCCTTCATTAGCATTATACATCTTGCTAAAGGTTAGCTCGTGCATGTTGTTACTCATCATTCTGTACACGGAACTGATACTTACTGTAAATTACCTGTGAGTATCCAGTACCATGGAGCTGGTACTATACAGTCAGCAGTGGCAGCTGTGGCTCCTGGTGGTTCTTAGAAGTCAAGGTGGTAAAGCTTGAGAACTCTTCAAGTGAAGCATCAACCAGTCTTTCTTCTGCTGTTACTTAATGCCTGATATTTTTATGTAATCAGCACTATCCAACCCCTGCAAAGTGTGATTTCTTGTACTTCCAGTAGTGCTTATTTTACATTTTGCCAGTCATCCTTCCTTTGTATTTGGGAGTATGTCCTGCATATTTAGAGTTAGTTCTGCTTCTCTTGCCCTTTAGTCTTGCAGATTTTGGTGTGTGGATTTCTCCTACGTGCAACTGCTTCTCTCTGTATTTGCCCCTTTGATGATCACATTTCTCTTATGACTTTCAAGAAAATTCAGTATTAATTGTATGGTGATTGACAAACTCCCAATTTATAGTCACAGGCATCTGCTTTGTCTTCACATAAGTTTATGGTTACCTCTCCAGATAGGTGTTTCCTGCCTGTTGTGATGATGTGTACTGGTTTATAGATCAAAGTGATGTACTTCCTAGCAGCTTTTGCAAGATTAGTTGTTAGCTATGAAATTCCTAGCAGCACCACTGCTTATTGGCCTAGTTGTAAAGTCCCTTTGATCACTTGAATTTGCAGTCTGTTCTTCTCTTGAAACTTCCCGTTCTGTTTGACTTTCCAGCAGTGTCTGTACCATTGCTATAGGGTTCCAGATTTTTTGAGTTAAACACTAAAACATACCTAGGTAAGTTTTTCACCTTAGATATTTATATTTATTTTTTAAAATATGTTATGGCCAAGTTATTTGTTAAAGTAACAGTAATTGCAACATATAATTTACATAGAGTGCCTGTCTTTAGATCTGTGCAAGATTTGTTCATAGCTTTAAAAGTTCTGCTGAAAATTTTTTAAATGGGGGAGAAGGGGTTTAATTAGTCAAGTGGCTTGTTAATGATGCTTAATACTCTCACAGAGATGCCTGCAGAAATTAATTTCAAAAAACCAATCCTGTCTGACTGCAAGGACAGCATTATTTATTTATTATTTATTGATAGCAAGTCATGATTTCTAGAGCTGTCAGTTCAGTTTATACTGCCACACAGCTGCAACAACATTAACTGCATGAATAATTAGCCTTCATTTTCAGCTTTCCTTTTAAAATTTTTCATTGATCAGGTTTTTCTGATCCACCTAGGGCACCACAGCAAGAATGAGGGAATCCATCCTGTATGATGAGGTTAGGGACCCATCACTTCTCTTGCAGTGTGGAAGAGAAAGCTGGTATGGCTGACATTAAGTAAAACTCTATTCTCATGCCATAGATATAGGTCTTCCTTAAAAATAAAGTAAAATATGCAGTTGTACATTATAGCCTTAAATGGGAGAAAGCACTCCTATGATCTCAGATCAGTACCTTGCCCTCAGTTGCAGCAGGGAGAGTTGATGGAGTATCAATCACAATGTATGGCCTTTTAGAGGTGTGTGCTTTTTTTTTTCAGAGGAGTCCAAAAGAAAGCAAAAGGTTTTTGGAGATCTGACTTCAATTGATCTTAATTCTACTACTTTTTATGAGATCACTCTTTTTGGAGAAGGAGAGGAGAATGTGAGATGTGTTGTTTCTCAATGAAATTTTGGCCTGTGACATATGGTACATATATATAATGCTATTGAATCTACTTCTTTATTGTATATTTTGAGGTAATTGTCTTGTTTGTTCCCCTGTTAGGTATTTTTCTTTTATTATCACCTGTGCATCTAGTTCTATTACATTACTCAGAGTGTATAGTCAGTGGTAAGAATGCTGAGTCTGATCGGGTTTTAAACCAGAGCTACTTTACCTAATTTCTGTATCTAGTGATTGAAATAATTTATTTCATTGCACTTTTTGGTCCAATGTAAAGTATCAGTATTACCTGTTTTACATGTGAGCCAGCCGAGGCTAAGATGCAAAAAAACCTTTTTCTAAGGTAATCGTGGGCAAGATCAAAAACTGGGAATGTGGATTGTCTTTCCAGTTCTGTTCATTAAACAGGATGGCACAAGAAGTTTCATTAAAATAGCACTTTATAAGGTGTACTTACTTTTCCAAACTACTTTTTTCATTTGCTCTCCCATTTTTTGGGATGAATACTGGATGACCAGAAGGAATTAAGGACAATGTTTGAAAATTTTTGGTTTATTACTTAAATCATTCAAAGTGATAATGATCTGAAAAATCACCTCTCTGATAAAAAGTGTTGTATTCAATCTGCTTTATATAAAAAGTTGTTCTTTATATGTGCTTTCATCTATTGTTTTATGGACTTTTATCATACATTACAAGTTGAGACCTTCATAAAAGTGTAAGATCATCTGTGTTGCTTTTAAAGTCATGCTTGCAGCTTAGAACTTTAAAAAAGGAATGAAAGGACTTTCTGAGTTTCCTCAGGTGAGCAATGAAGTTGTTGAAGATATCCTGTGTGAAATAACCTTGTGCATGAGTTAGAGACTTCTGAGGACTCTGTCTATAAAATTCTTTTTGTGTGTGTGTGTCTTATTCTCTGTTTGTTGCATTCCTTTTCCAGTTCATTTCATTCTGGTAATGTGAATGCATTTCCAAGTAAATTGGCAGTGTTTACAATCTTGGTCCCCAGTGCCATTTTTTAATCAAACACATAATAAAGTGCTAAATAAACCATTCCCACCTGCATCAAACTCTTTATGTTCTGTATAGGGTATTTTGTAATTTATTTACCCAGGAAGACCCAGTTTATCTGCACATCTGTTTTTCAACCCAGTTCTGCTTTTTATCCAGTTTTCCAGCTGGTTGATTGAGGAATAAGAAGGTCAGGTGGCTTTCCTGAGGTCAACATAGTGATTACTCAGTTGGGATTACCCAAACTTTATCCTTTGCTGAACCACTTGGCCACACCACTTCTGACCAGTCTGACCACATTGTTGGCAGTAATGGAACTAACTTCAAATATAATTTTCTTTGTTTTATAGTTTTGCTTGTATTGAAATATTGTCACTTTTATGAGTTAGGAAACATTACATCTGTTCACAACCTGGTTCCCTTTCACTTTGAACGGACACAATTTTTTTGTGATGAATCTCATTCCTGGATTCCAAATGTGTATTAGTTTCACAAGTTTGGGGATATTGATTGATGACATTGCTAGTTTGTGTTCCTCTGGTTTGCTTACTCAGGGCAGAGCCTGTCTGCCATTCTGCTTTGGAAGAGTAACCCATGTTTTTGCTCCTATGTATCAGTGCTATAAGCTTCTTAAAACTCCTGCTTGTTGAGTTTCTCTTCCTTTGGCGTTTACTTGAGAATACAGAAATTACAATTACAATTTTACAGTGTTAGAACAAGATGCACAGAATTAATAAAGGACTTATTTGAGCATGCATTGCAGTGTATGTACCCATGAACTTTAAATCTGAGGAAAGAGAAACTCAGAAACATGGTATCATCAGAATAATCTTACTCTGTTTGGTCTTGCTCTGCCTTCCTAAGAGAAGTCAAAATGATTCTGGTTCTGTTTTTTTATTGATTTCTGCTTTTCTTAAATTGCCCTTCACTGAAGAAACATGATTTAGTACTAATGCACATATACATCTCTAGTACCTGCAAAACTGCAGGACTCTGTGTGGTTAAGTAGACAGCGAGAAGGCTTGCTTTCTGGTACCAGTCCTGTTTTGTTTTCAGATTCTGGTAAGACCTCTGTACACTTCACTTGATGAAACATTCTTATTCAAAATAGTCCATTAAATACTAAATGCATTGTCAGTACTTTCCAGGCACAGCTTTTTTCCTTCTAAAAACCAGATTGGGAGCTCTGTGTTGACTTACACAGAAGCTTAAAAGGAAATTTAATTTACAACTGGCCATAACCAGTTAAAATTACCACAAATGTATTTGTAACAGCCAGAAAAATTTTCCCTTTCCCCAAGATTTTAGTCCTGCCTTCACTTTGCTTCCAGCCTGTTGTTTTTGCTCCTGTCCTGCTGTACAGGTGCATAACTGTGATGGGTTGACACTGACCAGAAGCCAGTGCACCTATGAGAGTTAGCCGGATTGATGCCCACATTCTTCACCAAAAATTAATTATTGCAAAACCAGCACAATCACTATATACTGATTGCCTGTACTGTTATAGCTGCCTCTGCAACTAAGGGGAGATGACATAGTCTTACCAGGTAGGACTGGACAGAGTGAGAAACTAGGAAGATCTCTTGAGATGCCCAGTTACTCTTTTGTATTAAACTATTTTATTGTAGCACTGAAAAAAGATGGAGAAGATGTATTTCCAGTTAATGCCATGAATGTACTTCTCTTAAAGGTAATGGAATGTATTTTTTGTGGATTGGTATTGATTTTCCTCTAAACTGGAGGGAAAGACTTGTGTGAACCTGTAACATCCATGATATGTCAATGAATATCAATTGTTGAATGCTGAAAATTCATCTCTTCATTTTTTCTTTTCTCACAATGGAATTTTTTTGGATCAGTTTAATAAGTCAAGCCTCCTGATTCCACCCAATTTCCAACTGTGTGATCTGCAGTCCTCTTGTTCTTTAGTATTCAATATGTCATGCATGAAGTAGTTTTTATTTTCCCTTCAGCAATCTGTGGTACATGTAGCAACTGCCATGCTGTTGGCTGTCAAGTGCGTTTTTCCACAATTGCTTTTCCTGCTCCTCAGTTGAGCAATGATAAAATAGCAGGGAGATTTTACCAACAGAATTCTTGATAGCTGTGGAATCAGGAACTAGTAGGTGATATAATGAGACGTGATGCTTAGGAGGCAAACTTCTGTTTCACCCAGGAGAAATCTTGGATTAGAGGAAGTTGGAAGCCAGGAAAATATCAAAGAAAAATTTTGTATGTGCTTGCTCTGTATTCCCTTTCTCCTAGGCATCTGCCTGCCTTGTTTTTTTTGGTTGTTGTTTTTCTCGTTTGTTTTGGGTTTTTTTTTGTTTTGTTTTGTTTTTTGGTTTTTTGGGTTTTTTTGGGAGGAGTTGGGGTATTTTTTTGGGAAAAAAGGGATAGTGGTCTGAAATAATGTGGTCTGAGCTAATATGACTATTTTTAGGATTTGGAAGACCAGCAATTTTGTCTAAAATGGAAGTAATTAGTTGCATGAAATTGTTTTGTTCCTAGAGCATCCTGTCTTGGAGTCCAGTTCCCACTTCTGCAAGCAGCTGCATTATAATTCCTATTGATCACAAATAATAAGTTAATAAATAGCCACTTAAACTGAATACTATATAGGTAATATTGTTGGCATTATTTTAGCAGGAATTCAGCATACCACATCTTTGTCATAAAGTTTTTGATTTCTAAATGGAGCCTTTTTTTTTTTTGTTTGTTTCATCTTCTGTTTATGTTCACCTATGGCTTGGGCAGTTCTTCTTATTAATTTCTTCCCAGGTACTCCTCAGTCACTACTGGGTAAGTATGATCATTCTTAGCTCTCCAATCCCCCAGTTGTTTTCAGGGCTTGTTGTCTTTACTTGGTTCCTGATAATCCATCTCTCTCACTCTGTCTGCTAAAATCTGATTATTTTTCAAAAGAATATGACTCTGGGTATGCCTACTTCTAGTACTTTCTCTTTCACCCTGACCCAGAAGGTGTTGTAATTTGGATCAGGGAGCGTAGTGGGTGCACTAAGAAGCTTTTCTTCCCCAACCCACATGTCTGAATCCAAAAAGTGTCAACAGTCTCCTAAGAAATCAGATTATTTCATCAGTGGGTTTGCAGAACCACAAGAGATTGAAACTCTGCTAAAACATCTGTTTCCTGACAGGTTAGGTTTATTATTCTTGAAGTAAACTTCCAGAAGATGTTGTGTCCTTAACAGTAAGAATTCAACAGACTGGAGATCAGGCTGGCTGTGAAGCAGGAAAGTTAATTTTTTTTTTTTTTTTTTTGAAGGCACAGTGCAGCCACCTGTGTACTATTAGAGTGTGGAAATTAGTCATTTGTCTGGTATAGCTTTTGGTCTGACAAGTTCTGGAGGTAATAAAACAATCCTCCTTTTTGTAGATTTTTAAGTCAACTTCCCTTCTCTCTCCACCCACAAATGCCATGCACATGCCTCTCTTAACCATGCTGGGTTTTGTACTGGTGGCTGAACTTGCTAATATCAGTTTGTAGAGATTTTTTCCCCTTGTCTTACTTACAGGATGTATCTGAGGGAGGAATACAGTTCTCCTTAGTGCTTCCTTTTCTATGCATTCAAATTATAGCCCCAAACCAGGTATTATTTTTAATACTTACAGTCTTTTAATTAATGATTTTTAGTATGAAGGAACACAAAAATGACCTATTTTCATAGCTATGTTTCTTCTCCAAACCAGAGCAATCATTAAATTTGACCAGTTTGATTTTACACCCATCTGCAATCCTTTCTCTTGAAGAGAATCCCTGTTCAGAGCTATCTAGGCTACAGCTAAATGGACATTTGGTATCTAGACTGAGGATTAACATGCAGACAGCTTCTTGAATGTGTGTTCCTTTTGAAAAGAAATTTCTGTTTCTTTTCTTGCTGGTGGAGAGGAAAACAACCTTAAAACAAGTCTTGTTGGAAGAGCTAGGAAGCTCCAGTGCATCTCACACTTTCACTTTTACTTGCTGCATCCTACAGTATTGCCTTAATCAGGGGAGTGATTTGTTTCACTGTAATATGAAGTCACAACCATGATCATCAGCTGCTGAGATGAAGAGGCTGCTTCATGCCACACAGCTGTCATTATGGCCCTCCCTAGATCCGTGTTGTGGTATGATTGGTGTCAAACCTGCCACACTTACATTTGGCCACTTTATTTCCTGTGCTGTTTCTAGTGCTCTTACTGTTGTTTTTTTCTCTCCACCTCCTGCTAAAGGAAAGTGCTGATGCCTCTTCAGTCCAAGAGGCCCAGTAGTTAGACAGGGCTACATCTATTGTAGTTCAACTGTTGCTAGTCCATTAAAAAACACTCCCAGCTAATTGGCGTAAAAGTTTCTGAACCTGCTTAGGGCTTGCCACCGACATTGGATTTTTATAAGTCTTCTCATCTAGAGCAATGTTTTCCTTTTCTATCTAGTTTTTTTTTTTTTAAAGTCAAGTTCCAGTGAAGCCTGGAGGTGGCTTTGTGAGTGTACCTTTTGCCTTTGCCAAAGGCTGATGCAATGTTTGCCGTGCTGACAGTGGCTGTAGAAACTGGGACAGAGCTGAGACCCAGTGAAGTAAGGGAACAGCCTTCATAGTGATCTCCAGTGAGGCTGGAAACATCTGCTGAACTTGGCCTTGGGGAGTTTAAAGGAGAGAAATCTCTTGGGCTTGGTAACAGCAGTAAGCGCAGTTGTCAGGCCCTTTGGAATTAAATGCAAGTCTCATCTGTTGTAACAGTGTATTTTCCCTAATAATTAAGAGCTACACAAGGTGCAGCAGTACAATGCAAAGCTTGTTATACAGAGTTCTCTCTGCTGAAAGACCAGCGTGAGGAACTTGGCTCAATACTTCTGGCCAGCAGGGTGACATCAAGGGTTTAAGAGCACTGAGCATTGAATGCACATTGAAAAATACTTACCATTCGACTGTTCCTGATCATTGTAACGACATGAAGGGTTTATCTTAAAGAGCAAGGAATCCCGAAGCTCGATTTTCATGTATTTGCCTGGGTTCTGGGGTGGTTTTTTTAATGAATTACGAGAGAACATGGAGAATAAATGGGTGGCTGAGGCCCCCTGGCGTAAGCAGAGCACACTGCCTGCCTTCAGCAAACGGCCACTAAATTTCACTTTTATTAATAGTTACTTGTGGGTTTTTAACGTGACATATTTACTTTTATTTTTTAACGCAGAGGAGCAGTGTTTAGGCTACAATACCTCATGATGTACTAATTGTTCACATGCAATTGTTTCCCTACTGGAAACATGGATACTCCGTCATTTATTTTCAATGTCTTTATTTTGCAAAACTGAGTAAAAAATGAGAGAGGGGATTGTGTTTGCCACCATTATCACTAGTATTTACATTGCAGACAAAAAAAATATACAAGAAAGCTGAGGACTTTGAAGGTAAACTTTTTTTACCACATTCATATCTCTGCCCAAGAATGATGAAAGAAATGCAGCTACTAGTGTCCGATGCTATGGTGTAGTATTTAACTTGTGGGTGGGAGGTGCTAAGGATGGAGGAGCTAGATGGTTGTGGGGTTTTGTTTTGGTTTTGTGGTTACTAGCCATGAGGTTTTGGTCAAATTCCTGAGACCTTGAGAATAAATTTCAAGTACTATGACCTGAGATACAGCAGTATGGACATATATTAGAATAGAGCCTCTTTGTGCTTAAAATTTATTTTAAAAGTATATATTCACATATATAGTGTGTGTGTGTATATATATATATATATGTATATATGTATATTATATTCATATATATATTTGTATGCATAGTGCAGAGCTCTTCTAGGAAAAAGGTGAGCATCTAGAGGATAACTCCACGCAGGGTAACTTAGTCAAGGCTTTCTTCAGTATTTCTGTGTTGCACTAGTCTCAGAATTTGTTGTAAGTGTGGCTTTTGTCAAAATATAGCTATTTACTCTTCTGACAAATTTTGTCATTCCATCTGGTATGAATAGCAGCTGATGAAGTTGAATAAAGAAATTATTTTTTGTATTTAGTCAGATAGTTGGCTTGTCTCTGTCATCAGTCTGAAATACTCTTCATTTTGCAGTTGCACAAATTTTTAATAAGCAAGAGAAGGTGGTGAATATCCTCCAGAATGCTATTGTATGTTATTTTTTAACAATGAAATCCAAAAATAATCTGGATGCACAGTTAGGTCTTCATAAGTATTTATGCTTTGATTTTTGGACTTTGTATAAACCAGTGCCTGCAGAGAAAAAGTTACCAAAAAGACCTGAAATGGCTGAGGGGGAGTGGACAGAATAAGGAAGAGTAGAAAGTTAAATGGAATCTTTCTAGGTGACATGAGATCTGTGCATTTGGTTCTTATTTAGAGTGCACTTTGGAAGCCTGTTATGGGGATCTGTACAAATTCCTGATCGGTTATTGACAGAAATTCCTCTTTAAGGCTATTAATCTTTATAGGAAATGGTAACTTTCGTGAAAATATGTAGTTTTGGGTGGTAAGCTTTGTTGTTTCTTTACAAAGATGGTAAGGTTGATACTTCCAAGGTTGTAAACCAAAATGTGCTGGAAATGCAGTTTTCTGCCCTTTTTTCCCCCCTATTTTAGATTTTGAGAGGACTGAAGACCATAGGTACAATCTAGTCAGGCCTCTCTGCTGTCTTCTGAATAAGTTCTAGTTACTGAGTTTTAAAAGTTCAGGTGGACTTTTTTATGACTATCAGTAGGAGACTTAAGATCCCTTAAACTACTGATCCCTTAAACTGGTCTGGAATTGTAAATGTCTCACTTTTGTTTGGAATAGCTGTGGAGCACTACATTTTTACAGATTAAAAAGGAAAATGTTTGCTATAACATGTTGTTGGTTTGTTTGGGCTTTTTTTACAGTTCTTCAAGGATCTTACGCATAGCATATGAGGTTTTGCAAGGTTTGCAATATATGAATAAGCATGGAATGGTCCACCGAGCACTCTCTCCTTGCAATATTCTTTTGGATCGAAAGGTACAGCTACAGCAATAAATCTATGGGTTTGTTTGCTGCTAACAAGTGTCGTGCTGTGTCATAGATGGAAACTGGGCAGTCACAGTGTTTTTAATGGGGAAAAAAATTCCAGATCTGGAAAGTTGTTTTGGTTTTGTTTCTTTTTAACTACAATTTTCTCCTAATTTCTGTTCTGTCCCAAGCCAAACTTTTTCTCCCTTCTCCAAGTGGTAATCTAAGTCTACTTGTCGTCATTGTAATTAGTCACAAGACCTTCCTAGCTATTTGAATAGAAGTCTTCTTATGGCTAATTATTTGTCACTAATATTTCTTGTGTTCTGTGGTGATATGATACATGCCTTTTAAGATACCAAGATATTTTTTTCTTCATATTAAATTATTCAAATTTAAGTATCTGTCAATTCGGTTACCACAGACTGTTGAGTTGGCAGAGAGGAATACTATTTATGCTTATAAAAGTTGAGAGAATAATTAATAGTTACTGTTGTCTTCAGAGCAGTTCCTTCATCAGAACCAACAGCTAAAAAGTTTAACCTATCTGCATAACTCCTCTATTAATCCTTTTTTACTCAGTTTTGGTAGAATAACTAGATCCTCTCCTTGGAAGGCAAAGAAAGGAGAGGACAAAAATAAGAAATACCAAAAATAAAGAACACATATATTTTTATATGTTTGTAAACAGATGAAAATCATAATAATGCTCTACCCTGCAAAAGTACTCTAGGATTTTAAGATACCCCTAAAATGACAAAAAGAACAGAAGAGCACTGTGAGACAATAAACTTCTTGGCTCTCTCTCCCCTGCCCTTTGAAAACTTTTTGTTATAGCCTTCTCTGTTGCACCATCTGGAGGCTGGCTGAGTGTAATTCGAAATCCAGCAGAAATAAGGCCTCAGTTTAACTTCTTTAGCTATTTGTTTGTTGTTTTGGTGTTAGCTTTTTGTCTTCACAAATAAAAAGGAAGACCTTCTTTACCTGTTTGAAATATGTGTTGAAGTATGTTAAAGAGAGCAAGATTGTAATGATTTGATGGCAGGTCTGCAGAAGCAAGGCTGAGTAAATGGAAGAGTTGAGAGACTGTTGATCATGCTTAGGGAGTTTGAGGAGTCAAACAGGATTTTGAACAGTTTACAAACTGAAAAAATGTACAGTGTAGTATTTAACCCTTTTAATTAACTGCAAATAATATTGTAACTTAAAAAGTTCTGATGTATTCCAAACAAAGCGATTTACTTAATGCTCTTGAGAAGTAAAAGCACCTCTAGAAATATTAGAAATATTTCTAATATTATTAGAAATAAGCACCTCTTTAACTTGCAGTGCACTTCCGCATAATAGATGTGAAGAAGCATACGAAGGTGCTTTTTACAGGTTTCTGTCCTCTGACAGCTAATGCAGTTTGAAGTTATTTTAAAATTTTGTTTTTAACTTTTTTAACTTAAACACAGATTCTTCCATTGTTGGATTCTTGATGATCTTGATCATTTATTGTTCCCTTTTCAGGGACATGTGAAGTTGGCTAAATTTGGACTCTACCATATGACTGCTCAAGGTGTTGATGTTGATTTTCCTATAGGGTAAGGATGTAGCTACACAATACAAGTATACCAGAGATTTATATTTTCAGGAAATAAATTATGTTTAGAGCACCCCTTATTCAGAAGCTTCTGATAATGTCAGTGATGAGGTTGTCATCTGACTAGGTGAGATGAACAAAAAATAGAGAGTGGGTACCATGCCAGAATGTTACCATAACTCTGTGATGTTAGTCTTTATCCCCAGATTTGCCTTCAGATACTAATACTTCCCTATGACTTGGATTCCTAATTTCAAATCTAGGAAAATGCACAATTGCTATTACCCACTAATGTAGGCTTTCTGTCTCTTTATAAGTTTATGATTTGTTTTCAAGTGGTCATACTGTATTACAAACCATAGCTTTGTTGAAGTGAGTTTTTTGTCACTTTTGGGTTTTTTGAGGTGCCATTTTTTTTTTTCAAATTAAATACTGAGCTTATTCTTAAAGACGTGGCCAGAAGAAACGGATGTTTCCTTTCTGATGGTTGCAGAATTTTAGGCATTACAGTGAATTACTGACAAAAAGAAAAGTGTTATTATTTTAAAATCATCTAGTAGAAGCTAATACATGTCCTTAACACTTTTTGTTACGTTTTTTTGCAAATTCTAAAGTTATTTGATGGAAATAAACTATCAGTGGAAAAGATTACTGCAGCCATCCTGAAGTATGAGTCTAGGATACACTTACTTAATATCCCAGTGTTGATACTCAATCTGTGTTTTCCTGAAGATATGTAAATATACCACTTTGAAAGCTGAGGTTTCCTTTCATAGAACAGCAGAGCTAATGATTGGGATTTGAACTTTTATGTAGCATACAATTCGCTGGAGTGAAACTTTGCTGCGATGGGTAGATTTTGACTGAATAAAATAGGCAGTATTCTGGTTTCTCAGAATAATTTGGCATTATGTAATGAGAAGTGACACTTTTTGGACAGAAGGATAGTGCCTAATGTTGCTTCATCTTTGTAGGTACCCATCGTATCTGGCGCCTGAAGTAATTGCACAGGGAATAGGCAAACCAAGTGATCACACTCAGTGTGAGAAACCTCTGCCTTCTGGCCCTAAATCAGATCTGTGGTCTCTTGGTATAATATTATTTGAGCTTTGCATGGTATGTAAAAGAATAATTCTCTTGATTTTGACTCTGGGGGAATAGTTTCATTAACTTGACTGCTCTTGAATGTGGGGTTAATGACACCCTGCCCATCACTCAAGCCCAAATATCAGAATATGTTAGCATTCCTACCTAGACAGTACTGGTTGTTTAAGGAATAAGATGCATTTTGGTATGTAGGTTGCTTGGTATATGTCTTTAACAATGAAGGATAGTTACCTGTGGAGCCCCAAGAATTTGATTGCAAGGCAGTTCCGTTTAAGAGAAGTTCTCAGTGATACATTTTTGCTATATTGTGATGTGAAACTGTTTTTGCCTTTGTTGGGGTAAATAAGGTTTTTTTGTTCTTAAAGGTAGTTTTGATATGTCTAAAATTCACATGCACAAGCTTATTTCACTGGTTTTGTATAAAGATGGAATACAATGTTATATAAATATCTTCATGTAGTAGCTGTTTCTTTCAAATTCAAGTGTATTTTGACTTTGTTTTTCAGGGGAGAAAATTATTTCAGAGTTTGGAGATAGCAGAAAGATTGAAATTTATACTTATGTTAGGTAAGCAGCACAAAATCAATTTTTCAAATTTCCGAGCAGCTCTGTGATTAGAGCTTTACAAACTAATCATCTTAATGATGCTCAGCCCTAAAGCATTTTACCTTTGTCATCTTTCCTCTACACATTTAAATTGGTATTTGTAGCATGTTGCTTCTTTAGGGGAAGTATGGAGCTGGATGCCAGGGAAAAAAACTTGTGAAGAGCTGGCAGTATATTAGAGTTAGGGCAAACTATTAAAAAAAATAAAAGACAAGAAAATATCCTCAAGAATGATGGTCATTTTCATGGTTATTTGCTGGTTTGTGTTGCAGGAGGTTTCTGAAATGAGTTAGGAATTGATGACAGTGAAGAAAACGATCTCTACAGCACCTGTGTAGTAGTGGCCAAGCAGGGAGAAGCAGGACTCAATAGGAAGACAGAAATAAAGAGAGATGAGAAGTGTTTTAGTGAACTCGGGCTTTTGTCTCTAGTTTTACCTTCAAACTATAAAACATCACTGCACAAGTGGAATTTTAGCTTAATGTAGATGAGTCAGGAAGTGGGACTATCCTTGTGGCTTTTAAAACTTGATTTCTGGTGGTGTTTATTTATAAATCATGGGAAGGGAAAGGCATGAGTTTGCATTTTGATGCCTTAACAGTAAGTTATTATCCAGAGCAAACAGCAATACTGTTAAAATTAATTGCTGTCAGGAGAAATATATTTTTCATTCAGCAGATGGTGCTTAAGTGCTGAAATTCTGACTGTTTTGGGGATTTGGTAAGAAGGCTTCCTGAAGCATCTCCATGCACTTCAATCTGTATTCAAGTTGTTGATTTATCCACTGAAAAGCATTTCTGTCCTGACTTGGGAATTATTTGTTCAATAAACTAGTAACAAGAAGTTCTAAAATACTGCTAGTATTATCTGCAAGGAGCAGCAGAGGCAAAAATTACTTCAAAATTAATGTAGGTACCCTTAAGTTCTTCCAAGGATTAAAAAAAAAATATAAGTTGGAAGACTGTTCTACTTTATTTGTCGGAGACTGGCACTCTGGACTAGGCTTATAAATAGATATTCACTGTTGCCTTAGACTTAACATTTCTAGGCTTCTGTCTGCAAAGGTTATAATAATTTTCATTTCTTATTTTAATAATTCACGTTCAAGTGATGTGGCAGTAAAAAAACCGAAATTAAGTGCTTTTTATTTGAGTGGACATTTATCTGATATCCTGCTTAATTGGTATCACTTTATTAATAATCTTTAATTTTTTATTATTCTGTTTGTTTTTCAAAGGCTGCGTAGATGATATTGTAACTGTACTGGCTGAGGAGCATGGTTGCCTTGATATTATTAAGGTTTGTGAAACTTGTTTGCTTTCCGTGCTGTCTTACCCAGAACATTTGATTATTGCTGCATAGTATTTTGCATGTTTATTTTTTATTTCATTTGGTCACTTGTTGTACTGCAGTATGATGAAAAATTTTGAAGTCCAACCTGCATATCTAAGATGCTTTGAAATAGCCAGCTCTGCTAATATTCTTTCTTAAAACTGTCAGTCTAAATAAATGTTAATGCTCTCTGAGTAGTTTAATAAGTTATAAATTAACTTCAAAGTTTTGGTGATTTTTTTCTTCCAGAAATTAAGTCTTCTATCTGGTCCACTTTACACATTCTGATAGTGTAGGTTTATATAGTTCAGCTTTTCCTTACCTGCAAAAATGATCACTGAATTTTAGTATCTGTGTATTTTGGGACATTATATGTAAGAGTTCTGATTGTTAGCAGAAGGAGGTTCCCAGGTACTGCATTGTTTCCAGCAGGATACTAAAGAGTATCTAAATTAAAAAACAAGTAAAAGGTTGCATACATTGCAGATTTTTCAGATTTTTTTTTCCCCTTAAATCAGATGTAGGACTGGGAGGTGAGAAGAATTGCTTCCCCAGAATTTTGGTCTCACACAGCCAACCTCATGTACATAGGTGTGAAATTTTATTGCCCTCAAAGAAATATCCTGTATGTTAAAAGTTAAGTATGAGCCAAGTGACTTGCTGAATTTAGGCAATAATAAACAGACCTCCTCCATGTTTTTCTTATGTTCCAGGACCTTTCTGAAAATACCATAGCTCTACTGAAAAAATGCCTTACATTCCACCCTTCTAAGAGGCAAGTATTCAGTCCAAGGGCCTGGTAAACTCTGTGGATTACTATGAAATTAGAAGAACTGTTGTTGAACCCTTTTTTGGAATACTGACATTTGGGCTACCTATAAGAAATTCTCCATTTTGTGCTTTTCAGTGTTTTAAAGAGAAGAATTAGAAGTCTGAATTTGGGCTGTAAACAGACTAACGTGTTGTGCTGCATGAACTGAAAAACATTGGTAGACGTTTTTTGCTATTAAAATTTTGGAAATCCAATATAATTTAAAATAACTTGCTAATATTCATTTCTGGAGACCTTTTTTGCTGAAATACACAATTTTTGGGAGCACTCTGCTCTAATTTTTTTATCCTCTTTTCTTAATTTAAGGCCAACTCCAGAGGAATTGCTACATGACAGTTTGTTCAGTGAAGTATCCTCACTATATCCTCCCTTCCACAAACCTGCTGGTCTGTTCTCTTCTTCTCCAAGGTGTGCCAATTTAACACTACCTGAAGACATAAGTCAATTATGTAAAGGTAAAAGCAGGTAGTTGGATAAATGTCATTAGAGGGGGACAGAAAATAAAACGTTATTGCATTTTCTCTCCAACAGATTATTCACAGAGGCTATTACGTGATACAACACTAGTTAATGCAATAAGTTGTTTAATGGAGGAAGACATGGGCAAACATATTTTGAGGGATGTATGCAAGCCAAAGGAGTAAAATCTTAATTTTATGCTTCAACCTCAGGGGAAAAAAATTTTGTATTCAAGTCCACGCTGCAAAAGCAGTGTCATCTTTTGCCTTTAGAATTTGTACGTGTGCATGTATAAGGTCATTTTTTATCCACTTGTTTGTTATTGAATTCTGCTAGATCATAGCAGAAGAGGATTTTTGGAAGTACTGGAAAACAAAGTCTTTTTGAAGGAGGTCACTTTCTGGACTAAAAGATTAAACTTCTAAGTTTTAAACTACAGTATATTGAAAATGTTACTGCTCTTTAATCCTGATTAGTTTTTTCTTATGAACTTGGAGGTGTTTAGAAACTCTGATCTAGACAAAGATGTTTTTGCCTGACTAGAATGAGCATGCTATGTGAAGGGAAGAGAGATTATAACTACTCAGTAGGAAACACTTGTTCCTTATTTTAAGTCTTGGTGCTATGTACAAGACAGTTTTGGTTTTTTTTAAAAACACATACGAAGCGGAAGTCCACACTCAATGTACTCATGTGAGGGGTTCATGGCAAACTGCAGAAATATCTGCTTTTTTAGTGACTTCTTTCCATAAATCTCCTTATACAGCACTTGCAGAGGAAAGATCACTTTTCCTGTAACTCCACATTAAGGTTGTGACCTTTCAAACAATTTTTTTTTTCAGCAATATGTGTTTAGAATTGTAGAAAGAAATACAAACTACCTAAAAGGCAGTAATTTATTTTTGTGTAATTTCTCCCAACAGATGAAGATAATGATTATCTAGCCGAAAGATCAATTGAAGAGGTTTATTATCTCTGGTGTTTGGCTGGAGGAGACTTGGAGAAAGAACTTGTCAACAAGGAAATAATTCGATCAAAGCCACCTGTCTGCACACTTCCCAAGTAAGGATGGAGAAGCACTTTAAGGAAAGGAAGGGATGGATGGATGGATGGATGGATGGATGGATGGATGGATGGATGGATGGATGGATGGACACTAGTGATTGCAAGAGAACATACTTAGTTTAAAGTCCTTTACATGTGGAAAACACTGGAAATGGCATTAATAAAGAGAAGGAAATTGTCATTTCACCTCTTATCCAGTTTAAGGCATTATTTGAATGCCTTGTATCTGTCATCTACCTATTGCTTTCTGAAACTTGAAACGATGCTGGTGAAGTGGAAAATGCTGATGAAATGGGAGTCCCTACATTTCGCGCACTTTCCGACAGAATTAAGTTTTAGTATTAATGTCTCACTATGCTTCAGTGAGACATTTGTGCTTCAAATTTGTAATTTAATTTAGTATGTTATGTAGCAAATTATCACATTCTGAATTCACTTTCACAGAGCAGCAGTACTGAATGGAGAACCCAGTTATTCAGCAGATCAGCTAATTACTTTTTTTTCAAAATGCTTTGTTTTATGACTTAGAAGTTTGTAATAGCATTTTAGTGATTGCTGCTTTTATCTTACAGCTGCACATGTTGTAATTTTATGTAGAACACTGACATTTTAATCCTATGATCTGATTTTCATAGCATAATTATGTGCTCATATATATCAGTTTAGTGTTTCTGTGTTTAAAAAACAGAAGAAGTATGTGTACTGCCAAAATGCAATGTCTTTTTAAAGAAAAATGGTGGAAATAGATTTTAAGTGTTATTTTGGTATCAAAATTAGTGTGATATTTTTGAGGGGTTGCTAATTTCTTTGCCCATAGGTGAATGCAGGTGCTTTTAATTTATGAGGGACAAATATTTTCCACCATACTGTCTATCTTGAAGATGAGGAGTTAATTTTAAAAACGCAGTCTAAGTGACACTGAGAATGCTAGGTTAAATTCTGAAAATCAGTTTCATGTGGTCTACTTTAAAAATGTCATAATAATGGAAAATTTCTGTACATTCTGTCTTGGATGCATTTATATCCTTAGGTGGACTGCAGCAGAAAAGGTCAGACTTTCACTAGGGGCTTTTTGTCTTGATGGGAACTGCCTTTCTTATGATAATAATATTTTATTTTTGCTTTTCACAATAAATGACAGGTCTGGTCTGTGTGAGATCAGGGAATAAAAGGGGATATTAATCCCATATCTCATAACTCTTTATGTTATAGAGCAACGTTATAGAAAAACTGAAAAGGCTGTCTGAATAACTTAAAGTGATTGTACATTCCCTTGATAGTAGGTTTCATGCCATGTAGAGTCAGTAGAGTATACTTCTAAGACCTAATACTTTGTTTTAAAGAGGATACTTCTTGATGTAAGAAATTTTTTCCTAACTTTAGTCCTGTGTTACAAAGTGACCTGATTTTTTTTTTTTTTTGTTCTTGTTTTTGAAGCTTTTTATTAGAAGATGGTGAGAGCTTTGGGCAAGGACGAGATAGAAGTTCCCTCCTAGATGACACAACTGTGACTTTGTCTCTGTGCCAGCTCCGAAACGTAAGAGTGATATTGTGCGTTTCTTATGTTCTTCTCTGCAGAAAATTTCTTTTAGAGAGAATATGTAACAACAGTTCCTACTGCTGTTTCTACCAATAGAAGTGTCTCTGATTCCAAGAGAACACTTCTTAGTGTCCAAGTCAGATTCTGGTTTGTGCTATTAAATTTCTTTGCCTGAAAAAGATTAATAAATTTGAGTTATCTCCTGTCACTCCCTATCCTTTTTCTGTTACCTGCTTTGTTCCAGTGTAGTGCAAGTAGTTCTGTACCACCTGATATTCTCCACGATTGCTGCAACTGTTTGCTTAGGGAATGTCTTCTTTGTATGCTTGAATTGCTGTCTATCAATGGCTCGCATTATCCAAAAGCAAACCAATTTGTTTCAGTTTCAGCTTCTCAAAAGCTTTACTTAACATTGGATACCAGTTTTCCATTAGTTGATTATTAAGTTTTGGAATATATAGCATGAAATGGCTAATTCAGAAGATCTCATCAAAGCATTTTGCAAAAATGCTGTAAAGCAATTTTCTTCCATCTTCATTGGGAAAATCAATGTATAATAACTCATGATTTGGCTGTTGTAGTGATCAGTAACAAGATTTACTGCATGTATCATTAAAATGTTTTAATTGTTTACATGTCTTTGCTCATGTAGAGCATTATTGCTGTCAAATTGGGAAACTACGCTGCACTATTTGCAGCTTGGTTTTTAAAGCAGCAAATGCAATTCTGTCAGGTTTTTTTTTAAAAACCCTTTCCATATGGTTACAGGGGTTAGTATACACAAAAGAAGGTGACTCCTGACTGCCACCTTAATATTGGAGGTAGTGTGTCAAACAGTGTGTAAACACGTTTCGTCAGTAGGACTTTGCACTTCACACAAATGCAATGAACTGGGTTATTTTCTTCACTTGTTCAGTGGGGCTTGTGGGGCAGGAGGGAGATTAAAAATATGCAACATCTATTTTAAATATAATACATGCTGCAGCTTCTACTGGTGTTCTCACTAGAGGGCAGGTTTTTAAGGCTATTTTAAAATATTTTGATCTGTATTTTTTTATATTGCTGCCCACTTTTGTAAATGCAGCAGGAAATAATTATATACTGAAGTTTTATTTTTTGGAAGATGCTACATTGAGCCTTGCAGTGTTAGTTGAAATAAGTTTTTGAACTTGCGCAATTTTTCAAACACGTTTTATAGACCAGAGCATGTTTCTTATAAAAAGAGGAACAATACTGAATGAACAGAGAATGAACTCTTCTGTCAGCCCCAAGAGGAACAGGCTGTGTGCTGTGTGCCTTCAAGTTAAGGGCTGAACTGCAAAACAGCACTGCAGGGAACATGGCATTAAACATTAATCATGCACCATGAGATGTCTGAAAAATTCAGTCAAAAATCTATCCATGTTTGTCTGTCACCTTTGCTGAGTGTATTTCCTAAAAGGAATTCAAGTTTGCATGACTCTTGAACTGATTAGAACCATAAAAGCAAGTTGTGCAGTTGCTTTGCAGCTTCTTGGATAGGAAGTCCGTGTAGAAAAATGAGGAAACAAACAGTAACTATGTAATACAATTGATCTGTTAGTCCATGATGCATATAAACTATTTTTTGTGTGGAAATAGGTTTATGGATATCTTTAGGCAGGAGAACTTAATCAATTCCATACAGCAAAAGGTTTTAGTGTTGAAGGCTATATGCTTCATTGCTGGTGAAGGACTGAGCTAATGCTTAGGTCTCAAGGCAAGTTACTGGATTTGGCAAATGAATTGCTATTTAATAGTTTTTGTATTCCACTAAGATTTCCACTTGAATTCTGAGTAGTGTTCTGATAACCAATTATTTTTCTTCCTCTTTTCAGAGACTGAAGGATGTTGGTGGAGAAGCATTTTATCCATTGCTTGAAGATGAGTAAGTATGTGTGTGAATTTGTATATCTGTAACACACTGAATTTTTGAGTTATTAGTTTTATTTGAGTGGCACACTGCACAGTTAGACACAACTGTCTCCCAAAGGCAAAACTTACATGTCTTTCTTTGGCTCTGAAAGTCAAGAGCTGATAAGCACACTGCACTTAAGGCACTGATTGCCAAACTGAGAATCTTAGCCTCTACCCTGGAAATCAATTGTTTGTGCTGAATATTCAAAATTATCCATGTATTCTTGTTTCTGACTTCGAAATGCTTCATGCAGTATTAATTATTCTCAGTGATTTGTTTTTCTTGCTGTTCACTATTACTATCCTTTTTTTTTTTTTCAGTCAACCGGCTTTACCTCATTCCAACAGCAGCAATGAGCTCTCTGCAGCTGCTACTCTTCCTCTGATCATCCGGGAGAGGGACACAGAGTACCAGCTAAATAGAATTGTCCTGTTTGACAGGCTGTTGAAGGTATGGAGTCCTGGTGATGCTGGATAATTGGATTTGGTCTGTTAATTGGAAGATTTTGAAAGACTAAGTAATTGTACAAGGAAGCAGAGATACAAGAGACCACAGCAGGAAATGCGGGGGGGGGTGGGTGGGAAAACCCTTCAGAAGTATAAGAAGATTGAAAATGAAAGTAGAACAAATTATTCTCAGTACTGGTAAATAGATTGGTGAATAGATCTACTGATGAGTAGATTTTAAAGTTTGCACATGGAAATAGAGCTGCTGCTAATACTGGTTATTTACTGATGAAAATAATTTTACATCCTTAATTTTACAACAGATTAAGCTATTATAGGTATGAATATGCCTGTAGCATTTCTGCATTTCCAAGCAGTAAAGTACTTGAAAACGTGGCAGTGCCATGTTATGAACATGAGGTTTATACTGGGTAAAGGAATAGCAGCCCCTAATATACATATATGCAGAGAGATGGATTCCTGTTTAAGAGTGAGAGAGCTGATGCACATTATCAAGGATAAACTAGAAATGTTTAATAAAACCAAGATGGATACATAGTATGAAAAGAAAGATATGATGAAGAAAAAATTCATCGTACAAATTTGGATTAGTAGATCTATCCAGTATATACCAAAGCACATGAATGCATTTATGAGAAAGACTGGCTATTTTAACATCAAACCATAGTCCTTCATCCAGGCCTTCCAGTTAGGATTTGAATTCACTTATTGGGAAACTTGTATTCACTGTTTAGGCTTTTTTATTTGAAAATGCTATCCCAAATTTGGGATTTAAATTGTTTCAGTTACATGATAACATTTTTTGCAGTTAATCTCTTCTCTTTGAAGGCCTACCCCTACAAGAAAAACCAAATTTGGAAAGAAGCCAGGATTGACATCCCTCCCCTTCTGAGAGGCGTAACCTGGGCAGCCTTGTTGGGTGTTGAGGTAAGGACATTTGGAGAAGTTCCAGTACTGACAGGTGATGGAGTGGGTTAGGAATGGGGTTGACCAGGAAGCTGTAATGGGTTTAAAGATTTAGCAGGTAGGTTACTGGAATTTCAAACAAAATGAGTCATGAAATTGTGCAAATAAAGACGACATTCTGACAAACGTGATTCTTTTCTGTAAGGTTATTTGATTTCAGAAAGCTGAAAATGTAAACTTGACTGCCTTTAATTTCAGTTATTATTTTCAGTGGAAAATAATACCCCAGCATTTGGTAGTTGCAGTGTTTTTTTTGTTTTGATTTTTAATATTTTGACAAATGCAGTTGACAATCCTTTTGCGCCAGTGAGCAGTAGTTGGACAAAACAGGAGAAAACACATGAAATGTATTTCTCTCTCCTACCAAGCAGTGCACTTCCCAGAAAGAATGGAGAATAAATCAATCAAATACAATCCTTTTGGACAATGGAATGTCCCAGAAATTAGGGCTGCTCACAGAGTTGCTGGACTACGCAGCTTTTGCATTTACCTTGCGTGCAATCCTGCAGCAGTTGATCGTGAAGATTCTTAGAGATCACATATCCTAGGCTATTCAAGAGATTTAGCTTAGGATGTGATCTTCTGAGTATTGTGCACAATATGGGTGTTTTCGTATCCCATAACATTAAAATGAACTTACTATTCCTCCCTTGGGATTTATGCAAGGACAGGCTACTTAAGTAATCCGTATTGGCAATATCAATTAACAGGCAGATGGATTCAGTGCCTTTAGAGATGATGCTGAAAGCCACTTGCTGGTGGCTGAGGTTAACACTGTATTTAAACTGAGGGCATCTCATCACTTGAAAATGGGAAAATACAAAGTACGTAGCTTTCTGCATAAACAACTGAAAATCACTAAAGATCATGAGATCATGCTGAGGGGATCTGTAGAAAGAACTGTATGTCTTGAATTAGTAACAGAATAAAGATGGTTTTGTTAAAATTAAGCTTTCAGAATCTTCTGTTCTTCTGCTACCTAAAATTCTTAACAAAAACAGTCAACCTTGGCATATCACCATTTACACTGTCATATGCACTTACATTGGCGAAGGCATTCTAAATTCAAATATTCTTCTTCCACATTTAGGGTGCCATAGAAGCAAAATATGATGCCATTGATAAAGACACACCGATTCCAACAGACAGACAGGTAAGACATGCAGTGTTACCAAATACTGTCACTTGAAGATCTTTCCCACCTATCACTTGCCTATTATGGCACATGTGGTGAATAACAACAATATGGTTCCCCTTGCCCTCTAGCCTTACACTGTAGCAAGAATCTTGCAAAACAGTATCTGACACAAGTACTTTAACACAACTTACAGCACTTGGAAGCCAAAATCCTTTTTTACTTTATAATCACTGTTGCTGTAGCAGCAGCAGTGTAGTGAACAATATTAATGATTTGTTGTTAAAATCCTGGGTTTACCAAATGTTGTTCTGCCTGTTGGACCTTGTAGCAAATAATGCTGAGTACCTTGAGGTCCCTCTGCTTCATGGAAATGGGAGTTTGAGCAATTTGGTTGTCCAAGAAGAGAATGTTCTCAAATGTTCTCTTACCAGACGTAAAAAGATATTACAAACAACTACTGTTCCTTTTAGCTGGGTGAAGAAATATTTTCCATCAAATTACTTGCAACATTGAGAACTCTTAATTTGGTTACCTTTTAGAGCAAAGCAATTTTACCACCTAAAATGAGTCCAGGAGTAAAAAAACAGTAACTGTTGTCTGTTTTCTGCCTTTTTGAAGGGCTAGAACCCTTTAAAAACTACGAGTGCAGAAAAGGAGAAAAAAAAAATCTCTATTTTTAAACTTTGACAGGTCTGTGAGTTTCCCTGTCAGTTTTGGTTTGGGGAGTGATGGAGGAAGCAGATAATGTATGATGGTGGTCTGACCTACATATTTTGGCTGACTTCCACCTCTAGTGTTGCAAGGTTGCTGTAGTGCTGCTCCATTCATCCCAATTTCTCTTTGTATGCTTGGCTGTGGTGCAGATTGAAGTTGATATTCCTCGTTGCCATCAGTATGATGAACTGCTGTCATCACCAGAGGGTCATGCAAAGTTCAGACGTGTATTGAAGGCCTGGGTTGTTTCCCATCCTAATTTGGTGTACTGGCAAGGTGAGTTTGACTAGTTGGAAGGGGCAGATAATTGAATGTAAAGCTTTGATTGACTTTAAAAGTACCTCTTGTTTTTCACCCCCACAATATAAGCCTTTTTTTGGGTGCTTTCCTTTCTGTTTCATTTGAAGAATGAATCTGTGGGTTATTACAAATTTAGATCTAATAATGTATATTTTTTTGTAATAAAAAATTTCCCACTCTTTTTATATATTCAGACTTCATGAGTTTCAGTCACTTTATTGAAAAGAAAAAAAAGTCATTTGCTTGCTATTAAGCTGCAAGGTAATATTGTAAAAGTTACTGAGTTCTGGGACAGTAATTGGCATTTCTTGGATGCCTTGGCAGAATAATCAGTTTGGCATTCTAGCTGAACAATTTGAAATCCTTACTGTTTTCATGCATGGATTTCACAGTTGTTCTCACTATTGCTTGTGAAGGTCTGATAATGCAGTACCAGTATCTAGTGTGCAAATTTTCATTATAAGTTCATGTCTTTATTTTGTGCATTAAAATAAATGAGCTCTTTGTGCTTTTTCTTCATGGCTCTCTCTCTTTAGGTCTTGACTCTCTCTGTGCACCATTTCTGTACTTGAATTTTAACAATGAAGGTGAGTACCTTTTTCTGCAGTGAGCACAGAAAAGCACAGTCTCTCATCTGTATCTATGTGCAGACAGATGTGTGAATCCACTTAGAGATGGAAAGTTTCTGTATCTACAAAGGAATTTTAAAGCTCTTGTTGCCACAGGTCAGAAGAAATGGTTGGGATTTTGAAAACTGCATGTGGTGTACTTCTCCAAGCAGGGCTTCAAGTACTGTTTATTGCCAAGTACAATAATGATTTATAATAAAAAGCACAACTATTTATTGCCAAGTACAATAATGATATCTAATAAAAAGCACAAATAATCTCGACTAGAAGAGGGAAGAAATGCTGCCAAAGCACTTGTATTTTTCAGTGAAGCTGTAGTTCAGCCTTGTTTAAGTGGATGTATTATTTGGTGACCTAAGTGCTAAACTGTCAGACCAGCTTAGTTCAGAAAAGCTGATGGTAGTTTTAAATGCCTGAAAGTTTCAGATCAGCTTTAGATATATGACCTTTATCGTCTTGGATTTGTTCATAACAGGTATAGTCCAAGCTTTTATTGTCTTGTACTTGGCTTTCTTTGTATAAGGTCTCTGTGTGGGAAAACTAGTTTCTTAGGACAATGACTCCTTTATACCTACTGTGCATGCAATCATTTTTGTGTATAGACTGGTTAAAGTATTTATGCTTATTATCTGGTCAGTAATGAACTTTTTTAGGTGTAATTAAATTCTGCCTCTGTCATTGCATCTGTTTTTCTAATTCTTTCAGCTCTGGCATATGCCTGTATGTCTGCTTTTATTCCAAAGTATTTGTATAACTTCTTTCTGAAGGATAATTCTCATGTTATTCAAGGTGAGTCAGTCCCTTTATCTGGTGTAATTCTAAAAGCAGTAGAATTGTTTTTGGATATGTAAATACACTTGTTCAAGGGGTTGCAAAATTTAGATGCAGTTAAAATCAGTAACTGTGCAAGAAAGTTTGGAACAAAATAAGTGATTAAGGATTCAGACAGAAGAAGAAGTCCAGATGTGTACACATACAAAAGTGTTCTATGTAATATCTAAGGTAGGAGTCAGTCTGTCCTGCAAAGTTGTGAAAGCAGTAAATAGTCTTTCTAGTGTTACATTGTAAAGGTTTACCCTTCAGGTGTTCAAAGTCATGGTGTTAGAGGAGCTGTTTGGACAATAAGGAAAAATGAAGAGAAACAGTACAAACTAGGGGTTCCTCAGAAAATGCAAGTTATGGTATTCAGGAAAATGGGGATTTGAGGGGAATTTCTTATTGAGCAAATGATGTTATTCAGTACAGGACAGGAGCTGGAAAATCCTGAGGAATAATGTTCCATAGTTCAGCCTTCAACAACCTAGAGAAATTAAAACAATAGCTAG
Source organism: Cinclus cinclus (assembly GCF_963662255.1). Lineage (NCBI taxonomy): Eukaryota > Metazoa > Chordata > Aves > Passeriformes > Cinclidae > Cinclus > Cinclus cinclus. The sequence continues at coordinate 50,641,961 of NC_085050.1, forward strand.
GAATGTCTATTCTAATCAAAAAGTTATTTTAAATTTCATGGAAACATGAAAAAGGAATTGTCTCCACCTAGTAAGTCACTTTGGTGCAGTCTGTGTTGGAAAGATTCGTCTTCCAGACAGTCTGTAAAAAACAAAAGAGGCTGTTTCAAAAGCCATTAGTAATTAAAAGAAACAGGTGGTAATTAATTGCAAGCAGTTTTGAATGTTTATTGAATACTGAGTATCAGCATAGCTTTCTGTCCTTGTACTTCTTTTAAAGAAATTCTTTTGTATATTTCTTGTGAAACTTGTGAGCTTTCAAGTGTCTAATTTTTTGTCTTCAAGAAAAGTAATTAAGAACTGATGAACAAAACTTATTAGATGTAGAAGCATTTGCATGTTAGATAACTGGGAGAGAGCTAATGTAGGGAGAGAATGCCAGGGTTAGGAGAGTTTATGTATGGAAGACAATGGGTAAGAGGTGTTATGAACTGAATAAAATAATAGGAAGTATTATTCCAGAGAACATGTTTGCATCCTTTTGTCTGTAAAGAAAGATTGTTTCAAGTAAAGGACTAAAGATGAAAAGAATATGTTCCTCTGGGGACAACTACTTTAGACTTCAAGATTAATAGCTTGGTAAAGACTTTTCTCAAGAGGTTATGCTGTTCCATAAAATAATACTTTTGCTCTCTAGAGTTTCCTGATGTTACTTCTAAGGAGCTTTGCAAAAATGCATATCAGGCAAAGTTAGAAATACAGGTTAGTAGGATTCTGTGAACCAAAGCAGTGTGGGCATTCCTGAGTTCCTGTTTTACATCTGTCATCATCAAGGACTCAGGGAGATTGGACCCTTTAGGGCTCTTTCAGTATTCTAATTAATCCTTTCTAGGGTTGTATGTCAAAAAACAATGTATAAATAAAGGTTGAAAGGAAGATGCTGTGTCATTTCCCTGCCTTTTTAAGGTAGAGGAAAAGGTTAAGAATGCATCATTTAACTACCCACTGCAATTTTGTGTCTTCTGTGTAGATATAAAGTATGTGGAGCCTTGCAGTGCCAGCATGTTCTGGAAACAGAGTTCCCATTCTCTGTCTGTTGCTCCCCAGGACTAGCTATCCAGACCCTAATTACTCTGTTCTTGGGAACTTGGAGGAAAAGGGATTACTATCTGTTACAAAATTGCAATGTGATTGCCTCTTCAGCTTTCTTCTAACAGAGTATGTAACAGTGTGGACAAAACTGGGAGGGGCGAACAGAGAGCACTCTGTCCTGTGTTCTGTTGTCTGATTCTCTTCCAGTTTAAAGGAAGCGTTATTTAGACAACTTAATGAAATTGTGCCCATCAACCTAATAGGCCATGTTGACAATGTAATCAATTTTATCTTTTATTGTGGGTATTTCTCCTTGCTGGTTACTAAACAGTCTTTAACTTTGCATGTCAAGCATACATCACAACCTAAGTATGTCCCAACTTAAACCATTGTTTAAAATCCAAACTGAGACGTAGTAAAGAAGAAAAATTAAATGTTTCTTCCTCTGTATTGAATGTAATTATAACAAGGAGTACAGTGGTGGTATTCACTTGCTGTTTTATTGTAGGTTTAAAATGAGTGGCTTTCCTAGAGCTCTGTTTTGAGTTAGCAGCATGTGACAGTTTGTGTTTTTGACAACAGTCTTGGATTTGTCGTTTCAGAGTACCTGACTGTGTTTTCCCAGATGATTGCATTCCATGATCCAGAGCTGAGTAACCACCTCAATGAAATAGGGTTTATTCCAGATGTGAGTGCTAAGGGTCCTTATAAGTATTATCCAAAGAAATTAAAAAATGGAAAATGAGGGAAACTGGGATAAAATGCCTTTCCAAACTGCTTCAGTAGCACTTTGACAAAAGTGAAACTTCCATATTAATAGGCCTTTCTGAATATGCTGATAAAATGGTAACGTTTTGATTGTTGTTATATGTGCTTTAGTCCTTCCTGTTCTGCTGGGATGGTAAATACAATAAAAATACTACTAGCCAGTTATTATAACTTAGATTCATCTTAAAAGGTATTTATACATTTGTTTTTGAAATATGGGTTAATATACAAAAATTAGTGTACCCATAAAGTGCTAATAGCAAAATTACTGCAGCTAATTGAATGCTGTTGATGAACACAAATGACACATTATTTTGTAAGTAGTAGAAAAAGTGTGTGATCATCAATCTTGTAGCTGTGTCAGACCTTGGAAAATGCTGAGAATTTTCTGGAGTGTGTCTCAAATATGGGACAAGTGTATAACATAGATACAAGTTTTTAGCTTCCATTGGAAAAAGAAACCTCTAAGGTGGAGGAAAATGAAAACTGAGAACAAAGCCAAAATATAGTAGAGAAGATGAGCTTTGTTGGAAAAAGCAAAACAAGGCCTTCTTCAGAGCCTCCCTTGTAGCTATCATTGTAAATAATAAAGCTTTCCTCCTTTTTTAGAGAGGTGTGTAGAATCAGGAAAGCCAAAATAAAAATGCTTATCTGCCCACAAATACTGATGTTTCTGAAAAGTAGATTTAGGCAAGAACATAGAGATAATGTTAATTGATACAGTCTATATCATTCTATATTCGGTATTTAGAAATTTAATAATTAAGAGTTGGTCATAAGATCAGATGATGACTGAGAGGTCAAAATGGAAGAAGATAAGTGTACTCAGGAGATATTGATGTAGAAATACCATTTTCATAAGGAAGAAATTTATATATGTTGCTTCTGTAAGAAATACAAAGTTTAATTTATCAGAAAGGTCTTCCGCTTCTTAGGAAATATTTTAAGTTGGAACAGCAAGACCAAGCCTCTGAAAGTCATTCATTTTACACCATTCCTGAAAGAATTGGTGGGAGTTTGGGACTGGCAGATTTTCATTATTGGTGTTTACAAATATTGTAATAGAAAAGAAAGTATATACTTTCATTTGTAGAGGGTGTTTTTAATGTAACCCTAATGAAATAAAGAGAAAAATAAGAAAAAATAAAAATAATAGTAATAACGAATAATAAGAGAAAGCCAGTGAATTGCCTTATAAAGAGAGGAGTTTGAGAAAGCCACGTATTTCGAATGACACACATCTGAAGAGGACAGGTGGGAGGAAGATGAAAGGGAAGTGAGGATAAGGAGGAATATTTATCTGTAGACAGCCTAAATATTTGGCTGGCTGAAGTGCAAGAGTTAACAGCAACATTTAAGTGCCTGAGGGAGAATCAATTTTTCAGCATCACTATATAAATGCATTTAGTACTCATTTTTTAAAGGCTGCCGATGACCAGAACAATTCTTCTGTGTATTTTGTCCAGGATGTTAATTCCCACTAAAGAGTTAGAGATGTACTTTCTCTGACCACCTTACAGGTCCTTGTGTGGGCTACTAATCTATGGCAGAACTCTTTAGCAACCTCTCTTGGGTCTTGTCTGATATTTCAGTAGCTCCTTATGTCTGCTTATACAGTTACAATTCTCCACTGAAGACTTACAAGGTACAGGTCAGGTGGAATAGTTTGAAATCACGTTTTGCTATATTTTAGCTTCTGTTGTGCTAGTCATTGGTCAGTACATAGTCATACATGAGCCTTATCTCTAAATCTGACAGTCTCTAGATTATTAGGTAATATAGTAAATAATGGCAAAAGAGGAATATTTTTTAAAACTCTTGCATTGAATAAAAATACAAGTTCTAAAGTTAACATTAACCTCTGAAGAGAAGTTGTCCTTTCTGAATTATCTGTCAGGGTTCAGGGTTTTTTTTAGGAAGTAAATGTTCTTCTTCTGCCTTTTAGACTAGTCAGAGAGGTGATTTTTTTTTTAACTGTAATAAGGCAGCACAGGATCCATCAAGGTGAAGGATATGTGCTGTAGTAATGAGATCTGAACCAGAGTTTTGTGCTTGAGTACTAATCCTATCAAAGTAAACCTTGATTAATCTTTCATCATTGAAATGCAGGCTCTGCTGCAGGGAAGATTGTGTTCCTGGCACCCTTTCTCATTTGCTTCAGGTCACGTCGCTCTCAGAATATTGAACACGGCTGAAGCTTGAGTCGTTGTGAATATTATTAGCTGATGTGGTGCCTGGATTAGGTACATTGCTGTGGCTATGTGATTTACATATAAATAGAGGGATGATATATACAGTAAATCTTGTAGTTCTTCTTTCCTCACTCTCTCAAAGTTTATAATCTTCCCCACCCTATATAATTCTTTACAACACATTCCTTATTTTACTGACTAATTCTGACCCTAAGCAGTAGACTATGTTAAACTGAAGAAGAACAAGAAAGTGTACAATGTTGCTAAAAGCACAGTGATTGCCATAAATTACTCTAAAGCACTTTTGCCTGTGAGTTATGGAAGGTAGACACAGTTGTCATCTATCCACCAACACAGAAGCAAACTCGTTGCTATTCCTTAATATCACTGTGCTGAAGCTACTGGAACCAAACCTCAGCTTGGTTTTGGTTATATGCACGAGGTGTCAGTAATAGGGCTTAATCTTAAAAATCCTGCCCTTGAAGTACTTCCTGTGTTTGTCCTGTTACACAATTACCTGAAGATGAACCTGGAGAAGTTTCTTGCTGGTATTTTTATCTTGTGAAGGCGGTGATCATTGTTCATTTTGTTTGTGTAGGTACATATAGATGGGTAGAATCTAATGTGATTCAATTTGCCTTATTTTTTTCACCTTTATGTGGTCTTTAAATACATGATTGTCTAGGCACCATATAGGATTGAGGGTGAGTATGTGTATGTGTGTTTCAAATGTGGATCGGGAAGGTGAAAAATCTGGAGTTTGTAGAATAGACAATTTCCTTTGGAAGGGACCCACAAGACTTGTGTAGTCCAACTGCCTGACCACCTCGGGGCTGACTTAAAAGTGTGCTGTTAGGGGCATTCTCCAAATTCCTCCTAAACACTGATGGCCTTGGGGCATCGACCACATCTCTAGGAAGCTTCTTCCAATGTCTGACCACCGGCTTGGTAAAGAAAGGCTTCCTAATGTCCAACCTCAATCTCCCCTGGTGCAGCTTTGAACTATTCCAACATACCCTGTTACTGGGTCCAGGGAGAAGAGCTCAGCGTTTATTTCCCTCTCCACCTCCCCACTTCAAGAAGCTGTAGAAAGCAAAAAAAAAAATTTTTTTTTAGTTTTTATGAAAGTTTTTATTAACAACTGGAAATTAAAGCAAAAAGCAGCAGTTGGGACAGTTGTTAGAACAACTCAGCAAAATAAAATTCCACTTAGTGTTGCACAACATTTTTTCATGCAAATATCAAACAGGAAAAGAAAACGAAACAGGCTTTCAGTAGACAAGGGAAAAAATACCAAACCTCTTTAGCTTTGGATTTGGCACCTCATATAAACTGTATATGGTACAGCTAAAGTATATGCAGAAAAAAAAGTTATACTTTTTCTATATAACTTATTATCGAAGGGAGCTTTTACACTGAATTTAACGAATATAATGCTTTAAGACAAGGAGGTGTTTGTAAGTCTGAAGAGGTTATGGATGCTCTTAGTAAGCAAGGAAAGGAAAGGCAGAACATGGTTAGCATTACTTCCTGATGCAAAGCAAAATTATAATTATCGCACTGCTCCTCTCAAGGTCTCTAAAAAATGGTATGTTGGTTTTACAGGCTGTTTTTTTAACGTTGCTTATTCTCATGCTGTTCCAGCGGTTCACATGCTATTCTGCTTACACATTAGGTATGCTTCCCAGGTCCGGAGAGTTAAGTGTCAAGTAAAACCACAACCCCCTTAGGTTTCAGGGTTCGGCACGGAAGGGTTGAAATCCTCTTTTCCTGGAGCTTGTTATTCGCGGCGCGGCGCTGTTGCGGGCGGCGGCCGCTGGAGGGCACCATTCACTAGCGCTGTGTGCGCCCTTGGTTCCCACGCGCATCCCGGATTCTGTCCTGGAGTCAGAGCAGCTCCTCCTTCTCTTTCACCGGCGTCAGGGAGTGATGCCACCCGTGTTGTGCCTTCCCTTTTCTTTTTTGATAATAGCATCCATCACCTCTTCAGGCTTACCAACATCTCCTTGTCTTAAAGCATTATTTTTGTCAGAGGAAAAAGTCCCTTCAATAAAAGCTTGCCTGACACCTTCTATTTAAATTCTTTGACCTATTTTTCATGTCACTGCTGATAGGTTTGGTGAGGCTGGTCTAGAGCAAAGCAGTGATTTTCCTTGTGATTATCTTTTAATAATCATCAAAGCTTCACATTTCATGTATTTTCTTGTATATTTCTGTGTAAATCCATGCGTGATAGAGGTGTTTGTGAAATTAGGAGGAAATGAGGATCCATTTTGGTAAAACATTTTAATCATATATATGAAAAGGAGGAAATAATTGCTTTTAAATACCAAGGAAATAATGTGGTTTGCATAATATGTACCTCCAAGCAAACTGGAGCCTCAGGGCACTAGGTTTGTTTTTCTGCTGCATGGGAAGCAAGATATTGCATACAAACAAGCACATAAATGGATATCAGCTGATCACAACCACTGCAGCAGTTATTTCAGGGAGCAGGATATGTTATTATTCCTAGAATGCCATCTACTTAAAACATGACATAGTCATGACATACTCAGAGAAATGGTATGATTGTATTATAAGATTAAAATGGTGACAGAAATTGATTTGGTTTGGATTTTGAATGCTTAAAATCAATTGGTGGGTTGGAGGTCAAGCTTCATAAAAGCCTGCTGACTATTAAAAGTGGTGAACAGGTCATTGAACCTTCCTTCTTTTAGGGAGAGCATGGTTCAGATGTCACATGCTGAGATGAGGGCATAGGAATAAAATTTAGAGAGAGCTGTGCTAAGAAGGTTTTCAGCAAATGTGTACATCATTTAGTCAGAGCCATAACCCAGTTCAGAGTTTATGGAATAAGAAGTAATTTATTAACATAATATCAATTATGTTTCAGCTCCTCATTTGTTTACTTCCAGGAAAATCTCAATAGGAGGATTAATTTGCACTTTTTATGAGTTAAAAAGACATATACTAAGCTTTATGTTTAACTGTAAATCTTCATAGCACATGAGCTATGCAGCTGAGTAAAACTTAACAATGATCATCTCGCTCTTGCATTCCTAATTTATGGAAACTTTCTGCACAGTTTGATGTTTCAGGAAAATGGATTATCTTGCCTTTGTCTTGCTAAATACTTCATCGAAAAATTAGAAATTCTTTGGGTGTCATAAATGCCTAGCTCTTCTTTCTTTGTACGATGTCATGAGTATGAAAGTTTGCAGACATTAAAGTTTTTCTGTAGCTGTTGCAGCAGCACAGTTCTTGTAGGGATGTAAGTGCTGAAGTAGAACACCTTCGGATGACACTGCCCTAAAATGGTCACAGTAGAACTGCATACATGCTTGGGTGTTAGTAAGCATTTACTGAGAATGAAACTTTCCTGAATTTCTTCACTGACAAGTATTTCTTTTAATAAATACCAGCATAGCAGAAAAAGGCAGAGGTGGTAATTTTTCCTCTTGAAAATTGTGATTTGAACTTTTAGTTATTTCTATAAAACCATTTTCTTCCATAGTCAGAAAGATATATTAAATCAAGTGGTTTATGCTTTTTTAGGCATCCTTGGCTAATTTTTGATTTTTGCTTAGATTATTGAGAATTACAACAGTTTAGTAGAGCAGATCTTTGTGTTCTTTATAACTTTGGAGGTTATATTTTGCAAAAAAGCCTAGTAAGGGTGATGATTGTTTTTGTATTATTTTCGATACAGTGTCACAGACTAATAATTTGAAAACTTTGGAGATGAAAAAAATTTCTGAGGAGATAAAAGTTGTGTGATAGAAGATCTGCCACTGCAGTTATTTTCCTTTCTAAATGAATTCATGCAAAATAGGTGATTTTTAATGTAGTTGATGATTGTCATAGACAAATTGAGTTCTCAAAACTTTTTTTTTCTTCTTCCCCCCATCACTACCTTCGGCAGCTTTATGCGATTCCTTGGTTTCTTACAATGTTTACACGTGAGTATGTTTTTTTTTTTCCTTTGATTAATGTTCTTGTATTTCGTTAGCTTAATTTTTCTCACTTTTCCAGCTAAAGCCTTTCTTAATTGGTAGGATAGATCATTTAGTATTATAATTTACAAGGATGTGTTGTGGAAATCTCAACAGGAGAAAACTCAACAGTGCCTGTTACTTACCTTCTGCTCTGATTTGGTAATAATTAGTATTTTTTCTGCCTTTTTGAGTTGTTATTGTTAGGTTGTTCTGTTGTTGTTATTATTATCTGGATTATTTTACACATGCAGTATTTAGGGTGTACTCAGAGGAAGCTGTTATCTACTGGAAAAAAAATGTAGTAATAGTTAAAAAGCAAAATCAAACCACACCACCATCCCCTGCTGTCCCTCAAATAATGTAAGAAAGAGAGTGACTTTGTTTTTGAAGATAATCATATTTTTGTTGGACATCAACACATTCTTATTTTGGTAGCACTAGTTTACTGTATTTGTGCGTGCATATTAGGAAAAAAGTAGAGCTTTCTAATTTGGTGAGTTTTAATTAAAGAGAGGAAAATTAATAAATCAAGTCTAGAAAGCAATTTTAAAACTTAATTTTCTCAAAAATATTAGATTTTTTTTCATGTCATATCAACATATCAACAATTCAGATATTGAATTTAAATTTTCCAAAAAGTGGCAGAACGAAAAGAGCTGATAGATTATTTCTCTTATGAAATATCAAAGAACTTAATGTGAGATTCTTGATTGCATTTTCTAAAGATTTTTATTGTAAAGCAGTGGTTCTTGCAGTTGTCCTTTTTTCTGTATTGTTCATGAGAATTGCTACATTTGGAAAACCAAGGAGATGGTTTCTGTAAGCAATCAAGTGCAATAAAGTCTTAAAACTATTTAGTTGAAAGATAGTGTATTTTAAGAGAGCCACCTTCAGCTTTATATATAAAATCTTGTTATTTTTAATAGGCCTTTTTCCTTGTCTTTCTTTTATTCTGCCAATTTTTTTCTTTATTCTGTTCATTTTTTTTGTCTAAGTAGTTATCTTATTAATTAACTCATTAATGTCTTGTATTGTGAAAAACTGATATGCATGCCTTAATACATAATTGCACTGTACCAAAAGAAAAATAAATTCCCTAATTCTTGACATACTTGAAATGTGAAAACCCACATGCTTCCAAGTATTCATTAAGAACACTGTGATTTCCAGAGTAATCAAACTGCATATGAAGAGAAACATGATACTAAATAGGTTGAGTCCTCTTTGCTCCCAAATAAAAAAGAAATCACTCAAGATGGAAGAGGAAAGAAGTACCTAGGCAACTCATTAACCCTGTTAATGTGTACATATGCTTATAGAGTTTTATTTATTGTGCTTATTCATTATGCAGATGTCTTTCCCTTGCACAAAATTTTTCACTTGTGGGATACATTACTGCTTGGAAATTCCTCTTTCCCATTCTGTATTGGGGTTGCCATACTTCAACAGCTGAGGGATCGTCTTCTGGCTAATGGATTCAATGAGTGCATTCTCCTTTTTTCGGACTTGCCAGGTATAGAAAATACTGTTTCTTCCTTGTTTCTCTGTCTTCTCCAGTGTGTTTCTAAATATATGTTTATATATTTAGGCTTAGGCAAACTCACTGCCAGAGTGTGTCGATCCTAACTAAAATTTATTGTAGTTAGTGGAAGTCTTTTTTTGATGTCAGCAGCAAGAGTGCAGTAGGATTGTTATTTCCAGGTGAGGATTTGAGTGATTTGTTGTGAAATTTAAAAGAGTTTAATTCAGAAGCAGCTGTTTCTAGTCATGCCACATGGACACAATCAGTTGATATGAATTATTTTTTAAAATAAATTGAATACAATTCTGAATAGTCCTTTTCCTCTTTGGTGCTGGTAGTAGCCTGTTTTCCTTTCTAACACAATTAAACTTTTACTGTGGAGGTCATTAATGTAAAATGATTAGGGGAAGCAGTATAGGAGGCCATTGGAATTGCTCTGTTAAATATTTCCATTTCAAATTTAAAGCTTTCAGGATAACTTTGAAAATTGTATCAGAGTCTGCATGATCATTGTGCAGGCATTCTGTGTCTTTGCTCAGTGGGAGGTGATTAACCTATCCATACAAACTGGTACCTTAGAAAAATACATTGCAGTTAACAGTGAAGTTTGGATCTTCCTTCTGACCAAGTACCTAGTAAGACAGTAGAATGCATTTGAACTGAGTAAGCTATGTCACCTAAAAGATGTGGTTTAGTTTGTAGTAACACAAGTAGGAAGGCTGGTGCACTCAGAGCATCCTTACGTTCTTGTATTAATAGCCTCTCTCCTGCTCAGGATCTCACTAACATAATACAGGTCATAGGTAAGAGGTTGGCACTGTCTTAAATGTGTGCCTTTTCCTTAGATAACTCTAACGTCAGGGTTAATCCTGGGCCAATTATGGATTTAATGAGCTTTATTTGAACACCGTGTGTGCAATTCAGTAATTCATAATTCATTTAAACGGAAGTTGTTCTTCTCCAGAAGAACTGAGGGAGAGAATTAATTTTGGAGGAGAATTTAAAAGGCCTTCGTAAGTGTTGCCGTCTCCACAGCTGCAGAGTTTACAGAGGTTAGCAGTAGTCTAGGATATGGTAGCAAGCAGATGAGGCTGAGCTCACACTTGCATAAGTCAGTGAGTTACCATAAATGAAGCTCTGTGAGTTCTTTACATACTGTTGTCACAAATTGTCTCTCACTGTATTCCCTTCTGTATGGACAAAATTTGTCTCCTACTTATTAGTTTAATATGTGCTATGCATTTGCTACTGTATTTTTCAATTTGTAAGAAATTTAATTAGGCCATTCCTTATAGTGTAGAATTTTAATTTCAGTCTGTATGTTTAGTCACTTCAAATGTTTATGGCAAGTTTAATGGGATGTCACCAGATGGCTGAAATGTGAGTGCTAAACTAAAAGATTGATTTTCTCCCTATCCTCTCCTCCCCCATGTGTTAGCTGTACGTCCTAGTTAAGTACAGATCCATTAATATTTAACTTATTTTCTTGCCTAAGGTAATTTCTCTGTATTTTTCTTTTTCTTGAAGAGTGCTGAATTATAGATTCCAATTTATCTTAAATCAACTGATTTACTGACAGTGAAAGTACTTTCTGCTGAGGTCATTAGTTCTTGTAATACATATGTGTTTATATAATCAAATTAAAACATTAAAATCTGCAGTGATGTAATGTATATGAATTGTGCTGGTTTTAGTTGATGACAACTTTGCTGATACTCTGGTAGGAAATACGGGTTTCTGAAAAGATTTTTTTTTTCTTAAAATGGTGATGTCTGTGATATTTAGGAGGTCAGTAATGGCACAATTGAATATTTTGAGATTAATCTAAAGCATACCATAAAATACTGATGGTAAAACTACTAAGGGAATAAAGAATAAGGGCGAAATACAATCCCAGTGTGTCTTAAAAGTTAAATGTTGTTAGTCTAGCTTAATCAGTAACTTTTTCAACATATAATTCTCACAGCCTTGTGCCTTTTCTTTCTGACCTGAGTCTTATTTCTGATTAAAAAGTATTGACTCATTATGCATTTTGTCACCTGCGTCATCCAAACAAGACTTCTGTTGTTTTGGTTATGATAAGTTGTGTGCCAAGGCTGAGAATTTTCTGAAAGTAATTTACAAATACCCTTCACCTGAAAATACATCACTTCCAGGAAGAGATTATGTTGTTCAAAACATCTGTGATAATTTTAAACTAAAATCAATTGTTGTTCAACAGTTTGAAACTCCTGTGATTTTTAAGCTTTGTGTGCACTGGAATGGCTTATTTCAAGCTGCCAGTGAAAGCAGCTTCCTTTCCAGACTGATAGAGGTATTTTACTGCTATCTTGAAACTTCATGGAACACTTTTAAGATTTCTTGTTTTTACAAAATAAAAACCTCACTGCCTAATTTCCAGTGCATCGTATATAACATAATTGGAATTATTGTTTTAAATTAATAGCGATGTGAGGAAAATTAAGGGGCTTTGTGTCATCAAAGCTTTGGCCGTATTTTATCTATAAAGCAAATACAGTTGGGTAATACTTGCTATTTTTGGCAACATTTCCCTGTTGGAAATTTAAATTTATTTTTATGCTGTTCAAAGAATGTCCTAGCAGATTACAAAATTTATTTGAAGATTTTGGCAAAACAATTAATGGCTAATTAAGAATACTGGAAAATCCTTTTGCAACAAATGTCCTAATTCATTCTTAGAAGAGCTGTATGAAGGGGGCATATATGCAACTGCTAAAACTTAAATAGAATTAGATTGCTTAGGAAATTACTACACCAAAGTGCTGGGGTTTTTAAATTTAAATTCTTTCATTTTTTCTTTCATATTTTTTATTTTGTGTTTAAGGAGCTCTGTTAAGTACAAAAGTTATTCAAACAATATAAATACCAGAGAATATTTGGGAATATTTGAGACAGACAAACAAAACCAACCCTGCAACTGTTGCTAATTTTTAGTTTTGACACTTAGCAAATTTTGCCTTATTCAGGTGAGGCAGAGAGAGCGAAGACATTACACATTACCTTTGTTTTTCCTCTAAGTCTGACATGTAGCAGGATGTGTCAGGAAAATAAAAACGGTAGGGGTGACACTACTATGTTGAGATTCCTGAGGTACCAACAACAGAGACAGGACTCTGCTTTTCAGACCAGTGCCTATTTGTACAGTCTGGATATCTCTTGACCTCATGTTTCAACAGATTTACAACCCAGAAAGCTTTTCATGGCCTGAGGATCAACTGTATGAGTTTACTTTAAAACGTGCAGTTTTGCTTGCAGCTTAATCTTTAGAATCTTGCCGTAAGTTTGTGTGATAACGTCCATTATTCAATTCAAAAATTATGATTATTGTAATTTGACTTTACCAAGTTCATTACCTGCTGTACAAGTAGTACGAAGTCTAGAGCAGCTTTTTTTAGGAAGCATCCAAAAACATACATCTCTTCGCAGACAGTTGAATGATTCTTAGACCAATCCACTCCCACCTGTAATGGGTGCAGTAGAGAGCCTGGAAGAGAGATTGTACTCCAGTGATCACTGCCAATATCAGCACTGACGTACAGAGATGAGTTACGGACTTCTGAGAACTGATGAAAAGATGGGGACAAATGTTGTTAGACAGTAGGGGAAATACCAAGCCTAAACACGGGATAAAACATTCTCAAACAAAACTTTGGGTTAGTTCAATATGCTCATCCTCTGTAATTTTGGAACAAGAGGTGGGTTCATTGTTTCAATGCTGTGCACCTTAGGAAGGTAGGTGTCATTTTGCTGACTCCAGGCCTGGTCAGAATTTCTGACTGTAGAGTTTTACACAGGTTTATACCTGTTACACCTGAAATAACTGAAGTAGCGCATAGTTACCACCCAGAAAGAAACCTATAGCAACATGATCTCTATTTTTGCATGCTGAGTTTCAGTATTTGCCTATTATTTCTGTGAAGCGTGGATTTAGGATAAAGAAGGTGAGTTTTACTAGTATTTCAAATTCTAAAACTGACTTAACAGATATTTAGCAAATATTATAACAAAAAGAATGCAGAAAAGACAAAAAAAAGTTATTTCTTCAAAAACTGACTGTTGTTGGATGTTGTGTTGGTAGCACCACAAGTTCCTCATCTCCATCACAAGTTTCTCCTGTGAGCTGATCCCTGCAAATTTGTAAACCTGTCCTTTTTTGCATCTTCTGGTTATTATTTACCTATGAAGTAAGGATCATTTTTCTGCTGAGGTGCTTTATTTCCACTGTGTATTTCTCAAGTTTTGCATAGTAGCCTCCCTCTGACTATTTCCATCAGATACTGGCAATTCCTATGCTTCTGTCTCTGGCCAGTGTCCTGCCCTGTGTTAGGGCTGTTCCAGATGTCTGTAACATTTTGTTAGTTTCTAGAAATGTCTGCTGTTCAACAGTACTGGCACACCTCATAAAATCGTTTTAAAAGCATTTTCTTGTTGGAGTTTAGCTACAATCTTTATGTAACCTATTTCTGTCTCCCTTCTCAATAAGCCATAGCATGTGGCATTTGGTGATTGACTTAAAGCTTTACTCTTTGTACAGTCACTTGACATCCTGTGTCTTCCCTGCTCACATCAATCCTGACACCATCACATTTCCATCCTGGGAAGGCATTCTTTAGTAAACCTTTCCAGTGAACTGCTGAGTCAGAGCAATTTTTACAATCGCAAGTAAGAAAAGAATTCATGCTTGCCCTTTATGCAGTCTAATGTCTGGGGAATAATTCATAGTGTTTACTGCTGCTTTTCTCTACTGCTATCCATGAAAAAAGAATGAAGTCACACAACTGTCCTGTAATATATGAAATAAATAATGTAAAGAGGATAGTTCTGTGTTGACCTTTTCATTTATAATAACCTCCTTACAGTAACAGATACAGAGATGTTGGATAGAAACATCACTTGTCTTCCTAGATTTGTTCTTTTGAATAGGCACACTGTGTCTTTTTGTATATCATCAGGAAAAAAGATTTTATGGGCTTTCACCTCTATTTCTTCTAAGAGCAGGAATCAGGAGGTTGAACTGACTGACCTATTCAGTACCAGAGCATTCATAGCACAGAGATTTTCTGGCCTACTTGTGTGGCTGTGGTGACAGCTGATGTTGCCTGGTGTGGTAGTAATAAAGTATTTGTGATGGACTTGTCAAACCAAGCTCATAATTCTGGTCTATTCCCAAAATGCAGAAGCAGTTTGTTTTGGCTGAGTTTCTTAACTGGTATCCTGTTACCCAAGGAAAAGGCTCTGGAATTGATTAACTGCACACAAAGACTTGGTCTGTGTGGATTTTCATTAGGAAAGAACCATTCATCTTATGTTTTGCTCCATTACTTACGTTCACTTGCTGTGAACAGCATATGCACACCCGGTTTTGCTGTAGAAATATAAAATTCTGTGTGCTTTTGTCACAGGTGTATTACATTTAAACTGATGCTTTTTTTCAGCATCTTTTTCAAGTGAAATCTACTTCTCTCCTGTATCTGTAATAATAAACCCTGCACTTACATAACCTAAAAAGCATCTCTGTCAGGCTGAGCCATCCTTTTCAGTTGAGGCTGTGCATAGAGGCAGGCACCAGCTTAGTAAGAAGTTATAGTTTGGCATGAAAAACATCTTAGAATAAACAGTAAGTTTAGTTCAGAAAAGGAGCGAAACGTTTCAGTAGTCTTAATGTTAGGATGAGGCCATAGCAAAACCAAGATGCTACTATTAGATCACTTTTATTTCCCTTCTCTGCTCCTGCCTTTATCAATTGCTGTACTATTTACAGAATTTATAGAATATTTTTCTTTCCCTTCTCTGCTCCTGCCTTTATCAATTGCTGTATTATTTACATATTTAGAAATGTCAGAGAAGGCCTTTTGATGCTAAGCGATTAGCTTTTGCTATAGAATTGTTTCCTCTAAGGCTTGATTGTTGCTTAATTGTGAAATACTTGAGCTCATTTGAGCCAGAATTCCTAAACATAATGTTTGAAAATGAAATTGTGACTTTGGTTCCTAAGAAACTTGGGTTCCAGCTTTGACAATTTGAAATACAGGTACTCTGCAATTTTTCAAAAACTCTTTGAATATGTACTAAATTTTGAAATTATAACTTATTTTTATAGTATTTTTATTATGTTTTAAGTCAGGCTTACATTTTTTCACTTCATATTTAATGACACCATGTTGTTCAGCATGTTTTCTTTACAGATTTTTCAATGGAAATAATTTGTCTTAATAAAAAAAGAAGGCACATCATTTTAAAACTGCAAAATACCCCAGTGGTGGGATCTTGGAGAGCCCCAAAATGTTACGTGGACATCTCCATGACTGAGCATACCCTCTTCACCCTTTCTAAATGTTACTTTCACCTGCTGCTCACACCTGGAGATTTCTGCAGACCCTGCTCTCAGAAGAATGTTCTTCTAATTTGTTTGCTCATGTCAAGTACTGTGGAATTCTGCTGATGTAGTCTTTGTTCATTTATTCATAGTCCTGTTCAAGAATCTAGGCTCTGACTTGATATACTTCTGACATATCAGTGGTATGTTTCTAATAATGTGGAAGCTGTAATGTTTTCTGGCTTGTAATTCAGTGACTTGGGAGCAGGAAGAGTACAGGCAGGATTAATGCTGTGTGAGTGCAAAATCTTGGGGAGATAACAAAAAATGGACACTTCACCAGAAACTGACTCATTTGTCATATATTTGAAAGAGCATGGGAAGAAATCAGGATTGAAGTAGCACAGCAGACCCTTACTTATTAGCCAGAAAGAGGAGAAAAGATCTTATCCAGTAAGGGTGCACGAGATTGCATTGCATTTTAGTTACTGACAGGAAGTGATTTTTCTTAAACTGAAATTGCAAACAAATTATGAAGAAGGGCTTGAAGGTTACTTAAGTGTGAAGCCTGGTCATGCAATGTGACTAATAAATATTCTATAAATATTTATACCAGTTTAATGTAGTCTTAAACTCCAATATCCTGAAAGTAATTGTTTGGTTTTTATGTTTGTTTTTTGTTTTTTTTTAAAGAATGTAAGTAAATTCTTTGAGTAAATTCTTTTACCACTCATAGTCTTATCTCCCTTGTGGATGCTAGATGTTGACTGTTCCCATATTATTATGCATGCATGTGCCTATAGTTTGCACATTGTTGAAATGCATTTCCTTGAGGTAGTTTTTATTTTGCATTATTGAGAAGCAGATCAATTAATCAACAGACTGTAAATTTGTTTTAGGCTTTTAATTGACTGCTTCTAAATTTGTTATAGACTTTTGATGGCTTCCCCCACAAATAATTTAAAATTCTCTCTTGTTCTGTGGAGTTTCATTTTCTGCCATGCTCACTATCCTCCTGAAACACTGCTTAGAAGAAATGAGAAACCAAGCATTCCAAAATCACAGAACAGGCTCCTACATTTTTTACTCACACCCGGATGTGTGAGAACTGGTTATGTTTTTTGCAAACATGCACAAAGTTGGAAGGGATCACAGGGATCATCGAGTCCATCTCCTGGCCCTGCATGGGATACCCCCAGAGTCATACTGGGAGTGCCTGAGAGTGTTGTCCAAATGCTTCTTTGAACTCAGTCAACTTTGGTGCTGTGTCCACTCCCCTGGGAAGCCTGTTCCAGTGCCCAAGCCTATTTTCCAGTTCTCTGAAATGGATTTCTTTTGGAATTACAGGGCTTGTTTCTAGGAAAACTGTTTGACCTGTTTCAGTGTTTAACACTGTCAGTCTTGATTTCTGCTTTCAGCTTTTTCATAGCTTTACTGCAAATAGTGTTCCTATTCCATCCCCCAGTTCTCTTCAGTTTCAGAGATATGTTGGTTATTATGCCCTCTCACAGCCAAATGCTTCTCATACTATTAATTATTGTTGTTCAGATTCATTTTTTTACTAGCTAAATTCTGCGTTCATATCATTTATTATAGAAGTACTACTAATGCTTCCTTAGTGAAGAATCTCAGGAAATGGGGCTTATAACTCAATTAGAACAGTCTCTTTACAAAAAAAAAAAAAGCCCCAAATGAAACCAAAACAAAAAAAGAAATCACAACCCCACTATAAATGTACTTCAATCTTGAACTGAAATTCTCAACTTTTTATAAATAAAATTAGTTTTCAGAAATGTAGAAAAAAGTGCAGCTGTAATGATGATGCTTTTGGGCGTATTCTGAACTTGAGGAATAATAACCAGTGAAAGGCATCTCCTCTCTTTACCTGAATTTAGAAATTGTGTGAAATTCTCCATTTGTGTGGATTATCCTTGGGAATGATGCTGAATAACAGTCTTCTATTACAGTATAGTCAAAATGAAAAATTGTTAGCTACTGTTGAGACATCACGTAGTCCATTTATCTTCAACACCTGTTATTCCAAGCAGCTAGGGAACCTGATATTGTCAAGGAAAATCATGATTTATTTTCTCACATCCACAAAAAGGTTTTTAGAGCTAGAATTAAAATTGGGTAAGCCACAGCTTTACTCTTAGACTTTTCAGAATTTTAGAAGCAAGACATATGCATGTTGTCGTCAATGAAATTAAAGTGTCTGCTGCAGATTGTATCCTACCTGCATACAGACAGCTTTTTGAATGGGAGAGTAATAGATCACATCTTCCAGATTTTAAACAGTCAGTAAGCTCATCCAACTAGATTATTCTGCCCCAAACTTCAATTTCAGCTTCTTCTGCTCACCACCCTGCTAATGACTGAGGTTGCTGGAGTAGCTCCCAGATTGATGGCAAGCCATCAAATCCACTGTTGGCAATGAGTGATTGATGGCAGTGCATCAAGTCTTTTTGAGATATACAGGTAAAGCCTGGCCACAATGCCTCTGTTTTCTTCATAGAAGCTGATGCTTTAATCTAAATTTTCACTGTTGTAATGAATCATACAAGATCTTGAGACAGACACAAGAAGTGCCAATATCCCTGCTGTTTGTCTGTTGCACTAAACCAGTTCTGTCATAAAATGCAAACAAGGATCTTTTTTTCTCTTCATGAGGCTACATACAGGAGATGCAAAACTAGCCAGTCCTTTTGCAGTGGTAAAATAATAAATGGTTTTTTATTTTACATCTTGTTAGAAGATAGATACATTGAGGATGCTTAGTGTTGCAAAAAAAAAATATTTCCAATTGGTTTAGTTTTTTTTCTTTTGCCTATGTATTTCATTGTACTTTCTTACTTTTTAATTGACCATGTCTTATTTTAGGATGCTTCTCATTTGATAGGTGTCAGCTTTTCTTTCAAGTTGAGTAATATCACAATGGCACTTCACTCTTTCAGCCAGGATGTTTCTCTGGGAGTATCTGGTTGGATCTGGGACTGTATTGTTTGTTTGCTTGTTTGTTTGTTTAAAAATTCTCTACAATTTCTAAAGCAATCCATTATTTTTCTCATCAGGCACAAATTAGTTTTGAAAACTCTTTGTTTTCCAGCATACAGATAACATGTATGGAGGATTGTCAAAATGGCAGATTGTGCAGAATTCAATAGCTGAAAGCTTTCAATCTAGGCCTTAGTAGGATTTAACTGGCAACAAAAAAGAGGGTTGATCCAAAAAATCCTGATGTCTGTACACTGTATGAAATCTACTTTGGTGAACTTCACAAATTTACATTGAATAGTCAATAGTTTGACTTGTAAAGACTTTACAATGACTAGGTTTCTATTATTGTCCTGACTTTGCGTTGGTTAAAGTTCTGATACACTTCCCCGTAACAGATCAAATTAATTCTTTAAATATCTTTACTAGTTTTTAGTAAAAAAAAAAAACCCTCTTGAATGCTTTTCTTTTTAAACGGGAAAATGAGCAAGGGACAGAGAGCTGGACAAAGATACAGATGGGTATAGGTATATTTAGCAGTGTCACAGCTGTGTCGGTTGGCTTTGCTGACGCTTTGCCGTTGCATTCCTGTTTTTTTCCTTTGGATGCCTTGCAGAGATTGATATCGAGCGCTGTGTTCGCGAGTCCATCAACCTGTTCCGCTGGAGCCCGAAGAGCGCCACCTACAGGCAGTACGCGCAGCCGCCCCGGCAGGCGGCGGAGAGCAGCGGCGCGCGGAGCTCCCTGTCCTGCCTGTCTGCGGACTACCAGGAGGCTCCTCGGGGCGACCTGGTGAGCAGCCTGGGAGCCGGAGCGGGGGGAATCGATCACATTATTCAGATGGCGTGGCTCTCCGTCTCTCCCAGCTCCTGCTCCTTCAGTTCTGTTACAACCCACCGATGTCCGCAGCTCGCCTGCGGAACCGCGAACGGGCTTTATCGTCGGAGAAAAGCAGTAAAAAAGAACAGTGTGCCGGTGAGAAATAGGCGACAGGAAAGTGATGCAGGCAGCTCTGGCTGCTTTTTCTATCTTGGCAGTCAGGTAAAGGGTATGCCACAAGTTACCCTCAGAGTTTAGTAGGTGAGTTATGCCTGTGTTTATCTTGGCAAAGAGTAACTAGTAACTAAAAGAGTATCTGCATTAAAGAGATACCCAGTTTAGCAAAAAGATTTTTCTCCTGTCTCTCTAATAGAATCTCATGGCTGTTTTTTCTTGTCAGTTACATTCTCTGAATACTGGTGATTTGAAATTATTCTTTTCCTACCTCTCAACAGTATAAGTCTAGTTAGCCTCTTAAAAATTAGATTTGTCAGGGTTTTTTTCTTTCCACATTCTCCTATAATCATTTCATTTGTGAGCACATTCCAATAATATGGGAAGCATATATAGACCTGCTATATCTATTTGGTGAATTGCATTAGGTTTTAGTATTTTCATTTGTTTTTTCCTAACTACTAGGAAACTCAGAAGTGTTGTTGTCATTCAAGTGAATCTTTAGTTTTTACTCCTTAAACTGGAGCTTGATATTCAGTCATTTTCTTGTTTTTTTACTTTAGTTTTTTATTTTATTTCTGTTGTCATTTCTGGAAGCCTTAGCTACAAATCCAGGACTGCAAGTGCAGACATGCAAATGAAGAACAAAAGGAAACTTGAAAGATCCTACAGGATTTAGGAAACAGTAGGTGGATCTAGAAAGGCAGTGGGGAAAAAAAATGAGATTACGGGGGAATACTGGTTGTTGTCATCCAGGAATTGTAGCCAGCAGAACTGCTGCTGTGCTGCTTGAGAGATGTGTAGAGAGGCTTTCTGAAGGAGCCAAAGGCTGCTTTCATATAGTAATTCAGATAGGACCTCCTAAGTTCATCTGGTACAAATTCCTGCAGAAAACATGTCTAACACTGTATTCAGATGGGGTTGCCCAGGGCTTTGATCTGTCAGGTCAAGAAAGCTTCCAAGGAAAGTATTCAGTCTCTCTTGGCAATCTGGTCAGATGTCTGACAGTGCTACCAGTGAAAATTATTTTGTGCATGTGCTAGGTTTTTTGAATGTTATTACAGAAGAGTAAAAAACCAAGTTTTCTGATTTCTAAGCATTTCCTTGTGCCTTTATGTGCAAAAGCAAGAGTTAAAGGACTTGGATATAGCAAAGGGGGAGACAGCAGAAAGCAGGCCCGGTCTACTGAACTAATAAATAGTAAAAAGATTTGTATTTGTAACAGAGAGAAAAATCATTATTTCAGATCAAGCAAGGTTCTTTCAGTATTCTTCTGTTTCCTGAGAAATGTTTTGAGTGTTTTTTTCTTGACAGTGTTTATATTTTCATACCAGAAGTTATGTTTATTTATAAAGCCAGTAATTAGGCTCATCCATCCCACAAGTTCCAAGAAATTAAGCAAATGTTTTTGGTATATTAAAGAAGAGATAAATACTAGAACTTCTATTGCCTTCTCTTTCTGCAGTGCAGCTGACGGTTTAACATCTTTTGAAGCACAGGTATATTGGATCTTTTGGTTATTGCTGTATTTTGTTTTTTTAGCTCATCTTATGAAAGAGTGCTGTATAGATTCCAGTATCTATACAGAAATATGTAAGTAAAGAGGAAGCTAATCTCTTGGACACAAAAAAAGACTATTCATATCTTACATTATAGTCAGTAAATGTGTTGTTTGCTCTCATGTCCTGTATTTTTGTGTGTCAGGTTTTGAGACAGATGGATACAAGTCAAGTATGTTATGATTCAGTCTTGGAAAGCCCTGTGTAATGTGAATGCATAATGAGCTACCTCTCACTTGTGACCAGTTCTGTATTTTTGGATGTTTGTCTTCATAAAATGATACTTCTCAGAGATTAGAGCAATGTTGATAAAAAAAGAAATTGAAATTATTGATGAACTATGCTATTTACACACAAAGCTGGTGTGGCTTGTTTGGGGTTTTTTTAACCTTAATCCTGGAATTATCTATCTCTCTCTTCAAACATGTCCTCTACTGGTGTTTGCTGCCATGGGGAAACTTTTTATCTACTTGAAAGGGGTGAAATCTCAGTTCAATCTTTAGTACACACAGTACCCTTCAATGGATTTTCTAAAACACCATTGTGTCCTTTCTCTGCAGTTTAGCTCTTAAAAAAATAACTTTGTTTCCTTACCTATTTAGTTGGTCATTCTTTGGACAGTACTTTACCCAACATTTCTATTTCTGGTTTTATATTTGTGGGTCACCTCTGTATTTGAAAGTCAGTAGAGTATGAAACAATTCTTTGTGAAGAAAGTTGTGGGTTTGCTTCTGAAGGCAATTTATGGCTTCTTGAAACATTAAATGTTTAGTGTTTTCAATTGTAAACACCAGCTGTCTCTTACCTCTGTATTTGTATTTTCTATCTACCCTGCTTCAGTTTGTTTCTTAAGTGCTTTGTATTGACTACTCAGATATTTCTGTGTATCTGCATGTTACTGTGCTTTGGTTAATAATAACAGGAGAAGTATTTCCCCTCTGGGTATGCGTTTTTCTCCCTAAATCAGCAGTTAGTAAAACAAAACTGCTTTTTATCACTAGCATTGCTTAGTTTTTATTTTAGTGACATCTATTTGCAACTTTGTAAATAGGCTTGGGTGCTCTGTTTTTTCCTCCTGGACTTGTGTTTTGCTTAATCTTTTACTCTTTCAGCCAGTAATCGTATTTCTACTGAGATAAAATCTCAAGGAGGAAATAGTTTCAGAGAGAATGAATGTGTGTGTTAAGTGGGTTTGCATTGTTTATTTTGAGAAAGATAAAACGACAAAAATAACAGCAAAAACCTTTTGAATTCAGTACTGAATTTACACTACAATCTACTCAGTTTTGTGTCTGTAACTTTTCATTACCAGTACATGGTTGATTTTTTTTTTTTTCCTTCTTACTCTTCTTGAAACTTACTTTCATACCCTGGAAATTCCTGAATTATTTTTCCTGAATGTCCAGGAGTCACAGAGACAAATACCACTGTAAAATAACAGTTGTCTGCTATATCTGTGTCTTCGTTATTATATGTATGGTAGACATACACTCTCTCCAGCTACCTCCATAATTCTAAATAAAAAGGAGAAAGTGTGACAGCTTCTCTATCAATACCTGCTCACGTGTGGCAGGTGAACTCACAGAAATCCAGAGACTGATCCAAATGCAGCTTTGCCTTGTTTTTCTACTCCCAGTTCTCTTTTCAAGAGTAGGAGTTCCTGAGAGATGTTGAGGAATGAAAGCATTCAACTGGAGAAAAGTCTACCAGATGATTATTGATCCTTGCACTGATTTAAATGCCAAAAGTCCAGTTCAGCTTTTTGTTTTTGATGAAGTAGTAGAAATACCTAAGCAGCAACATGACTTCATTGATTTGATCAAACAGCACAAATATGAAAAGCATGTTTTTATCAGAAATAGCATGAGCAAAGTTTCCTGATGATAACTTTCCTTTTCAAATAATTAAGGATATTTTGTGTGATAGACTTCCTACAGTTGGGAATTCAGGCCTTTGTCATATAACAGCACTCAGTTGCTTCTGAGTTCCTGTGTGCACCTAGGAAGTATTTGTCCATATAAAATATATTGGCTAGGTTTATATTAAGCCATTAAATAACTGGTGTGTAAAATCATTTGTTCTTCAGAAGGAAGCATGGTCAGTAGTGTATACCAACACTTCTGTTTCAGTGTACAGGCTAAGAAATATCTGTGATGTTCATGCTGTTCATAATGGCCGTTACTTATTTTCTGCCTAAAGGGTCTTCTGACTGCCTTGACCCATTTCAGCTTTCTTTTGTCTTCTGTTTTTGTATAGATCTTGGTTTTGTTCTTCTTCCATTCTTCTTATACTTAACAGAAAGCTCTTACTCAAATTTGTCTTCAGTTCAAATTGTGCAAAGCATTAACTGATCAGGATCTCAGTTAATGCTTCTGCATTAACTGATCAGGATCTCAGTTAATGCTTCTAATATATTCTACATTTGTCTTTGATGCTTGTGTTTTTCTGATTGTAGCTGCCAGCAGCTTTAGTGAGAAGCTGAGGTTGTCATTTTTTAGATGAGTTGGTTAAAATGCACTTTTTATGTCACTCTCTTGTGAGTGAATATACAAATCTCTTTAATTAGGCATGTCATAAGCACATGACATTATGGCAAATACTTTAGGAATTGTTGCAAACTTCAAAACGTTCACTTTTTATTGGTTAGCTTTTCAGAGTTTTTTTGATACTCATAAGCCAGGCAGCTAGCTACCAGGAAGTGGGGAGTGTAGGGAAACCGTTGATTCCAGAACTTTGGTTCTGCATATTAGATTATTTAAAGGAGGCCTTATTTAGCACCTTGTCTACTCTGACTCATTTTAAAAATCTTTATGTATTTTCTGTAGTTTTAGGACTTTTTCTGGTAGAAGATGAGGTATTGAATTACCAGGGTTGAATTACCATAGTATTGAATTACCATTGGATAAAATACAAAATATAATGCCCAGGAAATATTTAATGTTAAATGTTAATTTAAAAGTTTCTAATGAATGTTGTGGGTGTTTTTTTAAGTTGTAAGACAAATTGCATTTATTTAAATTGAATGTAAACTCATTGAAACACATGTACTGCTTAGTTGAGACAGAATTTAAAGAGTATGTTTGTAATGTTTGTAATGATCTAAATACTATTGATATGAGACTGTAATAGTTTGTGAGACATGCACTCTAGAACATATTTAAGGATTGTAAGCTTGTTTTGGACAGACTTGGTTTTCAGGTCTCCATGGGATGTGCTCATCTGCTTTGAATGTTAATGGGGCAGTTGGAGCAGACAGAGCACTCTGCTGCAGCCGGAGTTTGGCTCAGGTTCTGGATTCACTGATTGTCCACTTGTCCTTCCTCACAAGCCTTTGTGATTATACCCACTTTGAAGTTGAAAGGTGGGTGTATTTGACCTTTTAGACCTCCCACAATTGGGATTCCATGACTGATTAACAAATGTGCAGAGGGGGAATGGGTAATTGTACCAGTAAAATTAATTATTAAAAAAAAAAAAATCTAGCCGGTTCATTCTCTCTGCATCTTGTAGGAATGTTATTTTTATTTTTTTTCCCAAATTGGAAATTGTTTTAAAATCAGATTCAAGGAGAATATTAGGAAATAATTACACACCTCCATATTTTAGTAATTTTTAAGGCTCTAGTGGTCCTGATTTGCAGTCTGGCTGGCTGACTGAAGACACAGTTGTTGTTATTTGGTTTGTTTTCATGTATTTTGTGACTGACTCAGTTTATATTTGTGAGGGAGTGCTATAGTGGAAATAAGTCTTTTTGGCAACCAGAACCAAACTAAAGTTCCCTTATTGACAGTTTTATTTCATACCTTGTTAAACAATCCATATTTTATTTGAAAAATAGTGGCCTGCATCTGAAAAAAGGGAAAACAAAAGAGCAGTGCAGTGTTATGTAAATCTGCTTTAGGAGAGAAGTAACAGTCAGAATAACCCACTGAGTGTGTTAAAACATGCTTTAGGACCAGCACAGATCTAAATAGCTTAATGCTTCATTTGGCTTCTGATAAGCGCAATTAGATGCTGCAGTGAGGAATTATCCACTTGGTGTTACATTTTTTATTTGTGTGCTTGTAGCATTAGAAGCTATGGGGTTTGGGAGAAATTTTTGAAGTCAAGTTTTGGAGAAGTAGGCTGAAGGATCTTAATGGTTTGTCTCTCACACAAACATGCCCAGGTACACAGCTGTAGCTACCTCCTGCCAGTCACAGCAACTCTTAATTCCAGCTTGCAGCAACTCCTGTGTGTGCCATACACTGCTGCTGTGAAATTTAAGTCTTAGAGCACAGTGCTGTGTTACTGTGTTATTAACCCAATTTTCATGATGTGGTGACAGAGTGTATTATGTCAGCCTAAGGTGCCTTTTCCCTCTACTCCTTGGTCTTCTGTCTTACCTTATATGTTTTCTCAGCATACATCTCTCTAGGAGCCTGCCTTAGGCTAGTCTTGAATTTAGGATTCCTCACACGCCTTTCTTAGTGCACCTCAGGCCAGGCTAGGTGCTGTGTATTTTCTCCGTTGAGTCAGGATGCAGTGTCATCATGATCTAACTTAGGAAGTGCAGTTGGAGGATAGAGAACTTTTTGGATGCAGCTGTCTTACTGTCACTGTCTTCTTGCAGATCATAGCCTTGTACAAATTGTCTGGTGGCCTGTGTGATGGTGTCAACACCATCTTAATCTACTAGTAAAAGCATTACAGCTCTGTGAATATATATATATTCTCTTCTGACATTATTAGGAATGGAAAATCTGATTATCAAATGTGTGTGACAGCATCTAGAAGAAAGAATCCATACTGGCTGTAAAGTTGAGTCTGGACCAAAGTTTAGTCATGGAGCCCATCCTGCAAATATGAATGAATATATTTTAGGCTTATGGGAATAAGTGTTTCTGTTGATGATGATTTTCAAAAACTGCAACAAAGCTTGGGCCCAGGTCTCTAGAATGGGTGGAATTGTGCAGAAATGAAAGATTTATGTGAAAAGCAGAAACAGCTTACAGTATTGTCTGTCACCTCAGTGCCTACTCTCTTTACCTCAGCATGGACAAATAAGAGGAGATGTACAAGATACAGGCTGACATTTTAGACAGGAATCTTCACATTTGTCAGGACTATTTGCTTCAGTTCCCTCTTTAGACTATACTATGACATTGCAGGCATTGCTTTCCAGCTGTGAAGAACCAGAAGAAGGAAAAGTAGGTGAAGGAAGGAAGAGGGTTCACTGTAAACCAAATCCTTTAAGTTAGGTTAGCTGCACTCAGAAAAAGTTTATGGCACTGATAGTCTCTTAGTAATTATTTACAAATATCCAACAAGTCATGAACAGGGTGTAGTATGTAAATGAGATTTTGATTTCAGCTACATTAAGTGGCAGGTAGGCACATCTCAGGACAGCTACTTGCAATAGCCTGTTGAATTTATCATCTGCAATTTTTTTGTTGTTGTTGTTTTAAACAATGAAGGGAGCATAATGATTATTTCACAACCTTAAAACTCACACACTAGTAATACTCTGTATGGAGTACAAACCAGACAAATTTAAAAAAAAAAAAAAAGAAAGCAAGCCAGGATAACCACTGGGAAAAGCTTAAAAAATCTTAAAAGCTCATCACATTTATAAAAGGCTTGTTTCTTCCTTTCATCTATCTTCCTGCAGTGGTTTATTTACTCTTTTCCAAGGTAGACATGGTACATACTTTCTAAAAAAACCAACACTCTTTCTTTAAAAAGACAAAAGCTCTACTTAAAGCACAGTGCCAGAAGGTAGTTAAAAGTCTAGTTACAGTTTTAATGATTGTGTAAGAAACAATACTGAAATTGAGAACTGTTCACATACAGAGCATACTCATATACTTGCTCTCATTACTTAGGAAACATAAAAATTATTAGAAAGACACATTTTCACACATCCATGTATGCACAAGTCTAAGCACAAGTGCTAAGACACTGAGCTTACTGCTTAAGTCACTTCATCTGATTTCCTGTGAAGAGAAACTTACTTTAGCATATTCTAATTACAAGCATGAATCCTGCTTTTGACTATTTAGATATAAGCAACTGTTTGTCAGGGAAGACTGCTTAAATCAGCAGGATGACAATAGCAGAAAGAGTACTTGAACTGAAGTCTCTGGTCTCCTTGTTGTCCAGAAGTTTCTCTGACAATATCCTACATGCTTTACTTTCAAATAATTTATTCTTCTCACCCCATTAATTTTCAAATAGGCCTGGGAATTGCTAATCCATATGCATTACTGCTCTTAATAAGAAGAAATAGGCATTAAGGTTTTTTTAAATATTAGGAATTAAAGCTGCTTAACCATTCTTAATTTGGAAGTCAAGTTTCAGAAAGATTAAAGCATTCCAAAACACGAGGCTGATACACTGGTACGATCACAGCTCCTATCTCTTTTCCCATTAGCCTGTAATCTCTTAGAAGCATTTCATAATGGCTATTAAATGAAGAAGTGAAGATTTGCACCTTTTTTTTGGTTTTTGAGGAAATAGCCAAGGACCTTTAGTTCTGCTGAACCCACATTTAACAGAAATTTGATAAACATATCAAATCTGATAAACATAGAAGTTATAAAGGAACTTTCTATCCATGGAAAGGATAGTTTTAGCTGAGTAGATGCAAGGTTTCTCCCCTTTGTCTTTGAAGCTGGCAAATCTTTGTGCAGTTTATTTGCTATACTAGGCACTTCTGTCTGGAAGTCAGTATAATTAAAATATGGGGTTTAAGTAAAATACTCTATTCAAACTATCAAGGTCCTTCATGAAGGAACATGTTTCATGAAAGATGCCATTCTGTATTTTGCAAACCTATTTCTGAAATGCATGTACACAGAAATAAGACTACAAAAACATTTTTAAAAAGCTTATAAGATAATGGTTTAAGTTCTCCAGACCCCCTCCCCACCATTTTTATTACAACTACTAGCAAAGTGTCATACAAAAAGGCTTCAATGTTTTTTGATGTTCAATTGTGACTGTTTATAAAGGAGGAACAGCCAAAATTCCAGATTTTAAGAACTCTTTTCTACAAGCTTTCAGCACTTGAGCGCCAGTGTTCCCTACACAACCTCTCTAGCAAACTGATTCTTAGACTTAGATTCACTCCTCTGTAGCCATCATACTCTGCTTCTCATATTTCCTAGTCAAGACAATGGTGTCTACCTTCCTTGTGCTCCTTCTCTCTCTCCATTTCCTATTCAAGTTTGCTCCATTTTCATTTTGCAAGCTGTACTCTTCCGCCCTCTCCACCATCCTGACTCTCCAGCAAATAGTCCTGACAAATGTGAAGACTCCTGTCTAAAATGTCAGCCTGTATCTTGTACATCTCTTCTTATTTGTTCATGCTGAGGTAAAGAGAGTAGGCACTGAGGTGATAGACAGCAGCTGAAACACTGTTGTGTTGTGTAGAGGAGTAGGAAAGGTGATAAAGGTTCAGAAGAATCTGCAAGATTTGTGTGTTCAGTGGATGTGACAGTTTGAAGAGCTGTCTCAACTCAAGTCCAGTTTCTGTAGTAGTTTCTTGCAATTACAAGGTATCTGTAGGTGGATGGTGGTTGTGAGGATGGGGTAGAAGGATCAGCAGCTTGATGTTAGCCATGTTTAGTTTGTCCAGACCAACAGTTCATTAGAAAATTTCTGTGAGAAAATTCCTGAGATGAAATATAATTGTTACCACATACAGCAGATCTAGTATTTTTTTTTTTGGTAATTAGTAAAATTATCTTATAAGCACATGCATATATTTCACTCTGCAATTTGAAGGAAATAATTTAGTCTGATAAAATAAGTTGTTAGGGAAAGAATTGCTGAATCAATTGTATTTCCAGCAAGTCTTTTGAGAAGCTTCAGTTTTGTTCAAAATCTATATGGAGATATTGTATCTCTGAATCTACCATTAAGGACATAGTAGGTCAAAGCAAAGATGGTTGTAAAATTCATAGCTGAATGTATTTCTCCTTAATTTCAACCCAGTTAAAGGGAAAGAATGCTTGTCCTGGTTATTAAAACCTGTTAGCAGGACAGATAGTGTGTACCTCTAAAAAACTTTTTAGATAAAGAGAAAATGCTTTTATATCAGTTTAAGTGAATTTTGGTTGGTTTGTTTTCTGCTGAAAACTTCATACTTTCTTCTGAAGGTTTCATTTTTTCCTGAGGCATTCATCCCATTAACTGAATGGGACAATTGAATAGAAGAGAGTTGTATAAATGAAGGTAGGAAGTGGTTTTGTAATTGGAATCCAACATAATGTAAAGGTTTCTCCAGAAGACTTAATTTGGGCTTTCTGAGCCAATTTCACTGACTTCATTATCTCAGTGTTTATTGTTACCTGTAATCATGTGAACCTGCTTCAAGGACTGAACTCTTTGCAGCAGTCTTCCTTCCCTTCCATCCTTGGTGTTGCTGCTCAAACATGCTCCTGAGGTAGCAGCTGTTGTCTGAGGAGAGCATAGGGATGTCTGCCAGTTTGTCATCAGGCAAATTAAGCTGTGTCAGCTACGTGTGTATTTATGTAATCGGTATTTTTCTACATTACTGTCTTTCTTGGATCTCACAAATGTGTCTGTGAATCCCCTAGACATGGGACTGCTGTATTTCTTTGGCAAGTCTGAAGTTTGTGAGAAGAGCTTGACTTTTTTCTTCCTCCCTTTTAATGCAGTTCATTTCCTTGGACTCCTCCTGGGAAAATTCAGCTATTCAGCTGGGAATTGGCTGTGCCCTGTCACGCTGGTTTTTCTATGGATACAGGTCTCCCTTTAGTATTGACTATTCTGTTAAAACAAATCATACATTATGCAGAAATTATGTATTTTTCTGATTATAAAGCATCTTGACTATTTTTTTCTGAGCTTGGAAGGAGAGTGTTGAGACTGGCAATTTGTAACTTCTGTTTTCAATGTTATTATATACAATGGAAAAGGCAATTCAGTGAGGTAGTATTCCCTGAAGTAGAATTATTGATTTTGTTTGTAATTTTGAAAGCTTTTGGATAGTTGGCTTTACAGTAGAGGTATTTCTAAGTGCTGAACTGTCTTTTAAGAAGCCTTTTCTGGGACATAACTCAGAAAAACAATGTCTGTGTCTCTCTGTTTTGTCTAGCATATTCCCTTAATTTGGAATAGTCCTCAGGTTAAATGAGAAACCACTATATTTAAAAACCAAAATAAAAGATAAGCCTAACAAGAGTCTTTTGAACTAATAACAATTAGTAATGCCTCCAGTTCCTTCAGAGTGCTACTCCTGTTCTCTTGAATCATGGGCTATAAGCAAATAATGTATTGGTGTGATTACTGCAATCCAAAACAAGATAATAGAAGTCGAATATTTTTTAGAAGCAGAAAAATTGTTACTGTGATACTCTTTAAGAATGTGGAGCATAGAAATTCTAATACTTGTGAGAGATTATTCAAAATGAATGTTCTGTTATGAAAAATAATTTCAGGTGTTACTATGCAGTTGCTTGAGTACTACCAGGGGTGTGGTGTTGTGTGTTGTGTCATAATCTGTTGCATTCCTCAAAATCAGTTTTTAAATTTAATATATAAGTTTCCCATCCCACAAAACTAAGGACACATTTTCCGGATTATGAAAAAAATATACTGTATTCCTAGATATAATATAAATCTTATATTTTCTGATGTCCTGATTTGTGGTTGGTCTTTGGACTGGGGTATTAACTGGTGTTTAGATTGCTGTGTATCTTTCAGAGACATCCCTGAAGTTTCTGTGGCAAGCTGCCAGTTGCTAGCCATCTTTTCTGCTGCAATCATGAGCCCTTTCAGTTTGTCTTTTCAGAGAGTGTTTTCTAGCCAATTTACTTAATTTCTGATTCCAAGAAATGTTCTGTGGATGTTGTGAACCCATCAGCCACAGTGAATAATTCCTTAACAAATCACAAGCTAAAATAATTTGCATGAATCGTCAAACAATTTTTCTATTTTAACAACTTCTAACAGAAGATAGAGCTGTAGTTGTCAGGTATTTGACACTGCTCTTTAACTTTCATGTGTGGATAGTTGAACTCTGACTAGTCCATAGTTATAAGAAAAAGATAGTCTTTCCATCTAACTAGGTTGTTACACTTGAAGTTTTTAAAATAAGCGTAAGTTTAGAAAAACCCCTTTTCTCTAATTCTTTCACTTCTAATATTGATTTTTTTTTTCTTTTAAAGTCTAGGGACTCCATCAAGTTGGATGACCTGAAGGCAGAGGTGTCCCCAAGAATTTCAGCAGAAGATCTGATTGACTTGTGTGAGTTGACAGGACCTAGTCATTCCAAAACACCTGTAAAGAAAACAAAGCCTAGCAAGCCAAAGCTTCTGGTGGTGGACATCCGTAACAGCGAAGAGTATCCTTCAAGTCTGAGTGCGGGCTTTGCTAAATCCTGCCTGTGTCAATTACTTCATGTCTGCAGACTGATGTGTTCCAGTGGCACATTGTGGAAAGAGGCATCTGGTAGAGGTGGAGTGGAGGAGCTGAAGGTCAAGTGGGAGAGGCCTTTCTGCATGGAGAGGTGTGGTTTGCAGAGCAGAGAACTAATGCATTTTCCCTTCCCGTTTTAAGTTGTGGGTTTAGTGAAATTTCTTTGTATGAGTAGCACAAGTGCTTTAATGCTGCATTTTTCTTTATAACAGGTGTTGTTGGCAGACCTTCCCCATTTAATATAAGCAAAAGAAAAGGTGTGAGGCTTTCCAATTAAATGGAAGGGAGATAGAGAAGAGTTGATAGCTCATATGCTTTGCCAATCCCTCAGTGGAAAATTGAGTCCTACTGAGTGCCTTCTAGCTATGTCAGGTAATGCAACCATGTAGCCATCCTAACTTAAGTCCTCTAGTAGCTGATAATAAAAAAAGACTTACAGGTATTTTGGAGCTATATTTTTTACCAGGGTCACTACCCTGTCTACATCTTATGTGTTCCTTTTCAAGTGTGCAGTTCTTTGCCTAAGGAGTATCTTTTTAATTCTTTGTGGTTGTTTTGTTTTTTTTTCCTGAAATAGTATAGCTGCAGGACTGGGATTGTTTTCATTTGGGAAGGGGTAGTCCTTCTTGAAGATGTTTTGGTATGTTTGAAATTTATAGTAGACTAAAATGTGCTGCCCTTTAAATAATACATGGACTGATACCGTAACACCCATATGGTATTAACAGGTAGGAAGTCCCATTAAAAAGGAAGCCTGGTACTAAAATTGCCCTTAAATGTAGTCATTAGTATATCATTTGCAGAAGAAAATATCTGGTATGTAGAAAGTTATCAAGCTGTCAGCAGCTGTGTATATACAGGAGAAACCATAAGAATACTGTGATCAGTGTCCCGTTCATTCATAAGGAAACCTGCTTTGTGTTTGTCACAAAATTTCAACAAACTAAGATAGGATCAGACTGTTATGTTTCTGTGGTGTGTTTTTTAAAATGTGACAGACCACTGTGAGGTGTTTCAAAAATATGATCATTTTCTATATTTTGGTTTTAGTCTTTTTCACCATGTATGTCTGTCATGCTAAACTGTGCTTTCACTTTGTTTTCTTAGTGCTGTGAGAAAAAGCATGAGGGGACTTCCAACAAGTATGAGACATGCTTCATATTTCATAATATGACCCACATGAAAGCTGAGGGATTGTTTTGTAATGAATCTCATGTTGCAAGACCAAGAGCTAGCAGCCCTCTTTCCCAGAAGACAGAGTTCTAACAGAAGGCTTTTGAATGAAAAGCTGTTACACACAAAGCACTGTTTCAGTTGGCCAGCAATTCTTCTAAGGCTTATTTCATTAAGCATTTTAGCAGATTATTGGAAGCTTTCCATTCATGTGTTGAAAGTTATAGCTGCAAATTTATGGTCTCTCAGTCCGTAGCACAAAATCCTGGCCTTTTTGTTAATTGTCTTAGCAATTAGAACTGTTTTTAAAGACTAGCTCATGTTTCTCTAAGTGTACTCAGTAGTTTAAGTAACTAAATTTGTCCAAAGTTATTTTCTGTCTAAATGATGATCATTTCAGAACCTGATCAATAGCAGTGGGAGTTATGTGGTTATAAATGGGTTTGGGGAAATGGAATTGGCACAGAGGAGTGAAAGAGGGGTATAATTTTCTCATTCAAAATAGAAACAAACTGACAACATTAATGAATGGTGCATGATTGTCTTTTGTTCTTTCAAATGTTTTTATATAGCCATGCTTTTCTCACACTATGACAGTGATGATCATAAAACTAAAATCATTACATAAATAATGAGAAATTAATGCTATGATTACTCTAAGTCAGTGAAATCTTACCCCCATTTAAGGCACCTGCTTTATTTAATAGGATTCTGGGATTTAATTATAAATTTACCTAGCTTTCTGCAAGTACAGTAATAGAGTGGCTAATCTCAGGATTTGACATTGTGTATATTTTTGCAGAACTTTGCTGTTTCCCACCTCTTCAAAGCTGTTTTAGCTTATAGCTGGGGAAGGGGAATGTTCCAGGCATGTGTGTACAGTCTATGAAAATAATTCAGAGATTTTTAAAGGCCATGGTGTGTTTTCAAATTCATAAAAAACTAGGTAGTAGTAGCCCAACTTAATTTTTACTGAAGAGACCTTTACATTCAATATTTATTTATAAAATCCCATTGTATGATCATCCTCTGAAAGTGAAGGGCAGCTAACTATGATATCTCAGAGTTTGTTTGCTTTTCAGTACCCATTACATACTAGCTTTTAGTTGGACTACAGATAATATATGTGGTGCTCATTGTCTGGGAATCTGAGGTCATAAACATTAGAATTTCAATTTGGATCAAAATAGTAGAGGACTTGTGGGGTTGACAGGAAGTTTGAGGACATTTCCTGATAATCCCTGTTTAGTTTTGGTTCTCATTTTAAGTACTTCATTATTTTTGCATAAAATGCCTCTAGAAGAGGTGCTCCAGCTGCTTATTGGTATTTGGCTCCTCTTAACAGACTAGAATTGAAGTCCACAAAATTAGGTATACTGGGGATAGTGGCTCTTTAGCACTAAATATTTAATTTAGCAAATAATTTTCTACAGTGCCGTGCACTGTCTTGCTCAGCAAGCTCTCTTGCTTTCATATGTAGTGTCAGAAGGTTTTTCTCCATATGAGTAAACAGTAAATGAAGTTTGTCAAAATACTGTATCACAAAAGACCAGTGGTGGTGTATCATGGCAGCCAGGATGAAGAGCTGGTTCATACTACAGTTATTCATGTACCACAGGTTTCTCTGCCTTTCAGATCTCCTTAACTGATCCTCCTAAGCTTTAACCGTGGCCATATTTCTGGCAGCATCAATGTCCCTTTTACATCAGCATTTACTGCAGAAGGGGATCTCATCCTGTGCCCAGCAACTGCCACACTGCAGAGCTTTAAAGGAAGAGTTGTGGTGATTGTAGGAAATGTGGTGAAGAATGCAGCTGCTGTAAGTATATTGCTGTAATGTATGTTTTTATCCTTAAGAGATACATCCATAGCATGCATATGGCAGTAGTAAAAGAAGCTAGAGTCTGGAAAATTTAGATTAGGATTTTGTGTATGGTGACAGATTTTGGGCTGGTGTTTTTGTTGTTGCTCATTTCTGCTTCTAGAAAAAAACTTTTCCCTTCAGGTGGTCTGCATCTGAGAAGGTTGATGTTTTGAAATGAAATTGCTTAATATTATCTTCTTCAGCTTTAAAGTCTTTATTGTTGTGTCAGAGAAGTGACACAATGTGTTCTAATGTGTATCAGTAAAAACTTTCATAATTGGCTTGCATTTATTTTTTGCGGAGTTAGGAAGAACACATAAGGTGAGCTGGATGGGGACAGATACGTTATGAAGTGGAAAGGAAATAAGATAATATTCATATTTCTACTGGTAGGAAACAATATATTGCCCAGTTTTTTAGAATCACTTGTTCCTGCAGTTGTGCTTAGTGAAGAGGAGAGTGATCCTTACTGGTAACTTTTGTATGATATATTTATTTTCAGTGCCTTTAGCTAGACAGGAAGAATATTCAAACTTGCCTGTTCCTTTCTATAATTAAATATTTGATGGTGTTGAGAATTGACAGAGTAACAAGTGAAAGTGCATAAATATTTCTTCCACTATAATTCTCTCAGGTGAAGGAAAGTTACTTTTTTTTCAGACACCCTCTTAATTATGGTTTACCTTTAGTTCACCCATTTCTTAAACCTGTTTACACAAAGAATGTGAACTCTAACCCTAATATGACAAGGAGGGCTGGGAATCATTAAAAGGTCTTCATGTCAGAAACAGCAGAAGCATCTTCGCAACAAATGATGTTCAGTTAATACCTGTAGGGTGTTGTAAGAAGATGGAGAAATCCCTTTTATTAACCTGCATTTCATTGTTTAGAAAATTAACTTGTGATAGGTATCAGGTTTCTTAAATAGTAACAGAGATGGCATGAAAGAGACTGTAAACTATCTCTGACATAGTTTCAGTAATGAGTATCTAGGTTTGTGTGTGAATCCAGGTAAGTTCATATTTTTTTAGTGTTTCAAAATTTTTGAAATGAACATGAAATGTTTCCATTGCTGTGCAGCTAAAGAAATCTTGTAGTGTGCTTAGTAAGTGCAAGTACTTCATTCACATGGGAGGTGGTGTCTTATCCTCTAAACCCAGATTTTCTGCAGCCGAGACAATGTTGACCCAGAATTGTCAATATTATAGCTTTCCATAAAGAAAAAATGCTGCTTTGCCTCTTGATTTGCTCTTGGCATTCTTGAAATCCTAACTGAAGAGTTTTGAGCTTTAAATAGCAACAAAATACTGGATTGGCCAGTTTGACCACAAATTAATTCAATACTAAAGCCTAAATACTGGTTGGGACTCACCACCTCTATCACACCCTTAAAGTACATATAAAACCAGCCTCAATTTTACTGTGTAGATTAAACCTTTTCTTTTGTGGATAATTTTTTAAGGCTGGTTTCAATTTTACTCTGCATAGAACTGTCTGCCACTCTTCACACCCAAGACATGTAGTTCAAGGCTTGACAAGTGCAGTAGTTACTACCTTTTCAATTTTGCTAGGTAGTCCAGTCATAGGAAAAAAACAAAAAGTGAATGCATGGAAACAAAACCAATTTTTGTCCATGTTATAGGATGCTCAACTTGAACTGTGTATTTTCTAAACAGAGGTATGTATTTCCAGGTGAAATGGGATGAGCCAGAAATCGTACCTTCTGCCATAAGGGAGAAGTTTTAAATAGTGTTCACTGATGCTTACTCCACTAAAAAATTGGAGATTGGCACTGTTATATGTTTAGGTTAAATTTATGTAGGTCTGAGAGGAAGGGGTAAGTGGGAAAAGCATTAATTGTTATGGGGTTGTTTATAATTAGAAGATTGAATCTTCCAATTGTGCTTCATATAAACAGCCTACTTGGCAGCCCTTAAAAATAATTTTAAAAGCGAAGTGAAGTATACTGAACAGACCTGTAGAAAAAGACCTTTTGCGCTTCATTTCTGTTTTTATTTTTTTGCATTTGATTAAGTGCCATATGATAAAATTAAATTGGAAAGAAAATGTGTATAGAGTATGAGATGTGAGAGGGAAAACTGAAAACTTCACCACAACACTATTCTAGCAAGAGCAAAAGGAAGCCAGCAGTGTCTCATAGTGCCGCTGGATCTGACAGCTGTGGCTCCAGATGAACATTTCCTTAGTACCAAATTAAAACAGGGTAATTCTGTGTGGTAAGGCATTGATGCTAAAACCCTAAAAGTTAAATTAATTTATTGGCTAATGTACAAGGGCCTTACTGATTGCACTATTAGCAGCATAAAGGTTGAAAAGAGGTTTTATATTGAAAAAGAGGTATTATATGTGTTTGGCTCACACTCCTCTGGAGAATATTCCTTCCTTTAGGCTGCTTCTCACTTGGTGCCAGCCTTTCTTCTAGGTTTTTCTGGGCGCTTGTTAACTGAGCAGATATCTGTTTGTCTCTGAAAACAGCAGGAAAGCTCCACATTACGGGCATTATTTTGGATAATTTATTCATCAATCCGATTCTATTTTGATATTTAACTTTTGGATATGTTAAATGGCAGCAACTCCTAAATGAGTTGAATTCCTCTTTCCCATAGACAGATAAGCAGCATAGTCAGATAAGCACCTTGTAAATTCTATTATGCACATATAATCATTCCAGTTGGGAATATAATAATTAAATGGGCAATAAGTGTTCAACTGTAGCTTCTTTTTTGGGCTAGGATAAATAGCGTGTCTCCTGATTTTTGTCAGTTTCAAAATCAGAGATACAGCAAGTAAATAGGTGGATTATAGTTATGCATATGTAGGACAGGGATTATTCTGGGTCTTTTTATGAAAGGGTGACATTACATCTTCTTCCCTCCTTCAGTCAGCTTTCAGGTGCTTAGCCATTATCTGTTTCCATTTCAAACTTTTGTCTGTATTACTGCAGTGTTGACTGAATTTAGAACAGGAGAAATACCTTACCTGACACTAAATCATTCTCTAGCAATTTAATTTTGAAAGTGGCACACTTCTACTTCTGTCACATGGTTGTTTAGTAAATGTGTTTCCCCCAGTGGTTTTTTTCTATGTGCTTTATTGACAGCTAAATGCTATAACAATAAAATACACAGGACACTTTGATCTGTCTAATAATTAGCAACTTATTTATGTTTTGCTTGGAAGAAGACAGATAAGCTGTAAGTTAAAGCTTAAAAATCATCTGTCTTTATAGCTGGGAAATAAATTCTAAATTGTAAATTCTAATTGTTACATCGATTACTTTTTGTCTAGATAAGTTATGCTGCTATAAATATATTGTCTAGACAACCTCTATAACTTACTGAAGCAAAGCAGTCATTCTTATTGCATTGCAATAGCTAATAGATAAAATACATTAATTATCTCCAAAACAAAGATAAGTTCTGATTTTTCCATTAGGTCTTTCTGACCATTTTCAAGACAAGAGGGAGGGGGTCAAATTTAAAATTATTTTTGTATAACATATTCTTAGCTTGGAAAAAGGATTTTTTTCTGTATGAAAATAGCAATTAGCATTTTCTTTCTCCCAGCACACTGTCAAAAATGCATTTTTTCTTATATGAAGACTGAGACACATAGGTTAAAGTGTCTGATTGCTACTGAATTTTTGTGATTTTATTGTCATCTTCCCCCTGGCTTTTTAAAGGCCCTTGCCAAAGAAGCAAGTCTTTGCATTATTTCTTCAGTTATAAACTTTTCTTAAAACCACAAATGGACACCTACGAAGCTTCCTAGAGTGATCTGAAGATTAGGTATTGCATAGAATACTAAAGGAAAAGTGCTTCTAAAGACAAATATAATTATTTGGAAAGGGCCAATGAAATTTCTGGAGTGCAAGTAAACAGAAATTAGGCGATAAACTTCTGGAGATGTTTCCACTACACATCTTTTAGACTCAGTTTCCATGTAAATAGTTTCTGCAGAAAAGTGACTGAACAAATGCAATGAAAACTCTTCTCTTTGCAGGGATGGAGAGGCCCCTTACAGTTCCCAGAATGGCTCTTTCATGTTTGTTTTGTTCAGGACCTGTTATCTGCTTTAAGACTCAAAGTCTACTGCAATCATCAGAGCCTCCTTTGTTGCTTTTAATGAGGAGATTAAGCTTGTATTTTGGAAAGTTTGAAACATTTTAGTTAATCAGCAGCAATCCTTCTGCTTGACCTCTCCCCGATACATGGTTAAGTCTTCATTATTTTATTCCATAAATTTAGCCCTTTTTATTATTGTAACATGTAATGTATGCATGCTTTCCTTCATGGAGAGAAAGCAGGGCTGCAGTCTTCTGTGCCAGTACATGCTCTCCACACAGCCCGAGAGAGACACTTGGGCTGCCAGCCAGGATTTGTGTTGTGCTGTTGTAACTCTGCCCCTGACCCTGGCTTTGGTTAGTGTGCCCTGAATGCCTCAGGTACAGCAGTGATGACCTAAATC
This sequence comes from Cinclus cinclus, assembly GCF_963662255.1. Lineage (NCBI taxonomy): Eukaryota > Metazoa > Chordata > Aves > Passeriformes > Cinclidae > Cinclus > Cinclus cinclus. The sequence goes on from NC_085050.1 coordinate 50,681,345, forward strand.
TCTCACTGTTCCAGCCAGGTATGAAAGAGGAAGCGAAAAAATGCAAGATCTTAGGAGCAGAGTTTGAGTGTTCATTTTCCTCTGAACAAAGTGCCAAGGAAAACAGGCTAATTCTAGAACTCCAAAATAGGTTCTGTTTTTTAATGTTTTACTGAGACCAATGGTAGCAGTCATTGGAAATTCTTGTTATTATTTGATGTAGGAGTTGTTTGGCCTGTCTGTCTGCCTTTCTACACAGAGGTTTGGATACTTCTGGACTGAGGAATCATGGAGTCCTTGGCTTTACCTATGAAAATAAGCCAGAGAGATGCTGGCAAGCAGGATGTCAACTCTTTTCAATCATCTGGGAAATCTCTGAGGACAGGAACTGTGGGAGAATGATGAGCCTAAATCTTGCAGTGGTGCTGTCAGGCTCCAGAGTTTCTCCAGACATCTGCACTGGCTGTGGTTATAGTCTTTGTGGACTGCACCTGTGAAAGAATACTCTTGTCCTTGATGGAGCTTGCATGGATTAGGTTGTATCCATGTTGTTTAGGGCTACTGCGTTATCATGTAAAATTTTCACTTTGGGGCTGTTTCTCAGCTCTGAGAGAGTTTTGCATTTCCTGGTATTTCAGTTCAGAGAATCTGAAATAGTGATAACTGAAATAGAGATAGTATTGAATAGTTCAGGACCATGTGTAAGGATATACCAACCAGAATGGTGCTGGTGAATTTGGCAAATACAATAGCCATGCTGCTTGTCTGGAGCAATGTTGTTTTGCTTTTTCTGAACTGTGAGTGAACCAGCCTTTGAATAGGATGGATGGACTGGCTGACTGACTGCTGCAGAAGGGTTTGAGTAGAAACTGGAACAAAACTTGCAGTTTGGGTTGTGTTAGGAAGAAGTGCTATAAATCACAAATAAATGTTTTTCATTATCAAGTACTTCTTTTACCATTTTTCAAGATCTAGGGCAACCCATAGACCTGGGGGGAGGAAAGTAGAATCTTTCACAAAGATTCATACTTCCTTTTTTTTATATCCAAGCCAGCTGTTATTCCTCTTTTCAAAACTACATATTTCTGTTCCCTAATAGCTTCTTTTATTTTCTGTTGAGTGAAAAAAAAAGTTTTCCTTCTGTATTTTCATTTTACATTCCATTCATCTACAATGCGTGCACTGCGTTTATTTTCCTCAGTATAAATTAGATGTGTTACAACAGCTAAATATCTGCCACTGACTTTAATTTTCAAGTGCTCACTTTCAGCTGGGTGTTTTTTTTTAGTGTATATAATTTCTAGGTGGAAAATTTAAAATACAGGTGTTTGAAATTTATCACTTGAAAAAATATGAGTGTTTACTCTTACTTTCATTCTCAGTAAAACTTATTCTGAAACCAGCTATTGAATACCTGTTTGTTTAGGCTTATTTTCAAACCTTTGCATGTAAGTCCTCTAAGTTGTTTTCGCTGTGTTTTTGTACTGATGGAATGGAAAGTGTTCCCTTTTGGCCAGGTCTACATATAGAGAATTTTCCTTTGATCTTTTTAGAGCAGCTAGTTCAGTGTTCCACCCCTCCCACCCCCTAGTATGTGTTTGAACCAAATTGTCCTTTCTGTGTGTTTTTTTTTTTAACTTCCATTCAATTTATGGTAATACTAGAACCAACAACTAGGCACTGTTTTGTTTATATGGTAGGTTTTAGGTTCCTATCTTTTCCATGGTGTTAAAGTGTTGTTTTATTTATCTAGAATCCTTTAATATAAGAAGCAGCTGACTAAAAATAATCTTGTATACAGGATCTGTGTTGTGGAATATGGAGTGTTGTTTAAAAAGGTGCAGACTGATCACTTTGACTGTTGAACCTTCAAAGAGGTGTAGGTGAGCTCTTGGACTGAAATCACACAGCAAAATAGACTGCAGTTCCTGAGAGGTTTGTGTAGCATGCATTTACAAGTGAAACCTAGAAATAATCTTGTGGAAATGAATGAATCCTACAAAATTTGGTTGAGACTTCTCCTCCAACTTCTATTTCCTTCTGACTCTTTCAGAGTATGCTGTTAATATTTATACCATGGTAACACTTGTCACAGCAATCATTTTTGGTATTCTAGTACAGTATGTTACTCTTCCTTCCCTCCCAGCATGCCCTTTAATTACAGCCTGTCACAAGGATGTCTGAGAAAGTGAATAATGTGTACATATTCGTGGCTGGCCCGAAGGGTGCTGGGAATGAGGCTGCTCAAGCTGTTGTGTTCTTGCACTCCGTGCTGTAGACAGTCTGAAAACGTGACATGCCTGGCATAAGACATGCAGCACTTGCAAGCTGTTATTTTCCTGCTTGGAGCAGGGTAGTAAAAACATTTTGATAAATTGTCCAATGTGCAGATCATTAAGATGCTTAAAGGAGCAGTCCTATTGTGCTGTTTATATTGACAGCATGAGCATCACCAAGGCAAGATAAAATGTTTAATATTTGCCTAAATTTTGGTATGAATTTGCTGTGATCTTGTCTGTCTTTGAAAGCCTGACTTTTTGTATCTGCATGAAGAGTCTTAACCGACTACTTTCAAATGCAAATTTCAACTTTCTGGCTCAGTTATGCTCCCCAAGAAGCAAGTTTTATGTGGAATTGATGGATGCATTAGTTAATAGAGCAACTGTTTTTCTACAGTTTTCAGCAAAGTCATCATGTAGTAGTCATTAAACAAGTTTCTAACTTATCCATTCATATGTAATATTTGCTGTGAAAAACAGCAAGAAGAATTTCAGTTTGGAAGTTCAGTTTAAACATTAAATGCAACCAGGGAAAACACAGTAACTGAACTAGGGACTCTCGTTTTGAGGAAAGGCTGCCTGAAGCAAAAAGTGAAAAGCTTAAAGTCTTGTATTATCCCTTGAAGCCTTTCCTGAGATATGCACAACTCCCACTTCCCCCAACTAGACTTCCTGTCTAAATGAAAAGAGAAGCATTATGGAGGAGTGTGATCATTTGATGGTATGGGGAAAGATATATTTCAGAAGTTATGTCAACACAAACATTTGATAAATTTGAGGAAGTTTAATCATGTAATAAAGGACAGTTTCTAGGTACAGAAATGTATATTTTTATAATGGACTTTAATTGTACACTACCTTTATATGTTTCAATACATCTGTCTTTAAAATGTAGGTGCTTTACAGGTTGCTAAGAATAATGTAGCCCATGGTTTTATCTCTTCACCATGTTATTTTCAGTCTTAACAGCACCTTTGTAAATTGGATTATTTAGTAAACTACAAATTACATATTCAGGTGCCTGTTAGTAAACCTGTAGTTGACACTTTATGATTGTATTTATAAAGGAAATAGAGCCCCTGTATGCATTCCAGGATGGCAGTTTCTGCTGTAGAAAGTCTGGGGCATTCATTCAGAAGAGCACCTTGGGATTTATTTGATGCATGAGATTTTGCTCTTTTTGGATCACTGATTTTTTTTTCCAGTTTTTTAGGAAACATTAATTTTTTTTAATCTTTATTTCTTGGGTTCAGGCTACTGATATTTGGCATAACTGAGGGTCAAATTGGGGAGAAAATCTGTTTAACTATTTCAAATAGTCCTTCCTCTCGTGTCCCTCCATCAGTGCATACACCAGAAATAACACTCCACTGTATTTTGAAAATAGTGGCTTCATAGAGTGTATTTTGGCAAGGCAAGTTATCAGGTGGTGTTGGAACATTTCAGAAACATGGTGAACAAGTTCCTGTTCTTGTCTGTGATAGATGGGCTACCTCTGTCTGGTACAGGGTGGCACAAACATGTACAGAGGAACAGAACTATAAAAAGTCAAACCTTTAATAAAAAAAGACTGCTATGCCAGGAAGAGAATATTTCTAAGGCTATTCTTTACCAAAAGTTACTATTTCTACTTTCAGTGAAAAAAGGGGGGGGAAGGCAAAAGGTAAAACTAGGAATGTCTCTAATCAGCTCAAGTACTCCTTCCATGTGACTTAAACCTGGAGTCTTCTATGCAGTGCCTGGGCAGATGTATGTGCAGAGCTCTTGGAGGCTGATAATGGGAATGAGATGGCAACTCTCATCTTATGTCAGTGTGCCTCTAGGGCCCTGACTTGCAGCTAATTCCCACAGTAGTGAGATACTGATAACAGTACTTCTCCTGCTCAGTGGTTTTTTCCTGCAGTGTTCACCTGCAATATTTTGAAGTTTATTTGCAGTATTTCTCACTGAAACTAGGCAGACAACAGCTAAAAGTTCTGTGACAACTTAAAAAAAAAAAAACAAAGTTGATTTTATAGTATGTATAGTGTATCATCTTGTGCTTTCTGCCATCATTGCTATCAGCCCCAGATTTTGCAGTGCTTGCTTCCCAGAGGACCTGCAAGAAGCAACAAATTTCTCACTATAAGGTTGTAAAGTAACCTTGTCATATGCAGTGAAGAAAATGTATTTTTAGACATACCTTCATTACTAAAGGAGCTCTAAAATACAGTGGGACACAGGCCTTAATGCTCAAATCCCAAGTACAAGGCATTTGTGTATTTTCTTTTAAGACTACATTGAATGGTAGTTATATTAGGGTTAGGGCATTCAAAACACTTGGAGCAGGGTTTACAGTTTATTATCAGCATTTTAAAATTATCAGCAGTCAGAGTGTGGAACATCTCTGTTGACACATGGGACATTGTACTCAGGAAATAACATGGTGCTTCCTGCCAGCCTGAAGGATTGTTGCCATTTTTCATTTCTGCTGGCTCTGAGCGGCGTTGGTGTCCAAGACACAGCACTGTCCATCAGTCACAGGTGGAGAGCACTGTGAGGTGACAGATATGTCCATGTGAAGTGGAGGTATCTGGTAGGAGTGTTTCACTAGGAATATGAACTATTTTTGTAGTTCATGGTATGCACAGCTGAGTGCTATCTTTGTCTCTACTATATGCCACATCTTTATGGACTGTGATTACAGCAAGAGGTATTTGGACTCTCCGAGTGATGTCTCTGGGCATATTACACCACCTGTGTGGCCAAGAACCTTTCCAAAAGCATAGCATTTACTTTACTCGTGAAAGCTGACATCCACATATGGTGTAAGTTTGCTGTCAGCTGCTTTGATTGCTTGATTGCAGGTATTTTTTCTTATTTGATTCTTTGACTCCTGTACTGAATAACCCAAACTGATGGGGAAAGAGATGATTGAATTTCTAGTCTTCCCTAGGCAACTACATGAAACAAATTGAATAGCCAAAATGTTTACAGGTAATGGTGTAATTTAGTTATTTGTGCAAAGTTAGTGACCTGGACATCACACTTGCACATGTTCTCAAATGGCATCACTAATTATTTTAAAGAGTCAAAAAGAGAATTGCAAATGTTTTACACAGGCCATTGGAATCATTCAATGATTTTATGAATGGTACTGATTTGACAACTAAGTTTAAAGAAACAGTCTCAGACTTGGATGTTAGAACAATCTCTCACAGCTTTTGGAAATTAGGTGAAACTATTAGTTTCTTACTGATTAATCCATTTTGGTGCTTGCTTTTTAATGCATTGCAGTCTGTATGTAGAAGGCAAGTTTGACATGTAATGCGCAGACTATTGTTTGGATTTTGGTATTCTGAAACATAATTTTGATTTTTTTTTTACTCATAAATGTTTTGATATACAAAATATCTTTGTCAGTGCAATAATGTTTCACAGGGCTACTATGTGGAAAGTGGCAACTGCTGTGTTTGATTTATGGTGTGAACAAATTGAGAAGAGAGGCTCTCAATGCTGGGGGGACACCTGCTTGTACTATTTAACCTGCCTGTGGGCAGATTGGTGGGAGCGGGGAGGATTAGAGATGGTAGACCCCAAATTCATATCTGACATCTGTGAGATCAAGTTGCATCAGACAGGTTTGCCAGGTTAGCAAATGACTATACCTTCAAACTGTGAAGCTTGTACACTTGGGAACTTACAGAAAGGACCTGGGAACTAGATTAATGCACAGAAAAGTATTAGTTAGTTCATGCTTTGAGAGAACCTCCAGCAATTGCCATGAGATTAAACAGTCCTTTTAGAATGAGGTAAAATCCTGCCTAAGCAGAGATAAATTAAGTTTGTTGTTATTAGTGTGACACTGCTTCAAGACCACAAAATTCATCCCACCTGTCTTAACACACTGGCCTGGGCTCCTGTGTTGGACTAGTAGGTGCAAAAAAAGAACTTCTTAGGGTCTGGTAATTGTTGTTTAATTTGCCTTACATAACAGAAAGTTATTGTCACTTAATGACTATGATATGCAGTGGGCTAATGATATATCTGTTTCAGTTTGCAGCTCATCTAGTGAAAAACAAGTACCCAAGGGTCTGCATCCTTGATGGAGGAATCAACAAGATCAAGCCAACTGGCCTGCTCACTGTTCCTTCTCCACAAATCTAAGTGACTGTAAACCTTCAGGACAATTCAGGACAATCTGAGGAGGAAAGTCCTACCTCCAGATAAACAACACAGATATCCTGAACCTAAAGGGCATTATGGCATCTTCACAAGCTATCCTGATGATCAGTGTCTTATCCTGCAGCTGTAGAGCCCAGAAGTTTTTTCTTTGTTTAATATAAAGCTTCAGTTGGAATTGATCCAAACTGAAGCTTTAAGCTTTCCAAGAAACCTCTTTCAGCATTGATGCAGTGCAGAAGAGTTTGGGCAAGTCTGAACACAGAAAGAGGAACTCATCTGGGTTTTGGTATCTTGTGTTTCTGTGGAACAAAATTAACTGGCACTTGATGGCTCCAAGGTGCATTTAGATTATTTGGAAAAGTATTTTACTGTGAATATTGAAAGTAGCAAAAGGAAACTATACCATGTATATTGTGTGAAAAAGTGTGTTCCCTAATATTCAAAACGTAATTGCTGTGTTTTCTGACCTGCTTTATTTCTGAGAAAGTGAGTTTTTTCATCTGATTTGTAAATAAAGATGTGTCCAAAATTGAAAGTCACTGTAAGAGCAGCTGCTGATTCAATCCAAAATGTATCACAAGATGGAAAATTTCTTCTACTCTGTGGTGAATTTAGCAATCTATTTCTATAACCATATCAAATGTAGCAATTTGGAATATCTGGAACAATTACACTTACCAGAAAGTTGGGCTTTCAGCAATACTGTGTCTTAGGAGTATAAATCTTTTATTCTTAAAATAATAGTGTGCTTCCATTTTAGGAGCTCATGCCTTGGAAGGAAACATTGCAATTTTAATTTTCATGTGAAAACATTCTGGAATTAGCACTCTTGTATAATTTGGAAGTTGAGAGTTTTCTTTGGCCCTCTACTCTTTCAGCTAGTGGTATCCATTTTCTTGGGGATTTTTTAAGTCCTTAAACATGAACTTTAACAGATTGGGACAGCAACCTGTTTTTGAAGTAGACTGGATACAAGTGCTGCAGATGTGTGAAAGCAGGCTCCTGTGCAGTAAAGATGTGGGAATTACTTTGCTCTAAGAAGCCAAAAGCATTTAAAGCACTGACAGAAACAGGAATTGGCATATCTCTTGCTGAGAAGCTAAGCTTGATTCAGACAGCTACCACCTTTCAAGAGACATGGTTGAAAAAACCCAACACCCTAATTCCTCCCCCTCAAAAATCCCATGTCAGGTTTGCTATCTTGTCAGGTCTATTCTAAAAATAATTCTGGAGATGGGAGGAAGGCTAGGAAAATTAAAGAATCTGTCTTCAAGAATGTTCCTTGAAAATATTGCATTTAATCCAGGAAAACCAGTTATGGTAATATAAGTCTGCCAGTATGGCACTGAAATTAAATGAGAATGCAGAAAAATGTGTTTTAGAAGAGAAGGAAGTGTTAGATACATCTTTTTTACATTTTTAAAGCTGGAAAAAACTGATGTGACATGAGCCTTAATAATCACTGAAGTTTGAGGAGTAAAATATATTTTTTTATATCAATAGAATTACTCCAAAGACCTGTTCACTTGTTAGCTTGTCACATGTTAGCTTGCATCGTGAACTTGACACCCTGCTCTTTTATTAGAGCATCATCTGAAATATGGCAGTTTCCACAATACAAGCTCACTGTAGGGTAATGAGGATTTTTTCTGGAGATGGGATTATTGTATGCCTTTTTTTAGGATTTCATATCAGGAATAGGGAATAGTTTTAATTTAGCAAACAGAAAATTGCAGCAGCTAACTTTTTATTTTGTTTTCTTCTGTCACAACAGGCTTCCAAAGTGGAGAGTTCTGAGAGAGAGGTATTCAGTGAAAGGCTGGGAACAGTATCTATAAATCAGAGGCAGCCTGATCACTTGTTCTGTGGAGTTTTTTAGTGTTGGTGGTTGGGGATTTGGGGGTTTGTGGGTTTGGGAGGGTTTTCTTTTAAATGAAACTGTCAAAGATGAGACTTTGGGAGAGATGTCTTTATTCTCTTGGTGGGGCAAGCAGAAGGTTTTGTAGAGCCCTTGAGGGTTTTCTGGAGACTGAGTTTTCCAAATGTGTGCATTTCTAGAAGCATGGTTTGTCCAGCTGTACCTTTCTCTCTTTTAGACTACAACTGGATGACATAGAGCTCTAGTAGGAAAGAAAAAACAATATTTATGTTCCATGTTGCTGTCTTCTGCTACCAGCATAAAAATATCCTGACTAAATGTTTCCCACTGTTTGGCCTGGAAAATGCAGCCTCTCAGTCTGTTTGTTCCTACCATTCTAAAAGCATCCTGAATCTGCCCCAGCCACCTGGGCCTATAGCTTCCTGCCAGGACAGCCATATTCCTAGAGGCTTCTAAAAATGTAAAGGAATTAATTTTCTTCTGGCAGCCTTAGACCTATGATCATTGCAGACTGTGAAACGATTGCTGCTGACACTGGAGTGTCCTTCTTCAGACTACAGTCCTTTGAGCTTCTCGTTGCCGTTTGCATCTAAGTTCCTTGGGATTTATTTTATTTTTACAAGTGGATATTTGTTCTGGTCCACTTTTTTTTGGAGCAAAGACTAAGACTATTTGTTCTTATGCTAGGAACCTCCCTTCCTGCACCCATTTTGTTTCCCTTTGTCATCCTCGTTTCTCTGTGCGCAGGTTCTCTGTGACCACAGTACCTCCCAGTTCAGGATAGGAACAGCTCTCCTAATGTAGCAGGAAGGAGGAAAGTTACAGTGCATTAAAGTTACTTCACTCTAACTTTCCCTAATTGGTTTGCTTGAGGTATTTCTGGTTTGTTAGTTTTGGGGAGTTTTTGTTGATTTGTGAGATGTTTTGTTGTTTCAATTTAGCATAAGGCATCCCTTTCAAATTATGTTCTTCCTGCTGGTAGTCTTTTCTGGTAGAGTCTTGATAGACTCTTCCTGGTATTTCTGATCTAGAAACAGTATCCATGGCAGCTGAGCAGAAGCTGGTATGTATTCTTTCATTTAGGTAATTTATTTTTCTGATTTTTGCTATGATCACTAGAACTGCTTAGGGCTAAATGATTTGTCAGAGTGGGTAAGGGTTAAATTTCATGTGATTCTTTCCTTTGCTTCTTTTTCCCAGTTTTAATCCATCCTTAGGCTTACTGACAAGACCACTGCATTTCAATGTGTTGTCTGTGCCTTTGTCCATTCATAATCTGTGTAGGCATCACACAGTGGTATGATCTTATTTCTGTGACCTTCTGGGTATCAGTATATAGACTTCCTTTGACATTTTAGCCAGCTAAGGAGGATGTTCATTAGAGTATCTCTTAGCTGGACTTCAGAGCTGCACCACACAAAACTCAACAAAACAAAAAACCCCAAATGACATGACGTAGTTCTTCAGCAGCTGCATCACTCATGTTATCATTGAAGGAGGTACTGTGTGACCCTGTTAGTTCTGTGGCCTGAGACATAGTTGCTGCTCTTATTTACAGACCATGAATGTTGTACAGAATACCACTTTTCAAGATTTAACTTATGTTTGTACTTTTAGTAGCTTATCAAGTTCCTTCAGTTAATATAAAAAAATTAGGTAGGTCTTCATTTAGCTTTCACAGTGTTCAGATTGAGTTACTAAGAGGTCTGGGAATTGTGTGGGACTGAGTATGGCCTTTTAATCTCCCATTTCCAGTTATCTTTTCTTTGCTGATGGGTCAGACTGGCCTCTCCCATTATTATGTTAGAAACTTTACTGTCATCAGTCTTATCTTGCTATTTTTAATTCTTTTTCTTGGGCCCAGCTTGTGAAAATTGACTGAAAGAATTATTATTCTTTCCAAAAGTTTCTTTCCAGGAGAAGTAATGAAACTTGATCAGTGCTGATTTAGCTAACATCAGATTTGTATATTTGACTAGCAAAATTGCAGATTTTCCTTTTTCCTTGAATCCTAAGCTATAATGCTGGTATTGTCAATCTTTTAGGTTTCCAGATTTAGTAAAAAGCTGATGCCAGAAAATGCAGATTTGTTTGGAAATAGTGTTTTGTTTGCTTTTCAAGTAACCATGAAGTTTTAAGTTTTCTACTGGTAGTGTCTTTTAAATAATAGTGCCAAAATACTTGTTGGACAACAGTCTCTGTTCCGTGACCACAGAGTCTGTATATTTAGGTTTAAAAATTCTTCATGTACTGCCATAAGCATGTGTGATTGAAGATACTTCAATACTGTTGTAAGTCTCTCATTACATCAGCATTTAATAAACCAATATTATACAGAATTTAAAGAAACGTAAAAATACATAGAATGAGTAGAATGTTATTAGCACTTAATCAATTTGTAACTTTTTTCATAAAGCCTTTTCCCAAAATTTGTTTAATCATAAGTAAATTCATGTTCAGATTAATCTCTAATAGTGGTCTTGCATATAAAGATAGAGAGACCCTAGTGCATGCACTCCTGTAATTCACCTATTTTCCTTCCATGGTGATAGGTTCTTGTGTGCTTTAGGAGCAGAGACACCAGGTTTCCAGACAAAGTAATCTGTCTAAAAGAGCAGATAGAGTAAAGCAATGTGGTAATCATTGGCTTCAATGGGAACGATCCAGGGAAAAGTTGCAGATCACTGGTTTAATTAATATTTCCTAACTAAAACAGTATTAAATATCTCCTCTTTGTCTGTCTAGAATTATCTGTCATTACCTCATTTTAGAGAGAAATAGTGTCTGGTGGTATCAACTTCTTTCAGCTGAGCTGGCCAAAAAGAGTAAAACTGAGAATACAGAACAGGTACGTGTAATAATTATGGGGTGACATTCTTGCCATTTTGTCACTTAAGTTGATTTGACTTGGTTCAGTTGCTACCCTAAATGCATTTTTTTTCTCAAGTCCTTTGAAATTTGAACTAGCTAATATCTCTGATTTTTAATCTTTGTTGTAAGTAAAGCTGTTATTTCAAACAACATTGTTTCTCCAGCTTCAAAGGGAAAGGCAACATCACATGTAGGATGTTGTCCTCAAGAGAGGAACTTGTTGGCTTTCAAGTTTTACATGTCCTCAGTTTGGAACCAGTTCAATGGCAGCTCTTCAGCAACTGGAATGCCCATACTCCAGGTCTGGAGAGATGCCCCATGTGTAATAAGTACCTGGAGGAAGGAGCAGGGAGAACTCACTTTAGTATAAAACTTTATAAGTATATATGTAGCTATAATATATGTATGAATACAATTTAGTTACTGAACAGCTTACTTGAAATTGGCAGGATTGTTAAAAACTACCAGCTCTTTTTGGAGGATACTCTGAACCTAGTTAGAATAGCTCAAGGAGGTTGTAATAGTTAAAATTTCTCCTTTGCAGTAATTGTGTGTGTGTGCAGTGTATGCACACACATGTTAAGTCAAGGGCTTCACTAAAGCAGGTATGTCCTCTTGTCACTTCAGAGAGAAACTTTGCAACTTTTCAAGGAGAAACCAACAAAATGGGCAGTTAGAACCCAGTGCTGTTGCAATATGAGCAAATCTGTGCTCAGTTATTCTAGTTACTTATTTTGAAATGTTTTGTACCTCTTGGTCCAGTACATGCAAATACACATTTACCCTACATTTCTTCTTAAAGCCTTAGAGATAAACTATGGAGATAGAGTTAAACCTGGGCTTCTTTGCTGTCATCCTGCCTGATAGTGCTTTTACTGTGCACTTTACAGGCCCTCCCTCTCTCCCTCCAGGATTTCATTCAGCTTTTCATAGGGCCTTAACTTTAGTTCACCTTCTCTATTGGAAACATGTGAGGAGTTTTATTTCCCAGAGGAGATTTTTAATGTACTCCTTGTGTTTCCTGCTCCTGGAAGCTACTTGTTCCTTATTAGCAAAAGTCTGAAGCCACTGACATTGGAATCCTGAGCTTGTAATGAAATGAAATTACTACTGTGCACAGTGGATGGAAGGGAGGGAGAAGTAGAAAATTCCTCTCAGTGCCACCCTTGGAAAGGCATCCCTCCTATGATTAATCACTGAGAGAAGTCTTCATGGTGATGGATGTGAACCAGTAGGGGTAGCGGGAGAGAGCTGGAGGCATCAGGGAGTTATTCCCTAATTACTCTTCCCTGGCAAGGTAGAATAATTGACACACAGAGCTTGTGCTTCAAACTACAGCCTCTTGCTCACTGCTCATTACAGGAGCACCAGCACCAGTCATGGGCTGGGGCTGCTCTTGAGTGAGTACATCCTGAGACTCTGTCATGAACTGTCTTTTTTTTTTTTTTTAACTAGTGGGAAAAGACAGGCACTAGAAAAATTTAAGCAGCTCTACTATAATCTAAATATATGGATATTAGAGATCTCCACTGTACTACCTGTTCACTTGCTGCAATGCTGTGCTGAGCATTGTTGCTGTTGCAGAGCCTCACCTGTTCACAATTTGCAACACCTTGACAGATTACTACAGCAATGCTACAGCATTTTGCAGTTTTGTGCAGAAACATCAGACTTGTGTCTGTGGCACAAGGGGGTGAACCAGGTTGCATAAAGGTTATTTCATGCAATAGAAGCAGCTGCTTGTAACTCCTGGCCAGTTTTCAGAAGTCTTCAGTTACTATAGAGGTCTTGCAAAAATCTGAACCCTTTGTTAAATGTCTAGATGGGACCCAAGTTCCTGAAAATCAGGTCTCTACACCCAGGGCTAAACATTTGAAAATTTGAACTTGAGCTTGGAAAATTTGTCCTCAAAAGGTTCAGGATTTACATACACTGTCTGTAAATTGTTTCAGTGGGAAATTCTAGCAGAGCCATCCCTTAGTGTTGTTAACCTGTTTTGCAGACCACCCATTCTGTCTGTGCAATAGAATAAGCCTAAGTGAGTCATTCATTGGTGTCATTTGTCCTTACTGTTCTCATTTAGTTGACTAAAAGAAAAAAATCTCCAGGACGCATTTTCCTAGTGAAATCTTAGGCTGACTACAAAATCCTCTTAAAGTCTCTGCTGACCCTGTTTCAGATTTCATTTTCAGGGGAATGCTTTTTAATAAGAAACCTTAAGCAGTTCAAATAATAGCAGTCATGAAGATTGCTTTCTTCATCATTTTAGTGATTCAGCAACATACAAAGACGATCAGAGGCACCTTCAGGTTGAAGATAATATCATGACTCCTTGCCTTGAGTTAGACATAGACTTAAGTTCCTTTAACACTTTATTCCGATCTGGCTAGAAACAATTAGCAGGGATGATCAAAACTTAAGCTTTGCCTGAATCCACTCAAAGACCTGGGGGATTTCTGCTCCATTGTTTTGTTTTATTAAGCCAAAAGTAAAAATATCTCTTGTAGCCAGGAGAACCTTTATCACACTAAGGAATGGTTGTTAGTATAATAAGAATGATGGTACTTCAAGGGAAAGAGGAGGGGTTAGAAACAATTAAAATCAAAATGGAGAAAGGCCACCCACTAAAGACATGTTGAAGGGATGTAAACAGCCCTGACAGTGCACACACCAATCCTGGAACTTTGGTTAAGTAGAACATCCCATTTGTGAGCAATTATTGTCAGAAGTTGGAGGAGCTTTTCTTGCCTGTAGTGATGGAGCTGCAGTCTACAATTAGGTAATGTTTTGTTTCAGGGACCTGCTCTAGGGGAGGTACTGCTTGTGTAAAGGCTGCCTTTACTCAGGTTTAGAAGTGGCGTAGCTTCCAAGGAGAAAAATTATTAACTCTTGGCAAGGAAACGGTGTGCAGTCAGAATGCTCAACCAGTGCTCAGCATAGTCTTTGTCACATTGTACAGCTTGTAATTGCTGATTACTTTTTGGCTGATGTTGAAAGCCTGCCCAGAGTGCAAAACAGTAAGTAATCATCCTCCCCCATCTCCAGTCTAGTTCAGTGGGAGCGTCACAGAAGAAGCAGACAAGTCTGGCTGAAAAAAAGGCTCATAACCTTTGGTCATGTTAAAATCTCCAAAACTATAAATTAAATTCCAGAAGAATCATGCTGTAAGTAGGTTTTGTGTATGAATGCACATGTACTTAGTACATTTTAGAAGTGGTTTTTCCTCCTCCCTCTTCTATTTTTTTTACCAGCTATTTGAGTGCCTGGGCTTTGAGGGATTTTTTAGGGTGTTCTTTTAATATTCACCATGGAGCTTGGGAAACCATGGGATTTCTCATACGTAAGTGCATTCACTATAGGGTTGTTCTTGTTTGCAGTCAAGAAGTAACCAATTATCCGAGCATATTTTTGGAATATTTAGAAGAAAAGCAGTGTTTGGATCAAAAAACATTATTTATTGTAGCTTTTAAAAGTAACATACTAAGGAAGTTAGAAGTTACATTGTTGTCATCAAGGTCCTTAAATTTTGGAAAGCTCATGTCACTGAAAACAAAGAAGTGTGCAGAAGACAGAGATGCTGAGTAGAATAGATGTCCTATTCAAATTTGCCATTGCTCAATCAAACTCATTCAGCAAATGCTGAATCTCTAGCTTCTAGGTTCTTTCTTAGGCCTGTCCTGCACACTCCCAGTTTTAATTTGTGTGTGAACATAGCCTGTCATTGCCTGCCTACTTCCCCTGCGTCATTTTCCAGGTACATGGAAGACAGCCTTCATTTCAATAGGTAAGAACAGGAATTTAGGGATCAGCTTCCCAAACAGGGCAAGTCTGGGAAACTAGACTGCCTAGTCACCAGCTTGTTGTTGAGTTGGCTTATACTTGTGATTCCTGGGTTGCTGACATATGTGAAACACCAGAGCTGTAAAGGGAGAGACCCTGCTGATGCTAACAGACTGGCTCACATTGGAGCAACTTGTGGCAGGATTTGTTTTGCTGGAGGCTGGAATTTATGTGTGTGCTGTATGTGGCATATATATTCTGTTTTGACAGAATCAGCGTGTGGGGAGCTCTTTGTACTTGCAGGCTGCATTAGTAAGGTATATGATTGATGATGATACATGGAGGGATCATTTGTACTGTAAAGGTTTTCTCTGGGGAAATCTGAGATAGCAAGGTGAATTAATGCTTTCTGTGGAGATTAATTATACAAAATTATGCTTAATTAAGAGGAATATTTTACTGTAACTTAATAAAAAAATCCAGCCTTCAGTCTCCAAGTGGGGCTCTTTAGATATTAGTAGGTCTGGAGAACATTGGCAGTGCAGGTGGGACTTAACAGTCAGGTGTTACTGGAGGAGTTTGAACTTCAGATCCATTCAGAAGGGAAAGAAGGGCTATGGAAAACTGGGAGACCTGCAAAGTCAAATAAAATGTTTGTGTAGGCATTTAGAGTGTACTGTCAACATGGAAGGGTTTTTTACCATTAAAAAAGAATAGTATTCAGAGTGCTTACAGGTAACAGATCCCCATATTCTATCTAAAACCACAGACAATGTGGGACCAGCTTAATACATACAGAGAACAAAGGGATTAATGTCAAGTGTTGCTGAACTAATTTGTTATCCAGAAACTCTCAACTAGCATGAGTCTGGAATGCATCCGTTCTCCCAGTATTGCGCTTGTGCAATTATTTGTTTAAGAGGTATTCTTGTGTTTACTGCCTCTCCTGAAGCTGGTGTTTGCTTTGCAGAGCCCCTCAGGTAGACCTGGCCTCTTTGGGAAGTCTAAGGTCCAGTCATGCATAAATGAGGGACACATCTCATTAGTGAGCCAACAGTTCAGATTCTCAGAAGGCATTCAAAGCATGATGTGCAGAACATTTCATGCCAAAGAAAAGATTATCAGATTTACATTGATGTCTCGTGAAGTTGCTTAATACAGCAAGTGTCCTGTGGCACACTCACGACATAAGGGTATCCTGAGAAATGAGCAGTTTATTTTATAAAATGTAGCAGATTCTCTCTTTGGATTTCTTTGCCTCTCGTCTTCAACTCTCAGCTATGTCAATTGTTATTCACCAGAAGTAGCACTAACGTTGATTGTGTTGGTTTTTCACGCCCAGGGTTTTGGTTTTAGCCAACTATTATTCCTACTGTTTCCCTTAATGTCTTTACGATTTGTGTACAACCATGGAGCAAGACTTCAATGTCTTCCAGTGGCAATCATTCAGCTTAGAGCTGAAAGGCTGGGTGTTAACTGGAATCTTGAAGGATGCAAGTATCCATTTTCCTCCTGTGACACAGTTTCTGGTTCATGCCAGCCAGTTATTGTCTCTCTTCTCTTTATACCACTGCCAAGGGTATAAATGTTGCTCTCACTCAGGCTGTGATCAGGCTGATTTCTTTACAGTTAGTATTGCACACAAGAAATCTGACATTAATGAAGCAAGCTGAATATCATGCTTAGAGTAGTAGTTTAGACAGCTACTCAAACAGTGGAGTAAATCCAGTAGTCCTACTCAGCAAAGATCATAATGCATTCTTAGCTGGGAACCAAGCTGGGCACTCTTCTTGTTAAAAGCATCAGTCAAGAGCAGCAATGTAGATTTGGACACAGAAGAAGAAACATAAAATGAGGCAATCCAGGCTAGGTATTTGCTGGATGTGTCTCATACGCTGTGTCTTTTATTAGGATTCATGGTGAGTAAGAAACAGTCACTTTTAGGAACAAAACTTTGAGTCAGATCTGCCCCTGTGTTGGGAGTTGGTTCTTTCCCTTTTCCATCTGTGGAATTTTCCCCATTGTCATGCTAAGGTACCTGTTGACTGGGCCCTGGTGACAAGGGGGAGGGGAGAGAAGATGGAAACCCCTCGATATCCAAACATCCAGAAGAGCAGACGGAAGGCTCTGGCTCTCCCCATTTCCCCCACAGAGTTCGGACGAGAAGGACGATCGCTGCCTCAGCTCCATCCCTGCCATCCCAGCGCCGGGAGCCATCCTCACTGCTGTGGGACCCTGCCCTGCTCCCATCTCGCTGTAACCTGCCACCATCCAGCACTCTGCTGAGCACCAGGACCCACACCGTGAGCGGAGGGCTCTCTCTCCATCTCTCTCTCCCCCTGGGACAGCTCTGCCATCACCCCCAGCCCTCCTGCGGCTCTGCGGGACCCGCCCGCCCCCAGCACCGGGAACTGCAGCTCAGGGAAAAGGTGCCTGCAGCCAAAAAACACTGGGACTGAGTTACTGTTCTGTTTGTGGGTAATTTCATAGCTGTTGTTGTTCTTGTTTGTCTTGTTAGATATACTAGTAAAGAACTGTTATTCCTACCCCCATATCTTTGCCTGAGAGCTCCCTTAATTTCAAAATCATAATAATCTGTAGGAAGGAAGGATCACATTTTTCAGTTCAAAGGGAAGCTTCTGCTTTCCTTAGCAAACACCTGTCTTTCAAACCAGGACACCCTGAATGAATCCTGAGGTAATACTGAAGCTCATAGTAAATAACACTGTTTTGGCCAGAAACTTCCATACTGCACTGTAGAAGGAAACTTGACTATATGCTCCAGTGTTTGATTTGTCTGTCATTCCAGATCCTTAATACAGTGATAGAAGTCATGTTTGTTCTGCATGTCTTCTCTCTGCTGTTAGGGCTTGATTTTCTGTCATTGCTCTGATATGCTGCTGTTCCTGCAATGAATTCTCCTATTGTTACCTCCATTTTTTGTTTTCTGGGATTTTTATTTTTGCCATTTCTAGGTGCATGCTTCTATGGTATTTCTCAGATGCATTTCAGGGAGCATACCCCAGTGCAAATCAGTGGGATGATATGATAATCTGGCATTTGGTAGCACACAATTTTGGCAGAGCTGTCTGAGTATGAAATTTTACCAGACTGGGCATTAAAGAGCAATGTCATTGCAGATTGCTGGCTTTAGTGTGTTTAGCCTGACTGACTCAAGGGCTATTTCAGCTCTCAGATTTCCATCTGCATGCTGCAGACAGGTATCCTCCAGATCAGAGGTCCCCCTGGAGCACCTTCCCCCAAGGTTCAGGGATGAAAGCTGTAGACAAAGCATAGCTCTTCAAGTAACAATGCTAACACCCTGAATTTATGGGAGGAGGATTTCACTTGTGTTCACCAGGCGTCCAAGGTGTTACTTCTCTTTCATTTCATGCTGCAGAAGGAATCCTGTAGATGTATGTTTTTAAAAATACATTTTTTAAAAAATCTGAAGTCTGTTCAGGACAGGGTTTTGGGTTTTTTTTGTAATCTGAGAACATTGTAAGACAATTTCAAGAAGCAAACACCTTTTAAAAGTAGTTTGGGGGATGAGACTGCCACTGAGCTGAGTAAATGCATGATGTAGAGAGGGTGTTAATTGTGTGCTACAAGGATTGTGCTGTACAGAGAACTGATGGCCCACATGGTGTATCAGTGGCAGCTTTCTGATGAGCTCATGTATTCAAAGAAAAGAAATTGGGAAACTGCATATAATGACTGACAGGCTTTTTAATCACCTTTTGTCTGTGTTAAAATATTCTTAATTAAATTAAGGTTGTTCTAATGAGAGACTGCAGTGCTGTGCTGGTGGAGCAGCATTCAGGGAGCAGCCACGCTGCCACTGGCGAGTGGCATCAGTCACATGAGGTTTGGGTGGGAGAGACCTGGTGCTGGCCACCTGATTTACCAAAAAAAACCCTCAACTGGTTTACTCAGCTTTTGCTTCAGTTGGGCATTAGGGTGGCACCAACATTTCTTTTGCACATTTGCCACTACTTTCTTATGGAAAAAATACACCCATTCTGCTTTTAGGAAGGAGGCAGCATAGAGTAGAATTATGTTAAAGCAAAACTGAGTTTAATTTGACTGAAAGACAGGATGTAGTGGTTTAATCAAATGGAGAGCTTTTCTGTCAGAGATTGAATTATTCCACACTAGAAAATATCTTGACTTACTTTATTTTCTAATCTCTGACATTGATGGTCAAGAAGTGGAGCTCTAGCCAGCTGTATCACTGCTGTCAGATACATGGATTCTGTTTCCTTTAAGAATTGACTTTTGCTCCTTTAAAGCATGCTTGTTTTCTGGGTTGTTATTTTCTCTTGAAAACAGAGTTGTCAAAAGTGACAACTTTTCATCATATATGAAATGTTTTCTCTGTAGGGTTTAACTTCCCCATTGAATGTTTTTTACTTCCCCATGAAATGTTTTGGGGTTTTTTTTGTTTTTCTTTGTTTTTTTTGGTTTTTTGGTTTTTTTTGGAAATAACCTTCATCAGTTACAGCAGAACAAGAAAAACTGCATCTCTCTTTAAAGTGAAAGAGTCAAAGTGAACACCAGCTCTATGAACTCAGGGAAGAGCTCTCTTAAAATTGAAAAAACGTTTCTGGTTCATCTTTTTCCAGGAATCTATTCAGAAGACTGCAAAGTGCACATACTGAAGGTGGGGGAAATGCTGTAATCTCCTCTGTGGTGTTATGTTAACAACCTGATGCCCTGCCATTGAACTGCCCTTGTCTGCTGGAGGTGTGAAATAACTGTCTGAGCAGAAGGGAGATTAATAGGTGATAAATTTATTTTGACACAGATGAGTTGTGTTATTCAGAGGAGAAAAATTGTAGGAATAGTGCACTCAGGAAATATAGTGAAGCAGTCAAAACTCAGAAGTTTGTGAAACATATTTAGATGTCAGCATCTCTGACAAATCTCAATAGCTCATATAGTTGCTGAGAATTAAAAAGGGCAAGTTCTTCCTTAACTGTCAGGGGGTTTGTTGGACACATTGGGGTCAGGACTCAGAGTTAACTAGGTTTAATTAGTCTGTTCTAGCTTGGTAGTGCAGACAGCAGTAGTTGTACTGACAGTGAAATACTGCAGATTGACACAAATTGTACAGATAGAGTCCAACCAAGATAAACTCACATGATCTTTTCAGTGTTGGTGTGTGTCCTCAGGTGTAATGTTCCTGCTTTGGGTTAACAGATTATTCCTATGAATGACTCCTCTTTCATTATGAACTTAATTGAATAACCGTTATGTTTTGAGGAATATGTAGATCTCTGAATTATAAACGTCTTTTTGCCAAATTAAATGTACAGTAGTTGCATTTCAGAGAATGTTGTTGCACTTTATCAGGCCACCTATTCATTCCAGGCCAAACACTGTGAAAACTGTGAAAACTTATGGGTTCCTTTGGAGAAAAGATTATTCAAAGATTATTATTTTGCCTTCACTGGCAAAACAATAACAAAAAATATTTATAATATTGCTATTAAAGATATATTAAGTTTTAAGGGGAAGAAAATTATTTTTAAGGAAGATATTCTGGGGGAGAGAATTCTTAAAAGGGATCTCTTTCTGTTTTGGGGGTGACTGACTGATGGTGTTTCTCTCACCTTTCCCCAGTTCCCCTTCTCCTCAGTTCCAGGCACTTAACTTTTCAGGGAGGAGGTTGGTGTGACAGCTCTTGTTCAGCTAAGCCTTTGCTAGCAGCAATTCCTATAAGAAATACTGATTTCTTTTTTTTTTTTCTACTGCAGTGAGTCAAAGTATCTCAGATTTAGAAAGGATCTCTTCTGTATCAGAGAGAGTAAAAGCAGAGTAGCTGAAGAAAAATCTTGCTTGCATTCTGAAATCTGGCATAATTTAGCATGTGAAATGTTGGATGTCTTGTTTCCCCAGATATTATATGGCAAACCTGCGGTGCTTAAGAGACCTCCCACTAGGCCATAACAGGGGAGATTATTTATGTTGCATATTGATTTGGCAGGGCCTGAAGTGAAACTCTTACACTCAGGAGACAATTTTATAACGCTGAACAGAAAGAGCTTCAAATGCTGTTAGCAGGCTATGCTAAATTCAGCTGAGTGAGGTTCCCTTTGGGTGATGGCACTGTACCAGTCAGGAGGGTATTGCAAGAGTCAAGTCTTACTCTTTTTTAAACAGTCTTTTCACATAAAAGATAACTTAAAGAAGAGATGAGAATACTGTTCTGGAGCTTTTGTCTGTTAAAAGCAAATGGCATAATAGGTGGGATTCCCCTGAAAAAACCCTCCTTGTTCATACGACATCTAGTGTAAGTTCTCTCATGGATCACAATGGCACAGCATAGAATTATTAATTAATTATTGTAGCATCACCTATTTGGGCACTACTGACCTTTCAAAAGCAGTCCTTCTAAGTTTTAGAGTGGCACGGGATTCTCTCAATCAATTCTTTAGATATTTTCTAGTCTGAGAGCCCAGTGCCTTCTCTCCTGCCACTTTGTGGCATCATTTTTGCAGCAGCAGAAAGGTGGTGTGAAATACACCCTGACACAAAGCTTGACACTTGGCATTCAGAGCATGCTGATGTTAACAGCAGAATAGTGATGAATTGCATGGTAGGAAGAGCAGCCTGGAGGCATTGCTAGGAGACAGTAATCCAGGGCTTCTGTCAGGCTCTGGGATGGTATCAAAATATCCCAGAACTGTCATGCAAGGAGCCTGGTTGCCAGGCTACTTATTGCACAGTCTGTAATCTTCTGTTATTTTATACAGTAGGATTGGTGATACAGTTTACTTTTTTTTTTTTTTTAAATACAAAATGACACTATATAATGAAAATCTGGGATATGTAGAATTTTCCCAGCAGAGACAGAAATACTGGTGGTGGTTTACTATGATGTGGGTGTTAGTTATCATTTATTTCCTGATCATTTTTTCTTCTATTTGTAGCAGTCCCTGCATCTGAGAGCAGCATCAACAGTGGCAAAGTGAGTGAGAAGTTTGCTTAACCGTGAGAGATCAAAAGACTCACAGGACTCAAGTTTGTCTAGGTGTTTAAGACACAACCAGAACTGTACAAAGACATTTTGGGTAGTCTCCAAGAGGAGGAGCTTCAAATTAGGTAAAACAAACATTCTGGCTGAAGGTCAGGAAAAGTACTGCAGGTGATTGCTCTGTCCTCTGTTTACATCAGGTACCCCTGGAGGTACCAGCCCTGCCCAGTGTGCCAGGCACAGCAGAAGCACCACCTCTGTGCCTGCTGAGAAGAGCAGGTCACTGGGCTCTCAAAGCACACCAGGCAAGGCAGCAGGGCAGATACTGCTATGGAGGTGTTCTGCAGGAGAGGGGGGTAGGTAGGATGTGCTATTAGGCCATGCAAACTTTGCTTTCTGTGATTTTTGGCTTAGAGCAGGGTGGGGGTGTGTATGCCCTCCACATGGTATTTTTAACAAGCTCATGTTATGTTTTGTTGAACCCTTTTTAAATGTCAGGGCACTGAAGGCTTTTGTTGTAACAAGCAGAGCCTGACAAGGTGCTGACAATTTGCACCTGTGAAATGGGGAGAACCTGGCACTAGTTAGGGGAGGTAGTGCCTTCTTAGGCACTGCCTGCTGCCCCAGAAACCCCTAGGGAGAGGTTTAGGAGGTCCTGCTTCCCAGCATTGGCAATATTTCTCCAGTGACCCTTCTTACGTGTGTTACCTGGATGCATAAATTGGTGTATATTTTTTTCATATGTATATATAAAATATATGCCTTGCTCTTCCTATATAAATAAATGTGTAGTATTGGAGTTGATTGCCTGCTAGAGGCATGTTCAACTTATCTGTTGCACTTCATTGTAGCTTCTTCAGAGGAGGTTGAAAGTTGATTTGATTTTATTTCTAATTTCCAGTGTCCTTGAGAACATATAAAGAGTCTAGAAATGAGGATAAATCACTGGAATTGTTGCAAGAAATATTGACTGGAAGGAAAAGATTAATACTTTTTTCATGGAATTTGGCTCTTCTTTGTTGAAGTCTTTTTCCTTCTTGCCTTCTGAAATGAGGTAGAAGTTGTTGATAACCTTTTGTTTGTTGTTTTCTCATCCAGCGATTATTGGCTTTAGGGAGCTCTGCAACCCACCACCTTTTTTTTCCTTAACTTTGACATGGAAGAAACAAAGTACATTTTGTGATCTTGACGTACATGAGAATTGAATATAATTTCTGACTAAATGAATGGTGATTGAATTAATGGGCCAGAATATCAGCTGATGACAAAGCAGCATAGTTTGAAATAAAACCTTTATTACTGATTTGCTGGCAGCAACACTCAGCTTAGCTGTGCTGTCTCTGCAGTGTGAGCTCCAGGAGGGAGGAGACACAGGTGGGCTGTACTGATGGGTGAAGCTCTGACCAGCAAATATCTCACAGTATCTTGAGTTCATCACCTCCCTAGGACTGAGGTGGACACACTGAGCAGAGGAAAAAGAGCATTAACATGGAGGGGAAAAAATTTGAATTTCAAAATCTGCCATTACTAGCTGTGGGACTCATTGTGTGTCAGTAAGTTGGGTTTTGATTTGAAAGAGGCTTTTGTCCAAGACTGTGCTGGCTGTAACAGGAGGAGTGTGACAAGATGCAAACCAGAGCCATGAGGAGTTGCTCCAGAGCTTGCCATGTCTTGTGGCCTCACAAACATTGCCTCAGGCACCAGTAAGAGGGACACACGGCTGCAGACTTGCTCTGGCAGGTAGAGAACATGGCAAGAGGCAAAAACTTTCTCATAAGGGTATGTTGCACTGCCTTTTCTCTTGCCTCAGGCAGAAAAAAAAGCTGATTTCAGCATTAGGAGATGGCCAGAAGGTCGGAACATGTAAAAGGATGGAAAAAAAGAAACGGGGTCAGGAGCTGGGACTGAAAGGTTGATTGCTTGGGAGTGCTCCTCTCCCCCAGCATGGACCATGGGCAAGCAGAAATAAATTGTGGGTATGAATAGAAAATAGATACTTACTGAAGAGTTTGAGGGTCCAGATGATGAAATCAGGAAAAAGATATATTTGTCCTAATTTTAATTTTTGTTTATATTTACACAGACTTAGAAAAAAATCTTCTGTATTTTATACCAGAGAACAAATACAGAGGAGACAGAACAACTAAGTGCTGTGGGTCTCTGCCTGCTATTTTACCAAGAGGTCCTTACGCTCATATGGTTTTGTATCATCATTGGCTAAGGATTCTGTGCTTTTTTTAAAAATTACTAGCTAGGTGACAAACCCATTTTACCTGTCATCTCCTGGATGAAGGAAACAGTATGATTGTTGAAATGATTGTTAAGATTGTTAAATGGATGATGTTGGTGCCCCTTAGTCAATTTAAAATGCTAATCTTATTTTTTTTAGGGTATTGAGAGTGTTATTACATGGATGGGCAACAGTTCTTCACTTGGGTTTGGTTCACTGTTTTTGTTTGTTGAAACACTGGCAAAAGATACAAGTTTTTTATTTTCTATTTTTAGTCTGCAGAAGGCCCAAGTTGCAACATTCAGGACATGGACTTTCTGAAAATATGATGGAGTCTTAGAGCAGGAACTAAGTTGGTTTCCTGCCAGATCAGAGCTGCTGCCTAGGGAAAACAAGCAATAGAGGAAAGGATACTAAGAGAATTTTTTTTTCTTTTGACAGCTGGCTAATCTATCTGAATTTGGAAGGTCATAGTCAGAAGGCATAGAAGGAGTAATAATAGCAAAGTGTGTTTTAGAGAATGCCCTGCTGCTTTATGGCTATTAGGATAATAGCACAGGAATGAATTTTTAAAAATAGCTCAGCGTTACAGGCACAAGGGGTGTGACTGTAGCTGCAGGAAAATGTTCTAGTTTCTTTTTTCCTAAAGTAAAAAATTCCTGTTTGCTTAATATTTAACTCGAGAAGTAAATTGGCCTCTTGTGCCAGAGAAAACAGTGTTTGGGTTCAGCAAGTCCTGAGGCGAAGAAATTTTATTATTGTTTGGGCAGGATCTGGAAAATGCTGCCAGGTGCAGTGCTTGATTCCTAACTTGAATGTTCCTTGTAGATGGGGAGGCCTAAACTTAAAAGTATACAGCTGAGGAGAAAGGCTTTGATAGCCTGTTTTGCATCAAAAGCTCAAGACCACAGCAGCAGCAGAGAGCTGGAAGATGGGGAGAAAATAGTTGAGATCTTGGAACAAGATGGAGGGCAAAATGCTTTTGGAGAAACTCTGAAAGCTTTGTGAGGAGGAGGAGGAAGAGGAAAAGGAAGTGGGGGAGTGGCAGGGGTGAGAGATAGAGAAGGTGGGAAGGTGTACCCCACATGGTGTGCTGTGGTGAGCACATGCAGCTCTAAAGCACACGTACTTATCTAGGGCAAAGTAAGAAACACTCCACTTCTGAGTTTGCAACCCTGGCTGCTTGCTGCTTAATCCAAGACTTGGTCATGCTTAGAAGCAACACCAGTGCCTGCTCACCTGCTGTCAGTCCAGTGTACCCTCAGCATCCCAACTCCTGGGGCTGCCCTGGCTCTGTGGCATGGCTGCGTGAATTCAGGTGGCTGTGCTTCATGGACTGCCCAGCTGGGAAAGCTCAGAGGCAAATGGGAAATCTTCCAGTTTGATTTGTAGAGACTTGGTTTGAATCTGTTCACACCTTGAGGCTCCAGCCCTCAGTGGAGCTGGGGCAGCAGTGATGGGATTGGGTCCTGCCGAGAGTCAGAGCCTCAGCTGGGGCTGGTAGCGAGCAGCACGGGCTCTCCACCAGACCAAAGGGTTTCAATGACTGGAACTAGAGGAGGCAGCTTGAGGGGGCATTTTACAGGTGAGAGTATTTCAAGTGTAGTGTTTGTACAATTGCTGGCAGCTCTGTTGAAGAGCTTTTGATAGGTTGATTTCCCTGTGGGCTAGACTGGAAACTCTGCAGCAAAGTAGTAGTGTCCTGAAGTGTAAGGCTGCAAGAGCTCTCCTTTGTCTTGTCCTCATTCTGCCCTGGTTTGTGTTGGTGCAAATGCAGTGTTTAAAAGTCTTTGAATGTTGGTAGCTTTGTTTAGTTGAAGAATCTACTCTGGAGCCCTTAAAGTGGCCTGTGTATGAAATAGGAATGACATGTTGTACCTAGGTAGGAAGAAAAGCAGCTGTGGTGCACAGTAGAATGTGATAGAGAAGGGAGGGATGTTGCATTTCAGTTCTTTGATGTGAGCAAAAGAGATTGTTCATTTTCAGAGACAGGAGAAATAGAATTTTAAACTGTATTTTTTACTTTGAGTAAAAACTCCATTTACAGTATCTGCTTTGAACTGCTGCTTGGAAGGTTGTTTCTGGAGAACATGCAGTGAATTTCCCAACTGCTTGGCAAGGGACAGGGGCCTGTTAAAAATTAACTAGAAGCTGAGATAAATGGCATACAAATAGCTCAGGGAGTGTGGTGAATTCATCAGTGTATGATGTACTTTCTTGTCTCACTGCTGCCCAAGTTCCTTTGTAAAGTGTTTTGGATTTCTTAGCTTTGAGATGCCCTGTCCAAGCAGTTCCTTCAGGAGAGAATGTCAGATGCATTTCTTTGAGCAGCATTTTAATGTCTTGTCTGACTCTGGTGGAAAAGGGATGAGTGAAAAAGGTCCAGGCTTCTGGAAGTCAAAGACCTCTTAATAAAGTTTCTCCCTTTCAATAATGCTGGATAATGGAAGCTTTTAATTTGTTACTGCTTTGAACTAGCTGTTGTTGCAGGTTAGGCTGGTTGACCTGAGTGGCTGAGTGTCAAGAGGACAGTGTGCAGCAGGAGCATTTGTGAGTTCAAAGTGAATGGCACTTACCTACTCTGGGTGCATGATATAAACATTTACTCACTTCTCTTACCTGTCGTGTGGGTGAGTTTGTTTATTTGCCTTTCTTACAGCAGTACAAAAAAAGGGTGTGGAAAGATGCACAGAGAAAATTACTGCTCATCCCTTGAATGTGTTCAGGGAGCTCACAAGCAGCCTGACCCCCTCAACTGAAAGGCTGGTGGGCAAGGCTTGACACCACTGGAGCAGCCTGTGCCTGTTCTGCTGCTGCTCTGTGCATTTCTCTTATGAGTGCAAGATGTTTCTATTTCCCAAAGGGAGTTGTTGCCACTGAAACATGAAGCAGGGGTTGTGTGTATTGAGTGTCACGACAGATCCACCATTCCAAGGATATTTTTAATAGCAAGGTTTGAAAAATCCCCCTCAAATAACATTTTGCATGCTGCAGGATTACCTTGTAGTTGCTGTTGGCAGCCTCATGTGGTTTGGAGATGCTGTGTTCCCAGGCTGTTCCAGTCAGACTGGCTGTTGGAAAACTCACAAGTCTTCGTCACTTCAGGGCCAGAAATGAAGTCCAGTTGTTTTGCAGTTGTGTACTGCTGAGTGCAAATTGCAGGATTTGCATTCCCCATTTGTGGCTCCTGTACTTTCATGTGTAGCTGCTTCTCAAAGTGTCCCAATTCCAATCTGTCTGCTGCATGCTCAGGATTTTGCCTTATTTGGGGGGTTTGTGTGGTTTGTTACCTGCAGACTCAGACCCAGTTGAAGTACACAGGATTCCAATTGGAGCAGCAAGTGCAGAGAGTGGTATAGAATGGGTCTCCTCTGATGAGGGTCTAAGGAGCAAGCAGACTTCCATGTCCATGAAGGAAAAGTCCTTACCTTCATTAGGGCACATGAAAGCTTGAATTTGCCCAGTGTCTAGTTAGTAGCCTTTCTGATACTGCTGGCAAAACCTAAGAGAAAAATGAAGAGAATTCCATGCATTAGGGACCACCTGGTCACAACCAGCCACAGAGAGGGGTAGTCATCGTTTGTGTTTGCTGCAGTGCCAAGCACACTCCTTCGATGAAGTGGTACCCTGGGAGGGGATGGCTAAATGAAAGATGAAGGACAGTGTGATGAAGAACTTGTGTGAGAGGCTGTGGACTGGAGCTCTGTGGTCAAGCTGTAGTCGAATCCTTAAAATTTCTGTCTAGCTCTCTAACTGCCATTGTAATCTGATTAAAGGCCATATGGTGATGAAGGCATTCCTTGATGTACCATGTACTTTCTCTGCCTTTTTTTTTTTTAGTATTCATGTAGTATTTTTTCAAGCCTGTCACATATCTTTATTTGGCAAGCAAATTACTCTGAAAAATCCTGGCAGAGCAGTTCACAGTGAATTTCATAGCAAGTGTGCCAGGGCTGTTTGCTAATACCCATAGAGTTCACCCAACTATAATATCTTTAAAATCAGGATAGAACCGGTGGCATATGACAGGAGAGTGACTGAATTGCTCACAGTTTAATGACCCCTCTAACTATGCAACAGGGGGTCCTGGTTCCTATGTAAGCTGATGTGCACATAAAGTTGTAGACTTTATTACTAGTGAATAGTTCCAGTGGAACTGGAAACCCTTCAAACCCCGTGTATTCAAAAATGGCTAAAGGAATCCCCTAGACTATTAGCAAGAATCATGCATGTTTAAGAGAGAACACTCAGCAATGGGACATGGAAACTTTTAAGAGCTCCAACAACTTTGGTCCTTCAACTGATCCAGGAAACTGAGGTAAGATGGCAGCATTCTTTGAGCCAACTCAGAACCTCAGAGGGATAGAAGTCAAAGTGTGTTTCTTGGACACCCCTCTGAATTCCTCTTAATCAAATTTCTTGCTATTATTTTCCTAATTTGAAACGTAACTGGTACTGCTCACTACTTATTTACACTTAGTTCTCTACTCGTAGTCTACTGCATGTCAAGGATGGTCTTTGCTGAGGATTCTGGTGGTGTCATCACCAGCTGAAGTGGCATGCATTGCATGAGCTCCAAAATGAGGAGCTCTTGGTTTTGTGCTAGACTTGAACCCAGGGGTGTGAGAATCAAAGTAAATTTTCATTGGAAGGCTTTTTTTCCTATTCTTTGCAGTTCAAAGATGCTGGTACTGAACTGGAGTGTATGCATGCCACAGTAATCCTGCTTCACACACAAGGGAATTCTGTCTTGAACCAGTCTGATAGAGGAAACAAATCTGCTGCGTCCACTTCTATTTTTTTTTTTATTTTTATTTTTACCTAAAATGGGGCAGCACAAAAGGCAAACAAAAAGGTGATATGCCTTCCTGTTTCTGCTGGGGCACCATGGTATCAAAACAGTGATGGTGTCTTCCTGATATTCCTTGAGAGTGTCAGTCTCAAATTTTAGCACTGGTGTTGCATACAAGTGCAGTAAAATCATTCTCTGAGTACACACTATACTTTGTGTACATCTTTCCAGATGTTTGCCAAACTCAAAATGAATATAATATCAAGACTATTTAGGACAAGTCTGAAATGAGAACATGGGCTGCTGAAATGCATGGCAAGTTAAATCCTGGGAGAAAAGTGTGACAGGACTATTCTTGGCCTGAAGAGTAGGTAAAAATTCAAAGCACTAAGTTAAAAAAAACACTGGGAAAGTGCTGTATTAACTCATGGTCAGAGGAAAACAGGATTTGGCTGTATCACAGAGAAAAGCATCCTTATCCTGTGTGCCAGATGGATCTTGGCTTCCTGGCTCAAACACTGAATACAGGTTCGGAAGAGGTCACACAGGTGCACAGGGAGAATTGCTAAGAGCAGAGCCACTAGAATGTGATTTGATTAATTTTGGACTTACAATCCTGAAAACTTATGTGAGGCTGATTTTTGAAATCTAGAGGCGGTTCAGTCTGTACTGTTGAAAACTTGTCTTTATGCTCCCTGATGGTCTTTGGTCTGTTGACATTTTAAACAAATGGAGCATTACAGACATTCCAAATGCATTTCCTCATTTATTGCTAGGTCTGCTTGATGCAGTAGGTGGGGCTGAGAATCTCCTCAAGACTTGAAAGTTAATGCAGTGATCTTTCAAATCATTGCTGAAGCTTACCGTTAAAATCTTTTGCATTTCTTTCTTAAGTTGCAGGTTTATACCAATGCATTGTTCAACTTCTTTTTTAGTTTTTAATTGATGTCAAAAATCTGAAGTCATAAAACACTGAGTGACTACAGGATGTCAGGATAAAACAGCAGGTAAGAAAGCATTTTAAGCACCTGTAAAACGTCTATAATTTGGTGATTGAGAGATAGATCTATATAAACAAAAATTTGAATTGTATTTAACTGGATCTCACTTGCTAATTAATAATTCTGTATGTGTAACATTCACAATTAAAATTTTATAGACAGCTGTAGTTTCTTGTTGCAAATTTTTAAAGGCAGATTGAACAGCTTTCAAGGTGAGTGTCACAATGCATTGCTGAAATCAAGATCAAGCTATAGATCGAGATCAAGCTTTGGATCTAGCTAACTTTCTGAAAAATACTGTGCTTCATTTGTAAGGAGAAATAACTTCTAATGGGGTGTATATAGAGACCCCTGGCACATGGGTTGGAGCCAGCTGCTACTGTGGCAGCTTTTCT
Organism: Cinclus cinclus; assembly: GCF_963662255.1. Taxonomy (NCBI): domain Eukaryota; kingdom Metazoa; phylum Chordata; class Aves; order Passeriformes; family Cinclidae; genus Cinclus; species Cinclus cinclus. Next base: position 50,711,694 of record NC_085050.1, read on the forward strand.
CCAGCAGAACAGAGCAAGATGATGGAGGCTGCTGTCATAAATGTTCTTCCATTCAGGGTTGTCTTCATATTACTGAGTCTTATGAGGGCAGTTATTGTAATCTCTGACTATGGTAAAACCAATATTGCCCTCCAAGTCTCAGGTAATTTATTGAAGGAAACACTTTTCTTCAGAACTAACTGGCTTCACTAAAGGCACTCAGTAGTGATGTAGTGACATGGTTCTGTTGAGAGATGAGGGCACTGTTTAGAATGGAATCTAGAACCAAAAGTCTTGTCTTGGTCTCTTCCATTCTGCTGATTTTGATGTCAGAAAATTCATAAATGCACACTGTCACTGCTCCCCATACCTGCCATTTATAAAGAATCTTATTTTCAATGCCTTTGTTTCTGTTTCTCTTTTGACATATCTTTTAAGAACATTCAATTATAAACTGGCAAGTGGTTAAACAGTTGATAAATATTTTCATGCGAATTTAGTCTAATTTCTTCTGCTTGCTTAAGTATCTAAGCAGGAATTTCTGTTACCTATTTACGAAATCCAAAGCTATAATCTACTTCATAGGAAAACTTCAGGCTATATTTTCATCCCTTTCTTGAGGCTCACATGGAAAGGGCAGTCCTGACTGACTTGTGTGGCTGGAGGGAGGTGCCTGAAAAGCAGCCTGGAGAACAAGAACTGGAGAAGGATCCTCACAACAGAACCTCTGAGTGACTTCACCTTGTTGTTTCAAAAGATGGAGAGAAGGCAACACAGAGCGAGTCAGTGTCACAGCACAACCAGCTTTGAAGGTGAGTGACCTACAGCCTCAACAGCTCCCCCAGAGCTCAAAACACATCTGAACTCCTGTCTTGTCCTGCTGCTGTGTCACTGGGCTCTACAAGTCCATGTTTTATTGTAGTGATGAAATGCATTGATAAAACAGAGACCTGAATCCCCCCCTGTCACCTGAATACTTATTGCTGTCTACCTTCTGAATTAATTCACATTCTGGGTTCTAGGGACCATTTGTAAAAATGGCAAAACAATCTTGACAGTGTTGCATCAACAGGGGTTTCAGTTTAACCAGGGACTCTTGATCTCCAAAAGCTGTATTAATATGATCAACAAGACTGAAATGTATTAATCTTATATTCCTTGGCATCTAACAGGAGTTTGTGCCGGTGGAATCAGAGTGAGGAACTATGGTAGCTGTTCCTTCCTGTAAAATGGACATCTAATATTGCAGCAGCCCTTAAATTACTTGTGAAACTTCTCTTAAAGTTAAGTTGAAAATTGTCACTTTTCCTTTTGAATAATAAATATAGTGTTCTCTTCATAGTGTTCTCTTCATAATGTAGTGAAATCTATTTTGATTTTTAAAACTGGTAGTAAGAACTATTTCACTCTGGATTGTCATCTTTTGTTTCATTTCACTGTAATGAATATTGAGACTTTCAATCTAGAAATGAAAAGAAGATTCCCAATTAGTAGCAAGTAACAGTCTCTTTTACTGATTACTTTAAAATATACCTTATTTTGAAAATAGGTATTTCAACTATTCACAGATATTTCTGATAAATCACAAAGTAACATAAGAGAAAAAGATCATAATCATATTTGAAGCAAAATAGTTTAAAATTTAATGTTTACATTCCTTTTCAAAATGTTTGCTGCTACAGTTTTGCAGGAGACTTGCTGTTTGGTCACATACATTTCTGCTTTACACGCCATGTTTTGTCCTAGGGGATGAATGGGAAAAAATATTTTCAGACTGGTACTTTGTCAGGACCAGGGATTTGGAATATGTCCTCTAATGGCCTTCCAATTTTGTGACTGTGAACTTTGTACCAGACTGAACATGCTATGCAACTGACATTTATTTTACACCGTATTTATATTCAAAAGAACTGAGATTTATTTATTTATTTATTTATTTTTAAGCTTTAAGGCTGCACCATTAACAACATTTTACCAATTTCCTGTCATTTTCTTAAATGTTACAATTACTTTGTCAGTTTTAGAATTGCTAGCAGTGAGATGATGCCCACTTAAAAAATTCCAAACCAAACAGAAGAATTCCCTGGGAATCTGCACAGCACACACAAGATATATAACTATAAAATCAGTCCAAAGTTTTGATAAATACTTAGCTCCCACTAGTTTTTCTAGTCCTAAAGAATAAAATGCTTATTATATACAGAAGGTTGGGTGGAATATGGACATTTGACAAAGACCACTCAAGGCATTTCACAGTGTGAATTGTTTGTACAGTGTTAATGCAGCTGCTCTTTTTCCTCATGTGTAGGCTTGTGCCACCTGTGGGAAGGGATGATTCCTGGCAGTGTCAACAGGCTCAACCTTACAAAACCCAAGTGCATCTTCTCCTGGCTGCTCAGTCTTCAGCTGAACCAGGAGCTTCTTGCTGGACCTTGTGAACTCAATGCCAACTTGTACACCAGTTTCAGATGCCAGTTTCCATTAGGTGAGCATTTGGTCTTTTGCCTTCAGGATGTTACAACATGAAAAACTGCACCAGCATTTTTCAGTGAGCACCATTGACTGACTGAAAATTTGGCATTACCAGCAGTATCGAAGAAGATGCTAAACTCCTGTCTTGTACAAAAAGAAAGTACAGCTGCAAATTACCCTGCAACTACAGCCTGTAAATACTAAAAACATAAATATGTTATTCATACACATATACACAAAACACAGCAGTAGCAGTATTACAGGATCCAATGCCTACTCTCTATAACTGGTTTTGGTTAATGCAGACGCAACAGCAAAATAAATGCTATTTCATATATGGAAAACCTTTCTTCAAAGGTCAGTGGCAGTAAGGCAAAGTTCAGGTCCAGTCTTTCAGTAATCCAACGTAACTCACACAAATTAATCATGAAAGATAGCACTATGGGATGATAATGGCTGTCAGTTAACACTCAAACTTTGAGATGGAGCTTCCTTTTGCTACCATTTGTAATTAATTCTCCCTTTTTCACAAGTGCTCTTTCTGTGAGTACTCACCAGACTTAACAGGAGACTTAACAGGGGGCAAAGTTCTTACATCCAAAATATGATTTAGGGGTAAGGATTAATAGAAAGAACCAGCCTGAGATTGGATTTCCTCAATCCTGGGAGGTAGTCTCCATGTATTTATGTGAAATTTCCATGAGATTGCACTTAGGAGACCACTAAGAAGTTGTTGCTATCGCACTTTTTCTTCTTTTCCATGCAGTTCTGTTTCAAAGTTTGGTAGGAATTGCATGAGGTGGTCAAGAAGAGGTCCATTGTCTTGGCTAATGCTCTTCAGAGCAGCGTCCTCTCCTCAAGACCACATCATCTAGACCAATATCCCCAGTTCTTCCTTTCCCTTTCTCACCTCTGAAAATAACCTAGAAGGAGAAATAGAATAATTTGAATGGGGGATAAAAAAAAATTCACAAAAATAATTCATTAGAAAGTGTGATGAGATAAAATTCTCCTCAGGTTTTCCAGCACGCTCCTCAAAAATCGCTATAATTTAGTTGTGTTTGGGTTTTAATTAGCTAGAAAATAAAACTTCCACATTTCTTCCTGATTTCTCTTTGGCAGAGGCCTTCCCAGCTTAAGAGTTTTCCCTCACTCCCTGATCTTTGGATAAGTGTCCCAGTGGTCCAGGTCAGCACCCCTGGCTGCCCATGCTGGCTGGAAAAGATCCCAAATTCAAGTGTGGCATGAGGCAGCTCCCAGCTGTGGTGCAATGGATGGCAGCCCATGCTGACAGCTACTGCCAGGGGCTCAGGAGAGGCAGGGGACAGTGCAAAGGGGGACTGCCAGAAGTGATAAATTTAGGGGGAAAAAAGGTAAGAATATAGCAGTGTATTGTTCCCCTATTACAAATGTCCTCATTCTCAGTCTGACATTCATTTACAGGGAACAAAGTCAGGGATGTTTGCTACAGTTGCTGAGGTAAATCTTCTAGAAAATAACCTGTTGTAATTACAGCCTTAATATTAATTTTAAACCTAGACATTGTGTATGTCTTGTAGCCTGCTCCCATAATGAACATTATTCTGTGATTATGATGTGTGGGCTTTTCAGAGCACCTGATATTTAAGTCAGAGTAAAACAGGTCCTGAAATACCCAAGCCAGTTCTTCAGATCTGAAATAAAAACTACATTCAGAGGTTGAAGAATGACACTGAGCCTTTGATACCAGTTAATCACACACTGTTTCTAAGATTTCCAGGTATTAAAAGATTTTCCAGGCAGCTTCTTTTGATTGAACTAAACCATTTTGTATTATGGGCATTGTTAGGTCATTATTCACCTCCTTGGCCTGATCAGCTGCAGGGACATTAAAGGTCATAAAACCACATATGACTGCATATGTAATCTCCCTGCATTACCAAAAATTACTTATTTTCAGTATCTTTGCCCTGGTTTAGCCAGCTGCTAATCCACAGGGGAGGATTCTTCCTATTTCATGGCACTGTATTATTCAAAGCATTACTCATGCGGAATCTTGATACAGGTTTTTTTTTTTAAATCTCTGTAGAATATGCCTCTGTCCATGAGGCTCTTCTTTCCTAGGTTGTGATTCCCTTAAAATGGGCTGTACCAGATAGCTGAGGAAATGACACAGTAGCCTGTACTATGAGTCTATTTCTGTAGCTGGGATTTCTTTTTTTTTGTGCATAAAACTAATTTTTTTAAATACACAATAACTGTCATCTGTGAGAGTTGTGATTCCATTGGCAGCAAAGTAGTAAAACAGAGTCAAACTGAACCCAGAAGATGAACACTGCAGTGTTGCACTAAGTGTCTTCAGCTTTTCATGCAAAAGCCCAAAAAGCAGCACAATCTTCAGTACTTACACTCTTGATGCCCAGTCCTTGTAAAGTTATGTGTGTCTGTCTCCAGCCATGGCCACCGTTTCTTCCCCAAACAGCTGGACCGTGAGCACCATTTTTCCTTACAAAGACTTGGAGAGCACCAGAATGCAGCCCAGGCACCTTATGCCTAAAGGACAGGCACAAGTCTCCAACCTGAGCCATGTGCCCCAATGGCAGGATAAGATGTGCTACTCTTCCTTCTTTGTCCTTGGGAGCAGAGATGGTAAGGTACTGTCCCCCTGCAGTGGAAAAAGCAAGTAGTTGTGGGGGCTTGTTTGGGTTTTTTAACGCCACTAAGTTGCAGGATCAAATGCACAAGAGTTATTAAAAATAAATAAATGGGTGCACAAGGTCCAGAGAGTGTAAAATAAGGCATATAGTGCACCTGCCTCCTACAGGGTAAGATTTATAGTGCTGCTTTTTTCTATACATTAGTACCAGGCTAGGTGTTGCCCATCTAATTTCTTTTTGACAAAGTAAACAATACCCCTCTCAAAAACTAAAACCTCGTGTATTCCGTCATTTCTGACAGCCCCTTGGTCACTCCATGATTTTAAACCCACAGTGATGTTAAAGCTACTGTGCAAATTTGTGCACCATTCAAGCTGCAATGTTTTGCTCTTGGATAGATAACAGTCCAGAATAAATGCTATAATGTAATTGAGCTATGACTCTGTCCCTTTCCTTTTATTTGGTAACTGTATTTACAGAGTAAGTCTCAAAGCATATTCATCTGCAACCCCAATAGCCTCTTCTATTTAACTGTAATTTAAACTCTTAATCTGGATTAGATCGAGAAAGCAAGAAGCAGCAATGATTTCCTCATGGCTGTTAACCCCAAATTCCAACCATAGGAAGTTGTCAGTGGACACACATACTCAATTCAAAACCCTGTTATTTTCTCCTATCATGTATGAAGTAAAGGTGCCTTCCAGAAAACACTGAATATGAGAAGCTAAGGATCTCAGGTATGGCAACATCCATTAAATCTAAAAAGAAGAAAGGCACCTTTCACACTGACACTAAGAACTACACTAAATGAGATTTCTCATCCTGGAGAAAATCCAGACCTGTATGTGTTGTTTGTTCTTTTCATTAAAACTTTTGCAAGGGGCGGGGGGGGGGGGGGGGGGGGGGGGCTAAAATCTTTAATATCTGAAATTACCAAAGGGAAAAAGGTTCAAAAAAAACCCACACCAAAACCTTATCTTACACTGAATCTAAGAATATTTTTTCTTTATGCAATCAGCTTTTACATATATTTTAATTAAAAAATGCCACCTCTACCTTAAGTTTGTTAAGAAAGTGGCATTTTTAGGCTCCATAGTTAAAACCAAAGATACAGAAATATTTGTTTGCAATATTGTTGACATACACAGTTAAACAGATAGAAAAATATTTTTGTCTCTGTTACTACTCAAACATAGCATTATTTTTTAAAAGCTTCTCTTTGAAAGTCACAATGATTTCCCTCAAAAGCTGTAAGATTTAACTACAATGTACCAGGGCTTGTCACACACTTGAAAGGAAAGCCAACCACATCTCCAATTCACTACTTGTACATAAAATTTTAAATTCTTTGGTCTGAATGAGATTTATTGTGCTGCTGGCTGTCTGGGCCCCTAGATCACCATTTAGCTATGGAGTGGGATCCATCTGTCCAAGAATCTGTTAAAGCCTCTTGGTAGGTATTTTCTTAGGGAGTTGGTTTTGTTTTTTCTTTTTTTTTTTTTTTTTTTTTTTTTTTTTTTTTTAGTACATTGCTTTTGCAGCAAGGTCAGTAATTGCTAAAATAAGCACAGTAGAGTTTAAATAACTGTACCTGTTTGCTGAAGATACAATTATACCACTATGAAAGTACTGACTTATTAAGTGCATCATTTTCAGATAGTTACTGTGGCTGAATCAAATCAATAGGAAACAGATTTAGGTAAGCACAAAGCAAACATATCTGTAGGCAGGCCCCCGCAGGATAAAGGTCCCCTCAAATCAGCATTTTCTGCATGCAAGATAAGCTTATAATGCTCCAGCATAGCACCTTTCAAAATGCATATTCTGATAAACCAATACATAGCAAACTTTGCAAGGTGCAAGCAAGCAGTCAGGAACAAGCTGTGAAAATAAATCCTTCCAACAAAGTATTCCAAAATGGAGGGGGTGGGTGGGTGACTTCAAGGGACTAGTTTTAACAGGTTATGTCAACAGCAGCAGAACATACACAAGAAATAAAAAACTGAGCTTGACCCTGACTACTGGGAAGCAATTCAGGGAAAGAGTCTGACAAAAAAAGAACCAGTTAAACATCATAGTTCTTTGTTCTTAAAAATCATAGTTCTGGAATTTAATATGTATTAACAACAATTTTTGAGTACAGATGATGAATATCCTTTGAGTGACCAACTTAGAAAAAATGGATTTTTAAATCCATTGTTTCAAAAAAGGTATTAATTGCATGTAATTTTTTTTTTCAGTGCCCCTCTGCAGGCAGGAGACAGCTGCCTGTTTTCTCATCTGCAGGAGCTCTGCTCTCCCAGTCATTCCCAAGGCTTTTCAAGTGTCGCAAGGAGCTCCTGAAGTACTAGAGCAGCCTGCTTGGGGGGACCCCTGCCCAGGCAGTGGAGACAGCACTTCCACTGAGCCAGCCAAACAGCCTGGAAAAGGTGCCAGGTCACCTGCTGCGGTGGCAAATGACTGCCCCACCAGTGGCAGCATAAGGCCAGACAGCTCTGACAGGGTGGTGCATGAGGAAAATGGCTGGCTCTCAGTGCCCTCACCCTCCCTCATCTTAACCTGCACCATTGTCCCGCCTAAGAGAGCGTTTCCTTCCGCAGGCTTCCATCCCTACATAATGTGAGCTTTGTGCACTTCAAAGGCTGCTCCTTGGGGATGAAGTAATCCCATCATTACAGAGAGCCAGGGATGTGTGTCTAATCCCCGGCACTGTGGGGCAGGCACTGCTGGGGGAAGGGTAGGAAGGCAAGGGCAGAAACCTCCCAGTGCCACGCCAAAATCAATAGGGGACAAAATCCATCCCACTTCCTGGGACAGTAGAGGTGGGAGAAAGGGAAGGGTTGTTCCTGTGGCTGACCACCAGTGCTGATGCCAGTCTCCTGTCGTGCAAGAAGCTACTACACACTCCTCTCTATTGCCTGGTGTAATGTCACTTCTTATTATCCCAAATAATCCCATTTTCAGAAGCCTCTGTATTTCAGCATTTAACTTATCTGCCTTCCAGTTACTTAACATTTTTCCTCTATACAGAATGATTTTATCAAATTCTACTCCAAGCTACAGCAATCTGAGAGGTTAAACTAGAACATTATATCTGGCAGCAAAACAAAGATTATTTCCAGCATTTTCTATACTTTTGCTAGTGATAGGGAAATAACTATGTTTACATGGTAGTTTGAAAAATAAGCTTTGCTTCACCATAAATAAAAGTTGTTCCCTAGTCCACGTTTTTTTCAGATTCCTTTAAGACAAACTTGGTGACTACATTTACTATTCCTATTTTAAAAATGTCAGCTATGATAAGATTAAATTTTCAATTGCTCTTTAAACATTGGGAATCCTCAATTTTGCTTTTTATTCACAAAAGAGGCATTGGTCTGAAATATATCCCAGAACTAAAGGGAACAAAAGCTGTGTAATTTGTCCTCAAGCAGGAACTGTCATCAACGTCAAGCCTGGGTAGCTCTTCTACTGCAGGATGTGATTGTACACAGATCACTTACCTGATGCATCTCTCACTGGCTCCCAGTGCAAGTCATCATCTTTGTCCTTGATCCACCCACACAGGCCACTGTCAAAATCACAGCTGTGCACCAGGACACCTGGCAGAATAGAGCAGGAGGTCAGAAAAAAAAAAAAACAAGAAGTGATTCAGATTGTTTGGGTTTTCAATTTTCCATGTGGCTGACACTAGCAAGTAAGTATGAAAATTAAATGTAGAAGAAGGAGTTCTAGGAAAAGACTCTGCAAAAATACTAAATAATAAAAAGCACCCTTGTACTATTAACAATTCATGCTATTTTTGTGCTGAATTTCTTGGGGAATTAACGTGAAAAGTTCACATAGGCAAAGGATTGTTTACATGTGTTGGGGGTTGGTTCTTTCCCTTTTCCCTCTGTGGAATTTTCCCCATTGTCATGCTAAGGTACCTGTTGACTGGGCCCTGGTGACAAGGGGGAGGGGAGGGAAGAGGGAAACCCCTCGATATCCAAACACCCAGAAGAGCAGACGGAAGGCTCTGGCTCTCCCCATTTCCCTGTGGAGTTCGGACGAGAAGGACGATCGCTGCCTCAGCTCCATCCCTGCCATCCCAGCGCCGGGAGCCATCCTCACTGCTGTGGGACCCTGCCCTGCTCCCATCTCGCTGTAACCTGCCACCATCCAGCACTCTGCTGAGCACCAGGACCCACACCGTGAGCGGAGGGGTCTCTCTCCATCTCTCTCTCCCCCTGGGACAGCTCTGCCATCACCCCCAGCCCTCCTGCAGCTCTGCGGGACCCGCCCGCCCCCAGCACCGGGAACTGCAGCTCAGGGAAAAGGTGCCTGCAGCCAGAAAACACTGGAAATGAGTTACTGTTCTGTTTGTGGGTAATTTCATAGCTGTTGTTGTTCTTGTTTGTCTTGTTAGATATACTAGTAAAGAACTGTTATTCCTACCCCCATATCTTTGCCTGAGAGCTCCCTTAATTTCAAAATCATAATAAGGAAGGATCACATTTTTCAGTTCAAAGGGAGGCTTCTGCTTTCCTTAGCAAACACCTGTCTTTCAAACCAGGACAACATGGGTTTATAAAGCATAGCTTACAAGAGGGGCAGAAGATATAGGAGTCCTGAAAAATGCATAAATCCCCAAGAAAGTTCAAAAAAATCATAAACCCTGCATCCTGAATAGGAGACATGGTCTTTACCTGGGTCATCGTTTGCTTCAAATTCATCAGCTGTAATCCCTCTTTCAATTTCAAGTATTTCAAACAGATTATTGCTGACTCCAGGCTGGCGTGGAACTGTGAGAAAAAATGAATGAGATAAGGTAGTAGGTCACTAACTAGCTTTATCTCTAACAACAACCAACAGAGCAGCTCTGGGCACTGTGCTTTTCTTGGAGATTTCAATATATTTAATTATATTCAGTATGAAGACTCAAACTTTATGCCTTCATATTTATGATTGGTGTTGTAACATTTACCTAAGCACTGTAAAAGGTGATTCCAAATCTCCTGAAGGCCCTTTGAATGAAAGCTCCTTTTTAACCAGGGGGGAAAGCTTTAACCTTGAAGCACACTATTCCTCTCCAAGTGCATTTTCAGAGATAGTGGCTTCTCAATAAAATAAAGCCACATGAAAGTCCTCACTCAAACCTTCCACAGACATTTATAGGAGAACTTTGACAGGAGGCAGCAGTACTTGTAAGAGGCCCCACGTGCACTTAACCTTTGAAATACAGCTGAAAGTACATCCATCTGTCTGCAAAGGATTAGAGCTCCCAAAACAATTATCAGGGTTGTACTGGGAGTTGAGAAGGAGTTCTAGTGGAAGCTAGAATTCAACTGTAATTATACTTTTTGCTTTCCAGCACTGGCTGTCCTTCAGCTGCTGCACCCAGCTGCAAAGAGAAGGAACAGAGCTCTCAGTGATCAAGAGGCCCAGAGGTTATTAGACATTCAGCATCCAGGACAACCTGAAATTTATGAGGTCTTTGTGGGAGTGATGGCTGCCAAAGTTAGGTGGCTACAAAGACTCACACGTATTTTTGAAGATGCTGTGCTAATCTCTAAGTTTTACATAGATTTCTTGCCTGATGGACAGCACTCAACTACAAATAAACAGATTGCACTGATGAGAGCTGTCTTGGAAAATTCCTCTTTTAGAGGCATGTCTAATGCATAATTCATAACAGTAGTAATGTGTTTCAGACAGGTCCTCAGATTTTATAGGTGCCTCTGACACCTAAGGTATTTGTAAGGGTCTTAGCTTAAAAACTTGACATGTTTTCCATTTACAGTGCTAAAATAACTATTAATGTCTCTGTAGACCAAGCGAGAAGAATTAAGATAATTAAAAGGAAATTTTTTTCTGTTGTTTTCAAAAAATCAAATCAAAGGTTAACAAGGAACTTCTTTTGCACTAGGTCAACATGAAAAGAGCACTGCTGCAAGAGCTCCTCTAAAGCCAGAAAGACAGAAAAAAAAAAAAGTTGAAATTATTACAAAATAAGCTAACTCCAAGGTATTTTTAAAGTACTATTCTAGGCTAGAGGTCTTGAATAAAAATTTTATACAACAAAAACAAATAGTTAAAAAGCTCAAAATCTGTAGGAAACAGATGAAGTCCTAAATGTAATAGTTATTTTTTGAATCATTAAATCTTCCTTCTTTTGTCTTCTTTTTAATCCTTTGCAGATTTTAGATTATGTCTATTTGCATCTAGGATATTAATGCTTGAAACAGCTTCAGACTTAAGGCTGACTTGGGTATTAGAGGACTGTTAATTTTTTAAAGATACTTGATTGTAAATAGTATTTTTGCTGCTTTGTTTCACCTGGGCTGTTTTGCTTACGTGATTAAAAACCTTGAGATTTAGCATGAAAGAAACCTTACAAATGTGCACAGTCCACATGACCTAGGCCAGTACATCTATGCACAGATATTATATTCAGGCATACAAATCCATTGTTCACCCTGATTTATGTAGGTGGGGCAGTTGAACAAACCCATCTATGCTGCACACCCAGGGACCACCACCTTGCCTTTCCCCCCCTCAGACTGTGCCAAGGGAAGAAGATACTGTTTGCTTTCTATGCCATGGAGAACAAGCCAGCATTTCACTTCAGAAGTGCTGAGCACAGAACAGCAGGCACCAAAGGCTCAGACCACAGACAGGCTCACAGGCAGGGAATTATATGGCTCTAAATGAGCACAGTGGCAAAGAGCATGAAGGAAAATCTCTGCCGTGCTCTAAGGTTTGTAGGATACTCAGGGGTCACAGTTTTAAGGTGCATGCCCTGTGCACCCTCTTCCCAGTCTGTCATAGTCCTTGTTTGTGGAAAATACTGCAAAAAATATTAGGAACTTATCCTGTAAACTACTTCAGTTTACTTCTTCAAGTACCATTTCTAATGCACTGATATCTTCTACAAACATGAGTTACATCTCAGCACACATACAAGAATTCTCCAAATTCAAGTTGATATAACTGCCTATAATCAAAGCCCCACAAAAATATTTTTTCAATAAGTTCCCTCAGAGTCCTTTCCAAACTCTTTTTTATGAACTTCTATAAGAATGCGTTGCAGTGCTTTAATACAGTCACTTTAGTGCTTGGACCTAATTACAGGAATGTGCACTCAGTTTGGAACAAGGGTTACTGTAAGAGATGTAGGACTCTAAATATGACCCACATGGACACTTCATTTTGGCCAATATGTTGAGTGGTGATCGTGGGAGAAAGTATTTGGTAGAATTATTTTCTGCAAGCTTTCCAAGCCCTTTCTGTGTACTTTATATACTGTATCAGTGTGCTTTTCACTTAACTTCAATGGTTTGATAAAGCTTGTTAAATAGAAACTTGGCTTCCTTTACCTGAAGAATTTTATAAGCTCTGAGTGAGCCAATACCTCACCACTACCATATTCTCAAGGTTCGTAAGCTAACTTCTTCATAGATGTACAAATCTGGGGGGAAATATTAAATAACTCTGCTTATTAAATATTAAATAAGAGTGATTTCTTTTCAGCTTTTTTAACCTTTGGGAAAACAATAGAGATTTTTTTTAAGTACTTGTTAATTGCTGAGATTGGGAGTATAAGAAAGCACGTGTGTGTGTGTGTATGTGTGTATATATATATATATATATGTGTGTATATATATATATATATATCAGCTTGTTTGCAATAAACTGAATAATTGTTGTTCTGGTGTTACAAAACCAAAACATGGAGTGCAACTTTATGATATTAGTAATTGTTATTACTATTAATAATGCAGTCCTCTGTCTTACAGAAAAAACTAGTTTTGCACTGTAAGTACAATTCCACTCCACACAGTAATCATGACTAAGCTTCCCATTTGCTAAAATCAACAAAAAAGGACAAAGACTTTTTAAACTGAATTTTTACGACTGAAAGCTGTTAAATCCCACTTGCAAAAAAAACCAAAAAAAAACCAAAAAATAAACAGGTGATGAGATCTCACACACAGCTAGTAGAAAACAGTAGAAAACAGCTAAAATTAAGGGTAGTCCAGAGGTCAGTCAGATTGAGAAAACAAGAATAAGTCCTGTTTTCCTCCAAGGAAAGTTTTGATATATGCTGAGCAAAAAAAGAAGAGGCAACAGAGATGTACATTTCACCCTTTTGTTCAGATACCCATCGTGTCCAGGACAGGTTTCTTAAAACTCTACGGATTCAAATTCTGCAGGAAGAATTATTTCAGGAAGTGCTTTCATGGACTCTCTCCCACCCTCTCCAGCCCTTTTTATGTATGGGAGGGGACACAACAGTGTCAGCATGCCACCAACTCTAAAGTCCAATCTTGAATTTCTTGGGCAGTTACAAGGCCCATTAAGTTTTACCAAAATCAAGCATCTTGGTATTTATCTTTGCAGGAGGTTTTCTGCAAAGTGACCTGTCTGCTTTTGTATGAACAATCATTCAGGAGGTGCAGAGTGCCAAATGATTTTCAGGAAAACACAGCTGTAACAAGGAGTGTACAGAAGCTTGCATATCAGATCTGGGGACAAAACTTGCTGGAAGGTTGATTGAGGGTGAGACTTGTAAGATTCCTAGATTTCATGATTAAACTCCAGAGTACCAACAGGAACAAAGCACCTATCATAAATGCTTAAACATAAAGACAAATACATTTTAAAAAGTGCCAGAACAGTGAAGACAAATCAAATGCTGTTGTAAAATAATGCTACTCTAACAATATCAAGGAATAACAAACCCCCTATTCTTTGCTTTTATTACTTCCCTTTTTTCAACTGCCTCAAGGATCACAGAACTGCACTTACAGCACTAAGGACTTGGCAGTCACTGAAAGGAAGAAGGAATCCAGTTTTAATCCAATCTTTACATTTTTAATTGCTGTTATGAGAAACATATCCTAACTCCAATCTTTTTGGCTCCACTAAGGGCTAAGAAGGAAAACTGCTGAACTGTCTTTTAATACAGATAAGGGGGTTTATTCTTGTTATGCTGATATCTATTATTATGCTTTAAGTGCTTATCATCCAGATCCCAATGGTATCAGAAATTCATAGTTTTATTGAGAAGTTTGTTCTATTTGTTAGAGACTTATAACCAGACAAGATTCTTCTGTACTTCACTGTCGTTTGCATGAGTCCTGAAATAGTTAAATATTAAGCTATCACTGCATTCCTCCCTCATTGCCATTCCCCCCCATATCCATATCAGGAGAAGATTATCCTTGGTGCCAGATTCCACTGTCTGCATCTAAGTGGTTCAAAGGCCAAGTGTAGGAATTCCATGTTAAAAAATACAAATTTTTTGTTCTCTAAAAAAGCAGCTCCCCAAAGCCACTACACACTTTTTTTAGAAAAGTGGTAAAGCATCTAAAGAAAAGCAACAATCCAATACCTATCAAAAATTGCAAAGGCATTTAAATAACATTATCAGCATTTTTATCATTTGTGCTCTTTGTCACTGCTAAACAGGGCAATTTCTCTGGTCCTCACTTCATTTCAAGTTGAGCAGCACATTCAAGAGAGCTCTGAAGTGAAATCCTAGGTCAAGTTCAATCAGTGTGTGGAACAGCAGGTCAAATAACAACAAAGGGAGAAAACAAGGAGCAAGGAGTCACCAAGGGTACCCCGGGAAAACATTAACTAACAAAAAACTAGAATTTGAGAGATGCTTATAGAAAAAAAAGTACATTTGCCCCAGAATGTTCCCTCTCCTGATGTGGACCAATCCTAGAGCACCAGGATTTGGTCTAGGATACCTGTGCAGCAGCCAATGGCCCCTGTGCCACGGATTGCCTGACAGAAGTACCACCCTTTTGATGGCAGAGCAAAGCAGCACTGCTTCCTTCAAGTCTGGCTAAGGCTTCAAAGCCACATGGGAAAAAAGGAAGGGAAATGTCCATGCATCACAAGATAAACCAGCTGAAAACACAACTTTTAGGTCTTTAGTAGACGCTAATGGCTGGGAGCACAGAACTGCCAGTGGTTTCTGGGTACAGGGCTCTCTATGCTGGGTTTTGCCCACCCCTGTGTGCTAAAACACTGCCTTTTGTGACTTTTGGACTACAACAACCCTTGGGGACACAGGAGGAAGCAGCCATGTAAGATGACACAAATTCTTTTGAAGATTTACAAAATTGAGTCAAATCATATTTTATGACCTGAGTGGATCTAACATTGACTTTCTCCCCTGTTTTCCAAGAAAATAAGAACTACAAGACTACTAATTGCTGCCTGTATTCTCCAGTGGGAAACAAATAAAGGCAGTAAGAGCAAGGGTTCTTCTTCTTTTTCCAGGCAGGCATATGTGGACCACAGTGCAAATTAATTTTTGAGAACTGGCTGCTGCCTCAACTGGAGAGAAGTTGATGTGGCAAATTGAACCTAAAGATGCTCAGTATAAGCAAAACAAAATTAGCTCACATCCACAGCCCAGGAATATTGCAAAAATGTCTGATGGAGGTGAGACTAAAACAGAAACAGATTTAAAGAAGCTGAAGGAAATAGTTAAAACTCCCCTTCCCTGAGAAAATACAGAGGCAAGTGAAAAATCCACAAATGTTTTTGGAGGTGGGCAGGGTTTAGCACATCCACCTAGCAGCTAAGAAGCAAGTCCAAGGTTAGCTAAATGTTACTACTTATTTCAGTTTGAAATCCTTAATTGTTTTACCACCATGGTTGTTAACACTGTGTCTGGCTGCGAGGAATTATTTTGGAGAGGCACGGGCTTACACTGGGTGGGAGCACTGCCATCCTGAGCTCGCAGTGCCCCACACTGAGCAGCTGCAGCCAGAGCCAGGCACTGCTCTCCCACACACCTGGAGCAGGGGCAGGACTGGCCAGCAGGAACCTGAAGCTCAACCCACCCTGCACACACCATCGTAAGCTCACGTGAAAGGTGTATCAGCTAACACACCTCACCTCACACTTGCCATGGGCCAAGAGCACTCACACAGCCAGATCTGCAGCCCAGCTAATGCCCAGGAATGCAGCACCTGGCATAACAGTCCCATGCTGCTGAACCCCTGGTGTGATGGCATCTGGGGATGTTCAAGTATCTCTGTGTTATCCTTGCAAGTGCAGTCCTGAGGAGAGGCAGACCTACACTCTGTGCATCCCACTGTAGTATGTATGTGGGATATAACTTTTCTACCTGCTTTTCTCAATGTCCCACATGAGGAAATACAACTTCTGCTCTTCCCCACAAATTCCTGCAGTAACAGGATTCAACAGGTGAAGAAACACTTTACTTTACAAGCAATGCTTTATTTGAGAAAGCAGCACATTCTTCTGAAACAGAACTGTTTTGCACTCAACTGTAGGTTTCCAATTCTTAACAGATGCTTTTGTGCACTCCCAACACAAAGGCTTCCAGACAGAAAGTAGGAGAGAACTCCAGTGACCACTACCTAGATGATACTTTCAAAGTGTCCAGAAGACAAAAGAGAAAAAAACAGTGCAGAAAGCAGAGTGGAAAGGAGAGAAAAGAATAAGAGAGGAGAAAAAAAGACACCAGCTTAATTAAAGATCACACTGCTAGCATAATCTGGAGCACAAGTGCAGAATGCTTTCAGTCACACATTTATGTCACACACACATGTGTATCAGGAATGTCTCTAGCAGAGAATCAAAATAAGTTATATGGGATTGAAGACAGACATCTACTGACTTGGTCTGAGGACTGTGTGTGCCTGTATTACCTGCTGAGGCCAGGAACAGCTGGTGCTTGACCCATTTCAGTCCTACTTGTGCTGTGCATGTATATCACAAACTCAAGAGTGTGGCAGCTGACCTAAACCAATAGTTGACAAACACTTTGCAAAGGTCCTGTGTTTGTTGTATGTACCATATTGGAAGCTGCAGTCAGATCAAGCCAAACTTAAAAGGTTTTTACTTTCCTATTTTCTAAACTCCTATATCTGAAGCACATGTATTGAAAGCATTAGCTTCAAAATCCCTCCAGGGACAATACAGAAAGACTAATTGTAAATAACAAGCTTTACACAGATGATCGTTATGACTTCATGAAAATAGCTGAAAACTATCCCTCTGCTTTAGTATTCCAGAGAAAACTTGCAACATGAGAGACACACTTGGGAAGCACAATGCTGGAGTCTGCAATAAATTCCACAAAACCATATTTTTAACTGTTTATTCCCATTACAGTAAGCTTCTCCAGTAAATCTCTATTATATTTCCTTTTAGAATTTCACTTAAACATAACTCTATATTTTTAACTGAATATGAAACCAAAAGTGCACTGTACTAAGCGGTACCAGGATTTGTCTTCTAGCTTTTGTCAGCTTCACTCTCCATTTTCTGTCCACAGCACATAAAATGTCACAGGGAAAACTCTTTTACAAGGAACAAAATATTTCACTGAGTAATGACCTAGAACAACAAAGCCCAAGAAACAAAGCCACACAGATGCCAAAGCAACCAGAAAAAAAAAAAAACCTACATTGCTTGTGCACCTGCTCTGAGACAGCAAACTTTTCCTCCTACTACATTGTTCAGCAGCTTTATTGTACAACAAGCTGAAGAGCTGATCCAACACACCCGCCCCGTCTCTAAAATTAGCCACAGAACTAAAGATGAAATCGGCTGTTGAGTATTTCTTGGCAGATACACACAGCTCTGTAAGTGCCAGTAATGTCTCCTGTGGTATGCACTAAAGCTGGCACAATGGTACTGTAGCTTTTGGAGGAGCTCTTAAAGTTACATGTGTTCATGCTATGAGAATCTTTACTATCTTCAGCTTTTCATGTATCCCTTTACATAGACACAGTCCATAAAATTACCCTCCAAGTTATTTTTATTCATTTTTCCCTGTTGTTTAGTCGTGAACATCTGAGACTATTTGAACCCATACAAAATAGGTCACAGACATCTTTAGGTAATCAGACACGATTTCTTTACCATTCTTAAAGCCATGGTAATACTTTGTTTAGGAGGGACTCTCAACTCTGAATTTAAACCCACTGACTACTTCATGAGTTATGCTGCACTTCAATAGTTTTCAAACAGCCTTCATTTCCTTAAAACCTTAATCTGAAAGCATAATTAAGTACTTCTACAGGACAATATGCTCAATAATTTCAGGGGAGAAAAATAAACATTTTTTGATTAATTGATTCAGAACATCTGTCCCAAGCTTTTGTTAGGTAATAAAATCAGCTACTTGCACGGCTTTACCATATAACCATTTACAGTTTCATTTCTCTGTTCTCAGTGGTACAGTGTTCCAAAAAACCCGAACAGTATCGCGCATGCTTTCATCTACAGCTTTGACAAACAAAGGCATATGGAAAATTACTTACTGAACACATCTCCTCGGGGTTTCTGAGGATCTGGCTGGATCCTGTTGTCATCTATAACTCCTTGGGAAGATGTAGTTTCAATTGGAATATGTGAAGGCTCTTCAGTTGTTACCAGAGGAGTGCTTTGTGGTGGTAGTGTAGGTCTTACCGTTGTAGGCTGAGGCGTTGTTGGAGAAGGAGGTTTCATCACTGATGTCGTGACCAGACTAGTTGTCATTGGCACATATCTCGTGGTTGGCTTGGGTGTCAGTGGAGTCGTTGTCCTGGGTGCAGGTTGAGTTGGCACAGCCGTCGGACGAGCCGTCGGCACAGCCGTCGGACGAGCCATCGGCCTGGTCACTGGCTTTTCTGTAACAAAAGCAGGTACATGCAGTGGTCTGAGGAGCTGTGCCTTCAGCATCAACAATCTTATTCATTATAGCACTTCCTCCCTCAGGAAGAGTGCAGTTGGCCTTGGATATGTGATATGGACCAGGTGGTTCAATCATAACAACAGGAATAACTGCAAAGAGAATCCAAATGGTACCAAAATGGACGTTTCAGCCTCTCACTCCAGAACCTTAATCTATTTCATTATGACACAGAGAGAACTTGGATGAAATAATTTGTCTTCCACTGAAGGTTTCCATTAGTAAGAAACATATTCTAGTATCAGCGCTGCCAAATTATCACATCTCCTTAGGTCATACTTGCCACTGCAGAAGTTTAGAAATAATTTAGAATGACTGAAGGTCAAGACACTTCCATCCCACTTCCTCTCAAGTATCAAGTCTCTTTTAGAGTTGGCAAAACTTACACAAAAGCACTCCTGGTTAACAAAGGATGTGCAGGAAGCCATGGGTTAAGCAGCCCTCTAAACTGGGCAGTCAGGAGGGGAAGCAAGTTTAGTAAGACCCCGACATTGCAATGATTTTGATCACAGATGGCCAACTACCTTTGGCTTAAGGAAGTTCTTATAGACCTTTCCTTCTAAACATTTCTCCTTGCCAATAAGTAGTAATCATTTTAGAGATTTGAACCAAGCCAGCCTTCAGTTAGATCCTTCCCTTTGCTAAACACCAGGAAACTAAGTAAATTACATTTTTCAGCCTTCACAAAGATGAGGTACTGGACTGAGCACCACTTTCAGCCCACTGACAGTTCCCACAGTACCATCTCCTCCAAAGTTTCATAAAGGACAACAAATTTTAACTTAGTTTCACAAAAAGAGTTTCTGAAGACACAAAACACAAGAATGTTTTGTTGTTTGCTATTGGTTAATAAGCCTTTTATATCTCACTGGAGATCTTAAAAGGCTCAGTAAGAACTCTAGTCACATATTTTGTGTACAGGCATTTCAAGTACAACACAGTTAAAATGAAGAACTACTGTTTGTTAAACAATGAATTGTTTGATGGTAGCAGGTAAAAAGGTTTTCCTTCTGGCCACTTGTTTATTACTATCCCTTTGAATACCCTGCAGTTCTGACATTTATAGTATATTAAAACATAAAACACTCCTTAGGACCATACCCCACTAACACAAATGAAATGTGCCCACATATACTTGCAAGCACTCAGGATGTGATAGAACACATTTTACCATGACAGCTACAGCCAAAGGGAAAAAATGGTGGTGCTCTTTAGAGAGATCCGTGAGTCACGAAAGACCAGATCCCACAAAGGAATGCAAGATCAAAAAAGATGCAGCAAATGTCACAGAACTGCACAGCCCTGTGGGACATCAAATATGGGAGAGCACCAACACCTTACTCTGTACCAAGGGGGTGGCTGCTTCTCCCAAGAGAAAGATGGCCAAGAGAATTTTCCAACAGCAAATCCTTCCAGAGAAATCCTCCTTCCTGGCTCTTCTCACATCTGGGAAGCAGCAGGGAGTGGATGAGGTGAGCTGCTGAAACAGGCTAGTTGTGGAGTGTACATAACAACAGGGCATGAGTAATATGCACTGTTTGATCAGACCTACCCTGCTTACTCTGATGTTCTCATCCTGAAGCAATCTCTAGAATCAAGCTGTGAATAGGGAGAGGTGAATTTCTTTCTAATTATGAAAATGTCTCAGGGAAAGATATTTTTATCAAGGCATGATAAGACCTAGAGAACTCCAACTACATTCCCTGGCTGCTTATTTAGTATTAAAAATAGGTAAGAGAAACTGAGGCTGATAGTGCTGCACCTTAAAGCTTACAAAATGGGACACATAAGCTTCCAGAATCTCTATTTTAAAAGGAGTATTACATACGTATGCAGTTTGTTCCATTGTCTCTGTACCCTTCTTTACATTTGCATTTGTAGGATCCTGGAGTGTTGTAGCAGTGTGAAAAACCACCACACTGATGGTGGCCAAGGGAACATTCATCTACATCTGCAACAGAAAATTTACATTAAAAAATCATTTGCTTCAAAGAAACCTGACCTTCTGCTTATCCCTGCAAAAAACCCCAAACATTAATACAATTTTGATTATTAAAAAAAACCAAAAAACTTTTGCCAGTGGGAAAAGGAAAATAGTCACAAATCAACGTGGTGATGCAAACTTTAGGGAGAATAGAGACTACTGGGCAACTTTGGTATTGCTCAGCTTTTACCTCAGCATCAGCTTCAGACATGCCATAGGTAGACTGCAGCTGAGATTATTGCGAGTGCAATTTTAACAATCACTTCTTACAGGTGACAGAAAAAAAACCAAACTGAGCGTATGAATATGCATGTACTTAATTACACAGATATTAAACTTTTTTCTTCATAAAATTCTTCCTATATTATACGTCTGTATAGATGTTTCTACATCAAGTAGAAACTGCTGGAAACATTTCATACAGCATATCCATGTTTACTGTCAGTGATGCAAGCAAAAACAACCAAATTCCAACTCTGAATACAAGTTTCTCTGAAGAAAAGAAGTACTTAAGCAAACAAAAAGCAATGCCTCATTATCTCCACATAATTTTTTTCAGTGGAAGAACCATAACCACTTGAGACTCCGTGAAACTAAGGCAGAGAGACCTGGGAATATCTTTGTTAAAGGGCATACACCAGCTGCATTCCAGTCTCATGACCAGAAAAAAACAGCTTATTTCCCAATTTTGTACACCTGACTTCAGGGGAAGGAAAGCTGGGCAGTCTGGGCTGGGAGGAGCTAGGGTGTGCACATTTTCTTATCTTGGATCTTGGGACATGCTGTGGAGCACACCAGTGTTACAGTTCAGACACAGCCTAAGCTCATACACTGCTCCAAGCCTACAGCTGCCAGTGACAGTGAACCCAGAGGAAAAAACAGATTTGGAAAGGAATTCCTGGGGTCATCAGCTCTGTTCTCCCCAGTAGCTTCCACACAGGAACCATTTCCAAGAATGTGGGCCAAGTATATGCCTTGTCTTTCACAGTCTATTTCTGTAATCCACCCTTTCTTAAAATACCGATGCAGTGTAAAACAACCTGCCTTAACATTCCAGCCGTAATAAATAAACATTCTTTTTTGAGCCCTTATTTTATTTTTTGAATATGCTGCTCCATTACATGCACGTGAGAAATAGCTTGTTATTACCATGGCATTGGTATTTGCCTCCAATGTACATCAGATCAAAGCCTTTATGACACCTGCAGATGTAGCTTCCGAAAGTATTGACGCAGTGCCTAAATCGTGGGCAGAGAACCCTCCCAGTAGCACATTCATCAATGTCTGTGGAAACAAAGGAACTGTATTATTCTTAGTAACAGTTAAAATACAGCATACACTGTCTAAATGAAACTGGTTTCACATAATGGAAAGCTAAAGAAACAGCCAAAGTTATTTTTCATAAGGGCCCTTGGTCAGCCAGCAGTAATACCTGAGCATTTCTTCTGGCTGTGCCCTCTAGTTCAGCCCTGGGTACAGGCAGATGCCCAGGGAGCAGCTGATGCTCATCCACTGCTGCTCTCCCTGCCTGGGGAACTCTCAGATGAGGTCAGGCTGACACACAAAAGCTGCCTGCGCTACCACTCGCTCTGTAGTCCTTGGACACCGAGCTGAGGCTGCTGAGTGCTTAAACAATAATTCTCCACTGAGGTAGAGACCTGCCATGCATGGCTGCTTCTGATGCACGCAGCTCCTTGTGTTTGCTGGTTATCTACAGGGCACAGTTCAAGCCTTTGCTCTGCAGCTCTATCAGGCTCTTGATCTATGGGAAAGCAAGATTTTGCTCTCCATGCAGTTCTTTTCCCAAAAGGAGCACTTCAGCTGACGATGTCAAGAGTGCAAAACAAAGGCGAGTGATTGATGCCCTGTGCTGCTCTTGTGAAAGAGGCCCGAACAAGGCAGAGTCTCTTCCACTGCACAGAAAAAATGTTACCACAAAGCTGCTGGTCAGTTAGGGCAGCTACCTGAGGCAGGGGAGATGGAAATTCAGCTTCTCTCCAAGCTGTGTTCCCACAGCGAAAGAAGTGACTTAAAGTCATGAATTACTGGCCAGATGGGTTGGACCAAGTAGCTCCTGCTGGCACTGTCCCACTCTGCATGAAGAATTGCTGAGGACAGCAGGGAATCAGCCCCCGAGCTCCCACACTCCTGGCCCACCTGGCTGCTCTCTCTCCATCAACTGCATTGCTGGAATGGTGCAGTAAAGGCCTCAATGAGAGAGAGAACAAGGCCAATACTGGGCACATCTCCACATGCCTGAATCTTCCTATAAATCTGTCTATTGATTTAAATTTATTGTTAACATTTTAGGCTTCGAATATGCTACTAAGTTTTACAAACTCTACCATGATTCTTATTATCATTTAAACAACAAGTCTCAATTTTCTACCCTTTATTTAAATACTATTTCAAGGCTACAAGTTTAAGACTCTTGATTACTAAGAGTTAGGTGTGCTCTTTGTTGGTTTTTGGTTGGGTATTTTAATTTTTAAACCACGGCTTCAAAAAGTAGCTCAGTAAGAGGAAGATTATCCACTGAATATACTTCATCATGGCATGGATTATGATCTTTAAAAACTTAATGTAGCATGTCCTGCTTTTTCCTCCATACATATTCATATTAATTCACATTTTTGCAAATTCACATAAGGCAAAAATGTTGTTAAATTAGGGCAGCAGTATAGTGGTAAGCAGTTATATGTCCTAGATACAGGACAGAACTGTTAATCAAAACTGAGGCAAAAATATGGAAAAATGTAACAGCCTTCCACTTGCATATAACGAGAGGTGCATGGATGCTCACTGCTGAGGGGAAATCCACTTTTTTATCAGCAGCCATAAGATGACATGAAAGTGCTTGTGATTAGTTTCCTTCAGCTCTCAAACTGTACAGTGACTGTGGCTTCTCTCAAGTCAATCTATGCCTGGACCAAAAGGTGTAGAGCTGTTTCCCTTTACCTGCTGCAACATGCTGTGGTTCATACCTGCTTCCTATGAAAAGCAAGGCATGGAGGGGTGATTTGGAGTCTCACCTCAGCAGCAGGAGCTGCTCCAAAGGCACATGAGGCACTGTGATGGTCAGCACCTAATGAGGGTGATGGTGACCACCAAAGAAGCAGAATTGCTTCTCTCTCTTGCTGCAAGTATGACCGCATTTCCAACTCAAACACAAAATAACTTGAGACTACTTTAAAAACAGTATGATTTTTAAGTTTACAAGGCTGTATTTACAATTTTCTAAATGCACACACAAAAAGGAAATAATTCATTTTATAGTAAAAAAAAACATTATTTTCAGCCCTCAAATAATTTCAGAACATTTGAAGCTGAAATATGTATATGGCTCATTTCATTAAATGAAAATCCCAATCCAAAAACCTGGCAAGACTGACTTATTGATTCAAGAGTCATTAATCAATTAATTAGCTGTTTAATCCACACTGTCACTGAATACTTTGCTGAATTATTTTTTCACGTTGTTGTCATTTAGTTTATACAATTTACCTTTATAGCCAAATTGGTGTCTCTTTAGTGATTGTCTGAAAGGAACATTTTCAACAAGAGAATGATCAGCAAGAGTTAAACTAAGAATAGAATAATGCCCAGAGGAATTTCCACCTGTGATAAAAATAGGCATTGCATTCCCAGCTGTCTTTCAAACTCTCCTCAAACAAGGATTTCATGAGCTGCAGCCAATGCACCCTTCAATTTTCTTACCACCACCTACACTTGTATTTGTACTGCAGCATTATCCAGACTCTCCCTGGAACCAACAACTTCCCCAACAGTGACAAGCTTGTACAAACATGAGGGGAAAGCATAGCCTTAGTCCCAGGTAGCTTCAATTCTTTGAGGTATTTACTGCAACTCAAACTTGATGGAGAAATAACACAGAAAGGGTACATGTCACAATCACTTCTTACCAAAAAAGGGGAGAACATTATGTTACGATGTGGGAAGAACAGACACCTCTTGCTGTAACTATTTTCTCTGTATTGTACAAGGCTGCTCTGAAATTCTTGTGGAAATTTTAGAAACAGGTTATGAGGTAATTCTGAATGATGCATACCCAACTAAAATGTGGGTACACAGTTCTTTGCTTTTCTGGGGAAAAAAACAAAATTATTTTTTTTGTAAACTGCACTGAAGAACTCAAAGAGCTCCATAGGACTGGTTCGAGTGTTAGTCTTTGGCATTAAAGTGCACTTTGTTTATTTCAAAATATGAAGCTTTCCTGAACAGAAAAATGCACACTATGAGAATGTTGCAAGCATTTTTTTCTAGCAAATTTCTTTGCTTGGTGTACCTTTCTTGAATTTGTAGTTAAAATCCCTCAGCTCACTATGGCATGGTACAAAGTATCTTCCAAAGATCACTCTGCCATAATATCTACAATGGGATTTAGCATAACTTAATCCCTTCAGCATGTAACAACCATAGGTTTTTAAACTCCTGTTCTTTCCATTTTTTTCCATACACAGATGTGCCAATCACGCACTTCAGAAAACCTCTGACTTGGTGTGGAGCCTGCTCTTCTCATCAGAAAATCTAGAGTCTGTCCCTTTCTCTGCCAACAAACCCTTTTTCAGCATGGGTCAGGCACTTGGAGAACCACCTACCTTGCAGACAGCCAAGATATTCAAAGGGATGATTAGGACATCCCCATTTTCTTACATTCTTCCAGTGTTACTGGTTATGGAATAGTAGCACTTCATAGAATATAGCTTATAAAATCACTGAAGCATCATATCCCACTCCGGATGCATAGGTAATAACTGATGAACTCACTTGTCACACTGTTCAGACCGTAGTAGAATCTGATTAAGCAGAAGCATCTTTTCTATGTTCACAAATGTGGGAAAAAAACATGTCACTAACTCTCCAAGTTCCTGTGATTATTTTAACCTGGAATTTCCACAGTATGGAAGAAAGACAGCACATTCAATCCCACTTATACTGGGAATATGCACAGACCTTCACCTTGCCCCAGTATAATATCACTGATTTTTACAAATGATCCCTCTACCCACTGAGCTAGGCAACCCCTTGTTGGCTATGAGGGATAGGTGATCTCCCCATTCCTTTTTTTTATGCAAGCAGGTATTTTGGAGTGAGCAATAGTTTAAAATGATTCAGTGGCAGAAGTGGCAAGGGCCAAGGGCTTGGATACCAAGGAATCTGTATGGGCTTTAGGCAGACAAGGAAACTTGCAGGACTGGAGGAAAACACTGACAGTCTCGGACACGAGGGCACCTGAGCCAACAGCCCTACTACTGTGCTCATTATTAACAACTTTAAACTGCCTCTTCTATGCATTCTAAGTACATCTGATAAACTCTCTTGAACTGCACTCTGTGTAAGGATAAAAGCATTCTGGAGAAAAAAATTACAGTTAGATGCACATTTGGTCACCTACCTACACAAGTCCTGCCATCAGGCCCAAGCTGCAGCCCAGGAGAAGGACAGCGACAGCGCACCTCCCCTTTCAGTACGTCACAGCCATACTGACAGTTTGCCATCAGGCAAGAAAGGGCATCTGGAGCAAAATAATTTAACATACCTAGATAAAGACTATGATCAGTACTAGAAAATTACTGAAAACTTTGGACAATTAGACATCACTTATTTATGGTAAAACTGGGGAAATGCTTGCTGAGTTTCACAGGTATCCATCAAAGAGGAAATGTATCTGCTAGTAACATTTTTCTTTCCACAAACTACATCTCTAAGAAAATAAAAAAAAAATTAAAAAAAAAAAAAAAGAGAAAACCACAATTGTAATAGAGAGTGTTACTGAATGCAGTCCCCAGAATATAAAGCCCAATCAGTACAACAGACTCTCTTAGAAAGTACTGCCATTTTAAAAACAGGGTATCTCTAATTGAAGGTAGCTTCTCTCCCCTTCTCTCCATCCAGATACTCAAAGTAACTGTTTTTACAGCAGCAAGTAGGAACCTGATCTCCAGAGAGATGTCAGTACAGTTTTTATACCAGTCAAACAACCAACATCTGCAGAGTTAAAGATTTTATGTTCATGTGGCCATAAGGCAGCAGAAATGCAGGTGTCTTGCTGCAATGAAAACTGCAAGCGCTCGTCCGCAGGGGCCAATTAACGGTGTTTTACAGCACTGAAGAATGCTTTGGGGGAAACTTTCGATAGAACTAATAAAATCAAAACAATTGCTCTTGTTCTTTTCAGCCTGATTCAATTAGAAAAAGAGGAGCTCATCTTGTGCAGCTGCCTAAATTCCAGCAAGATTAATCTTTTACTTTGGGACTCATCTTCATTTCATAGAAGTTTTTCTGGGGCAACTCAAGCAGGGATTTTGAGAAGCTGGGAAAGAGCAAGCAGCAAGGCTGGCCGTACTTGAGCATGTTCCATCTGGCATAAGCATGTAGCCGTTCAGACAGTAGCACTTGTAGCTGCCGTAGGTATTCATACACCGGTGCTTGCACGGCCGAGGCTTTAGTCCACACTCATTCACATCTGAAATGAAGGGCACAAGGAAGAGGGTAGGAAAAGAAAACACACAAGGCATGCGTGGCAAAACTACCTGTTCAAGTGGCTGGAGAAGGAAGGAAAGATATGGCAATTAGCTTTTTATACGCACTTCAGCTGACAGCAAGCATCCAAAACATCCTGCATGAAGCGCCGTTCATCCCTCCAGCCAAGCAGATTATTTGGCTTGGTTTCACAGATATCTTTTCAAAAATGACAATATTAGCATTAGAAGTGCCAACTGCTTCATTAGGCAACACACAAGCTCAGGCTGCCCACATCTCGCCACTATTCATGTTGATGCCATGTCCAAGACCAGCATTTGGAAGAAAGAGGATAGAGAAAGCAAACAGCACTCTGCAATCACTATCAGTGATTCTGACAGCAATTCAGTGATTCACTATCATGCTTCAAAATTAGTGGCAGAGGAATGTAGGAAAGCTGATGCCAACTTACTTTAAACAATCTCACAGAGAAAATGTATTCCTTATCATCTAGAAAATACTAAAAGAAAGTATCTGACATCAGCTGTATTTGTCAAGGACTATCCATGAGAGCTAGCATTTCAGATTTACAATTTAATAAAGAATTCATGGCTTGAACTGAAAATATTCAGTCTACAATTTTCATATTAGTAGACAGAACTTCAAGCAAGAAGATAATTTCCTTCAGAATTAACTTCAAATAATATGTGTTGATTTTGTCTGAGCAAATCAGAGTAATTTTTTACTTATTATTGTTGTTAGTCATTTGTATAGTGATGAATAAAGATGACAACAAAGTCGAAAATAATAAATTTATTCACAAATCCAGCCAGCGAGAACTTTTAAAAAATGAGCTATCAATTGTCATCTCTAATATTGCACCATGCTGTCTGGAGGTCTTTTTCAGACAGAGAATTGCCATTTTTTTCCAGAAGTTTTCAAAGAGCCATCTCCCAGTACTAAGCACTATCTTATCAAGTGTCACTCAACCCATGTAGCAGAAAAGTAAGCCCTGAGGCTCCCATCACATGGTAGATACACACAAACAGTAACCACCTCATAAAATAGCAGCCAGCTGAGGGGGTGACAGATGCCTCCTGTGGACTAGAGGCAAAGGCTCAGGGTTAAGATGCTGAACCAGAAAGATAAATGCACCTCTGTTACAATGAAGCCAGTAATTCATTGTTTGCTTTTCAAAAGTAAAGCAGAAAATTTAACTGGGTCTATGTAGTAAATGGAGTGAGAAAAGTTACAGTCACTGTAGAGGCAAAGTCAGAGAAAACACTGATTCTAGACAACTACACTTGGAATTTTACAAGTTCTTAATGTTTGGATTTTAAATTTGTCCTGAAACTCTGTAAACCCTTAGTTTTTGAGAGCAACATTCTGCACCTTGCTCTTTTCAGGCAAAATATTTTTAAATGGCATTCTAAAACTGAGAAATATCGTCCCTTTCAATCTGACTGGTAAAATGCAGAGCCATCAAGAGAAAAATACATGTATCACACTACGAGTCACTGCTACAATGCAAACTCGGCTGCAAGGATGTTGCCTGTTATATCACTGCTGTTCCTGAGAACTCCTAACAGTGTTTATGTGCATCCTAAAACTTTGTGTCTTCTGACCTACTTTGTCTCCATCTTCCTGGGGTCAAGGAACAGCAAGCATCATGCAGACATGGACCTCCCCAGAACCCTTCTCCTTACTTCATTTTCCAAGGTCTAGGGAAGAACAGCATGTTTAAGGACAAGAATACTTCCTGCTCCCCTCATCTGCAAAGGGGTAGTGGTAAGGGATGTAATTTCCCATTTCTTCCTGTGTAAGGCTGAACAAGATGTTTCCAGCAAACCTGAAGGGGGATATTTTCTCCTCAAGTGGTGAGGAAGATCAGGTGAGCCTAAGCATGACTTCAGTGAGGAAAGACTGCCAAAACAAGGGCTGGACCTGTGCACAATAAGGAAGGAGTGTTGACCACCTCTGCAGTCTTCCTGAGGATCATGTGCTGCAGAGGCAGCACCCCTTTTCAGCTCTCAGTCTTTGGGAGCTGGAAAAAGTTTCAGCCTTTTGAGGAGAACATACTTCTCACAGCAGGCACCAATGCCACACTCTCAAGAAAATATCTGCTGGGTTTGAGAGAAACAGCTGTAGAAGAAAGTACATTTTGTCCTGTGAAAGCTGGATTTTCTGCTAGGAGTGGTGACTATAAGTATATGCCTAAGACAAATGGAAGTGCAGCAGATTATTATGCTAGAGGGCAAGGGCAAGTTTTCATTGTGGAAACCTTTGTGTGAAAAAAGCTTTACGTAAAACTCCCCACTAATAAGCAGATGAAAGCTCATATTTTGAAAGGCAAACTTCTCTTGGCAGCACAAAGGAAAAAAGCTGCTTTTTCTTTTTTCTGTAAAACATACTACAAGTAGGCAGTTCCTGACAGACAGACATTATAACTGTATTAACACATTTATCACACATGCAACGTGTCTGTTAGCATTTGATTTCAATTCATAAATGTATCCCCAAAGATTCCACAGTATTGAATATAATGAGGTTCACTGATGACTGTCATTTTGAAGTAACAAGAAAAAGAAGTTCTCCTAGTCAAAAATGTCTGTATTCTTCCTCTTTTCTACAAAAAGCACCACTTTGCAAAATAAAGGCATAGCAGAGCTAAATATAAAACACTTAACTAGAAGTAGGGACAGAATATGGGAAAGTAACACTGAAATTAAGTTGACAGGGTGGGATTTTAACATTACCTTGTGTTAAGTTCTAGTGTTTCAATTCCACTGCACTTCAGCTCCTAAGTTTAGATACTCCCAACAATTTAAGAACTCTTGTGCACTTACTTCCAGAGTTATGACCACAGACTCAGAATTTAAAATAAGAATATACGACTGTTCTGTCATCCTGCACAGATTACACGATGAGCCTTAAAATACTGGATCCATCTATAGGACTCTGAATTCTACACCACCACTTGATACAAAGTATTCTTAGTACAGGAATAAATGCTCTGATACAAATAGACAGCTATTAGTAACATACTCTGAGAATAGTATGAAGTGCAACACTATCAAAAATTTTAACAAATCCCTTTAATTTCATTGTGGGAATGTCCAATCACTGTCAGGCATTTGAGAATTTCACTGTTCAGCATTTTAATTTCCCACATTGCCTACAATTGCACAGCCAATGCAAAATCAGCATTCTTGATTTCAAAGTAACACAAGGCAGTACAGTACATAAAAGCAGCCTGACTGTTTTGGTCACTATGGAAAGCAGGTTTATAACAAACAGAAGCTGCTGAGCACAAGTATTTTATACCTAAAGAAATGAAATGAAATGTGAGTGCAAAGGAAAGGACAAGAGCGTTATGCTGGCAAACCCAGATGTGACTCCTTTGACTGCTGCGCTGCACCACATGTGATCTTGGACTGATTTCAGTGCACACCCAACAACAGGCCACTCATTTCTAGGCAGATTCAATACACTGTGCTATTTTCTTTTAATTAGCTTCTGCAGACTTCAGCATTCAAGACTTTTTCTGCCTTTTTTTTGCCTATCACCTAACTTGGATCAGGCAGTACTGAAGTTAAATATTCAATACCATATTTACCCAACTCTGAAAATAGAAAGCTAAGGACCAGAAATCAAGTAGAAAAATTAAATTGTTGCCACCCTACCATAAACAGTAGATCAGCTTTCATTTCCAGCAATTGCAATCACACTACTATGTCAACCTCATAAGAGATTTGTATCACCTGAAGAGTTTTGTTCTCTTAGTCTGATTAATCAACAGCTACCAAATTCCAAAGATTTTAATCTTCATTTTCTACAACTTCCAGCTTTATCTAAATCACAGTTTTGTCTCTATCTAACCTGATAAAGAATTTCCATCACTGTCACTTTACAAAGGAACTCAGAAAAGAAAAAAAGGCAGGCTCTGAAAGAAGAGCAGAGGAAAGAAACAAATGCATGTGACAACCATGACTATGGTAGAGAGTCAAAACTTTTCAGAATACACACAGCAGCACCAAGGAAATACATCCAATTATTTGCTCTGCATACTAAGGGCGCAGCAGGTTCAGCTTTCACATCCCAGATATTGAGGGGTCTATCAGCCTCCACCCTTTGCAAGAAATTACACTCCTGTTTGAAGCCGTGCAGAAAGGAGGAACAGAACACCTGAAACACAGGACCACCTCACCCCTTGCTGCTACATCTCTTGCATGATGATCCAGGGGGTGTAACACAAGAGCTTCACTGCTCTGATCAAGTGGACTTGTGTACATCTTCACAGGACAGGGAGAAGGCATAGTAAAAATAAAAAATATGGCAATATGCATTACTTCATTTATAAATTAACAAATATACATACATATCAAGTACTGACAATTTCAAGCAGTGACCTTTGATCATTTTCCTAGAACAAACAGGGTAAGAGAATAGGAAGTTATAGAAAAACAGCATTATTTTTTTTTTTTTATAAAGACAACCTTTCCCAACCAAAGAAAGTTAGCCTGCATGTGCTTTAGATTGCTAGCAGAAATTGCATCTATTTGACTTACAGAATATTATTTGCATTTTCTTCAAGAGCAGCTACCAATTTTCTGATGAACACATTCTGAAAGTATGAGCTCTGTTATTATTACTCTTAAATAAGAGAGGTGGCAGGGGTTATTTTCTCTCAGGGTGCTCTGTTTGTTTCTTCACTGCTTACAGCTGAAAAGCTGGGATCAAAAAGCTGGAAGGGAAACACTAAAGCCATTCAGGAGATAGGAATGCTGTCGGGAGAACACTTGGTTAGCTCTTGTGCAGTCACTGCAATTTGATTGCTGATGATAGCAATATAGTTTAAAAAGTATCAGGCAGTCTTCACTTCTGAGTGATCTAAAGCAAGGTATGAATTGTCACAGCAGCTGCAGTACCGCTGGAAAAAGACAAGCATCCAGCATCACCACACAGTCAAGGCTAAATAGTTCTCCTGTGAAGCTGGACTGAGCACTTGGATCAGTCCCAGGAACACAGACTGATCACTGGGGTACATGGACAGATGAGATGCAAAGCCTATTTATCACAGCTTGTACTCAAAAAACGCCTTTCACCAAGAACATGGGCATACTTTACAGCCCAAAACCATTCATCCATCCTAGAAATATTTCCATCTCTACTGGGAACTCCAACATTTCCTCTGCCAACATTATTGCTCCTGTTACTATTCTAGAACAAGATTGAGAAAATGAGCCACAGACTGAACAGGGCAGGTTCTGTATTAAGATACAATAACGTAGGTCACATTTATCCTGTGCCATTTGAATCTCCTCCTAGCAAAAGCAGACTCTGTATTCACTGTGCACTTTCAAGTCTCATCCAAACACTGAACACGTACATGGCAAAACAGAAATCATGACCCCAGGAACAGCTCAAGGGTCTCACCATGCAGTAGAGCAGCAGCAGCCACCTGAACTGGTGCACATTTGAGGCACCACAGTCAGCTGCCATCTCAGGAATCTCATCTACATCTGCCAGGGCAGCTTTGTCACTAACACCATGCAAGAATATTTCATTTATATGGTCCAAAGTGCTTTCTTTGATAACCTATCACCTTTTTTCCTTAGCATTTAGTGGCAAGTAAATAGTTTAGTTCAAGACTGAAGCCTTCAGCAATTTGCAAAGCATTATTTTGATATTGTTAAACTATTTACTACATATAAAAACTGCTACACATAGATATAACTGTCAGTTCTCTGCACTGTTTTCTAAAAATATTCTGGAGTTACTAAAACTTGTAGGATAAAATCGTAACAACACATCCTTTAAAATATCAGCCCAGAGTAAGGGGACAAAAAAAATATAGATATAAGTATATATATATGTATATATATAAATATATATATATGTATATATATAAATATATATATATATGTGTGTATATATATATATGTATATATATAAATATATATATATATAAGAGATGACAAACTTTTGGAAAACTGAAAAATACAACAAACATTTCCACATCAGTTTGGTAAGGATTAGTAAATCTGAAATGAAATATGTATATATTTTTATAGAAAATAACTCAGTCTAAAAATCAACATGCCATAAGGAATTTAGCAACATCAGGGTACATCCTTGAAGAAGAAAATAATTCTAAATATCACACTTTAGTACCATACTTCCTCAGCACCCAGAAAATGCAGAAATTTTCCTGTAGACAACTGCAAAAGAGATACAATTGAGATATCTTTGTATGTGAACATGTCTTAGCCATCAAAGTCTAAAATATCACACAAACTATAATTCCCTAATTGTTTATACTCTATGATCTTTATACCATTACATGCTTTGGACATAACTCTTGGGAAAAAATACTCAAGCAATGAAACTTGATAATCCAGTAAGAGAAAGTTCATTTTTATACCAACCCTTTCATAGTTTAATGCAAACTACTTTTTTCAGGATTAAAAACACTAAAATGAGATTGTATTAATTATGGGGTTTTAAATTAAACAAATAATATTTCACTACTCAAACCTGAAAATTGTGGCTTTACAAAAAACAATAATTTTGACCATAAGGTTTAAATAGTTTGTTTCCGATTAAGAAGAGCAGGTAGGTAGATCCTATATATTAATCTCATTGATTTCTTCTGAATGAAAGTAATTTTTCCCTTGTGTCATCCCACAGCAGATATCAATCTCTCTACAAATGTCAGTCCAAATATCAGACTTGCTGCAGCAGGAACAGACCAGGTATACAAATTCATTACTCTATAAACACAGGGAAAACACACAGCACTGGTGGGGGTGGGTAGAGAGATAACAATACTTCCATGATTTCAAAAACAAATTCTCTCTTACCTTGGTTGCAAGTTTTTCCAGTGTATCCTGGGTGGCACTTACACTTGTTTGGCCCAGTGCATTCACCGTGTTTACACCCTGGCTGACATATAGCTGCAAAAAGAGGAAAACTCATTTTTCCACTCTAGTCACAGCTGACAGTGCTTTACTTTGACATAAACAGCAATTACCTAACAAATAGTAGTACTGTCTATGTTATATTCAGAAAATAAATATAGAACTCCAAGAAATAATAGAAAGCCATTTTTGGTACCTCTCTCAATATGACAAAATTCATAAAACAAACTTTCAAAGCTTCAGTAATAGATAACAAAACCATTGCTCTTGAAGAAGTATATGCATTCATGCACAAATATATTTTTGCTGATGTAGTATTAGCCAACAGGAATATTCCCTTGTGTAACTAAAAACATTTGACAGATGAAAATTTTAAACAGCATTTCTAAGTCTTTTTCATTAGAAATGCTTTTCTAGTATTAAACTAGTATTACTTTTTAAACCTACAGGAAAATGCAGTATTTACTGTGCTCTAAGATGATGTTTATCATTATATGACAAAATGCAGATACACAATCCTGCTGAGCTCTCTGCTAAAGCAAGATAGACACAAAATAGACAGAAATCAAAGGCAGCATAACTTGAATACCCTGTAACCAGGATTTATCTATTTACCCTAGCTTAAAGTTCATTTTATAAAGTAACAGTATCATTTGGAATTTTAAAGTTACTAACTAGATACAGCTGCAATATTAATCTGACAACAAGGGGCTGTATCATGAAACTGGATATATCAAGGTCATAATTTATGCCAGAACACACTCAAAAATGTAATTTGCCCTCTAGCCAAGCTGTTCAATAGTGCTGAATTAAAATTCAAAAAGAAACAAGATATTCATTTTGGTTGTAGATGAACTATCCAAATACATTTTTGGTGCTCTGAAAATCTTCTCCATAAGGTTCAAAGCATCCAGAATTGGCAATTCCCACAAATATATCCAGAGAAGTACCTGTTAGCATAGAAGGAGTTTGCTCCAGTTTTAGGACTGCCTTTATTTAGGACAGTTTTAGGACTCCCTTTATTGTCAGGCATGTTTTTTTGTTAAGTGTAATGTATATGAATAATCAGTGATAGATCCTGAGACCATAAAACCTTGTTTTAAATTTATAGCTCTGCTCCTGATGGATCTTCCTAGTATGATGGTAAAGTCTCTTGCCAAAAAATTGTTAAGGAGTATCTTAAAAGACAACAGAAATTAAAGATTTCCACCCCACCCCCCCCCAACAAACACTGTCTAGAAACAAGGAAATGAGATTCATATTTATAAACACCTCTCGATGGAAGTGTAAGGGAAAGGAGCTTCTCAGACTACTAAAAGGGTATGTTTCAGGAGATATGTCCTTGGGTAATGGACAGGTGTGACTGAAGAGCAATCAATCCATCATGAGACACTTCTACAACATTGTACTTGGAAATACTAGAACTCTGTACTTGGAAACACTTCTTTTTTTTAATCACTATGGCCATAAACAGGAAGAAAAAGATCTCCTTTGTTAACGATTCATTTAGATGTTAAGATTCTTATCTTGCTGGCATCACAGACCCAGGTCTAATCAGAGGTGATGGTGGCAAACTGAGAACTACAAAGACCAACTTAATGACTTCAAAGCAACCAGGGAAAACCAAAAGTTGTGATCTAAATAAATTACTAGAGAAAACAAAATTTCTATAAATACGTTTTTTTTAACCTGTTTGAATTTTCAACTTCACTTTAGAGAAGATCTGCATCGTGAAGTGAGATACACTTCTTAAAAACAGTTCTTTTTAAGAAACAAGAAGTACCATTGGATCAATTTGGTGTAAAGTGTAACAGTTCAGTAGCTGAACCTATGACAACTTTAGTTTAGCTGAGTTTTTTAAAGCCTTGGTCCCTCCCTCAATTGCATATATTGTACATTAGCAGCGGCTCACAGAAAAAAAAAAAACAAAATTCATACTTGAAAACAAAAATCTCTATTACTCCAAGGAAACCTTCCTAATGACTAGCAAACCACTATCCATAAAGTCAAAGTCATCATAAAATGCTGGGAGTTTTGTATATTAAATGTGTATTTGGAAACCTTTATTTGCTGCTAAACACTGTTCTTGAAGAAAACCTGTTTATTAGAGTACATTCTACGAACTTGGGCTACTTTAGCATTATCAACCTTATTTAGACACAGCTGAAATTCAATATAATACTACAACTGAAGAATTTCTATATACATAAGAAAACCACTTTGCAGTAAGCTTAACAACATCCGTAGCTCAGCCAACACCACAGACAAATCTGATGGCATTTCCTATGAGAAATCAAGTCACCCACAGGATAAAACTTGTGCATCTTCCTATCAACTTTATTGGGGCTTTGCAGGGTGCTCAGGACTAAAGAATCAGGTGATTCAGGCAAGTCTGCATGCTTGGCTGGGGTCCCCACTGACCCCTACCAGAGTGACCAGGCCCAGAGGGATGGGTCAGCTCCAGCTCAGCCATCTCCAGCATGGAAAATCCTTTGAAGGAGAAGCTGCCCATACAAGGCAGTAATTCACTCACTGACTCCCAATGAGCTCTATCTGAACACTGGCAACAACCAGATGCAAGTACAAAAGTAAGCTTAAGCCAGACTTTTAGCATTTCTTTTAATAGCAGACAACTATGTCAGCTGTTTGGCATGAGTCTGAGCATACACTACGTGTGCTGATGTGACTGGGTGTTTTAATTCTCCTCTCTAGTTGTTTTGTTGCAAAGCTCCAGATACAACAGAACAGAATACTTCAGTCGCTCTGTTCACACACAGACAAATGGAGTTTCAGCATTATTTTGAAAACAAGTAGACTCACAAGAAATGGAGAAAAAATCCCAATTACTACTTTTTGCCTCTTGAAAATTTAAAATTTTCCACAACCAATAAGCCATCATTTCCTTCCAAGTGACCCACATTTACAATGACTGAAATAACCCACGTCCCTGGATTTCAGCCTGTCATGTAGCACTTGCTTCCCTACTAGGGAAGAAGGAAACGTAGACAGAAGAGTTACACCAGGCTGACAAAGTCACTCTCTTACAAACACAGGGCAGTGAAATCCAGAAGAGCCTGAAAAGGGCTGCCAAAAATGAGTAAAAACTTTCTACTCTTTGTAATAGTAATTGTAAACAAAAGTTTTAATTATGCTTGCATGGACAAGTGCCACTCAAAATGAGACTGCTAATTTACTGCTGAATCAGTATCAAAACAGACCTACCACATCTCCAAGGATTACTCTGAAAGCTGTTAAGCTGCACTCCCATTGGATAGGAATGTGTACTGACATAGACAGAAAAAAAATCCTAAGCACAGGAATTTCCATCTTCCATCAAGCCTCGCTTTTTTATCTGTGCCACAGAATAAACTATAACTAAACTTTCTTTTTCACTTTATTGATCAATTCATTCAAGAGATAATCAGTAAAAAAGCCTCTGGTCTCATGACTTTTCATTTTAGTTGGATCATTTTAAATGCTTTTTTGGGGGTCCGATGTGAAGATTTGCTCTCACTTCAAGGAGGTATCCTAGAGACTTTTATTTGGCCATAAATCTGAGTACCTATTTTCAAGGTCGGCAAGAACTAACTTTTCCCTCCAAAACAAGGTGACAAATACCACATTTTAAGTATCACTTAAAATTCAGAACAAATTAAACTTCCTGTAAAAATTACACAAGGACTTGAAATGTGAATGGGTGGTTTGAGTTTATGATTGGTTGTTTATTTTTTCTAGTGTGGGAGAACAGAAGAAAGAATTTCTGGTGAAATGCACATGCTGTTAGCATGCGTTATGCTTCTGCAAAAGCCAGAAGCCACCCATCTTCCAAGCCACTGCTTGCTATTGGTGGTAGCCAAGCATGACTCCATCATTCTGAACTATAGTTTCTTAATTGTTGCATAAACTCAACAAATGGAAAACACATTCAACAAATTCATTATGGGTCTGCAATGCTAGGTTTCTTTTTTTTTTTTTTTTAATCTGTATTTTCTCACTGGACAGAGTTCCCTCAGGACTGCTTTGGAAGTACCTTTCAGACTCAGCTTCTCTGCACTATGCTGCCCACTTTTGAGGGCATGGGTGACTACCACATGCTGTCCCCTCTACTCCTTCTCTTCTAGAACTTTAACATTAATGATGTATTTCTTGACCACGAAACACTGTTTGGTGAAGTCCTAGCCAGAAGATTGCACTACTTGGCTCCTACCTGACTAATACTTCATTTGTGGCCAACAATGGAAATCCCTGAGCTTTTTTAATGGACTATCACTAGCAATTAAATTCTCTTTGGTTTTCCAACACTCCTAGGTATGTTTTTCATTAAAACAGCACTGAGTATAATTCTTACATTCCTTTTCTCTGCTTTACCTCCCAATTTCTGAACTTCTTTCATCTCCCTGAAGTCGAAAATTATGCACTAAAATACCTGCATCTGAAACAAGCTATACTAACCATCTGCCTGAATGGCTTTGTTTCTGCCCTCTCTTCGAAAGTAACATAGAGCCCCCTGTTTATTCTGACTCCAGATCCCACCTCCTTAAAATTCAATTTGCCCAGGCACAGCATATAATCTGTGCAGCAGCCCAGAAATGATTACATAATGTATTCAACTTCACAAACCTTTATTGGATCCTCTTACACTGCTGACCGCAGAATGCATTTCCCAACTTCAGATCGTTTCTTACATTCCCCCCAGTGCCAGCTTTCCAATAAGACTTGCATGTTGGTGAAAGAATCTTCACTCTATGCTGCCTCTTTCACCTGAACCTGGCTGCCTTTCTCCTGTGGTGCTCACAGACCACAGCACCAAGTTCCATAATATTTCTCTCCCTCAGAGTCAGCTGCAGCTCACATCTCTCTCTCTTTCTGTTTACTTTTTGCAATTCTTGTAAATTATGCAATCACATAAACATGCTCAGGAAAAGGATATTGCCTTATTCAAAGTAATTTTGGTCAAGGATCCCAAAGGTATGAGTTAATTTGTAAAATAAATCATTGTAGATCTTTCAGAGTTGTGTATTTTTTTGTTCAAATACATACTTCAATTATTCACAATGGCAAAAGAATGCATGAAGCTTACTCCGCCTCAAATTTACTAGAAGGTGGTAAAAACACATCATACCCATAACTAGCATTAGAGAATTACTTCTGAAAAAGTGTCTTTGCTTCCCAAATAAATGTATTACTAGTCACAGAATATATCTCTGCAGAGACAATTAATAAGCCTGACTAGGGAACTGGGTGTTAATTTTCAGATAATTTCATCTCCACAGCACTTCTTACTCTATATTTTTTGGAAAATAAGTTGGCCCTTGACCAACTTCTGTAACTAGAAACCAACAATAACATCAGACAAAATGGCAGTATCCAATGCCTGAATATTTTTTCACAAATTACTTGCCCTTATTTGTGGCACTCATGTTGTCAAAATGCATGCTTAAGTTTTTATCTGAAACACACATTCCATTAAGTAAGTAGCTCCTTATTTTTCATGCACAACTCCAACACTTGCCCGAGTAAATCAGTTACTCAGTTTGCACATATGATTCTTGTAACTGCACATTAACATGACAAACAGCAACCAGCATGGACCATCCACTGCAGTGAATTCTTGGCTTGGCTATGACTGTTGCCAAATGTGTTTCCAAACCATGCAGACAAATCCAGACCCTGGTTTATGGATGCCTTGCTATTCAGCACTACACAGCATGTATAACTTAAGCATGGGTAACACTGAAATCAACAGGATTTAATGAAATCAGAAGTTAATCTAGCACTTATACACTTAAGAACCCTTTATTAAAAATCAGCAAAAATCTGATATAGCACACGTAAAATTAAAAAAAACCCAGGAAATATTTCATGCTTTGTCAAGCTTCGTGTTTGCATTTCAAGTGGTTCACCAAAACTGCTTAAAGATAGGTGCTTATCATCTCAAATGCCTGTTACCTGAATTTCTCTATGTCTACAGAATTCCAACAGGTAAAACAGGATTGCATGAGTGTCTCTGTGTGGTGACAGAAGACACACTGGGTCCTCCAATATTTTGTTTATTTGAATATAAAACATCCACTGACTTCAGCAGAGCAACTTCTGCATCACAACAGCAAAGCTGATTTCGCAGACAGATGAATGGCTGAGTGCTTTGCATCTCCCTGAGACTTGTGCCTCTGCCACAGCGATATGCAAACAGACTCACTCGGTCGGAAGAGACCTCCAAGATCATAATGTCCAACCCATGCCCTAACACCTCAACTAAACCATGGCACCGAGTGCCACATCCAGCCTTTTTCTAACACATCCAGGGATGACGACTCTACCACCTCCCCAGGCAGACAATTCCAGTACTTTATCACTCTTTCTGTAAAAAAACCCTTTTCCTAATATCCAACCTGTATTTCCCTTGGCACAGCTTAAGACTGTGTCCTCTTGTTCTGTCGGTTGCTGCCTGGAGAAAGAGACCAACCCCCACCTGACTAAAGCCACCTTCCAGGAAGTTGTAAAGAGTGATAAGATCATCCCTGAGTCTCCTTTTCTCCAGGCTAAACAACCCCAGCTCCCTCAGTTGTTCCTCACAGGTCTTGTGTTCCAAGCCCCTCACCAGCCTCGTTGCCTCCTCTGGATGTGATCAAGCGTCTCAATGTCCTTCCTAATTTGGGGGGCTCAGAACTGGACACAGCACTCAAGGTGTGACCTCACCAGTGCCGAGTGCAGGGGAAGAATGACCTCCCTGCTCCTGCTGGCCACACTATTCCTGATCCAGGCCAGGCTGCCATTGCCCTTCTTGGCCATCAGGCACACTGCTGGCTCACGTTCAGTCAGCTGTTGATCAGTACCCCCAGGTCTCTTTCTGCCTGGGCATTGTGCAGCCACACCGTCCCCAGCCTGTAACACTGCAGGGGGTTATTGTGCCCAAAATGCAGGACTCGGCACTTGGACTTTGTAAACCTCACCTTATTGGACTCTGCCCGTCCATCCAACCATTCCAGGTCTCTCTGCAGAGCCCTCCTCCCTTCCAACAGACCAACACACACTCCCAGCTTAGTGTGGTCTACACATTTACTAATGAAAGACTCAGTACCCTCATCCATGTCACCAATAAAAATACAGAACAGGACTGGCCCCAGCACAGGCCCCTGGGGGACACCACTGGTGAGTGGCTGCCAGCTGGATGCAGCACCATTCACCACCACTCTCTGGGCCTGGCCACCCACCCACTTCTTAACCCAGCCAAGAGCGCTCCTGTCCAAGCCGTGGGCTGCAGCTTTTCCAGGAGTGTGCTGCAGGAGACAGTGTCAAAGGCCTTGCTGAACTCCAGGTACACAGCATCCACAGCCCTTCCTGCATCCACCATGTGGGTCACCTGGTCATAGAAGGAGACCAGGCTGGTCAAACACAACCAGGTTGGTCAAATCCCTGCTGGCTGGGTCTGACACCCTGGGCATCCTGTAGGTGCTGTGTGATGACACTCAATATAAACTGTTCCACTACCTTACCCAGTACTGGGGTCAGGCTAACTGCCCTGTAATTACCAGAATCCTCCTGCCCACCCTTTTTGTGAATGGGTGTCACATCAGCCAGCTTCCAGTAATCTGAAACCTCACCAGTGAGCCAGGAACAAACAAGACATCAATTCCTAAGCAGCAGCTACAGACGCGGGCAGCAAAGTAAACTATGTTGATTTCATTTTGCTCTAGCATGCCAGGTTCTGCACTGCTGGAGACCAAGGGCTGTAAAACTTCCCTGTTCTGGGAAGGACAACCTGTAGTGGAAGTGCAAAGCAGACAGTGTGGGGCAACAAGTGCCTCAG
Organism: Cinclus cinclus; assembly: GCF_963662255.1. Taxonomy (NCBI): domain Eukaryota; kingdom Metazoa; phylum Chordata; class Aves; order Passeriformes; family Cinclidae; genus Cinclus; species Cinclus cinclus. The sequence goes on from NC_085050.1 coordinate 50,753,689, forward strand.
CTATCCCAAAATAACCTCCCACTGCACATGATTCAATGCCATGAAAGCAAATTAGGCTCCTAGGTCTGACAGCTTGTAAATGCATTGCTGGGAGTACAAAAAATTTGCAGAAAGGGAAAAATACTGCACAGGGCTTGAGGGCAAAATAAAGAAAAGGAGTGAAAAGGGAAAAGCATCATATCTTAGAAATTAAGTGTATCATTGTATAGGCATCTGGGGTAAAATAGTCCTGTTAATTTCTCTCCCCCCTCATCTTCACCAAATCAAATGCTTAAAAAAATGAAAAGCAACAAAAAATTATCTTCTTGTCACATATTATAATTTGCATGTAAACTTATGACTTCAAGGCCATAACTCCAAGTCATAGCTTTGCTAAAATTATTTCAAGAAATATGTTCAGCTAACCTTTGGGCTGGCACCTTAGGCTGGCTATTCTCTGCCTTAAGACGTAGAATGCTGCAAAACAAATATCCAAAAGAGAAATTCCAGATTTTTTTTTTTTTTCTCTGTAAGGAGGATGGACTTGGCTGTGGCTTTTATCAACTTGTTACATTCCTGGAGAATTACATACATTCAACATTCAGAGCTTCTCTGCAATAAAAAAAATTCTGGTACACATTTAAAATTGGAAATACATCAGTATTTCATTAAGAGATTTTAAAAACACATTCTGATACATAAGAATAATTAAATACAATGTTATTCTTATTCAATCAGCTAAAGAACTACACTTTATCAAGTTTCATACAGTAAGTAGTTGCAAAAAAATCTCATGTTTCACAGTTCAGGTTCAACATTTCCACCAACAGAACACAAATGCTTTTCTTAAAGACACAGTATCTTTCCATTTAAGTACACATATATTCTTAGTTTAATGCTGCATCTCCATAGCTCAAACACAAAGGCTTAGGATCTGGATGCTAATTTGAGACCAATTAAAATTACACCCATTTATATGTATCTGAACATCTACAACCAATAAACATGTTGGCATACAAATTTACTGGTCATTTTAAGAATGTTTAAAAATGTAACATCATCTAAATTAAAAGTAATACTTAGAAACCTTTTCAGTTCTTGCTAAGAAATGAAATAAGATGCAAGAAGATAATGAAAAAAGATATGCTACAAAACTTAAATAAGATGAAAACACATGTTTTTCAAGCTATTTGGAATTAATTTATTTGCCAATACATTTAATATTGGCAGCATGACTTGTTAGGCTACACAGCCTTGTGATAGTAGGCTGAGACTTGAGCAACAGCAGCTCTGTTTATTTTAATAGTGTGTGACCAACACTTGAAGGGCTTTCTATGATTGGAACTTAAACCAGTTTAAATTAGCTTTAACTAGGAAGTCCCTTAGCTTTGGTTACAGTGAAAGGAAGCTCCTCAGGCTGTTGCTGGGCTTTCAGAGAGGATGCAGTTATGAATATACTATAGTTGTTACTGATCAAATCACGTTACTGATGACATTTCCTTAGAAAAAAGTGGGCTACAAAACTACTAACCTACATGTGTAGTGCATGAGGAATGCAGTAGGGAAATGGAAAAGGATACTGTATCTTTAACACAGTGAAGTCATGCTTTATAAAGGCATAAAGGTTCTTAACTGGAAAAAAAACGAATAAAAATAGCAAAACCTCATTTTTATTCTTGATTAGCAGTGTAAAGCAGTATTGCAATTCTGTATAAAATACCTTTTTTTTGAAAAGTACCAGGGATGATGCACAAAAATACCAGTTATTTTATCAGAAGCAGACATGCTTCATAACAGTATTTATTAAACACTGCCAACACAATGCATTAATTCAGACTGTGATCTTGTAACCACCAGTTCAGTAGCAAAACTCTTACTGACTTTAGGGATGCTTCTGCTAGTGGATCAGTCTCCTAGGAACCAGTATATTCACAGCTCATTATTGACACAATCACAGTTTTATTTTTGTGCATCGTGGACTATACAGAATTGCCATTTCCACTGAAAGCAATTGTATGTGCAGGAAACAGAAGTCCTAAGCAGCCCATGGCCTCTTCTCCCATTGATGTGCTGGATGATTTATACTGGGTAAATTCCCACCAACTTTACTGTTAGCTGTACAAAATCTCCTTCTGTTCATCAATGAGAGAACAGCCACCACTTCCTCCCCCTCCCACCACCTCACACCCCTGTAAGAGATTGCACAGAACAGGTACACAGCCTTTGAGCTCATTAGGACAGGAGCAGCAGCACAGACCCTGCAAGAGCCTTCCCAAGGGTTGCAAGAAGGCAGCAGCATGCACAGCTCACAGCAAAGCACTCAGTCATGCCTGCATCTGCTATACATAAACTTGTGCAAGCTCCTCTCTCTTGCAAGTCCTCTTTAGAACATCCTAAAATCATGTGCTTTCTACTGTTTGGCTAAATCTAAACACTAGCCTGACATCCTACAATTAACACTTTTTTTAATGATGCAAAGCTAAGGGGAGGTGTAAACTGCTGTTTTGACTTCATATATTCTTGACTCTTCTGTCCCTAGGCCTTTTAGCCAACTGTGGTGGGATACTACTTTGTTGACCTATTCTGGTTTTGCTTCCTAGGTAGAACACAAACCTCAGCACGGGGAGACAACCAGATGGAGTTACAACCAATGGGCTCATCTTCACCTCCCCTTCCTGAGATAGACTGCATAGGCTTTCTTACTGTTTAAGGGGAATTAAACATAGAAGTGGGTGAAGTCACCAAATATTACTGCTTATCAAACCCATGTTCAGTTAAATTTTATTCCTGCTAAGCATCTTGTGTTGGTCAAACTTTCTATCCATCAGACAAAAAATCTGCTGAATCCAACAGTCACACAGAGTCTGGTCAGCAGGGGATCTGACAGTAGACCTGCATTTGTTTATAGAAGCTGCAAATCTAGTCTTCTCTTCTGTACCTATGTTAACCCAGCAAAAGGAACCATTTTTGCCATCACCTCTAGCAAAGGGCTTGTCCAAACTGTAATGCAGAATGAGAATTTAAGCCACTTCATATTGCTTTTCTTTTAAAAATCTTGCTTAACTTTTAAATCTATGTTAAAACATTTTCTCTTTCTACAGTCTTTTTTGCTGTTAAACTGCAGCTAAAATTTTGAAACAATCTTTACATCTGTAGTGTACTTTGACTACATATAACTGGTGTACAAATCAACTAGAAACAGACACAGCCAGCTTCAAAGCAGGAGTATTTTGCTTATGAAAGACACACAGAGGCAGAAACCATTTTTACAGCTTTTGAAAGAACTACAGAGATATTTTTGAGCCAGCTAAAAAAAAAGAGGCAGACAGACCATTAGTTTTAAGAATAGTTTTGGGGGAACCTGGATAGATGAGTGGCAAAAATACAAATTATTTTTTGCATTTGTGCAAGATCTGTCCAAGGACACCTGTCCTGACTTGGTTTTCCCTGTACCCTATAAAACCCCTTGAATGGGCTCTGGGTTAGGACAACACATTCAGTACCACAGATGCAGTTGCCTTACAATGCAAAAGCACTCTGGAATTAAAAATGCACTATTGATACCTGCTTTCACCAAAAATATTCTGTCACAGGAAGTCACCACCCCTGCTTTGAGGAAAGAAATCCAGAAGAAACTCCTTCTACTCTCACTTTTGCTCTGGGTTATAGCTCAGCTGTGTGCACAACAGTAAGACATAAAGCAAGAAAACAACCCTATTTTTAAACATATTTCATCAGGTACTTTATCAACGTACCTTTCACAGGGGTAGGCTTTTGTGTGATTACTCCCACTTACAGCTATTACTCCTACAAATTAAAGTGTGAGTAAATCCCACAGGCTGAGCAATGACATAGGATTTTTGGACTAATTTCAAGTGGAATATTTAATATCTAACTTTAGAGTACTGGTGCAGTGAGTCCCTTAGTGTAAAGGATCAACTCTATCAATGATGAGGGCACTTCATGGGAGCTAATAGTTGGCACTTAAACATAATTTCTGCTGCTTTCAAATTAGCCTTTCAACACACTAGGTTTAACCAATTAATCTGGTTTACATACCAAATCAAAATATAAGAAAAGCTACTTAGTTAAGTTGATGATGGAAGATATGCACAGTTCTAAATCTAAGCCACTAAATAAGTGTGGATGGCTTTTCAGTTTACAAGGACTAAGAAATATTAGTGAATTTGAGTTACATTTGTTCAGCCCCTTTGAAAACATGCCTATATTTTTATCAACCTCAAAATGCATTTAGCTGCCTAAACATAGATGTCATTGGGTGTTCAAAACCTGCAAGAAAGAAAAAAAAAAATCCAACTGGTTTCAAAGTTCTTGATTATTTCAGTTTGAAGGACACCTAAGCGCATTTCCTGGGATTTGAAAGGGCATTTGGGAAGTGAATCTCACATCACTGCAGAGCAAATATTTCTACTGGCTGAGATGTTACAGCTGACACTGACAGGCTCTGGAAGCAAGTTTACAGACAGATCAGACCTACGTGCACAACTCTCGATTGGTGTAAAGAGGAGACAGAGGATATGGTAAAGAAAGGAGTGTAAATTAAAGGAGGGCCCTATTTCAACTTCTTCCTACATGTTTAGAAGAGCAGAAGACAGCTGAGTTATGCTGAGTGGTGTTGCTAAGCAGCACTAAGCATGATTATGCTCCATGTGCACTCCTTTGCCAGTCAAAGGGACATAAAAGGAATAACCTCACAAAACCAAGTTTAGTTAACACAGTTCAGTTTCCTTTTGCAACTCTTCAGATGGATTACGGACGGAAGATCAGGAGCACAGAGTCACCAAGGCTTAAGGCCCTAATGACACTCGTCAGCTGCACCACACTTCTGCTCTGTTAGAGCTGACATATCCGGGCTCAAGCATGCCACGATTAATCCATTACCTTAAATCACACAGCTGGTTGAAACAAATACTTTTTTTTTCTCAACAGCTGTGGGCACAGGGGCATGCCCACATGTGCTTGGTGGAACATCTCAGCTGGACAGCAGAAAACATATCCAGATATATTAGTGACCACTTGCCCTTGGCTCACCACAGTTCAAAAAGGTCTCTGCAAAACTGGGGCCACCCTGTCACACATCTGTGTGCCTGCTCCACTCTCACCTTACATGTGCTGTCAGAAGGATAAATTCAGAGTTAATTAGTGCCTGCATGGTAAATTATGCATCAGTAAGCTGGTGAGAGTCCAAAGGTGCTGTAGCAGTTGCAGCTATACTAAGGATGGCTCAAGCTGGTTTGAAAAACAGCAGTTCCAGCTCACTAATAAAGAGCTCAGCATTATTGCCCAAATATTTGAAGATTCTTTTTTGGAGAAATGTATAAATTTGCTCTCACTACTAATTTTTAAGCCTAACTCTATACTTATTCTCCTTGTGCAAACAGAACTTATACTAAAACACCAAAGAAAATGTACATCTAGTAGAGAAAGTCTGGCATCTGTTTATGCCATTCATTTTGGGAACAGGGCTAAGAGCTTTACCTTTGACCAGAGAGAACACAGAAGAAATAATCATGTCCTTGGCTTTTTGGAAAACTTTCAGCAATATTCCTTTGTACAGTACCCAGGTTTTCCTTTGAGGCCAGGAATGTTGCCTTCTGTGCCAGGTTAATCCTTCATACTGGGTGCCACATTCCCAAGGCAGAAAGTTGACTACAGATTTTCTAGTTGGCTGCAAGCACTAGAGAGATTCACTTTCATTTAGTGTAATCTCCTGCTTTTTGATATGTCTGGAATTTTCACCACCCACAACCGGGGAAGATTTTCGGGTTTGATTTTGACAATCATTTGTCTCCCATTTAAAACAGAGAAGGGAGCTGCTGATGGTTTGAGTATAATTTTCACCTAAATATCTGAGACTCTTCTGATCCATCAATTCAAAAATTATCAGTATGTAAAGCAAAAAAAGGGGGAAAAGCTTTTCAACACCTAAGTGATAATTGTCTTCTTTTGAAAATGTGGTCCCAATTACCAGAGATGATCCCAGAAAATACCTATCTACATTTCCTCCAAGTGCACACGGAGACAAATCTGTGAATAACGGACTAACATACAGTGGAAGGAGGTGAGAATTCACCTACCTTTAGCCTTAAGGAAACATAAAAAAAGCATTTATAGTATCTGGAAAAGCTAGCACTAAAAATTACCTTGCTGACAAAATTCAAAAGACAAAAAATAAATTATACTTACTGTGTATTATTACTTTTGTCTCATTTCCAATTTTTATTTATGAAACTTTTGATAGTATCACTTTATGCTATTCCTGTCTCCCAAGATCATAAAAATGCAAACACAAATCAGATTTGGTAATAATGAGAAACTGACTTCCACCTAAACTTGAGCTGTAACTTATGGTCACAACATGGAAGATTACTTGTCTAAGAAAAGGACCACAGTGACACAGTAGTTTGTATTCTTTTGGTTTTTGTTTTGGGTTTTTTTTTTTTTAACCATGCAAATTGTTGATATTTGCCTTCATAGCCTCAAACATTTAAACACACAATGATTTTCAAACAAAACTGCATAATGAAAGGTAGACATAGATCCTATTGCCTCTGGAGTAGCCTCAATCAACCCACTACATATTCTTCTTCCTTCTTTATAAATATTCATGCCAAGGAAAGAGCTCAACCAATTAGAGTCCCAAAAGTCAAAATTATTCACAGTATGGCCTGAGAGGTATCAATCTGAGAACTCTGCTTCAAAGAAGCAGTATCAGGGATGTTGCATTCCAGATGTACTTTCCACAGTTTTCTACTAGTCATCTTATCCATGTACTAAACCTTGTGGGTTTCCAGCATACTTGGAAAGTGAGAAACCAGTCTTGCTGCTTACAAATTTGAACAAAACCTTTGCTGAGAGTTGCATTTCCAAGGCTTTTCCTATCTTTTGCCAAATACTTGCCCTGCAGACTACGAAACCTGCTGCATTTAACACCTGTTTTATTTTGAAAATGGCTTGGCAGAAAATTATATATGTTTGTGTCTAAATAAAAAAAGAAAAAATTGAAAAAACTAAGTGTCTATAGGCTTGTTCCTGCAAAAACTTCAGGATGTCCCTCGTGTACGTTAAACACAAGTAAGCAATCAGAGACCCCAGATCAAAGGTTGCAATTTTAAGAAGCTGGGGTCTCTACATCACTCCTGACAATTTTAACTTCTACACAGTACTAGCTGCCTCCACAGAATTCTTACTGAAGGTGTAGTTAACGATGAATACTTATCTACTGGCTTATCCTGCAGTCATATCGAAGAGTCTATGTAGATGTGAAAATCTCAGATGTTTCTCTTCACGTGTGACTCAGTAAAAGGATGCTGTCAGGCAGATTTATTCCCTTATTTAGGGTTACTGGAAGAATGCTTGAGCTTAATACTTAAATGGAACATTTCCATCAATTTTCTAAGGGAAATATCAGTAATTTTGTTTTCCTTCTTGGATGCGAATATTATCGCCTTGCAGTGCCTGTAACATGACACAGCGTAGTTACACCAGGTTATAAGATCAGTGCACAAATGAAGCAGAAACCAAAAAGAAATTTCCAAATTCTCATTGCCCTAACTCCACTTTAGCTTACTTGACTGCAATTGCTTTTAGCACTGCTAAAAACAGACAGAATTTCATCACGACAGCATCCTTCTAAGTCAGCCATGCTCACACGTGCAAAAGCCTAGCCCTGCACTGTAAGGATGTGTGTGAACACATGAAAGACATGGCTAGGTGTGTACAAGCTTTCTCTACAAGTGACTAGAAGCCCCAGCAGCAGTGATACTCACGTTGGCACTGTCCCCAGGCCACTCGTGCCCAGCCCCAGCAGCAGTCAATTCTGCTTCCAAACCGACACAGTCCTGCAGATGAGACTATTTGTCTGGGCCACCTGTACAAGACAGTTCAACAAAGTCTGGTGAAACTTTTTAACTGAAATCAACCTAGAGTAAAAATAAAACAACAACAACAACAACAAAAACCCTAAAACAAAAAAAAAAAAAAAAACAAACACAAACCTAAAAAAACTATCTACCAATCAACCAAAAAACCCCCAAAAGACAAATAACAGGAAAAAACTCTCCTGCACAGAGATACATATATATTTGTTTTTTACTTTTATTGAAGAGAGTAGCTGCTCTCAGCTGAGACTAGGATATTTTTATCATTAATACGCGGTTTACTTAAAAAAATGCAAATGACAACAAATGAAGAGGGGAAAAGATAATTAGGATAACTGAGCAAAGCCTGAAAAAGCTGACTTGCTTTGCAGTACACTCACTGCTGCCACTCCCAGGCTGGCCCTGAACAGAAGTTCAGAAGTCTGAAACTGAATTTATAGTATGGAATAAATGCCATCATAACGTTTAGGCATTGTTTCAGTTCACAGTGTACAAAAAATGGCAAAATTCTTCAATGATATGGCCAACCGTTCTTACTGAAACATTAAAGGAAATTAAAAAAAGAATGAAAATAAAAGCTTCTTTGACTGTTAAACAGAAATGAAATATAAAAGGAGAGTTATAGTCTTCCCTTGTTGCAAGGAAAAGACACCACAGCCTCACGCAGTTATAAACTATTGACACGAATTAGTAAAAATCCCCTGAGCAAATCTTTATTTGGAAAAAAAAAAAAAAAAAAAAAGAAAAAAACAACAACAAAAAAGCAAACAAACAAACAAAAAAAACCCCCCACCACCCTGGGGAGGGCGGGGGTCGCGCCTGCCGCTTTCCCCGCATGGGGCAGCGCCCGCTCCCCGCTGCGCCGCCGGTCGCGACACCTGACAGGACAGGACAGGACAGGACAGGACGCGACACGGCCCGCGGGCACACTCGCCCCGAGCTTCGTGTTAGGACTTGAGTCGCGTTCCCCCCGCCGTCTGTTTGGAGCGCCCCCGGGCGTCAATAAACTAATTTTATCTCTACAGCACGCGATGAGATTTGTTTTTGATTCTTGCGGGAATGAAGCAATGAACTTATCTCACACCTAAGCCCGTGCTGAGGCCGCCGAGCCAGGCGGGGCACTCGGAGGGGGAGAGGCGGGGAGGGCTCCGTGCCGGGGAGCTCCGGGAGCGGCCCCGCGCCTCCACCTGCGCCCCCCCGGCCGGCACCGCTGCCCGCATCGGGAGCGCCACTCTCGTCCCGCACCGCGCCCCCCGACCCGCCTGGCCGAGAGCCAGCCCCGGTGCCGGGCAGGAGCCCGGGGGCTACCACAGCGCCCCGCGTCAGAAAGGGGAGAGCCCGGGCTCCCTCCGCTCTTCCCAAGGGAACGTCGACTTCGCCCTGCCCGGCCGGTCCCGGCCGCCGCCCCCGCTCTCCCCGCGCCTACCTTCTGTCAAATTCCCCGGCCGCCCCCAGCGAGAGGCAGGACGCCAGGAGCAGCCGCAGGGAGAGCTCCATGGCAGGCGGGGGCTTCGCTGGCTGCCGAGGGGGGGCCCGGGCGGGCGGGGGTCCGGCTGCCGTCCAGGCCGGCCGCGCTGCCGCGGCTCCGGGGCGGCGGCGAGCTCGGCGCCCTCCCTCTCCTTCTCCCGGTCCCTGCTCGCCCGCCCGGCTGCCAGGCGGAGGAGGCGCGGCGCGGGGAGCGGCAGCGCCGCCCGACCCCGACGGAGGCGCCCGCGGCCCGCCCCCCCCTGCCAGGGGCACCTGGCGTGCGTGGGGCACCTGGGGCGGGAGAGAGAGGCGACGAGCGGCAGCTGCTGCGGACAGCGAGGCGCAAACCCCGATCTGGGGGCACTGGGAAGGGTGGGCTTCCTTGTCAAGAGCTTTTGTATCTTGAACTTCCTGAAGGAAGATGGTTACGCCCTCCTCTCTGCAAAACTCCCGTCTTAAGCCAAGAGCGTTACGATTTGGCCTTCTTCTATCAACCAAACCTCCCCAACAACGAAGCGTTTTAAAAGACTTACAAGATGTTATGTTCCTTTTTCTGTCTCAAACGCTCCCGTTAATAGCTCTCAGGTGTTGGTGCATGTGACATCAGGTGTTCCAGCACTTGTTCAGAAGAAAAAGTGACAAGTTTAAACGCTAACCACACAGCATATAATGTGCTTGCACCGCTACTGATAGTAATGATTGTGTCTGTGCTCACCATTAACATGTTAAAATACAGCCCTTATTTTTGTTTGGTTTCTATGAACTGTGGCTTTGAGACTTACCAAAGGACACTTCTAATAGCAGCCTGTCACCAGTTTAAGGGTCAGAGCTGTTCTGAGATCGCTCTGATTACAGACAGATGGGGTCAACCGCTTGGACTGGGTTGTAGCATTTGTTTGATTTGTGCCTACATCAAGGCTAAAGCTCATCAGCTGTTCCTACAAGGGTCTGGATGTAGCTTAGAGTAGAAAACAAGGATTTTCTCTGGTTTGTGCTATAACACAAAGCCAAACCCTTCAGGAAGCATTTGTTGCCAACCACGACTTAAAGATTCAGATTTCAGCTGGTAGTTCTGTGAAGAGCATTTTCCACCCTCAAAACACTTCACAGATAATTCAAGTAATAATGCACAAGGGTGGCCATCTTTTTGCACAAGATACAAATAGTGCCAGTAAGCTTTGAAAACTTTTACCTTTCCTCAGAACGGTTTTTACCACTGTCTGCTCACATTTGAGCAGAAGACCTCCTGCAATGCTCCTTCCCCTCTTCCTTTCATGACCAAACCATCCCCATGATAAGCTTGCAGTCCACAACATCAGCCCAGAACATTTCAGATACAGAGGAAAAACAAGTGTAGAAGCTACAAGGGGATGATTCTGCAAGCTGCTTGTAGCTGTGCTCAGATAACATGCAAGCCCCCTTAGAGGACAGAGGACTCAGATATACAACCTGCACTGAGGATCAAATCTGATTCCCTCCATTCACATAAGAAGCTGATAGCCAAGCAGTGACACAGTGCTGTTTGGGAAAGACAGAAGAGCATCTGGCTTGTATTAGATCCCTGCTGAAATACAGAGCTGATTGCCAGACCTTGACTGATTGATAATAGTTTTTTTTTTTTTCACTTGGATGTGTGATGTGGTATAACAGACCATGCATAGTGAAATCACTGTCAAGATTTAATGGGCAAAAGGGGAGATAACCTATTTGTGATAACCACAAAAATTTCTTTCTGGTAATAGCATCTGCATGCTCCTTTCCAACTTGTAGAAAAAAAAGTGCCCACCACAAATTACGCTGCAGCTAAGTCCAGGACAAGTGCCAAAACCAACATTTGAACATCACTCTGAATTAGGGTCTAGGGCAACCTGACACTTTTCCTCTCATATCCAAAGAGACACGTAATAAAATCAATTCCTTTAATGCAATGCTGCATACTGGTATTTAATGTACACAGCAACTTTAAAGCACACCCTATTCCTTCAAAGCATGTTCACTCACAAATGGCAGTAAGATCATTTAATCTCTCCAGACTGCGCTGAGTATTTAAGACTTCCTCAGCAGCCTGTTTCGCTCTCTTTTGTGTTAATACTAGTGTGCTGGTCAGATGTGGTGCCTACCCTAATTAAGATTGTCTGCTTTTGGTTAACTTCTGCCGCCTTTACAATTTGTTTTGGAACATCAGCCCAAAAAAACGAGTTAACCAGTCACTGAAAGATCACATATTACGCTTCCATACTCATCAGTGAATCCATTCACTTATGAATTAATTTGTTTTTGCAATGGTTTATCATCAGTAGTGGAGTTTTCTTAACAAGGCAGTTTCTCATATGCATGGGAATAGAAGGATTACTGAGTGAGCTGTCAAAGAACCAGATCTCTTGATGAGTGAAAGGTGTATCAAGTTGTGTGGCTATGCATCAAGACACTGTATAGAAGATGGAGATGGAAAAGTTGTTTGCAGTATGGCAGTATGACAATAAAAAGCACTTACATGCCTTATGTTTAGTGAAACAGTATGAAAGTCTGGCAAAATGCTGATGCCATCAGGCGGGCTGACCTGATGTGCATCAAGAATTAACTAACAATAGAAGCCCAGCAGCTGTGCATCAAGCGCTCAGATGATTGACTAGAACAAGTGTCCAACATCTTTAAAGATTCTGGTGAGATACTTGGTTAAGCATAACATGATAGTCAGGTTTTTAGCTGCAAATTAGCACAATGAAGCAGAATCACAGAGGAAGATAGTATTTTGAACAGCGATGCTGCTATCCTTGTGTATAAAAAAGTCAAAACTCATATGAAGATGAATTTTTCCTGAAAAGGTGTTCATTTTATGCAAGCATAGTAATCCTGGGTGGTTTTTACTCTTCTTCATTCTTCCATAATTATCTTTATGTGTCTTGTGCCAAAAAAGCCACACTATTAGTCATGAGCATTATCTCAGACTTCTCACAGGTATATTGAGCTCAGATTGAGACCCTTCAATGCAAATCAAGACCCTAAACTTGAAAAGATATGCTGTGTTGAGAGCAGACGAAGAATCGGAAATACTTGCAGCTGACCATGACATTAGCAAGCCCATTAGGTTCTGACTTATCTATAATTTCCCAGGGAATGAAATCCCAGGTATACATTCTATTCCTGTATTCTGCAGCATAAGTGATGAAGGCACATCTGACTGCACACATCTGAATCTTGATAAGGCGGCAGAGTGAAGAAATGCTTTCAGAGAAGGGCTTGCTAATTCTGCTGTAGGGAGGGTAAAGGTGGTGATGGCAACGGCTGCTTCTGGGATGGCAAGTGTGACAGAGTGACATCTGGCACATTACAGTTTAACTACACATACAGGAATGTGTTCAATGCATGGCTCAGGACAGTAGTGATGTTTAAAAAATCCACAGCGGTACAGTACAGAGTATGTCTGCAGTGTATGCTCTATTAAAGAATCAAGAATCACTTCATGAGCCATGCAAGCAACTGGTAATACAAGGAACATCAACTAAAATCTTATAAACAACAGGAAACTCAATTCTAAGGAAGACAAGATTATTTACAGTTTTGTCTAGTGAAATGAACCTTCCTTATGTGTGGGCCCTGCTCCTCTCTTAAGAGCACTACTTACTTTTACTTCACCTAGAGTAGGCTGTGCCCAGCAGACTCAGTCTTCCAAACTTTTGCTATAGCATGAGCTCCAGGTTTTCATATGCTCTTTGTTGCTATAACCATTCCTGAGGGGGGAAAAACCAAGAGAACAGAAAGTTTCTGCAATACTCCCTGGCATCATCTGGACAAGCAATTTTTTATTTATTTTTAAGAGCTGTAAAGACACAAGTGGCAGATATTTTAGCCTGACAGATATTGGTAAATAGGGTAGATGGTAGAATATGGTAGATACGACAGAAATCACACAGGAAGAACTTTAAAATTCATCTTAATTTTTACACATACCTATGAATTGGACATAAACACACCAATAGAAGATACTGCTTTCAGGGTATTCTGCTGCCAAGTAACTTTTCTTTGAGGAAGGTATTAAATAAGTTCTTTGAGTCCACTTTCCTAATATTGACTTTCTCCTTGTCCTAAAGCACATTATGAATGTTAATAAATCAAGTCCTCTATTCAGCAGAATCAGGCAGTAGCACTCCCATTTACATAAGCAAAAATTAAGGAACAGAAGATTACTTTTCCACAAATCAAATAATCTGTCATCAAACCAGGAACAGATCTCCTGTTTTCTAAATTCGTACTTAAACCACAAATTCATCCTTCCTATTTTCTAGGTATTTCACCCTCACTGAGGCTGAGAAAGTTGACCACAAAGCCCACACTATCCCAAGTCATTAAATCACACCAGGACTTGTGTAAAAAACACTTGATTTGCAGTTAATGGCAAGCAGGATAGCAGTCTGCATTTGCACTGTAACATGTGTACCTCTTACAAAATGGAACAGAAGGAAAGAATCCAAGTCCAAATTTTCTATGAGACTTTCAATGTCACTACATTTCCTCTGGGGCTATGCAATTCTGTGGCATATTTAAAAGTAAAATTTATTAAGTAAACATTATCTCTGCCACATAGCAGGAAATAATCTCTGTGACTCCCATGCTAATAAGAAAACTATAAGGTATTAAGGAAATACAGCAATTCAATCAGCTAAATCACTCTTGTACTCCAGCTCTCTCTTAGTAAACATTCTTGAAGGGGTAAGAAAGTCATCCAACCTGTCAGACACTGTAGTATCCAATTACCTTATATACAGATAAATCCTGTGCTTTGGATACTAGTTCAAAAGCTCCCATATGCTTTTTCTTCATTAAGTCTTCCAAATAATTTTTTGTTTTCCAGTATGTTTTTTCCACACATACTTTATCCTCCTTTAAAAACTGTGAGTAGTATTTTTGTTGAAGTTTACTACATTTCATTACAGTGCAAAGAAGTTATCGTCCCCTGTAAATAAACAATAATTTGCTTTGCAAAACCCTGTAAAATTTCATATGTATGAAATACGCTTATGTTATTTTAAAAGGTTTCTAGCTCTCCACATTATGAATTTTAATACCAAACCTATTTTGCACAGATGATCACAATGATAATCCTCCAAATTTAACATTACCCTGATCATTAGGGAGTCAGTCTAATTAGCCTTACTTTTTTCCATGTAAGTTTTGTAAGGTTCTACTGTTCCAGTGATACACTGAGCCAAATACAACAACTATAGCTTTACTGCATATGTTTTCCAGATCATGTTACAGGTCTTCATGTCCAGTTTTACACCGTGCAGCCAATGCCTGATGATGCCTCCTTTCCTCAGAAAGGCAAATGCTTGAACACAGAAGCACTGTACTATACACCACTGATACTTTGTCACTTAAATCCTTATCATCTCCATGGGCTGCATGCACATGCACTAAGCAGGCAGAAGGAAGAGGCCAAAACTGAGGCACAAGCAAGACACTCAACCTTAATGGAATTTACCAAAGAAATACAACTTGTATGGCAAGAAAAATACAAACTCATCAGAAATAGTGATCATCAATACACTGTCTTTTTCATGAGCAAGAGGTGCATAAAAACCTTCTGTTCAACAACATTAGAGGCAGATGACAGATTCTTATAAGAAGAAAACAGCCCAAAACCCAAAAATGTAATCATCAGATTACTCTCCATAACCAAATAAAATATAAATCAAATAGAACAGGAAGAGTCACATATGTCATGCAGAAAATAATTATTAAAAAGCTTTTAAGAATCAAAACCCTCAAATATGTGAGTTGAAACCAAACTTATCCTCACAATTTCTTCTATAATTTCAACAAAAGAAAAAGGTAACATTAACAGGTGATTTGCATGAAGACATATTCTTGATCATAATTTTAATAGAAACTGGATTGCATCAAGCAGGCCAGTAGTTTCATCTATTGCCTGAAAAAATTAAGCTTAGTTTTCTCTTTCATGAGCCAAAGCTGCAAGCTAGGACTTCTTGGGCTGTATAAGAATTTTTACATAAGGAAGAGCCACAAATCAATCTGAAAAGTTACCAGAATTGTCTTTAAGACAAAAGCAGCAAATAATCTGATGCAGCATGGATTCAATTGCTCCTGCTCATGAATTATGGTACTTACAGTAAGAAATACACTGGGAGGTGCAGAACCAGAAGAAAATCATTCACAACTGCCTAAGGTACCAGCTTAGACTGTCAAATAGTTTGCATAACTTCGTTTCTCCCTGTGCTTTGGGCTCATTGCCAATACTGGGAGGGAGGGAGGGAGAGGGCAAGTATGGGTATACTGCCCAGACTTCCTATATAAATTATAAATTATGACAATGCCTTTCCAGAGTGATCAAGTACTGGTTTAACCTGGTCCTTTAGGTTGTTTTATTTTTTTCATAATGAACCTGAATCTCTACATAAATTCTAGTAAAGATGCAGTAAATCAGCTGAAAATAATTAAATCACTCTTGGGCCTTGTTTTCCCTCCATTTCGTTTGATTTCAGGTGCTGTATCTTTGCTTGCCTAAGCTCAGCTATAGTTGTGTAATGACATGCATCCTCTGGTACTGGTTGCTGATAAATTGACCTAGAACTGCTTATATAAATGAGTTTAAATTGCTATTCTCAAGGAGAAAATGGCTGTGTCTAATGGAATTCTTTATTTAATTTCAATCTTATTTTGATGTATAGAAAATTCCTAGTATATTTTGAGACACCAAGGGGAAGTAGTAGCCAGGAAAACCTACTGCAGATGCTCTGAGGAAGGATTTTCATTTAATTTTGGTATTGTTGACCCAGTTTCTCTGTTCAACTTCATATTATAAACTACAAACTCTGAAAGAATAGTTGAGAGTGAAAGGGACCTCTGCTGGTCACCTGGTTCAACCTCCCCCCTCAAGCAGGGTCACTTACAGCTGGCTGCCCAAGACTGTGTCCAGGTAGCTTTTGAATAGTTACAAGGATGAAGACCCCCCTCAACGTCTCTGAGCAACCCATGCCAGTATTCAGTCACCCTCACAGTGAAAACATGTTTCCTCATGTTCAGGTGAAATCTCCTCTTTGAGTCTACAACCTCTTGTCTTGTCACTGGACACCATTAGCAAGTACCTGGCTCCATCTGCTTTACATCACCTTCCTTTCAGGTATTATTCCACACTGATGAAATTTCCCCAAGTCTTCTCATCTTCCTCATCAGGCTAAGGAGTCCTGTTTCTCTCTGCCTTTCTTCCTGGGAGAAGTGTCCTTTAAACAGTGGTCCTTTACTCCAGTAGCTTTGTATCTCTCTTGTATTTGGGAGCCCAGTGCTAGACCCAGCAATCCAGGTATGGCCTTACCAGTGCTGAGTGGAGGGGAAGGATCACCTCCCTTGAGCTGCTGGCAGCAATCCTGCTAATGTAGCTCAGGTACTGCCTTTGCAGTCTGGTCATACTGATGGCTCCTGTTCAGCCTGGTGTCCACCACGACCCCCAGGCTCTTTCCTGCAAAGCTGTCAAATTATAGTGCATGGGCTTGGTCCTCTGCAGGTGCAGAACTTAACACTTTCCTTTGCTGAACTGCACTGAGCCCTTGCCAGCCCATTGCTCCAGCCTGTCAAAGTCCCTCTGGATGTCAGCATGACCCTTTGGCATGTCAGCCACCCTTCCAGTTTGGGGCCCTCATCAAACTTGCTGAGGGCACACATGCCACATCATCCAGTTTGGTAACAAAGACGTTAAACAGATCAGGACCCAGTGAAACCTCTGTGAAACTAGAAATTTATAGCAATAAAATTTTCCTATGTTTTAAGTCAAAATGAACAAACAAACAAACGATCTCATAGAAGTAGTGTAGTAATAGATAGTGTAGTAATAGATTAATAAAGCACATGACTAGTATGATGATTAGTACACAGAGAGCTGCTTGGGAACCTTTTAATGCCTTTCAACGTTACAGATTCTGTTTGTGATTTTCATTAGGCAGTATTTGCGAGACTAAAATGTGCGTGAACTTCATATCTTCAGAATACACTGTGAGAGACGAGAGGATGCAAAAGATTTAAGATGGGTTTAAGTGCTGAGCATGAAAGGAAATTAAGCCGTTTCAGCGTTATCTACAGGTTTTGGTGGATATTTACTGATTATTTTATATTCTGATGAAACAATGCAGTAGCATTCAATTTCATTTCATACTACATTCATTTTGAAGCTTTATATTCAAAACCAGTAAATACAAATAACAGTTTGAAGAATTCTATGTGTTTTCAGGGATATCTTCCTAGAGGAGACAATAGGTACCGTGCTTCCATTAAAATACAATCTGACACATGCCTGAACTGTTGAAATAAACCACAATTTTCCTGAATAGCAATTTTCTTAAGGCAGAGAAATAAGACAGTTCTGACTTAGACTGGGAGCGCAAGACTAGAAGATTTCTCCATCAGTAATGAGGAGACTGTAGAAGATGAAAGGAGAACGTTTCAGAAGGAGTTGTAATGGATATCATGAAAGGAGAGGGGAAATATAAAAAAGACTGCAACAAATCTATTGATAATTTAAAAAAAAATGTTTTTCGGACTATATCAAAGTGTTCCAAGATAAATTAAAAACAGTCATGCAGAGCTCTACAGAATCCACAGGTAACAGACTTAGTGACAGAATTAATGACTAATTCTGTGGATGGACAGAGGGCTGCAGGTGCACATTGATGAGCTGTGTTAAGCTTCTCATCCACCAACATTCCCAAATCCTTCTTCTCAGAGCTGCTCTCAATCTATTCTTCACCCAACCTGTATTTTTGTTTGGGGTTCCCCTGACCCAGATGTAAGATCTGGCATTTGGCCTTGCTGAATATCACATCATTTGCATGGACCCTCCTCTTGAGCCTGCCAAGGTCCCTCCAAGTGATTTCCCTTCTGTCCAGCACATCAACCACGCCACTCATCTTGGTAATGTCAGTGAACTGTCTGAGGGTGCACAAAAATTCCACTGTCCAAGTCACAAAAAAAAAGACATTAGAAAGTGCCAGTCCCAACACCAACCCCAACTACTTGTCACTGCTCTCCACTTGGACATGTAGCCATTGACCATAACTCCTTGAGTGCAACCATGCAGCCAATTCCTCATTCATTCTGTAGTCCATCGGTCAAATCCATAGATTTAGAGACAAAGATATCATGTGGGAAAGTGTCAAATGCTTTGCACAAGTCCAGGCAGCTGGCACCAGTTGCTCTTCCCTTATCAACCAACCACGACTGAGAGCTATGCTTGGTCAAGTAGGGGAACTATTATTGTTTAAAAGGTAGACAGGAAAATGTCTATAGAGAGGTCTACCTTCTTCCTGAGCTGCTCTAAAATATTTTGCAATAACCCAAATAGTGTAAAAGTTGCACCTTCAAAGTGATGAACTGTCAGGTCTCAAAGGCAGAGGGAAACTATCCAGTTAAAAGAGGTGTCATTTTTCCTTTAAGTGCAGTTAAAGAATGTCAGCTGCCCATCAGAAAATCAGACTGTCAGGCTTGCATAGTACCCAGTTTCTATTTCTACTGGAAGGAAAGGCAATGCCCACCTAAGGAAAAATGAATATATATTAAGCATGTTAAATCAGGAAGAAACCAAAAGAAGTCAACCTAAACGGTCAGGTTTGTTTGTGCTGTAAATGACACTGAAGATGCTAATCTCTGGTTCTTGGTTCCCAGAAGAGTATGATTTTTGGATTCAAATAAACAAACATTGAAGCTAAACCTGCTTGTCCTGAACTTTTAATTCATTTAGTTTATGAAAAAATTCTTCAACATCAATAGCATTGAACGAAAAGTTAGGAGCGCTCACTTTTAGGGCAACTCTATACAGTGTGTACAACCCCAAGGAATACTGTATCACTGTGCGCTAGGGACATTTTTATAGAAATGTCTATAGATTCCTTCTGCATCTCAAAACCTGTGACA
The DNA here is from genome assembly GCF_963662255.1 of Cinclus cinclus. Taxonomy (NCBI): domain Eukaryota; kingdom Metazoa; phylum Chordata; class Aves; order Passeriformes; family Cinclidae; genus Cinclus; species Cinclus cinclus. Next base: position 50,772,957 of record NC_085050.1, read on the forward strand.
GCACAACAAAGTCTGGAGTATTGATTAGAATTAAACTAGCACCTTCTGGCATTTACTGCTTTGAATAATTTCTTCATATTTGGTTTCATGGGTGTCAAATTCGCCTTTGACTTTCTTGGTTCAAACCAGCAAATTACCAAATAAAGGAATTTTTTTACTTTTTCTTGATAAATGGAAGGTGCACACATACAACTATGAGAGTCAGACAGCAGATACAGAAACCTGCTGTGCTTCATATAAGAAATTAATCTAGTGGACTTGATCATCCAGGCAAAAAGCGGGACTCTTCAAAAGTACAGCTAGAGAACAGCAGCTGAAAACTTTATTCTACTGTCTTCTGCACTGAACTGATTCTTCTCTGTAGATGAAGGTAAGTATTAATTCCTACCAATTTTTTGCATGTGTGTGCCTACATTTTCTTGGTTAACAGATCTTCAGAGAGATATTAACATTCTCCAAGATTAGATTCACAGGGAAAACATAAAATTATATTTTCCAGCAATCTCCACATAGAGTAGCAAATACTGTATAATAATGGTAGACTCAGAATGATATGGTGTTCTCCTCAGAACCTGAATGCTCCTACTTCTTTCAGGTAAGGCAAGTGCTAACATCAAATTTATTAGCTGATTTGTGTCTGTCAGGTTGGCAGTGTACATGCCAGTGGCGTTTATTCTTGTAACAGTAGCTATTGTCTATACCAGTAGTACACAATACCCTGTTAATGCAAACTTATCAAGAGCTAAAAACAACTTCAGTTTCAAGTTCTCTGAGTAAGGATTAATCAGCTGGAACATGTTTTACTTCAGAGGGTTTTTTGGTATTTCCTACAGAGCATATAAATGTAATCCAATTGTAGCAAAGATTCATAAACTAACCAAAGGTTTCAAATTGCATGTTTGCTTCAGATCATTTTGAAAAGGATTTTCTTTTCCAGAACGCTACTTTGAATGTAAAATGTTACTCCAGCACGGATGAGGTGTCTATTTATAACCAAATGTTTGTGTGCAAGGGTCAAATTAAAAAAAAAAAAAAAAGGAATTCAATAATTTAATGTTTATTTTAGTCTTGATTTTCTTCCAATACCTTGTGCAATTTATCCTGAAATTCTAATTATATTCCCCTTTATAAACCCTGCAAGTATTAAAACTTAAAGGAAGTATATTTGCTAGAGTTTTTTTCCTCCTTTTTCCAAAGTAAAGAGATGCTTGCGGTCAAATTACTTAATGAAAATAATTCAGTGTGTCAGCAATCATCCCAACAAAGAAAGCATGTCCATTTACAGTACTGTTTAACTATTTCTATAGTTGGTAACCACATTGAATGGCTATTTGAATGGAAGTATGCCAGATGAATAAAAACAACCTTCACAGGTGTCAAACATCAGCTTTCTACAAAATTAGCTAAATGTGTGCAAAATTGCACACACCTACTATAACTGCTGATCTCTCAGGCAACTCAATAGTCTATATCTGATGCGATTTTGTTTCAGAGAGCAATGCCAACAAAATACGCCAGGAGTTATTACCAGCCCAACATGTCGTCATCCAAGCTTATATTAAACCATATCAAAATACATGCCTTATAGCTCAGGAACTGTAACACTGCAAAATGGGTATAAAAATGGGTATCTGTTAATGAGAGAATCTACAGCTTAAGCTGAAAAGTAATGTTAGCTGGACAAAACACATAATAACCAGAAGATCAACAATTCTACAACCTTTTAATAGTTGCAGAATAAAATGGAATAAAAGGTAATTTTAGGAAGTTGCCCATTGCAGACCTCAGTTGAAGGAGGGTGCCTGGGATTTGCAGTAGTGAATCAGAACTTTGATTCTTCTGGTTGCCAACAGTGATCTGGAACTGGACACCTCTGAGAAAGGAGAAACAAATGAATATTTGTAATGAATAGTAGTTGGCTCAAAATTCTTGGCCTAAATTCTAAACCATGAGGGTTGCAGCCCTCATGATCCTTCCCTATCATCTATTTTAACTATGCATAACTTCATTGTCCTTATTTAAACCCCCCTCTATTCAAACCCCTCATTAAAACCTGGCTTAGTGGTAGTTGTTGTGGGAAATTCCACTGGCTAAATACAAATACCACAAAGAAATACGCATGTTATAAAATACAATCACTTCACTTTGAGTTTGCAAACTTATTGGCATTCCAAGAGCTTTACAAGAACTTGGTTATTATATCCCAGACAACCATTTTTGTACTTTCTTTGCAAAATAGTAGGATTCTTTGCATATAAGCCATAAAAATCACTTGCGTTATTTCCTTCAGCTTATGTTTGTATTTTAATGTTTATTTTTTATACTGAATGCAACCAAATTGGAGATCAGACTGTCACAAAAAAAGGGGAAAAAAACCCCCAAACACCACATAAGCAGCTCTTACCTCTATAAATTCAAAAAACCACAGGTAACCCAGAAACAGTCCACAGTCCAGGACATACCAGATTAAAAACCTTTCTACAGGCATATGACAGGGGAAGGAAAAACTGCTAGAGGGAGAGTTCCACAGCTGGAATATGTCAAATAACCATGCTTTAATCAGCTCACCCTTCCCTCTTTGCACATTTATACCTCACTTCTCCTCTCCATATGCCTGCAACAGAAGTACCCCAGCTATCTGGAGAATATCAGGCTAAAACCTCTGAGCAGTAAGGTAGCTACTAGATAGGTTTTATCCTTTTTTTTTACACAAGTAAGTTAAAAATTACATTTCAGACTTATTCATGTTTATTTCAGAGGTCAGAAAAACATACCTGTTTCCTCTATATTTGCCATTTCCCATCTTATCACAGCCACAACTTATTTTCCCCTACCTGGCCACAGTTCTCTCACTCAAGTCCTTGGGAGTACAGTGGAACCACGTGAGAGTCCTGGTAGAGCTGGCTGGCATCATCAGAGGGCTGCTTCTTATTGTCTTTGAAAGGCTGTGAAGCCTGGGGAGGTTTCCCAATAATTACAGAAAGGTAAATCTTTCAGCCAGAAGGACTACCCAATGACCTATGTTGAGGTCACTCTCATGGCCACGCCTGGCAAAATGGAAGGAAGGCCACTTGGAAGTCCTCTAAGCAAATATATCTATGATTTCCATCCAACTATGCAGCTTCCTTGAGAAATGGGCATCACCTCCTCACATAAACGCATTTTCTGCCTTTGCCTCTTTATTACTTTTATACAACAAAAGTAAATTTCTTTCCTCTATTATCTCCAATTATTAAAACTCTGGACAATTGCATTTCTCTTCTATGTACCATAGGAATATATTGCTAGAATTGATGGAACTGGAGCAACAGCACAGCTGGACTGCTAACAGCTCAAAGCCAGTAACCAACTTCATGCATCCAGAAAAACACATTCCTTCAAAAGCCTCCAGATTCTAATTCTAATGAAACCTTACAACACTAAATCCAGCAGTTTGCCCATGTACTACTTATTCTCAAAGAAAGTTGCAGTCTTTGGATGTGTGCACAACTCGCTACTCTTTCCAGCTTCTGAGCAACAAAATCTTGACATTTGCAACAAAGGGTCCACCAGAGTGTGCCCTGAGGAACTGAATCCTTCAAACCAAAGCAGGGCCTGTTCCTTTTCCCCGTACAACACACGCTGGCCACAAGAAATACAAAGCTCAAGCCTTTAGCACATTCCACCCAAATCAATGGCTACAGTGTGATGAATAGAACGAGCTTCTGATTGCTCAAACCAAGCACCTTATTTCCACCTCTTAAACAACATCTCTGTCTGTCAGCAGAGTCCAGCCCAGAGCAGCAGACAAACTATATTTATTTCAATCAAAACTTTATTTCTAATTGAACTCAGCAAAAACAAAACTATATAAAGGAAGAACTATATACATGAAGAAACAAGCCTCTGTTTCTCCATCTATCCTGAGAGATAGAAACACTCATATATAAATGGGAATATATAGATCTGGAGTAAGGTTCATTCTGCAGGTTGGGCACGTGCCAACAGTCTCCAGGGCAACAGGCAGGCACTCGCTGCAGAAGACATGGCCACACAGGGTTGCCACAAGCTGTCGTCCATTTTGAACAATCTGGAAGAAAGAAAACCACAAGAGGTCCTGGGAGGAAAGAATTTGAGTTCGCTGCTCCATTGGCACCAGACAAATGAGGCTTTAGTGCATCTGAAATCAGAATAGCAAGGAATCCACAGCTCTGCCGGCATCACTTCACCACCAAGAAGTGACTTGTGGAGCTTCACAGCAAGGGCTGTGCTTCCAGCCAGCTGCCCACAGCATTCCACATCAGCCAACTGACTTGTGCAGCCCCCCTCCTCTGGCTTCCTCCTCCTCCTCCCACAATGCACAAAGGATGACAACAGGATCCTTACCTCTGAGTAAAAATCCATGCAAATTGGACACCTAATAACAACTCCTTGCTGTGCACTAGAGGGAACAGAACTAGAAAGAACATGCAGCTGTTAATGTCACCACACTTCAATCGTTATTGATACATGAAATCTCACATAGTCATGCAATTGCACTGACTAGCTATGACACATTTCCTTTGGAGAACCCCGCTGTCTTTAACTCTGTTTGCTACATTTGATGAGGATTTGGGATTTTCCTGCTCTGAGGAAAAGAGTGTCCTGGTTTTCACTAGAAGAAAGGTGTGGTCAGTCACCCAGCTCTGGGATTTGAAGCAAGTAATCCCCATTCTTTGCCATACCCCCACAATCCTCTCTAAGATTGTAAGCAAAGTTGTACATCTGCCTTGGGCTGCCTTTTTCTCCCAAAATGCAAATGGTATCATTTGGTCATCATGCAACACGGGAGAAGGTAAACACGCCTAGCTGTATAGCTTAGTCATAGACAGAAAAGACGGCACAAAATTCTGTGTTTGGTAGGGCATGAGCCATACTTACACTGAACGTGCAGTTCCCTCCTCTGCTGCTCCCTGTTCTGCAGGGGCTGAGTCAGCCTCACGTGCTTCGTTGGCTCCTGTTCCATTACCAGAGCCATGCACCTGTGGCCATCTGTTCAGGCTGGCGTATCTCCTTTCCCATTCATAAACTGCAACTTAATTTTTATAAGTTATATGTGATGCAAAATGCAGAGCATGTAGAAGGTTTCTTAAGAAAGGATGCTCTTTGTATTTATTGATATATTTGATCTCTGAATATTTTCAAGTCAAATCAACTGGAAGGGAGATTCAATCCATTAAATTGACAGCAATTAACAAACAAGCACTAAGTGATACCCATGGGACAGAAAAACAAATTCCTTGTTGGTAGAATTGCCTTGTTAAGGTTCATGGCTTGACATGCTTCAAGGAGCTCAGACCCAGGGGAAGGTTAACAAAGCTTGGGGAGAAGGATGGCCACTGAGAGCGGACACAAAGAATGCAGAGTTGAGGGGCCAAAATGACATCTGGCACATCTCCCAAGATAAGGAAGAAACTAAGAAACCCCACTCTCCTGAAATCAGCTCTGGCTGGTAAAAACTAATTCCTGCAGGGGGAGATTGCCACCACCGACTCATGGAGCAGCAACTCAAGAAAGTCCACAGCCCAAAAGAACAGAGAGACTCAGCAATGGACTGAGTGGAATAATTCCACTGAGAATAATTCCAGTGAGAAGTGAGACAACTGTTTGGTTAACACCAAAAGAAGATGGAACACTAACTAAGAAGATAACCATGCCACTTGTAACCAATTAATGCTAATTTCTTTGTTGGTTCAAATTTATAAATAATACACGTTTTGACAGTGGGTGTGTCTGATTTGTGAAATACCACTGAGCACCCAGACAGGTGCAACACTCAAATGAACAATCAATGTCTCTCTCAAGTGTACAATTATTGACCTGCTGCACCCCTGCAACAAATCCAATGTTTTTGGACAACATATTGACCAAGTTTAAGGGAGATCAATTTTTAATGGCCTGATCTGCAACAGCCAAAGTGTGTTAAGAAATCCTGTTTGCGTTTTAACTCTCAGAAACCACAGGCAGCAATGACCTCTGCAACTGCAGTTGCTTATTGTCCATGTGACAATAATCAGTCACTAATCAATTAAAACTGTAGAAAGAGTCACCAGATTAAAGTTCCTTCCACATAAGTATTCAGCTACACCTTTCATTGCAGGGATTTTCCATTGTGACTGATAGAGGCCATCACACACACACATTGGATCCGTTGTCTAAGGCACTGGCCAGAGGCTTTAGGCCTGTCCTCTGCCTTTTGCTAAAAGCAATTTCAATCCCTGCTGCTCAAGCTTCTTGGAAAAGAACAACAAAAATAACTATTACATTTTAGATAAAACTCCCTTACCAACTGTAAAACATCAACTCACCTTCATGAAGCTGCCATTGATGAACATGGGAAGGGAGAGAAAAGAAGATACAGTTAGATTTGGTGAGCCCCCTGGTGCTGCATGCAAACCTCAGCTCAGAAAGCAGTTAAAGCAGAGCGGGTGAGGAAGGGTAGGGTATCACCCTCTAAGTTTGGTTAAGAAGAGCCAAGGCAGTAGCAGAAAGAGCCGCTGCCCTGAAAACAAATAAGTGGGTGCCACTGATTCTGCTCCCACTGCTGCAACAGGATTGAATTGAACAGGGTAGAAACAGAGGCACCATAGGAACCACCTGAACACCCACCTCCCTCCTCCGCATTCCTGTTCCCTAATTCATTTTGGCCTGGAGATCTTTCTTTTCCTCGTTCTCCCCCAAACTGGCAAATTCTGCTATGATACCCTTAACTAACTACCCTTAAATTCCCGGTAGATGAAGAGCTGCTGAAGAAAGGAAACCACAACAGGAACTGGGAGTAAAGAATTCTATCAGTCAATCCTAGACCTACAAGGAACACACAGATCTGCCAGTACCCTCCTGGCAAGGGCTTCTCCCTCTAGGGATACCACCAAAAAGGGACTTGGAGGGATGTGCAGGTTGCAGCTTCCTGCAAGGGCTGTGCTTCCAGCTAGCTGTAGCATCCCACCTAAGACAACTGAGTTGTGCAGCTGCCCTCCCCTCCCCCCCATTCCTCCCCTCCCCCCCATTCCTCCCCTCCCCCCCATTCCTCCCCTCCCCATTCCTCCCCTCCCCATTCCTCCCCTCCCCTCTCTTCCCCTCCCCTCCCCTCCCCTCCCCTCCCCTCCCCTCCCCTCCCCTCCCCTCCCCTCCCCTCCCCTCCCTTCCCCTCCCCTCTTCCCTTCCTTCCCAGAAATCTCAAAGGACAACCACATCTAGATCTTTACCTCTGAGTAACAATCCATGCATATTACACAGAGGAAACATCCAGAGGGCCTTGAGTTATGGAGGACACAAACAGAAAAAACATGCAGCCATTAATTTCACCACGCATGACCGGTTACTGGTACAAAAATGCTAGAAAATATAACATCTCATATCGCGATTTAGCAACATCCCAACCCAAGAGCACAATAATTTCCATTACTTCTATATACCTCAGGCTCCTCACTGTCTCTCAGTAGTTATTGAAAGATACATTCAATTAAGATTTCATGAGCACAGAAGAAAAGCCATGAAGCTTGGCAGAATCATGTTTCTACCACGTATCAGACATTAGACTTTGAAGATACAATTTATCAGTCACATACAGTTCAATATCTTGGGGCTCCTCTTCATTCTCATTTGCAGGTACATCATCTGCATTCCCTGAAGCTCTGGAACCAAGTGGGTATTGCTGGTTCTCTTCCCAGTCCTGAAATGGTGCAAAAAGGGAGACATATTAGGAGCTACCTCAATAATCCTGAACCACCTGCTTTCCTGTATCCGTTATATAAGTGGATTTGCCCTGGAGAAATTCCTTTCCTTCTTTCTCCCTAAAGAAAGCCCAGTGATTAGTCTAAACACTTTGTGTTAGATGGACAGCTGCTAAACAGAAACCACAACACAAATTTGCAGCAAAGATTTCCAGTTTGCTGCTCCATTGGCACCAGGCAAACAGCACTTGGAGTATGTGCAGTCTGACACTCAATGCTAGAACTACAAGGAACACACAGATCTGCCAGGGCCATCCTGACAAGGCCTTCTCCCTCTACAGACACCACCAAGAAAGGCCTTGGAGGGATGTGCAGGTTGCAGCTTCCCAGCAAGGGCTGTGGATCCTCACCTCTGAGTTATCATCTTCCCAATTTGGAGGACTGATGACGTTTTCTGTCCAGGCACTAGAGGGAGAAGAACCAGAAGAATAGGCAGTCACAAATTTCACACTGTAGAGAGGGTTACCAAGACATAAAAAATGAAGATACTGAAAAAACACCTTATTCTGATTTAACAACATCCCAGCCCAGAAACACAGTCAGTGCAAGGGCTTTTATGTACTGCAAGCATTGAAGTGTATTGCAATCCCTAATGTAAGAAACATTCAGTAAAGATTTCCTGAAAGGAGAGGATATGTTTCTCCTGGATTTTACTTGGTTTTGTTCTTCTTTTTTTTTTCACTACTTCTGTTCCAGAAAGGCCACTATGTTTCAAGTCAGAATTCTCCAAATAGAATCAAGTAGTACCCCAAAGATTGGCAAAAACCTGTGTCTACCTTACATCAGAAATTACATTTGGAGAGACACTTTATATGTCACATACAATTCAATATCTCTTGGCGCCTGTTGAAGATTGATTGCGAGCACTTCAAGCGAGTTCTCTGATGATCTGGAACCAACTGGGCATTGCTGGCTTTCTTCCCAGTCCTGAAATGGGGTAAAAATGGAAACACATTAGGAACACTTTGAAACCACACCGTCTGGCTTCCTTGTTTCAGTTTTCTGAATGGATTTGGGCTAGAATCCTTTCTTTCTCTTGTTAGTCCTAAACACTTCATGTTGGATGAACAGCTGCTAAGAAACAGAAACCATAAACACGGGAATTTGGGGCAACAAAGTTTGCTGCTCCATTGGCACCAGGCAAACAGCACTTGGAGTATGTGCAGTCTGACACTCAATGCTAGAACTACAAGGAACACACAGATCTGCCAGGGCCATCCTGACAAGGCCTTCTCCCTCTACAGACACCACCAAGAAAGGCCTTGGAGGGATGTGCAGGTTGCAGCTTCCCAGCAAGGGCTGTGCTTCCAGACAGCTGCCCGTGGCATCCCACCTAAGACAACTGAGTTGTGCAGCTCCCCCTCTGCCCCCTTCCCTCCCACAAACCACAAAGGACTAAACATGGGATAAGAAAATGATCCTCACATCTGTAATGTCATCCTGCCACGTTGGAGGACTCTCAAAACGATCTGGCCACACACTAGAGTTAATAGAAGTGAAAGAACATGCAGTTATAAATTTCACAGTGCACAGAGGGTTACCAAGACATAAAAAGTGCAGATACTGAAACAACCCCATCCCAGCAAAGAAACACAGTCAATGCAAGGGCTTTTATGTACTGCAAGCATTTCAGTGCATAACAATCCATAATGTAAGAAACATTCAATAAAGACTTCCTGAAAGGAGAAGAAAGCTTTCTCCTATATTTTGCTGCTTTTTACGCAGCTGTTTTGCTTTAGTTCCCTTCCAGACAGGCCACTATGGGTAAAATCAGATTCCATCATACAGAATCAAGCACAATCTAACAGTTTGGCACAAAATAACTCCAAACAAAAACAAAAACACAAAAGAAGGAACAAAAAAAAAAAACAAAAACATCAACAACAAAAATAAACAAAAGAAAAAAAAAATCAAACAAAAAAAACTACCTACTCTACCATATATCAGAAATTACATTTTGGAGAGACACTGTATCTGTCACATACCTATCGTTATCTCCTGGCTCCTCTTCACTGTCACTCGCCCACAGCTCATCTGAATTCTCTGTCTCGCTGGAACCAAGCGAGTACTGCTGGCTCTGCTCCCTGTCCTGCACCTCTGAGTCCTCATCCTCCCTCATCAGAGGGTTAGCAGCTCCTGCTGGCCGTGCACTAACAAAGAGCAGAACCAGAAGAACATGCAGCCATTTAAACATGGAGCCAATAATTTCACTGGGGACAGAGAGTTCCCAACACGGAACACTTATTCTGGTTTAGCAAGACCCCAGCCCAGCACCACAATTGTTTCCTAAGCTTCTATGTACTGCAAGCCTTTGAGTATAGATAAAGCCATACTGTAACAAATATTCAACCGTGACTTTGTGAGAAGAAAAGAAAGGTTTCAGCTTATCAGCTGGATTTTGCTATGTCTTCTTTTAGATTCTTTTACTTACCTCTCCGCCAGACAGGCCACTCTATTGCAGGTCTGAAGTTTCTGCACAGACTTCAGCAGAACACAGAAGCTTGGCAAAAACCTTTACCATATATCAGAAATTACAATTTAGACAGACATTTGACTCTCACATACCCATCCTTATCCCTTGGCTCCTCGTTGTCACCAGGCGTCAGTGGCCCGGCTGAATTCTCTGCTGATCGGGAAAGATGTGAGTGCTGCTGGTTCTGTTCCCTGTCCTGCAGCGGGGTAAAAACAGAGACAGATTATGAACTGCTTGAAACAACTCTCTTCTACTTCCCTGTTTCGGTTCCCTGAATGGATTTGGGCTAGAACCTTTTCTTTCCCTTGTTAGCCCCAAAAAGAGCAACTTCTGCAGTCCTAGCCCTAAACACATCATGCTGGGTGAACAGCTGCTGAAGTATGGAAACCACAACTGGCATGGGGAGTAAAGAATTCCAGTTTGCTGCTCTATTGGCACCAGGCAAACAGCACTTGGAGTATGTGCAGTCTGACACTCAATGCTACAACTACAAGGAACACACAGATCTGCCAGGGCCATCCTGGCAAGGCCTTCTCCCTCTACAGACACCACCAAGAAAGGCCTTGGAGGGATGTGCAGGTTGCAGCTTCCCAGCAAGGGCTGTGCTTCCAGACAGCTGCCCGTGGCATCCCACCTAAGACAACTGAGTTGTGCAGCTCCCCCTCTGCCCCCTTCCCTCCCAAAAAGCACAAAGGACAACAACATGTGCATCCTCACCTCTGAGTCCTCATCTGACCAATACAGAAGATCAAAATCATACGGGAGCCAATAACTAGAGAGAGCAGAACCAGAAGAACATTCAGCCATTTAAACATGGAGCCATTTATTTCACTGGGCACCAAGGGTTACCAACACAGAAAATGTTGGTACACTTCAACTATCCCCAGTTCTGATTAAGCAAAATCCCGGCCCAGAAACACAAGCATTGCAAGAATTTTTATGCACTGCAAGCATTTCAGTGGGTCAAGCCATTCTCTTACATTCAATGTTAGATGGACAGCTTCTAAGAAGCTAAGGTTCCACAAACAGAGAGAGATGAAAGGATTCTGCTGCATTTTGCTGGGTTTATTTTAATCTCTTCCAGGCAGGCCACTATTTTCCAGGACTGAAGTATTTGCACAGAGTTTAACAGAACCCAAAAGCCTGGGGAAAAAAACCTCTTTCTGCCACGTATCTGAAACTAGAACTTTGATAAACACTTTCTCTCTCACATACCAAAAATCTTTCCTTGGTTTCTCTTCATCATCCCTTGCCGGTGGCTCAGATGAATTCTCTGCTGCTCTGGAAAGATGTGGCTGCTGCTGGCTCTGCTCCCTGTCCTGAAATGGGGTAGAGATGGAGGCACTTAGGAACCACCTGAACACTGTACTTCCTGCTCCCTAATTACAGCTCCCTGAATGAATTTGGGCTTCAGCTCTTTGCTCCACTCTTTCTCCCTCAAACTGGCAAGTTCACCTGTGATAGCCTGAGCACTATTTATTATTATGAACAGCCACTGAAGAGAAGAAAACCTATACCCAAACCTGCTCTTGTGTCTGGTGCAAGCGGAGCTGGGTCACGCAAATTCTGTTGTAAGATTGGAGGTCTTTTCTTTGCAAAGGTTCTGGAACAACCCTGTCGGGATGTAACCCCCATGCTATGTTTGCTGCGTTTCTGTTTTGCGCAGCGGCAGCGGCATCCCATACTTGACCCAATGCACTGCACTCGGGATCTGGATTAAAGCATATTCCTTCAAAATAGTAGGGGGAAATGAAAACATCCCCAATGTGACCCTTTTAAAGACTTCTTGGAATAAGAAACAGAATTACTGTGTGCTCCAGTCAGCTGCAGTTGCCTTTTACACCTCAGTGATGGGGGTACCTTAAACTGATGTTGCAGATAAAACACTTCATACTTGGGAGGCCAAAGACTTCCCACGCCCTCCTTTAAAGCACTGAAGCAACAACCTCTTTTTGGTTCTTCACCCACTCTCTTCAAGTGATTCTCAGGCATGCTGATGTGTTTGCATGTGTGTTTGGGTTTGACTGGGAATTGTGCCTAAAGTGGTAAATCAGAGCCATCTTTCTACCTCTGAGGTCTGGGTACTCAGTAAGATTCCAGAAGGCAGGCAAGAAAACTAATTTGAATGCAAGATGGAGAGCAGTGTGCCATTCACTACTTACCACAGGAGACTCATCATCACTAAGAGTAACGACGATTTCAGGCACAGAAGATTCGCTTGTGGGGTCTATGAATTCTCCACCAGCTGAAAAACGAGAAGGTTAGAATCAAGGTCAGAGATTGCAGAGGAATGGAATGGGCTGCCACAACACAACAGGCTGAGGTGTAACTCGCTGCGCCCTAGGTCTCTTTCTTTCAGGAACGTGTCCAAAATTTCACCCAAGCTTTGCCCTCATCAGTCCACAGGGAACATTGCCAGCCCTATCCCCTGAAGGGGAAACACTAGAGGAAGAGCAACTGAGTGCCTCACAAATTCTGTTAGAAGACAATGGCTTATGGGAGGTTCACACCAACATCTCACATAGGGGAATGTTTAGTACACAGTAGAATAAAACAACCAACAATAGAGGCGATCCTATTATATATCCATATATATCCATATACATACTGTATGTTTACCACTGAAGGATGGGCCACAGCTAATGACAACCTTACCCTTTACTTCGTCCTGCTTGGGAGACCTCAAGCTCAGCTTGCCACCTCCACTGAGGCAGCTGCAGTGACTGCCAGCTCATCAGAGCACACGTTCGGGCGTCTGAGCAGCACTTGAGGACCTTTGATTCACAGCTCATCTCTCACTAGCGGCCAAAGTAGCGAGCTCAGTAACAAACCAAATCAGTTGTCACAAGGCTTGTTGTTTAGGGATGCCATACCTGGTCCTTCCTCAACCCCAAGGTTTCCCTTCCTCCCCAGCAAAGGGCCTAGAGAGTAGCAAAAGCACATGGCCAGCACGTCCTCACCCTCCAGAACAGTTTCTGCTCTTACCAGGCCCCAAAGCAGGTGTACCACTTTCCTCAAGGTCTATTGGCTGTGTCTGCGAAGTTCCAGCTGCCCTAGAGAGCTGCAGCCTGCTCCGTTTCTGAGCTGGTCTGGAATCAGCTGCTCCTCCAGGGCGCTTTCGCTGACGCTGTGAGAGAACAAAGCCTTAGCATTTCCTGCGGCAGTAAGATTGACATGACCCGTGGTTTTGGCAACACCAATGACAGCGCACAAGGATACAGGAAACATTCCTGCAAAGGCTGGAGTATGCAGCAAACAGTGCTATGGGCCATTCCCATATCCCCACCTGAGCACATCACCTCAGGGAAAAGACATCACCCCTGACTTCTGACAAGCAGCCTCACCAAGGCAATGGAAACAATGTTTTCCAATGGCTAAAAAACGAGAAGACCAGTTCCCAATTCTATCAGGCTGCTGCTCACGCTGCAAGCAGTTCAGAACTGCTGCTAACACCCAGAGATATTCAAAACCTTCAGTATTCCAGAAAATGAAGTTCCATTAAGCTTTCAAGGGTTTCTGTTCCCATGCATTTGCTACAAACTCTTGAAATCCTTCCTAGAAGTACCCTGCAAAATGTTTCAAGGGTCAGATTTGCATTGAGTAGCCAAGTACTTACTGAGCTCATGGTGTTTTGTGATCCAAAAGCACCGGCAAAGTAAGTGGGACAAACCCCAACAAAGGAATGCCAGGGATGTGAGCAATCCCTTAGGTTCCTTCAGGTAGCCCACTGCAGATTTTTCGGAGTTACAGAAAACTGCTCTTCCAAACCTATCAGAAAAGTAGGGGCATGATTATCTATTGGGAATGCCAGTTTTCTCAAACACCCCCATGCCCCGAGACTCCCATTCCCAAGCCTCCAGTTGCTGTCCAAAGCTGGAGGAGAAGTCCGTGGCCCTGGTACTTGAGCCCGCCTGCAGCCCATCCTGCAGCCCAGCCCAGCCCCCCTCAGCAGCAGAAGCCTTTTCAAGACTTGTCTGCACTCACCTGTACAGTCAGTCCAGAGTTTGGCTCGCAAATGTCAGCAAATCGCTCTCTATTCCCACCCGGGATGGAGAAGACGGATGCTCTGTGTCTGCTGCGCAGCAGAGAATCCGTCAACTGGCTCAACAGACTCCGTGTCAACAGAACCTTGGGAGCAGGAGTGCCCCTGGCAACCGGTGCCAACGTTCCATGCCCAGGTAACGGGTGTCCCTTTTGCCCACCCATGGAGTTCCAGATCGCCATGGAGGCACCTCAGCCATCACTGGTTCTGCTGCCACCCACTAGACCAGGGTGCTCAGGGCCCTGTCCAGCCTGGCCTGCAACATTCCAGGGACAGCGCATCCACACCTTCTCTGGGCAGCCTGCTCCGATGTCTCCCCACCCTCACAGTTCATGCCACCATCCCATGGGATCTCCCCCTTGCAGTCCAAGCCCTTCCCCTTCCCCCATGGCTCTCTGCCCCCTTTAGGCACCGCAAGGCCGCAGTGAGGCCTCCCCGGACCCTGCTCCTCTCCAGGCTGGACAGCCCCGGCTCTCCCAGCCTGGCTGCAGAGGACGGCTGCTCCAGGCCTCCACACATGCCCAGGGCTCCTCCGGCCCTGCTCCACAGGCACATCCTGCCCGTGCCGGGCACGGCTGGACACAGCTCCGCACCGGGGCCTCAGGGGCAGAGCAGGGCAGGGCTGCACCTCCCGCCGCCCTCAGCCTCAGCAACCTGAGCATCACTGCAGCCTTGTGTGCCTCAAGAGACCCGCCAAAACACACCTCCCCAAATCAAAAAGACATTTACACCCTTCCTTAACCCTCCTCCTCCAGCTTTGCCCGTCTGCTGCCGCCTTAACTCTTACGGGAGCGTTTTAACTTTAACCCCAGTAAACAGCAATTAAAACTAAATCAAAGTTTGTTGGGTTTTTCCCCCGACTCTTGAAAGTCTAACAATTCAGATCCTTATTTCATGTTCCTGAAGTCTTGATGCTGTCACGTGTTCAACTACTCCTCCCCCAGAATTTCCCAGCACGGATGAGGAGGTTTGCTCTGCTCCCAGGGACAGCACCTTCCTCCCAAGGCCCTGCTCTCGGGACAAAAAGCAGAATTAATATTCACCTTTCCTTCTAGCCACTCTGCCATGGGACCTGTGTTCAGAGGGATGGGCTGTGGCTCCTGGGAGTGGCAGGGAACCCATCTCAGCCATGCCAAATGCAGGGATGCTCCTCAGGCCCTGGTCCTCTTGGGTGCTCTGTGCTTTGGGGACAACGCTGGGAATTGACCCAGTGCTGTGGAGAGCACAAGGATGCGTTCAGATCATGCTCTACACGAGGAGGCTCATTTCTTACAAAACTTTTTGTTATTACCATTTCTCCTTTTGGGTAACTGACCACATGTTGGACTGTTGAAGACTGGGTGGAGATGACTTTTCCACTTTTTGAAAAATCCCAAAGGAGATTTAATGCCTTATAAAAAATTGATAAGATGCTGAAGCAATTCCAAGCATACATTTAATATATGAATAATCGAGCACCTTGTATGAGTCCCAAAGCACTGAATATGAGAAACCAACAGTGCAAATATGATGTCTCTCCGGCCTGGGCTTTCAAAGCTCACAAAACCCCAATTCTCCTATGCCTACAGATCAGGGATGGAAGGAGCTGAAAATGTGCTTTTCCTTCCGCTGACAACTATGCAGCAAGACTTAAACCAGCACTTCAACTCTTCTGTTACCTTTTGCTAATCAATGCTTTCCAAGATGAATACTTTCTATAAATTTTAGAGGGAGATAGAGAGAGGGAGATTGAAAGGGTTAATTACTAAACCTATACCAAAATTTTCCAAGAAAATGGCCTCAGCTGAGCTGATGGTCTTGAGCCCTACTAAAATTGGTTTAAAACTATTATAAAATCAGCTGAGTGCCATTTCACTGAAGGCTGCTTAAGATCAAAATTACTTGAGCATAAATGGTTTCTTTAAATGCTCTTTGCAATGCAAATACCTGGCATTGCATGTCACCTAGGAATACAGCTATTTAAAAAGACATTTCTGCTTACTGTCATTGCATCTACCAAGTAGTTAAAAGTCTAGCAATATTGAAAAGCAGAAAACATCAGTCTGAAATTCATGGCCATCCTGTAAGGAAATCATTCTATATGTGTTTGTCTAAGGATTATCTTGGACCAATTTTGACAACTCAAGTAGTTTTCACTAAAAAAAAATAAATCAAAAGATCACTTTATCAGGCTAATACTAATGTCCTCAATTTTTTTAATTAAGATTTTGCCACATAAAAATTACGGGTATAATGAACCTTGTTTATGACTACCTTTGCCTGAATACGGCAAAACTAAGACATCTTGAAACATGACTGAGGAAGCAGAAAAATAACAAAGACAAAAATGAAAAAACAAAACTAAGGATACATGTCCACAGAGATGATAAATTTCAACACACAGAGGACCTCGGTTTAGTTTGGTCATCTGAGTTTTCCGTACCATGGCACAATGAATTTACTGTTGCACTGTTTACCTAAAATCTGCCTTTGCCTCTTTATTACTTTTATAAAACAAAAGTAAATTTCTTTCCTCTCTTATTTCCAATTCTCATATCTCTGGACAATTGCATTTCTCTTCTATGTACCATAGGAATATATTGCTAGAATTGATGGAACTGGAGCAACAGCACAGCTGGACTGCTAACAGCTCAAAGTCAGTAACCAACTTCATGCATCCAGAAAAACACATTCCTTCAAAAGCCTCCAGATTCTAATTCTAATGAAACCTTACAACACTAAATCCAGCAGTTTGCCCATGTACTACTTATTCTCAAAGAAAGTTGCAGTCTTTGGATGTGTGCACAACTCGCTACTCTTTCCAGCTTCTGAGCAACAAAATCTTGACATTTGCAACAAAGGGTCCACCAGAGTGTGCCCTGAGGAACTGAATCCTTCAAACCAAAGCAGGGCCTGTTCCTTTTCCCCGTACAACACACGCTGGCCACAAGAAATACAAAGCTCAAGCCTTCAGCACATTCCACCCAAATCAATGGCTACAGTGTGATGAATAGAACGAGCTTCTGATTGCTCAAACCAAGCACCTTATTTCCACCTCTTAAACAACATCTCTGTCTGTCAGCAGAGTCCAGCCCAGAGCAGCAGACAAACTACATTTATTTCAATCAAAACTTTATTTCTAATTGAACTCAGCAAAATCAAAACTATATAAAGGAAGAACTATGTACATGAAGAAACAAGCCTGTGTTTCTCCGTCTATCCTGAGAGATAGAAACACTCATATATAAATGGGAATATATAGATCTGGAGTAAGGTTCATTCTGCAGGTTGGGCACGTGCCAACAGTCTCCAGGGCAACAGGCAGGCACTCGCTGCAGAAGACATGGCCACACAGGGTTGCCACAAGCTGTCGTCCATTTTGAACAATCTGGAAGAAAGAAAACCACAACAGGTATTAGGAGGAATGAACTTGAGTTCGCTGCTCTATTGGCACGAGACAAATGAGGCTTTAGTGCATCTGAAATCAGAATAGCAAGGAATCCACAGCTCTGCCGGCATCACTTCACCACCAAGAAGTGACTTGTGGAGCTTCACAGCAAGGGCTGTGCTTCCAGCCAGCTGCCCACAGCATTCCACATCAGCCAACTGACTTGTGCAGCCCCCCTCCTCTGGCTTCCTCCTCCTCCTCCCACAAT
This sequence comes from Cinclus cinclus, assembly GCF_963662255.1. Lineage (NCBI taxonomy): Eukaryota > Metazoa > Chordata > Aves > Passeriformes > Cinclidae > Cinclus > Cinclus cinclus. Next base: position 50,790,861 of record NC_085050.1, read on the forward strand.
GCACAAAGGATGACAACAGGATCCTTACCTCTGAGTAAAAATCCATGCAAATTGGACACCTAATAACAACTCCTTGCTGTGCACTAGAGGGAACAGAACTAGAAAGAACATGCAGCTGTTAATGTCACCACACTTCAATCGTTATTGATACATGAAATCTCACATAGTCATGCAATTGCACTGACTAGCTATGACACATTTCCTTTGGAGAACCCCGCTGTCTTTAACTCTGTTTGCTACATTTGATGAGGATTTGGGATTTTCCTGCTCTGAGGAAAAGAGTGTCCTGGTTTTCACTAGAAGAAAGGTGTGGTCAGTCACCCAGCTCTGGGATTTGAAGCAAGTAATCCCCATTCTTTGCCATACCCCCACAATCCTCTCTAAGATTGTAAGCAAAGTTGTACATCTGCCTTGGGCTGCCTTTTTCTCCCAAAATGCAAATGGTATCATTTGGTCATCATGCAACACGGGAGAAGGTAAACACGCCTAGCTGTATAGCTTAGTCATAGACAGAAAAGACGGCACAAAATTCTGTGTTTGGTAGGGCATGAGCCATACTTACACTGAACGTGCAGTTCCCTCCTCTGCTGCTCCCTGTTCTGCAGGGGCTGAGTCAGCCTCACGTGCTTCGTTGGCTCCTGTTCCATTACCAGAGCCATGCACCTGTGGCCATCTGTTCAGGCTGGCGTATCTCCTTTCCCATTCATAAACTGCAACTTAATTTTTATAAGTTATATGTGATGCAAAATGCAGAGCATGTAGAAGGTTTCTTAAGAAAGGATGCTCTTTGTATTTATTGATATATTTGATCTCTGAATATTTTCAAGTCAAATCAACTGGAAGGGAGATTCAATCCATTAAATTGACAGCAATTAACAAACAAGCACTAAGTGATACCCATGGGACAGAAAAACAAATTCCTTGTTGGTAGAATTGCCTTGTTAAGGTTCAGGGCTTGACATGCTTCAAGGAGCTCAGACCCAGGGGAAGGTTAACAAAGCTTGGGGAGAAGGATGCCCACTGAGAGCGGACACAAAGAATGCAGAGTTGAGGGGCCAAAATGACATCTGGCACATCTCCCAAGATAAGGAAGAAACTAAGAAACCCCACTCTCCTGAAATCAGCTCTGGCTGGTAAAAACTAATTCCTGCAGGGGGAGATTGCCACCACCGACTCATGGAGCAGCAACTCAAGAAAGTCCACAGCCCAAAAGAACAGAGAGACTCAGCAATGGACTGAGTGGAATAATTCCACTGAGAATAATTCCAGTGAGAAGTGAGACAACTGTTTGGTTAACACCAAAAGAAGATGGAACACTAACTAAGAAGATAACCATGCCACTTGTAACCAATTAATGCTAATTTCTTTGTTGGTTCAAATTTATAAATAATACACGTTTTGACAGTGGGTGTGTCTGATTTGTGAAATACCACTGAGCACCCAGACAGGTGCAACACTCAAATGAACAATCAATGTCTCTCTCAAGTGTACAATTATTGACCTGCTGCACCCTTTGCAACAAATCCAATGTTTTTGGACAACATATTGACCAAGTTTAAGGGAGATCAATTTTTAATGGCCTGATCTGCAACAGCCAAAGTGTGTTAAGAAATCCTGTTTGCGTTTTAACTCTCAGAAACCACAGGCAGCAATGACCTCTGCAACTGCAGTTGCTTATTGTCCATGTGACAATAATCAGTCACTAATCAATTAAAACTGTAGAAAGAGTCACCAGATTAAAGTTCCTTCCACATAAGTATTCAGCTACACCTTTCATTGCAGGGATTTTCCATTGTGACTGATAGAGGCCATCACACACACACATTGGATCCGTTGTCTAAGGCACTGGCCAGAGGCTTTAGGCCTGTCCTCTGCCTTTTGCTAAAAGCAATTTCAATCCCTGCTGCTCAAGCTTCTTGGAAAAGAACAACAAAAATAACTATTACATTTTAGATAAAACTCCCTTACCAACTGTAAAACATCAACTCACCTTCATGAAGCTGCCATTGATGAACATGGGAAGGGAGAGAAAAGAAGATACAGTTAGATTTGGTGAGCCCCCTGGTGCTGCATGCAAACCTCAGCTCAGAAAGCAGTTAAAGCAGAGCGGGTGAGGAAGGGTAGGGTATCACCCTCTAAGTTTGGTTAAGAAGAGCCAAGGCAGTAGCAGAAAGAGCCGCTGCCCTGAAAACAAATAAGTGGGTGCCACTGATTCTGCTCCCACTGCTGCAACAGGATTGAATTGAACAGGGTAGAAACAGAGGCACCATAGGAACCACCTGAACACCCACCTCCCTCCTCCGCATTCCTGTTCCCTAATTCATTTTGGCCTGGAGATCTTTCTTTTCCTCGTTCTCCCCCAAACTGGCAAATTCTGCTATGATACCCTTAACTAACTACCCTTAAATTCCCGGTAGATGAAGAGCTGCTGAAGAAAGGAAACCACAACAGGAACTGGGAGTAAAGAATTCTATCAGTCAATCCTAGACCTACAAGGAACACACAGATCTGCCAGTACCCTCCTAGCAAGGGCTTCTCCCTCTAGGGATACCACCAAAAAGGGACTTGGAGGGATGTGCAGGTTGCAGCTTCCTGCAAGGGCTGTGCTTCCAGCTAGCTGTAGCATCCCACCTAAGACAACTGAGTTGTGCAGCTGCCCTCCCCTCCCCCCCATTCCTCCACATCCCCTCCCCTCCCCTCCCCTGCCCTCCCCTCTCCTCCCCTCCCCTCCCTTTCCCTCCCCTCTTCCCTTCCTTCCCAGAAATCTCAAAGGACAACCACATCTAGATCTTTACCTCTGAGTAACAACCCATGCATATTACACAGAGGAAACGTCCAGAGGGCCTTGAGTTATGGAGGACACAAACAGAAAAAACATGCAGCCATTAATTTCACCACGCATGACCGGTTACTGGTACAAAAATGATAGAAAATATAACATCTCATATCGCGATTTAGCAACATCCCAGCCCAAGAGCACAATAATTTCCATTACTTCTATATACCTCAGGCTCCTCACTGTCTCTCAGTAGTTATTGAAAGATACATTCAATTAAGATTTCATGAGCACAGAAGAAAAGCCATGAAGCTTGGCAGAATCATGTTTCTACCATGTATCAGACATTAGACTTTGAAGATACAATTTATCAGTCACATACAGTTCAATATCTTGGGGCTCCTCTTCATTCTCATTTGCAGGTACATCATCTGCATTCCCTGAAGCTCTGGAACCAAGTGGGTATTGCTGGTTCTCTTCCCAGTCCTGAAATGGTGCAAAAAGGGAGACATATTAGGAGCTACCTCAATAATCCTGAACCACCTGCTTTCCTGTATCTGTTATCTAAGTGGATTTGCCCTGGAGAAATTCCTTTCCCTCTTTCTCCCTAAAGAAAGCCCAGTGATTAGTCTAAACACTTTGTGTTAGATGGACAGCTGCTAAACAGAAACCACAACACAAATTTGCAGCAAAGATTTCCAGTTTGCTGCTCCATTGGCACCAGGCAAACAGCACTTGGAGTATGTGCAGTCTGACACTCAATGCTAGAACTACAAGGAACACACAGATCTGCCAGGGCCATCCTGACAAGGCCTTCTCCCTCTACAGACACCACCAAGAAAGGCCTTGGAGGGATGTGCAGGTTGCAGCTTCCCAGCAAGGGCTGTGGATCCTCACCTCTGAGTTATCATCTTCCCAATTTGGAGGACTGATGACGTTTTCTGTCCAGGCACTAGAGGGAGAAGAACCAGAAGAATAGGCAGTCACAAATTTCACACTGTAGAGAGGGTTACCAAGACATAAAAAATGAAGTTACTGAAAAAACACCTTATTCTGATTTAACAACATCCCAGCCCAGAAACACATTCAGTGCAAGGGCTTTTATGTACTGCAAGCATTGAAGTGTATTGCAATCCATAATGTAAGAAACATTCAGTAAAGATTTCCTGAAAGGAGAGGATATGTTTCTCCTGGATTTTACTTGGTTTTGTTCTTTTTTTTTTTTCACTACTTCTGTTCCAGAAAGGCCACTATGTTTCAAGTCAGAATTCTCCAAATAGAATCAAGTAGTACCCCAAAGATTGGCAAAAACCTGTGTCTACCTTACATCAGAAATTACATTTGGAGAGACACTTTATATGTCACATACAATTCAATATCTCTTGGCGCCTGTTGAAGATTGATTGCGAGCACTTCAAGCGAGTTCTCTGATGATCTGGAACCAACTGGGCATTGCTGGCTTTCTTCCCAGTCCTGAAATGGGGTAAAAATGGAAACACATTAGGAACACTTTGAAACCACACCGTCTGGCTTCCTTGTTTCAGTTTTCTGAATGGATTTGGGCTAGAATCCTTTCTTTCTCTTGTTAGTCCTAAACACTTCATGTTGGATGAACAGCTGCTAAGAAACAGAAACCATAAACAACGGGAATTTGGGGCAACAAAGTTTGCTGCTCCATTGGCACCAGGCAAACAGCACTTGGAGTATGTGCAGTCTGACACTCAATGCTAGAACTACAAGGAACACACAGATCTGCCAGGGCCATCCTGACAAGGCCTTCTCCCTCTACAGACACCACCAAGAAAGGCCTTGGAGGGATGTGCAGGTTGCAGCTTCCCAGCAAGGGCTGTGGATCCTCACCTCTGAGTTATCATCTTCCCAATTTGGAGGACTGATGACGTTTTCTGTCCAGGCACTAGAGGGAGAAGAACCAGAAGAATAGGCAGTCACAAATTTCACACTGTAGAGAGGGTTACCAAGACATAAAAAATGAAGTTACTGAAAAAACACCTTATTCTGATTTAACAACATCCCAGCCCAGAAACACAGTCAGTGCAAGGGCTTTTATGTACTGCAAGCATTGAAGTGTATTGCAATCCCTAATGTAAGAAACATTCAGTAAAGATTTCCTGAAAGGAGAGGATATGTTTCTCCTGGATTTTACTTGGTTTTGTTCTTTTTTTTTTTTCACTACTTCTGTTCCAGAAAGGCCACTATGTTTCAAGTCAGAATTCTCCAAATAGAATCAAGTAGTACCCCAAAGATTGGCAAAAACCTGTGTCTACCTTACATCAGAAATTACATTTGGAGAGACACTTTATATGTCACATACAATTCAATATCTCTTGGCGCCTGTTGAAGATTGATTGCGAGCACTTCAAGCGAGTTCTCTGATGATCTGGAACCAACTGGGCATTGCTGGCTTTCTTCCCAGTCCTGAAATGGGGTAAAAATGGAAACACATTAGGAACACTTTGAAACCACACCGTCTGGCTTCCTTGTTTCAGTTTTCTGAATGGATTTGGGCTAGAATCCTTTCTTTCTCTTGTTAGTCCTAAACACTTCATGTTGGATGAACAGCTGCTAAGAAACAGAAACCATAAACACGGGAATTTGGGGCAACAAAGTTTGCTGCTCCATTGGCACCAGGCAAACAGCACTTGGAGTATGTGCAGTCTGACACTCAATGCTAGAACTACAAGGAACACACAGATCTGCCAGGGCCATCCTGACAAGGCCTTCTCCCTCTACAGACACCACCAAGAAAGGCCTTGGAGGGATGTGCAGGTTGCAGCTTCCCAGCAAGGGCTGTGCTTCCAGACAGCTGCCCGTGGCATCCCACCTAAGACAACTGAGTTGTGCAGCTCCCCCTCTGCCCCCTTCCCTCCCACAAACCACAAAGGACTAAACATGTGATAAGAAAATGATCCTCACATCTGTAATGTCATCCTGCCACGTTGGAGGACTCTCAAAACGATCTGGCCACACACTAGAGTTAATAGAAGTGAAAGAACATGCAGCCATCAATTTCACAGTGTACAGAGGGTTACCAAGACATAAAAAGTGCAGATACTGAAACAACCCCATCCCAGCAAAGAAACACAGTCAATGCAAGGGCTTTTATGTACTGCAAGCATTTCAGTGCATAACAATCCATAATGTAAGAAACATTCAATAAAGACTTCCTGAAAGGAGAAGAAAGCTTTCTCCTATATTTTGCTGCTTTTTACGCAGCTGTTTTGCTTTAGTTCCCTTCCAGACAGGCCACTATGGGTAAAATCAGATTCCATCATACAGAATCAAGCACAATCTAACAGTTTGGCACAAAATAACTCCAAACAAAAACAAAAACACAAAAGAAGGAACAAAAAAACAAAACAAAAACAGCAACAACAAAAATAAACAAAAGAAAAAAAATCAAACAAAAAAAACTACCTACTCTACCATATATCAGAAATTACATTTTGGAGAGACACTGTATCTGTCACATACCTATCGTTATCTCCTGGCTCCTCTTCACTGTCACTTGCCCACAGCTCATCTGAATTCTCTGTCTCTCTGGAACCAAGCGAGTACTGCTGGCTCTGCTCCCTGTCCTGCACCTCTGAGTCCTCATCCTCCCTCATCAGAGGGTTAGCAGCTCCTGCTGGCCGTGCACTAACAAAGAGCAGAACCAGAAGAACATGCAGCCATTTAAACATGGAGCCAATAATTTCACTGGGGACAGAGAGTTCCCAACACGGAACACTTATTCTGGTTTAGCAAGACCCCAGCCCAGCACCACAATTGTTTCCTAAGCTTCTATGTACTGCAAGCCTTTGAGTATAGATAAAGCCATACTGTAACAAATATTCAACCGTGACTTTGTGAGAAGAAAAGAAAGGTTTCAGCTTATCAGCTGGATTTTGCTATGTCTTCTTTTAGATTCTTTTACTTACCTCTCCGCCAGACAGGCCACTCTATTGCAGGTCTGAAGTTTCTGCACAGACTTCAGCAGAACACAGAAGCTTGGCAAAAACCTTTACCATATATCAGAAATTACAATTTAGACAGACATTTGACTCTCACATACCCATCCTTATCCCTTGGCTCCTCGTTGTCACCAGGCGTCAGTGGCCCGGCTGAATTCTCTGCTGATCGGGAAAGATGTGAGTGCTGCTGGTTCTGTTCCCTGTCCTGCAGCGGGGTAAAAACAGAGACAGATTATGAACTGCTTGAAACAACTCTCTTCTACTTCCCTGTTTCGGTTCCCTGAATGGATTTGGGCTAGAACCTTTTCTTTCTCTTGTTAGCCCCAAAAAGAGCAACTTCTGCAGTCCTAGCCCTAAACACATCATGCTGGGTGAACAGCTGCTGAAGTATGGAAACCACAACTGGCATGGGGAGTAAAGAATTCCAGTTTGCTGCTCTATTGGCACCAGGCAAACAGCACTTGGAGTATGTGCAGTCTGACACTCAATGCTAGAACTACAAGGAACACACAGATCTGCCAGGGCCATCCTGACAAGGCCTTCTCCCTCTACAGACACCACCAAGAAAGGCCTTGGAGGGATGTGCAGGTTGCAGCTTCCCAGCAAGGGCTGTGCTTCCAAACAGCTGCCCGTGGCATCCCACCTAAGACAACTGAGTTGTGCAGCTCCCCCTCTGCCCCCTTCCCTCCCACAAAGCACAAAGGACAACAACATGTGCATCCTCACCTCTGAGTCCTCATCTGACCAATACAGAAGATCAAAATCATACGGGAGCCAATAACTAGAGAGAGCAGAACCAGAAGAACATTCAGCCATTTAAACATGGAGCCATTTATTTCACTGGGCACCAAGGGTTACCAACACAGAAAATGTTGGTACACTTCAACTATCCCCAGTTCTGATTAAGCAAAATCCCGGCCCAGAAACACAAGCATTGCAAGAATTTTTATGCACTGCAAGCATTTCAGTGGGTCAAGCCATTCTCTTACATTCAATGTTAGATGGACAGCTTCTAAGAAGCTAAGGTTCCACAAACAGAGAGAGATGAAAGGATTCTGCTGCATTTTGCTGGGTTTATTTTAATCTCTTCCAGGCAGGCCACTATTTTCCAGGACTGAAGTATTTGCACAGAGTTTAACAGAACCCAAAAGCCTGGGGAAAAAAACCTCTTTCTGCCACGTATCTGAAACTAGAACTTTGATAAACACTTTCTCTCTCACATACCAAAAATCTTTCCTTGGTTTCTCTTCATCATCCCTTGCCTGTGGCTCAGATGAATTCTCTGCTGCTCTGGAAAGATGTGGCTGCTGCTGGCTCTGCTCCCTGTCCTGAAATGGGGTAGAGATGGAGGCACTTAGGAACCACCTGAACACTGTACTTCCCGCTCCCTAATTACAGCTCCCTGAATGAATTTGGGCTTCAGCTCTTTGCTCCACTCTTTCTCCCTCAAACTGGCAAGTTCACCTGTGATAGCCTGAGCACTATTTATTATTATGAACAGCCACTGAAGAGAAGAAAACCTATACCCAAACCTGCTCTTGTGTCTGGTGCAAGCGGAGCTGGGTCACGCAAATTCTGTTGTAAGATTGGAGGTCTTTTCTTTGCAAAGGTTCTGGAACAACCCTGTCGGGATGTAACCCCCATGCTATGTTTGCTGCGTTTCTGTTTTGCGCAGCGGCAGCGGCATCCCATACTTGACCCAATGCACTGCACTTGGGATCTGGATTAAAGCATATTCCTTCAAAATAGTAGGGGGAAATGAAAACATCCCCAATGTGACCCTTTTAAAGACTTCTTGGAATAAGAAACAGAATTACTGTGTGCTCCAGTCAGCTGCAGTTGCCTTTTACACCTCAGTGACGGGGGTACCTTAAACTGATGTTGCAGATAAAACACTTCATACTTGGGAGGCCAAAGACTTCCCACGCCCTCCTTTAAAGCACTGAAGCAACAACCTCTTTTTGGTTCTTCACCCACTCTCTTCAAGTGATTCTCAGGCATGCTGATGTGTTTGCATGTGTGTTTGGGTTTGACTGGGAATTGTGCCTAAAGTGGTAAATCAGAGCCATCTTTCTACCTCTGAGGTCTGGGTACTCAGTAAGATTCCAGAAGGCAGGCAAGAAAACTAATTTGAATGCAAGATGGAGAGCAGTGTGCCATTCACTACTTACCACAGGAGACTCATCATCACTAAGAGTAACGACGATTTCAGGCACAGAAGATTCGCTTGTGGGGTCTATGAATTCTCCACCAGCTGAAAAACGAGAAGGTTAGAATCAAGGTCAGAGATTGCAGAGGAATGGAATGGGCTGCCACAACACAACAGGCTGAGGTGTAACTCGCTGCGCCCTAGGTCTCTTTCTTTCAGGAACGTGTCCAAAATTTCACCCAAGCTTTGCCCTCATCAGTCCACAGGGAACATTGCCAGCCCTATCCCCTGAAGGGGAAACACTAGAGGAAGAGCAACTGAGTGCCTCACAAATTCTGTTAGAAGACAATGGCTTATGGGAGGTTCACACCAACATCTCACATAGGGGAATGTTTAGTACACAGTAGAATAAAACAACCAACAATAGAGGCGATCCTATTATATATCCATATATATCCATATACATACTGTATGTTTACCACTGAAGGATGGGCCACAGCTAATGACAACCTTACCCTTTACTTCGTCCTGCTTGGGAGACCTCAAGCTCAGCTTGCCACCTCCACTGAGGCAGCTGCAGTGACTGCCAGCTCATCAGAGCACACGTTCGGGCGTCTGAGCAGCACTTGAGGACCTTTGATTCACAGCTCATCTCTCACTAGCGGCCAAAGTAGCGAGCTCAGTAACAAACCAAATCAGTTGTCACAAGGCTTGTTGTTTAGGGATGCCATACCTGGTCCTTCCTCAACCCCAAGGTTTCCCTTCCTCCCCAGCAAAGGGCCTAGAGAATAGCAAAAGCACATGGCCAGCACGTCCTCACCCTCCAGAACAGTTTCTGCTCTTACCAGGCCCCAAAGCAGGTGTACCACTTTCCTCAAGGTCTATTGGCTGTGTCTGCGAAGTTCCAGCTGCCCTAGAGAGCTGCAGCCTGCTCCGTTTCTGAGCTGGTCTGGAATCAGCTGCTCCTCCAGGGCGCTTTCGCTGACGCTGTGAGAGAACAAAGCCTTAGCATTTCCTGCGGCAGTAAGATTGACATGACCCGTGGTTTTGGCAACACCAATGACAGCGCACAAGGATACAGGAAACACTCCTGCAAAGGCTGGAGTATGCAGCAAACAGTGCTATGGGCCATTCCCATATCCCCACCTGAGCACATCACCTCAGGGAAAAGACATCACCCCTGACTTCTGACAAGCAGCCTCACCAAGGCAATGGAAACAATGTTTTCCAATGGCTAAAAAACGAGAAGACCAGTTCCCAATTCTATCAGGCTGCTGCTCACGCTGCAAGCAGTTCAGAACTGCTGTTAACACCCAGAGATATTCAAAACCTTCAGTATTCCAGAAAATGAAGTTCCATTAAGCTTTCAAGGGTTTCTGTTCCCATGCATTTGCTACAAACTCTTGAAATCCTTCCTAGAAGTACCCTGCAAAATGTTTCAAGGGTCAGATTTGCATTGAGTAGCCAAGTACTTACTGAGCTCATGGTGTTTTGTGATCCAAAAGCACCGGCAAAGTAAGTGGGACAAACCCCAACAAAGGAATGCCAGGGATGTGAGCAATCCCTTAGGTTCCTTCAGGTAGCCCACTGCAGATTTTTCGGAGTTACAGAAAACTGCTCTTCCAAACCTATCAGAAAAGTAGGGGCATGATTATCTATTGGGAATGCCAGTTTTCTCAAACACCCCCATGCCCCGAGACTCCCATTCCCAAGCCTCCAGTTGCTGTCCAAAGCTGGAGGAGAAGTCCGTGGCCCTGGTACTTGAGCCCGCCTGCAGCCCATCCTGCAGCCCAGCCCAGCCCCCCTCAGCAGCAGAAGCCTTTTCAAGACTTGTCTGCACTCACCTGTACAGTCAGTCCAGAGTTTGGCTCGCAAATGTCAGCAAATCGCTCTCTATTCCCACCCGGGATGGAGAAGACGGATGCTCTGTGTCTGCTGCGCAGCAGAGAATCCGTCAACTGGCTCAACAGACTCCGTGTCAACAGAACCTTGGGAGCAGGAGTGCCCCTGGCAACCGGTGCCAACGTTCCATGCCCAGGTAACGGGTGTCCCTTTTGCCCACCCATGGAGTTCCAGATCGCCATGGAGGCACCTCAGCCATCACTGGTTCTGCTGCCACCCACTAGACCAGGGTGCTCAGGGCCCTGTCCAGCCTGGCCTGCAACATTCCAGGGACAGCGCATCCACACCTTCTCTGGGCAGCCTGCTCCGATGTCTCCCCACCCTCACAGTTCATGCCACCATCCCATGGGATCTCCCCCTTGCAGTCCAAGCCCTTCCCCTTCCCCCATGGCTCTCTGCCCCCTTTAGGCACCGCAAGGCCGCAGTGAGGCCTCCCCGGACCCTGCTCCTCTCCAGGCTGGACAGCCCCGGCTCTCCCAGCCTGGCTGCAGAGGACGGCTGCTCCAGGCCTCCACACATGCCCAGGGCTCCTCCGGCCCTGCTCCACAGGCACATCCTGCCCGTGCCGGGCACGGCTGGACACAGCTCCGCACCGGGGCCTCAGGGGCAGAGCAGGGCAGGGCTGCACCTCCCGCCGCCCTCAGCCTCAGCAACCTGAGCATCACTGCAGCCTTGTGTGCCTCAAGAGACCCGCCAAAACACACCTCCCCAAATCAAAAAGACATTTACACCCTTCCTTAACCCTCCTCCTCCAGCTTTGCCCGTCTGCTGCCGCCTTAACTCTTACGGGAGCGTTTTAACTTTAACCCCAGTAAACAGCAATTAAAACTAAATCAAAGTTTGTTGGGTTTTTCCCCCGACTCTTGAAAGTCTAACAATTCAGATCCTTATTTCATGTTCCTGAAGTCTTGATGCTGTCACGTGTTCAACTACTCCTCCCCCAGAATTTCCCAGCACGGATGAGGAGGTTTGCTCTGCTCCCAGGGACAGCACCTTCCTCCCAAGGCCCTGCTCTCGGGACAAAAAGCAGAATTAATATTCACCTTTCCTTCTAGCCACTCTGCCATGGGACCTGTGTTCAGAGGGATGGGCTGTGGCTCCTGGGAGTGGCAGGGAACCCATCTCAGCCATGCCAAATGCAGGGATGCTCCTCAGGCCCTGGTCCTCTTGGGTGCTCTGTGCTTTGGGGACAACGCTGGGAATTGACCCAGTGCTGTGGAGAGCACAAGGATGCGTTCAGATCATGCTCTACACGAGGAGGCTCATTTCTTACAAAACTTTTTGTTATTACCATTTCTCCTTTTGGGTAACTGACCACATGTTGGACTGTTGAAGACTGGGTGGAGATGACTTTTCCACTTTTTGAAAAATCCCAAAGGAGATTTAATGCCTTATAAAAAATTGATAAGATGCTGAAGCAATTCCAAGCATACATTTAATATATGAATAATCGAGCACCTTGTATGAGTCCCAAAGCACTGAATATGAGAAACCAACAGTGCAAATATGATGTCTCTCCGGCCTGGGCTTTCAAAGCTCACAAAACCCCAATTCTCCTATGCCTACAGATCAGGGATGGAAGGAGCTGAAAATGTGCTTTTCCTTCCGCTGACAACTATGCAGCAAGACTTAAACCAGCACTTCAACTCTTCTGTTACCTTTTGCTAATCAATGCTTTCCAAGATGAATACTTTCTATAAATTTTAGAGGGAGATAGAGAGAGGGAGATTGAAAGGGTTAATTACTAAACCTATACCAAAATTTTCCAAGAAAATGGCCTCAGCTGAGCTGATGGTCTTGAGCCCTACTAAAATTGGTTTAAAACTATTATAAAATCAGCTGAGTGCCATTTCACTGAAGGCTGCTTAAGATCAAAATTACTTGAGCATAAATGGTTTCTTTAAATGCTCTTTGCAATGCAAATACCTGGCATTGCATGTCACCTAGGAATACAGCTATTTAAAAAGACATTTCTGCTTACTGTCATTGCATCTACCAAGTAGTTAAAAGTCTAGCAATATTGAAAAGCAGAAAACATCAGTCTGAAATTCATGGCCATCCTGTAAGGAAATCATTCTATATGTGTTTGTCTAAGGATTATCTTGGACCAATTTTGACAACTCAAGTAGTTTTCACTAAAAAAAAATAAATCAAAAGATCACTTTATCAGGCTAATACTAATGTCCTCAATTTTTTTAATTAAGATTTTGCCACATAAAAATTACGGGTATAATGAACCTTGTTTATGACTACCTTTGCCTGAATACGGCAAAACTAAGACATCTTGAAACATGACTGAGGAAGCAGAAAAATAACAAAGACAAAAATGAAAAAACAAAACTAAGGATACATGTCCACAGAGATGATAAATTTCAACACACAGAGGACCTCGGTTTAGTTTGGTCATCTGAGTTTTCCGTACCATGGCACAATGAATTTACTGTTGCACTGTTTACCTAAAATCTGCCTTTGCCTCTTTATTACTTTTATAAAACAAAAGTAAATTTCTTTCCTCTCTTATTTCCAATTCTCATATCTCTGGACAATTGCATTTCTCTTCTATGTACCATAGGAATATATTGCTAGAATTGATGGAACTGGAGCAACAGCACAGCTGGACTGCTAACAGCTCAAAGTCAGTAACCAACTTCATGCATCCAGAAAAACACATTCCTTCAAAAGCCTCCAGATTCTAATTCTAATGAAACCTTACAACACTAAATCCAGCAGTTTGCCCATGTACTACTTATTCTCAAAGAAAGTTGCAGTCTTTGGATGTGTGCACAACTCGCTACTCTTTCCAGCTTCTGAGCAACAAAATCTTGACATTTGCAACAAAGGGTCCACCAGAGTGTGCCCTGAGGAACTGAATCCTTCAAACCAAAGCAGGGCCTGTTCCTTTTCCCCGTACAACACACGCTGGCCACAAGAAATACAAAGCTCAAGCCTTCAGCACATTCCACCCAAATCAATGGCTACAGTGTGATGAATAGAACGAGCTTCTGATTGCTCAAACCAAGCACCTTATTTCCACCTCTTAAACAACATCTCTGTCTGTCAGCAGAGTCCAGCCCAGAGCAGCAGACAAACTACATTTATTTCAATCAAAACTTTATTTCTAATTGAACTCAGCAAAATCAAAACTATATAAAGGAAGAACTATGTACATGAAGAAACAAGCCTGTGTTTCTCCGTCTATCCTGAGAGATAGAAACACTCATATATAAATGGGAATATATAGATCTGGAGTAAGGTTCATTCTGCAGGTTGGGCACGTGCCAACAGTCTCCAGGGCAACAGGCAGGCACTCGCTGCAGAAGACATGGCCACACAGGGTTGCCACAAGCTGTCGTCCATTTTGAACAATCTGGAAGAAAGAAAACCACAACAGGTATTAGGAGGAATGAACTTGAGTTCGCTGCTCTATTGGCACGAGACAAATGAGGCTTTAGTGCATCTGAAATCAGAATAGCAAGGAATCCACAGCTCTGCCGGCATCACTTCACCACCAAGAAGTGACTTGTGGAGCTTCACAGCAAGGGCTGTGCTTCCAGCCAGCTGCCCACAGCATTCCACATCAGCCAACTGACTTGTGCAGCCCCCCTCCTCTGGCTTCCTCCTCCTCCTCCCACAATGCACAAAGGATGACAACAGGATCCTTACCTCTGAGTAAAAATCCATGCAAATTGGACACCTAATAACAACTCCTTGCTGTGCACTAGAGGGAACAGAACTAGAAAGAACATGCAGCTGTTAATGTCACCACACTTCAATCGTTATTGATACATGAAATCTCACATAGTCATGCAATTGCACTGACTAGCTATGACACATTTCCTTTGGAGAACCCCGCTGTCTTTAACTCTGTTTGCTACATTTGATGAGGATTTGGGATTTTCCTGCTCTGAGGAAAAGAGTGTCCTGGTTTTCACTAGAAGAAAGGTGTGGTCAGTCACCCAGCTCTGGGATTTGAAGCAAGTAATCCCCATTCTTTGCCATACCCCCACAATCCTCTCTAAGATTGTAAGCAAAGTTGTACATCTGCCTTGGGCTGCCTTTTTCTCCCAAAATGCAAATGGTATCATTTGGTCATCATGCAACACGGGAGAAGGTAAACACGCCTAGCTGTATAGCTTAGTCATAGACAGAAAAGACGGCACAAAATTCTGTGTTTGGTAGGGCATGAGCCATACTTACACTGAACGTGCAGTTCCCTCCTCTGCTGCTCCCTGTTCTGCAGGGGCTGAGTCAGCCTCACGTGCTTCGTTGGCTCCTGTTCCATTACCAGAGCCATGCACCTGTGGCCATCTGTTCAGGCTGGCGTATCTCCTTTCCCATTCATAAACTGCAACTTAATTTTTATAAGTTATATGTGATGCAAAATGCAGAGCATGTAGAAGGTTTCTTAAGAAAGGATGCTCTTTGTATTTATTGATATATTTGATCTCTGAATATTTTCAAGTCAAATCAACTGGAAGGGAGATTCAATCCATTAAATTGACAGCAATTAACAAACAAGCACTAAGTGATACCCATGGGACAGAAAAACAAATTCCTTGTTGGTAGAATTGCCTTGTTAAGGTTCAGGGCTTGACATGCTTCAAGGAGCTCAGACCCAGGGGAAGGTTAACAAAGCTTGGGGAGAAGGATGCCCACTGAGAGCGGACACAAAGAATGCAGAGTTGAGGGGCCAAAATGACATCTGGCACATCTCCCAAGATAAGGAAGAAACTAAGAAACCCCACTCTCCTGAAATCAGCTCTGGCTGGTAAAAACTAATTCCTGCAGGGGGAGATTGCCACCACCGACTCATGGAGCAGCAACTCAAGAAAGTCCACAGCCCAAAAGAACAGAGAGACTCAGCAATGGACTGAGTGGAATAATTCCACTGAGAATAATTCCAGTGAGAAGTGAGACAACTGTTTGGTTAACACCAAAAGAAGATGGAACACTAACTAAGAAGATAACCATGCCACTTGTAACCAATTAATGCTAATTTCTTTGTTGGTTCAAATTTATAAATAATACACGTTTTGACAGTGGGTGTGTCTGATTTGTGAAATACCACTGAGCACCCAGACAGGTGCAACACTCAAATGAACAATCAATGTCTCTCTCAAGTGTGCAATTATTGACCTGCTGCACCCTTTGCAACAAATCCAATGTTTTTGGACAACATATTGACCAAGTTTAAGGGAGATCAATTTTTAATGGCCTGATCTGCAACAGCCAAAGTGTGTTAAGAAATCCTGTTTGCGTTTTAACTCTCAGAAACCACAGGCAGCAATGACCTCTGCAACTGCAGTTGCTTATTGTCCATGTGACAATAATCAGTCACTAATCAATTAAAACTGTAGAAAGAGTCACCAGATTAAAGTTCCTTCCACATAAGTATTCAGCTACACCTTTCATTGCAGGGATTTTCCATTGTGACTGATAGAGGCCATCACACACACACATTGGATCCGTTGTCTAAGGCACTGGCCAGAGGCTTTAGGCCTGTCCTCTGCCTTTTGCTAAAAGCAATTTCAATCCCTGCTGCTCAAGCTTCTTGGAAAAGAACAACAAAAATAACTATTACATTTTAGATAAAACTCCCTTACCAACTGTAAAACATCAACTCACCTTCATGAAGCTGCCATTGATGAACATGGGAAGGGAGAGAAAAGAAGATACAGTTAGATTTGGTGAGCCCCCTGGTGCTGCATGCAAATCTTAGCTCAGAAAGCAGTTAAAGCAGAGCGGGTGAGGAAGGGTAGGGTATCACCCTCTAAGTTTGGTTAAGAAGAGCCAAGGCAGTAGCAGAAAGAGCCGCTGCCCTGAAAACAAATAAGTGGGTGCCACTGATTCTGCTCCCACTGCTGCAACAGGATTGAATTGAACAGGGTAGAAACAGAGGCACCATAGGAACCACCTGAACACCCTCCTCCGCATTCCTGTTCCCTAATTCATTTTGGCCTGGAGATCTTTCTTTTCCTCGTTCTCCCCCAAACTGGCAAATTCTGCTATGATACCCTTAACTAACTACCCTTAAATTCCCGGTAGATGAAGAGCTGCTGAAGAAAGGAAACCACAACAGGAACTGGGAGTAAAGAATTCTATCAGTCAATCCTAGACCTACAAGGAACACACAGATCTGCCAGTACCCTCCTGGCAAGGGCTTCTCCCTCTAGGGATACCACCAAAAAGGGACTTGGAGGGATGTGCAGGTTGCAGCTTCCTGCAAGGGCTGTGCTTCCAGCTAGCTGTAGCATCCCACCTAAGACAACTGAGTTGTGCAGCTGCCCTCCCCTCCCCCCCATTCCTCCACATCCCCTCCCCTCCCCTCCCCTCCCTTCCCCTCCCCTCCCCTTCCCTCCCCTCTTCCCTTCCTTCCCAGAAATCTCAAAGGACAACCACATCTAGATCTTTACCTCTGAGTAACAACCCATGCATATTACACAGAGGAAACGTCCAGAGGGCCTTGAGTTATGGAGGACACAAACAGAAAAAACATGCAGCCATTAATTTCACCACGCATGACCAGTTACTGGTACAAAAATGCTAGAAAATATAACATCTCATATCGCGATTTAGCAACATCCCAGCCCAAGAGCACAATAATTTCCATTACTTCTATATACCTCAGGCTCCTCACTGTCTCTCAGTAGTTATTGAAAGATACATTCAATTAAGATTTCATGAGCACAGAAGAAAAGCCATGAAGCTTGGCAGAATCATGTTTCTACCACGTATCAGACATTAGACTTTGAAGATACAATTTATCAGTCACATACAGTTCAATATCTTGGGGCTCCTCTTCATTCTCATTTGCAGGTACATCATCTGCATTCCCTGAAGCTCTGGAACCAAGTGGGTATTGCTGGTTCTCTTCCCAGTCCTGAAATGGTGCAAAAAGGGAGACATATTAGGAGCTACCTCAATAATCCTGAACCACCTGCTTTCCTGTATCCGTTATCTAAGTGGATTTGCCCTGGAGAAATTCCTTTCCCTCTTTCTCCCTAAAGAAAGCCCAGTGATTAGTCTAAACATTTTGTGTTAGATGGACAGCTGCTAAACAGAAACCACAACACAAATTTGCAGCAAAGATTTCCAGTTTGCTGCTCCATTGGCACCAGGCAAACAGCACTTGGAGTATGTGCAGTCTGACACTCAATGCTAGAACTACAAGGAACACACAGATCTGCCAGGGCCATCCTGACAAGGCCTTCTCCCTCTACAGACACCACCAAGAAAGGCCTTGGAGGGATGTGCAGGTTGCAGCTTCCCAGCAAGGGCTGTGGATCCTCACCTCTGAGTTATCATCTTCCCAATTTGGAGGACTGATGACGTTTTCTGTCCAGGCACTAGAGGGAGAAGAACCAGAAGAATAGGCAGTCACAAATTTCACACTGTAGAGAGGGTTACCAAGACATAAAAAATGAAGTTACTGAAAAAACACCTTATTCTGATTTAACAACATCCCAGCCCAGAAACACAGTCAGTGCAAGGGCTTTTATGTACTGCAAGCATTGAAGTGTATTGCAATCCATAATGTAAGAAACATTCAGTAAAGATTTCCTGAAAGGAGAGGATATGTTTCTCCTGGATTTTACTTGGTTTTGTTCTTTTTTTTTTTTTTTTCCACTACTTCTGTTCCAGAAAGGCCACTATGTTTCAAGTCAGAATTCTCCAAATAGAATCAAGTAGTACCCCAAAGACTGGCAAAAACCTGTGTCTACCTTACATCAGAAATTACATTTGGAGACACTTTATATGTCACATACAATTCAATATCTCTTGGCGCCTGTTGAAGATTGATTGCGAGCACTTCAAGCGAGTTCTCTGATGATCTGGAACCAACTGGGCATTGCTGGCTTTCTTCCCAGTCCTGAAATGGGGTAAAAATGGAAACACATTAGGAACACTTTGAAACCACACCGTCTGGCTTCCTTGTTTCAGTTTTCTGAATGGATTTGGGCTAGAATCCTTTCTTTCTCTTGTTAGTCCTAAACACTTCATGTTGGATGAACAGCTGCTAAGAAACAGAAACCATAAACAACGGGAATTTGGGGCAACAAAGTTTGCTGCTCCATTGGCACCAGGCAAACAGCACTTGGAGTATGTGCAGTCTGACACTCAATGCTAGAACTACAAGGAACACACAGATCTGCCAGTGCCATCCTGACAAGGCCTTCTCCCTCTACAGACACCACCAAGAAAGGCCTTGGAGGGATGTGCAGGTTGCAGCTTCCCAGCAAGGGCTGTGGATCCTCACCTCTGAGTTATCATCTTCCCAATTTGGAGGACTGATGACGTTTTCTGTCCAGGCACTAGAGGGAGAAGAACCAGAAGAATAGGCAGTCACAAATTTCACACTGTAGAGAGGGTTACCAAGACATAAAAAATGAAGTTACTGAAAAAACACCTTATTCTGATTTAACAACATCCCAGCCCAGAAACACAGTCAGTGCAAGGGCTTTTATGTACTGCAAGCATTGAAGTGTATTGCAATCCCTAATGTAAGAAACATTCAGTAAAGATTTCCTGAAAGGAGAGGATATGTTTCTCCTGGATTTTACTTGGTTTTGTTCTTTTTTTTTTTTTACTACTTCTGTTCCAGAAAGGCCACTATGTTTCAAGTCAGAATTCTCCAAATAGAATCAAGTAGTACCCCAAAGATTGGCAAAAACCTGTGTCTACCTTACATCAGAAATTACATTTGGAGAGACACTTTATATGTCACATACAATTCAATATCTCTTGGCGCCTGTTGAAGATTGATTGCAAGCACTTCAAGCGAGTTCTCTGATGATCTGGAACCAACTGGGCATTGCTGGCTTTCTTCCCAGTCCTGAAATGGGGTAAAAATGGAAACACATTAGGAACACTTTGAAACCACACCGTCTGGCTTCCTTGTTTCAGTTTTCTGAATGGATTTGGGCTAGAATCCTTTCTTTCTCTTGTTAGTCCTAAACACTTCATGTTGGATGAACAGCTGCTAAGAAACAGAAACCATAAACACGGGAATTTGGGGCAACAAAGTTTGCTGCTCCATTGGCACCAGGCAAACAGCACTTGGAGTATGTGCAGTCTGACACTCAATGCTAGAACTACAAGGAACACACAGATCTGCCAGGGCCATCCTGACAAGGCCTTCTCCCTCTACAGACACCACCAAGAAAGGCCTTGGAGGGATGTGCAGGTTGCAGCTTCCCAGCAAGGGCTGTGGATCCTCACCTCTGAGTTATCATCTTCCCAATTTGGAGGACTGATGACGTTTTCTGTCCAGGCACTAGAGGGAGAAGAACCAGAAGAATAGGCAGTCACAAATTTCACACTGTAGAGAGGGTTACCAAGACATAAAAAATGAAGATACTGAAAAAACACCTTATTCTGATTTAACAACATCCCAGCCCAGAAACACAGTCAGTGCAAGGGCTTTTATGTACTGCAAGCATTGAAGTGTATTGCAATCCCTAATGTAAGAAACATTCAGTAAAGATTTCCTGAAAGGAGAGGATATGTTTCTCCTGGATTTTACTTGGTTTTGTTCTTTTTTTTTTTTCACTACTTCTGTTCCAGAAAGGCCACTATGTTTCAAGTCAGAATTCTCCAAATAGAATCAAGTAGTACCCCAAAGATTGGCAAAAACCTGTGTCTACCTTACATCAGAAATTACATTTGGAGAGACACTTTATATGTCACATACAATTCAATATCTCTTGGCGCCTGTTGAAGATTGATTGCGAGCACTTCAAGCGAGTTCTCTGATGATCTGGAACCAACTGGGCATTGCTGGCTTTCTTCCCAGTCCTGAAATGGGGTAAAAATGGAAACACATTAGGAACACTTTGAAACCACACCGTCTGGCTTCCTTGTTTCAGTTTTCTGAATGGATTTGGGCTAGAATCCTTTCTTTCTCTTGTTAGTCCTAAACACTTCATGTTGGATGAACAGCTGCTAAGAAACAGAAACCATAAACACGGGAATTTGGGGCAACAAAGTTTGCTGCTCCATTGGCACCAGGCAAACAGCACTTGGAGTATGTGCAGTCTGACACTCAATGCTAGAACTACAAGGAACACACAGATCTGCCAGGGCCATCCTGACAAGGCCTTCTCCCTCTACAGACACCACCAAGAAAGGCCTTGGAGGGATGTGCAGGTTGCAGCTTCCCAGCAAGGGCTGTGCTTCCAGACAGCTGCCCGTGGCATCCCACCTAAGACAACTGAGTTGTGCAGCTCCCCCTCTGCCCCCTTCCCTCCCACAAACCACAAAGGACTAAACATGGGATAAGAAAATGATCCTCACATCTGTAATGTCATCCTGCCACGTTGGAGGACTCTCAAAACGATCTGGCCACACACTAGAGTTAATAGAAGTGAAAGAACATGCAGTTATAAATTTCACAGTGCACAGAGGGTTACCAAGACATAAAAAGTGCAGATACTGAAACAACCCCATCCCAGCAAAGAAACACAGTCAATGCAAGGGCTTTTATGTACTGCAAGCATTTCAGTGCATAACAATCCATAATGTAAGAAACATTCAATAAAGACTTCCTGAAAGGAGAAGAAAGCTTTCTCCTATATTTTGCTGCTTTTTACGCAGCTGTTTTGCTTTAGTTCCCTTCCAGACAGGCCACTATGGGTAAAATCAGATTCCATCATACAGAATCAAGCACAATCTAACAGTTTGGCACAAAATAACTCCAAACAAAAACAAAAACACAAAAGAAGGAACAAAAAAAAAAAAAAAACAAAAACATCAACAACAAAAATAAACAAAAGAAAAAAAATCAAACAAAAAAAACTACCTACTCTACCATATATCAGAAATTACATTTTGGAGAGACACTGTATCTGTCACATACCTATCGTTATCTCCTGGCTCCTCTTCACTGTCACTCGCCCACAGCTCATCTGAATTCTCTGTCTCTCTGGAACCAAGCGAGTACTGCTGGCTCTGCTCCCTGTCCTGCACCTCTGAGTCCTCATCCTCCCTCATCAGAGGGTTAGCAGCTCCTGCTGGCCGTGCACTAACAAAGAGCAGAACCAGAAGAACATGCAGCTATTTAAACATGGAGCCAATAATTTCACTGGGGACAGAGAGTTCCCAACACGGAACACTTATTCTGGTTTAGCAAGACCCCAGCCCAGCACCACAATTGCTTCCTAAGCTTCTATGTACTGCAAGCCTTTGAGTATAGATAAAGCCATACTGTAACAAATATTCAACCGTGACTTTGTGAGAAGAAAAGAAAGGTTTCAGCTTATCAGCTGGATTTTGCTATGTCTTCTTTTAGATTCTTTTACTTACCTCTCCGCCAGACAGGCCACTCTATTGCAGGTCTGAAGTTTCTGCACAGACTTCAGCAGAACACAGAAGCTTGGCAAAAACCTTTACCATATATCAGAAATTACAATTTAGACAGACATTTGACTCTCACATACCCATCCTTATCCCTTGGCTCCTCGTTGTCACCAGGCGTCAGTGGCCCGGCTGAATTCTCTGCTGATCGGGAAAGATGTGAGTGCTGCTGGTTCTGTTCCCTGTCCTGCAGCGGGGTAAAAACAGAGACAGATTATGAACTGCTTGAAACAACTCTCTTCTACTTCCCTGTTTCGGTTCCCTGAATGGATTTGGGCTAGAACCTTTTCTTTCCCTTGTTAGCCCCAAAAAGAGCAACTTCTGCAGTCCTAGCCCTAAACACATCATGCTGGGTGAACAGCTGCTGAAGTATGGAAACCACAACTGGCATGGGGAGTAAAGAATTCCAGTTTGCTGCTCTATTGGCACCAGGCAAACAGCACTTGGAGTATGTGCAGTCTGACACTCAATGCTAGAACTACAAGGAACACACAGATCTGCCAGGGCCATCCTGACAAGGCCTTCTCCCTCTACAGACACCACCAAGAAAGGCCTTGGAGGGATGTGCAGGTTGCAGCTTCCCAGCAAGGGCTGTGCTTCCAGACAGCTGCCCGTGGCATCCCACCTAAGACAACTGAGTTGTGCAGCTCCCCCTCTGCCCCCTTCCCTCCCACAAACCACAAAGGACTAAACATGGGATAAGAAAATGATCCTCACATCTGTAATGTCATCCTGCCACGTTGGAGGACTCTCAAAACGATCTGGCCACACACTAGAGTTAATAGAAGTGAAAGAACATGCAGTTATAAATTTCACAGTGCACAGAGGGTTACCAAGACATAAAAAGTGCAGATACTGAAACAACCCCATCCCAGCAAAGAAACACAGTCAATGCAAGGGCTTTTATGTACTGCAAGCATTTCAGTGCATAACAATCCATAATGTAAGAAACATTCAATAAAGACTTCCTGAAAGGAGAAGAAAGCTTTCTCCTATATTTTGCTGCTTTTTACGCAGCTGTTTTGCTTTAGTTCCCTTCCAGACAGGCCACTATGGGTAAAATCAGATTCCATCATACAGAATCAAGCACAATCTAACAGTTTGGCACAAAATAACTCCAAACAAAAACAAAAACACAAAAGAAGGAACAAAAAAAAAAAAAAACAAAAACATCAACAACAAAAATAAACAAAAGAAAAAAAATCAAACAAAAAAAACTACCTACTCTACCATATATCAGAAATTACATTTTGGAGAGACACTGTATCTGTCACATACCTATCGTTATCTCCTGGCTCCTCTTCACTGTCACTTGCCCACAGCTCATCTGAATTCTCTGTCTCTCTGGAACCAAGCGAGTACTGCTGGCTCTGCTCCCTGTCCTGCACCTCTGAGTCCTCATCCTCCCTCATCAGAGGGTTAGCAGCTCCTGCTGGCCGTGCACTAACAAAGAGCAGAACCAGAAGAACATGCAGCTATTTAAACATGGAGCCAATAATTTCACTGGGGACAGAGAGTTCCCAACACGGAACACTTATTCTGGTTTAGCAAGACCCCAGCCCAGCACCACAATTGCTTCCTAAGCTTCTATGTACTGCAAGCCTTTGAGTATAGATAAAGCCATACTGTAACAAATATTCAACCGTGACTTTGTGAGAAGAAAAGAAAGGTTTCAGCTTATCAGCTGGATTTTGCTATGTCTTCTTTTAGATTCTTTTACTTACCTCTCCGCCAGACAGGCCACTCTATTGCAGGTCTGAAGTTTCTGCACAGACTTCAGCAGAACACAGAAGCTTGGCAAAAACCTTTACCATATATCAGAAATTACAATTTAGACAGACATTTGACTCTCACATACCCATCCTTATCCCTTGGCTCCTCGTTGTCACCAGGCGTCAGTGGCCCGGCTGAATTCTCTGCTGATCGGGAAAGATGTGAGTGCTGCTGGTTCTGTTCCCTGTCCTGCAGCGGGGTAAAAACAGAGACAGATTATGAACTGCTTGAAACAACTCTCTTCTACTTCCCTGTTTCGGTTCCCTGAATGGATTTGGGCTAGAACCTTTTCTTTCCCTTGTTAGCCCCAAAAAGAGCAACTTCTGCAGTCCTAGCCCTAAACACATCAT
The DNA here is from genome assembly GCF_963662255.1 of Cinclus cinclus. Taxonomy (NCBI): domain Eukaryota; kingdom Metazoa; phylum Chordata; class Aves; order Passeriformes; family Cinclidae; genus Cinclus; species Cinclus cinclus. The sequence goes on from NC_085050.1 coordinate 50,815,134, forward strand.
GCTGGGTGAACAGCTGCTGAAGTATGGAAACCACAACTGGCATGGGGAGTAAAGAATTCCAGTTTGCTGCTCTATTGGCACCAGGCAAACAGCACTTGGAGTATGTGCAGTCTGACACTCAATGCTAGAACTACAAGGAACACACAGATCTGCCAGGGCCATCCTGACAAGGCCTTCTCCCTCTACAGACACCACCAAGAAAGGCCTTGGAGGGATGTGCAGGTTGCAGCTTCCCAGCAAGGGCTGTGCTTCCAGACAGCTGCCCGTGGCATCCCACCTAAGACAACTGAGTTGTGCAGCTCCCCCTCTGCCCCCTTCCCTCCCACAAAGCACAAAGGACAACAACATGTGCATCCTCACCTCTGAGTCCTCATCTGACCAATACAGAAGATCAAAATCATACGGGAGCCAATAACTAGAGAGAGCAGAACCAGAAGAACATTCAGCCATTTAAACATGGAGCCATTTATTTCACTGGGCACCAAGGGTTACCAACACAGAAAATGTTGGTACACTTCAACTATCCCCAGTTCTGATTAAGCAAAATCCCGGCCCAGAAACACAAGCATTGCAAGAATTTTTATGCACTGCAAGCATTTCAGTGGGTCAAGCCATTCTCTTACATTCAATGTTAGATGGACAGCTTCTAAGAAGCTAAGGTTCCACAAACAGAGAGAGATGAAAGGATTCTGCTGCATTTTGCTGGGTTTATTTTAATCTCTTCCAGGCAGGCCACTATTTTCCAGGACTGAAGTATTTGCACAGAGTTTAACAGAACCCAAAAGCCTGGGGAAAAAAACCTCTTTCTGCCACGTATCTGAAACTAGAACTTTGATAAACACTTTCTCTCTCACATACCAAAAATCTTTCCTTGGTTTCTCTTCATCATCCCTTGCCGGTGGCTCAGATGAATTCTCTGCTGCTCTGGAAAGATGTGGCTGCTGCTGGCTCTGCTCCCTGTCCTGAAATGGGGTAGAGATGGAGGCACTTAGGAACCACCTGAACACTGTACTTCCCGCTCCCTAATTACAGCTCCCTGAATGAATTTGGGCTTCAGCTCTTTGCTCCACTCTTTCTCCCTCAAACTGGCAAGTTCACCTGTGATAGCCTGAGCACTATTTATTATTATGAACAGCCACTGAAGAGAAGAAAACCTATACCCAAACCTGCTCTTGTGTCTGGTGCAAGCGGAGCTGGGTCACGCAAATTCTGTTGTAAGATTGGAGGTCTTTTCTTTGCAAAGGTTCTGGAACAACCCTGTCGGGATGTAACCCCCATGCTATGTTTGCTGCGTTTCTGTTTTGCGCAGCGGCAGCGGCATCCCATACTTGACCCAATGCACTGCACTTGGGATCTGGATTAAAGCATATTCCTTCAAAATAGTAGGGGGAAATGAAAACATCCCCAATGTGACCCTTTTAAAGACTTCTTGGAATAAGAAACAGAATTACTGTGTGCTCCAGTCAGCTGCAGTTGCCTTTTACACCTCAGTGACGGGGGTACCTTAAACTGATGTTGCAGATAAAACACTTCATACTTGGGAGGCCAAAGACTTCCCACGCCCTCCTTTAAAGCACTGAAGCAACAACCTCTTTTTGGTTCTTCACCCACTCTCTTCAAGTGATTCTCAGGCATGCTGATGTGTTTGCATGTGTGTTTGGGTTTGACTGGGAATTGTGCCTAAAGTGGTAAATCAGAGCCATCTTTCTACCTCTGAGGTCTGGGTACTCAGTAAGATTCCAGAAGGCAGGCAAGAAAACTAATTTGAATGCAAGATGGAGAGCAGTGTGCCATTCACTACTTACCACAGGAGACTCATCATCACTAAGAGTAACGACGATTTCAGGCACAGAAGATTCGCTTGTGGGGTCTATGAATTCTCCACCAGCTGAAAAACGAGAAGGTTAGAATCAAGGTCAGAGATTGCAGAGGAATGGAATGGGCTGCCACAACACAACAGGCTGAGGTGTAACTCGCTGCGCCCTAGGTCTCTTTCTTTCAGGAACGTGTCCAAAATTTCACCCAAGCTTTGCCCTCATCAGTCCACAGGGAACATTGCCAGCCCTATCCCCTGAAGGGGAAACACTAGAGGAAGAGCAACTGAGTGCCTCACAAATTCTGTTAGAAGACAATGGCTTATGGGAGGTTCACACCAACATCTCACATAGGGGAATGTTTAGTACACAGTAGAATAAAACAACCAACAATAGAGGCGATCCTATTATATATCCATATATATCCATATACATACTGTATGTTTACCACTGAAGGATGGGCCACAGCTAATGACAACCTTACCCTTTACTTCGTCCTGCTTGGGAGACCTCAAGCTCAGCTTGCCACCTCCACTGAGGCAGCTGCAGTGACTGCCAGCTCATCAGAGCACACGTTCGGGCGTTTGAGCAGCACTTGAGGACCTTTGATTCACAGCTCATCTCTCACTAGCGGCCAAAGTAGCGAGCTCCGTAACAAACCAAATCAGTTGTCACAAGGCTTGTTGTTTAGGGATGCCATACCTGGTCCTTCCTCAACCCCAAGGTTTCCCTTCCTCCCCAGCAAAGGGCCTAGAGAGTAGCAAAAGCACATGGCCAGCACGTCCTCACCCTCCAGAACAGTTTCTGCTCTTACCAGGCCCCAAAGCAGGTGTACCACTTTCCTCAAGGTCTATTGGCTGTGTCTGCGAAGTTCCAGCTGCCCTAGAGAGCTGCAGCCTGCTCCGTTTCTGAGCTGGTCTGGAATCAGCTGCTCCTCCAGGGCGCTTTCGCTGACTCTGTGAGAGAACAAAGCCTTAGCATTTCCTGCGGCAGTAAGATTGACATGACCCGTGGTTTTGGCAACACCAATGACAGCGCACAAGGATACAGGAAACACTCCTGCAAAGGCTGGAGTATGCAGCAAACAGTGCTATGGGCCATTCCCATATCCCCACCTGAGCACATCACCTCAGGGAAAAGACATCACCCCTGACTTCTGACAAGCAGCCTCACCAAGGCAATGGAAACAATGTTTTCCAATGGCTAAAAAACGAGAAGACCAGTTCCCAATTCTATCAGGCTGCTGCTCACGCTGCAAGCAGTTCAGAACTGCTGCTAACACCCAGAGATATTCAAAACCTTCAGTATTCCAGAAAATGAAGTTCCATTAAGCTTTCAAGGGTTTCTGTTCCCATGCATTTGCTACAAACTCTTGAAATCCTTCCTAGAAGTACCCTGCAAAATGTTTCAAGGGTCAGATTTGCATTGAGTAGCCAAGTACTTACTGAGCTCATGGTGTTTTGTGATCCAAAAGCACCGGCAAAGTAAGTGGGACAAACCCCAACAAAGGAATGCCAGGGATGTGAGCAATCCCTTAGGTTCCTTCAGGTAGCCCACTGCAGATTTTTCGGAGTTACAGAAAACTGCTCTTCCAAACCTATCAGAAAAGTAGGGGCATGATTATCTATTGGGAATGCCAGTTTTCTCAAACACCCCCATGCCCCGAGACTCCCATTCCCAAGCCTCCAGTTGCTGTCCAAAGCTGGAGGAGAAGTCCGTGGCCCTGGTACTTGAGCCCGCCTGCAGCCCATCCTGCAGCCCAGCCCAGCCCCCCTCAGCAGCAGAAGCCTTTTCAAGACTTGTCTGCACTCACCTGTACAGTCAGTCCAGAGTTTGGCTCGCAAATGTCAGCAAATCGCTCTCTATTCCCACCCGGGATGGAGAAGACGGATGCTCTGTGTCTGCTGCGCAGCAGAGAATCCGTCAACTGGCTCAACAGACTCCGTGTCAACAGAACCTTGGGAGCAGGAGTGCCCCTGGCAACCGGTGCCAACGTTCCATGCCCAGGTAACGGGTGTCCCTTTTGCCCACCCATGGAGTTCCAGATCGCCATGGAGGCACCTCAGCCATCACTGGTTCTGCTGCCACCCACTAGACCAGGGTGCTCAGGGCCCTGTCCAGCCTGGCCTGCAACATTCCAGGGACAGCGCATCCACACCTTCTCTGGGCAGCCTGCTCCGATGTCTCCCCACCCTCACAGTTCATGCCACCATCCCATGGGATCTCCCCCTTGCAGTCCAAGCCCTTCCCCTCCCCCCATGGCTCTCTGCCCCCTTTAGGCACCGCAAGGCCGCAGTGAGGCCTCCCCGGACCCTGCTCCTCTCCAGGCTGGACAGCCCCGGCTCTCCCAGCCTGGCTGCAGAGGACGGCTGCTCCAGGCCTCCACACATGCCCAGGGCTCCTCCGGCCCTGCTCCACAGGCACATCCTGCCCGTGCCGGGCACGGCTGGACACAGCTCCGCACCGGGGCCTCAGGGGCAGAGCAGGGCAGGGCTGCACCTCCCGCCGCCCTCAGCCTCAGCAACCTGAGCATCACTGCAGCCTTGTGTGCCTCAAGAGACCCGCCAAAACACACCTCCCCAAATCAAAAAGACATTTACACCCTTCCTTAACCCTCCTCCTCCAGCTTTGCCCGTCTGCTGCCGCCTTAACTCTTACGGGAGCGTTTTAACTTTAACCCCAGTAAACAGCAATTAAAACTAAATCAAAGTTTGTTGGGTTTTTCCCCCGACTCTTGAAAGTCTAACAATTCAGATCCTTATTTCATGTTCCTGAAGTCTTGATGCTGTCACGTGTTCAACTACTCCTCCCCCAGAATTTCCCAGCACGGATGAGGAGGTTTGCTCTGCTCCCAGGGACAGCACCTTCCTCCCAAGGCCCTGCTCTCGGGACAAAAAGCAGAATTAATATTCACCTTTCCTTCTAGCCACTCTGCCATGGGACCTGTGTTCAGAGGGATGGGCTGTGGCTCCTGGGAGTGGCAGGGAACCCATCTCAGCCATGCCAAATGCAGGGATGCTCCTCAGGCCCTGGTCCTCTTGGGTGCTCTGTGCTTTGGGGACAACGCTGGGAATTGACCCAGTGCTGTGGAGAGCACAAGGATGCGTTCAGATCATGCTCTACACGAGGAGGCTCATTTCTTACAAAACTTTTTGTTATTACCATTTCTCCTTTTGGGTAACTGACCACATGTTGGACTGTTGAAGAATGGGTGGAGATGACTTTTCCACTTTTTGAAAAATCCCAAAGGAGATTTAATGCCTTATAAAAAATTGATAAGATGCTGAAGCAATTCCAAGCATACATTTAATATATGAATAATCGAGCACCTTGTATGAGTCCCAAAGCACTGAATATGAGAAACCAACAGTGCAAATATGATGTCTCTCCGGCCTGGGCTTTCAAAGCTCACAAAACCCCAATTCTCCTATGCCTACAGATCAGGGATGGAAGGAGCTGAAAATGTGCTTTTCCTTCCGCTGACAACTATGCAGCAAGACTTAAACCAGCACTTCAACTCTTCTGTTACCTTTTGCTAATCAATGCTTTCCAAGATGAATACTTTCTATAAATTTTAGAGGGAGATAGAGAGAGGGAGATTGAAAGGGTTAATTACTAAACCTATACCAAAATTTTCCAAGAAAATGGCCTCAGCTGAGTTGATGGTCTTGAGCCCTACTAAAATTGGTTTAAAACTATTATAAAATCAGCTGAGTGCCATTTCACTGAAGGCTGCTTAAGATCAAAATTACTTGAGCATAAATGGTTTCTTTAAATGCTCTTTTCTATGGCGAATACCTGGCATTGCATGTCACCTAGGAATACAGCTATTTAAAAAGACATTTCTGCTTACTGTCATTGCATCTACCAAGTAGTTAAAAGTCTAGCAATATTGAAAAGCAGAAAACATCAGTCTGAAATTCATGGCCATCCTGTAAGGAAATCATTCTATATGTGTTTGTCTAAGGATTATCTTGGACCAATTTTGACAACTCAAGTAGTTTTCACTAAAAAAAAATAAATCAAAAGATCACTTTATCAGGCTAATACTAATGTCCTCAATTTTTTTAATTAAGATTTTGCCACATAAAAATTACGGGTATAATGAACCTTGTTTATGACTACCTTTGCCTGAATACGGCAAAACTAAGACATCTTGAAACATGACTGAGGAAGCAGAAAAATAACAAAGACAAAAATGAAAAAACAAAACTAAGGATACATGTCCACAGAGATGACTAAATTTCAACACACAGAGGACCTCGGTTTAGTTTGGTCATCTGAGTTTTCCGTACCATGGCACAATGAATTTACTGTTGCACTGTTTACCTAAAATCTGCCTTTGCCTCTTTATTACTTTTATAAAACAAAAGTAAATTTCTTTCCTCTCTTATTTCCAATTCTCATATCTCTGGACAATTGCATTTCTCTTCTATGTACCATAGGAATATATTGCTAGAATTGATGGAACTGGAGCAACAGCACAGCTGGACTGCTAACAGCTCAAAGTCAGTAACCAACTTCATGCATCCAGAAAAACACATTCCTTCAAAAGCCTCCAGATTCTAATTCTAATGAAACCTTGCAACACTAAATCCAGCAGTTTGCCCATGTACTACTTATTCTCAAAGAAAGTTGCAGTCTTTGGTTGTTACTCTTGCACGCTGGACCTTGGACGCTACTCTTTCCGTCTTCTGAGCAACGACATCATCACATTTGCACCAAAGTGTCCACCAGAGCGTGCCCTGAGGAACTGAATCCCTTGCTGTGGGAGCCCTGGAACCTGCCCTAGGGGCAGAAATCCCCATGCCCTGGAGAAAGACGCCCTAAGATGTTGGAGGGACACATAGTGAAGAACTTCTTCCTCCCCACAGTCCTTTGCAGTTTCATGTTAACGTACCCCAGTTCTGTTTCCCTGGTTGGCCTGTTGGCCTCTCCACCCCTTTTTCCCCTGGCATGTTCCCTAGAGTGTTCTCCTTCCCCAGGACACCCACTGGCCCCATTGTGCCCTGGTGCCATTTTGCAGTGCCCCACCCCCTTTTACCCTATTGGTTGTCTCCCTTTGCCCCACCCCTGAGCCCTCAGCCCATTGGCCCGGCTGCTCTGCTCCAGCCCCTTTGCCCCCCATAGTTAAACCTGGACCCTCCTTTCTTCCTTGTTTTTGTGCCTGGACCCTTCACTTGCACCTGCAATAAACCCGCCCTCTGGAAACCCCGCATGCAAAGACCCTTCTTGCCTCTCCTTCGTTTGTTCTCTGGCTTATCTGCAATGAGTGGTTTTGTTTTTCCCCTGTGAGCGAGCCTGTGCCACCGAAGCAGCTTTCCTCCTTTACTAGAGACGCTTTTGGAAGGTTGGCGCACCTCACCAGCACCTCACGCTGCAACACCTCACACTCCAAGCAGACAGGGCCTGTTCCTTCTTCCCCTTGCAACACACACTGGCCACAAGAAATACAAAGCTCAAGCCTTTAGCACATTCCCCCCAAATCAATGGCTACAGTGTGATGAATAGAACGAGCTTCTGATTGCTCAAACCAAGCACCTTATTTCCACCTCTTAAACAACATCTCTGTCGGTCAGCAGAGTCCAGCCCAGAGCAGCAGACAGACTATATTTATTTCAATCAAAACTTTATTTCTAATTGAATTCAGCAAACACAAAAATATATACAGGAAGAACTACATACATGAAGAAACAAGTCCCTACATTGCCTATTGTCCAAGACCCATCTCAGTCTGTCCAGAGAACTGCTCAAATATAAAGGGAATGGTATAGTTCTGGGCGGAGAACCTTCCTGCAGGTTGGGCACTTGTGAGTATCCTCCAGGATAACAGGGAGGCACCGACTGCAGAAGACATGGCCACACACGGTTGCCACAAGCTCTCGTCTACGTTGCATAATCTGGAAGAAAGAAAACCACAAGAGGTCCTGGGAGGAAAGAATTTGAGTTCGCTGCTCCATTGGCACCAGACAAATGAGGCTTTAGTGCATCTGAAATCAGAATAGCAAGGAATCCACAGCTCTGCCGGCATCACTTCACCACCAAGAAGTGACTTGTGGAGCTTCACAGCAAGGGCTGTGCTTCCAGCCAGCTGCCCACAGCATTCCACATCAGCCAACTGACTTGTGCAGCCCCCCTCCTCTGGCTTCCTCCTCCTCCTCCCACAATGCACAAAGGATGACAACAGGATCCTTACCTCTGAGTAAAAATCCATGCAAATTGGACACCTAATAACAACTCCTTGCTGTGCACTAGAGGGAACAGAACTAGAAAGAACATGCAGCTGTTAATGTCACCACACTTCAATCGTTATTGATACATGAAATCTCACATAGTCATGCAATTGCACTGACTAGCTATGACACATTTCCTTTGGAGAACCCCGCTGTCTTTAACTCTGTTTGCTACATTTGATGAGGATTTGGGATTTTCCTGCTCTGAGGAAAAGAGTGTCCTGGTTTTCACTAGAAGAAAGGTGTGGTCAGTCACCCAGCTCTGGGATTTGAAGCAAGTAATCCCCATTCTTTGCCATACCCCCACAATCCTCTCTAAGATTGTAAGCAAAGTTGTACATCTGCCTTGGGCTGCCTTTTTCTCCCAAAATGCAAATGGTATCATTTGGTCATCATGCAACACGGGAGAAGGTAAACACGCCTAGCTGTATAGCTTAGTCATAGACAGAAAAGACGGCACAAAATTCTGTGTTTGGTAGGGCATGAGCCATACTTACACTGAACGTGCAGTTCCCTCCTCTGCTGCTCCCTGTTCTGCAGGGGCTGAGTCAGCCTCACGTGCTTCGTTGGCTCCTGTTCCATTACCAGAGCCATGCACCTGTGGCCATCTGTTCAGGCTGGCGTATCTCCTTTCCCATTCATAAACTGCAACTTAATTTTTATAAGTTATATGTGATGCAAAATGCAGAGCATGTAGAAGGTTTCTTAAGAAAGGATGTTCTTTGTATTTATTGATATATTTGATCTCTGAATATTTTCAAGTCAAATCAACTGGAAGGGAGATTCAATCCATTAAATTGACAGCAATTAACAAACAAGCACTAAGTGATACCCATGGGACAGAAAAACAAATTCCTTGTTGGTAGAATTGCCTTGTTAAGGTTCAGGGCTTGACATGCTTCAAGGAGCTCAGACCCAGGGGAAGGTTAACAAAGCTTGGGGAGAAGGATGCCCACTGAGAGCGGACACAAAGAATGCAGAGTTGAGGGGCCAAAATGACATCTGGCACATCTCCCAAGATAAGGAAGAAACTAAGAAACCCCACTCTCCTGAAATCAGCTCTGGCTGGTAAAAACTAATTCCTGCAGGGGGAGATTGCCACCACCGACTCATGGAGCAGCAACTCAAGAAAGTCCACAGCCCAAAAGAACAGAGAGACTCAGCAATGGACTGAGTGGAATAATTCCACTGAGAATAATTCCAGTGAGAAGTGAGACAACTGTTTGGTTAACACCAAAAGAAGATGGAACACTAACTAAGAAGATAACCATGCCACTTGTAACCAATTAATGCTAATTTCTTTGTTGGTTCAAATTTATAAATAATACACGTTTTGACAGTGGATGTGTCTGATTTGTGAAATACCACTGAGCACCCAGACAGGTGCAACACTCAAATGAACAATCAATGTCTCTCTCAAGTGTGCGATTATTGACCTGCTGCACCCTTTGCAACAAATCCAATGTTTTTGGACAACATATTGACCAAGTTTAAGGGAGATCAATTTTTAATGGCCTGATCTGCAACAGCCAAAGCGTGTTAAGAAATCCTGTTTGCGTTTCAACTCTCAGAAACCACAGGCAGCAATGACCTCTGCAACTGCAGTTGCTTATTGTCCATGTGACAATAATCAGTCACTAATCAATTAAAACTGTAGAAAGTGTCACCAGATTAAAGTTCCTTCCACATAAGTATTCAGCTACACCTTTCATTGCAGGGATTTTCCATTGTGACTGATAGAGGCCATCACACACACACATTGGATCCGTTGTCTAAGGCACTGGCCAGAGGCTTTAGGCCTGTCCTCTGCCTTTTGCTAAAAGCAATTTCAATCCCTGCTGCTCAAGCTTCTTGGAAAAGAACAACAAAAATAACTATTACATTTTAGATAAAACTCCCTTACCAACTGTAAAACATCAACTCACCTTCATGAAGCTGCCATTGATGAACATGGGAAGGGAGAGAAAAGAAGATACAGTTAGATTTGGTGAGCCCCCTGGTGCTGCATGCAAACCTCAGCTCAGAAAGCAGTTAAAGCAGGGCGGGTGAGGAAGGGTAGGGTATCACCCTCTAAGTTTGGTTAAGAAGAGCCAAGGCAGTAGCAGAAAGAGCCGCTGCCCTGAAAACAAATAAGTGGGTGCCACTGATTCTGCTCCCACTGCGGCAACAGGATTGAATTGAACAGGGTAGAAACAGAGGCACCATAGGAACCACCTGAACACCCACCCCCCTCCTCCCCGTTCCTGTTCCCTAATTCAGTTTGGCCTGGAGATCTTTCTTTTCCTCGTTCTCCCCCAAACTGGCAAATTCTGCTATGATACCCTTAACACTTCACATTAGATGAAGAGCTGCTGAAGAAAGGAAACCACAAAAGGACCTGGGAGTAAAGAATTCTACCAGTCAATCCTAGACCTACAAGGAACACAGATCTGCCAGGACCGTCCTGGCAAGGGCTTCTCCCTCTAGGGATACCACCAAAAAGGGACTTGGAGGGATGTGCAGGTTGAAGCTTCCTGCAAGGGCTGTGCTTCCAGCTAGCTGTAGCATCCCACCTAAGACAACTGAGTTGTGCAGCTGCTCTCCTTGTGTCCCTTCACCTCCCACATATCAGAAATTACAACAACATGTGTATCCTCACCTGTGCATGGTCCTCCTCCCAACTGGGAGAACGGACAAGACCTCCTGGCGTTTCACTACAGGGGGAAGAACTAGAAGAACAGGCAGCCATCAATTTCACAGTGTACAGAGGGTTACCAAGACATAAAAAGTGCAGATACTGAAACAACCCCATCCCAGCAAAGAAACACAGTCAATGCAAGGGCTTTTATGTACTGCAAGCATTTCAGTGCATAACAATCCATAATGTAAGAAACATTCAATAAAGACTTCCTGAAAGGAGAAGAAAGCTTTCTCCTATATTTTGCTGCTTTTTACGCAGCTGTTTTGCTTTAGTTCCCTTCCAGACAGGCCACTATGGGTAAAATCAGATTCCATCATACAGAATCAAGCACAATCTAACAGTTTGGCACAAAATAACTCCAAACAAAAACAAAAACACAAAAGAAGGAACAAAAAAACAAAACAAAAACAGCAACAACAAAAATAAACAAAAGAAAAAAAATCAAACAAAAAAAACTACCTACTCTACCATATATCAGAAATTACATTTTGGAGAGACACTGTATCTGTCACATACCTATCGTTATCTCCTGGCTCCTCTTCACTGTCACTTGCCCACAGCTCATCTGAATTCTCTGTCTCTCTGGAACCAAGCGAGTACTGCTGGCTCTGCTCCCTGTCCTGCACCTCTGAGTCCTCATCCTCCCTCATCAGAGGGTTAGCAGCTCCTGCTGGCCGTGCACTAACAAAGAGCAGAACCAGAAGAACATGCAGCCATTTAAACATGGAGCCAATAATTTCACTGGGGACAGAGAGTTCCCAACACGGAACACTTATTCTGGTTTAGCAAGACCCCAGCCCAGCACCACAATTGTTTCCTAAGCTTCTATGTACTGCAAGCCTTTGAGTATAGATAAAGCCATACTGTAACAAATATTCAACCGTGACTTTGTGAGAAGAAAAGAAAGGTTTCAGCTTATCAGCTGGATTTTGCTATGTCTTCTTTTAGATTCTTTTACTTACCTCTCCGCCAGACAGGCCACTCTATTGCAGGTCTGAAGTTTCTGCACAGACTTCAGCAGAACACAGAAGCTTGGCAAAAACCTTTACCATATATCAGAAATTACAATTTAGACAGACATTTGACTCTCACATACCCATCCTTATCCCTTGGCTCCTCGTTGTCACCAGGCGTCAGTGGCCCGGCTGAATTCTCTGCTGATCGGGAAAGATGTGAGTGCTGCTGGTTCTGTTCCCTGTCCTGCAGCGGGGTAAAAACAGAGACAGATTATGAACTGCTTGAAACAACTCTCTTCTACTTCCCTGTTTCGGTTCCCTGAATGGATTTGGGCTAGAACCTTTTCTTTCCCTTGTTAGCCCCAAAAAGAGCAACTTCTGCAGTCCTAGCCCTAAACACATCATGCTGGGTGAACAGCTGCTGAAGTATGGAAACCACAACTGGCATGGGGAGTAAAGAATTCCAGTTTGCTGCTCTATTGGCACCAGGCAAACAGCACTTGGAGTATGTGCAGTCTGACACTCAATGCTAGAACTACAAGGAACACACAGATCTGCCAGGGCCATCCTGACAAGGCCTTCTCCCTCTACAGACACCACCAAGAAAGGCCTTGGAGGGATGTGCAGGTTGCAGCTTCCCAGCAAGGGCTGTGCTTCCAGACAGCTGCCCGTGGCATCCCACCTAAGACAACTGAGTTGTGCAGCTCCCCCTCTGCCCCCTTCCCTCCCACAAAGCACAAAGGACAACAACATGTGCATCCTCACCTCTGAGTCCTCATCTGACCAATACAGAAGATCAAAATCATACGGGAGCCAATAACTAGAGAGAGCAGAACCAGAAGAACATTCAGCCATTTAAACATGGAGCCATTTATTTCACTGGGCACCAAGGGTTACCAACACAGAAAATGTTGGTACACTTCAACTATCCCCAGTTCTGATTAAGCAAAATCCCGGCCCAGAAACACAAGCATTGCAAGAATTTTTATGCACTGCAAGCATTTCAGTGGGTCAAGCCATTCTCTTACATTCAATGTTAGATGGACAGCTTCTAAGAAGCTAAGGTTCCACAAACAGAGAGAGATGAAAGGATTCTGCTGCATTTTGCTGGGTTTATTTTAATCTCTTCCAGGCAGGCCACTATTTTCCAGGACTGAAGTATTTGCACAGAGTTTAACAGAACCCAAAAGCCTGGGGAAAAAAACCTCTTTCTGCCACGTATCTGAAACTAGAACTTTGATAAACACTTTCTCTCTCACATACCAAAAATCTTTCCTTGGTTTCTCTTCATCATCCCTTGCCTGTGGCTCAGATGAATTCTCTGCTGCTCTGGAAAGATGTGGCTGCTGCTGGCTCTGCTCCCTGTCCTGAAATGGGGTAGAGATGGAGGCACTTAGGAACCACCTGAACACTGTACTTCCCGCTCCCTAATTACAGCTCCCTGAATGAATTTGGGCTTCAGCTCTTTGCTCCACTCTTTCTCCCTCAAACTGGCAAGTTCACCTGTGATAGCCTGAGCACTATTTATTATTATGAACAGCCACTGAAGAGAAGAAAACCTATACCCAAACCTGCTCTTGTGTCTGGTGCAAGCGGAGCTGGGTCACGCAAATTCTGTTGTAAGATTGGAGGTCTTTTCTTTGCAAAGGTTCTGGAACAACCCTGTCGGGATGTAACCCCCATGCTATGTTTGCTGCGTTTCTGTTTTGCGCAGCGGCAGCGGCATCCCATACTTGACCCAATGCACTGCACTTGGGATCTGGATTAAAGCATATTCCTTCAAAATAGTAGGGGGAAATGAAAACATCCCCAATGTGACCCTTTTAAAGACTTCTTGGAATAAGAAACAGAATTACTGTGTGCTCCAGTCAGCTGCAGTTGCCTTTTACACCTCAGTGACGGGGGTACCTTAAACTGATGTTGCAGATAAAACACTTCATACTTGGGAGGCCAAAGACTTCCCACGCCCTCCTTTAAAGCACTGAAGCAACAACCTCTTTTTGGTTCTTCACCCACTCTCTTCAAGTGATTCTCAGGCATGCTGATGTGTTTGCATGTGTGTTTGGGTTTGACTGGGAATTGTGCCTAAAGTGGTAAATCAGAGCCATCTTTCTACCTCTGAGGTCTGGGTACTCAGTAAGATTCCAGAAGGCAGGCAAGAAAACTAATTTGAATGCAAGATGGAGAGCAGTGTGCCATTCACTACTTACCACAGGAGACTCATCATCACTAAGAGTAACGACGATTTCAGGCACAGAAGATTCGCTTGTGGGGTCTATGAATTCTCCACCAGCTGAAAAACGAGAAGGTTAGAATCAAGGTCAGAGATTGCAGAGGAATGGAATGGGCTGCCACAACACAACAGGCTGAGGTGTAACTCGCTGCGCCCTAGGTCTCTTTCTTTCAGGAACGTGTCCAAAATTTCACCCAAGCTTTGCCCTCATCAGTCCACAGGGAACATTGCCAGCCCTATCCCCTGAAGGGGAAACACTAGAGGAAGAGCAACTGAGTGCCTCACAAATTCTGTTAGAAGACAATGGCTTATGGGAGGTTCACACCAACATCTCACATAGGGGAATGTTTAGTACACAGTAGAATAAAACAACCAACAATAGAGGCGATCCTATTATATATCCATATATATCCATATACATACTGTATGTTTACCACTGAAGGATGGGCCACAGCTAATGACAACCTTACCCTTTACTTCGTCCTGCTTGGGAGACCTCAAGCTCAGCTTGCCACCTCCACTGAGGCAGCTGCAGTGACTGCCAGCTCATCAGAGCACACGTTCGGGCGTTTGAGCAGCACTTGAGGACCTTTGATTCACAGCTCATCTCTCACTAGCGGCCAAAGTAGCGAGCTCCGTAACAAACCAAATCAGTTGTCACAAGGCTTGTTGTTTAGGGATGCCATACCTGGTCCTTCCTCAACCCCAAGGTTTCCCTTCCTCCCCAGCAAAGGGCCTAGAGAGTAGCAAAAGCACATGGCCAGCACGTCCTCACCCTCCAGAACAGTTTCTGCTCTTACCAGGCCCCAAAGCAGGTGTACCACTTTCCTCAAGGTCTATTGGCTGTGTCTGCGAAGTTCCAGCTGCCCTAGAGAGCTGCAGCCTGCTCCGTTTCTGAGCTGGTCTGGAATCAGCTGCTCCTCCAGGGCGCTTTCGCTGACTCTGTGAGAGAACAAAGCCTTAGCATTTCCTGCGGCAGTAAGATTGACATGACCCGTGGTTTTGGCAACACCAATGACAGCGCACAAGGATACAGGAAACACTCCTGCAAAGGCTGGAGTATGCAGCAAACAGTGCTATGGGCCATTCCCATATCCCCACCTGAGCACATCACCTCAGGGAAAAGACATCACCCCTGACTTCTGACAAGCAGCCTCACCAAGGCAATGGAAACAATGTTTTCCAATGGCTAAAAAACGAGAAGACCAGTTCCCAATTCTATCAGGCTGCTGCTCACGCTGCAAGCAGTTCAGAACTGCTGCTAACACCCAGAGATATTCAAAACCTTCAGTATTCCAGAAAATGAAGTTCCATTAAGCTTTCAAGGGTTTCTGTTCCCATGCATTTGCTACAAACTCTTGAAATCCTTCCTAGAAGTACCCTGCAAAATGTTTCAAGGGTCAGATTTGCATTGAGTAGCCAAGTACTTACTGAGCTCATGGTGTTTTGTGATCCAAAAGCACCGGCAAAGTAAGTGGGACAAACCCCAACAAAGGAATGCCAGGGATGTGAGCAATCCCTTAGGTTCCTTCAGGTAGCCCACTGCAGATTTTTCGGAGTTACAGAAAACTGCTCTTCCAAACCTATCAGAAAAGTAGGGGCATGATTATCTATTGGGAATGCCAGTTTTCTCAAACACCCCCATGCCCCGAGACTCCCATTCCCAAGCCTCCAGTTGCTGTCCAAAGCTGGAGGAGAAGTCCGTGGCCCTGGTACTTGAGCCCGCCTGCAGCCCATCCTGCAGCCCAGCCCAGCCCCCCTCAGCAGCAGAAGCCTTTTCAAGACTTGTCTGCACTCACCTGTACAGTCAGTCCAGAGTTTGGCTCGCAAATGTCAGCAAATCGCTCTCTATTCCCACCCGGGATGGAGAAGACGGATGCTCTGTGTCTGCTGCGCAGCAGAGAATCCGTCAACTGGCTCAACAGACTCCGTGTCAACAGAACCTTGGGAGCAGGAGTGCCCCTGGCAACCGGTGCCAACGTTCCATGCCCAGGTAACGGGTGTCCCTTTTGCCCACCCATGGAGTTCCAGATCGCCATGGAGGCACCTCAGCCATCACTGGTTCTGCTGCCACCCACTAGACCAGGGTGCTCAGGGCCCTGTCCAGCCTGGCCTGCAACATTCCAGGGACAGCGCATCCACACCTTCTCTGGGCAGCCTGCTCCGATGTCTCCCCACCCTCACAGTTCATGCCACCATCCCATGGGATCTCCCCCTTGCAGTCCAAGCCCTTCCCCTCCCCCCATGGCTCTCTGCCCCCTTTAGGCACCGCAAGGCCGCAGTGAGGCCTCCCCGGACCCTGCTCCTCTCCAGGCTGGACAGCCCCGGCTCTCCCAGCCTGGCTGCAGAGGACGGCTGCTCCAGGCCTCCACACATGCCCAGGGCTCCTCCGGCCCTGCTCCACAGGCACATCCTGCCCGTGCCGGGCACGGCTGGACACAGCTCCGCACCGGGGCCTCAGGGGCAGAGCAGGGCAGGGCTGCACCTCCCGCCGCCCTCAGCCTCAGCAACCTGAGCATCACTGCAGCCTTGTGTGCCTCAAGAGACCCGCCAAAACACACCTCCCCAAATCAAAAAGACATTTACACCCTTCCTTAACCCTCCTCCTCCAGCTTTGCCCGTCTGCTGCCGCCTTAACTCTTACGGGAGCGTTTTAACTTTAACCCCAGTAAACAGCAATTAAAACTAAATCAAAGTTTGTTGGGTTTTTCCCCCGACTCTTGAAAGTCTAACAATTCAGATCCTTATTTCATGTTCCTGAAGTCTTGATGCTGTCACGTGTTCAACTACTCCTCCCCCAGAATTTCCCAGCACGGATGAGGAGGTTTGCTCTGCTCCCAGGGACAGCACCTTCCTCCCAAGGCCCTGCTCTCGGGACAAAAAGCAGAATTAATATTCACCTTTCCTTCTAGCCACTCTGCCATGGGACCTGTGTTCAGAGGGATGGGCTGTGGCTCCTGGGAGTGGCAGGGAACCCATCTCAGCCATGCCAAATGCAGGGATGCTCCTCAGGCCCTGGTCCTCTTGGGTGCTCTGTGCTTTGGGGACAACGCTGGGAATTGACCCAGTGCTGTGGAGAGCACAAGGATGCGTTCAGATCATGCTCTACACGAGGAGGCTCATTTCTTACAAAACTTTTTGTTATTACCATTTCTCCTTTTGGGTAACTGACCACATGTTGGACTGTTGAAGAATGGGTGGAGATGACTTTTCCACTTTTTGAAAAATCCCAAAGGAGATTTAATGCCTTATAAAAAATTGATAAGATGCTGAAGCAATTCCAAGCATACATTTAATATATGAATAATCGAGCACCTTGTATGAGTCCCAAAGCACTGAATATGAGAAACCAACAGTGCAAATATGATGTCTCTCCGGCCTGGGCTTTCAAAGCTCACAAAACCCCAATTCTCCTATGCCTACAGATCAGGGATGGAAGGAGCTGAAAATGTGCTTTTCCTTCCGCTGACAACTATGCAGCAAGACTTAAACCAGCACTTCAACTCTTCTGTTACCTTTTGCTAATCAATGCTTTCCAAGATGAATACTTTCTATAAATTTTAGAGGGAGATAGAGAGAGGGAGATTGAAAGGGTTAATTACTAAACCTATACCAAAATTTTCCAAGAAAATGGCCTCAGCTGAGTTGATGGTCTTGAGCCCTACTAAAATTGGTTTAAAACTATTATAAAATCAGCTGAGTGCCATTTCACTGAAGGCTGCTTAAGATCAAAATTACTTGAGCATAAATGGTTTCTTTAAATGCTCTTTTCTATGGCGAATACCTGGCATTGCATGTCACCTAGGAATACAGCTATTTAAAAAGACATTTCTGCTTACTGTCATTGCATCTACCAAGTAGTTAAAAGTCTAGCAATATTGAAAAGCAGAAAACATCAGTCTGAAATTCATGGCCATCCTGTAAGGAAATCATTCTATATGTGTTTGTCTAAGGATTATCTTGGACCAATTTTGACAACTCAAGTAGTTTTCACTAAAAAAAAATAAATCAAAAGATCACTTTATCAGGCTAATACTAATGTCCTCAATTTTTTTAATTAAGATTTTGCCACATAAAAATTACGGGTATAATGAACCTTGTTTATGACTACCTTTGCCTGAATACGGCAAAACTAAGACATCTTGAAACATGACTGAGGAAGCAGAAAAATAACAAAGACAAAAATGAAAAAACAAAACTAAGGATACATGTCCACAGAGATGACTAAATTTCAACACACAGAGGACCTCGGTTTAGTTTGGTCATCTGAGTTTTCCGTACCATGGCACAATGAATTTACTGTTGCACTGTTTACCTAAAATCTGCCTTTGCCTCTTTATTACTTTTATAAAACAAAAGTAAATTTCTTTCCTCTCTTATTTCCAATTCTCATATCTCTGGACAATTGCATTTCTCTTCTATGTACCATAGGAATATATTGCTAGAATTGATGGAACTGGAGCAACAGCACAGCTGGACTGCTAACAGCTCAAAGTCAGTAACCAACTTCATGCATCCAGAAAAACACATTCCTTCAAAAGCCTCCAGATTCTAATTCTAATGAAACCTTGCAACACTAAATCCAGCAGTTTGCCCATGTACTACTTATTCTCAAAGAAAGTTGCAGTCTTTGGTTGTTACTCTTGCACGCTGGACCTTGGACGCTACTCTTTCCGTCTTCTGAGCAACGACATCATCACATTTGCACCAAAGTGTCCACCAGAGCGTGCCCTGAGGAACTGAATCCCTTGCTGTGGGAGCCCTGGAACCTGCCCTAGGGGCAGAAATCCCCATGCCCTGGAGAAAGACGCCCTAAGATGTTGGAGGGACACATAGTGAAGAACTTCTTCCTCCCCACAGTCCTTTGCAGTTTCATGTTAACGTACCCCAGTTCTGTTTCCCTGGTTGGCCTGTTGGCCTCTCCACCCCTTTTTCCCCTGGCATGTTCCCTAGAGTGTTCTCCTTCCCCAGGACACCCACTGGCCCCATTGTGCCCTGGTGCCATTTTGCAGTGCCCCACCCCCTTTTACCCTATTGGTTGTCTCCCTTTGCCCCACCCCTGAGCCCTCAGCCCATTGGCCCGGCTGCTCTGCTCCAGCCCCTTTGCCCCCCATAGTTAAACCTGGACCCTCCTTTCTTCCTTGTTTTTGTGCCTGGACCCTTCACTTGCACCTGCAATAAACCCGCCCTCTGGAAACCCCGCATGCAAAGACCCTTCTTGCCTCTCCTTCGTTTGTTCTCTGGCTTATCTGCAATGAGTGGTTTTGTTTTTCCCCTGTGAGCGAGCCTGTGCCACCGAAGCAGCTTTCCTCCTTTACTAGAGACGCTTTTGGAAGGTTGGCGCACCTCACCAGCACCTCACGCTGCAACACCTCACACTCCAAGCAGACAGGGCCTGTTCCTTCTTCCCCTTGCAACACACACTGGCCACAAGAAATACAAAGCTCAAGCCTTTAGCACATTCCCCCCAAATCAATGGCTACAGTGTGATGAATAGAACGAGCTTCTGATTGCTCAAACCAAGCACCTTATTTCCACCTCTTAAACAACATCTCTGTCGGTCAGCAGAGTCCAGCCCAGAGCAGCAGACAGACTATATTTATTTCAATCAAAACTTTATTTCTAATTGAATTCAGCAAACACAAAAATATATACAGGAAGAACTACATACATGAAGAAACAAGTCCCTACATTGCCTATTGTCCAAGACCCATCTCAGTCTGTCCAGAGAACTGCTCAAATATAAAGGGAATGGTATAGTTCTGGGCGGAGAACCTTCCTGCAGGTTGGGCACTTGTGAGTATCCTCCAGGATAACAGGGAGGCACCGACTGCAGAAGACATGGCCACACACGGTTGCCACAAGCTCTCGTCTACGTTGCATAATCTGG
Organism: Cinclus cinclus; assembly: GCF_963662255.1. Taxonomy (NCBI): domain Eukaryota; kingdom Metazoa; phylum Chordata; class Aves; order Passeriformes; family Cinclidae; genus Cinclus; species Cinclus cinclus. The sequence continues at coordinate 50,834,940 of NC_085050.1, forward strand.
AAGAAAGAAAACCACAAGAGGTCCTGGGAGGAAAGAATTTGAGTTCGCTGCTCCATTGGCACCAGACAAATGAGGCTTTAGTGCATCTGAAATCAGAATAGCAAGGAATCCACAGCTCTGCCGGCATCACTTCACCACCAAGAAGTGACTTGTGGAGCTTCACAGCAAGGGCTGTGCTTCCAGCCAGCTGCCCACAGCATTCCACATCAGCCAACTGACTTGTGCAGCCCCCCTCCTCTGGCTTCCTCCTCCTCCTCCCACAATGCACAAAGGATGACAACAGGATCCTTACCTCTGAGTAAAAATCCATGCAAATTGGACACCTAATAACAACTCCTTGCTGTGCACTAGAGGGAACAGAACTAGAAAGAACATGCAGCTGTTAATGTCACCACACTTCAATCGTTATTGATACATGAAATCTCACATAGTCATGCAATTGCACTGACTAGCTATGACACATTTCCTTTGGAGAACCCCGCTGTCTTTAACTCTGTTTGCTACATTTGATGAGGATTTGGGATTTTCCTGCTCTGAGGAAAAGAGTGTCCTGGTTTTCACTAGAAGAAAGGTGTGGTCAGTCACCCAGCTCTGGGATTTGAAGCAAGTAATCCCCATTCTTTGCCATACCCCCACAATCCTCTCTAAGATTGTAAGCAAAGTTGTACATCTGCCTTGGGCTGCCTTTTTCTCCCAAAATGCAAATGGTATCATTTGGTCATCATGCAACACGGGAGAAGGTAAACACGCCTAGCTGTATAGCTTAGTCATAGACAGAAAAGACGGCACAAAATTCTGTGTTTGGTAGGGCATGAGCCATACTTACACTGAACGTGCAGTTCCCTCCTCTGCTGCTCCCTGTTCTGCAGGGGCTGAGTCAGCCTCACGTGCTTCGTTGGCTCCTGTTCCATTACCAGAGCCATGCACCTGTGGCCATCTGTTCAGGCTGGCGTATCTCCTTTCCCATTCATAAACTGCAACTTAATTTTTATAAGTTATATGTGATGCAAAATGCAGAGCATGTAGAAGGTTTCTTAAGAAAGGATGTTCTTTGTATTTATTGATATATTTGATCTCTGAATATTTTCAAGTCAAATCAACTGGAAGGGAGATTCAATCCATTAAATTGACAGCAATTAACAAACAAGCACTAAGTGATACCCATGGGACAGAAAAACAAATTCCTTGTTGGTAGAATTGCCTTGTTAAGGTTCAGGGCTTGACATGCTTCAAGGAGCTCAGACCCAGGGGAAGGTTAACAAAGCTTGGGGAGAAGGATGCCCACTGAGAGCGGACACAAAGAATGCAGAGTTGAGGGGCCAAAATGACATCTGGCACATCTCCCAAGATAAGGAAGAAACTAAGAAACCCCACTCTCCTGAAATCAGCTCTGGCTGGTAAAAACTAATTCCTGCAGGGGGAGATTGCCACCACCGACTCATGGAGCAGCAACTCAAGAAAGTCCACAGCCCAAAAGAACAGAGAGACTCAGCAATGGACTGAGTGGAATAATTCCACTGAGAATAATTCCAGTGAGAAGTGAGACAACTGTTTGGTTAACACCAAAAGAAGATGGAACACTAACTAAGAAGATAACCATGCCACTTGTAACCAATTAATGCTAATTTCTTTGTTGGTTCAAATTTATAAATAATACACGTTTTGACAGTGGATGTGTCTGATTTGTGAAATACCACTGAGCACCCAGACAGGTGCAACACTCAAATGAACAATCAATGTCTCTCTCAAGTGTGCGATTATTGACCTGCTGCACCCTTTGCAACAAATCCAATGTTTTTGGACAACATATTGACCAAGTTTAAGGGAGATCAATTTTTAATGGCCTGATCTGCAACAGCCAAAGCGTGTTAAGAAATCCTGTTTGCGTTTCAACTCTCAGAAACCACAGGCAGCAATGACCTCTGCAACTGCAGTTGCTTATTGTCCATGTGACAATAATCAGTCACTAATCAATTAAAACTGTAGAAAGTGTCACCAGATTAAAGTTCCTTCCACATAAGTATTCAGCTACACCTTTCATTGCAGGGATTTTCCATTGTGACTGATAGAGGCCATCACACACACACATTGGATCCGTTGTCTAAGGCACTGGCCAGAGGCTTTAGGCCTGTCCTCTGCCTTTTGCTAAAAGCAATTTCAATCCCTGCTGCTCAAGCTTCTTGGAAAAGAACAACAAAAATAACTATTACATTTTAGATAAAACTCCCTTACCAACTGTAAAACATCAACTCACCTTCATGAAGCTGCCATTGATGAACATGGGAAGGGAGAGAAAAGAAGATACAGTTAGATTTGGTGAGCCCCCTGGTGCTGCATGCAAACCTCAGCTCAGAAAGCAGTTAAAGCAGGGCGGGTGAGGAAGGGTAGGGTATCACCCTCTAAGTTTGGTTAAGAAGAGCCAAGGCAGTAGCAGAAAGAGCCGCTGCCCTGAAAACAAATAAGTGGGTGCCACTGATTCTGCTCCCACTGCGGCAACAGGATTGAATTGAACAGGGTAGAAACAGAGGCACCATAGGAACCACCTGAACACCCACCCCCCTCCTCCCCGTTCCTGTTCCCTAATTCAGTTTGGCCTGGAGATCTTTCTTTTCCTCGTTCTCCCCCAAACTGGCAAATTCTGCTATGATACCCTTAACACTTCACATTAGATGAAGAGCTGCTGAAGAAAGGAAACCACAAAAGGACCTGGGAGTAAAGAATTCTACCAGTCAATCCTAGACCTACAAGGAACACAGATCTGCCAGGACCGTCCTGGCAAGGGCTTCTCCCTCTAGGGATACCACCAAAAAGGGACTTGGAGGGATGTGCAGGTTGAAGCTTCCTGCAAGGGCTGTGCTTCCAGCTAGCTGTAGCATCCCACCTAAGACAACTGAGTTGTGCAGCTGCTCTCCTTGTGTCCCTTCACCTCCCACATATCAGAAATTACAACAACATGTGTATCCTCACCTGTGCATGGTCCTCCTCCCAACTGGGAGAACGGACAAGACCTCCTGGCGTTTCACTACAGGGGGAAGAACTAGAAGAACAGGCAGCCATCAATTTCACAGTGTACAGAGGGTTACCAAGACATAAAAAGTGCAGATACTGAAACAACCCCATCCCAGCAAAGAAACACAGTCAATGCAAGGGCTTTTATGTACTGCAAGCATTTCAGTGCATAACAATCCATAATGTAAGAAACATTCAATAAAGACTTCCTGAAAGGAGAAGAAAGCTTTCTCCTATATTTTGCTGCTTTTTACGCAGCTGTTTTGCTTTAGTTCCCTTCCAGACAGGCCACTATGGGTAAAATCAGATTCCATCATACAGAATCAAGCACAATCTAACAGTTTGGCACAAAATAACTCCAAACAAAAACAAAAACACAAAAGAAGGAACAAAAAAACAAAACAAAAACAGCAACAACAAAAATAAACAAAAGAAAAAAAATCAAACAAAAAAAACTACCTACTCTACCATATATCAGAAATTACATTTTGGAGAGACACTGTATCTGTCACATACCTATCGTTATCTCCTGGCTCCTCTTCACTGTCACTTGCCCACAGCTCATCTGAATTCTCTGTCTCTCTGGAACCAAGCGAGTACTGCTGGCTCTGCTCCCTGTCCTGCACCTCTGAGTCCTCATCCTCCCTCATCAGAGGGTTAGCAGCTCCTGCTGGCCGTGCACTAACAAAGAGCAGAACCAGAAGAACATGCAGCCATTTAAACATGGAGCCAATAATTTCACTGGGGACAGAGAGTTCCCAACACGGAACACTTATTCTGGTTTAGCAAGACCCCAGCCCAGCACCACAATTGTTTCCTAAGCTTCTATGTACTGCAAGCCTTTGAGTATAGATAAAGCCATACTGTAACAAATATTCAACCGTGACTTTGTGAGAAGAAAAGAAAGGTTTCAGCTTATCAGCTGGATTTTGCTATGTCTTCTTTTAGATTCTTTTACTTACCTCTCCGCCAGACAGGCCACTCTATTGCAGGTCTGAAGTTTCTGCACAGACTTCAGCAGAACACAGAAGCTTGGCAAAAACCTTTACCATATATCAGAAATTACAATTTAGACAGACATTTGACTCTCACATACCCATCCTTATCCCTTGGCTCCTCGTTGTCACCAGGCGTCAGTGGCCCGGCTGAATTCTCTGCTGATCGGGAAAGATGTGAGTGCTGCTGGTTCTGTTCCCTGTCCTGCAGCGGGGTAAAAACAGAGACAGATTATGAACTGCTTGAAACAACTCTCTTCTACTTCCCTGTTTCGGTTCCCTGAATGGATTTGGGCTAGAACCTTTTCTTTCCCTTGTTAGCCCCAAAAAGAGCAACTTCTGCAGTCCTAGCCCTAAACACATCATGCTGGGTGAACAGCTGCTGAAGTATGGAAACCACAACTGGCATGGGGAGTAAAGAATTCCAGTTTGCTGCTCTATTGGCACCAGGCAAACAGCACTTGGAGTATGTGCAGTCTGACACTCAATGCTAGAACTACAAGGAACACACAGATCTGCCAGGGCCATCCTGACAAGGCCTTCTCCCTCTACAGACACCACCAAGAAAGGCCTTGGAGGGATGTGCAGGTTGCAGCTTCCCAGCAAGGGCTGTGCTTCCAGACAGCTGCCCGTGGCATCCCACCTAAGACAACTGAGTTGTGCAGCTCCCCCTCTGCCCCCTTCCCTCCCACAAAGCACAAAGGACAACAACATGTGCATCCTCACCTCTGAGTCCTCATCTGACCAATACAGAAGATCAAAATCATACGGGAGCCAATAACTAGAGAGAGCAGAACCAGAAGAACATTCAGCCATTTAAACATGGAGCCATTTATTTCACTGGGCACCAAGGGTTACCAACACAGAAAATGTTGGTACACTTCAACTATCCCCAGTTCTGATTAAGCAAAATCCCGGCCCAGAAACACAAGCATTGCAAGAATTTTTATGCACTGCAAGCATTTCAGTGGGTCAAGCCATTCTCTTACATTCAATGTTAGATGGACAGCTTCTAAGAAGCTAAGGTTCCACAAACAGAGAGAGATGAAAGGATTCTGCTGCATTTTGCTGGGTTTATTTTAATCTCTTCCAGGCAGGCCACTATTTTCCAGGACTGAAGTATTTGCACAGAGTTTAACAGAACCCAAAAGCCTGGGGAAAAAAACCTCTTTCTGCCACGTATCTGAAACTAGAACTTTGATAAACACTTTCTCTCTCACATACCAAAAATCTTTCCTTGGTTTCTCTTCATCATCCCTTGCCTGTGGCTCAGATGAATTCTCTGCTGCTCTGGAAAGATGTGGCTGCTGCTGGCTCTGCTCCCTGTCCTGAAATGGGGTAGAGATGGAGGCACTTAGGAACCACCTGAACACTGTACTTCCCGCTCCCTAATTACAGCTCCCTGAATGAATTTGGGCTTCAGCTCTTTGCTCCACTCTTTCTCCCTCAAACTGGCAAGTTCACCTGTGATAGCCTGAGCACTATTTATTATTATGAACAGCCACTGAAGAGAAGAAAACCTATACCCAAACCTGCTCTTGTGTCTGGTGCAAGCGGAGCTGGGTCACGCAAATTCTGTTGTAAGATTGGAGGTCTTTTCTTTGCAAAGGTTCTGGAACAACCCTGTCGGGATGTAACCCCCATGCTATGTTTGCTGCGTTTCTGTTTTGCGCAGCGGCAGCGGCATCCCATACTTGACCCAATGCACTGCACTTGGGATCTGGATTAAAGCATATTCCTTCAAAATAGTAGGGGGAAATGAAAACATCCCCAATGTGACCCTTTTAAAGACTTCTTGGAATAAGAAACAGAATTACTGTGTGCTCCAGTCAGCTGCAGTTGCCTTTTACACCTCAGTGACGGGGGTACCTTAAACTGATGTTGCAGATAAAACACTTCATACTTGGGAGGCCAAAGACTTCCCACGCCCTCCTTTAAAGCACTGAAGCAACAACCTCTTTTTGGTTCTTCACCCACTCTCTTCAAGTGATTCTCAGGCATGCTGATGTGTTTGCATGTGTGTTTGGGTTTGACTGGGAATTGTGCCTAAAGTGGTAAATCAGAGCCATCTTTCTACCTCTGAGGTCTGGGTACTCAGTAAGATTCCAGAAGGCAGGCAAGAAAACTAATTTGAATGCAAGATGGAGAGCAGTGTGCCATTCACTACTTACCACAGGAGACTCATCATCACTAAGAGTAACGACGATTTCAGGCACAGAAGATTCGCTTGTGGGGTCTATGAATTCTCCACCAGCTGAAAAACGAGAAGGTTAGAATCAAGGTCAGAGATTGCAGAGGAATGGAATGGGCTGCCACAACACAACAGGCTGAGGTGTAACTCGCTGCGCCCTAGGTCTCTTTCTTTCAGGAACGTGTCCAAAATTTCACCCAAGCTTTGCCCTCATCAGTCCACAGGGAACATTGCCAGCCCTATCCCCTGAAGGGGAAACACTAGAGGAAGAGCAACTGAGTGCCTCACAAATTCTGTTAGAAGACAATGGCTTATGGGAGGTTCACACCAACATCTCACATAGGGGAATGTTTAGTACACAGTAGAATAAAACAACCAACAATAGAGGCGATCCTATTATATATCCATATATATCCATATACATACTGTATGTTTACCACTGAAGGATGGGCCACAGCTAATGACAACCTTACCCTTTACTTCGTCCTGCTTGGGAGACCTCAAGCTCAGCTTGCCACCTCCACTGAGGCAGCTGCAGTGACTGCCAGCTCATCAGAGCACACGTTCGGGCGTTTGAGCAGCACTTGAGGACCTTTGATTCACAGCTCATCTCTCACTAGCGGCCAAAGTAGCGAGCTCCGTAACAAACCAAATCAGTTGTCACAAGGCTTGTTGTTTAGGGATGCCATACCTGGTCCTTCCTCAACCCCAAGGTTTCCCTTCCTCCCCAGCAAAGGGCCTAGAGAGTAGCAAAAGCACATGGCCAGCACGTCCTCACCCTCCAGAACAGTTTCTGCTCTTACCAGGCCCCAAAGCAGGTGTACCACTTTCCTCAAGGTCTATTGGCTGTGTCTGCGAAGTTCCAGCTGCCCTAGAGAGCTGCAGCCTGCTCCGTTTCTGAGCTGGTCTGGAATCAGCTGCTCCTCCAGGGCGCTTTCGCTGACTCTGTGAGAGAACAAAGCCTTAGCATTTCCTGCGGCAGTAAGATTGACATGACCCGTGGTTTTGGCAACACCAATGACAGCGCACAAGGATACAGGAAACACTCCTGCAAAGGCTGGAGTATGCAGCAAACAGTGCTATGGGCCATTCCCATATCCCCACCTGAGCACATCACCTCAGGGAAAAGACATCACCCCTGACTTCTGACAAGCAGCCTCACCAAGGCAATGGAAACAATGTTTTCCAATGGCTAAAAAACGAGAAGACCAGTTCCCAATTCTATCAGGCTGCTGCTCACGCTGCAAGCAGTTCAGAACTGCTGCTAACACCCAGAGATATTCAAAACCTTCAGTATTCCAGAAAATGAAGTTCCATTAAGCTTTCAAGGGTTTCTGTTCCCATGCATTTGCTACAAACTCTTGAAATCCTTCCTAGAAGTACCCTGCAAAATGTTTCAAGGGTCAGATTTGCATTGAGTAGCCAAGTACTTACTGAGCTCATGGTGTTTTGTGATCCAAAAGCACCGGCAAAGTAAGTGGGACAAACCCCAACAAAGGAATGCCAGGGATGTGAGCAATCCCTTAGGTTCCTTCAGGTAGCCCACTGCAGATTTTTCGGAGTTACAGAAAACTGCTCTTCCAAACCTATCAGAAAAGTAGGGGCATGATTATCTATTGGGAATGCCAGTTTTCTCAAACACCCCCATGCCCCGAGACTCCCATTCCCAAGCCTCCAGTTGCTGTCCAAAGCTGGAGGAGAAGTCCGTGGCCCTGGTACTTGAGCCCGCCTGCAGCCCATCCTGCAGCCCAGCCCAGCCCCCCTCAGCAGCAGAAGCCTTTTCAAGACTTGTCTGCACTCACCTGTACAGTCAGTCCAGAGTTTGGCTCGCAAATGTCAGCAAATCGCTCTCTATTCCCACCCGGGATGGAGAAGACGGATGCTCTGTGTCTGCTGCGCAGCAGAGAATCCGTCAACTGGCTCAACAGACTCCGTGTCAACAGAACCTTGGGAGCAGGAGTGCCCCTGGCAACCGGTGCCAACGTTCCATGCCCAGGTAACGGGTGTCCCTTTTGCCCACCCATGGAGTTCCAGATCGCCATGGAGGCACCTCAGCCATCACTGGTTCTGCTGCCACCCACTAGACCAGGGTGCTCAGGGCCCTGTCCAGCCTGGCCTGCAACATTCCAGGGACAGCGCATCCACACCTTCTCTGGGCAGCCTGCTCCGATGTCTCCCCACCCTCACAGTTCATGCCACCATCCCATGGGATCTCCCCCTTGCAGTCCAAGCCCTTCCCCTCCCCCCATGGCTCTCTGCCCCCTTTAGGCACCGCAAGGCCGCAGTGAGGCCTCCCCGGACCCTGCTCCTCTCCAGGCTGGACAGCCCCGGCTCTCCCAGCCTGGCTGCAGAGGACGGCTGCTCCAGGCCTCCACACATGCCCAGGGCTCCTCCGGCCCTGCTCCACAGGCACATCCTGCCCGTGCCGGGCACGGCTGGACACAGCTCCGCACCGGGGCCTCAGGGGCAGAGCAGGGCAGGGCTGCACCTCCCGCCGCCCTCAGCCTCAGCAACCTGAGCATCACTGCAGCCTTGTGTGCCTCAAGAGACCCGCCAAAACACACCTCCCCAAATCAAAAAGACATTTACACCCTTCCTTAACCCTCCTCCTCCAGCTTTGCCCGTCTGCTGCCGCCTTAACTCTTACGGGAGCGTTTTAACTTTAACCCCAGTAAACAGCAATTAAAACTAAATCAAAGTTTGTTGGGTTTTTCCCCCGACTCTTGAAAGTCTAACAATTCAGATCCTTATTTCATGTTCCTGAAGTCTTGATGCTGTCACGTGTTCAACTACTCCTCCCCCAGAATTTCCCAGCACGGATGAGGAGGTTTGCTCTGCTCCCAGGGACAGCACCTTCCTCCCAAGGCCCTGCTCTCGGGACAAAAAGCAGAATTAATATTCACCTTTCCTTCTAGCCACTCTGCCATGGGACCTGTGTTCAGAGGGATGGGCTGTGGCTCCTGGGAGTGGCAGGGAACCCATCTCAGCCATGCCAAATGCAGGGATGCTCCTCAGGCCCTGGTCCTCTTGGGTGCTCTGTGCTTTGGGGACAACGCTGGGAATTGACCCAGTGCTGTGGAGAGCACAAGGATGCGTTCAGATCATGCTCTACACGAGGAGGCTCATTTCTTACAAAACTTTTTGTTATTACCATTTCTCCTTTTGGGTAACTGACCACATGTTGGACTGTTGAAGAATGGGTGGAGATGACTTTTCCACTTTTTGAAAAATCCCAAAGGAGATTTAATGCCTTATAAAAAATTGATAAGATGCTGAAGCAATTCCAAGCATACATTTAATATATGAATAATCGAGCACCTTGTATGAGTCCCAAAGCACTGAATATGAGAAACCAACAGTGCAAATATGATGTCTCTCCGGCCTGGGCTTTCAAAGCTCACAAAACCCCAATTCTCCTATGCCTACAGATCAGGGATGGAAGGAGCTGAAAATGTGCTTTTCCTTCCGCTGACAACTATGCAGCAAGACTTAAACCAGCACTTCAACTCTTCTGTTACCTTTTGCTAATCAATGCTTTCCAAGATGAATACTTTCTATAAATTTTAGAGGGAGATAGAGAGAGGGAGATTGAAAGGGTTAATTACTAAACCTATACCAAAATTTTCCAAGAAAATGGCCTCAGCTGAGTTGATGGTCTTGAGCCCTACTAAAATTGGTTTAAAACTATTATAAAATCAGCTGAGTGCCATTTCACTGAAGGCTGCTTAAGATCAAAATTACTTGAGCATAAATGGTTTCTTTAAATGCTCTTTTCTATGGCGAATACCTGGCATTGCATGTCACCTAGGAATACAGCTATTTAAAAAGACATTTCTGCTTACTGTCATTGCATCTACCAAGTAGTTAAAAGTCTAGCAATATTGAAAAGCAGAAAACATCAGTCTGAAATTCATGGCCATCCTGTAAGGAAATCATTCTATATGTGTTTGTCTAAGGATTATCTTGGACCAATTTTGACAACTCAAGTAGTTTTCACTAAAAAAAAATAAATCAAAAGATCACTTTATCAGGCTAATACTAATGTCCTCAATTTTTTTAATTAAGATTTTGCCACATAAAAATTACGGGTATAATGAACCTTGTTTATGACTACCTTTGCCTGAATACGGCAAAACTAAGACATCTTGAAACATGACTGAGGAAGCAGAAAAATAACAAAGACAAAAATGAAAAAACAAAACTAAGGATACATGTCCACAGAGATGACTAAATTTCAACACACAGAGGACCTCGGTTTAGTTTGGTCATCTGAGTTTTCCGTACCATGGCACAATGAATTTACTGTTGCACTGTTTACCTAAAATCTGCCTTTGCCTCTTTATTACTTTTATAAAACAAAAGTAAATTTCTTTCCTCTCTTATTTCCAATTCTCATATCTCTGGACAATTGCATTTCTCTTCTATGTACCATAGGAATATATTGCTAGAATTGATGGAACTGGAGCAACAGCACAGCTGGACTGCTAACAGCTCAAAGTCAGTAACCAACTTCATGCATCCAGAAAAACACATTCCTTCAAAAGCCTCCAGATTCTAATTCTAATGAAACCTTGCAACACTAAATCCAGCAGTTTGCCCATGTACTACTTATTCTCAAAGAAAGTTGCAGTCTTTGGTTGTTACTCTTGCACGCTGGACCTTGGACGCTACTCTTTCCGTCTTCTGAGCAACGACATCATCACATTTGCACCAAAGTGTCCACCAGAGCGTGCCCTGAGGAACTGAATCCCTTGCTGTGGGAGCCCTGGAACCTGCCCTAGGGGCAGAAATCCCCATGCCCTGGAGAAAGACGCCCTAAGATGTTGGAGGGACACATAGTGAAGAACTTCTTCCTCCCCACAGTCCTTTGCAGTTTCATGTTAACGTACCCCAGTTCTGTTTCCCTGGTTGGCCTGTTGGCCTCTCCACCCCTTTTTCCCCTGGCATGTTCCCTAGAGTGTTCTCCTTCCCCAGGACACCCACTGGCCCCATTGTGCCCTGGTGCCATTTTGCAGTGCCCCACCCCCTTTTACCCTATTGGTTGTCTCCCTTTGCCCCACCCCTGAGCCCTCAGCCCATTGGCCCGGCTGCTCTGCTCCAGCCCCTTTGCCCCCCATAGTTAAACCTGGACCCTCCTTTCTTCCTTGTTTTTGTGCCTGGACCCTTCACTTGCACCTGCAATAAACCCGCCCTCTGGAAACCCCGCATGCAAAGACCCTTCTTGCCTCTCCTTCGTTTGTTCTCTGGCTTATCTGCAATGAGTGGTTTTGTTTTTCCCCTGTGAGCGAGCCTGTGCCACCGAAGCAGCTTTCCTCCTTTACTAGAGACGCTTTTGGAAGGTTGGCGCACCTCACCAGCACCTCACGCTGCAACACCTCACACTCCAAGCAGACAGGGCCTGTTCCTTCTTCCCCTTGCAACACACACTGGCCACAAGAAATACAAAGCTCAAGCCTTTAGCACATTCCCCCCAAATCAATGGCTACAGTGTGATGAATAGAACGAGCTTCTGATTGCTCAAACCAAGCACCTTATTTCCACCTCTTAAACAACATCTCTGTCGGTCAGCAGAGTCCAGCCCAGAGCAGCAGACAGACTATATTTATTTCAATCAAAACTTTATTTCTAATTGAATTCAGCAAACACAAAAATATATACAGGAAGAACTACATACATGAAGAAACAAGTCCCTACATTGCCTATTGTCCAAGACCCATCTCAGTCTGTCCGGAGAACTGCTCAAATATAAAGGGAATGGTATAGTTCTGGGCGGAGAACCTTCCTGCAGGTTGGGCACTTGTGAGTATCCTCCAGGATAACAGGGAGGCACCGACTGCAGAAGACATGGCCACACACGGTTGCCACAAGCTCTCGTCTACGTTGCATAATCTGGAAGAAAGAAAACCACAAGAGGTCCTGGGAGGAAAGAATTTGAGTTCGCTGCTCCATTGGCACCAGACAAATGAGGCTTTAGTGCATCTGAAATCAGAATAGCAAGGAATCCACAGCTCTGCCGGCATCACTTCACCACCAAGAAGTGACTTGTGGAGCTTCACAGCAAGGGCTGTGCTTCCAGCCAGCTGCCCACAGCATTCCACATCAGCCAACTGACTTGTGCAGCCCCCCTCCTCTGGCTTCCTCCTCCTCCTCCCACAATGCACAAAGGATGACAACAGGATCCTTACCTCTGAGTAAAAATCCATGCAAATTGGACACCTAATAACAACTCCTTGCTGTGCACTAGAGGGAACAGAACTAGAAAGAACATGCAGCTGTTAATGTCACCACACTTCAATCGTTATTGATACATGAAATCTCACATAGTCATGCAATTGCACTGACTAGCTATGACACATTTCCTTTGGAGAACCCCGCTGTCTTTAACTCTGTTTGCTACATTTGATGAGGATTTGGGATTTTCCTGCTCTGAGGAAAAGAGTGTCCTGGTTTTCACTAGAAGAAAGGTGTGGTCAGTCACCCAGCTCTGGGATTTGAAGCAAGTAATCCCCATTCTTTGCCATACCCCCACAATCCTCTCTAAGATTGTAAGCAAAGTTGTACATCTGCCTTGGGCTGCCTTTTTCTCCCAAAATGCAAATGGTATCATTTGGTCATCATGCAACACGGGAGAAGGTAAACACGCCTAGCTGTATAGCTTAGTCATAGACAGAAAAGACGGCACAAAATTCTGTGTTTGGTAGGGCATGAGCCATACTTACACTGAACGTGCAGTTCCCTCCTCTGCTGCTCCCTGTTCTGCAGGGGCTGAGTCAGCCTCACGTGCTTCGTTGGCTCCTGTTCCATTACCAGAGCCATGCACCTGTGGCCATCTGTTCAGGCTGGCGTATCTCCTTTCCCATTCATAAACTGCAACTTAATTTTTATAAGTTATATGTGATGCAAAATGCAGAGCATGTAGAAGGTTTCTTAAGAAAGGATGTTCTTTGTATTTATTGATATATTTGATCTCTGAATATTTTCAAGTCAAATCAACTGGAAGGGAGATTCAATCCATTAAATTGACAGCAATTAACAAACAAGCACTAAGTGATACCCATGGGACAGAAAAACAAATTCCTTGTTGGTAGAATTGCCTTGTTAAGGTTCAGGGCTTGACATGCTTCAAGGAGCTCAGACCCAGGGGAAGGTTAACAAAGCTTGGGGAGAAGGATGCCCACTGAGAGCGGACACAAAGAATGCAGAGTTGAGGGGCCAAAATGACATCTGGCACATCTCCCAAGATAAGGAAGAAACTAAGAAACCCCACTCTCCTGAAATCAGCTCTGGCTGGTAAAAACTAATTCCTGCAGGGGGAGATTGCCACCACCGACTCATGGAGCAGCAACTCAAGAAAGTCCACAGCCCAAAAGAACAGAGAGACTCAGCAATGGACTGAGTGGAATAATTCCACTGAGAATAATTCCAGTGAGAAGTGAGACAACTGTTTGGTTAACACCAAAAGAAGATGGAACACTAACTAAGAAGATAACCATGCCACTTGTAACCAATTAATGCTAATTTCTTTGTTGGTTCAAATTTATAAATAATACACGTTTTGACAGTGGATGTGTCTGATTTGTGAAATACCACTGAGCACCCAGACAGGTGCAACACTCAAATGAACAATCAATGTCTCTCTCAAGTGTGCGATTATTGACCTGCTGCACCCTTTGCAACAAATCCAATGTTTTTGGACAACATATTGACCAAGTTTAAGGGAGATCAATTTTTAATGGCCTGATCTGCAACAGCCAAAGTGTGTTAAGAAATCCTGTTTGCGTTTCAACTCTCAGAAACCACAGGCAGCAATGACCTCTGCAACTGCAGTTGCTTATTGTCCATGTGACAATAATCAGTCACTAATCAATTAAAACTGTAGAAAGTGTCACCAGATTAAAGTTCCTTCCACATAAGTATTCAGCTACACCTTTCATTGCAGGGATTTTCCATTGTGACTGATAGAGGCCATCACACACACACATTGGATCCGTTGTCTAAGGCACTGGCCAGAGGCTTTAGGCCTGTCCTCTGCCTTTTGCTAAAAGCAATTTCAATCCCTGCTGCTCAAGCTTCTTGGAAAAGAACAACAAAAATAACTATTACATTTTAGATAAAACTCCCTTACCAACTGTAAAACATCAACTCACCTTCATGAAGCTGCCATTGATGAACATGGGAAGGGAGAGAAAAGAAGATACAGTTAGATTTGGTGAGCCCCCTGGTGCTGCATGCAAACCTCAGCTCAGAAAGCAGTTAAAGCAGGGCGGGTGAGGAAGGGTAGGGTATCACCCTCTAAGTTTGGTTAAGAAGAGCCAAGGCAGTAGCAGAAAGAGCCGCTGCCCTGAAAACAAATAAGTGGGTGCCACTGATTCTGCTCCCACTGCGGCAACAGGATTGAATTGAACAGGGTAGAAACAGAGGCACCATAGGAACCACCTGAACACCCACCCCCCTCCTCCCCGTTCCTGTTCCCTAATTCAGTTTGGCCTGGAGATCTTTCTTTTCCTCGTTCTCCCCCAAACTGGCAAATTCTGCTATGATACCCTTAACACTTCACATTAGATGAAGAGCTGCTGAAGAAAGGAAACCACAAAAGGACCTGGGAGTAAAGAATTCTACCAGTCAATCCTAGACCTACAAGGAACACAGATCTGCCAGGACCGTCCTGGCAAGGGCTTCTCCCTCTAGGGATACCACCAAAAAGGGACTTGGAGGGATGTGCAGGTTGAAGCTTCCTGCAAGGGCTGTGCTTCCAGCTAGCTGTAGCATCCCACCTAAGACAACTGAGTTGTGCAGCTGCTCTCCTTGTGTCCCTTCACCTCCCACATATCAGAAATTACAACAACATGTGTATCCTCACCTGTGCATGGTCCTCCTCCCAACTGGGAGAACGGACAAGACCTCCTGGCGTTTCACTACAGGGGGAAGAACTAGAAGAACAGGCAGCCATCAATTTCACAGTGTACAGAGGGTTACCAAGACATAAAAAGTGCAGATACTGAAACAACCCCATCCCAGCAAAGAAACACAGTCAATGCAAGGGCTTTTATGTACTGCAAGCATTTCAGTGCATAACAATCCATAATGTAAGAAACATTCAATAAAGACTTCCTGAAAGGAGAAGAAAGCTTTCTCCTATATTTTGCTGCTTTTTACGCAGCTGTTTTGCTTTAGTTCCCTTCCAGACAGGCCACTATGGGTAAAATCAGATTCCATCATACAGAATCAAGCACAATCTAACAGTTTGGCACAAAATAACTCCAAACAAAAACAAAAACACAAAAGAAGGAACAAAAAAACAAAACAAAAACAGCAACAACAAAAATAAACAAAAGAAAAAAAATCAAACAAAAAAAACTACCTACTCTACCATATATCAGAAATTACATTTTGGAGAGACACTGTATCTGTCACATACCTATCGTTATCTCCTGGCTCCTCTTCACTGTCACTTGCCCACAGCTCATCTGAATTCTCTGTCTCTCTGGAACCAAGCGAGTACTGCTGGCTCTGCTCCCTGTCCTGCACCTCTGAGTCCTCATCCTCCCTCATCAGAGGGTTAGCAGCTCCTGCTGGCCGTGCACTAACAAAGAGCAGAACCAGAAGAACATGCAGCCATTTAAACATGGAGCCAATAATTTCACTGGGGACAGAGAGTTCCCAACACGGAACACTTATTCTGGTTTAGCAAGACCCCAGCCCAGCACCACAATTGTTTCCTAAGCTTCTATGTACTGCAAGCCTTTGAGTATAGATAAAGCCATACTGTAACAAATATTCAACCGTGACTTTGTGAGAAGAAAAGAAAGGTTTCAGCTTATCAGCTGGATTTTGCTATGTCTTCTTTTAGATTCTTTTACTTACCTCTCCGCCAGACAGGCCACTCTATTGCAGGTCTGAAGTTTCTGCACAGACTTCAGCAGAACACAGAAGCTTGGCAAAAACCTTTACCATATATCAGAAATTACAATTTAGACAGACATTTGACTCTCACATACCCATCCTTATCCCTTGGCTCCTCGTTGTCACCAGGCGTCAGTGGCCCGGCTGAATTCTCTGCTGATCGGGAAAGATGTGAGTGCTGCTGGTTCTGTTCCCTGTCCTGCAGCGGGGTAAAAACAGAGACAGATTATGAACTGCTTGAAACAACTCTCTTCTACTTCCCTGTTTCGGTTCCCTGAATGGATTTGGGCTAGAACCTTTTCTTTCCCTTGTTAGCCCCAAAAAGAGCAACTTCTGCAGTCCTAGCCCTAAACACATCATGCTGGGTGAACAGCTGCTGAAGTATGGAAACCACAACTGGCATGGGGAGTAAAGAATTCCAGTTTGCTGCTCTATTGGCACCAGGCAAACAGCACTTGGAGTATGTGCAGTCTGACACTCAATGCTAGAACTACAAGGAACACACAGATCTGCCAGGGCCATCCTGACAAGGCCTTCTCCCTCTACAGACACCACCAAGAAAGGCCTTGGAGGGATGTGCAGGTTGCAGCTTCCCAGCAAGGGCTGTGCTTCCAGACAGCTGCCCGTGGCATCCCACCTAAGACAACTGAGTTGTGCAGCTCCCCCTCTGCCCCCTTCCCTCCCACAAAGCACAAAGGACAACAACATGTGCATCCTCACCTCTGAGTCCTCATCTGACCAATACAGAAGATCAAAATCATACGGGAGCCAATAACTAGAGAGAGCAGAACCAGAAGAACATTCAGCCATTTAAACATGGAGCCATTTATTTCACTGGGCACCAAGGGTTACCAACACAGAAAATGTTGGTACACTTCAACTATCCCCAGTTCTGATTAAGCAAAATCCCGGCCCAGAAACACAAGCATTGCAAGAATTTTTATGCACTGCAAGCATTTCAGTGGGTCAAGCCATTCTCTTACATTCAATGTTAGATGGACAGCTTCTAAGAAGCTAAGGTTCCACAAACAGAGAGAGATGAAAGGATTCTGCTGCATTTTGCTGGGTTTATTTTAATCTCTTCCAGGCAGGCCACTATTTTCCAGGACTGAAGTATTTGCACAGAGTTTAACAGAACCCAAAAGCCTGGGGAAAAAAACCTCTTTCTGCCACGTATCTGAAACTAGAACTTTGATAAACACTTTCTCTCTCACATACCAAAAATCTTTCCTTGGTTTCTCTTCATCATCCCTTGCCTGTGGCTCAGATGAATTCTCTGCTGCTCTGGAAAGATGTGGCTGCTGCTGGCTCTGCTCCCTGTCCTGAAATGGGGTAGAGATGGAGGCACTTAGGAACCACCTGAACACTGTACTTCCTGCTCCCTAATTACAGCTCCCTGAATGAATTTGGGCTTCAGCTCTTTGCTCCACTCTTTCTCCCTCAAACTGGCAAGTTCACCTGTGATAGCCTGAGCACTATTTATTATTATGAACAGCCACTGAAGAGAAGAAAACCTATACCCAAACCTGCTCTTGTGTCTGGTGCAAGCGGAGCTGGGTCACGCAAATTCTGTTGTAAGATTGGAGGTCTTTTCTTTGCAAAGGTTCTGGAACAACCCTGTCGGGATGTAACCCCCATGCTATGTTTGCTGCGTTTCTGTTTTGCGCAGCGGCAGCGGCATCCCATACTTGACCCAATGCACTGCACTCGGGATCTGGATTAAAGCATATTCCTTCAAAATAGTAGGGGGAAATGAAAACATCCCCAATGTGACCCTTTTAAAGACTTCTTGGAATAAGAAACAGAATTACTGTGTGCTCCAGTCAGCTGCAGTTGCCTTTTACACCTCAGTGACGGGGGTACCTTAAACTGATGTTGCAGATAAAACACTTCATACTTGGGAGGCCAAAGACTTCCCACGCCCTCCTTTAAAGCACTGAAGCAACAACCTCTTTTTGGTTCTTCACCCACTCTCTTCAAGTGATTCTCAGGCATGCTGATGTGTTTGCATGTGTGTTTGGGTTTGACTGGGAATTGTGCCTAAAGTGGTAAATCAGAGCCATCTTTCTACCTCTGAGGTCTGGGTACTCAGTAAGATTCCAGAAGGCAGGCAAGAAAACTAATTTGAATGCAAGATGGAGAGCAGTGTGCCATTCACTACTTACCACAGGAGACTCATCATCACTAAGAGTAACGACGATTTCAGGCACAGAAGATTCGCTTGTGGGATCTATGAATTCTCCACCAGCTGAAAAACGAGAAGGTTAGAATCAAGGTCAGAGATTGCAGAGGAATGGAATGGGCTGCCACAACACAACAGGCTGAGGTGTAACTCGCTGCGCCCTAGGTCTCTTTCTTTCAGGAACGTGTCCAAAATTTCACCCAAGCTTTGCCCTCATCAGTCCACAGGGAACATTGCCAGCCCTATCCCCTGAAGGGGAAACACTAGAGGAAGAGCAACTGAGTGCCTCACAAATTCTGTTAGAAGACAATGGCTTATGGGAGGTTCACACCAACATCTCACATAGGGGAATGTTTAGTACACAGTAGAATAAAACAACCAACAATAGAGGCGATCCTATTATATATCCATATATATCCATATACATACTGTATGTTTACCACTGAAGGATGGGCCACAGCTAATGACAACCTTACCCTTTACTTCGTCCTGCTTGGGAGACCTCAAGCTCAGCTTGCCACCTCCACTGAGGCAGCTGCAGTGACTGCCAGCTCATCAGAGCACACGTTCGGGCGTCTGAGCAGCACTTGAGGACCTTTGATTCACAGCTCATCTCTCACTAGCGGCCAAAGTAGCGAGCTCAGTAACAAACCAAATCAGTTGTCACAAGGCTTGTTGTTTAGGGATGCCATACCTGGTCCTTCCTCAACCCCAAGGTTTCCCTTCCTCCCCAGCAAAGGGCCTAGAGAATAGCAAAAGCACATGGCCAGCACGTCCTCACCCTCCAGAACAGTTTCTGCTCTTACCAGGCCCCAAAGCAGGTGTACCACTTTCCTCAAGGTCTATTGGCTGTGTCTGCGAAGTTCCAGCTGCCCTAGAGAGCTGCAGCCTGCTCCGTTTCTGAGCTGGTCTGGAATCAGCTGCTCCTCCAGGGCGCTTTCGCTGACGCTGTGAGAGAACAAAGCCTTAGCATTTCCTGCGGCAGTAAGATTGACACGACCCGTGGTTTTGGCAACACCAATGACAGCGCACAAGGATACAGGAAACACTCCTGCAAAGGCTGGAGTATGCAGCAAACAGTGCTATGGGCCATTCCCATATCTCCACCTGAGCACATCACCTCAGGGAAAAGACATCACCCCTGACTTCTGACAAGCAGCCTCACCAAGGCAATGAAAACAATGTTTTCCAATGGCCAAAAAACGAGAAGACCAGTTCCCAATTCTATCAGGCTGCTGCTCACGCTGCAAGCAGTTCAGAACTGCTGCTAACACCCAGAGATATTCAAAACCTTCAGTATTCCAGAAAATGAAGTTCCATTAAGCTTTCAAGGGTTTCTGTTCCCATGCATTTGCTACAAACTCTTGAAATCCTTCCTAGAAGTACCCTGCAAAATGTTTCAAGGGTCAGATTTGCATTGAGTAGCCAAGTACTTACTGAGCTCATGGTGTTTTGTGATCCAAAAGCACCGGCAAAGTAAGTGGGACAAACCCCAACAAAGGAATGCCAGGGATGTGAGCAATCCCTTAGGTTCCTTCAGGTAGCCCACTGCAGATTTTTCGGAGTTACAGAAAACTGCTCTTCCAAACCTATCAGAAAAGTAGGGGCATGATTATCTATTGGGAATGCCAGTTTTCTCAAACACCCCCATGCCCCGAGACTCCCATTCCCAAGCCTCCAGTTGCTGTCCAAAGCTGGAGGAGAAGTCCGTGGCCCTGGTACTTGAGCCCGCCTGCAGCCCATCCTGCAGCCCAGCCCAGCCCCCCTCAGCAGCAGAAGCCTTTTCAAGACTTGTCTGCACTCACCTGTACAGTCAGTCCAGAGTTTGGCTCGCAAATGTCAGCAAATCGCTCTCTATTCCCACCCGGGATGGAGAAGACGGATGCTCTGTGTCTGCTGCGCAGCAGAGAATCCGTCAACTGGCTCAACAGACTCCGTGTCAACAGAACCTTGGGAGCAGGAGTGCCCCTGGCAACCGGTGCCAACGTTCCATGCCCAGGTAACGGGTGTCCCTTTTGCCCACCCATGGAGTTCCAGATCGCCATGGAGGCACCTCAGCCATCACTGGTTCTGCTGCCACCCACTAGACCAGGGTGCTCAGGGCCCTGTCCAGCCTGGCCTGCAACATTCCAGGGACAGCGCATCCACACCTTCTCTGGGCAGCCTGCTCCGATGTCTCCCCACCCTCACAGTTCATGCCACCATCCCATGGGATCTCCCCCTTGCAGTCCAAGCCCTTCCCCTTCCCCCATGGCTCTCTGCCCCCTTTAGGCACCGCAAGGCCGCAGTGAGGCCTCCCCGGACCCTGCTCCTCTCCAGGCTGGACAGCCCCGGCTCTCCCAGCCTGGCTGCAGAGGACGGCTGCTCCAGGCCTCCACACATGCCCAGGGCTCCTCCGGCCCTGCTCCACAGGCACATCCTGCCCGTGCCGGGCACGGCTGGACACAGCTCCGCACCGGGGCCTCAGGGGCAGAGCAGGGCAGGGCTGCACCTCCCGCCGCCCTCAGCCTCAGCAACCTGAGCATCACTGCAGCCTTGTGTGCCTCAAGAGACCCGCCAAAACACACCTCCCCAAATCAAAAAGACATTTACACCCTTCCTTAACCCTCCTCCTCCAGCTTTGCCCGTCTGCTGCCGCCTTAACTCTTACGGGAGCGTTTTAACTTTAACCCCAGTAAACAGCAATTAAAACTAAATCAAAGTTTGTTGGGTTTTTCCCCCGACTCTTGAAAGTCTAACAATTCAGATCCTTATTTCATGTTCCTGAAGTCTTGATGCTGTCACGTGTTCAACTACTCCTCCCCCAGAATTTCCCAGCACGGATGAGGAGGTTTGCTCTGCTCCCAGGGACAGCACCTTCCTCCCAAGGCCCTGCTCTCGGGACAAAAAGCAGAATTAATATTCACCTTTCCTTCTAGCCACTCTGCCATGGGACCTGTGTTCAGAGGGATGGGCTGTGGCTCCTGGGAGTGGCAGGGAACCCATCTCAGCCATGCCAAATGCAGGGATGCTCCTCAGGCCCTGGTCCTCTTGGGTGCTCTGTGCTTTGGGGACAACGCTGGGAATTGACCCAGTGCTGTGGAGAGCACAAGGATGCGTTCAGATCATGCTCTACACGAGGAGGCTCATTTCTTACAAAACTTTTTGTTATTACCATTTCTCCTTTTGGGTAACTGACCACATGTTGGACTGTTGAAGAATGGGTGGAGATGACTTTTCCACTTTTTGAAAAATCCCAAAGGAGATTTAATGCCTTATAAAAAATTGATAAGATGCTGAAGCAATTCCAAGCATACATTTAATATATGAATAATCGAGCACCTTGTATGAGTCCCAAAGCACTGAATATGAGAAACCAACAGTGCAAATATGATGTCTCTCCGGCCTGGGCTTTCAAAGCTCACAAAACCCCAATTCTCCTATGCCTACAGATCAGGGATGGAAGGAGCTGAAAATGTGCTTTTCCTTCCGCTGACAACTATGCAGCAAGACTTAAACCAGCACTTCAACTCTTCTGTTACCTTTTGCTAATCAATGCTTTCCAAGATGAATACTTTCTATAAATTTTAGAGGGAGATAGAGAGAGGGAGATTGAAAGGGTTAATTACTAAACCTATACCAAAATTTTCCAAGAAAATGGCCTCAGCTGAGTTGATGGTCTTGAGCCCTACTAAAATTGGTTTAAAACTATTATAAAATCAGCTGAGTGCCATTTCACTGAAGGCTGCTTAAGATCAAACTTACTTGAGCATAAATGGTTTCTTTAAATGCTCTTTTCTATGGTGAATACCTGGCATTGCATGTCACCTAGGAATACAGCTATTTAAAAAGACGTTTCTGCTTACTGTCACTGCATCCACCAAATAGTTAAAAGTCTAGCAATATTGAAAAGCAGTAAACATCCCTCTTAAATTCATGGCCATCCTGTAAGGAAATCATTTTATGTGTATTTGTCTAAGGATTATCTTGGAGAAAATTTGACTTATCTTGTAATTTTTATTTATAGCAAAAATCAATAGAATGCTTTATCAGAATAATAGCAATATTTTACTTTTTTTTTTCTTCCATCCAAAAAAACATTAGGGGGCACATTGAATATACTAGCGATGTCCTTTGTTTATTACTACCCCTGCCTAAATACGGCAATACTAAGACCTCTTGAAATATGGCTGAATAATCAGATAATTAACACAATGAAGACAAAACTGAAAAATCAAAAATAAGGATACATGTCCACACAGATGACTTTTAACACACAAAAACCTTTGGCTTGGTCATCTGTTTCCTGTTATACGGTTACTTTTTTCAGAATTACAGGCTACAAGGAAATCATAAAAGAGAACTGTGAAGATAATGGAAAATCATGAATGACTATGTTAGGGCAGCATTTTGTTCACCCTAGAGCTGGTCCCAATGGGCCAGACAAATTAAAAAAACAAATAGTATTTAGATATGCACCTTGGACATCAAGATAACTCCTTGCATAACTAGCTGCTACAAGTTGTTCACTTACCAGGACCACACTGTCTAGTCACCTTGTTAAGGCAATTTCAGGCCCTATTAATTCCATACCATTTATGTATACAGAAACATAGGGCAAAGTAACATACCTAAAAATTAGTATAATTGAGCTCACATTTCTAGAGAAAAGTACATGCCACAGTTTAGCCATTTAATCTGTGGTGAATTAGGTATTATCTCTTGCTGCAAATCTTGATTTTTATACTTTTTAAAATTTGCTTCTCTTCAGTTTTCAGTAAGCATCAGCTCATCTGAAGTATAGCTCAGGCTTTACTATTCACAGTAACATAACCCCATTCTTGGACATGAGAAAGATTCTTTTCTCCTGAGAAGAAACCACAGCCAATTGATGCCAATAGCAACAAGCTCACACCAGTATTAGAAATGGAATGCAGTCTCACTAATCCTGTAAGCCATCAAGATGATGGATATTGTGAGATGCAATTAAAATATTCCCAATTTTGGGAAGGAAAAAAATCTGTCACAAACTCACTTAGTATAGTTTGGCTCATCCAAGAAAAAACAGGTATCATCATGCATATAAACACAGCACTACTTTTGCAGTCTTTCTCCCTTGCTTCTTTAAATCTTTTCTTCCTGTGAAGCGTATTTCTTTGTGGTGTTGCAGATACAAAATAATTTTATTAAGTCACAAGTAAGCAACACCTGTGGTAACATGAAAACAGGTACTTCAATAAAATGGAAACCAATTAATGAAACAGAGATTGGTATTTGGATTCTTGATGACTATACCTGTTTTTCTTGACCATTTGAAGCACCTAATAACCTCCGGGACATTTGTCCAAATAAGGTTTCTTTTCCACCCCTCTTTTTAAGAAATCCTGTTTTTACCTGTTAAAAAAAAATATTTTTTATTCAGTAGCACACATGTTCCCTTTTGCACATCCCAAATGTACTCCTTCTTTTTAGGGAGATCCAAAAACTATTACAGACTATTGATGCAGACATTGTAGAAAATGTGAAGCATGTAAGAGCACAGAATTTTGCTCTACTGAAAGCTCTGTATTATTGCATTGTATCAGACCATGCCAAAAGTTCAACACCACCATAATTAAACCATTCATATTGCTACCCACTGCCTGTAGCAGAGCAGTGTGAAAACCCTTACTGTAAATAGCACCACAGTTTCCAACAGGTGCCTCACCTTGATGAGTTCTTCCTTCAGCACAAAAAGCTCACAAAGAGACATTTGCTCACTCCAGGAAAGTAATTTCACATGACATACCACTAATTTAGAAACTGAATTCCCTTTGGGGAAGTGTTGCAGAAAACTCTGCAAGAGCTGTCTGGAGACAACTGGTATTGCCATGTATTTTGTATTTGACACACATTCTTCAAAACTCCCGTTACTCCTGTAAGCACAAATAGCCATAGAAAAATTAGTGCATCATTATCTATGGAAGAACTTAGGCTAGAGGTAGGAATTCATTCCTACTTACTCACTTTTGTGCTTTTTAAGTAAGTGGGTAGCATTCCATGTGTTCACATTAAAAAATCCCCAAATATTTAGACCTTTTAGATATCTAAATTTAATTAATAATAAAATACTTTGGGATTCTTTTTTCCTCCAATACCAGTTGTTTGCAATTCAGTTTGCCATGTCCTAAAGCTATGTTCACAGTTTTCAACAGATTATTTAAAATGAAACATGGCAGAATTCACTGATATGTAAAACCCCTAAACATGCAGTAAAATTCTCATTAGGACCTATCCTCCATTGTGTTTATGTCAACAGGTGATTTAAAATTAGGGGGCAAATGGAGCACATGAGAATGCTTATTTTCATTTTACAGCAGCATAACTGTGATTATATTTTCAAATGGTTCCACACTGCAACTTCGGTCAAATTTTAAACTGAATATAAAATCAATGAAGATGATGTACACAGACACATGAACCGTTCTTAAATATTTCTTCTGACAGCAAATTTCTTATGAATGGGAATCAACACACTTTTACTACCAGTGCAACAGTGAAGTAACCATTCATTAACATCATGTCTAGTTCCCACTTTCTGGTCAATGGATAATGAAGAGTTTGGTTTCTTAAAACCCAGTGTCAAACGCTTGGTTACAGAATCCTTGCATAATATTTCAAGGTAATTCTCAAGCCTTTTTAAAAAATGATTGGCAAGTTAGAATACATTTTTAATAAGCAGACTGAGGCCCAAAGTATTCTGATGAACTTTTATTAAAAATGATCTTCCTACAGTAGTATGGAATTCTTTAGCAAAGTCAGGCCACCACCTGTTGCACAGCCATCTTCAGTAACACAATAAATTTCATCTTCTCTGTTCCTCTGGTGATCAGCACTGCTGGCTGGTAACTGCTCTCCTTGGGAACACAAATGCTGTTTTGATCACGAATGCAATTTCCAAGCAGCCAAGACACAGCTTTACTGAAAAGGAAATCACCTTTCCTTCAACAAAGCCAATTTAGAAAAAACTTTTACAGATGGATATAATTCCATGCACAGTCATTCCGTGCACAGATCCAGAAACTTCTCAGTATGAGAACCAAAAGTTGCTTAATGACACATTAAAAGTTGATTTGTGATGCTCTGCATGCAGTTTGCTTTTTAGGACTTTGGAGACTGCTTCCCTCTCTGAAGGCAATGTGTTCAAGATGTGGGATGTCTGGTTCCCAGCACTGCCTCTATCTGCTGGATGTCATTATTCAATGAAGATTTATGTTCAGCTTCAAATCGAATGCAAGTTTCACACTCTAAGTAGGGATGCCCACAAACATATTGTTCTTTGGAGAACAACTCTCTGGCTCCATAGATATAACTTGAACAGAGTAGTTATGTTCTTCTGCAGCCCATGCCCGATCCAGATCCACAAGTCCCATACAGTGCTTTCCTAAAATGAGAGCAAGGGAGAGCACAGGAACTCAAAATGCAGAAACATTATCAGAAATGTGCACATAAATATGCAATATTAGGAAAACACATTAGTAAGCAATCTGAAAAATAAGTTCCAAATCTACTTTAAAAAATATCTTAATCTGGTTTATGTTCCAAATCACATCTGTGACCTGTAAGCCTCATTTAGCAAAGACCTTGAGGAGATTATTAACTCCTTATATATGGAGAAAGGCACAACTATTTAAAAGTATTCTCAAAACATACCGGAAAAAAACCATGCTTTAATGTAAATGGGAAGAAGAAAAATGCCTAGTTTACCCCTTAACTTCCTGAATTGCCAAACTTTTACTCCCTTTATAACTATAACTGTTTTCCTCCTGTACCTTCACCTGAAATCTGAAAATCTCTGGTTATTGAACATTAAACAATAGACTAAAGTTCCAAAAAGTGATCCAGTGTAACTGATTTGAGACATATTACTGTAACTACTTATAGGCAAACATACTAAATTGGAAATGCAAAATAATTTCTGCAGATTTACCTGCAGAAAAAAACCCAGGAAGGACAGAGAGTTTTTTCTGCTTAGAAGTTTTTTATTATGATACAGTCATGACAAGATGATGAGACCATTTCTCTTTACTCATTTACTCATTATAATTTATTATTATGTTCTGAAATACCAAATTGACTCAACAGATTGCATTTTCAGCAGCTTGAAACTCTAGTACAAGAAAAATTTAATGTTACTTTGAAATGTTTTATCACTAATAGCTGCAGTCCCAAGTCAACAGGGCACAATCCTGCTTCATTCTCAAACACAATGATCCTACCTCTTCCCTTGTTCCTGACAAAATTGTATAGTTAAACGTATTTTGGCTCTGAGATGAAGAGAGAGGAGCACATCCTGTTTACCTTTGGAATAGAGTCTGACATTCCAAACTACCCCCTGGAACAGCTTACCTCTCTTCCCTGAGTATATAAAGAGCTTTTGTGCCTGTATCATTACCAGCCCTGTTAGGCACCCTGGTCAGGTGCCTGTAGAAGTTTTGGGCAGGTGGCACCAACACACCCTGAAGTGTCCTTGTATTTCAGAGCTGCTGAAATTAATGCAGGCCTCAGTCCAATCTACTCTGTCTGTCCACAGTGAGCCCATGGCCAGAACTATCTTCTCCTTCTCAGTTAGATTCCTTAGTTATAAAAGAATTTCGCTATTTTGAATTCAACAGCATTATGACATTTGGACTCAGTTCTGTTAGTGGCTTGAGATTTGAGAGAGGTAGTAATTGGGTTGGAGACAATTTAAAGATACAATAATAAGGGAGGACCTGAAAAAGATCTTTCCAACTCAGTCCTGTACGTTGCAGGGAGAAATTACCAGTTTATTTAACCGACCAGGACTGAACTCTGCACATTACCTTTTGCAGCCCTATCCTCCCACATTTGTGGTTTCATAGAAAATCACCTTCTGTGGCTGGTTGAACAGAATGGGCACAGACCCCAATATTATTATTACAAGTGTACACACTGTCAGGGCAAAACACTTTAAAGTTACGTTTGTGGAAAAAAAACCCAGCAGTTTCAGACACTGAGAAAAGACAAACATTATAATCTCTCTCAAAAAAAAAAATTTTGGGTCCTAATTCAATTTTCAGTCCACAGCGTGGGGTCCAACACTAGTAAGTGAGTACTGACATTTAAAAAAAAACTTAAAATAATGGGATGATGACAAAAGAGACTGACAAATTTATCGACAGCTTTTATACGGGATCTCTACTATTTTCTTTTTGTGCAGCGAGTATAAGAAATACTCTCAATTCTTCAAATTAAGCTTTTTAAAAACATTATGCTTATTATCTAGTACTTCTTTAATATACTGTAAATGTTTCTTCTAAGTCAAAAAAGCAGAGTCATGTCCTTAGAGTTCCTAGCCTCTTCTAACTTTTCTGACCTGGAAGCTAGTTTACAGCTGAACAATAGTACCAGACAGTAAAATACAAACTCTTTCTTTAATACTGATGATTTTGGAAGAAGGAAAACATTTCTATGGCAAGAAGAGAACAGAAAGAGGTGAAATGTGACAAAATTTAATTTTTCAACTGTTATCTGAAGACATCTACTTAATGCCCCATTCATAAATGTCCTACTGCCTTTATGTATCAAGGTAAAACCATTACTGGGATGGTTTACACAACAGCTGCAGAAATTCATACCAATTAGCCTACGCGCAGGTGGAAGTTGAACAGCTGTCTGATCTGCAAATCTGCAGAGGATCATATGCTCCTATAAAAAAGACCAAAAAAAAGATTAATCAAGAAAAATCGGATTAAATGTTTAAAAGTATCAAGAATGCTACCACGTTGAAGACAATATTTATTAAAAAAATCCACCTGTGTGGAAATCTCAATTTTTATACTGCAAATACGTGTGTAAGTCAAATGTTTGTAATCACTGCCTCATTTCTCCTTGGGAGTATTTTCTTCTTGCTAAACTTCCTAATTCTTTGCAGAAGTTGAATGGGATGCAATGTATAAAAGACAGCATTCTTCAAAGACATCCTGCAGACTAATTTTGCCTTCAATAACTGATGAGCAACACAGCCATCTTTTAGCAGAGTAATAACAGAGCAGCCTCCTTTTATCAATAAGCAGCCAAGACAAAACTCGTTAACAGTTGACTTGAACACTTCTCCCAAGCAGTGATTTTGAATTCCAGGACAAGCTGGTGGGTCAAACTTCCTCTGCCCCACCAAATCCATTCAGATCCTGAAGGCAAAAAATACCTGGCTGTGAATAGGAAAGTTTCCTCCATCAAAAGGAGCACAATTTACTTTCAAACTACCCTTGTCCCATTAAAATTTTCTGCAGGGACATCTGCAGAAGAATTTCTCCCTGCCCAGGCAGTCAGGGATGGTGCAGGGGAGGGTGCACTTTGGTCCCTGCTTAGAACAGCAGCAGAGCCCATCCTCACTTGTCTTCAATGCCCACTGCCCATGCCAACACAATGGCTCTTCAAAGACCAGCCAAGCAAGTTAGCCAGGTGGTGAGAGCAAGAGCCTTGCAAGGTGTGGCAGTGGAATTACTGCTCTGACAACAGCTGTGCTTTATAGGACAGCTGCGCTTTATGGGACAGCTGCAATACTCAGTACAGGGCAGAGTAAATCAGAACCATTTTAGAATCACACAACATTCCCAAGTCTTCCACAACATCATGGGGAGACAACAGAAATGGGCAACAACATAAAGTGTTCTCCTAAGCAAAGCTTCCAGAGCTATAGTTCTGAAACAAGAACATGCGTCTTTCATAAAAAAGACCTTTTTTATTCTTCTCTGATATAAAATTATGATTTAAAAAGATTTGGTTCTTGTAACAGGTGGAGAGAGGAACTTCGCCTATGGAGAGTTTAGGTTCTTTCAGTAATCTGAAGTAAGAATACTTACTCCAGCTTTTTTTAGAGGGCCATAAACATCCAAGTCTTCACCCCACAAAAAAAACATATTAAATCAAGATGGTAATTCCTCCAGTACACTCCATCCAATTCATAAATAGAGACCTGACTGCAAAAAGTTTTCCCATATATTATAAAATAAAACATTATCATTGCTTGATAGACAAGTATTACTCATTTAAACATATTCATAATATCTTGATGCAAGGGTGTTTGTTCCCTAGCACAGCTCACTGACATGAAGGTTTCCAGCTCTCAGCTTCATAAGGAATATGGAAGCAAAATAAGAGCATGTCATAACACATTTAGGCCTTAAACATGTTACACATAGTCAGTTCAGTTCAAATATGGCTATTCTTATAGTACAAAAGAGTTGAAAATGTTAAACCCAGACATGACTACTAAAGCATGGAGAAGAAGGGGTGCCACAGACAATGTGGCCACTGTTAGGAGAGCAGCAGCAGTGACAGGCAGCTTGGGGAGAAAAAGAGGGATTTAGAGGAGAGGGAGAAGATCTATGTTAGCACACAACTCCTCACCAGCCTTCAGGCACCCAATACAACTTGGCTCTTTGCAACAGCAAGTTCCCAGCTCTTTGGACCCGACCAGAGCCAAGGTAAGTCTGGTCACTTAATCCAAAAATCCGGACTGACTCCAATCCTTGGCTTCTTACAGAGTGATCCAAAAATACAAACTATAGCCTGTTATGACTACATTGTTTCCCCCAATGATTAAATTGTCATATTCCCTGTTGGGTGAAATAAGAAAAGCATTGCTAAAATAATGATTAGAAACTTCCCAAAGTGTGCATAAACAGTTAATTTGTTCACTAGAACATCCACATGCTCAATTCCTATTAAATTTCCAAGGCTGTATTTGCAAATTTATGCAGTTCTACTTTCCAACTCTCCTTATATCTTGACAGAGTCTCAAAATGTATCATAGTAGAAATCTACAGCTATCATAACCTTATTCCTTGCAACTATAAACTAATGAATTACAGCATAATGTTCTCATCAAAAAAAGATTTGGAAATGCCAGACTTCTGGATGTCTTTTTAGATCTCACTAAAATGAAAGATAAGAGAAATTAATTTAATATGGGAACTGAAGTGGATGACAGACAATGTCTGGCTAACACATGGCAACTTTGGCTGCTAGCCAATAACCTGTAAGAATTTATTAATATGAAATATAAAAATGCATATAGCTAGATGCATAACAGAAGTTATTTATAACTAGGATTATTTGAGGCACCAACCAGCCTAGACCAATTGCATAGACTCTTACATTACTAAGCGCAGCAATGTATTTTAGCCTTATCTTTGACTCCTGTGCCCTTCTGCAAACAAATAATAAAATTCTGCAGTTTCTACAGTATTGGCAAACACTGTGATTTAAATCTCCATGGATTAACAGATTAAGGAAAATTCACAGAGTTGAAATGTAATTCAATGAGATTATATGCACTAACCTAATCTAGGCAACCTTGACTTTATAATTGATGCCATCTTTCTCTGCACTGTCAGCAGGTTTAATAATTCTGTAAGTAATTTTTCTTCTGAACTGAAACCCAAGTTCT
The DNA here is from genome assembly GCF_963662255.1 of Cinclus cinclus. NCBI lineage: Eukaryota > Metazoa > Chordata > Aves > Passeriformes > Cinclidae > Cinclus > Cinclus cinclus. Next base: position 50,865,653 of record NC_085050.1, read on the forward strand.
TTGAGATTATGTCTTAGAGACCTGGAAAAGAACATTAATTGTGGGAAATAATAATGGTGGCTCCAAATCCATCATGTGGCTTTTGGCATCTCAATCTTTGGGCATTTATTACCTGATAACTGAATTTCCCTTACATGATGGCTGGAGATTTTCTAAATTTTTAAAACTCCCTCTTAATTTAGGGATTAAAATGGATAATCTCTATTTTTCTGCCACATACATTATCTCTGAACTGCCCACTGTCCCCAAAAGCATTTGGATATTTGAAACATCCTCCTTCATTTCCATATTTCTGTTACAAAGAATTATTCTGCACCTCCAAAAATCACTTCTATACTGCAAAAACCAAGAGTCCTGTCTAGGATTTGAGCTGTAAAATTAGTAAAGTTTCTATATAACTTTGCTTCTCTCAAAAGGAAACAGGTTCTTTCCATGCCACATTAAGTGCCTCTAACCTTCACATTTTGGGTTGCTCATCACTAACTAGTTTAAATTTACAAGACAAAGCTTAACAGATAAGTACCAGTTTTCTGCTGCCCACCTCTGCTCTTGTCCTCTTCCACTCTCTTGTTACCCTTCACTCTGCCTGATCTGTATGCTTCAGTGATAATTTCTCCCACATTTCTCTCAGATTATCTCCACAGACCCCAGCTGCTCAAGGTCAAAACACACTTTAATATTTTAGAAATAATTTGGAGCATTTTAAAAACTGTATAAAATATAAACACTTTATTAAATTCTTGCAGATCTGTTTAATCTCTTCCTACTTACTATGTCCAATGTTTTAGACATAAATTAGAGGGAGGAATCCAATGTTTATTACAACAGTTGTATTTAACACCTAAACAAATTGGTATCCTGTAATTTTTAACTAATACAAGTTGAAGTACCTTAGGAATGGCTCACTTATGCATTATGACTTTTTTTTGTGTAGAAACTATTTAATTTTATTGAAGAAAAAAGCTTTAAAATGGATGGTGGAGAGAAAACACAATTACAACTGTACTAGCAATGAACATTTCACATAACACATGCCCCTCCTTGGAATTAGAAGATAACCACCTATATTTCATTTGATAAGAAGACACAGAGAAATACAGGGAACTGCACATAAACATCTTCCCTCTGTCTTTTACATACCTTGTAGGACAAAATTTCTTTGAACTGATGACTGAAAAAAAATAAATAGATCAATTCAATTGACATCTAAAAACAGCAAAGATGGAAAAGAGAAGCAATCATTACATACTTGAACACATTTTAAAGAAAAAAGCAATATCTGTATCATACAGAAAGGCATTAAAAAAGACCAAAACCCATTACAGTTCTAGTTCACTAGAAAAGTGTATTTAGTGGGTTTTTTCCTAGTATTAATAAAAATTCTCTCTTTAAATCATTATAAATGCTAACACATACTTACTGTAGTTTTTTCACTGTCACACAAACACTTTACATATATTTAATATTAAACACAAATATTTTGTTTGTATCACAAAGCTAAAGGGTCTTTACAATGGAATCGAGTACAGAACTACTATGGGAATATGGTCAAGCTATCACGTTTTTATGACCGTATAACATAAGAAAAAAAAGAAAAAGCAAACCCTAAAATGTAGCTCAAGATCCGGTTGATAGTTTTTTTTCATAGATTTATGAGGCAAGATTCAAAATTTCAGCAAACACAAACATTTTTGCAGCATGTACAGCAACAAAAGTCTTCTAAGTGATGATTTCCAGTCTTTGTGCTCTAAAAACTTAGCCAGTCAAAAGCTGAACATTAACCAGCCAATTTTAAAACAAATCTACTGAGAAAAATTATATGCCTGCTAATTTTAGAAGGCTTGGAATTTAATTGCCTCTTCATTAGAAGACTTATTTGTTTTACTGTGTCACAAGAGAAAACAAAAAGGACACACACAAAGAAACTGAATTAACAAATTGACTAAGAAAGAACAGCTATATGCAAAGGTTGTCAAACTGACAAGTTATAATTACTTTATACATACTTTTGTGCCAGAACACTTTGATATTATAGAAAAGTATGAAAAGTATTTCACATGGATGCAGAATATCGTTTTAGATTTGTCAATTCCTTTTAAGACTGTTGATTCCTTTCAGTTTCCTCTTTTAGCAAAAATATACTTAAGTCATTTATATAATTCCTAGTAGAATTAAATCTAATTCATCTTGGACATCTAAAATGCAAAGCTCAACTTTACGAACAAAAAAAAAAAAGTCAACCAGAACACAACCTTTTCCTCCACCTAATTCTGACTCAGAAGGCTGTTTAGCCTCTTATCATCTGCCACTTTATGCTTATCTTTTACATTTTATGTATATAAGAGGCATTAAAATTCTTAAGCATAAGATATATTTGTATCTCCCAGAAAGCAGGTCTGAAGACAAAATATGTACACAATCCATTGAAAAAGTATTAAAAATATGAACTGAAACACAGGAGAGCTTATCTACTTGGGAATAAATCTAAGGAGTTCCACAAGCAGTAAACTCAGGTGTAAGGCAGACCCATTTCTTAAAACTGACTGCTTGTATCTTCCTCCAACATTAAAATGTCAATTCCCCTTCTCAGAGTAATTTTCATGAGTTTTCTATTAACTTTGTGATTTTAAGGTAGTAGGTCAGCATATTAGATATTGTATCTACTATGCATACTGTATAAAGTCCTCTGAACCATGAATACATAAATCCAGGAAAAAAAAAACCATCCAGGAATTACCAATCTGCCTGTGAGGATGGGTTAATAAATAGGAGGAAACTGTTTCACTCTAAGTGTGAATCAACTTAGCCTAGTCGTTCACAATGAACCTCAAGTGATTAATTCTATACTCTTTTAGGATTTTATTCCCTCACTTAAGTTGATATTTTAGGGCTTATCTTGCAAGCTTTAGTTTACCTTCGTGGATATTTGAACTTGACTGTATTTTGAATGAAGCCGTAGCAGCAGGGGGAGATGACAAAGGCTGCCCGTGCCCTAAGGCAGTGTTCAATCACCATGTCTGTGGCCACCCCGCAGGCGTGCAGGGCCACCTACAACAGGAAAAACAATAATCAAGGAAACAAGAAAATTCATCATTGGAACATTTTAAATACAACCCAGCATTTTTTTGGTTGACTGAGTTAATTAAATTCATGAGGAAGTTTTTGCAACTAAAGCTGTTACACCAAAGGCCTGGTTCTTCTCCAGTTTTTCATTCCTCTCCTTCATATCTGTATTGAGGAAAATTTATGGTTTATTCCATTAACTAGGAATCAACACCGAAGAAGAGTCACTCACCAAAAGCATTCAAAAGGCAGGTGCACTTCATTGTGATAGCAAATAAACTAAAAAAAAATCCAAATATCCAGAAAAATAGTAGTTATGGAATACATAGTAACAGAAAAACTATGTAGTGATTTGTCAGAAGTTTCTGTCAAGCAAAAAGGACTTAGAAATACAAAGAACTATGTCAAAACTGGATTTCGACTAAGCAGTAAGAGAAAAAACATATATACCTAAAGGTCACATTTAAAGGAAAAAATAAGCATAAATTTAGATAATTTGATTTTCAAGTACTGAGTAAAACCTACAGGAAAAAAACACTCGAGTTGGGGGAGGCATCAAATACAGCTTGCCCTCCTTTAATGTTTTTCCCTCTCCTTATTCTTTAATTTCTCTTTCTTAGTGAGGGGCTCCTCTACTAAAACTAAAATAACAGTTGATCATAACTACCTGTGAGCACTGACATGTTTGGACAACACACAGGTTGCACCCAAATTCTTCCTGCTCTCCTAGAGAAAAGCAAATTACTGCAGTATTCAGTATATTGCAAGGGAACACAGGCAGCTCTCTCCTATCTATCCTCTATCTGGGATGCCAAATGCACCACTTAAATGGGGCATTACCTTCTCTGCCTCCTCCCGTGTGCTCAGTACCTCAAAGAGTAGGCCTGGTGCATACTTAAACTAAGGATGTTTTTGAAGCACAATTTTTCATTTTATGCAGCAGTGTGGATTTATAAATCCAAACTACATTGTTTGCTTTGCTTTTTGTTCACACATAACATCTGTACATTTAGAGAAGAGGTATAAGACTGCACAGCTCAGATTTCACAGTACAAAGCTGCTTTTCAAGGTAGAGTGACTGGAAAATAAAAACTTTGCTCTCAGATACAGATTTAAACGAAGTATTTTTTGTTTCCAGTCTGCTTGCTGTAAGCTCAGCTGAGGAGACCATTAATCATCAACTGAACTGTAATTGCATACAGATGGAAACAAATATTCTTGTCTCAGGCAGAACATTAAAAAATTAACAAGAAAATAATTTCACAATGAAATTTTCTGCTCATTTGAGTTTAACAACAAAACTAAAACTAATTTAACATCAGAAATAGATTCTTAATATCTAGCTATCAGATTATCATGGAATGTAATCATAGCTACCTCATCATCTATCCAAGTAGAAAATAAAGCTCTCTGCTTTGCTTGCAGAAAGAGACCTTAAAACAGCAGCAGATAAACCAGTAGCTTTGCTGAGCCTGTATGACCTGTTACACCAAATTATTTCTTCTTTGGCGTTCTGAGAACCTATTTAATTAAGAAAAAATCTCAAATAAAATTAAAGACAAAGCTTTCTTTATATACCCTATATATGGAACTCACTATCTAAAACAAAATAAATTGTGAAGACTACTGCAGATATTTGGAAATGAAGGCCTGGAAAAGAAGAATTTCCAAGTGAACTCTTCTGACATATACACTGAAATCTTTCTTGTCACAAAACTTGAAAAAGAGAATATAATACTTTTTTTATTAAATAAAATCTCCACAGGGTTAACATTGTATAAACTTTTAAAACAGGCTCCAAGAAATTCAGACAGGAATTCCAATGACCACAAAATTGGAGACTCATTTCATAAAACAACCATTAAATATTTCACACACACAGTTCAGTGTATTATCCATGAGATCCTGATATTTTGAAAAGCTCTCTAGTTCACCCACTGAGATTTATATGACAATGTAGAACAGAAATTAAAGCTAGAGAATTGGAAATTTACACTTGGAAGGGCTGGGCTAAAATAATTTTTTCTCTACTCTTTCTTTGGCACTAAATTTCTTTTATTTTCTTAAATAAACCAACCAAACAGTTAAAGAGCACTGTTCATGTACCACAAACCTTCAGTGTTGCCATCCTCAGCTACAGTCAAAACAGGCTTTTAGATAGATGATTTAAAGAACAGTCAGTCTTGCATGGAAAGCTTGCACCTTGCCACAGAGTTTCATATTCTATTAACAGCACAAAAAACTAGATGACAGGAATATTTACAGAGCTACAAAATACTATTTATGACTTATTCTTCACTAGGGCTGCAAAATTCTAGACAAGACATTAATCTCATTTACTTTCATGGCCTGTACGGACACACAGAATTTTATTTTCTCACATACATCATTAGTTTTAAGAATAATTCTTCAGACACTAAAGTTTTGAAGTGGAAAAGTTATAATCACTTACCCCAATGTTAAAAGACCCATTAAAATAGTCCAAATTTGCTTGAATGAACCAAATGTTGTTTAAACCTAGTTCATCACTTCTGTCTTTAGCACGGATCAGAGACAACTCCTTATTTTCTATGAGTACCACCTAGATTTCACACATAAGAGAAAGTAAGGCAAAATAATACTGAGAAATCGAAGTACAACATTACCAAGCAGAAAACTTTGTAGTTTGTTGGAAAAAAAACCTCTGACTCACTTGTGGCGGAGTCTGAGATCTACAAAATGATTAGCTGGAAATGTAGGAACAATTGAAGGCATTTAATACTTGTCAATATTAATCAGCTTGAAAATATTTTATATTTTCCTACAACTTTTGTCTTCACTGGAAAGCACGACACACATTTGGGGACTACACTAAAATTTTGCGTGTTTCAAACCTAAGTCCTTTGCTGAGACAATTCTGACTTCTATGCGTCCTCTCTACATACACATATTTTTAGGATGATTACCAGAAATCTTTTTATTGAGAATTTACCTGACACGATGGCATCATATAAGCAAGAACGATTCCAACATGGCCCTGTGAAAACAAAAACAAACAACAAAATCTGAGTCACTTTTCAGTGTTCCCTGTTGTTCACTCATTACGTGATGGGCATCCCCATACTAATGAGAAAACCTTTGAAAGCAGCTAAAATTTCAGCATTTGCACTTCTGCTTTGCTTTGTGGCAGCAACCACCTAGAACTGCAAAAGATGAAAGCGGAAAGAAATTGCACCACATAAACAGAAATATACATTACCCCTCCACTGCAAAAATCCACAATCAAATCTCCAGGTTTTGCAAGCTTTGTCACTGCTGCTACCAAATTATTCAGCTGCTGCTGCTTCCTGAGAGCCCGGTCTCTAGACATCTTTCCTGGGGATGACACAGAAAATGCCTAAGTAGTGATCAGCAGTTCTCAACACTGACAATTTTTTATGGGTAACTGCAAAGCACTGCAAATGCAATTTATAGCTGAGATTAAAAATTACTGGAACACTTGGGCATCTTAATCCACTTCAAGCTAAATTAATATTTAACATATTAAATATTTTAAAATTAAATAGAACCTTCTCCAAAATTAACTTTCTAGTTGTTGCTGTTAATGTATCCTTAGGAACAAACTCATATAAACTTAATGTAAAGCAATCAAAGTCATGTAAGCTCTGGCCTAATTCTCCTCCAGTCCTGTGATTCATGCCCAGAGACAGAGTTCAAATACATTCACAGTAAGGTTGCCGAAATAAATCCTCATTTACTGTATCTATATACACTGTCCTTAAGCATCTTGAATTTAAAACTTGTACTCTTTCTACTGTCAGTTCTTACTTTTCATAATAACTGGCCCTATTTATTTAAATGACTGCATGTGCAAGGAGGTACTTCTCAAAATTACTATTTCTACATAGCAAAGACTGGCTTTCCATCACATCTGTAACAACCAGAACTGGATAAACTATTAATTTCATTCAAATGTGGTTGGTAAAGTCCAACACAGAGAGCTGCTTCAGATAAAATCAATTTGTTGAGTCAGCACATAGGTATTTGTAAGGCTGTGTTTTGTCTCAGTGGGGCTGAGTGCTGACAGACCTATTAAAGACTCCTTTAGCTTGTTCAGAAAGCAGAGTTTGACATGGATATTGACAGCTCATCTTCACAATAAGAAAAAAGTACTGAAACAACTCTTTAGTATTAAGTACAACTCCTGAAAACACCATCAAATTTTCATACCGTGCAAAATTAGCAAATAGGTTACAGGATCTCTAAAAATCAAAAAGTAAAATAGTAACAGGTTTCATCAGCAAAAACAGATCCACTACTTAGTACTCAGTCAGTCAACCTCATGAGTATTAAATTAATAAGAAAAATATTTTTTTTTAAGAATTAGCCTACAGTCTTCAAAAACTCTAGCAATTAACTCTTCATGGCCACCAACCAACAAGGTTCATCCTCCTTTACTGTGCAGGCAATAAGTAGTAAATACTCCCTCAAAAGATGGATAACATCAAGCTTGAATCAATAGGTCTTCTGCCTGCTTTACCTCTCTATTTCAAGCTTGATAGCCAGAATTACAGAAACACAGAAAGAAGTGATGTGGTATGTAGAGAATGTTAGTTAGCATGGGTAACTAGTCCTTCATTACAGCAAACAGACAATAATGCATCTAAAAATACTACAGCTCACTGTATCTCACTGTAGTTCACTTTGCATTTCACAAGCTCTGTAACAGTAAACAATGTTAATTGCTGTCTTCAAGAAGACTAAGAAAAAAAAAAGATTGAAATGTAGCCCTACAAGGCAAAACACTGAAGAACTTGACATTTTTATGCAATACACTGAAAGGCCCCCATAAAATTATTTGCTCCCTTCATGAGAACCCAACTAACAGATTGCCATACAGTCCCAGAAAAATTAATTTTCAATAAACAGTCACAATAAAAATATTTTATTTGGCTTCACAAATCCAACATTACTGTTAATTCAGCCCATGTCAAGCAGAACTTTAAAGGTTCTGTGGCATTTAGAGGTCTTGCACTTTGACATAAATATATATTAAATTTTCAGAAGGCAAAGCCCCTTTTATTTTTGTATTACTTTGGTCAGCATTCAAGATCATATAATCCTTTAGTCCTCAAATAATCCTTTGGTATTTCTCAATTTAAACTTGAAAAGTCACTAAAGTACACTTAAGAAAACCACACCCATCTAAGATTATATCAGGTCTAAGAATTTAACCCTAATCCACTTTCAAGTGCTACCACAGTACATTTGAACACACAGCTACCAAAACGTACATACAACATACAGTATGCGCATTCTCCTATTACATACAGTAGGATTGCATACTTCTATTGTTTCAGCACAAGTATCTTTTTTTAGTTTACATAAGTCTCGGTTAGCTAATTCAAATGATAACATGATTCCACTTCTCAAGGAAATTCAAGGGAAGTGAATTCATTGCTATACTGTTTAAGTTCAGCAAAAAAGGCTCAGTAACTACAAAATAACAGATAGTTTTACTGTTTTATACTAAGCTGAACAAGTTTTTCTGAAACCAATGCTATTTTTTAATGGTTGCTCCCTATGGTAATTCAGGATATTCTAATTATTTCCTAACACCCACATTATCTTCTGTTAAACTCTTTTTGATACCTGTTGGTAGGTAGGGGGTATTATTTGCTTATTTGTTTTGGGGGTTGTTGTAGTTTTGTGTTATGGGCTGGTGTTTCGTGTTTACACGAGTACTAGTCATATTAATACAGCAGTACAGTGGTACCATGCAACCACTAGAAAAAGCAGAATTCAAAAAGATATAAGGAATTCAGCTCAGCTGACATTTACTTACAAAGAAATACTCTCAACAGTCAAAAATAATACCACTTTCTTCTAACAAACTCTGCCAAATCTTGCAACAAATACAATTAGCAAACCAAATAACTTTGCTGAGGTCCTTTGGTCACCTTGGTTACTTGAACAATGTTCTTCAACCTCAGCTACTTTCATTAAATCTGTGTGGGCCAGTGCTGAAAGTTGAAGATCTGCCCTCTCCTTCTCCAGCTTGGGACAACCTTCCAGCTGTCCCTTTTCACTGTACTGACTGCCCTGTCTCCCTTCCCCTCCCTCTCAAGCAGCAACCTGTTAGCTTTCAGCATCATCTGTTTCCTACTTGTTGCATAACAACACCAGAGGAGAGAGGGGAAGTATCAGGAGATGGGCCAACCAATCTCAACATCATCTCCAAGTATGCCCTGGCAAAGACGCAGTGGAATCACAGTCTGAAATACACACTACATCAAAAGGCAAACAGGCATCAAAGAGGCAAATGTATCTCAATTCTCCTCTATCTTTTATAACAGCAGAGGGAGACAACTCTGAGTGGGCAAAAAGGATGATTATATTTTTTGAGCACTACTTGAATTCAATACAGCAAATAGTGTGTCTGTGGCTTGTTCACTTGGGCATAACTCAAAGTAGGGGACCCAACAAGCACGGCTGTTGAGAGAGAAGTCAGATCACATCCTGTATTGGGACTTGACTACCCCCTCATTGATATAAATTTGTCCATTTAGAAGCAAAAAGTTACATTCTTATGGTTTCAGCTTTGGGAATAAAGCAGACTTTCACTACAGAGTAGCTATAAAACAATTAACACCACAAAATGTCCCTAAGCAATTTCTCAATGCAATCTAGATTGTAGAATGATATTGACCTTGGCTCTCCACTTGCCAGGCTCAGTTTAAATTGTTTTCTTTATGTTCAACTCCCTTATAGTTGTGAAAAAATTCCGTCTGGCTGCTGTGAGTGATACCAGACTAAAAAGTATCTGTCACTGGAAGTCTGCCTCTGAATGTACTTCTTTACTATGTGTGTTAAGCCTAAGGGTCAGACTCTGAGCTCTGACCTGAATACAGAATTAAAAGGCTGGCCTCTAACAGAGCAGTTTTTAAAAACCTATTGAACTCGATCATTAAAGTATTTCTTAAAATGTGGGATACCAAATCTGCTGGAATTCACAAAGAAAAAAAACATCAAATAATCAAGAACATTTCACTGCTTTTACCTTTTCTGCTCCATCAGAACCCTTTAAAATCTAATGCAACGAACTTACACAAGAGGTGAATTTACAAAAATCACTCCCATTGAAAAGTAAATGGAAACATTTAACTCTGAACAGTTTCATGAAATTTTAAAGTAGATATTTAATCAGTATTTTCATTATGTTGAGATCTTTCTGTGTTATCCTACCTTCAGCAATGTAAAAGTCTAATTCACATTTTGGAAGGCCGGGGAAAAGAATGATCAGAAAGAAAAAAAAAAAAAACCACTTTGAAGCATCACAAAGTATCAACTATCCTGGAAGCCAAAGTTCTATGCTCTATTTTTTTTTTATTTAGAGAAAACCGCAGCAAACCTTAATTTTTTCTTTTTCGTTCTCTTGATCTTGTTGCTTTACCAAGACTTTAGTCCCAAGGTACATTCAAAAGTAACTTGTAGGTGGGAAAGTACGTGCTTTTTGGCTCTGCAGAGAATCTCATAGAGTTACAAAGTGCTATGAAGACAGAGGGGCCAGAGACCTCTGAATTCTCTGACTAGGAGAATTAAATGCTCTTGCCTTTTCAAAAGGCACATCTACAAGCTTCAGCTAAAAGAAACAGTTAACACAAGATGAGCGTGCTGGCTTTCTGAGCAGTTTGAGCCCTGTTACTGCAGAGGCAAACAAAAAATTCCTTTCTCTACCATTCCCTTGTCTGTACTACTACTTTTAGGGATGTCCAGGTTCTCTCTGGGGTGCTACACCACTCCATATGGCATGGGCCTCTCAGTGCTTGTTGAGCTGTATGTCCCAGTGCTGCACTCCACATGCACACACCATGTGTACAGTTCCATTTCCTCACTGGCCTTCTCCAGGCACTGTGACACTAGGCCAGAAAGCCAAACAGCTTTTAGCACCAAAGAGAATTGTGCACTTACAAAGAGAGATTGTAATAATTCTTGCAGGTTTTTAAATGCACACAGTCATGAGTGAAGCCCTCAGAAAGAAACTAAATTCTTCTCTTTAACAAGGTATAAATTCCTATGCAAGGGCTAAAGGATATGCTTTACTATTTGTGTCACCAAGAGACAACATTTATCAACCTTCTTTTTTTCCCCAAATTTGGATATGATATTAAAAGAATTGCAAGGTACAAAAGGAAGCTTACTCACTGAACAATTCTCAAGAGAAAACGCAGTGTAAAGCAGAATTGCATCTATGGTAATTGCCTGCTTCCTAACTCTGCTAACACAGATGACTCACAACAATCTATCATTACATTTTAGTTTTTGATTAAATAGAAGTTTATTATATTATAACTAAACTGATGAGTTGGTTTACAGAGACTATAATATTTGTTCAATCAGATACAAGATCAGATAGCTTAGGGTTATAATTGATTTCTTTGCTCTTTCTTTACATTTGAAAATTGCTATTCTGATCTCTCTTTTAACACAGTGGATATGAAAATATCAATTTCCTCTTAAAACATTTCTCTGATTTAAGTTCAGAAGTAATGGAGTTGGGGCACTTTAAAAACCCAAACCATCTAGTTCTGACTGTGTAAGTATTTCCTGACTTTTGCATCAGAGTTTAACACATTAGTTCTATCACGAAATACACCACTTTATCACAGACATTGCAAAAACACCCAGCAACTCTAAGCAAAGGACAGTGCTTTTTATTACTGTCCTCCAGACCTCACCTCCTCCCATATTTAAGTTCTCTCTCCATTCACTCTTGGAGAATTAAAATATGAGCTGGAGATTCAGTGAAAACACGTTTTTATAGATGAAGTTGCAATGCAGAATACCTAATTTTCCTTTCTTTTTAATACTAACTTTTATGGAATAGCTTATTTTATAATTTGCTTGTTTGAAGCAGAAGCAAACATATCCTGAAGGCCAGAGTGTATTTTTACGAATAAAAGCAATCAGCAATCACATTTATCCCCACAGCTCAGATGTAGGTGGTTGGGCTTTTTGTTATTGTGGCTTTTGTAAGCTTTTTTTCCCACCCTGACTGGATGTTTATCTAAACATATTCTGGAACTATGAGGTTTGGAAACACCCCACATGCCATTACTAGTTGGTAAAGGGGCATGTAAATGCTTGTTTTTTTAAGAGGTAACAGGCACATAAGCCAACTCTGCAGCTTCACATATTTCTTAAAGCAGCAATCTCTATTAAATGAACAAAATTGCTATTGTCTTGGCATAGTTGGAATGTATAATCACCACTTCCTGTAAGAGCCACTTCATTAATTTAGTACATCCCAACAATTACTAGAGCTTCAGGAAAGTTATGTTTTCTTTTTTAACTAACCTCTGAGAAGCTTGGGACTAACGAATGGCTTGATAAAGGCCAACATTTTTTGCCTGGAGCCTCCTTGCAGCTGAGAACACATGGCTACTCTGCACGTGGCAGTTCAGAAAGCATCAGTCTCCATTCTGCAAAGACCACACTTTGAACACTTGAATGTTCCTGAGAAGCCTCAGAGAATGAGCAGCATTCCTAAAGTTACTTGTGAGCACATATTGTAAAAATGGCCTTAGCATTCACCGGGCTGGGGGAAAACAAATAAACAAAACCTCCTAAACATTACAAATGAAGCCTATAAATTCCCCCTCTGGAGAATGTACAGCATACACTTTGAGTCAACAGGTAGGGCCAGAAAAGAAAATCCCAGAGGCCACATTATTTTTTATTACATAAAGTTTTGTACAATGAAATGTGATGATGTCTTAGCTACAGTCAAGGGAGTAAGAGAAGAGAATGCTACAATGCATGATTTAAAATATATTGGGCAATAAACAAAAGGACAGGAAAGACAACTGCACTCCACAAGAGCATTTTGTTGGGTTTTTTTAGACAGGAGTCCCTCCTGATGTTACTAACCAATCTGCTCTTTATTAAGGCAAGCTGTGCAAAATAGTTTTATCACTTCAGGCACAAACACCCCCTACATCTCACATACACTATCTTGGCATAGTCTAGAAAGGTCAGACAGCTATGAAAACTAACCTTTGACAACCTAAACAGGAACTTGGCCTGCCTTTTTTTTTTTTCATTAAAGTCTTTCAAGCAAGAAAAGAGTAAGGCACCTTTAAAAATCATAAAAACATACAGATACTAGTAAAATTAAATCAAAATTAATGTTGAGGTCCCCCAGAATGTAACTATGTTCTATTTTAAAAAGACTTGTTGGTTGTTTTTTTCCCCAATTTCTTATCTTCAAAACTTTTCTTCTAAATATTCAGCAAAAAGGAAACTAGAAAACAAAAACCTAAGAGAATGTTAACACATTCATCTACTATTTTTCTGTTTTTAAACTATTTAGTACTAGATTATGAGGCCTCTATAAGTATTTAAATTACTGATTGCTATCCACACTAGTATGCATTTGCTAGCCATGCTCTTCCAAGTTTTTCACATTATAATATTGCCAACAGCAATCTTCACAAAAATCATGTCAGCACATTTCACAAAACATTAGATTAGTTCCAAAATTCTCAGCTCCTACACATTTAAACTAACTGACAATGTCTTTTCACCTTTTTTCTCATTCTGAAGCCTTTGAGATTCATACTTTCAAGCTATTTTTCTAGAATCCCAAAGATTAGAAAATTGTTTTGTATTAAAATGTCATGACAGAATTATGGGCAGAAAAAAAAGACTCTGCAACCACCCTTCTTTGCACATGTATTCATACATTGCCTCTCTTCTACTCTTCCTTCTTCACCTTTCTGCCTTACCTTCACAGTCAAGATTCCATCAGGTCAGCTATTTTGCCTGTATCTTATGCTATTTAGGTGCCCAAAACTACCTATCACCTACAGCAAAGTGTGTAAGATGTGAGGAAGAAAGCACAACAATACAAAACTTAAAAATTGAAAGATGATAAAAGGAAGATACTGGGGAAGAATAAAGTAAAGGGAAAAGCAGCCTCCACTGTACTAAATGTAGGACAAGGTCTCTAACCCCAAAAGGAGTGCTGTTCTACCTACACACAATATTGTACCAAATGTCCACAACATCCAGGCTTAGGAGACAGGGGTTGCTCACTTTCTGCAAAATATCTTCAAATGAAGATGTCACTGCCTGACAAGGAAACCAGAATCAAGTGTTTGTTTACATCTCACAAGCCTAATATAGTAATTAATAGCTACTGTCTTGCTGAGAAAGGGGAATTGAAGTCAGCTCTCACAGAGGACTACGAGTGCTTGTCCATGTCAAAACAGGAGAGCTCCTACCCCAGCAGGAACCAGAGGCAGCAGCTGCTGAGGTCACAGCAAGGGCCAGAAGCCCCTGCCATTCACACTCCCAGCTGGCCAGCAGCAGCTTGCCTGCAGGGGACAAGCTCTCAGCAGTTAAGAGGCAGCAGGAACAGAGATTTCCCTTTCTGAGCTCCTTACGCTGAATTATTTATAACTGATTGTTAAGGAGAAGGTAAGGACTGAATTGCCTCTGTACAGGAAGTCATGAATTGCCTATAAAGAATTAAAGGAAAGCCCAAAAGACCCCTTCTGATATATTATATATATGCCAACTCATTAATTCCCAACAGCACCTCTAATTAAGAAAAAAATTTACATATCAGCTATATTAATAATTCTGATTATTTCTGTCTGTGATTTGCTTATCAGTAAGAGTGAAAGAGCCTGAAATAATAAACCAGAACCAAAAACAAAGCTGACTGGAAGACAGACATGCTTCATTTGGCCCTATGTGTCAAGCAACTGGACAACTTGCTGCAGGACAAACAGCAGGACTTCCAGCTTAACTTTGCACATTATGTCTGTTTACCTTACAAAGATGAATGGCTGGAGGAATTCCTCCAGAACATCCTGATGAAAAGAAATTTCTTCCTTGAAATGGCATCCTGCATTTCAGTCACTACAAAAATTAAACCCCACACTGCAAAGGTTTGATGACTGACATTTCAATATGCAAATAACATCACAGTGGCTGTATATAATTTCCAAAGTTACAAAACAAAGGCATCTGAGTTGCACATGGAAAGGCCAAGGTTACAGATTTCTCCATTCTCTGCATTCTGTCTGATTTACACACTGCAATTATCACAGTACTTATAGCTTGATCCTGTATAAATCTGGAGTTTATGAAAATTTTAGGAAATCCAATTAGATTTTCTGTATGAAATGACTGTCTTTGGTATTCATGTGGCTTATGTTAGCTGAAAAGGCTGAAAAAACATTCAAGAGTTCAGAGGAAATACAGAAATTACAGAACTCCATCATAAGGTTTTAATTCAGTAATAGTAACTACTTGACCACTCAAGTACCACTACTTGACCTTTCATTTCTTTTTTTCCTAATTAATTTTTGAAGCAAAGTTGGGGCAGAGGGGAATCAAAATGAACTGCAGTTTGGACAGCAAACACAATTATTTCCTTTGAATACATAGCTAAGTAGGATATTTTCTATACAATTTAAGTGAGTCACCAGTTTAGGATAAGTGTTCTTTTAATCTCTGATGTTGAACATCAGTATCTGCTTGTGCCAGGTTACCAGTTTACCACTGTAAATACTGACGATCAACACAAAAGTTTGTTTAACCTTCAAAGTTGCACTCTGGAATAAATCAACTTTTGCCATTAGTTTATACGACAGATTTTAGAAAAGCAAACAAACAAAACCACCACTAACAAAACTTTTCAATCAGCATTTTTCTTTCCACAGTCTTTTCCCTCCAGCGGTTTCTCAGAAGGCACAATGAGTAATGAAGGCACAATGAGTAAGCCACAAGTTGCTGAGATGGCAGTCCCTCAGCCATAATTAAGCGCCTGTTACACAATGCCTGCTGTGCAACTTTGCAGGTAGGATGCCAGGGCCAAGTACAGTTACTAAATTGTCCTTTATTATGTCTACGGTGCTCTTAGTAACCAGTTTGGGTTGAAACCAACATGTATCTCAGCAATCCCAGCTTGGAGAAGTTCTGCAACTATGTAGAAAGAACCAGACCACTTGCTAATCAAGACTGGCATTTACTGTTAGAGAAAAAACCCAGGTTTTGTAACAAATGCATTCCCAAAGAGAGCCACCTTTTGGCGGTACATCACCTTTATAATTGTAACAGATATTTATCCACACCAAGAGAATCAGAACATTTTGCAGAATGCTTCTGTTCAAAGTGTTCCTTTTCACTGTTGTCAGTAATCCAAACCACCTATTCAAATCCTGCCAAGATAGGTAAAGCACAAATTTACTATAATCAGCACAAACAAATTATGATGCAGTGGAAGACAGACCAATGAAATAAACAGAATAAATACCCACGCCTTTCCTTTTAATATATAAAAATAACAGTGTGGTCATCTGGATCATATTACATAGCAATAATTATACATTACCAACTAATGCTACTTTATTGCACACTTTATGTCAGAAACACTGTGAAGTTAAACAATCCTGCCATTAAGAGAAATATTTCATGACAAATTGAAAACATGCAACATCAAGACAGCACATTTAACCAACATAAAACATTTTACATCAAGGTTAGAAGATGAAAATTAAATAAAGTTTCAATATGTTTTAATGCATTTCTGAAGGGCTACACAATTAAAAAAAGGGAAAATGCCTCTCAAATAACACAGAACTGTCATCTTACACTAGACAACACATCACTAATACATTCCTAGGTTTTCAGAGCATGTATAAAATACCAGTTAAGAGACAAGTTGATTATCTCAATTCAAAAGCTGCATAATAATGATTTTATTTTAAATTCTGGCTAATCCAATGTAAAATATTCTCAGAAACACTGATGAAAATCTAGTTGGCACACAGTTCTCCACTACCTACATACATGCTTGACCAAAAAGCAGAAGAGGGTGTTCTGGTATTATAAGGAATAAAAGTACCTAAGCTTGAAAATATTGTCACAGGTTAACTCATTTTCCTGAAATCCAAAGCAGAGGCAAAAGTGAGTTTCCAAGACAACATAAAATTGGCACTTGATTCTCTATCGATGGTTCTAATAATAAAAGGCTCCTTTTTTTTGCCTCTTAAGCAGCTTTGTGCCAGGTGGCCTTTCGTATTATTCTTACATAGTTTATGAAAGCAAATAATCAAGAAAATCCATAAATCCCTTCAACCATCTTTGAAACAGAGACCTGAATTTAAATGGAGAAAAAAGTTAATGAAACATTGGGGACCGGCCCAGTACTGCACTCCAGTTCCCCAGGCTTTTCAAAGTAGGACCATTAGGACACAAAGTCCTGACTTCATTTGGCCCTTCCCCAGCAAGCAACTTGGAACATCTGGCTGTGGACAAAGAGCAGCACTTTCTGCTTTACACATCACTTCTGTTTACTCTACAAACTACCAGCACACTTAAGGCCACCTAACTAAACAGAAAAGTCATCCAGAAACTTATCTCCCACACAAAAAGTCTGTGCTAATTAGTTTAGGCAAGAATACACACAACAGTACCCCCTTCCTCTTCACATCCTCATTTTGTTACTTTATAATACGTGAACAAAATTAGACAAACAGTTTTGAGGGGATGGAGAGAGACAGAAAAACTGTGCAGCATGAACCAAAGTGAATTCAAACAGCTTGCTGAATTTCTACAAATTGAAGCCAACAGAAATGAAAAATTATTAATTCTTTTCCAACAGAAATTAATCAGCTCCATCAACTAAACAAAGACTCAGACTAAAGAAATATCTGCCTTGAGAAACTTAAAAAAAAAAAATTTATCTCCCACTAACTGCCAGAAGGCATGTTCATGAAACATCTGCCCTAATGAAAAAAAACCACGACTAAACATAGACTTATAAACCTAAGATATTCAAACAACAGACAATTATTTGTACTGTGTTGTGTAGTAAATGGGCTTTGACACAAACTTTGTGTGCCAGTATAATGTCAAAGGAGCCAAAAGCTGGAAAACAAACAAAAAAAAACCCAGCACAAAAAGTCATCCCAGCAATGTTTTTTTGGATAAGACTTCTGGAGGCTCTACTGCCCTTCTAGTGCAAAAAAACATCTCAGGACTCTTTATCTACCAAATGTGGAGAAAGAGTTGTGGTACTGGAGGTCATGCAGACACATTTACTCTGTCATCATCTTTTAATGCTGATGCAGAAATTGATCTAATAAGTCACCAAGTATCTATGCCTACAAACCCCATCAGCACTTAATAAATTGTAAGAGGGGATGTCTAGCATTGAAACAAATGAATAGTTTGTAGGCTTTCTAGCAGTACCTGTCAAAGAAATTACTCAGTAGTGCATCTGCTAGGCAGTGCCTCAGCTAGCAGATCTTAAATGCAAAATCTGTTCAAATATATAAGCACACACATTTCTGATAAATGACTATGGGAATGCTTTACATCATTTATAAATGAGGACATTCTAAAATCACTACATAAGAAAATAAAACCTCTATACTGCAAGGATTGTTTGTTATATTTGAACAAATTTGGCCTGTCACATGTACATGCACAAATCTGGCTTAAGCAAAGGCATATGAAGCTCAGACAGCAATAGCCACCGTCTTCAGAGTGGGGTTAATAGTTTGCATGTTCTGTCACCCTACTGACCTAAGTCCACACAGAAGAATCTGCAAGATTCCTACTGTATCCCATTCTCTGTACACTGGCAGCCAGCATTCTTTCTCTGGACTTCCAACTGTGCGGGGAATTGAGAAGGGAAGATCCCAGTAACACTGGTCTCAAGGAAATCAAAGCTCTCCTCAGTAGGTGAAAGGAACTGAGAAACACAGGGATCCCTCACCTTTGCATGGATCCCATCTTTGAGAACACACTCCTGTTGGGAGCTCAGAGACAAATGTTCTGCAGATGCTTGAGCCCTTATTTACCCAGACAGCAAGGAAAGCATTTGGAGAAGAGTAAGCTGATGGGGTATGGATGTTGTGTGCAAAGTGTCCTCAAACCAAAGGCACAAAAACTGTTCCAACAGCAACTAATACAGCACAGCACAAAGCCTAACCCACAGTGAGAAAGGTCATCAGTCAAATCAGTAGCATTATACAAATAAAATCCTTAAAATGGATGCTTATGCTTTAAGAGTGGGATTATTTTGAGGCAATTTGCTGGAATTATTTTACTTCTATTAAATTACTTCTGGAGTAAACCAAGCTGAGAAGACCCAAAGTCAGAACAAGCATATATATACTAAAAATTACAATGCAATTACATGGAAAATTGTTTATTGCAATGAGGGAGAAAAGATTATATGGGACTACAGAAGTATCCTTAACTGAGTATTCAGTAATTTTAAAGAGATATTTTAAATTCAAAATGCCATGAAAGCCTGAGCTGCGAAACAGTAATCACAATCTCCATTGTGTACCTGCAAATGGCAAATATTGGCAGAAAAATGCAAGTCTACAGGCACTGCAATTTGAGGATGGAAGAGAATCAATGGCTTTCCATTCAATTCCCCCCTTAAGTACACAGGAATTTGAGATCCTTTGATAAATCAAAGTCTGTAAAGTCCATTTCTTCTCTTGTACTGCCACTTTATACAAAAATATAATAACAAAGTATGCTTCTAATTTTATTCATGCAGCAACCACTGGATGTACAACAGACCATACTCTATCAGATTTGATTTCTCTATAAAGCTGTTTTGTGTTATAACTAAAATATTACAGCGCGAGGGTTTTTCTTTTAATTAATTAACTAGTACTGAAAAGACTTCAGAAAAATTAGTTGAGCACCGTGCTCTGTCCCTCTCTGACAGACAATAAAATTAAATGAAATACAAAACTCACACAGTAGGGAGCACTCAGCTATGCACCATATTTGTGACACAAAACTGAAAGAAATAACTAGTCTTAATGGTTATTTCTCTGGTATTGTGTATACTGCACAGTAGCAAATCTGAGTCACCTTAATGAACAACATAAAACTAAAAAGTTGTGATTCCACTGAAGCTCTTATTGCTCAGTTTTTATATGAACTCATTAGGACTATTTCTACTCTGAAACAAAGTACACATGTGGTTGCAGTGAGGAAGAGTAAGCTCTACAAGCCACTGCAAAAATTAAGTTAACTAAATAAAAACAAAGTTGAAATGAAGTTTCCTTATAGCTGTTTAGCTAGCTTAAGAAATAGCTAATAAGAAATAGCTTAAGCAACTATTTCCATACTTATTAAAATTATCAACAACTTATTAAAAAAAGCTCTACATTCATAAAGAGTCTTGAACTAGATATGAGATACTACCTAATTATTCAAGATTAATTTATCCTTGCAGGACTTTCAGGAAAAAACACAGCACAAAATCTGTTCATCTTTTTGATAGCACAATCATAAACAAGTGCATCCACCTAAACCTGCATGTTTTGAATGTGACAGACCCAAGCAAAGTGCAATCTACAAGTGTGTTTTGCAGAAAGTTATTCCTGTGATTTTCAGCCCCACTATTTGCCATTGCAATAACCTACCAACCTTATCTTTATATAAAATTTCTGACCTTGTGGCTCAAATAGGAGTTCAATATTGATAATCTCTGCCATATGTTCTACTTCCTCCCCACAAGTGAGCATCAGCTTCATGCCACAGTTAAAAACATACAGAGATGCAAAATGCATGCATTAACCACAAAAAAAAAAAACCCTGGGAAATTGTGCAACACAAACATAGAAACAACACGCTAACCTTTGTTTACAAAACAATTAAGATCCAAAATGTCAAGAAAGTTTGGCTGAAGGTATTATTTATTTTCTGCATTATGTCTTACCTAACATCATCCAAATAAGTTACAGAGAGTTTATAATGCCAATATACATCAAGAGAGATCACAAGTGGGCCAAAGCATCCGGTAATAAGCACAAGCAGAGGAATGTCAAATACGTGCTGCAGATAAGATGGAAAGTAATCCATTTGGCAGATGTTTTTGAGTAGTGTAGAACTGAGGATAAAGATGTGTTCTGTCTCAGTTCAGCTGGGTTTTTTGGGGGTTTGTTTTGGTTTTAGAGAAGTAGATTATTTTAATGAAGAAATCATTTCCAGTCTTTCAAAAATTACGAGAACATACTGAAGAAATAATGGCAATGCTTCACAAAAATTGTACAGTAAAAGACTGTGCTCAAAAAAATACATTACAGAACACAGGGACACTAACAATTTTGAAAGATGGCTATATATTCATTTATGTTGGCTTTCATAATCATATTCCTCAATATTCAGCATTAGCACACATAGAAAAGCTGTACTTCATGGGTAAAGAACCAAATTAGCTACAAGAATAAATTTAGAAGCTGTTCAAGAGTAAACATCATTTCTTAACCCTCGATTCTAAAAGTTACATACAAAAAAAAAAAAAAACAAACCAACCTCCTAGTTACATTCACAGTACTTGCTTACACTTTTGTGTTTCCATTACAAGAAAAATGAAGCACATCCATAAACCTAATTATTTTAAAGGATGTCATAAATATCCTACAATACAATTTTATACTTGTGTGCTACTACTACTGAAGCAAAAATGAAGGCTCCTGCTATGTCAAAGCATTGATTCAACATCACTCTGGGAACTTAAATAATACCTCTAATTCCACCTCCCTTGCCCCAACTTTTTGTTAAGAAACATTTAACTTGTTCTGCAACAGCTTTTATTTAGCCACCATGGTCTCTACTGCACTGTTGTTAAGCCAAGCCAGGTTCCAGGTGTCCTTTCAGGACTAGCACAGCAGTATTCAGGCACAAGTTCCAAACTGTGCATAATTTGTCACAAGTACAGCAGTATGCCAATGTCAAATTCAGATCAGACTTCTGCTGCAAAGAAATCTGACAAGGAGACCATTGCTTCTGTTGTGAAGCTGAGGTGCTACAGGAATATAAACAGGAAAATCCCTGGCCTTCAAACCCCATAGACCAAGAGATGACTACTATGATAAGAAAGCTCAAACTTTGATTTGTAGCAGTTATAGGACTCTTGTTAAAAGTAAAAACAGTAATTCTGCCTGTTACTGTTGAAAAGGTCTAAAGAATATAAGGAAAAAAAGCCCAAATCATCAAATTAAAATATTACAAATACTAGAAATTTATCCACATTTATGCTGATTTAGTCATTAAAATCCACACAATTTAACTTATGCAGAAAGTCTGATAACCTAGTTCATTTTTTCAAGTCACTATTTCTAAGCAAAGATTAAACTACATCCTTTTCCCTGTATGAGGGGGAAAATGAGCTACAAACATACAAACACCAAATCCTTAGTTACATTATTGAAACATGCATTTTGAGATCTGGCTGTATATGTACATATGTGTATATGTGCATACGTGTACACATATATGTGTATATGTGTATACGTATACATGTATACGTATATGTGGCTTCTGTTGACAATACAAAAACGTAAGATTTATATGAACAGATACATAAAATTTCAAGCAAAATATATGCATTATGACTGTAAGACACAATAGAAATACAAGGCATGATTAAAAATATCTATAAATTGACTTATTTCTTGCACGAAACTAGCAAATATTGTGCAAGTAAAAGCACCGTGTTGTTTAATAAAGACACTGGTTAATTAAATCCCCCTCAACTTGTACCAAATGCATGATCCCATCCAGGATGCAGCATGAAATGCTACCTCAAGGCAGTTCATGACATACACCAACATTTCCCCTGTCTCCAGCTATGAAGAACAGGGAAAGAATACCAGTTTCCATATATAGCCTTGAATGTCACGTATCCCGCCTAGAACCATTTACAACCTGAGCAGATGTTCAGAGCAGCCTTAAAGGTACAAAGTTCAGAACAGCAAGGAGTGTTTGTACAAAACTGTAAAGTTTAAGAGTCCATTTTTACTTTTGTCCAGCATCCTCTAGTTCCTAACAAATGAAATTCTGCAGAAAACATGCAATGCAACCAAGAGCCAAGGTAAAAACTTCGTCCAGTTGCACTCTATGGAAGCACTCAAAACAGTTTATACTGCTAAGAAGTATCTGAAACTTTGAGGTGGGGGGGATGTTCTTTTGTTTCTTATTTCTTGACACTAAAAATACAAGAATACATGGAAGATTTGCAAGTGGGATATTCAAGAGCACGTAAGCAGATTTAAGAGCCCTCCACCAATCAGATATATCAGAATATTCCAGGGAAAGCGTGCTGATGGAATGACTACATGAATGGTACTTCAGCTGGTCTACTCACACTACTTACCTGAGCCATTTAAACATCAACACAAAGACCAACAACTCTATGACAGACCTGCAAAACTTTAAAGCCCGCGCTGAAATACAAGCACCATATCTCTCTCCATTATCTCTGGATGCTTAGATCAGTATTCTGCACTAGGAGGGGACAAATGTTATTGCTTCAGATTAGGTTGGACTCATTTTAATATTGAGATTATTCTCCAATTCTTCTACACTTACAAAATGTTTCTACAAACAGATGTAGTTCCTACTTGCCTTTGCTCTTCAATACTTTATAAAGTTCTAAAGGATGTGAACTCCCTTCCATACTGCTATGGTAAGATGCCAGAAATTTGATATGAGACATGAGCCAAAAATTAACTTTTCAGAAGCATTTCCAAACCATCTGGAGAAGAGGCATTTAGAGTACAAAATAATTAATACCACCTTCAATAAAACACTAAGCACACAGTAGTCTGGCCTTTCTTTTGTGTAATTAAAAGTACTGAAAGCATCAAACTACTCAGAAGAGATTGTGAATAATTCACAATAATTTTACCTTTTCTTTAAAACACTATTAGGTTTGGGGTTTTCTTCTCAAACACATCAGTACTGACTTCCTTGAAATTGCTGATTAGAACTTTAAATGAACAACTGTGCATACAAACTCGCCTTCAGGAAAAGCCAAAATCGAACTCCTGACCTTATCCAATGTAAAACTGTATCCAAATCAAATAATGCATTCATGGTTCTTAACAGGAATATCCAAAACTGATGAAAGTGCAGATGGAAGCCATAAGCAACTCCGAGAGAGAAAAATTCCTCCTGAACTCACACTTTGTCACAGCTGATTTATGGTTTGGACACAAAATCCATACCTCAGCTCTGCAAGACAGCAAGATTGGGGGAGAGAATAAACAGGTATATGCAGCCCCTCACACAGTGCTCACCTTTGAGCACAAACATTATGTTCAAGGTACATTTTATGTGCACGAGCCTATTGTACTGCTGGGATGAAATATCCTGTGATTCATCAACTCCTTATACAATGTCAACAAAGAGCTCCCAGAAATTCATTAATACTGCACAAAACTTGACAATACCTTGGTAATGATGCTACAAGAAGGCAGTTCTATACTTGCAATGTATAAAATCCTGGGAAATAAGTTGTTCAAAACATGCTTGCCTACATTTCTTAAGGAAACTGTTTAGTTTAATAACCACAAAATAAACCTCCATTTTATTTACTATGATAATTTATGAATGCCCACAAAATTTGGGCAATCACAGACTCTGGAAACTACCAGTATCCTTAGAAATAGCTACTTAATGATATTAAATACTAAGTAGGAGAGATTAATAGAGTTTCAGCAATCAGGTAAAAACAAAACTGCAAATTAAGAACACAGCTTGAATTATCTATTCACAAATAATCTAATGTGTACTCCAAAGATCATTACAAAAAAAAAAAATCATCTATGAAGTATTTCAACTTTCAACAAGTCCTACTTTCCCCCCCAAAAAAACAATAAATAATGTTTTTAAAGGACTTAGCCCCAGAACAAAATATGAGTGTCAATAAACTGGAGTGAGAACATTATATAAATTATTTTGATGTGTTTGCACTATTTTGTTACTGAGTAAGAGAAGGAGAAACACTTGGGCTCAGTTTCATTTGCTTTCCAGGTTGTAGCCTTTCCTGTGCATAAGCACAGAGACTGTACCTTTCTTCTCATATTTAGTCAATCTGATCTTATCCTCTGTGTAATTTCCCAGTGCCTTTATTTTTGAAAGCAAGATTATATCAGGAAGAGAACCCATAAAAGGTTCAATTAAGATAGAGAATCTTTTTTTGCCTTGTTTCTGGGGTTCATTTTCAATGTTTTGTTCCTGGCAATGTTTAGGCCAAACAGCTCTTCACTTTCTGACTTTTACTTTCCTCCCATCCTAATGAGGATGGTCACATATTCTCATGTGCTCAGTGTTGCTACAAAATAAAAAATCAATGAATTACTGCTTAGTTCCTTTACATCCTGTCATTTGTCTATTTTGTCTTCTAACATATTCAGCAAGTAACTTCCCTTCCTTTGAATTCCAGCCATAAACTAGCCTACGACGCTACCATGTTTTTAATTCCACAGCACGGGCCCTTGAACTACTGCAGTATTTATTGACCAATTTTAAAAAATATATATATCTTGCATAAATCTCTGCATGTTGTTACTTGTAAGCCAGAAAAAAATTGCAAAAATTTCCATTAAGCTCCTCATTTCCTTACAAATATCTTCCCAGAATTACTCCTTTTTCCCAAAGAATATAAAACTCTAGCAGAAGTTGAACTGATCAACTTTTCCCCTCCCTGCTCAACTATTGCCTCTTTTCTTAGATTTGAAAATATTCAAGACAGAAGATGTTACTCTGCTGTGCTTATACAGCAATTATTGCTTTCAAGTGTACTCCAACGCAATTAATGTGTCAACTGTTAAATTATCAACTGTAATTCAAAGAGGGGAGAAAAATGTTTTAAATCACTTTTTACAACAGGTGGTACCAAATTTTGGGACTAGAGATTACTGAGCTGAAAACTGCCACATAAAAGCATCTTTCTCTAGGACGGCTCCTTAGTCCAGAGCACAGCTTCATCCACCCAGGTGCAGCTCCATATCCAAAGAGATTGTGCTGCCCTCCTGTGGTCCCTGAAGATTAAGCTCCAGAAGTCACACACAGAGCCAAGAAAAAATGATTCTGCTCTTGAAAGACATTACATAGCTAAACATTACACTTTGAAGAAGGTAAAAAAGCCAAAGTGCTGTTGTAGGGGTATCAAAGTCTCCTGATGCCTCTGCCTGAAAGCACCACTTATGCTTTGTAGAGGAAACACAGAATAGCCACGTTAACACTCAGCTGTCCCTCAGTTACTATGTCTAGAAAACAGCAATGTAAGTGACCTACAACAATACTGTAAAGACAGGTAAAACCCCACTAAATTTAAATCCTTTTGTAGATTATTCTGCTTAGGTAAGTGCATTATGAATCCCCACACTCTGGGATATGGCAAATGGGTGACATAAAAGAGCTAAAGGACACAAGCTATCACTGGTGTAACTGGGATTTAAGTCTAATGACAAAACCTACGGAACAATCTTCAAATAAGTAATGAAGACATTTTACAGAAAGAAATACAGGAATACTGAAGCAGATCAAATATCCCTTTTAAACTCAAGACTGCTGCTACAGAAAATCAATTTAAATTATACAGTAACTGAAGATACCAAGATATTGGTATATTATGGAAAAATATTATTAAGAGTAATGTCAACAATAATTTAACATTTTATCCAATAGCATATCTAGAATATTTGGAGATAGAAAAGTGTTAATTCCTCCTCCTCCTCCTAAATCTTTGTAATACAAATATGATCTGTCATTACTGCCTTCTCTACAAAGTGACACTCCGTAGCACAGTATCACTCCGAAGTACACCGTACTAATCATTAAAGGATATTAATCTCTATATTTTTGTTCCCAAAAAATACCTCTGATGGTGATTTATATTGATTTCTATATATTTGTTCCCCAAAAATACCTCTGATGGTGATTTTGAGTCATGTTCAAAAGAAAATGTCTTTTAAAATCATATTAATCATCTGGATATTTGATGGATATTGTTCAAAACCATAACTGTGAGAATGGATCGGCGTTCCTTCACTCCGCAATAGTAACCTTCCACAAAAAATGACCTGCACCTCCATGCCATGGAGTACTTAGTACAAATGTAATCTCTAAACCTCTGGTTTAAGAGATGAATAATGTAACTTTGGGGCTCTGCTATCCCATGAAGAAGGAACATAGAAATATAAAAGGGAGAAGGAAACTAGTAAATTCTACTACATCAGGAGAAAAAGAAAGACCAAACAGTTTAAATAAAACAATGAGCAGAGTTACTTAGCAAGCTACTTAACATTTATTAAAGATTTCTGATTAAGATACGAAAAATTAATTTAACAACCTTGCTAAAAATATCTGCTAGGCACCTATGAGTTAATATTTTTGGGGTTTATGCCCTTCCACATATCTAAGAACTTCAGAGACAAAAAAAAAAAACCTCACAGTCCAACAAATAAAACTATTTTATCGAGGGAAGATCACAGTCAAATTCCACACAGGAAAAGTCAGTTTAGGCCACTGACTGTTAAGTGCAGACATTTTGTGAAAGTTCATTGTGGATTAATCAAGAACATGCTTCAACCATCAGAACCAAGACAACGGTGAATTTACAAAAACAAATCATTATGAATTATCTTCAGCGCTCAATCCATAAATCTATAAAACATTTCAACTTGCAAACTGCAGTAATTAATTTTAATTCTTTAGTATATTCAAGTAAAGAAACACAAACCTCAACAGGATTAAAAAAAAAGCATACGCTGACTTTATGTAGAGTACTCTACAAAACAAATCTCTCCAAAGCCTTATAAACTCCCAATTAACAAGGACTTGTGAACTTTAAAAATCATACCTCTAGGAATTAGATCTCATCAAAACCTAACTTTTGTTGTAGGAGATATTCAATATGAAGCATCAAGGCTTCAGTAATTCTCTGAGGGCTTCCACTTACTCCACAAAGCAAGGCACTGAAACAAAGGTGACACTTTCCAGTATGGCTATCAGCCATATGAAAGTCCATCAATCACATTCATCACTACGGGATTTTACAGAGCAAGCCAAACACCAAGGAGAATGTGTCCTCACTGAATCAAAATGCAGCTGTTATAATTTGGTATCATTCTTTCTAGTATCATTTTTAGGAAGATACACTAGCAACGGCTGTTTTTTCTTTGTAGATTTTTAATATTTCAGAGGCTGTAGGCATGCCATTTAGATCAAAACATCACTTAAGAAAACGCAACAGACTTCAAGCAAACATAAATATACTGAACTTGTATTCCTTACAAGTGCATATGCATTGATTTCATGAGGCAGGTGTCTTAGGTTGCAATGCACGATGTAACTAGAAGCATGTCTTCTATCACCAGCTGTTGAAACCACATGGAGCGGTGTTCTTCATCTTTTCCATGACCCACCCCTCATAACTCTGGAGGGCATATCCTCTGTTAATGGGCCAGCTGTTAAAACCAGGCAGGGCAGTTTTCTTTATCCCTTCTGAGAGCCATCCTTTGTCCAGGGAGGTATCTTCTGTTAATGGGCCATTGAGTCTCACTGCAGGACTGATAAAATTATAACATCCCATTGTGAGATGCCCCACCCCAAGCATTTCCTACCTAGATAAAATCTGAGATTTGGAACATCAGGGCAGTCTTTTTTTCCATGAGGAAGGCCAGGCCTATCTACACCACCACTGGACCTTCAGAGGTAAAACTGTATCCTTCTACAGAACCACTGCTTTAAAAGAACCACATCTGTCACTCCAGGAGCACTGCAGCCACCATTTAATTGGAATGCTACCGGAACCTTGACTGATGGGGTGTCAGGCTGTATTTTGACTCCGTCAGTGGTTTTTCTGTATTACTGTATTATTATTTTAATTTTCCTAGTAAAGAACTGTTATTCATATTCCCATATCTTTGCCTGAGAGGTCCTTAATTTCAAAATTATAATCATTTGGAGGGAGGGGGCTTATATTTTCCATTTCAAGAGAGGCTCCTGCCTTCCTTTAGCAGATACCTGTCTTTTCAAACCAAGACAGCATGGAAACCAGCTATGTTTTCAAAGAGTATTCATTTCAGTAAATCATTGTGCCTAAAAATCATTACTACACACTAATTTAACTTTAACATATAACAGCTTTGCCTGCTGTCTCCAAATAGGCATTATAAATATATAAAATTAATTCCCTTCCCTTGTTTTGCTTGGTAACCTGAGACAGTCACAGAAGAAAAAGCGAGGAAGAGCATGGTAAGTTATTATTTTGAGTTAAACCAGAAGATTTTTTTGTTGAAAAATTAGTAATTTCATTCAAACTTCCATGAAAATTGTCCTCAGGCCAACTACCCAATGTTATATCCCTGAACAGTCAAAAGATCCTAAGAAATCACCTACGAAATACAAAGTTTTGCAAGAATACCCTTATTAAGGCAAGCCAGTAGAAGAAGATACACCAGCGTTGCCTGTACTACAAAAATGAGAATTTTTGCTTTTTCTTTGTTACTGAAAATTATTTACTTCTCAAGTATGTATCAAGAATATGAGGTAACCTGGCTGCATGGCAATCACAGGTTTTCCAGATCTTGAACTGCAAAATATAATGCACATATAAATGTGTTTTAAACTTATTTAAATGCGTACAGCAAAACTCTAACTTTAAGGAGAAGTTAATGAGAAGCAGCTTCAGTTGAGTTTCCCTTGTACTGTTACACCCATGTGGCTTGCAGGCCACATATGATATGGAAAAATCAGCTGAAGAAGGATGAGTTCCTGCTTCAGGATGCCTGAAACACTGAAGAAGGCTAAAACACAATTAAAAAAAAAATCTTCAAAGTCTTTCAAAAAGTTATGACAGGCTTGAAAGGGAAATAAAGAACCTTAAACTGTTTCTTTTAACTCTTTTTGTTTTACAGAATAAATGACTGTCTGGATTTAATTTTAAAAATATAGTTGCTTTTAACTTTTAAAGTAAAACACAAAATTTGCATCTCTTGATCGGCAAAAGTTTTCATAAAATGTCAGATTCCCTAAACCATCTTTTATTTTTAAGCATAATGTATTCTCATCTTAGAAAGCATCTTTCATGTCAAAATATTCAAAAGGTAATACCAATATAAAAAGCAGAACAAAAAGAGACCTAGCCTCATAAAAAACCCAGAAACAACCTGGATATATTGAATCAATTCTGACAATTTCAAATCAAATAACTCTGCATCTAATATACCATTTGTTCCACAATTATAATATTATTCAGTTCTATGAGCTATTATAAACAACTTTAACATGGACACAAAGTCACAAACTTTTATATTGATTAAAAGATAATTACAACGTTAAGTGCTGGTCCTTTCATTAAAAAACTGATTTTGTTTACAATGAGTGTTAGAAAATCCTTAAAATTTTCTTCTTTCTCTGTTGAGAAGCCACACTACATTAAAGTATCCTTTACTTAATAACAGTTCTGGAAGCTGAAGCTAACACTGACCCTTCAGGATTATTGTTTGGTTTCCGCCAGGACTGTTTAATCAAAACATCAGTTAATTCCACAGAACTGGAACACTATGCTCTGTGTTACTGCTCTAGCCTGTGTTATTCAAAATTTCAAAGATGTTGCAAAATTACAAATATAAACATTATTTTACTCTGTAAGTAAATACTATTTCATGCATACTGTTACTGAAATCATGGTTCATTTCAGATGAAATAGCACAAATAAAGCATTTATCTTAAGTTATTTTACTTCCTGTTTAACAACTATTTCAACTCATGAGAAAAGTA
Organism: Cinclus cinclus; assembly: GCF_963662255.1. NCBI lineage: Eukaryota > Metazoa > Chordata > Aves > Passeriformes > Cinclidae > Cinclus > Cinclus cinclus. The sequence goes on from NC_085050.1 coordinate 50,896,322, forward strand.
GTACGAGTTTGTAAGACTGTAGGTCAGTTACCTCTCATTCTTGAATTTCACAGTTGGATAAAAAAAAGTCAATAAATAAAAAGCTGTTTTAAAGAAAAAAGATAACTTCCTGTTTTTAAAAAAATATCTTTCTTTCTTTCTTTGTTTCACAGTGAATACAATGTTTGATGAAAAAATATGACAGCACAAAAGGTTTCTATGTCCATATATCCCCAGAGCAATAAAGCAGTGAAAGGGTTATCACCATCCAACCCCACAGTCACACACTTTGTTGCTCCCTTTAATAGGCTTTGGATGAGCCTAAAGGAAGCACCTGTAATCATATCCAGCCAAACTGGTCTTAATATCCACAAAGCCTTTGCAGTGAGTAGGAAATGAACGTGAAGACAATGAATTCCATTCACGCATGCAGGACCAGGAACACAAGCAAAGAATCCACGATTGACTGAAGTTCCAAAAAGGAATAAAACCTCTTTTCTAATGCTGCCTAATAAAACCACAGATAAGATGCATTTCTTTGCTGGTCACAAATTAAATATAATCACCTCTTCCCTCAACCTCACATATAATTAGCAGTAGCACACTATTTCCATTCAACAGTGTTATTTCAACAAGCCCCTCTGGCCAAAATTTTCAGCCTCTGCCTTGCTAAGAAAAAAATGAAAACATTTCCTATGATGATGTACATCAGCACAGGGAAATAATCACATGATATATCTCATTTTCCTTCTGTCTCATATTGTGACCACCTATACTTTTTTATTCTGATATGCCACTCTCTTTTTACTGTCTGTACATAATGACAACCACAACAACTTTATTCCTATGGAAGGTATCTATGGATGCATTTACCTCTATGGAAAACTCAACACAACCAAGCATTGAGCTTGATCAGGATTTTTGAATTGTGTCAACTGCTGACTGAAATCAAGGCCAATCTTTTGTTCCCAGTTTGCCCATCAGCTGTTGATGACCTGAGGGAAGTTATGTCACCATGTGTCACATACAGACTTGAATTTTAATACAGATTTGAAATTGCTTACCTGTCTTAGCTCTGAAACATACTGAAAACTGGCGTATTTTCTTATGAAACAGTTAAGCAGCTTCACCAGAAGATGACCCTGTTAAATACACACACAGACATACAAACCCTCACCTTCCCCAGGACTGACTGCAGAGGGAAGACTGGTCCAGTCTACGGTCCAGTTGGGGCATGGATGAGGAGAAAACTTTGCTTCGATTCCATTTTCCTTCATGAAAGGAGGAAAAAAAATTAAGACTTTTTATCCATTTATGGTGGTACCAAAATTCTCACTAAATTTAATGGCATCAGATCAAACTGCAACACTGTCAATCTAAGTGAAACTGAACAGGCAGATGACTCTACATAATACAACACTCAAACTATGTATTTCTCTCATTCTCACAAAAAAGCCCTGATGTTTCTTTTTAGGAAATGCTGTCAGCTTCTATGCAAAAGATACTGAATTACGGAACATGATGGACAGTTTTCTTTAACAAAACTCATTAGGGTTCCCAGATGTTCAAAGCTTTAATCAAACAGCAAGAAAACAAAAAAAAAAAACACAAAACAACCCAATTGAAAAGGTTGGATAATGAAGCCAAACATAAAAGCAACAGTTTTTTGTCATTCTTTATATAAATATCTTTAAAAGAGAAACAGTGTATTGCAATTCAAACAAAAAGTTGCTTTGATTATTCAGAATTATTGATAGGGCTCCAGCAGTCCTATCTTTGCCCAAATCCTGATATCAATCAAATATCAGAAGAGAAGAAAAAAGTAGAATCACTTCTAAGTCAATGCATATCAGATTCAAGGCAAACAAAGAGTATGAAGATGTTCAAGGCTGTCAAAATTAGCTTGTACAATTCTAATAAATTCTACTTACTCCAAACCAGGCAAATATGGCTATAAAAATAACTCATTAATAAGCTCAAATTACCATTAACTTAGTCATGGTTGGCCTTGGACCACCTATAAAATGACTGTCTTCATTATCCTCTTCTAACTCATCAGGAACTGAAGCAGAGTCCTGCAGCTGCTCCTTGGGAGCAGATGTCAACTCTGGAAACTGGAGAAGCTCCATGTTGCATTTGCCAGCAGCTTTCTTTATTCCAGGTACTTCTTGAACTCTTTGATACCAACTGGATATCAGCGGCAAGTTTACCAGATTTTTGCCTTGTTTCCTGCTGAAAACCTAGAATAATAACATGAGAAGGTTAGTGACTACTGTAAATGTCTTGCTGCAAGCCACCAAAAGGAACAAACTACAGGAGCGAGCTCAGCTCCATACTGAGCACATGCACTCACAGCATGATGACAATACAAAAACTAGCTGATTCAGAGCTCCAGATGGAATTGCCAGTTGACCATTTTAGATTTTTATCTGCAATTCCCACTTGCTTAATAGGATGAAAAGGTTTATATCATCAATTTTAATCATAATTTCAGTCAGTAACAGGAAGACTCCGTAAAAATAATCCTCTTAAATATGTGCTATTTTCTAACCTAGGAATGATTAGTTTTGCTCGGTTGTTACACAAAAATCCCCAATGCAGTAATTTCCAATGAATACTGAACTCCAAGCATGACATTATGTTACCTGAATGGTCTTTCCCACAAGTATCCCTTAAAAGCTCATCCAACATCCATCCATTGACAGCTGTTTTGCTGGGGACTACAAGCCTGAAATACCCTAGACTATGTGGTAACAGGCATACATTCCCCCTGTTCATTACTCAACTCTATGCATTACATCTGTGGCTTTTTTTAAATTAGTACAGAATATTTTTTTAATTGTGTATTATGTTTTAGAATCTTAAGTTCATATTTTTATACAATAACAGTAGCTAGTGTACCTCTTTTCTGAATTAAGTGTATGTGATTAACAGTTAATGTGGCATCCAATAGAAACTAGTATTTTAAGTGCAACAAATGAAATAAAAACATTTAAGTAAGAGTAGGTTGCACATATTAAAAAAAATATATACCCAAACCACTTTTTAAGATGAAGTCCAGCTACTTTAAAAAATATGAATTTAATGAAATCAAAAACTTTTGTTTAGATTCGCAAACATTCTAGAACAATGGAGATCATCTTCTTACAGGAGAGGTTGTGAAATCTCCTTAGAGACAATCAAAATATGACTGGACAGGATCCTGGACAACTGGCTCTAGCTGACCCTGCTCTGAGAGGGATGGTTAGGCAAGAATAGCTCCAGATGTGACTTCCAACCTCAATTACTCCAATTTCAACTATTCTGTGATGCTGTGCCTGCTTTAAACAGAAAATTAAAATTCATTATTACAGGAACAGGCAGAAAAGGCCATGCAAAACCAACATTCTTCCCTGGATTTGTCCGCAGTGTGGAAATGGAAATTGGTAAAGAACACTTGAAATGACACAAAATTTCCAACAGCTCTCCTGCATGCTGCGTTTATAATGTGCTTAGGGTAATCACAAGTAATCAGCAATAGCTAAATGAGCAAAAGAAGGATGAACTGTATAACTTCAGTATCTAATTTCATATCCTAATAGTAACATGGGCAAAAACACATTAATTCAGTTAAGGAGGAAGTCTTTTGGAAAGCAATTCTAAGAGACACTGTTACACTTGTTATCAAGTGTTCAAAATTGTATTTTAAAAAGTGAATAATGTTTTTTTCCCAGATGAGAGACTGAGCTTTTGTTATACTTCTATTAATTTTCAACAGTTACAACTAATAGAAAGCATAACAAAGGTAACCTTAGAATGATAACAGCAACGAAATGAGGTAATGAAAAACAACCCTTCAGCTTCATTATCTTACTTTTGGTAATTATAATTACAATCAGCTAGTCAGGTCTCCTCATATTAATAGGATGATATTTTCCAGACACATACTCACTTAAGACTTCATTATTATTCACACCCTTAATTCAAAGTGGAACTGCAACTACAGTGATTTTTTTAAACACAATCCAGGAAGTCCAGTTATACAAGTGACAAACAACACTTTAATACAGAATTAAATTCTGGGGCTTCCATCAACAAGAGCAGTTTCCACTCACTGCCTGCAAGAAGCTTTCAGATGTAAGTTTTCCAATTTTGATGACAACTAGGCATCAAGGTATAATTGCTTAGAAAGTGATCATTCACCAGAGAACAGAAATAAACAAACATTATCCCAGAGCTCTTGTAAATTAGGTAAAAATGAAACTGAAAGACAGGTTTTCAGGGCAATCCTTGGTGTGAGCTAACAGAGTGTACTGTAAAATACCTAGTTAATGAGCTGGAGAACACCAGGGCTCAAGGGTAACATATAAAAAGTCAATAAATAAAAAAATTCTCAGCTGCTCACAGTATACCCAAAGAATGATTCCAACTACATTGCTGAAATCAATTAAGGACCTGATGCAAAAACCTTCTCATGCCTAGCACCAGTAAATCAAATATTACTCTAAAAGTTAAGCTCTTATTTAAAAAGGTCCTGGAAAAACAATGGCTGAAATACATTAAAGTTTTTTAAATGGTAAGAAAGCATTTTGCCTTAATACTTTCGTTTAGTATCATCCATGCAGAAGTTGCTGTTCTCCTCCAATTATGTGATTTGCAAACCAAACAAAGCAGATGTGAATTAAGAAGCATTTCTGTAAAATAACTCACCATCTTAATTCAAAGGCAGCATATTACTATCATCATACAGGAGGACTATGACACTGGTTAAAGAAGTTATAAAGTAGACATTTGTCGCAGTATTTGATTATCATTATCTTGATTTTTGAGACTGTTATCCTCAATCTGACTAATAGGATTTTCTCCAGGAACTCCATTTGTTTTCAAACACCATAAGGGGGATTTGGCAAACCAATTTGCAAAATCAAAATGCAAATGTTCCTGGAACAGACATCAGCTTAGCTATAAATCTCATAGAGTAACTGCAGGAATAGAACTGTAGGAGGCAAACTCATTGTATCATTTTACTGTGATGGGAAATAAAGACATAGCTGTAATTTCCTTAAATCTCTCCTGTGCATCTATCCTCATAAAACTAAGTTCACAGTGCTGAGCAAAACTCTTGCACAGTCTTGCCACAGAAGTTTTTCTCACTGTAGAAGTAGTTTTTAAGTTTAGCTCAAGTCACCTGTACTACAATTTTTTAACTAATGTTTTCTGGAAAAATTGGTGCCAACATATTTCAGTATAATATTTTAACAGCTGACAGTGTTTACTAACCATTTATATGTTCTGTATCTAGAAGTAACTTGAGTGACTTCACCAATCCCTGTTTTTAGTGTTTGTACAAACACAAGACAACTACTTGATTTTGGGTTAAGGTCACATTGTAAACACCACAATATGTTTCATTTTAACATATTTTACAACTTCTGGGTTCTTAAAAAACCTACATGTACACTAGTTAATATTTGCAAAATTTGTCAGCTTACCAAGAACTGATGGATGCATGGCAAAAGCACTATATCTGCCACAGTAAAATAAAGCCCTTCTGCAAAAACGTGGTCCAAGAGTGGAAGGTCAGAGGTTTTTGTTCTCCTGATGTGAGGGGCCTCCCTGTTGATTGCATCTGGTGATTCCTGAGCAAGTAGTTTAGAGAAAGCTAGACTCAGTTCCAAACTTGAGGGTGGATGTTCATGGACTTCCCCTGGTTTTAACTCCTCTGTTGCTTCTTCACCAAGCACAGGCACTTTAGTCTTGGCACCTGCCTTCTGTTGTTGAAGTTTCTGCCTTCGAATTTTGTCATCATTATGTACTCGGACAGGTTCTCCAAGCTTCCTTTCAAACTGTAAAATGTCATCAGGAATAGCCTGGCAGTGCTCAGGAGAGGCCATCAAAAATCTTTCAACAGCCAGAGGTATGCTGATCTCACACAGCCTGGTCCATTGGCTAACCTGTCAAATAAATTTACATCATTAACATCTCTACAGAAAGAGAAACTAAACCTAGGGTAACTTCTGGTTACTGTGGTTACTCAATCACTTAGAGCAAAGGAATTCCATCTTTAAACACATTCTTTGTTAATCTTAGAAACTCAGATATTTCTGTATTGCTTTTACAAGAGCAGAGTTAGGAAGCTAAATTATACATATAGCAGAATGGTTATGCAGTATAGCATGTTTTTATTTCCTTATTATTGACATAAAATTAGGGTGGCTGTGTAACTCATAAGAAACAAAGCTGTGAACTGATCTGAAGGCACAGTAATCAATAGCAACCATGGAAATAGCAATCATGCCAGGGTGGAGTTCAGCCTCCTGAGAGGCATGAAGAAAGCAAGTCTGGATGGATGACCTGCCAGATGAGTAAACTGCTAGATGATAAATGGGCTGACATCTCAACTCAAGGGGTAGTGCTGGCTAATAGTTCACACTCTACCTGAAGGCCAGTCAGGAGTGGAAATCTTTAAGGGTCTATGCTGAGGCCTATCTCATTTTATCATCTTTACCTGGTGGAGGGAGATGGAATACACTCCCATCAAGAATGACAGGGAATTGAGAAGAGCAGGCAAAAAGTTCTCAACAAACACCAAGGCAAAGCTGCTATTCACATGAGCCTGCACAGACTAGAGAGTGAGCTGAGAGAACTGACATGAAACTCAGAATATTCCACACCTAGGATGGACTTAAACCCTGGAATGGTACAGGCTAGGGATTGACCACCTGGCCAGGTAGCCACTCTGCTGAAAAGCCACTGGACAACCTGGTGAGGATAAGCTAAGCAAAAGCCACCTTGACAGTGAAGGCTAACAATATATAGTGCTCTTGAAACCAAAAATAGCAAGAAATTAGGATTTCTTAGTTTACTTCAAACTTTTAACTCATTTATATTGCAAGACATGAAACAAAGATCTGTCCTACTTTTTAACATTAAGGTTCATTTTGTGCTGCTAAAAAGTAGGATCTTCAAAACTAATTATTTTTCATCTTTGTGCCAAAAATACAAGTACTTTTCCATAGAGGAAATCGCATTTTCTAAGCAAATTAAGTTCTTTACTAAAAGAAGTTACTTGACATCAATATTAAGAATCTACTTCAGAGCATTTAATGCTTATTAAAAAGCATTAAATCTAATATCTAAGAGAGAGAGACACACTTACTTCCGCACAGGCTTTTAAGCAGGTCTTCTTAAAGCCCAAGAGTGCCAAAACATCCTTTTTAGATGGATCTGCCTCGAATGTTTTCTGTATTATATGTCTCAAGACCACAGAAAGCCCAGCTCGGCAGAATTTGTCATCTTTCACTACAACAGCAGGTAAACAGCAGCTCTGCACAACCACTGGAAGCTGACATCTGGAGATTAAATGGACCTCAATATCACCAGCAAGGTTTTTTGTCACACACTGATCACCCACGTCTTCGCCAGTCGGCACTAAGAAAACTTTAAATAATTTGCAGTCACAGTAGGATAGCAAAAACAGTGAGATGGATGTATGAAGAGGAAAGATACTATCTCTGTACTGATGAGAAAAAGCCAAATATAAATGTTCTTCAGCAACATTATCTTTCATCTTCTTCCTGAGATGAAGCTCCTGAAATAGAAATCAGAGTACAACATTCATAAAATAATACAGAATTAAAAAAAAAAACCAAACAAACTTTAAAGCACTGGTTCTTCCACTATCTGCTACAACTGATTTTAACATAAGACACTACCAAAGACATCCTGCCTGAATAATTGGCAGGCCTTTCTTTGAGAGAAAAAATTGGTTTCACATCTACACTGTCTCTTCACATACCAGATCATGAATAGGAAAATTATCTCCATAAATTTTTTTTTTAATTTTAGCATATTTCTGATATCAAAGAAAACCTAAAGAAAAAGTTTAATTTTAAATTTTTAAGTTCATAAACTTAGAGCGAGGCGCTTTTTTTTCACATTAAAATCTCCCACAATAATAACCACAGATTATTTCAAAAATCAGGTTCCTGAGCACATATCAATGACAGTCAGTTCCCTAATACAAACATCTGTCTTTTTGTAACTGCTAAAAGGCATTCATAATGGGTATTTAGGTCATGGGAAATAATATTGGTTTCTGTATTAAAAACTAATCTAGAGTTGGGTGAGATAACTGAAGGATTCACAAGGAAATAAACACTTACCTCATGATACTACATGAACACATCAAACACACAACTACTTTACAACAAATTTAAAGAAGTCAAATTTGACAGTAGCAGAGCTGAAATTAATATCTTCTCAGTATATTAAAAATTCAAGTTAGTTTTCCTTACAGTGGGTAGAAAGCTACAATTTTCCTACTGCAATATTCCACAGGAGCTTAACATAAGGCACTGATGCAATAATTTTTCTGCTCCATCACTCAGCAGAATTGCCCATTACCTTAGAGACGACAGGTGGCACTGAAAAGCCTTAGACACTAGATGGCCCTCTTACCACGAGCGTCACAGACCACAGCTGGAGCGTAGTGAGGAAAACAAATAGAAATGTTGCTAAGAAAGGCCAGAATAATAGGGTTTTATATACATATGTATAAAGCACGAGTGACACTGGAACAGTATCAGTCATTTACATAACTGTCTAGATTAATAAGGTCTTTGCACAATTACACAAACATTCTGCAAGTATTCAAAAAAAAAAAAGTTTCCATTAGATACATCTTGATTATTCATTTTTTCCCATGTAGACATGTACATCACACTTACTACTTTATATTACCTACCACAGGGCCAAATCAATTGCCCAAAAAGAGGGAGTGGAAGAATAAAATCAAGTCAACCTGACATTAAGAACACACTAATGTCTGTTACAGCAGAACATTTTCAACCACTGAATGACAAGAACAGTGGCTCTGAGTACTGTTGCTTTTCTTTAATTAATACACTGCCACACAAAGAACAGGACAGGACACAATGCAATACCTACTTTACCACAAGGTATTTTATTTGGGTACATCTTGACAGCATGGAAGTTGAGACAGACTCTATATGCTAACTACAGCTCTGTGGTAGAAATCATACAGTGAAGGCACTGCCAGAAAGGTAAATCAAGAAGATTTACTGCTACCATAGTCACATCCCTAGTTTCTAGCATTTAAACTCCTATTCTCAACTACAGTACCTCTTTCAATATTAAGAAGTACTCTTGTATGCATTTGGGTTATTATTTTTGTTTTCCATGGGAACTCAAAAGAGCTCACAAGTCCATCTTTTGCTGGGCATGCAAACCACTCAGACATACACATTCACCTCATCACTCAATTTTTTCTTCTAGTTGATGTTCCTGGACTCAATCAGCTATTTTGGTCACTTTCATGCTATGGAAAACTGCTAAATAATTTGGTAAACTCTGACAAGTTTTCTATTTCCAAAATATATTATTCTATAATTTCCATCTATTAATCACCTACTCTTAAAATTTATTTTTAAAAATTTCTTAGAATTATTTTAACAAAATGGGCTTCTGTAATGACTGCAACTTGTTACATAACTCATTAGAATACCAAAGCAATCAGTCTGGATTTATTCAAATTGTTGGTTATTGCAAAAATTTCTATGTCACTCCACCACACCAGTAACTGAAAATCTCACAGACTTTCCTCTCAAAGAGCCTTGCAAGGTGGAAGTTTCCTGCGTTCCTGTTACACATGTCAAAAAGCAAAAGCACAAAGAGAATTTTTAGTTCAGCGTCACTGAATGTCTGTCCTAGGGCAAGCCAAAAATTCATACAATTTTCTTTAAGGGCTTTGCTGTTTGTTGGTTGTGACATTTTGGGGTTTTTTAAGGTCAGTCCGTGACAATGAAAACTACAGTCAGGTTAATTTTACTCTCAATTCTCTCACAGAAGAAAAACTAAAATAACCTGTCCAGGAGTTCTGTCTATAAATAAGTTCACCTCTGTTTGCTCACTGTTTTTCTGTGAGAAGAAAGGCCTTCTTGAATCCTCACTTCAACTAAGCTGTACACCCTTGCACTGCCAAACCCCACCCTTCTCCCATACTTTACTTCCAAGAATTCCTTCTAACATTGTCTCTAAGCACTGACATTATAAAGTCACTTCCCATATTTTTTGTTTCCAATACAGGTGCTTTTCTGCACTGTTTTGGCTCTGCAGAGTCTATATTCCTTGTGGATTTATGCAGAGATTTTCAATTCAAAGACTTAACAGCCTACCTTGTTGCCCATTCTCACTTAAGTATTTTCACATTACTACTACCCATCCATTAAATGTGTTTATTAATCCCTTGGCATCTTACTGAGATAAAAGCAGACACAGATACACACAATAAAATGAAATGTGCAATACAAAACTAACCAAACCCAGTAAGACATTACACTATTTGCTCACAGTATTTTTTCCCAGCACTTTTTTCTAATTAGACTGTAAATCCTGTGCAAAGTGATGGAGTTTTATTCTATTGGCCATATTTACAGTAGCCACTGTTTGAAAGAGAGAACATGAAAAGCAATGATCAATATAGGATTTGCACAGTAACTTAAAAGACAAAGATAAATAATGTTGCCTAGCTTTGGTGTAAAAGACACCTACTTAAAAATTATAAATATTATGCAAGTGTAACTTTCACTAGCTGTGCTGTTTTTTACCACTTTCTCTTACCTTTCAACATACACTAAAGTTAAATTAGTTTCACTCAGCTGCCCTGTTAACAATGTAATAAAGAAAATCGCTACTTTAAAAACCTAGTGCTTCCCATAAAAATTAAAGACAATTAAATTAGTACATAAACATCCTCTTCCTTTTGGTTCCTGAAAAAGCTCCCATTCGTTGATTACTACATGGTAAAACAGAACTTTTGTTAAGAAGGCACATTAACACTTGAGAAATGCTTCGTATAATGCCATTTTAAAACGTGGCAAATATTTAACTTAGAGTAAATTATTACTTGTACTTTAAGGCACATAACTTAAGAGCCTAGAGTTGTATTTCTACCCAAGACGATGCATTTATTGGATGCGTTCAGGGCCACTCCTGCGCCCTCGAGGAAGCCCTGAGGGAAGCACAGAAGAGCTTCAGACCCGAGCTTCAGGCGGGTCTGCGAATAAAGTGCAAGCTGCGGACGGTGCTGGAGAGCCAGACGCGGGCGGGCCATGGAGGGGGGGTGGGAAACAGAGCCGGGCCATGGACGGGGAGGGGGGGTGGGGAACAGAGCCGGGCCATGGACGGGGAGGGGGGGTGGGGAACAGAGCCGGGCCATGGACGGGGAGGGGGGGTGGGGAACAGAGCCGGGCCATGGACGGGGAGGGGGGGTGGGGAACAGAGCCGGGCCATGGACGGGGAGGGGGGGTGGGGAACAGTGCCGGGCCATGGACGGGGAGGGGGGGTGGGAAACAGTGCCGGGCCATGGACGGGGTGGGGGGGAACAGAGCCGGGCCATGGACGGGGGGGGGGGGGGGGGGGGGAACAGAGCCGGGCCATGGACGGGGGGGGGGGGAAACAGAGCCGGGCCTCAGGTCGGGGGGCGGGAAACAAAGCCGGGCCTCCGGACGGCCACACACGCCTCAGGTGGGTGACTGCAGAGAGCGACTCCACCGAACCAGAACTCTCTCGCAGACCCACTCCCTAAAACCTCTGCTCCCAGCTGCTCTCGGTCCACAGGCAGCGCTGCCAAACCAACCCCAGGACTTTCCCACCGCCACCATCCCGTCATCCCGCCCTCTCTCCCGCTCCTTTGCCTTACCCCGGCCCGGCCGCTTCCGCCCCGGCTCCGCCCCTTCCTGCGCTTTCCCGGCCCGCGCACACCGCCCGGAACTGCCGCGCGTGGCCCGCGCTGCGCGGGGGGACTGCGGGGGTGGCGGACCTTCCTCCTCGTCTTCCTCGTCCTCCTCGTCCTCCTCGTCCTCCTCGTCCTCCTCGTCCTCCTCGTCCTCCTCGTCCTCCTCGTCCTCCTCGTCTCCCTCGTCCTCCTCGTCCTCCTCGTCCTCCTCGTCTCCCTCGTCTCCCTCGTCTCCGGTGAGACACCAGCGGGCGGTTCTGCGGGGCCTGGAAGAGGGGGCTTGGGAGGAGGAAGAGATAATCGGGAAGAGGAAATTTTGGATGGGAAGAGGGAAGGAAGAGAGCGATTGGGAGGACGAAGGAAGAGGGGAGTTGAGAGAGGACAGAAGGTCTTTGGCAGCAGGAAGAGGGAATTTTAGGGTTGGGAGGGGAAGAGGGTTTGGGAGGAGGGGAGAAAGAGGGATTTAGGAGGAGGCAAAGGGGGTTTAGGAGGGGGGAGGAAGAGGGAGATTGGGAGAGGGATCTGGGGAAGAGAAAGAGAATTTGAGAGAGGGGAGGAAGAAGAGGTTTGGGAGCGGGAAGAGGCGTTTAGACGAGAAAAGGCTTGGGAGAGGGCAGTAAGGGTAGGTTTGGGTGGGAGAAATAAGGTGTTGGGCAGGAGGGAGGGAGAGGGGAGCCCTCAGGCACACTTGGCCGCTCTCACCCTCGGGCCCGGGTGCGCTCTGGGTGTCCGGCGGTGCCGGCAGGGCCCGGAGCGAGCGGCGGCCGCGCTGTCCCTGCGGGACACGGTGGTGCCAAGGGACGGCTCCTCCTGGACACACGGGCACGCCCGGAGCCGCGGCCCTGAGGAAATCCGTGCGGGGAAATAATGGTTGTAGGAGGGTGGTATTTTATTGTTTTGAGCATTCTGTTGCGCTGCTTTCAGATGAGAGGCCTTTCCCTCGTTCGTAAAAAGAAATCCCAGGGAGAAATTTGCAGCAAGTCGGTTGCAGAGGGTCACATTGTGGATTGAGCGTAACTATTTCAGAAATTAGTTTTTAACTAAAGTTTGTTTCTTTCTCTGAGAAATTGCCAGGAGAATGATACGCAGGAATTTGTACACTTGATAAGTTTCAGTGTAGACACTGACTGAGGCAAAGGTGAAAACAGTAGTGGAGGTGTACTCAATGTACCAGTGGCTTAAGCCAATGAGCAGTGACATGTTGAAACATCTTCAGATCCATTTTCTGCAGAATATTGAAGGTCAGTGGTAGCAGGTCTTAGCAAATCTCAGTTGTGCAGGTACAATTATCACAAAATATACTGAGTTGAAAGGCACTCACAAGGATCATGCCATTTTTCAGGAAAATGATTCATGAGGAAAATATGTCACCACTGCTGTGTAGAACAAGTGTGTTAGTGACAGCAGACACAGATGAGGGTCAAATAGTTGATGTTGTCTTTGCCTCATACTCGGCCCGTAAGGTCTCCCAAGGCTTTTTTGCCACAATGCAGAGCTTAAGGAGAGGAGGAACTACAAGTTGTGGAAGAGGATTGATGCAGGATTGTTTCCCTGATGAGACTATGGGCCCAGGTAGACTGCATCTAAGGGTGCCAGTAGCTGACAGAGTTTTCATAAAGCTGCTTTCTGTCATCTTTGAAAGGCCATGAGACTGGGAGAGATCCCAAAGACTGGAGAAAGGCAAATCTTATGCTTGTCTTCATAAAGGGCAAGGACAAGCAAGAGAACTGCAGACTGGTCAGCCTCAGTCCTTCCTCCTGTGGATGGATCATGGAGGAAGCCGTTTGTGGCATAAGAAGGAACAGGTAGAAACTGGGAAGAGCCAGATCTACCAAGGATAAATCATGTCTGATGAATTGGCTTATCCTCTGTGACTAAATAGCAAGACCTGAAGATGGAGGGAGTGTTGGATACCATCTGCTGTGGGCTTTGGGGGATATAATGGAAGCTTTAATTTACCTGAGATTATTATTGGAAAGATAGAGCCAATCTTTGTACTCACATGCACAGTGGGAGAATGAGAGACAGTTAAAACCTCCAATTCAAAGCAAGGAAATGAGGACAGTGAAGCATTGTGACAGGTTGCCCAGAAGGATTTTTGCATTTCTGTCTTTGGGGATTTTCAGCATGCAGCTGGAAAAGTCCCGAGCAAGCTGATCTGAATTCAGTATTGACTGTACATTGAACAGGAGGTTGCACAGGGTGACCATGTGGGGTCCCTTCCACAGGGAATGATTCTGTGATTCTTAAAGAATTCACTGTTTCTGTGTAGAAAACAGCAAATATAGGGCACTAATGTAATCCTAAAAATACTGGATAAACTGGTTACAGTGATACTGATTGGAATACTAATTTAAAAGTACATTGTAAAATATGTTGTAGAATAGAATGTAAAATTAAGGATGCCAGTACTAGTAACTCCATGGCAGGAGATCTTATATGTGTCGCAAAAGATTCTTTGAAGAAGATGACAAGGAAATTAGAACTGATTAATACAATTGTTCTCATTAATACAGTTATCCAGACTACTGAAGTGCGTGAGTTCGGAAATGTCCCTTGTGGAAAGTAACTGAGAAATTATGCTGTCATAAATCAAGTGCTGATTAAGATACTGTAGCAAAAACTGAAAATAGAAATTAGTTTTTTCCTGCTTTTAAGATTTTCCTTTATCTACTTTCTTAAGACTCTTCAGATCTGAAAGTGGCCTGGAAGAGGCATTATTGGTAAATAAGCAAAACCTGCCACTGTCACTGTTAATAGATGTAGTCAGGAAGAGGGTAAATTCTGAGGAACAAAAGGATCCAAAGGGACAGGGAAAAGTGAATTGATTTCATGGTGGTAAGTGAAAAGCAGTGCAGTGAGTGTGTTGAAAGGAATTATAAGCTGTTGATGCACGTGACTGTGTTTTAAGGTAAATGCTACAGATCTTGAAGGTAGCTGAAAAGGATATGTGAGTGAAAGGCTTTTCAATCAGCAATGGCAGTAAAAATTAAAAATATTGATGGGTCTATAAAAGGATGGCATAATAGCAGAAGTCTATAACAGCATTGCAATATAAATAGAAGATGTGTACTTTCATGGTAAAACATCTTTAGTAGTACACCTGCCTCAGAAAATAATAGGAATAGAAGCTCAGAAACAGATGGTTAAAAATATGACCATATATAAAAATGTAATGGAAGTAGATCAATTTAGCTGTAAGTTATGATGAGTAAGTTAAGTTACATGGGCAGGCATGCAAAATAATATGTGACAAATTAATGAAAAAAAGAAGAGGGCTCCTACACCCTAATAATCTAATAAGTCTTAAATTGGAAGACCTCGTATTCTGTAGAGTGCACAGTTAAGGTTGATGGTAAGGTTGATTTGGCAGAAGACAGTAGTATACTCAAGAAATGAAAGAATCCAAAACTTGGATGTTTTAAGAATAACTCACTGATAAACTTCTATGTTTTCCCCATGGATTTAAACCACTTAGAATAGTCCACCTTGGGAGGTAACAGAGACATAAGTTGAGAAAGGTGCTTTTAGGGTTAGGCTGATGTGTGTATGCTGGGTTGCAAGAGTGTGTTCTAGCTTGGTGCAAAACCTGTTCTGCTCAGGGTTCAAGGCTTTTAACACAGCCCTCAGATCTCACAGTTGCATTAGCAACTAGTACAGAAAAGACAGTGTCATACTCACTCTTTGCTAAACAGCATTTGAATTATTTCCTGTACAAAGATTTGACTTCAAAAAGAAAGTCATTGAGGTCTATATTGCAGAATAGCCTATGTCATCATCATTGAAACACTCTGCTGTCCTTGTCTCAAGGCTATCACACTGCTGTATGCTGACTTGACTGTCAGAGGAATAGTTTGTGAATGAATGAATGAATGAATGAAATTGCATCTTAGGTTTATAAGTGTCAGACCACTGTTTGATACTTAAAAACGGTTTGATCTGCAAACAGCTGGGAAGGGCCACTACCAAAAGCAATAATTTGCCCTTTGGACCAGGACAGACGGTGTTAGTAGCTTGTTTTACAGCAGTGTTATTATGGTCCCACAAGGAGAGCAGAATGATCAATTTGCTTTTTTCAGATGAAGCTATTTTTAAGACAGTTACTGATATGTTCATCTTTCCATTGGATATACTTCCCTTCTCTAACTCATAATTTGAAAATATATGCCTAAACTGAGCATACTTGAATTGATCACTAAGCCCAGTTTCCTCTCTTCTCGTGAGAAATTTCTTGTGATATGTTAGTCATAACTGTAGTAGCTTGGGACATTATAATTGTCCTCAAGAACAGAGAAAGAATTTCTGCAATTTCATAGCAAATAAAAGAATAAATATGGAGAACCCTTCTGAAATTTGGGGTTTGACAGTTCCTTTCAATATATGTCTTTAAAGAGCTAGAGCTATAAACAAATCTGGGAAGTGTTACCTTCAGAGAGGTGAAAATTGAGTTATGTTTATGTTTGTTCTCTAAATACTGGAGAATGGCTGTGAATGACTGTTGAGGCTGCCTGTTTCTCATGTACATAAGTATATATTCCTGGTAGGACTTCTCTCTTCCTCAGAGAATAACTTAAAGGATATTTTTTTAAGAGGGAGTTCTACAAAATATCTGGAATTAGTGTTTCAATTCTGCCATTTTCCTTCAACAGAGGGTTTAGTAGAGTTCTGGTTTAAGAATATGTGGTACTGACACTTGGAAGGCATGTTCACAGAACAAAGCAAGGTGGGACATAATCTACCCACAAATCTCAAGAGTGGCCTGAACGTTTATCAGAGGTAGATGCATACAGAAGAGAGGGTATGAGAGAGCTTTCTGTGCTCTGTGCATTCACTTTCTGTAGTCATCAGAGAGAGACTGAATTGCCAAGACAGGGCTTGCACTGCAGTCTGTTCTTGATCAGTGATACAGCTGAGTAGCTGGTGTGTAGCACTTCCTGGCAGAAGTTCTGCGGCCACCAGAAAATGATTTGTCAAGTAACAAAGATTAAGGAAGAGAGAAGAGGTTTCTTAACTCTCTGCTGGGTCCACTGATAAAATCCCTATGAAGTTCTGTGTGTTGAACTCCTTGATGATCTCAGTCGAGGGATTCTCTGGTGTCTCGTGAAAACTCAGCATGAGATAAAGGTTCCTGGGGGCTTGTAGGTAAGTGTGGAGGGAGCAGCCTGCCAGTGCTGGTGTTTTGGTCAGAGAGGTAAAAGTTCACTGCCATGACTATGAAAAGGAATTCATCAGACAAAACCTTGGAAACTTCAGCTGTAAAAGCTGTCCAGACAGTCTTGTGATGAAAGAACTGATGAAAGGCTTTTCAAGAATGTCTTCTAGATTATCGTAGGTAGAAACCCAAATCCACTAACATCCTGATGTGTTTTAAATGAGATTTTAAGGGATTGTTAACAATAACATTTCTCATACATTTTTAGAAAAGATCGGGAAACCTCCCATGTTATTTCTTAATTTATTAATTGTCATTTACTGATTTAAGTTAGGTATCTATATTTGTAGGAACAATTTCTGGGGTAAGTGCTGTTCCTTAGAGATTTTAAGGAAATTAACACAAAGTGCTCCAGAGTGCAGGAATGTATTGCTATGAGGCAAAACCAGTTTTTTAAAGTAATTGTAGCCTTTTCCTCAGTTTATTCCATTTCCAGGGACACCATGGCATCTTGCAGTTCTGGATAATAATCTGATGATGATATTATTATTATTGTTGTTGTTGTTGTTATTGTTATTATTACTACTACTATTATTATTACTATTATTATCTGATAACTGTCACATGAGTATGTGGAAAAGTCACAGTCTGAGTTGTACATTTTTTCACTGCTTCAGCTAAGTTTAAAAATGGATTTTTCAGCTATTTTATATATATATATAGAATAGTACACTAGCTGTTTACATCTTATATGCTACAATGAGCTGTTCTTTTCAGAAGTTTCAAAAGTTAATTCTTCTACAAGTATGATTTTTCCTAGCTGCTCTTAAATGATCAATGACTTAGAAATCACAGTATATGCAAAAAGTGTTAAGGAGAAGGGTGGTAATTGCTTTTCTTTAAGTTAAAATTTATTTTGCATTCTTTTCAGTATTTCTATGTATGAAATATGACTAATATGAAATATTTTTTCACTTACATAAGTATGATGAGTTTCATTTCTGAATATCATATATGTCAAAGAATGAATTTGGCATTTCAGATGTCCAGTTGTATTCTAAGTTCTGCAGCAATGAAGTTCACAGTCATCTTCTAATGATAATTAATTCACATATAATCCTTGCTGTGGTTTAATATAATTTCATTTTGAAAAGAAAAGCAATCTTCTATTTGCCACATGCTGTTTGAATTATGCTCTGTGTGAATAAAGTTGTCATTGTTTTTCTTTTCTTTTAACTTCGTTGGGGAAGACACAGCTATGGCTGCTACAGTGAACTTGGAGCTGGATCCCATTTTTCTGAAAGCCCTGGGCTTTTTGCACTCGAAGAGTAAGGACTCTGCTGAGAAGTTGAAAGCACTTCTTGACGAGTCATTGGCCAGAGGAACTGACTCGAGCTATCGTCCCTCTCAGAAGGTACTAGTGTTAGGGAGCATGGCTCCTTTTTGTGTGCCTTAATAAAGCTCCTGCTATTCCCAGTTCCTCTTCTACAGCTGAAAAGTTATAAGAGAATCAGAAGTTGAGGAAAAAGAAAAAGTAATTATGGAGTGTTCATATTCATCATTCTTCTTTTCCATACAACATAATCCATTCAATTAATAGAAGCTAATGGGGAAAAAAATCTCTTTACCTTGTTGATGCACCAAGACTTAAAAGAGATATTCAGCTTTATATCAGACATGCTGTGTAAGGTGCACCCAAATTTATATATTTCTGCAGTTACATTTCAGAGCTAAAAGGTATTTAAGATCTAGGTTACCTTTGCCACAGGTAAATAAGAAACAAAATTAGATATTTACCAATAAAGCTGTATCTCTTTCCTTGAAATTCTGTTGATGAAATCATATGAGAAAAAATGGTTCAAAGCAGAAATGATTTGCAGGCTGAAACCACTGCTGTACAATGGACAAACATTGCTTTTCATCTATTGAAAATCACTGAACACCTGCTAGAGAGAATATTTGACTCTGAGATGAGCGTATGGAAATTCCCAGGTGGGGACATCCTCTTCCTGCTGTGTATCACCATATGGATAATGAGGTCTTGTTCTCCCCTAGGATGCCTGCAAGTCAGCCTGCTGTGTTCTAATGATGGTCTGTATGCTGATACATTAGCAATATTTCATTTCTACATGGTTCCAAATAACTAAAAGGTGCTACTACTGCTCAGCATACATCATGCTTTACTGTGTGGTCTAACTCCTTTCTCTTCATCTTATTAACTCCCTGAGACCTAACACAGGTCTCAAAACTCTCAGGTGCCCTTTATGTCAGAACTCAGAAGCAATGTGTGGTTTAAAGAGGAAGCAGGGAGCAGAATAACAGAGCAAAGAGGTTTGGGAAGCCAATTCTAATAACAGCTTGGCTGGCAGTCACCTACCCTCAGGTGAAACTGTGGCTCAGGCCAGAGGAAGAAATCTTTTGTTCTCCTCTTTCCAGTATATATCCAATATCAGCAGGACTGCAAAGGTCAGAAATGAAAAAAAAAGTACAGGAATTCCTTTCCTTGCATTTGCTGGCTGCAGGGTTAATTTGTGGTTGACCATGAAATCCAAGAAGAGAGTAGGGAGCACAGGATTACCACAGTCAAGTCAAGCAGCTTTGGAGGGCTGAAGTTCAGGCCTTAGGACCTGTATACAGCAGAGAATTGCTCCCATCTTACCAGATGGGAAGGGCTACCTTGCTCATGCTCATCAGTGTGACTGGTCACTCATTTACAGGCTCTCCTGATTATTATCCATTTGCTGACATTAAAGGGTCATTAATTAGAGCCATTGACTTCTGTTGATATCTAAATTTGTTAATCCGGTAGACAAATATGGACTGAAATTAAAGAGAGGTCAGTATTTCTCTCCCTGAAGGAATGAAGTATTGATGTCTGGTTACATCAGTTGTCAGCTTATGTTTTTAGCTCATATTGGATTTTGTCTTCAGAACTATCTGAAAACTCGTGTTCATTACCTCTTTTAATTTTAAAAGCAGAAATGTCTCCAATTAATGTTCCAAAGAGGATCTATCTTTGGAAAAAGAGCACCTTTTTTCTCAGAAAGGTGAGTGGTAAGGGAAGATTCTATTAATTCTCTGCAATTTAAACATTAATTTGTTGATGTTACATGAAAACATTTTAAGAAATGGGGGTTTTTTTAAGTGTATATTTAGATGATGAGTGTTATATGGTATATTGTTTGCCTACCCTGTTATCTCACTATTTGCAAATTAGGTAGGAACTCAATTGCAGAATTTGGCTTCAATTTTTGTTTCTGTTTCCAGGAAGTAGAGCAACCAAAAGTATCTGTCACCAAACCCATTAAGCAAGAGCCTAAAGCTTCATCCAGTTTGCCTTCTGGCAACAACAATGGCAAGCCCACTGCTTCAGAAAAGGTGAAAAAAGAAACAGAAAAGAGATCTGCAGATAAAGTAAGTTATTTTGGTTCTCTAGTGAAATAACTTGTTTAATAAACTTAAAGATGTTTTAGACAAAAGCTCCCCTTTTTCAACTCATGGTGTCCATGAGCTGTATTAGCCAGTCATGTTGCCATTCAGGCAATCTAATAAATGTCTCTTGTAATTATTCTGTGATTGTTTTCCCTGCTCGTTGTGAGGAGGTTGGACTTACAGGATGCCTTCCAAACCACTCTGTGTTTTAAATCCTAAGAGATTATCTCATAAGAGATTAGTAAAATGTAGCAAGTTGAAATGTGATATTCCCAAAGCTTTTTCCAGGATTTTGAGGTGAAGTACAAAAAGGGGACTTGAGCTTCTAGTTCATAAGTACTTTGAAGAAAATATGTAATTAACGAAAATACGTTGTGTGTATGCTGTGTAAAGTACACCTTCTTATACTGTTAATCTAACTGTTCATTTTAACTAATTTTAATAATCTGTTATCTTGTTGCATTTTCACATTCTCGGTGTGTGTGTTTAATAGATGAAAGGGGATCCTGCTGAAGGAGCTGATGCACCAAAAAAGCCCAGAGTAGAGAAGCAAGAGGCTCGTTCCTCTCCTATTACAGTTCAGACGAGCAAGGATTTATCCATGCCTGACTTATCTAGCTTTGAGGAAACCAGTGCTGATGACTTTGCCATGGAGATGGGATTAGCCTGTGTTGTTTGCAGGTAAGTCAGCATTGCTTCATTCCAGCTAGGTGTAGTTGCCTTTTTTTCCAATTGTGTACCACTGAGTTAATGCTTCTTGTAGTTTTTATTCCAGACATCGCTTAATCATTTCATAACCAAAATTGATATTTAAGGCTTCTTCATGAATTAGAATGGTTTGTTGAAAATGCAACCTTTAGAGAGTGAACCAGTTTTTCTTCTGCAGGAAAGGGCAAGTGAAAAATAAAACTAGATATGATGCAAAACCTATCATGACAAATGCAGTTTTCAGTTACTGGAAAACAAAATATTAATGGCTAGTGATAAGCATTTTTTAAAAAATCAGTTCTCATCTAAAAACATTTTAAGGTGCTATTAATATGAGATCCTGTATGTGTTGATTTTCTAATCATTTGACATTAGTTTACACATAGCCATGTTTTATCATCAAATATGTCTTGCAGTGAAGACAGGTTGTTCTTATGTTCCAGTAAGGGCTCTAAAACTGGACTTTATTAATGTGGTACATTTAGTGTTAACAGATGTATGAAATACTTTTGAATAACTACCCTAGGATCAAATAATTCACATCAGGATTTTGTTCCACAGATCATTTATATCCTTGTTAGTCCCCCACTGCTGCCAAACGGAACAGTTTGGCTCTCCCATTTGTATCTCCTTCCCTGGACTGTTGATGGGGCTGTATTGCCAGTACAGTTTGTGATCAGCTGAATCAGCCTCTGGATCAGCTCTCCACGTGGGTTTTCCAGTAGATTTGGGTTTCAGTCAGCTCAGTAGGAGTAAATGCTTATGCTGACACATGTGTGGGTGCAGGAGCGTAGAGCCAGGACAGAGAAGAGGGTCAGGCGTTTTGGGTGCAGTATGTTTTTTAGCTCAGCTTGAATCAGTTGGGAAATGGTGCCTTATAATTTTATTCTTTCATCGTTTCCATGATTGTTCCTGTTGTGAAGATAGGGAAGTATTCTCAGTGCACGGAGGATAAATTTCTGTAGTTACAGCTGATTATACTGGTGACCATTTGGAGCCTGATGGGAATTCGTGTTATTCCCATGTGTTAGCTCAAACATTTAGTTTCTTATTATAGACATTGAAAAAGGAAGAAGTATTTAAATATCTGAACTTTACCTTTTTTCCCCTGCAAATGCCGATTTTTGCTGTCTCTTGAAAGAGGCAAAGCCCCATTCAGTGGTATGTTAAAATACTACTAAAAATAGTAATGTATTACCTTATTTGGCAGGAGGAGGTAATGAAGTTTTGTTTAGACAGTCTTGACCTGCTGTGGATGATTAATTCTATGTCTTCCCTGGCAGAGAAAAACGTTTGCAGGCATAATGAGAAATGCCTGCAAAGTAAAGAAACTGAAGAAAGAAAATGCAACTCCTGTGCCCAGTGTAGCCAAGACTTTGAAAAGCACATGCCAGACACATGGTTCCATTAGCTGTTCCACAATCCGTGTTTATTTAACCTGGCTGCTGAAGGCTTTGCTTTACTGGTTCATGGTCACCAACTTGAGTGTTCTTGCAAAAAGATGTATCTACCCTGGATAACTAAAATATCTCTGATGCCAGGCAGATGGAGAAGCACTGCTGGGGAAGGAGCAGCTCATTAGAGAGAGACTGGCAACAGTCATCCCAGTGCTCTGGATTGTTTTCATTTTTTTATGGAACCTGCTGAAGCTGATGTCACATGGTTGTCTGTCTCCAGCTCAGGCTGGACTGTATGCTTTTCTGAGGACTTGCTCTTTAAAGTTCTGAATTTTGCACGTTGGTCAGGCAGTAGTCCTCTATTTATTGCTTACTTTCAAAATGCACACCCTTTTTGGGATAATATCTTGAGCCAAAATAATAACATCCCTGTATGGTTTTAGAATTACATATTGTAATAACTCAATTATTCAAATAGTTGCGAATGAAAACATGTAAAATTGCAGAGTAGCTGGAGTTCATAGCAAAAGAGTTTATATTGCTTAAGAAGACAAGCTAGCAAGAACCCAGCTGTGGGTTCACAAATGCAAAGAAAGTGCTTTTGAATATTAACTATTCCTTTTTATAGATGTAAAAACTAAAGCAGAGTCATGAAATATTTCTTCAAGATTTGTCAAATGTATTTTCATAGTGATTAGGAGTAATTAATGTTGATGCCTGTGGTGTCTTTCTTCTTGTTCTTTTATATCAAGTTAGTTGTTCTTTTTTACTAAGTTAGGCGTAAGGAGGGAGTGAGTATTAAAATAACTTCATCCTCTCCAGTACCTGCAGGCCTTGGAAAAACCAGATAACTCACCAGTTTTGGAGGCTCCTCACTGGTTACTAAGTTGTATAAAGAGGAAATACTACATGCAGTTTGTACATGATAGCAAAGTTTTCCTCCCAAAAAACATATTTTTGAAAGACCGGTTTGGAAATAACAACCTATTTTTCTATAAATGCCTGTTTGTTTAGTCAGTTTTTGAAGGGAAAAAATAGTTAGGTTTGTTTCTTAGTTACCTCATGATTTAAAAGTAAGTGGTTTAACTTGTTTCTGAGCATGAAGAGTTCATGGGTTTTTAATCAGTCAGGGATTGTTTTTTTTAATTGTAAAATAGTGTGAGACTCCCTCCTTGAGAGTATTTGTTCTAATCCAGTTCATTTAGGAATAAAAAACCAAACAAAATGTCTTAAATATCCTGAATGTAAAATAATGAACCCTAGAATTTCAGAAAGGTTTCCCCTTCTGTTTTTAAGTAGCCTGTTTAGAAGAGAAATCTTAGAAAATGTTCCAGTACTTATATGGACAATACCTTCAGACT
Source organism: Cinclus cinclus (assembly GCF_963662255.1). NCBI lineage: Eukaryota > Metazoa > Chordata > Aves > Passeriformes > Cinclidae > Cinclus > Cinclus cinclus. Next base: position 50,920,088 of record NC_085050.1, read on the forward strand.
TTGTTTTTCTGTTAAATAAAGAAATAAGGGATTACCTTTCCCCATGTATCTACAAATAGAGTTTCCATGGTTACCTGGGTACCTGCTCCTCGGGGATATGAGCAAAAGCAGCTTAGCAATTAAATGGCTTGATTTGTCATCTGAAAGAAGGAATCATTAGGAAAATGGTATTTGGGTAATACACAGGCAGACTCCCAGCCATGTATATATCACTAATGTGGCATTTATACAGCGTGATTACTTTCAGCAAGGCCCATGCAAAATGAAGCCCTCATCTCCAGCTTGCATGTTTGCTTCAAGGCAGGACTGCACAATTAATCCTTTCTATTCCATCTCTGTGTGATTCTGGTATTATCTTGAATTCCATGTGTCTGTTTATGTGGTAGGGACCAAAGGGATGGCTAATAAAACATCTTCAAAGTAGCATAGAGCTTGGGTGATGATACTTTTAAATCCTGCAGCAGAAAGCACTCCTACTTGCTTGTCATTGAGAAATTATTTGTTCTTGAACTGTATTGCTCTGCATCTGACAGCAAAATTACCCAAATGCAGACTGTCCCTCATATGCTGTTATAATGAAGACGTCATAATTAGCATACTGTGATGTACCCATAAAATGCCCAGGTGAATCAATGTAGGCAAGACATAGATTTCTAATCTAAATATCAAACAGGGAAATCAAGACTGTCATATACACATGTTTAATAGAATAGAAGTTTTCCAATTTCTTGAAAGAAATTACCTTTAAAAATATACCAAATTTATAAAATGTTAGTTGGGAAAAAGTGATACAGGAAGAAAAGGAATACATTTGATTTGCCACAGGTAGAAAATATATGTGAAAGGAAAAATATTTTTATTTTTTATCTTAAGCCTTGCAAAATTTTCAACAATTGGGTAATCCTCTAAATGCTTTCTCCCATAATCTGTTCTTAACTATTTGCTCTGCAGGCAAATGACAGTTACTTTTGTGAATCAGCTAGTGGAGTGTCAGGAGTGCCATAATCTCTACCACCAGGATTGCCATAAACCTCAGGTGACAGACAAGGAAGTGAATGATCCTCGACTTGTCTGGTATTGTGCCCGCTGTACCAGGCAGATGAAGAGAATGGTAGGAGTCAGTTTTTTGTCTCATGTGAGCACTATTTGAATACAGCAGGCTATTTCTACTGTGTGAGAATATTTCCTGGGTTAGACAAGTCTTAGGAAACATGTTGGAGAACCATTTTTCTCAGCAGTGCTTCCCTTGCTGTAGCTGTGGTTTTTAATGAAGCATCTCAGAGTATTCTGTAATGCACTTCTTAAACAAAGATTTGTAAAAATCAGAAGGTGAATGAAGAAGAGTAAAATAGGATTGTTTTCTGCTTGGCAAGCAGAAGTTAAATCCCTTGGTTTTTATTTCAGGTGATACTCAGCTTTTAGTAATAGCCCTGCACTTTAAGTTTTCTTCTCAGCTTTGGATATGAATGGTTCTTTTCCTGTAGGACAAGACTTCAAATTTCAGTCTGATATGTCGAATGTTCTCAGGGTCAAAAATAAGCTGAGGATAGCACATTCCAATTTTTTTTTTAAAAAAAAAATACTTAAAAAAAAGGCCTTTATTTCGATTTATCTGCATGACTGAACAGTATCCTACCAGAATCCCACTCATCTCATTAAGAGAAAGAAACATAAGACAGCACCTTTGGTTGCATGCAACATTAGTGACTTTGGTTCTGAGGTTTTAAAATCATACCCAGAATACAGAAAAATACAACAGAAAATGTGTTTTGAAACTGTTCTGCAATAACTTAGCAAGTGTTACATGTTGAAATGGCTCCACTAAGATCCTGGCATAGAATGTGCCAGCATTGACTGAAATACATGATTGCTCTGATGATCATCAGGCCTTTGAACTCAGAGGAGTGTTTGCTTGAGGTCAGTTCCTTGCACAGGGTAGCAAATTTAGCCAATGGGCAGTTGTCTTCAATATAACCTTTCCTTTTTTTGTTTTGGCATGAATTCTGCTATTTTGCCTGCCACTTCTTAGCAGGCTCTTGCAGCCTACGTTCCAGTAGTGCTGGACTATGTCCTTGTCTTCTGCAAGTTCACCTGTCTTTGCCTTATTCCTGTAAAGGCCCAGTGCTTTCCTGCTCTCCAAGCATCAACGCTGCCACTCTTTCCACTCTGAAATAGCAAGTTCTGTTCAGGATGCTTTTTGGCTGGACCCTCTCTCCAGTACCATACCCAACACATCTCCATATCCCCTATTGCCTCATTTCTCAGGGACCATTAAACCTGAAATTGTAAAGGCTAGGTTGAAATCTTAAAAGGCTCATGCTTTTTGTTAACTGTCAAAACAGTCCATGTTATGCGGCCCATAACTAATTCAGGGTGCTTTTTTCCTACCACTTACACAGGCTCAGAAGACACAAAAACCACCTCAAAAACCAGCTCCTGCAGTGGTTTCAGTTGCACCAGCTTTGAAGGATCCATTGGTCAAGAAACCAGAAATCAAGTTAAAACCTGAGACCCCACCAGCTTTTCTGGCATTCAAGAGAACAGAAATCAAGGTAAAGTCATTTAAATTTACCAGAGGAAGGGTTTGTTTCACTGCACAGATAATAGGGTTTTTTTCAATTAGACCAATCTTTTCACATAAGAACTGTAACTGAAAATAGTCTTCTACACCAGGCTGACTGAGTAGTACCACAGCAGATTGGGTTTGCATGAACACTGAAAGAATGGGGGAAAAAGCCTCACTTCTCATGTGGATGCCCCATCCCTGGAAGTGTTCAAAACCAGGCTGGGTGGGGCTCTGAGCAGCCTGGTCTAGTGGAAGGTGTCCCTGCGTATGGCAGGGGTGTTGGAACTACATGATCTTTAAAGTTCTTTCCACAACCTGAACCATTCTATGAATTGTATAAAATACATTTTTTGCTCTCTCTAGTCAAGTAACTTACGTGTATTTTGACACTTGGAAGGTTTTTTCTCATGGCAACAGTGGCCTTGACAGTGCTGGGTTTGACTCTTGAATTTGATGATCTTGAAGGTCTTTTCTAGCCTAGATGGTTCTGTGATTTCATTGTAGGGAAAGTGTTGCTGACTCTGCAAGATGTAATTTAGGAGCTTCTTAAATATAATCTGATCTAGGGGGTGGCATCCCTCCCCTTGGCAGGAGGATTGGAACAAGAGGCTCTTTAAGGTCCCTTCCTGCCCAAACCATTCTGTGATGCTCTTCTGTGATTCTGTGTTGCCTCATGTTTCTGTTTCTCCAAGTTAAAATATTGTCAAAAGTTGATCAAAGGTGGTAAACAAGAAGCAGTGTAATACATAATAGAGTAGTCTAATAGAGCATGACCCTTTCCTAGGAAAACACAGCTTTAACTCAAAATCAAAGCAATTATTCATGTGCTCAAAGTTACGTTTGCCATTGCTCTGCCTGGATGCAAACCATCATGAATACTACGATGGATATTGCTCTAGCACTTATACATGTGAATTACATTCTTCACCTCAGCAGTTATTTATGTGCCTAAACAGGTTTTAAGACCTGGGGATTATAGGGTTTAAGGTGTGGTAACTCAGTGCGGACAGCACAGTGCTTTGCAGGCAAAGGGAACCCATGTTTGCAGAAACTTTGTCTTTTGAAGTATCTGAATGGGAAAAGGCTATAGGATAGTACTTTTTTTTTTTTTTAAATTCTGTCTGTGGTACAACATGCTAAGAACCAAAAAGAAAGGAAACAGTTTAGATCCTGCTACTTTGACAATAAGACTGTAATAAATGCAATACTTAATTGCTCAGTATCTGATTTTTGTCTGAGCATCTGCCAGCCTTTTAAAAAGTGACACCTGGTAACAACAGTAAACTAATAAAAAAGAAAGCAAGCCTGCCCCTTTTATATAGGTCACAAATTTGGGCTTTTATTGTTTATGGAGGGATTACAGTGCTGTGTGGGAGTCTGGTAGGTGTACAGAAGAAAGGGGAGAAAAGGTATTATTTTTTCTGTGTGCCTGGGAGATGAAAAGTTGGCTGCACCTGGCATCCTTTCCTGTTCTTGTTAGTACTTTTCAACTCTGGTGACCACCGATTAAATACTGTCCACTGGGTGTTCCTGGGAAAAGAACTGAAACAGAGACTCAGTGTATTCCTGCTGCAATGTGTTACACAAATAGATGCTGCTATAATAAGAATGCTTATTTATTTTAGACCTCAGCAGCAGTTTCGGGGAACTCTGCCAGTACAAGCGTTTCCTCTTCAGCAACGAGTGGCCTTACAGGATGGGCTGCTTTTGCAGCCAAAACCTCCTCTGCCAACCCATCAGCTGCCAAACTGGGATCGACAGCACAGAGTGCCAGCGGGAAACCTGCAGCTTCTTCAAATAACCAGAAACCCGTGGGTTTGTCAGGGCTGGCAACTTCAAAAACAGGACTGGGGGCCAAAATAGCTTCTGCCAACAACAGCACAAACCCCGTTCAGCTGAAGCCGCCCCCTCCGCTGACCCTGGGGAAGACGACGCTGAGCCGCTCGGTGAGCAGCGACAACGTGAGCAAGGCCGGGCTGCCCAGCCCCAGCAGCGCCGGCCCCAGCTCCGGCAGCAGCAGCGGCACCGCTGGCGGGAACGGCAGCGGCGGCTCCACGGGCAGCGGCGCCGGGAAAGCCACGCCTGACACCGGCAGCCAGCCAGCGTCCCTGAAAGGCCCGACCTCACAGGAGTCCCAGCTCAACGCCATGAAAAGGCTACAGATGGTCAAGAAGAAGGCTGCTCAAAAGAAGCTCAAGAAGTAGTCTGGCTGCTCGCTGATGTCAGTTGTGTTCTGCGAGACAGCGGCATCAGTGTTTTTCCTAAAGAAAATCCTCCAGGTACTGGACTGAAAGAGGTTAAATCAGGGAAGCCCAAACCCTGTGTCATGCATAAGGTCAGACTTTAATAATTCCGGTATTCATTCTGCCTTTGCAAAACAGTGAATTGAATATGTTAAATGAATTCATTGTTACATGTTCCTGGTTCTGTAACTCAAAGCACTGAAACTTGAAATTGTAAAACTTGGGTATTTTTTAATGTTAAACCTTCCATATTTGTGTAGATACTTAATAAATTGAACTTGCTGAAACCATCATTCTTAAATGTTAATAATAAAATAATTATTAATCTGGGAAGTTGTTGCCAGTTTTCTTTTGCCCCATATTCCACTACTTAGAATGCTTCAGATGTTCAAAGCTGTCTATTGTGCAGAGCTTATTACCTCAAATTATAAAGCTTGTTAGGGGAAAAATACTTTGATTTCAAAATTTAACTGTTCAACAACAGTGTATTTAAATTGAGATTTTTGGTTTGGCAGTTGGCTAAATTGGCCTACTTTGGTTTTATACAGTGAGAAACTTCAACTAAAAAGAACAGAAGAGAGTCAAAACTGTCTTCAAGTTTTCTTTAAAGGTAGAGAACTCTACTGTATTTGAGAAATATCAGGTACTCCAACTCTCCAGTCTTACTCCTGAGCTGTTCTTCACAGTTTGTGCTCCCTCTCTTCATCCCAGCTACTCCAGGTTTTGTTCATCTTAGAATTGGCTCAAGGTGGGCGCTGGAAAATGACCTTGAATCTGGCTGTCCGTGACCAGCACGTGGCAATTTCCCTCCATTCCTTCTGTGAAGAGGGGAGCATCTCTAAACATGAAAACATCTTGGACTGTATTGGGTTTGCATGGCCAGTTTTATTTTCTGCTTATCATACTTTGATTTGATGGGTAATAAGTCACATAAATCTTCCCAAAGCTGGGTCTTGCCCATGATGGTAATTGGTGAGTGATCTCTCACTCACCTTATCTTGACCTATGACCTTTCCACCTTATTTAGCTGAGGAAGGGAGTGACAGAGCAACTGGGATGGGCACCTGATGTCTGTCCATGGTCAATCCACCACACAGACAGGCATAGGTAGGCGTAAGCTACTGTTTTGCTTTGCCATCCTGTGTTTTAAGTGTGTGTAATGCTTGATATGTGGCAGCTGTTTCCCATTCCTCATTTCCTTTCTCTACAATTAAGATTTAGGCTAAAGTTCCCTGAACAGCCAAAGGAATAGTTTCATTTACTCAGGATTGCCTCAGCTGCCTGGAAAATTTGCATTTTTTTCAGCTATTATTTCCTGTGGAGGAAAAAAATAGAAATGTTTTATCTTTGTAGTGCCTGCAGCTTCCACGGCTGTGTAAAAATAACAGCATGAGGAGGAGGAATCCAGAACTTTTACTGCTTTTTGATCAGACCATCCTTCCTTTCCAGCATAGAGGGTTTTTAATGGTAGCATAGGAAAGGACACTGAAGCAGTTTCCATTTGTAAACAGAAGGCATATTTTCTTCCTAAGTGTTAATCAGAAGACTTGCCTACGCTAAAAAGTAGTGTGAAGATAGGTTCTTTAAATGGCCAAGTGCTCCTATGTGAAGTGTTCATTCCAGTAGTAAAACCTACTCCCAGAGGAGTGTTCAAGGTGCTAGCTGCCTCTATCTTGCCTCTGAACATACAAAAAACTTTGCTTGTGAGAGTGCAGGAGCTTACATCTCAACTGTGCTGATTAGTTTAGGTACCATCAATGGGGTGAACACAGGCAAAAAAATAATGATCCTTATTTATAAACTGTGGTAGCTAGTGCCATTTAGAATACTCCTCGGACCTGATTCAAGTGTGCCCTGATCTCTTTGCATCTATAACTCTGGCCTGGATTGAATTTAGGGTCCCTCCATTCAGTATGAAATAAGTGAGGCCGTGCCTTTTTTCCCTCTAATAAGGCCAAGTCTGGCTGCACTCATCGATAGCACTGCATTAGTAGAATCTGCAATACAGGTGCTGTTTGCATCAGCAAAAGACTTTCTTCCACTGTAACTTTCCCAGCTTCCTAAATGTCTTCCTAAAAAGTCTTCTTCTGTTGGTATAAAAATGTCAGTTAGGATTGTGAATCTTTGAAGTATTATATCAGAAAGGATTTATAGCACAGACCAAGTGTTTAGCTTGAATATGTTAGATAGGCACTACTGAAAAATCAAGAAGATTGAAGGGAACAGTTGCTTTCTGCTTTGATGTTATAGTTAGGATGGAATTAACAACTGTATTTTCAGGAAAGGAGTCTGTTCTACAGACTTGCTTGACTGAAGTCGTGTGTCAGGTTGAGGAATGTAGTGTAGGGCAGGAAGAAGGAATGCCCATCTGAAATTTGAGAAGTGTGCCTGCTATTTAGTAAAAATAACTGGAAAATAGTCCTGTTACTTTTCTATCCCCAAACCATATTGCTCTGTGCTTCACTTTAACAATAGCTACCTGACTTTTCTTAAATGTTTTGGAAATTGGTGTGGTAGTATTTACTTCCACTTAAATATGGTATTTTTTTCATAAATGCTCAACTTCTGATACTCCCAGTAATGTGAAATGATAGGTTACTCTGGTTCCATGAGTGCTCATTTTGGCTGGACTAGGGAATGCTGGTGATAGCTGAGTCTAAAAAGAAAGGTCTAACACAAGGCTCTGTGATTTACAAACTTTTATATACTGCAGCTCATAGTGGTTACAATCTCAGGAGCAGCTGGAAAAGAACAGAGTGATGCTGACATATGGAACCTTGAAGTTTTTAAACTTGCTTAGTGTTTTTGATAGTGCTTGGAAAGTTCAAATGTATTAATCAATAAACGAGGATGCATCCTAGAAATGCAGCATTTTATCTGTGGCAACTATTTCCTCTGCTAACTTTTCAGGCAGAGCTTAGATAGGATATAAAGCTCTTTGCTTCTGGAAAACACCATGTTTAAAAAATAAATAAGAAGAAACATCTTTACAAAAATACATTTTTATTATTACAATAATTTAAAAGAAGATTTTGGTTTTTACTATTTCTCAGCAAACAATATTGTAATTGGAATTATCAGTAACAGATCTATGAGAACAAGGATTATTATGGCTGTGTTTCCTAGTGCAGGTGGTAGGTCCACTTCATCTATCTTCATTTTTAAAAGCTATTTTTAAATGACAACAAAATACTTTAGTGTTTGAAGGAGGTAATTACTCAGTGAAGCTTCCAAAGATAAAAAGTCAGAAGGAATAATTCTTCAATCTGTGTTTGCATTGAAAAGCTGAACCCCTGCTCAAAGATCACAAGCACCATCTAGCCAAAGAGAAGATGGTGAAGCACAGAGGTGCCAGAGGTCAGAGCCTAGGACTCTGCTGTGTACTGGCTTGGACATTTTCTGGATTCCAGGTTATCAATGGCAATACATAAAAATATTCCCTGAATGGAGGAGCATTTCAGTTTGAGTATACCCAATCTTGGAAGTACTTGTACGTATTTATTGTCACAACAGCTCAAGCAAAACACACAGTTGAACAAATGCAAGATCAATCCAGTAAACTGCAGCCTATCCCTGCTTCAATCAATAAATTAGTTTTGTCGTTAATGAGAATAAGAAAGCTCTTAGAATACTGAAACCTTCCCTACATTACAAAAAAATCCACTGGCAAATCCATTGCATATTCTCATGAATTTCTGGAGCCCTAAGCCAGCTCAGTTTCTAGTATTTAAAGCACTATTTTAACAAAAATGTTACTGAGCAAGTCTAATATGAATTGTCAATCTCTTTAATTTGGAAGACTTTAGATTCAAGAAGTATCTCTTAATTTTCTGCAATTGCTGTTTCCATCCATCTGTTTTAAACAAAAGTAAAAGTTTGCGATATAGTCATAATATCAAATGATAATGGCTAAATTTGAATTTCTGAAATGAGTGGAGTAAGCCACTCCACCTGGGTACCTAATTGCGTACTTTTACTGGATCCCAAGTTACAAGGCCATAATAAAGTCATATAATTATCCCACGATATATAAATTATTATGGATCCTAATCCTACACTGGGATTTTCATTTGGCCTACTAGTAGTTCCCAGGTCCCTCCGGAAATTCAATGAAATTTAGGTGGTCAACTCCAGTATATTCATCCTTCATTCCTTGTTACTTCAGGATCAGGATACCTGGCGAATATTTTGGAAAATAGCATTTGAGTACACTTTGAGACACCTTCACAGAATCTGATTTTCCATGAGGAATGTACCTAACATTCAAAATCTGACCTCTCCCTGTGACTCAAGCTGAGTTCTCAGCGCTAAGACTTCAGAAATCTTTTTTTCCTGACTCTTTGCCTTAATTAATTTCACCGTCTGAAATACAAAACTTCATCATTGTGCTTACATGACTGCATTAAGCCTATTAAGCACAACTCAGTCATTTCTAAAACTGTTTGAACCATTACAAAGTATAGATCATCTCCAAATAAAATATTCTAATTTGTAAGACAGAGCTGAAAACCTTCTTGTGTGTATCTTCCCTATAATCTCAAAATATAAAAGCCAAAGCAGTAAAAGGGTAGGAATGAGTGTTTCAGTCCATCCTTCCAGGCTGATACTCCCTCTGCACTTTATTTTCTTCATTTAACTAAAGGAGAAGCTTTCCATAAAAGCAGCTAAATCCATTCATAACATGATTAAGAACTCTTTTTGCTTGCTATGGGGACAGCAAGATTTAAGTGCCTGAGGTGATGTACAGTAAGGCAAAATAATGTTCACTGCATAGCAGTAGTTCACAGAGATTCCTACACCAGATTCTGGATATCTATCTCTGAGAACTCTAAAAGTTTCTCTATCATATGATTTAATCCAGCACAAATTTCAGGTTTAATCTCTGTGATCCCCTGCATTCAGTCTCTGAGAAAGACTGACAACATTTTCTGCCCTTTTATGAAAATAATCTGAAAATTGAGGGCATTAAAGAAAATGAAACCAGGTTCATTAGCATAGAAGAAACTACTGTGTGTAGCAACTGCCCTAACTTTTCTCATCCTTTCTTTGCTGACAGGTTATTTTCTAATACATCTTACTAAGCATTTTGAATAATTTTGTCTTCAAACCCCACTCTTCAAACTAGGGGAACTAGAAACTCAGACAAAAGCTTCAAAACAATTTCTTTATACCTTAGATCAGCAACAGTACTGATTTTATCAGTGTTGTCATTTTAGTTATCAGTACAAACAATTATGCAATACAGAAAATACCTGACAGTTTACTTTCGATTACACTATTTGCAGCGGGCATAATCACTTTTTTGTTTCCTTTTTGCAGTGATTTGCACCAGGTCTTCACTAATCACTGGAGGACCTCGGCATTGCTGTGGTGAAATACCTTGTGATGAGCACTTAGATACCAGTGAGAATCACAAAGAGGTGTTTTATGTTTGCTGTCACCGTTCTGTCTATCTTAAGTGCCGGGCACCAGCCTGACCTAGGAATCGCTGCAGTAAGTGAGCTAAAGAAACTTGTTCACTTGATATTATGATCCCTGCATCTGACTTAAGGAATCAGAGTGGCACTAAATATTCATTGAAAGGCACCACTTGGCTTTTCTTTTTTTAGCTTTTTTTTTTAACCAATAAGTTTCCCAAGACAAATAACACAGGTTTCATTTCACTTACACAGATCTTCCACTAAAGCAGGTAGTGTGGAGACATACGTGGATTTCAAACCTGGGGCACTTCCATATTGCTACAAACTGTTTCTGCAATATGAAGCAGTTGTGTAATTAATTTGAAAATTATAACTTCTTTATGTCACAGTACCCGTTTCTAGTGTCCCCTCTTTCCCTTCCTGCATTTCTAAATTTAACTAAACATACCTTCTTCCCTGGGACTAGTCACTGGTACCACCACATCTGGTATGTTTTAATTTGAAATGTTTCCTTAAAAATGAAGCCCTTTTTCTTTTCCCAATCCAATAATCTCCACTGAGAAAAAAGGTTCTTCACAAAAGCAGCCGAGGATAAAAACAGACAATCAAAAAAGCTCAAGTTTTAAGATGTGTCTGTGTTCACTGAGATAACAGTTCAGGAACAACTTGGCCTCAGTATCCCTGATGACTGAATTTGTCCTTTTTCAAGGCTAATTCTCTTCATCTTGAATATTACTTGCTAAATATCATGGAAGAACAATGTAATTTCATCTGTGATTTGTACTTGTAGGTTGAGTCTTGATGTACGATGCTTTGACAAAAGAGAAAATTATGGGGTAATAGAAAAGCAAGCTCTTCAGCACGTTAATCAGAATCACTCTTCCTGTTAAATGCTTCCTCCCTCAGGTCTTGACAAGGTGATGGCTTTTGGAGAATGGAGGTTCTCAGCATCATATGTGTGCTAGATACCATGGCTTCTGTCAATCACTTGTGAGCTTGCTTCGCTTGCAAGCAAACCCAACAGATTATTATTCTGTCTGCTTCAGAGAGTCTGGCTCAACAGGCCCTTCCCCTGCTAAGCATATGTCATCTTCCCAAGATAATTAGATGGTACATATCCCTTCTGACCTTTTGCTTCAGCTAGCCACCATTCCTTATTCCCACTCAGGTCGGAAAAGCGAAGTATCCTCACCCTCTGGTACTCCTGAAGGCTGAGTTCTTCATCACTTCTAGCTTGAAATGCATAAACAGCATAGAAGATCTGAAAAAAGGAAAGCCACATAAACAAAAATCAGAACTGAAAAGCATAGCCATGTGTTACTATGTAGCTGTGTATCAGTAGGAGTCCTGCATACAGAAAACAAATAATAACATGTACAAACCAGTGTTCAACTACATGGCCTGCAATGTGTAGACAGGGCCAAAATATAAAGTAAAATTAAATCATCTGCAGGAGTTCCACATGACAAACAAACCAATCTCCAAGACCTCATCACCTTACAATATTGGTAAAGTTTTCAGCTCACACCAAGGGGCCATTGAATGGATGAAGAATTTTTCAGCAAGGCTTTCATGTAGAGAATCGCCTTTCCTAAAGCATCTGTACTCAAATGTGGCACATGGGTCACTTCTGTGCCTTGCTGATCAGCGTTCTTGTCACAGCTTTCTTATCAACAGTAAACTGAAAAATCCCCCAAACTGAGCTACTTCACAAGTTTCTGCTCCATATGAGAACTTTGAGGCATATGTGGGGTGGGCTAATGCAAGTGTGTTTTCTGTGACACAGGAATGCAATTCACAGTTTAACTGATTCTCTTTTCCTACCTCACAGCTATTTAAGAGCAAAGAATAATGAATTCCTATGAATTCTCACTGACAGACTGGTGCCACTCTTTTCTGGTGTGAAAGGAAACCATTTAAATTACTAACAGTAGAATTTTAGACTTTAAATAGGAACAACAAGAAGACAAACACAGTGTGTATCATACTTACATGCTGATCATCCATACCCTGAAGAGCATCAGTCCCCATGCCATTAATTGCAGGATTTTCCCTGAAGTGAAAAGGTGAGCTGCTGTCACTCTTCTTGTACCCTGGACTTCTTGTGCTGCTGTCAGTAGGGATCCGTGAAGAGACAAAGATGCTGATGTCATCAAAATCATCATCACCAAAGCCATTTTCTGCTACAGGCTTCTGTGCTTTGGCTGGATTGTAAGGCTTCAGGAAGGAGGAATACACATACCCTGTGAGGACTAGAAACCAGAATAAAGAGACAGAAAACAAAGGAACAGCAAACACCACTAAAATAATTTCAAAACCAACCATTTTATGCAGCTGTCAGTATGACAGAGGCAAACAGATGGGGCCAGAAATGAAGAAATTGATATCCCAAAGGGAAGCTGTTACGGGGATATTTGTACAGAGAACTTACTTCCTGTGTCAACAAGCCATCTGCTTGTGCTTCCGAAGGGGTCCTTTTGCTCCACAACAGCCACCAGTTCTCCTTCATGCAAGTCAATATCGAATTCCTGTGCGGCGTTGCACTTGCGCTTAGCCTGGTACAGAGACTCGGTGCTGTACGTGGACAACAGCTTGGACCTGTCGCCCTCTGTTTGGCGTGGGGACTCCAACTGAAAACAAACAAACAATTAATACTTGTCCTCAGAAATGCTGGGGCCCTTTCCAGATAAAAATCTGTGTATGCTGCCTGTGGCAACTGACCCAGTGTTTTTACACACAGACCAAGGAGTCACTTACATGGGGACCAAATCTCCTCTGCAGGAAGAACCTGTACCACTGCTATATTAACAGGTGAGCAATAAAGGGCAGGCTTTAAAGAAATGTAGGAATTTCACTAATTAAACACCTCTTAGCCTGTCCTCTACTCTCAAGGAGGTGGCGTTCTGTATGTGAACTGTCTCCTGCTTAATTGCTTTTCCATAGCCATGACCTTTGTATTCCTATGCAATATCACCAAAAAAAGTATAATCCAAAAATGGTCTGAGGTGTGCTATGACCACATAACAACTTGCATGATAAGGCATTAGGCAAAAAAAATCAGTGGTACCCAAACTTGCTACTTTTTGTGTGAAATTACCTCTCTAAATGAGGGCAAGATGCCCTCATTTAACTGCTGGGAGCATATCCATTTCAGGGTTTGATTAGAGGGCAGGGAGGGGGGTGCTGCACATCAATAGGATCTTAATGTACCAAAGAAGCAAGAGCACCTGTGTCTTCACTGATATTGTAAGGAATTCTACAACTGCCCCAGCTTCTCCTGTAAACCTGCACCCAAGTCCTTATTTTACTGTAAACTAAACTCCTAAAACCTCCAGAGACATCTGCTAAGATTGGGAACACAGATTTCCCGGTGGATATTCTGAATCTTCTGCTGTGGATGTGTATGTTTGTGCATGTATGTGTTAAACACCAGTACACATAACCACAGCTGAGCACAAGGAAAATATATCTTCTGAATTAGAAGATGCACTATAAGAGTATTTAACAAACGAAGTTACCAAAGTTTACATAGGGCAGTACAAGGGCAATTAGAGGTAATCTCAAGTGGATTTTCAAGACATTAACATGAAGAAAAAGTGAAAAATCTTCAGAAGTTACTGGTGAATGAAAACTTCACTCCAACAACCTGATTCAGAGTCAGTGAAGAGACAAAGCCCAAACCTTTAGGCAGCGTAAAAATAGATTTGTTTTAAAATTGATTAAAAGAGGATGCTTCACCTACAGTTTGGATGTATGGTACTCACCGGAGAAGGAACAGGTTTCTTTTTTTCCAAGCTCAATTTTCTCTCAATAAAGGTTGCATTGCTGTTTTCTTTTACAAAATGCAGTTTGTAAACCTCCTCTATCAATTGACTCTGCACTTCACAGATGCTTGAGGAGGACAGCTGCAAACACAAATGTGGGTTAGATCTCATGTACAAAATGGTAGGGAAATAGGAGAGAGCAGATTTAATTTAATTGGCTGAATGCTAGGAGTCAGGAAATCTGACAAGTTATGCCTATTTTCTGCAGAGCCTATAAGCAGTGCACTCTCTACATATGAGATGTAAAGAGAAAGGTCTTTGCTTAAAGGAAGTTTATGATAGATGCTATTACATTTAAAAGACATAGCCACTGAAGTTTAATCATTAAAAATATTCTAAATGGTGATGAAAATTAAGAGCCTTGCATTTATGCTACTGAGCCACCTGCTTTTAGATGCAAATGTGCATCTCAGCAGCTATCAGAGTGGCCAATGTGCTGCAAGGCTTGGAGTAGTTTACCCCACAGCTGTGTGTTTGTGCAACTGAGAGCTGCCAACAGGTGAAAAATTGTTGGGTTACCGAGTCTCTGTCTGTGGCACTGGATAAGTGCTTTTCATCTATGCCTCATACCAAATGCATTTGCTGATATAAACAGGAAAAAAAGAAAAAGAAGGTAATTTTGTAGCCAGACCCTCCAGAAAAAACAATGCCCAATACAACAGCTTTCAAGACATGAAAACATCAAATTACAGGGATGAAATTTCTTCATGCGAAAAAGCCTTCATTTTCCCATTAAACACCATAGCTCTATGTTTTGATCCTGACCTCATTTGCTTAATTTTTCAGCTGCCCCTTACTATAATGTGCTCTGTTCCAGCCTTGATGGAAAGAAATACTCCAGAATTGCCTTACTAGAGTGTGTTTCCCAAAGAGCCTTGCTTCTGTTCAGGTGAGTGGATTTGTATGTGTGGAAGGCATTCTTGTGTTTCTCAGGGGTTCAAGTCCTCCAGGCAAGGCTATTCATTACTGCCAAGAGATAGCTGCAGGAATTTCTGCATCGTATTTGGGTTTTAAAGCAACTTGATTTTCATAAAATTTATTTAATCGGATCTCCTAACTTGTTTTTCTTTTGCAGTCATCTGTGAATCCACAGATCTAGCAGCAAAGGAGGTGTTCGTGTACTTTCTTATAATTTCCTGTGTTTTCTGGGCTTGTCAGGATACATGCTAAGAAATCCTAGCAAAATGCCTTCTTATTGCCTTCCTGTAATATTATTGCCATTACTATCACTGCAACAGCAGGAACAGTTCCATTAGGATCATTCTTGATGAAAAGCCCAGGTCTGACAAAAGCTCAGAAAGTAAGTTTCTCAAAACGAACTCCAGAGTAACCTTACTGTGGCCTTCAGTACCTAAAGGGGGCCTACAGGAAAGCTGGAGAGGGACATTTTACAAGGGCATGTAGTGACAGGACAAGGGGGAATGGCTTTAAATGGAAAGAGGACAGGTTTACATTAGTTTACCGTGACCCTGGTGAGGCTCTGAAATGGCTTCTGCAAGGAAGCTGTGGGTTCCTTATCCCAGGAAGCTTTAAAGGTCAGGTTGGATGGGGCTTTAAGCCACCTGGTCTAGTGGAAGATGTCCCTGTTAATGGCAAGGGAATTGGAATTAGATGGTCTTTAAGGCCCTATCCAAACGAACCATTTTGATTCCATGAACTTAATCTTTAGTTAGCTTGCAAAGGGAAGAAACCCAAATCTGATTGTGCTCAGCAGAACAAACAAAATCACAAAATCAGTAAATCAGTGTAGCTTTGTAGATATGTGTCCTACATAATTTTAGCCTAAGCATACAGAAAGAAAAAAAGACAAATGAAGTCAGAGCTATACCTGTTTCTAATGTACTTACTGGAACAGGCACCATGACAGCGGAGTTGGATTGAAGTGCTGCAAACATAATATTCCTGAGGATGGTGATGAAGCAATGTAGACAGTTCAATACAATCTTTTTGGCTGCTCTGTTGAATACCTGAAGTTCTTCTACTAGCTGTGCATTTAGAGCCTCATAGTCTTTCTTTGCCAGGTCCAGCTCTTCTCCAGCTGACCTCTGAAGGCAGCTGTTGTAGTCCAATAACTTGTCATAGCGCTTCTGGATGAGCTTCTGAGGGCCTGGAAACAGGGCTTGCAGTGCTGAGAGAGGAGTCAAGACAAGCTTGTCCAGCTGAGCCATCTGGAAAGTATAAACCAGACCTACTCATTGCCTTATTTATGCAGTCCTTCAGATGCCATAAGGGGTTGAGCCTGATGGCAGCCCATCAAGCAAACTGTTAATCATTCTTCACAAAGTGTTGCTGCCAGAGGCACTTTCAAGCAGGGTCCAGCATGACTTAACAGCATGACTCCTCCATAACAGGAGAGGTATCAGTTTTTCAGCTTACAGGCAACCCCAGGTACTACCCCTAGAGAGCTGTCACTGGAGAAAACAGCAAGGATTGGTCAAGTGATCAAATAAAACTGGCATTTCCTTAGCTGGAAGGATACAACATACAGTCTAAGGCAAATGAGGTCTTATTAAGTGGCAGCCTTGAATACTCTCAAAGCTGCTTTTCTTCTTCTTTTTTTTTTCCCCTCTCCTGAAAACTGCTGTAACTCAATTCCTGTTTAAGCAAACACAAACAATCACTTGATTTGATTAAATTAGGTTATGCTTGTTGGTTTTATCTCTAGTAATCAACAAAATTAGACACCTGGTAAAAAACCAGTCTTCCTCAGACTTTTCCATTAGTCTCTAATTGTCTCAAGGGATTAATATTGCATGAAATAAAATTTACTTTTGTAAGTCATTTGTTCAAATAGAGCACAGGCTTGTAGTGAGTGAAATTCATCATCATATTAAAGATCTTGGACATTCTGTGTGAATGAAGTTGTTGGGTTGGATATGAGAATAAAAAAGCAGCTGCCTCTGCATTCTTAAAAACATTAGAGAGTTGAGGACAGATCCATTTTAGCCCCAGAGTTGTTCTCCAAGGCCAAGATGATGTACACTGGCTAAATAGCTCCTATTTTATTTCCACCTGAAAAACTGGGCTGTGTTTAGCAGAACTGATTTTCGATGCATTAAGAAAACAATTCTTCCAAATTGCTGGACCTGATTTCTGAAAAAGAGACTACTGGGAAGTTCTGCCTGAAAAATTTCCAAAAAATCTAATGAGAGAGGAAGGTATACATTATTGACAAAAGGGGGAAAAAATGAACTATTAACCTGAGCCCATTGCTGAGATTTCCCTTGAAAATACCTTTCAGGAAAACATGTGAGGAACACTATGGGTTGTTCAGTGAGAACATCTACTCATTGTACAATGTCAAGCCAAGGCTGTTTTTAAAAACCCATATGCACAGAATAGGGAATTCTTAGTCTTGTACATCCAAGACACAAAAATAAACAGATATTAAGTATAACTTAGCAATTGTTAATTAAAATGTCCACAGTTAAAATAAATAAAGTTGTTGGTTGGTTTTTTGTTTTTTTAATTATATAGAGCTTCAGAGTAGCTAGGTCATGAAAGAGTAGCTGTTAAAATTGTTTTTCTAAAAAGAAGTTTTCTGTTTCATCTATTGTGGAATTACTTCTATTTTTCTTTTATGTTTCTGAATATGGGGGCAGCTCCCATACTGGACACACCCACCACTGCAATGATATCACTGCAATGATAGGTGTTATTTTGCACTTTATGCAGTCATTCACTGTAAAGACATTGAAAATATCGTTCAATTACTGTGATTAATTTTTTAGATACTTTTCATATGTGGGAATTCCAAAGGAAAATAAATACATCATCTTACTTCCCTGCCATTATCCTGGAGGTTGTAGTCTGTCAAAGAGCCTTCTGTTTCTTGGCAGACTCTGCTTTCAGTGTTTTGAAAAGGACTGAATGGCTATATTTGAGTCAGCATTAAACTAGGTAAGTGTAAGAAAACTCCACCTCTGAATTTTTCCAGTTTGAGTGGCTGTTTGAAGAAGCAGCCTGTCCTATTTTGACGAGACATTTAAGTATCTTATGAGAGCCAGGCATTAGACTTCACTTTAATTCTGAAAGCAGAAGACTAGTTGAAAAACTGTTTTTAAAATTTCTTTATTACTATGGGCTAAAATTTCAGTTACTGTGGGCTATATTTTGATTTTTCATGGTTTCCCTATATGAAGAATTTGACAGCACTATGTTAATATCTGGACTTGATAATCTGAGTGGCCTTTTCCCAGCTTATAAATCTGAGATTTTTTACTGATCTGTGATTCCAGGAGCTAACAGTACACAAGCACAGTATCAATCACAAAAGTCACTCAAACTGCAAGTGCTGGTAACAAAAGTAGCAAGGCAACAATCTGCTGCTCTTTTCTGAAGTTCATGTGATAAAAATTTAAAACAAAGATTTTAGTATAAATCCAGGAATTTAACTTGACAAGTTTTCTTTAGTTCTTTTAAGGAAAACACAATGCATTTATATTGTATTTTATCTTGGTTCTTACAGAAATTCAACCAAAACCCCTACTTATGTTTCCCAAGAGATTCCTAAGCTGGTTTTTTTTCCCCTCTTTTCTGTCCTAGTCTTCCTCACATACAGCCATTTTCTCAGACATACAGATAGCTGTGTAACACTGGACATTGCATTAACTTACGATGTCTTCACATAGATTTGCAGTGTTGGTCTGTTTTTCCGAACAGTCATTGACTTTGTCATCTTTATCTTGCAGGATTTCCTGAAGCCAAATTATATTCTGGCCAGCCAGATGTATAGAATCCTAAATGAAAAGACAGTAGGAAGATGAACCTATTACAGTCCATTTTAATACGTTGCATTCACTCATGCAGCTACTGTGATAATACTGATGGAATTAGAAATATTTTCCACATCCATTTTCCACCTGTGCAGCTGCTGTGCAGTTTCCAGTCATTGTGAGGTTGTTTACTTTGACAGTATTTTCCTGTGCTTTGTCTATTTTCAATGTAAACTACTTAAGAATCAAGTTGTTGATGTTCAACTGAAAGAACTATGTCCTAAACTAATGAATATCCCACTGGAAATCAGCTAGTCCTCAGCAAGAAGCCAGCTTACCATGCATCCTCAAAAGTATCTTTTGGGGGACTAAGTAGGACTACAGTGGTGTATTTCAGTCATTCAGAATTTAAATCTTAATGAAGTGTGGATCCGATCCGTTTGGATAAGGAGCTGTCAGCACTACTCCAGGCAACAGCCCTCGTTGGCTGAGCTCCCTGGCCTATCCTTTTTTGCAGACAAACCAAACAAGTGCATTTGTGATAAGCCCCAGCCAGCTGGTTATTGATCTTGACTATCTCTCATCAACCTCCCTGCCTGCTTAAGGAACACTTACACTTTGACAGGCCTCATGCCATCTACAAAGCTGGCAAGTAGTCCATGGGAGGGGCAGGTTGATAAATCACAAGCCAACCCTCATCTCTGGAGAGGAGGATTGAATTAAAGACGTTTTAGAGAACTTGAGCATTTTGTACATCTAATGCTAGTCCTCAACACAACCTAAACACAGGAAAAGGGTAGGAGTCCTTCCATCCAGAATATGTATTTTATAAAGGACATTTTAATTTGTGTGGCTGCAGCTCAGTTCTTCAATCTTTAATGAGAAGCAGTTGTTCCTCTGCTGGAGCAGGTGGGGGGGACAGTTTCACACAGAGATAGAAAGTCCTGACTGTGCCACCAGACAGCACCTTCTTCTCTGCACCTGTGGGTCTCCACAGAACCTGCTTCTGTCAGGGGGAAAATGCAAAAGTGTGGGCCTCAAAACTTCTTTGTCATCGGCTCAGTAATGCACTGCCAACACATTTATTCAATATTCTGATGTAGACAGCCCTGCTTATTTATAATTTGGTGGCTAAATGTGTGTCAAACTGGTTATGGACAAGGTTTATGGCCACATATTGCAAAAAGACTGTACCCACCTGGAGATGTTGTGAACAGAGTGAAATGTTCTTCACACACAATTTCACAGTCTTCTCTAGACTTTGAAACAACTTTTCTTCATTATTAAAAGTTTGATCTTTCACCTAAAAAAGACGTTTGCACTGTTATTTTGGCAGCCCAAAAGAGCCTGGCTAATGAAAGAAACATCCAGACTGCTGCTAGAAAAATCCCTGAACTCCTCCCTTTGAAAACAGATGAACCCCTAATTCTCCCAAGTTCCAGCTGTAATTCAAGAAAAGTCAAAACCTCTGGGCAGCACGGCAGAGAATCTCATTTTTAATCCTTGTGGGAGCAGGGAGTTGCTTTACGACAAGCCCACGGGCGTGTGCCGGCAAAACGCTTCATTTTCCTGCGTTCTGCTGCCCTGCCTGAGGAAAGGGAGGAGGAGCAGGGGGAAAATTCCCCCTTGGCGTCCGCTCCGGCGGGGCTGGGGCGCTCTCCCGCAGGCCGGCTGCAGATGGAGCTGTTATCCCAGAGCCGTGCCAGCCTCTCCTCTGGGAACCGCCGGCAGCCGGGAATGGCCTCGGGAAACTTCTTTATGCCGTGTGGGAACACCCTGCAAACGCGGTCATTTCTGCCCGTCTTTTCCTGCAGGGAATTCAGAAATCTCGAGTCACGTCTTAGTGGTTTTGCCGTCAGGGTCTCAGCCTGTTCCAAGACGTGAGCTGGGAACTTTCTCAGCCTAATTAGGCAGGAGAGATGGCTGAATCTCTAACAGATGCATTCTGATACTAAAGTCATCCTCAAATGTTTTCAGCTTATTTAGAAACAAAACAAAAGAAAACAAACAAAAAAAAAACCCAAAACAAAACAAAAAAACCACCATAAACCAGAAGTTTCAAAAGAAAAAAAAAAAAAAAAGGAAAATAAAAATCACATATCCTCTTAATCAAATTTAATTCTCCTTTTCTCTGATTTTATAGCCTTGCTGGTGTCTGTCACCTTCTGAATATAAAAATTTCCACTGTATAAGTAAATGAGCAGAAAAAAATGTGTGGGTGGTTTGAATCAGAGAAAGAGGGGAAACACTGAAAAAAACAAAACAGGAAAAAATGGCATATATCTTGTAAAGCCACATCTAGAAAGGCAAGTGACCTTGTATAATCTGCCATCTCATGCAGCAAGGTGCGCTGCATATCACTTTCAAGGTCATTTGTAATTTTTTTTCTTTGGGATTTTGATTTAAGCTTTCCTGAAAATGTTTATCCTGCTAGGTTTTGAGCTACAACTTTGAAATTATGAAGGAACATTTTACTTTTGGCTGCCCAGCATCCATCAGACTCACCACAGAGTTCCTTGTCTCTGTAATTTTGATGATTCCAGGTCTTTTCACATGTAGAGGCAAATCCTGTGGCCTTTCCTAATTAGAGGTATTGCTCATCTTCCTTAGTGGATTCCAAACCTTAATGCTACAACATGAGCAAGATGGACTGAACACGTTCTCAGCCCTGACAATAATTATTGCCAGGGTACCTACAAAATGCTGATCTCAGGCTGAGTTTCACAAAACTACTGCTCACTTCCTCTCTGCTGAAGACCAGAAGTTTGAGAAACTTTTGTGTAAAAAAGGAAAAGGTGGGGAACACTGTATTTTCTATTTCAATCACAAAGATCTTTCCTGTCTTCTGTGACAGTCAGAAAATTACTTTATAAATTAGGCAGGAAAAAAACACAGTACCACAAGCTCCATTTCCAACATGTTTTGAAAAACACCCAGTGCAAAAGCAGAACTGAAGCTGTCAATGCAAATCTGCAGTTGGATGAGTACCTGAGGTTCTCCCCGTGTCAATATTTTCAGATGGCTAGTGACCCTCTTGGATTTCTTGCTAATGGAGTGAATATTCAGTCGGGAAAACTTTTCTTTAAGGGTTTCATCATCATCATTCTTCCTATACTTCATCACTGCAGACAGAGAATTTCATTACATCAATAATCTGTATTCACAGGACTTTTAACAGGGACAGGCACACAAATATGAAACCATTGGAGAGCACACACTTTGATGTCATTTCCTGTAATCTTGTGTGAAAATGCTCAAGAGGACGAAAACCCCATTATCAACAGTAACCTTGGGAAGAATGGAGTTAGGGCTTCAACCTGGCATGTCTAAAAAAAATATTACTATTACTGCATCTTAATTATTATCAGTGTTTGCAACTGCATTGCAGACACTATAACATTAATTCTTTCCCTATTTTCATACAGGAGTTACTGGTCAGGTAAGGTAGTTGGCTGAGGACAAGGGACATTTAGGGCATTGTTACCCTCTTGAAACTCGATGTATTACACAACCTGGGTGGCACCAGCCAAAGCTGATGTAGTGAGATATCTGGAGCTGAAACATGTCTTGTAATGGCCAGCCCAAACCTACAAAGAAATAACTTACTGTGCCCTTTTCTTACCTAAATCTTTCCTCCTTTTAAGTTCATTGATGTTTACATTAATGTTTTTCATAGTGAAAAGGGCATTTTCTAGTGCCTTGTGGTCAGGGTGAGAAGCAGGAGTTGAGTTCAAGAGCTCACGGAGTAACAAGGGATATTTCATCAGCCGTTGCACTGGTTTGATCAGCAGAGATCCCAGGTCCATTAGATTTGGCTTTCCTCTGTAATTTACACCAAAATAATTGTCACAAAATCAGAAATTCCTTGAACTGCAATTGCCACTCAAGTCAAAAAATAAGATACATCTGTGAGGGAACAGGGGTGTTGGAAATGAAACCTTCCTGTCACCCCCTCAATGTGAAATACACCCCAGGTCTCTGAATTTTCTGTTCTCAGAACTTAGCAGACTATTACTTAGACATTAGATCTGAAACTGTCCCACTCAGTTTAAAGGTGCACGTGGTATAACTCACACATCACAACACCCAGGAAGGGAGATGTAGGTGGAAGAACAAATAACAGGAAGTTTGAGAAATACATGTGAGCATAGCTGTTACATCCTGCTCTGGGCCCTCAGGCTTAAAATTGCAACCTCTCCATGCTGAGAGTAACTGGGATGCCTGTTCACAGTCCATCCCTTCTCAGAACATCCCTGTCTTGGCACAGTGACCCTTAAGGTTTACAGCCTTTCACCTGTGATTTTTTTGTTGCTGACTGCCAGTCAGTTATTTCTAATGAAGCCTCAGCTTCCAAAAGGTACCAAATCTGGACTGGGGAAATGATGAACACACAGGATATTCATACAGCCTTTATCCAACCTGCTGGAAGACTCCTCTACATAAAGGCAAAGCAGGCAACTGGCCAGGGTGGCAGAAGGATGAGAGTAGGACAGTCCCAGCTTCCAGCACGGGCACAGGGATGCTCTGTGGCTCTAGGCTCAATCCCCACTGGCTGGGCAGGGGCAGCAGAGCAGTATCCCCAGGCATTCAAGTGGCCCAGGCCATGAAGACCTGAGCTCTTGGGCCCTAGCCAGCTGAAATCACACTCCAGCCCTGCTCCGGACAAAAGCCTTTGTTTACACTGTCCAGGCTGGAATGGGAGAGGCTGTCCAGTTTGTGGGCTGTCACAACTGCCTCGAAGGAACCAGGAAAGGACTGAACCACATGTGCCCTCATTACCTTCCATGTGGCTGATAGAAACATGGGGTCTCCCCAGAATGGGTAATACCAGGTGGCCAAGACCAGGGCCAGCCACTGCTGAGGTTCCAGCAGCAGGACAGACATGTCCACAGCCTCCCCTTATGACAGCACCTTCAGCAATCCAGGCTCAGCTCCAGCACCAGCTACCTGGCACCTCCCCATTGAAATTAAACATGAGCTGCTGGGTGGAAGGCAATAAAGCAGAGCAAGCTTTCCATTTCCATGCCCAAAAAGGCTCTTTTAGAGCAGGAAAGGTTTTATGACATTAACTATGCAAGAGTTAAGGGTAGACAAAGAAGGATTTCTGCATATGAAGAGATGAAATAACACAATGTAGAAGGAAAGTACAAAAAACTAGAGAACAGCCACATGGTTTTGCAGGCTGACATCTATTGTTTTGTGCAACAGAAAGTGTAAAAGAAAAAAACCCTTCATTCCTACTTTTATATGCGTAAAAAGTACAAGAGCCAATCCTTACTTGCTGACTAATTAACTAACAATTTGAATGCCTTTGAGAAGAGACATCTGCATATTTAAACCATCTATTTCAAACAGGCATTATCTGTAAAAAAGTTCTGCATGAAAAAAAAATTAACAGTAGATGCCTTTTAAGGCTTCTTCATGTCCCAGAACCTTCTCATCATTTCAATCCCCCTCATTTTCCCTGTATCTTACATTAAATAGAGAACTGTTTTTCCTTCTTTCAGCTTCTGGCAGCAATAATGAAAAAAAAAAATCTTAAATTGTTATTGTTTTCTCTGAAAAGCCCTAAGAATGCAAATCTATAAAAGCTGCCTCATGAATGGAAAAATCTTCAAGTGTCTTCTCTTTATATAGTTGCACTTTGGACAGCTGCCCAAGTGATAAACAGCCCTCTGTTTGTATCTGCAGGACACAGTCTTGCAATATGGTGTGAGAGATAGCAGGTTTGTTATAAGATAATGACTCCCTAGGGCACTAAATGCCACAAAGTTCGACTCATCTAATTCTCCCCAGCAAGATTAGCTGAGATAGCCACTCTCCCTGGATGAGTCCCATTTGCAATGCACCCTGTTAGGACCCACCAGCCGCTGGGCAGGACACAGCCTCGACATTCGACTCAAGCAGGAGAGTAACGCCTTGTGATATCTATTGTGCAGAAAATTAAGTTGATAATTCATTTGTGATGCTATTTCAGCCTTCCCCCCATGTTATTTTGAATTTAGCAAGTATTCTAAGTCACATGTAGCTGTACTAATCTCACAGCAAATTATTACCATAGCACTGTAGTAAATGCAGCTGGCAAACTGCATTGAGCTTCACAGCACAGCCTCCCTCCTGCCTCCCGACAAAACAGTCACTAATACAAACACATTCCCACTTGTTTAAAAAGCCCGTGGTGGTGAGCTACACAAAAGCAGGTGAGGCAGGATTTAGTTTCACCTTTTTGTGCTCTCACTTACAAAGCAGCTTAGTCCAGTGGCAAACACGACAGCCAGTACGGTACAGCCAGGCTGAGGCTGGTGTGATATGCAGCTGCCAGTTCTGAAATGGTGTGCAGGATTCAGGCTGCACCAGGACTCAGAATCTTGGGCTTCATGGTCTACTGTGTGTGGCTTTATTTTAGTATAAGACATGTAGGGCAAATAATTCACTGTGCCATAAGTCTCTCAAGCAAACCCAAGCAATTCACTGAGGCTGCACAGTTGTTAAGCCAAGCAGAATTTAACCTATTGAGCTGCTAGCAAAGGGCAGCGCTGTCTGGTATTTATGTTATTGTTTTCTTGATCATGCCTGAATGAAAAGCAGTCTGGGGGCAGCAACACCACAGACCATTTGGAGGGAGTTACACTGCATTTTCCAGTTCAACAGTAATCAGATTTTTGGGTGCTGTCCTGCCCAAGGGCTGTTGCAACTCTGCAATCTCTGATTTGCAGGTGATGGGACATCTTGAGTGCCCTGCCAGTGAGGTAGCCAGGCTCAGGAAGGGTCTCACAGCTAAACCTGCTCATTGCACTCTGCACAGCTTTGTAAGAGTCCTTTGAAACTAAGAAAGCGAGTTGTCTCCTACACTACTGGAAGCTGTTTGAAGGAGAAAACCAGACATTCATGTCTTATTAAGGTTACACAAGGCAGATTTCTATGGGTTGCTGTCTCACATGACCATATTGTGACCCATGGGATATTTTGTATATCTTGGAGTCCCACTCCTTGTGGGACAGAAGTACACAGGAATATCCCTTATCAAAACAAAATGCCAAAAAACTATTTCCTATCACAGACAAAAGATTGACACCCACAAAAGTAGAGTTTCAACATACAAGTCTTTCAAAGTGTATTTTATGCAGATCATAGTTATAACATGCAATGACTGACTGATTAACAAATTCTCTGACTGTACAGGCCTGCTCTTCTCCTGCCAGCACAGACCACACTTGCTCCTCCTTTCTCCTAACATTTTGTCTGTTCCTCTTCAGTTCACACAACCCCTCCTCTGACCTCTCACTGCAGGTAACTACAGGCAGTGCTGAATTTCAATGAACCCAACATGCTGGATGTCCAGACACTGCAGCTGTGATAAATTCTCCTTTACTGCTTTTCAAAGATGTCACATTTGGCACAGAAATCCCTTAATCGCAACTCATCAGTGGCTGGGGGAGTTTTCTGGCTAAGTTGCAATGAGCTTGTTCTTGTCTGATGTTCTTCCAGCCACTGTTAGGGGAAGATCCTAAGGTGGGCTTCTCGTATAGGGCTACTGAAGGAGTTGTCAGCTTAGAAAAAGCTTTACCTGCAGGCCTGCCTGAATTGTAGCAGGAAAATGGATTTCAAAGACTGACACTATGCTGTTGACAAACACTCTTGCAAACCTCAGAGCATTCTGCATATATCCTGGAAAATTCTCCAGGTTATTCTGACACAAAAACTTGTGTTCTTAGAATTTCCACCTGTAGAGCTTTAAACATACTAAAGATAAATCAAAGATACTTTAAAGATTATTTTACATGTAAAAAAAAAGGCATAGTACTTACTCTTCTTCATATCTCTTTCTGCAAAAGAGAAGAAAACAAAACATGCATTAGATTCCTCCTAAAAGGATTTACATGGATCAGGAGATTCTCAGGTACACATCAGTGACACAGAGTAGCCGTGACTGGCCACTTAACTTAGGTTTATGGCTGCTATGTGTCAGCAGAACTGCACAAAACAACCAGAGGGTACTGGTGAATCTGACCCTACCACTATTTGAATGGACAGCCCCAAATAGAAAGGATTGTCAGAAACGTGGCTTTGGCTGTGAAACCCAGCCTTGTCCTCACACTGTTAGAGAAGGAAGTTTAGATCACTCTGCTAACAACTGTAGGTAACATCAAGCCATACATACATTTCTCTCTACTGTCTTTAAACAGAAATGTATTTTTAAAAGAAAAATAATACATTTCAGCCTTTTAGGGTGTAGAGTCAATGAATCTGTGAAGTTTTTTGTAGATTACACATCAACTGAAATCTCTCTGGAGTAGGATGATGTTGATACATACACTGAAAGCATCAGGGACTTATAATTGTAGTTTGCAAATGTGTGCATAAGATGTTTTCATATGGTATGAATTCACTCAAATTCTCCATCTCTGCATCAGGCTTTCCTGACATCACATCCTCAGCCTCACTTTTTTGACTGCCTGAACTCTTATCTCCTGGCCCACCAGTGCCTAGTTGAGCATCTGGAAGCTGCTGCTTTCATTGCTTCTGCACTGTCAGCATTTTGTGTGCTCAGGACGTCCCTCTGCCCCTGTAATAGTTGACCGAGCTACTTCAGGCTGAAAGCTGAGCAGGTAGCTGCCAGCATCCTTTCATTTTTACCAGCTGCATTTCTTTGGCTAGGCTAGCAAACAGCATCCCCAGTTTGCATAATCGCTGCTGAAACACGTGACTCTACGGAAATTGGATCTGCACATGTCTCCAATGCAGACACCTACATTTTGGGATGGATTTTTTCCTCTTCAGTCAAAAGGAATAGGAATTTCAACATAGCTAATTAAATCTGATTTGTCTGTACAGATGTGCAGAGTGCCACTCTCAAATTGCTCCTGATATAGAACTTGCTTTTCACATGTCAGATATTACTCAGTGGACGAACAGAAGCCCCTACTAATGTCAGCTCATTTAAGATTTTTTAAAGTGGAACAATATTCTTTCCAAGGGAATAGGAAAATATTTAACAAGCAAGTATTTTTCAAAGATAGTCAGCACCAGCCCCCACATTTGTTATGTCTCACAATGGAAAGCAGCCTATAACTTATTTGGTAACAATCCTGCATAGTTTTCTTCCTAAGGCAAATATTCTGCAATGGGTAGTAACAGTTTTAGATGACCACAGTTCTGAATCTGAAGTATGCACTTTCAGGTCTTCATAGTTGAATTGACTGTAATCTTAAAACACTGGAAAAAATCACAGCATAATATACACACACCAGTGCTTTTATCACTGGTTCCTGTTTAAAGGTTTATCAGGAAAGAATAAGACAAAACAAGGCTTCATTGTAAGGAAGTCCTTGTCACTTCCTGCTAGCAAAGGCTACAGTGGCTCAGTACAAAATATCCTTTCTCTTCACAAAGTCCAGCTGTGATTTTGGAACAGGAGCACCGCTTGCTGGCTCTGGAATTCAAGTGGCAATATCCACCCTAGGATGTACATGGACGTAATTTTTTATCTTTATTTCCTTCCAAGTCCTCTTGCCTCAGCAGCACAGATAAATGAACAACAGTAGTGGCTTTTCTTGATTAGTCAGGAAAGATTATTGTAGGCATCAGCACTAAAACACCCACTTAGGAGAAATACCTGGCCATCTATTAGCCTGAAGGCCTGAGTTTATATGAAAATTTATTTCTTTTAACTTCCAGGGTAGCTAAAACTTGAGTATATATAACATATACTTTGTTATATATTTAATAGCCAGACATGTAGCACAAGATAACTTCATTTTCAACATAACCTGTCTTCAAAGCAAATATTTCTCTTTTAATGTTATTAATATTTTCCTTCACCACTCTTTCCAGATTTCACTTGGACATACTTCCCAACTCCTAAGTCTTAACACATCTCTGCAGACCAATCACAAATTAGGGTGTGGCTGAAATATCTGAGGCTGATGTACGCTCCTTTATTTGTGATAATTTTACATCTCTCCTACAAGTGTGCAGTATGGACCTTTGCTGGAGCTGGAGCCAGATCTCTGGTCTGGATCTATGGCATGTTGACAGGTCACCTAACAGATCTGTGTGATTCTTTTGGGAAAGTGAGGGGCAAGGGGATTTATGGGTGGGAAGAGGAGCGCTCTCCATGGAGTGGATGAGCTGGTCCCTGCCACTAGCTGCAGGAGGAATCTGTGTTGGAAGATAGATGGATCTGTTATTTGGCAACATCCCCAGTTCTCTAGACATTTTCCCAAGGGGCTGGCATTGGAACCAATGGGACAAAGCACCTCCCTCTGGTGGGAACTGGCAGCTTGCTCCACCACTGTTTCCTCTCAAATACCCCCATCATGAGGAGTTGGGAACTACACAGCACCTCCAGATCCTGCGGCCTTGTAGCAGTAGCCCAGAACAGCCAGTGCACTTGAGTAGCTCCATAACAGGCTATTCCAATTCAAGGAGCAGACTTGCTGAAGACAGGGGGCAGCAAATTTCCTGGGAGCTGGAAAAGGTGTTCCCAATAGCCCATGATATGATGCAGCAATTTTTTGGGGTGTTTTTATTTTTGTTTTGTCAGTATGGGGCACTGAAACTAAGCAAAGAGCAACATTTCTTTTTGTATTTTTGGCCATCTTAGAAAGAAAGAAATCTAATCATGGCCTCTGGCTTGTCATCTTTTCATGAAAGCGGCATAAGCCAGAGCTCCCAGCAAGCCTTATAAAACTCCAGATTTACAGGGGACCTTTCATCTACATCCATTTAAAATGTTCCCTGCCAGGCAACTGACTATGGATGGAAATCATCATTTGAAAAGATCTTACTTTAAGGACTGTACACAGTCTCTTAAATGCTGCTTCAGTTCTTCATCCTTTTCATGGTATTCCAGCATGGTGTGTGCATCATCATGGTGATAGCAATAGATTTTATATGTATCTTCTAGTGGGCCTTTAATCTGCAAGAACACTTCCCCTGTTAAGGAGAAAAACAAAGCGTGTCAAGTCAGACAACAGCATCTCAGAAGGAGTTTTATTATTCCACCACATTAGCCGTGAGCTAAAAAGGCTGGCTTCCACTTTACTTCCCTTAGAAATGATCTTGCGTGTTTATGTGCATTATTTATTACATGTATTTCTCAGCTGCTCATCTTTGTCATAGCCAGGCACCATTATATCAGTGTTAATGCACAGAAATTCCCTCAGGGGAAAAGCATGAAATCTCTATACCTCACACCCCTTCAAACACAACCTCTTAATTCACTGCCCCAGCTTAATGCCCCTTCATTGGAAAACACACAGGAGAGCTTAACCAATAAAGGGAGACCATTTTTGTGTCATGGACTGGCAGGAGGGATGAATGTAAGCCTGTTAGTTTTCCTTTTGACTTTTTTTCATGAATATGAACTTAAATGAGTAATAACAGGAATAATGACTCTATCTCCCATTAGCCATTTCAATTTTATCTGTTTTGTAAAACCCTGAAATGGCAATTGTTATGACATAGACTAGAGATTTTTCTCCACACGACAGAAGAAAATCCACCACCCTTCCCCTAATTAAATAAAACTACCATGGATTACAGCCATTTTTTTATATCATATCTAGGTTTATATAGAACTGAAGAGAGAGAACACTTCAATTTCCAATCCTCCACACTAACATTTTCCCATAAAGAACAGTTGGGAATTTTAGAGACACTAAAGTAGTCCTACATTCATTTCCCATTTACTTCTGGAGTCTAATTCTCTCAGCCTAAAACTCTTGTGTCTGTTCCTGTGTATGTAAGAAATCTGAGAAGGAAAGGCATGTTTCATCTCTTCTGAGACATTAGTTCGGTTCTTACAGCCTTACGCAGAAGCCCCTGATCAGAATATTTGGAAATGCATATAATAAACAACAGCAATGCTGAAAACTCCTGTCGGGCATTTATTGAAAATTATATCTATGCGGCAAACAGTCCAAATAGATGTTTATACACATTCCTGTTGAGCTATAGCAATGATTATTAAAGTTAAAAGCTGAGCAGTGCATTAATTGGGAGCCCTCTATTCATTCACAGAGCAAGCGCTGAGCTGTCAGGCATCCTGCATGTTTCATCCTGACCGGAGTGTGCTCTTCCATAATACATTGCATTGAACTGCTCCATCTTAAAGTGAAAAATGATTCAGTTACCACAGTAACACAGCCCTGGGTTTTCTCCCCTAGCAGTGAAGGTTAACTGGGCTGTCTAATGCGTGTTGGTTTCAGGCGTGAATAAGGGAAAAAACAATGAGGAGCTAAGACCACCACAGTACATTTTAGTTACTGTAAGGGCACAGTCAGAAAAGCACCAGCATCCTACAGTTAAATGCTCTTCAGCTGTCTTCTCTGCCTTGTGCTTAATGCTGATGCTGATGGCTAACAATGCACATTACATCCTGGCTTTCTCATGAACTCTATTCAGGTCTTTATTAGCCAACAACTGTAAGGGGAAACCTTAACAAGCCTTAACCTTGGTCCTGCAAGCTTGACACACGATTCTAGAGATCATGAGCTCTCACAATTTTCGCTAACATTAAGCAGAGCTCCAAGTGCTTAACATGGTCTGTATTATGCTTAAGCCCTCAAGTGAGGTCACATTTTCAGTAGGAAAAATGCAATGTAGCCTTACAGTTAATTTCAGTGTATAATACAGGCTGAAAATTATCTTCTCCAGGAGGAAAGAGTTGGGCAAGTTCTGTTCACTGAACTATTGTGCCACAATGACAGATATTTCCATTGATGTTCAATGATGAGGAAAATTATGTGCTGATTTCATGAACAGGGCATTTTAACAGCAGATGAATTTCTAAAACCTAAAACCCTTCTTGGTTCTGAGCTGTATGGACCAAATCAGATGAGCTGTATGGACCAAATCAGATGAGGTATCACTGTGGAGCTTGCTTTATGGACCAAAACCACATTATATTTGGCACAGCTTTAAAAATACTCTGAGAGATACAAATCTCCCTGATGCCTCTTCTGGAGTATGGTGGTCGTCAGTCTTAAAGAGAAATTCCTAGGAGGAAGGCTTGAGTAACAAAACAGTTTCTCCCTGTTGCTCTCAGTGGTGCTTCCAGTGTGGACAGCAGTAGTAGAGGGAGGAAGGAGTCTAATAGCTAAAGCTAAGTCTTCATATTCCTCCACATACAGAGGAATACAAAGAATAAGTATCCAGAAGAAAGAGGAGAAAAAAAAACAGGAAAGAACTACAAAAGGTATTTAACCTATTTTTGCTCAGATTAGGAGATGGGTCTTGAAACCGATCACTCATTAGTCCTCATCTCCCATGCCTTGGCTGTGTGGTGGAGCAGTCACAGTGACACAAACTGGATCCCTTTGAGGATGATAATTACCAGAAGACACGCTCCAAGGGCACATCTTATGCACTCTAACCATGAGGAGCATCTCAATCCACAGGCACAGGCTACAGCAAAGTTGAAGACTTCTCAAAATGTGAAGTTTGGATACCATATCTTTAGCACAAACTCTCACCCTGTAAGTCTGCTCCTACTGGACATTACCACTTGTCCGTCTGGATATTGCATAAAGTGTGGAGAACATTGACTAAAATAAGATGTGAATATGAGCAACCACATTGTTTTGCTTTCAAAGCAGTGAATTACCAGTTCTTTTGAACCTCCTCAGCATGACTGGATTGCCTTCCAAAGTAAGATATTTCAATGCAAGATTTTTAAATACATTAAACATGACAGAATATGATGGGTGTGCTTTTTCTATAGACTGGCTTCAACAACTTTTACACTGAAGATCCTGAAAACAGTATTATTACTTTGATGTACTTTCAGAGGACAATAAACCTACTGAGTTACTGCTTACAGTGATGAAATTATTCTCCCTATTTTTGTCTCAGCCTTTGGAAGAATGTCTCGCACCTTACTTGACAACCTTTTTCCTGTCATAAGTTAGCCAACTCCATGATCAATGACCCCATGCATTTTCATGGTTTTTGTCTGATTCTGGAGAAACACACTCTAATATGATGAAATTGTTTGTCTTTACTTCTGAATGTGGCAGGGAACTAATAGAGTGTTTCTTTTGGCTGTGAGAAAGGCACTTCCTGCTAGAATAGAACATTGCTCATTAAGAGTATGACTCATCATGATGCACTTTTACTGAAATACCGCCAAACAACACAGACGTATCAAACTACGTTAAGCTGTTGCCTTGGCAAACCAGATTGAGATGTGCGAGGATTAACACTTTTCCCAAGCCTCTTACGCTTTAATATCCTGTTTCTTAGTAAAGTGGCAACTGATATTTTTTACCTGATTATTTGAGAGAAGAGGGGGACTTTTTAAGGTGTGACCTGTGTTATGTGGTCAGGTTAGGAGAGAGAGAACCTCTCTTGACCTCTGAATCACAGATGGAAGATTTTTAAGATGGACTATTCAATTTTTTAAACTAAACCCTCTGACATTGCACTGAAGCAAGTTCAGAATTCTCACCTGATCCCTTAAGGTGGCTCACCTTAAGGTGCCTCTGCAATGACAAAGCAGTAATGGGAGAGCTGATGTGTGCTGGTAACTTCTTAAATCTCTCCAGCCCGTGCCAGAATGTCACATGAATCACAGCCTTAATGTTCATGACCTGACCTGCAGAACCTGTGATTGTTGTGACACATCCAGGGCCAACCTGTTAGCTGAAAATACCGGTAATCCCTACAAACTTCAGATTCGTTACATCTTTCTCTACTGTCCATGTCCCTGTCAAACACATTTAACCACATCTTACATAAACTGTATCACCAGTAGATATATGAGAGAGATATTTAGATATATTTAGAGAGTTTGGGGTGGGTTGGGGTTTGGCATGCTTGTTATTCCAAATATTTTTAATGCTTTTCCTGAATGGCACAACTCTGAGTATGCAAAATAAGAGTTAGTCAGTGTAAGTGGATTTAGATAGGTGATATTAAACTAGATGAAACAGATCTCAGCAGTAAGTTGTATAACACAGTGCAACAGGTTTTACCCCTTCTAAAAACACATTTTCTCCTTCCTTCCTCCCCCTCAGCATTCAGATGGATGGGGAAAAAAAGCATCATAATCATACAAGTACAGTACAGCAACTGGACAGGTTTCACATGTCATTTTTCCTGTGTCATTTTGGACAGCTTCTAGCATGCCAGCCTCTGAGAGGGGTACTAGCTAAGTCTGATGAGAGTAGAGGACAGGAGAGTGTTATGTTTATTCTTTCACGCAGCTTTGTAGAACTCAAGAGGACAGTAAACATACCGATTATTTGCATGGGTGGTTCCACATCTGTTGTGGCTTCTTCCAACAATGACAGCAGTTTGGCTGATAGCTGATAGACCAATTCAATGTTGCTAAACAAGCCATCCACGTCAAAGCGAGCAATCTAATGGAATACAAATATTAAGCAGCTACTGACAAAGGATAAAGAAGGACATTGTGTATTACACAGCTTCGCTTGCTATGCCCTGAGTGTTCAACACTCCAGGAAGCATCACTTCTGCAAAACTTCATATAAACATCCTCCTCGTGACTTCAAGGACATATACACCATTTTCACACTAGTATAATATGGTTGATGCAGTTAACAAAGGGTGTGTTATCAAGTGTTTTTTACCTTATTTTGAACTATCCCTAATCTGAAACTGCTTAACTAGGAAGGAAAAAAATATTATCATCTGAATAAAGAAAAGATCCTTAGCTGGCTTTGAAACGTCTGTTTACTTTCCCACCGGGGAAAACAATAGTTGACAGTGGGTTTTATTCCCTCACTATCAGAGGCCACTGCATAAACTGAGAGCTTGGCACTTTGGTGCCAGCTACCAAGTACAAAGACTTTTAGATAGCTGGTGCCATTCTAAGTTAGTTGTCCTATAAATCCAAGTCAAGATCACATAACTTCCACTAAAACAAACACATTTACAATTTGGGATATTAATACAGAACTTCTTACAGAACCTGGGCACACAACAGTGATTTGTATCAATTTCTACCATAATAAAATTTGGTTCTGTGTCCCTACTCATTTTAGAGGAAATGAAAGATTTCCAGGACACATACTTTTCATTGCACAGCAGGACAACAGTTACTATTGGGGGCCATTGGAGATAACCAGCAGTAGTGTGCTCATACTGAGAACAAAGACAAGACCAATTTCATTACCCTATCAATACACTCTGAACCTACCTCTCCATTTGGGAGAGAATTGCTGATTTACATAGCAACTTACCAGATGCCCAGAGGATCAAATTGCATGCTATTGTAACAAAATCAGAAATTCACTTTCAGTACTGATGCAGCTAATTTCTTTATAAGGATTATAGGGCCTAAAACATGCTTAATCAATTTGGAAATATGAAACAGATTCATTGCTAGACCAATTTTCTAAGCACATTACAAACTTTCAATATGGTGGCTTATTGGACAGCTAGCATTAAAAACATATAACATTCCTGAAAGCCTTTCAAAAATGCAGACGTTATTAAATTAAGACAGTTATAATATCTAGATTACTTTTCCTGTATTCATATAGGACTTCTGACCTCTTCCCTGGCATGTCTACATAGTATTTGGAACTACACTGTGCATGGACACTTCCACACATTAACACAGTGACAAAGGACAGAATCAAAAAGAAAGTTTTTGGTTGAGTAAAAAAGAATGATGGAATATGGCACATTTGTCAAAAAATCTCAGTGAGTTCAACCAGGGAATACTCTTGCTCAGTGCTGGCCAGGCTGGGGAGGAAGTCAAGTGGAGACCACTTCTAAGTGGATGAATGAATGAATAAGGGAGGCAGAAGTCAAGAACTCCTTAAACTTATGTCAGCAGATGCCAGTTCTTCTGAAAATGGGTTGGAACAAATTGTGACAGAGTTTTAGGAAAGCAAAAGGGTCCTGCAGGAGTTTTAACAGAACAGGTTAAGAGGAACTACCAATGTCACTTAAAGACACTTTTGCCTCTGCACCTGCATTTTGTCACCAGTTTAACACAAAATCCCACCTAAAGAACATGTGGGTTAAGAGCTGTTTAAAATTATTTTTATTCTATTTTTGCAGCAGATGTAATTTGTGCAGCCTCTGTGAATTCTATGTTTCAGGCCTCACAAACACAACAAGTCTTTCTCTGGACAATCTCCTCTATTCCCAGCACCATTTTTCTACAAATTGAAATACTGTTGAGGAAAAGATGCTCTTTGAAGTCTCAGCTGAAAAAGAAAATAGGTATCATTGGCCTAATAAGATCTTTCCCATGAAAGGTGGTTTATGAGCCTTCTTATTTAAATGTACCTCTTTTGTGTGGAATACAAATTTCCCAAGTCCTCTCTGGCCTGTCAAGCATGGTATTTATCCACCACAGCTGTCTGAAAGGATGGACAAAGTTATCTTAACAATTGAATTTAACCTTGATGCAGAGGTTCATGCCATTCCAGTGTCTGCTGTGGAAAAAAACCCTTCATTTTCAAGATACCAGTAAACATCTGCCATGGCATGTAACAAGGGTTATAACTACAGAGCAGAAGGGAGAGCTGGAAGGTGCTACTGCAGCCCATAGGCAGGGATGTAATATCCAAGTTAGCCTCTGGACAAGTACCTCAATGCAGGCTTTACACAAGTGCAGCACAAGTGTTCAGGAGCATATGTGACCTTCCACCAGAGTCCTGACACATCACGTCCCGGAGCACTGGCTCCAGACCCGCTCCCAGCACCACGTCATTCTTGTGCTGACATAGTGCTTGCATGGAGATTGTCTACAGCAGAAAGTGGCTGAGTTGAGACCTTGGCATCACCGCCTCATCCTTGGGCCCCAGCACTCACCTGCTTGTTTCTCAGGGGCTGAATCACTTCCTTGATGCAGAGATCCAGGTCACTGACATAGTCTTTCTCCGTCTGCATGAGTTCTGCAATGATTTTCACCCTCCTGGCCATCATGTGTCTGCTGACTTCTTCTTCTTCTTCTTCTTCTTCTTCTTCTTCTTCTTCTTCTTCTTCTTCTTCTTCTTCTTCTTCTTCTTCTTCATCCTCCTGTGGTGGGGTGGCAGGGGTTGGAGACACCACCTGTGGAGCCATTTTTTCTGTTTAAAAAAGGAAGAGATTTGTGAGGAGACTCATAATTTTGCATGCTCACCCAGCTTGCCCTGCATGACCATGGGTGGACAAATGGCCATGGTGAGCAGGAAAAGAAGCATAAGAAATAGCAAACCCAAATCAGACTGAGTGTCATCCCATCTCCTTCTTCTGAAAGTGGATATGGGTATGCCAAAGCAACTCATCCACTTAGCATTAAGGGGATAACCCATCACTGACTCCCCTGGCTTAGAAGTTATGTATAGGGCAGAAATTTTTTACGGAGCACCAGAGAGTCTGATTCTTGTCACACTGAAATTCAAGGATAGCTGATGCCCTTCTACTCCTTTGAAAACATAGTCATGGTCTGACATCTATTATGATTTGTAGGATGGAAAAAGATGTGCTCCTGTGAAAGAAAAAGGCTGTTTACCATTAAAAAGCTTCACAACAATAACCTTTGTTCTGTACAATGTAACATTGAGTCTAATCATGGGAAATTGAGGACTGCAAGTACTGGATGACAAACTTTCAAGTGAAGACAATGTTACTAACAACGATGATGAATCCTCCAGCTCTGTTTAAAAATAATTTTTTGAAAGAGACAAACAAATTCAAGGAGAATATGGGAAAACCTTTCATGATCAGTAACAACGTTTCTTGGAACAATAGAGACCTTTTGGATTAGGACATTCTTCACTGCTTTTCAGTACTTAACACCCAGGATATCTGATTTGTTTCAAATACATGAAAATGCAAGTGACTCTTCTTCAGATGGGTAATTTATGTACATTACAGGACCTGTACACAACCTACTTATCTGTAATGATGGTCTTCCCACTTGCTGGTCTATAAGTCAGCCTGCAGGTATCCATGTAAGCTGTAAAAAGGGCACTAAATTTTATCTGTGTACACTAACAATTTACATTTTTCATTAAGAAACACACACAAAACCCAAAAACAAAACAAAACAAAAAACACAAAAAACCCCAAACAAACAAACAAACAAACCCCAACAACAACAAAACCCCACCCAAAACAAAACAAAACAACAAATTAAATATTTCAGAGGCTATTCTGGTGTTTTTCTGCTAGCCACAAGATGGTGCAGAGTACCAACAAAGATGGACATATCATTAGCGTGCTCAAGTCTGCATCACTCAGGCTGAGCTTTGACAGCACCAGCTTTTATTGCTCAGCAGCAAGGGATAGGAATCTCTGCTGAGATGGTCAGACTGCTACACCTTCATGTCAGCTTCTTGTTGAGACTGTACTGAAGGAGGTAATAACAAGCAGTATCAGGATTATATTGCAGTTATTTGAATTGATTGTTCAGGGTAAGGTCATGAGCACTCCAGTGAGCATCAAACAGCACAACTCGCCCATACAATACCAGCCAAGGCTGTGGACAATAACCCACAGCTGGACCTGTGGGAGCCAAGAAGCATTCAGGACAGAGGCCTTTGGGCCATCTTCCCAAAAGAAGTGTAAAATACAATACATCAAATGTATCATCTTCACCCACTCCTTCTACAATTATGCTGACCACTGCTAATTCAGAAAGGTTTTTTATTAATGACTCTGCCACCAGGTTTTCAAGTGAGATTGATGTAACCACAGATAGTTTTAAATAGCTTCTTTTGGCACAGCACCTCTATCTCTACAGTAGTTTTAAACAGTGAGGACCAAGAATCTAAACAGACTTGGGAGAGGGAATGGAAGGCAGAGGAGTAGGGGAACTGTTCTCTCAAAATTTTTGTATTTAGATACACTTTTCAGCTTGGACTTTTTAGCCTTGAATTTTGTGTATAACACAAGCATGAACATTTTGTCCTCAAGTTTGTACAGAGACAATAAAATAGAAACATGAAGAGGATGTCTCCCCTCTGCAAGGCCTTAGCTATCAAAAGAATTTTAAGCTCAGCCTTGTCCTGGTGAGTTTGTGCTGGTGTCAGGGCATGAACTGCTCAAGAGCTTGCACTGCTGCAGAGTTTACCCACCAAAGGTGTTGTGTGCTGGATATTAGAGAATCTGCCCTTTAGGGAGGAGGAGAGCAAAACTGGTACCAGTATCACTTCACAGCTCCCCAAGAGAAATTTACTGCTAGGGTTGCTGAATGGGACCACCTTCCCTGCTGCTGACATGCTAAACCAGCAGGTAGTTTTTCTTCTAAAAACTTACAGTACATAACCACATCTATAAATTCACAAGGAACCACATGAACAATCGATTTCTATTCAAATTTTGCACCAAAATCAGGATTTTTCTTGAGATTGGGTGTGAAAATGTTTGCGTGCATGTAACTGTGTGTGAAGAGTTCAGGGCAACTCCTGAGAAAGAACAGAGAGGAAGATCTCAGAAGTGTAGTTTTGTCTCAGATGCAGATGTTATAATAGCAGATGGAATTTTAAGGTAAACACAAGATGCTGTACAACAGAACTTTCTAATATTTTATACTGGTGGCAGGGGAGGCCATTATATGAGCAAAATAAAATCACTGTATTTCACTTCAGACTGGAAGTCACAATCCCTTGTGAGGCTGTTCTTTCAGTTTGTGTCATTAGATAGCCCTGATCAAATTTGATTTTTGAATTATGTCATGGCTCATCTATGACCATTATTGCATGATAGATGATAATGCCAGGAAAGAAAAACTATTCTCTACAGGAAGAAGCAATCACAAGAAAGAACACTGTTTCCTTATAGAAAACATGTTTTTTAATATGTTTCCTTTTGTTAAGTGTAATATAATTTTCCATTTTCACTCAATACTTTCACTTTTTCATTTCAGCCCTATCTGTCTCTACAGTATGCAACAGCAAGATCTTGAAGTGATGATTACAGCCAAAATGTATGATTCCATGTTCAGATGATTGCTTTTGACCAGTTTGAGAACATTAGTAGTTTGCTGAAATCCTTGTGGGGTAAGTGCAAATTTAATGAATGCACAAACAGTGAGTGCATATCTGGAATATAATCAGACTTGTTTCTACCTGGTAATGTGTACCAGCCCTGGAACAGTTGAAGAGAGAATTAGCAGGGAAAAACATCACTGAGAACTAACTGCTACAGTAAGAATTTGATTTATTTGTCCTCAGAGATACCAGGTACAGAAAAATGGAAAAATAGTCCGTTGAACAGATTATTAAACCATTGTGTCTTAAGCCCAGTCTGCAAAAAACTAACTGGCAATTTTACTAGACATAAGAATAAGAAGGAAATGTTTGTAATTAATACTTTTGTGATGTCAGCTATCTGCAGGAGTTGCCTTTCTGGAGGACATTGCTTTGGAGATGGGTTTTTCACTGTGGATTGGAGTACATGGCTCTAGTTGCATGAAAGAAAAGGTTCATTACAT
Source organism: Cinclus cinclus (assembly GCF_963662255.1). NCBI lineage: Eukaryota > Metazoa > Chordata > Aves > Passeriformes > Cinclidae > Cinclus > Cinclus cinclus. The sequence continues at coordinate 50,960,259 of NC_085050.1, forward strand.
GAGGACAAGGACAAAGAAGCCACATGTCTTACAAAAACAGTTTCTTGCAAGTCTTTAATGAAGTCCAAAGATGTCCCCCATATGGCGATATCCTGCAATGTGGGGAGAGCATGGAGGAACAGAGCTTGCAATGTGCAAATGCAGCAGCTCTCTTCTAGGCCTAAGGGAGGTACTGGGGGACTGTTTCAACCTGCTTAAAGGGAGGAGAGGCAGGTTTGCCTCAATCCACAACTGCAGAAAGTAACCAGGTTCTAAACATACCTGAAAGCGAGATTAAAACACAAACAAGGCTAAGTGTTTGGATCCAAAGGGGTAACGCAACTTTATTTTTCATAAAAGATGTAAGAAAGAGAGAAAATCAGAAAAGTAGGAAAATGCCAGAATGATTACAAGAAGCACGGGAAAGGGGTTACCAGCACCATGGGTCCAGCGGTGGCTTATAGGGTGCGATGGCGGAGATCCGCATGGGAGCAATGGGTCTTTCTCCAGTGAAGCCTCTCCGAGAGCAGTCCAGTGACCCAGCGAGGGAGAAGGGCCACAGCAGCAGGACCAGAGCGGGACGGGGAGCACGGGCAGCCTCATTGGAGCAGCCAGGACAGCAAAGAACAGCACAGACAGCAAAAGATTCCGGCACTGTGAGGATTCCTTGCAGCACAGCCCCCCCGTCACAGCTTAGGCGTTCGCTTTTAGAGGGTTTTGAGAGTGGCAATCGTCACGTCCCCTTCATAAAGTTCATTGGCTGGCTCCCCATTGTATCAAAAAGTTTGCTGCTTGTTCACTTAATGTATCAAAAGTTTGCTGCTCATTCCTCTGGTGTTTCAAAAGTCTGCTGCTCGCTTAGTGTATCAACTACAAGCTCTATTAATAACTTTCAACAGGATGCCTCATTTTCTAAAATGCAGCATTTTCTAAAGGTTTTGTTAAAGGTAACTTAATACTTTAATTTTCAAACCTTAATCTTCGAAGAGGTAATTGAGAAACATTCCTTATATTTTACTTGTTCACTACAGGGACCCAGAGCAAGCGACCAGAGGAACAGCCACAGCAGGCCTGCAAGATCTCTGTGCACAAATCTCTCTGGTTTTCATGCCTAGGGAGTGAGCAGCTCCAAGAGGTCTGTTCTAGCTATCCTTCTTACTAGGTAAGATGCTCTGATTGGATATTGCGTTTGCTCTTGGCGTGGGGACCCAGATTTCTCCCCATCCTGTGCTTCCCATGTGGAACCAAAGGTACTAAAAGCTCAGAATAAGTACAGTGATGCTGGTGCAGAGAGTGAGTTGCAAACCTTTTTCTTACCTAGGCAGCATTTGAAAGATGCCAAGGAAATCAAGTTCTGCACTTGTGCTGTGCAGATACAAGGATTTTGCCTGGCACAAGGGACTGGTGAAGGCATAAGTTATCAAGGTATAACAAACAAATTACAGAATTACTGTGTTTTCACATGTGAAACATGAGTCTCGTATCACCCTGGATAAATTATTACTCTGTGAAAGCAAGTCCTCAGATAGCCTGTACCCTCAGATAACCTAGCTATTACACACGGGAATGTACACTGGCTTTTATCAGCTGGATTTGGGAATGAAATGCAGGCAGCCAAGTTCAGAGACTGCTGCCGTGGCAGCTTTCCTCTGCCTCCTCATGCTGTCACTCTGGCTCTGTTCTCTACATCCGCATATCCACTTCAGGTGCTGGGAAGGCTGCAGGCCACGGAGACACTAGGATCTGCAGAAGTGAGGGAGCTTGAAATAGGACAAGCAGTGGGGAAGGATGGAGGGTGACACTGTGTGCAGACCAAGAGCATCACATGAACACACAAGAGTTTTACTCCAGATGCCCCTCCCTTTGTGAGGGACTACATGGGGTGTCCTTACAGTTCCCACCAGAGTTCTTACAGTGCAACAATGTGGTGCAACGCAGCGTGAATTAGACCACAGAAGATCAAGTTGGGCATTGAAACACAGAAGTATTGGGTGGAGCTTTAGGAAAACCTTTTGTTTTCTTTTCTTTTACTGAGAGGTTCATAACAGCAGCATTGCTGAGGAGCAGGTTTACCGTGCACAGGCTGTGAGCAAGACATACAAAAAGCCCCTTTCCTGAGCCCAGGACGGAAACGCTGCAGGACCAGAATGACCTTGCACCCATATTCCTGGGCAACAGGTTTGCTTGTAAAATCTGCATCTGAGACTTCCGAGCAATTAGGTCATTCGATCTTTGATAATTTTTCTGTTCCATAAGATACAGAGCATATTTACATTCAACACGCAGGTTCTTTCTTCAATTCCTTGACAGCAGACCGCTCTAATTATGTGTGTGCTGACAGGACTACAGAGAGCTCCCATGTGACCGTGGTGGAAGGGAAGAAAGCTCATCACCAGGTGACAGAATGCCCTTATTGTTAGCGCCAATACTTACAAATAAACCTTTCCAGGGTGTCACATACCGGTATAAGTACACCACTGCTTTGGCACTGAGCTAATATGTTAATAAAGCAGGAACTGAGGAAGGGCTGTACCTGAACGGCTTCCTCCGGGACACAAGCACCGCCAAGATTTGGCATGGATTACCTGTATGAACTGAGGGCTGTGTGGCCCACAGCGCAAAGCGTCCCAATTAATAAAATGTTTGCTAATATGCTCAGAGGAGGATACGTGACCCTCCTTGTGTCCCACTCTTCCCTTCGGCTGCGGGTCCCAGTTTTGCTGTGGTAGCTCCTGAGAGTCCCCAGCCCCACGGCAGGGCTTGGTTGTGCTAAGTGCTGTGCAAACATTGTGGCACAAAATGGATTCTGCTCTGAAAAGATGAGCTCGTTTCCCAGCCTGACAGACACTGCAATAAGTCCGAGGAATAACTCCAGCTTTATTGCAGCACAAGTTACCAGAATTAGATCCCCCGAGCCTAAATTTGCATGGCAGAAAACAGAAGTCTGTTAGATCGTCACTTCTCATCACAGGGCACAGGAGGGAGAACTTTCATCGAGCCATCTCCTGCACTTTAGGAAATAATCTAAAATTTACTCTTTACTGTACTTCAGCAAACCATGGACCAATACATTCTGCAGTGAAATAAAATGTTATCTGCATTGTAGTCCACAGAAAGTTAGCACAAAGCAAATAAGGAACTGGGGAGTGGCACAGAGGATCTTTCCACCTGGTGGGAGGTGCGAGAGGCTGAGAGCATGGGCAGCCCATGCAGGAAGGAGTGGTGTGCTCTACGAGCAGGGAGGAGGATGGGATGGAGAAAGGTGCCCTGCCTGAGATGGAGTAAAGGTGGATGAGTTGCCTCAGACTGGGCTTTTGTACACGAAGGGATAGTAGCTTTCCAATAATTCATATAATTTTGCTGGTTCCTGCATCATTACTGGTGCTACTTATTTCTCATAACTACATTAGACAGAAAAAAACCACGACATTCAGGGTTCAGACATGAGCTCTGAGGCAGTGTATTATGATAGCTGTGTGATTTGAATCACTATCTAATATAGGTAGGTCCCTGATACATTTTAAATTGAAGGGTGTGCAAATCATATACCAGGGCAGCTGACCCATTCACAGCCAACGTTGTTAATATGTAGGGAGTTAATACACAATCATTTGTAAGACAAGGTGCTTTTTTGAGGCATGAATTGTCTCACTGAGCACTGTAAATGTGATCTCTGATTCCTTCAGGAAACCCACCCACTTTCTATAGCTCACTTTTCGCAGCAAGCACAAGTTTGGCATACAAACCCAGCAATCTGCCCAAAACCTGAGACAGTGAACTATGCTTTAAATGCCTTTTCATGGTGTGTCCTTTTTAGTTGATAGCATCTATCCCCATGACACACTGTATATTAATCTGCCCTGATCTTGCAAACATTTATATGCCAATAACTGCATCAAGCAAACCCCTTTTATCTAAATACACAGGTACTTACAGACTGGAAGCTTTGGGTTAATGCAAACATTAACCCAACATTCATACAATACATAAATATTAATATAATTACTTTTAAACTGCTACTGATGGATTTTCACTGTAGAAAAGCTAACTCCTACTACTTAAAAGAGCTAAAGATAATACATTTGAAAATAGGGATGCTAAATATCACTTTTTGTTTTGCAACTTCTTCGTTCGTCTTGAAAGAGCATACTTGCAGAATCTTCTAGTGAATGTAGAGCAGAGCAATGCATAGAAATGTCACAGGAGCTCTGCCTTAGCTCTTATAATGATCCTTGGTATTATTTCTGCATCTCCACCACAGATGCTAGTGAATACATCTTCCTCAACCCCACTCTTCCCTCTTCAGAAAAGAAATATATATGTATATATGGCCTGATCAAGGTATTCCTAGACTCTTCCAAGTATGCAAGTACAATCTGAGTTCTAAATGACAGCATGGTTTTACCACGAACCTGGCATTTTATGCCAATCACCTTATTTTCCCCTATCTAAAATGGGGCTGGTAGGCATTTCGTTATCTCACAGGATGAGCTGAGGTACCGGCACGAATGCTTGTCAAGCTCCTTGAGAACATAATAGTTACTTTGCATCTTACTTCCTTTTTAAAAAAAGTAAAGTCAGGAAGTGTTGCATGGCCATTCACAACAGATAAGCTATTGAATAGATGCATCTACCACAGTCATTAACCATTAAAATGCTTTCTTGTGTCTTAACAAATCCTTAAAGTGAAAAACACTTACAGAAGTTTTCACCTTGGGCAATGCTATTGCGTACTGCAGTTTGTAGACTTGACAGAACAAACCACCTCGATTACCCTGGAGATCAAGAGTAAGAAAGGCTCTTTCCCACTCTTCATAGAAAACATTGGTTTACTGTATAAGACAAAAGAAATCCAAGCGCAGAAATTGGAATTCTTACAGGAGTTTATATGCCTGTCTGCTTGCTCTCTTGGGCTTTTTGTTTTGTTCTATTCACAAGCTTTTATCTGGGGACCTCTATTTCCACCACACTGAGCTACATTTTGAGCATATACTTCAGAGCTGCTGGAAATGGCTGTAGAGGGCAACAACCCGGTTCCTACTCAGGGAAACCTTTAGAATATGCAGGGGATGAGAAGGGCCCTTGAGAGGTGCCTCGCCCATGCTTCACCTTGCACAAATGCACTGCAATGCTGATGTAGGCACCGGGCTGTGTAAAATCACCTCGGTCCCTGTGCTCTGGCTAGGCTGCCTGCCACTAGCACAGATTGGGGTCCTGCAGCCCCTGACTTTTACCTGTGGAAACCTGCCCCACTCACAGATTTCCTTCTGCAGGGCTTGCTGCTGTTGCATCTCTCTTACACATCCTTGTCTGCACTAGTACCTACCCCAGGTCTGCAGATTATGTGTTAGAGAACATATTAACAGGAGACTATCAAAGAGAGAAGCGACTAAAGAGAGAGCTTTTCCCACAATTTCGATTGGAAGCAAGTGCAAATTACCATCTGTATCTTTTTACAAAGCATTTACAACTCTAGGGTGATCAGAAAGTCCCAACCAGGTGACACACACCAGACTAGCTGTCACCAACGGAGCTGCTGGGTTTTCTTAAGAAGAATAGAAAACTGAAAAGCTTTGTGTCAACGAAACGACTTCCTTAACCTTGCAGAAGGCTGCTTTGCATCCAAGTGCTACGAGAGAAATGCAGAACACAAAGGTGTATAACCACAGCACATTTTCACTGTTGGAAGGCAGCCAACATTAGGTCCGGGATCCGTGATCGTTATCAGATTCAGGCACATCTACCTCAGAAAATTTGATCCAGGTCAGGCCTTGGCACACAACTGCATTTCTATGGCGACTGCAAATACACTTCATAGGAATTTCTACCGCCTTTGTATTTTCACTCTGAGGACAGGCAACTTTTAATCCGATGCAAAGCCTGCAGGTACCTTGTTAACCCATCACTGTTTTTCTCAAACAAACACAAGCAAACAGAGTGAGCTGATACCTGACTGTGCTTTGCAATACCTGGCCGTGGCAGCCTCAGCATGTGGCAGGAGCTGTAAAGCTGGATTTACTGTCTCCTTGGACTGCTGCCATAAACATAACCTCACACTCCGCCATAACTTCCTGGGCTTCCCCACTGCTTCTGCTTCAGATTTTTAACAGAAGACATTCATGGTTTGAATACAGCTGACACAGGACGGAAAGATTTCACACTTTTTTGCTGGATACTTCTCTGATAACCTTGACCTCACCTGGCCAACCCCATTCACGAGTTAAAATCTGCTGTTTTGATGGGACATATGCCAGGAGCTTGCCACAGTGATCCATGTTTGTGCCTGGAAACACCCCTGCCAGATTCCTGAATCTTGGGCCTGACTTAATGGTGTATTTTTCACCTTCTCATTGATTAGCTGTCATGAGGGGGGAATAGCACAACTGACAAACCTCTCTGTTCTCAGCATTTGCAGTCCCCACAGAAAATCTATTATTTTCGGGCTTATTATTTTATTTTCTTCTTTTATTGTCTCTCTGAAGCAATGCTACTTCCTAATTAAATGCATCAAAACCACAATACAGCAATCCAAAGTATTTTTCTATTTTATTTCCTCATAAAGGATTATGGTTGCAAGAATGACTGTCACTAAGCAGTTAGAGCACTATTAGCAATACACGCTTATCATATAATAACACTCAAACTGTTGTTCAAGACCCTGGAAACCCACAGAAATTCATCAGTTGATGTTCCAGAGCATTCCCAGAAATTGCCATTCACATTCTTCATGCTTTTCCTCAATTTGTGGCATCACATTTAATTTTTGATTGACAAGCCCAGTTCTGACATACTTTACTACAATTTGTGGTCCATATACAATTTTGTTATTCGAAAAGCAACTCTCTACATAACCACAGAACGGTATAATTTGCACCAGTATATCCGTCCAAACATGTATTTGGACATACTTCAGTTCAGGCTTGGACAATCTATGCAACAGTTTATAGACGACAGTATTTTCAATTGAGGAAAAAAAAAAAAAAACCACCCTTGATGCTTCTAATGACTTGGCAAGGCACATACCCCACTTAATAGGACAGCCAAAGACAGTTAGGATGGAGCCATGCTATTTTCACATCACTGTTTGTCTTGCAAATGCATTCTGGTGAATGAGAAAGATTTTGGTTGCATTACGAGTTCTGCAGGAACTCACCAAAATCTTCAATTATACTTTGTGTCCCGTCTACAAAACACTATTTAGAAAAATTAGGGGAAACATCACACAGTTTGACGGTGGGGAAGCATTGAAGGGTGAGAGGGGCCATTGCTCATTCCAGCTGTGGGTGTGGGGGGGCAGATTCTGCCATTCCCTTCTTTATCTGAAGCCCGCAGCCTGGAGGGCATGGAGACACCACCCCAGCTCAGAGCATCCCTGGCCGCAGGGCACCAAAACAGCTTCCCCAGTACCTTGCAATTTCTGGCTGTACTCTGTCCTATCGGACTGACTCCTCCTCAAGTTGCCGTGGTCCCCGGCAGCGGTGGTGCTCTCTACCACGGGCTCCGTCCTCCTCCTCTGCCCCATGTACAGCTTGTTCCTCAGCAGGGTCAAATTCCTCTTCCTTCCCCCGGTGCCTTCCTTCCCCGGACGGTCCATGCTCGCCACGGACAGCCTTGCTTGGTGGTGGTGGTGGCGGCTGGGGACCAATGGCTTGATTTTCAGGAAGATGACCTCTCTGCCCAGGTGAAGGCTGGTTGCTTTGGGCTTGGGTTTGCAGCAGGGCTCGCCAGGCTCCGCAGAGCCCCGGGCTCAGCCCTGCCACCTGTGCCGGAGCAGCTCCACCCCCGGGAAGCTGCCGCCCCAGGCAGCGTTTGCATTCACCTACCCTGTGTGCAGGCGCGCCTGGCGGGGCCGCTTTCAGAGCCAGCCTCAAACCGCAGCCATTCCCGGGCCCTCTCCTGCTGCAGGACACGCTCCTCACCCCGCCGCAGGGCTGGGGCTGCCGGCCCAGAGGAGCGGGAATTGCCTCCTCCCGGCTTGGCAGGGAGATGTCCCAGTGCGGCATGGCAGACCCCTTCCCTGTCGGCACTGCCGGGCAGCGGGAAGCAGAGGGCAAGGCAAATGGGAAGGGGAGGCCAGCCACCCACTCGACCCTCACTCCGGCAGCCTGGTCAGGACTCCAGCCCTTCGCATAACAAGTTGTAACTACCAGTCTCCTGTCCCCTTTGAGAGGGGTAGCTTTTGGGCTGGAAACTTTGGATCTGCAGGTTTGAAAGGCGACCAATCCCGCAGGACAATGAAGAAAAGGGCTGAGGAGAACATGAAAGCTCCTCCACGAGGTAGAAAGCAGCGTGGAGCTGATGCTTGTCTCAAGCCAGGCTCTGTCCTGCTTTACACTACACACAGAGGCCAAGGCAAAAGCCTGCCAAGGACCTGCGAGGGATACCACAGCCAACCACCATGCTGTGATAGCCAGGGGAGTGGACACCAAAACATTTGCTTGTAATACCTCTGGATTAGCCCCCTGCAAGAGCACTTATTATCCTGTCTGTCAGCAATGGCCTCTGGCACACACGTACTGTCTAGTGATCCTCTGTAGTGCCGGTCTAATCAAGCTCATGTCAAAATAGCAGGAGTTGCTGGCATCTAAGCTTGGACGGGACTTATCCTGGGAAGAGCCCCAACAGCCATCAGTAGCAATCACTGCTGCTGCCGTGATACCCAACCCTGAGGCCCTCGCTGCCATAGGAAATGCCTGGTGGGAGCCCCATGGTGCAGCCTAATCGGTGTCAGTCTCACGCACAATCATTGCCACAGCATCTGCCAGGGGACACGACTAATGTCCCTCTGACAGACGCTGGCAGAGCGTTTGGCTTTAGCACTGCCACACTGTGTCCCTGAAGGACTGTCTAGTAAAAAACAAGCTGGGATGAGACGTAGTAGCGTAACCGCATTTCCAAATTTTGTTTTTTCTTTACAAAACTGGTCCTGCAATGCAATCTCCTCATCAAAGCCCTTCATTTCTACCCAGTAGTGAAAAAAAGAGGTTATGAAACTGTTAAGCAATAGACTATGTCAAATTGTAGCACCATGCCAGTGCTGCACAAAGTGTCCAACCCAAACACAGTCTGGGAGAGGAGTAAAGGGATGAGGGGAATACCGGGAAGACTGTGCTCACACTGCACAGTCACATATTACATAGGCAATTCATGTGTTACGTCCTGCCTCCTCTTTGGTATTTCCCAAGAAATTCTCTATTCTGCAAGTCAGACCACAAAAATTTCTTGAAAGGCAGAGCAGTGGTGACAGCAGGGAGAGGTGTAGGCAGGAACAGACTGCTGACACACTTGTGACAAGCATCAAAGCTCCAGCAACAAGTAGTACACAGACTAAAGTGGGAGTTGAGGGAAATCAATCAATTTCCTTACACTGAGGACTTTGGGAGGAGCTTTTTTTTTAAGCAACAGCTTGGTATTCATCGAGGGTGGTAAAACTGGTTTAAACAGTCACCACCCTGACTGCCCCCCTTCCCCAGATGAATTTGTTCCCATTATTGCTGCAGGGTGTAAAAACAGGCATTTGAGATGAGATCGAGAAACTGATCTGGCAGAAAACTCCTTTCCTTGCCCCTTTTCCCTGGGCTATTTTCCATCTGGATCTGTGCTCCCAATTTAGCTACGGAAGCAGTTGTGGCAGCATGAAGCAGAGGATGACGCAGGGCACAAATGAGCAGCTGTGAGTAGGGCTGATGGTTGCTTAAGCCAGAATTACCCAGAAGAAAAGCTATCTCTTCCCACCAGGATTTTAGTGTCATGCTTCTCAGAAAACAGAGGTCCCACCATTTTATATGAGATTTCATTGTATTTATTTCAATTAAAATGGCTTGGAGGAGAACTGGGAAAGTATTTTGGCCAGGTGAAGGTAGAAGAACAAACCTAATAGAATTATTGGCATTGTAAGTTTTGACACATGTGCAGAGTTACAGCCAAAACAGGATATAGTAAAGTTTGCTCAGGTGTTTATTGTGACAGCAATCTACCCACATGCAAAAGTTGTCTTTCTCTTCCTCTTCAACTCAGTCACAGGGGGTAAAAAGGTATGTGCTCATTCAGCAACAAAATTGTTGTGGGGAAAGTCAGCTGTAGTTGCTGCTGTTGTTCTACTTGGAATGGTTTACCTGTCTTTAGCCAGCAGCATTATTTTGGAGGCAGCCAGGAGCCCAAAGCAGGCCTACACCATAGTTTAGAATGTAGATGAGAACTTAGTGTAACCTTAAAATATCTCCTCTGTGCCACCCAACATAGGAAAGGCTGAAATTACCGTATCTTCTGTGATACTCCAAATGAGTGGGACATGTTCAGGTCTGGTGGCTTCCCCATATCCTTTGAAGGGAGGGAGATTTGAGACACAACCAGGTTTCTCCATCATCACATTAAATTCCGTAACGGATTTCCACCAGTGGGCTATGCCTGTGCAATCAGCAGGGGGATTACATAAAAACAGTCAGGTGTGCATTTGACTAAGATCCCTATAAACCCTTATTACTGGCTGCTCATCTTTACTGGCTGTAACAAAATGCCACAGAAAGCACAGGTCAGAACTGTGTGTGAAATACTCACTGCCACTCATAACAGTAGGAGCAGCCCTCTCTCTACTTCAAATTATTGCTGCTCTCTTCTGGCTCCATTAGCAACCGATGGGAAAGTGGTACCGAAGTCACTAATCCATAAAACAAGAGGAATATTTGGTATCTACATGGACAAAATGCTCTTTTTACAATGAATGGGGTAATCTCTTTTACTACTCTGTTATGCTCAATTCTACAGAGCAAACTGGAATCCAGTTGATGCAAACACTCTCAGGAGTTATTTGCACGGAAGCCACTCTGCTTAAGAAACAGAACAGGTGCTGGTGTCAATATAGAAAATATTAGCATTGTGTTCCCCAGCAACTGTATTGGCCACATACAAGAGTTGATTGTTGTATGGTCAATGCCAATCTTTATCTCAGTCCTGAGCTATAAATGAACCAGAAGGGCCATAAAGACTGATGGCCATTAAGTAAGCAAACAGTTATTTGTTTTCTTGTCATACCTTGCAGCTGGTACAGAAGATTTTTTTTTATAACTTAGGGTTCCAGAAGTTATACAAAAAATGCTGGTTGACTATTGTGCCTGTTCCCTTTGAGTAGATCCACAGACCACTGCTGGAGTCCTGTGGCAATGGCATGGGATTGACATTTCCAAGTTTGCTCACTGCAATGGCCAGCACAGACACCAAGGAAAGAAAGTCTCAGTCCACAGCTGCAGAGTGACTTTGCTAACTTCATCTATGTAGAGATCACATTTGACAGCCAATGGAGAAGCAGAAAGGTACCACAGTACTGCTGCAGAAAGCTGTCCTACCTTCCCCACAGGTGGAGCAAGACAGCAAAGAGTGCAGATGTCTCTGTAGCTCCCCAGCTCCATACAGAGAAGCCTCAGTGCACATAAAAGCAAGGCTGTACCATGTCACTCAGCCTGTATGCTCGAGTCATAGCAAACACGTCTTCTGAGGGACAAAATGTGGAGCTTTGATAAGAACAATCCTGTGTAAGGCCCATTGAGGACTTTGAGCACAGGAAAGTGGCTGGTACATACACTCTACCTGTTCACAACAGTACTGGTGAGATAACAACAGTGTGACAGGTGAGGAAAAAAGCAATAAAAAGATAAGGCTTAGGGACAGGTAAAACTGGAGCCTACATGCTGATTTTTCACAATGAATGAATCAAAATTACTTTGAAATATACACAGGAACAAACTTCAAACACCTTTCAATAGTACAAAAAGAGAAAAAAGCCTGTCTTGTAGGTGAAGTTATTTAGTGTGGCAGTCTCACCTTCACTCCTACTGTTGATCTTGCCAGACTGGTGATTCCTGTAGAGAAACAGGTCTTTAGAAGTAAGTGCATAGTGATAATTTCTTTTAGCCCTGTCTACAGTGTTTCTTGTCTAAATATTTGTAGGAAAAATTCATAAAGTACATGCCTGCTGGGGCTCAGGCTAGGCTGTGGATATTTCTAAGAAGGCATGGTTCAACCTTTCAAGCTATGCAATGCATCTCCTCTGACTGCTGTGCTGCTTTCTTACTCCAAACAAAGCCTCTGCTCCAGTTTACACACACAAAAGGCTGACTGACGTGTTTTCTGCCTACAGAGGGGGACCCATCTCTCAAATTGAAACACCTGCCAGAGAGGAGAAGGGATGCTGAGAACAGGGTCGGCAGGGCTTAAATTGTCTTTGCAGTGCTGTAGATCTGTCACTATCCAGCCAGGGCTTTGTGTAGGTCCAACAGGCTTGGAGCTGGGCCAGCTCCCAAATGGGGACATCTAAGGGCAGTGCTGCTTTGAAAGGGCTGGGAGGTGAGAAAGAAAGAGAACTTGCCAGGAAATAGAGCAGTCCTTTGATTTCTTCAGTGCTATAGATGTGTAATTTTCTGAGGAAAATAACCTGACTCTGTTGATCAAGTAGATGGCACTGTGATATCAAAGCTAATGAGGAAAGACAAACGAGAGCGAGGCATAGGTAAAAGAACAGGAAGATGATTCTTCATTATTGGTGTGCTTCAATGCAAAATAAGAGGGCATAGAAATTACCAAGATGAAATATTTTCTGTGGTTCAGAAGGTTATCTGAGAACCTTCTGTCTGGTTCAAGAATCAATCAAGAAAGGAATGGAACTTAAAAATGGACTATGATGAGCAACTGGAAAGATTTTCCTTCTGGGTCTCTATTTTGAATTCTTAAAGATTTGCAGCTTCACACTAAAATTTCGTATTTCCAGACAGTATTTTTATAGCTGAACTGGAGACTTTTTTTCTTTTTCTCTATGTAGCTGTTTGTGCAAATTTGTGAAAGAACGAATGCAAGAATAAATCAGAGAGAACACTATTTGGTGATTTTTGTTTTGTGATGAGGGAGTTGCCTTGGAGTAACAAAGATAAGAGTCTTAAAAAAAAATTAAGCTTCAGTTCATACTCACAAACAAGTTTAATGGGAGTTAGGATAGGCTGAAAATGCTTGATCCTCAGAACTTAAAATTAACTCAGTACAGATGCCTAGGAGGGAAGAAATGGACAGATCTGACAAAACTAGACTCAGTCGTGGCATCCTGGCCTCTTGGCAAATCACTTTCTAGGCAGAAGTCCAGAGAAATTAAGTCTGGCAAGCAAATCCTAACATAATTTATGGGGGAGCTTAACAAAAAGCATGGTTAAAAAAGCAAACAGCTTAGACAAAACAGCTCAGACAAACAATTTATTCAGGGAAAAATGGTGTAAACTTGAGATCTTCCTAATGGTAATGAGTATTATGACTAAATCCAAATTTTGCATAAATACAGAAGATAGTGTCTTTAAAGCAACAGAGTTACTGAAATGAGTTCACTGCTACAAAACAAGGGCTCACAGTCTGACCCAAGCTACTTGGTGTCTTTGGAGTAGGAGCCTCTGCTCTTATTCACATTGAGATGGAAAGTAATGTAATCTGATAAATCTAATTCTAGTTACTGAAAACACAACGATTCCTTTCAGTTAGATGATGTAGTCTTTCCTTGCCATCAGGCACCCATCAGTGAGCAACATATAAATCCATATGTGAGTTGGCTGCTAGCAGACATCCCCTCTAGGCATCCTCTGCCAAATCCAGCTGTGCCAATGAAAGAGGTCACTGACTCAAATGATTCGGCATCCTTCTCCTGCTGAGGACTGCCAGTGCAAAGACCTGCAGGAGTTGTTCATAGCCCTTAACTTGCTTTGGCTGAAAAGCAGCCCGAATAACTTGGCCCAAAGTCCCTAAACTGCCTCAGCTAGCCTTGCCTGGCTTGATTTGCCCTGGGGAGCACTGTTTCCAGCTGATCCATTGGCAGGTGGGGGAGATGTTGTCGGCTGAAGGAGCAAGCACTGGCCAGCAGCCCCAGGGAGTGAACAAGGAGCTGTGGGAACCCTACCTGTTCCAGAGAGATGGCTGGGCAGGGAGGAAGCCTGGCTGTGACTTTTGCACACAGCAGTAGCAAAACAGAAGGCTGGCAGGAATTGATTCCTTCAGATTAACAGTTTTATAAGCCATGGAGATAGAACTTCTATTACAGCAAAATTTAATGATAATGATGTGATCACCAGTCAAGAGCAAAAGCACTGAATAGCACATGGTGGTAATAATGAAACTCTTCAAAGCTTTATTAGGTGAAAAGATTAAAATTATTTTCATCCAGGAGAATGGGTTTCTTTAAATTATAATATAAATAATATTTTCTGCTTTTAATTTGCACAGCACTTTAATGGGCAAAACATTAATTTTTAAACATTCATGTGCATATATAAAAACTTATCCAAAATCAATGTAAATGTACACTGTAGAGTACAAACTGTAGAGTACAAACTTTTAAAATAAGGACGTCCTTCAGGCTTAGATGGTTATATTGCTGCTGAGATTTTGCTATACTCCAGTGGCATTTTGCTGGAATGAGATTCACCCCTGTGCAGAGGGCATAAAACCTAAGCACCATGTAAGTTCTACTTAAGTCTTAAGGACCTGGCTCTAATTCCATTGAAATAAATAGCAATATTTTCATTGTTTTTCAGTGGGAGCTGTTACAAGGTCAATGAATGGGATCAGTCCTATAAATGCCTTTTGCTAGCCCAAGTGGAATGATATGCAAGGAGTTAGATGCAAAATGCTTGGGAATGAATGTGAAAAAATCCCTTGGCAGTAAAAGACTTGGTAATTCTGGAGAATTTGCTCAAGGTAAATCTTGGAACCAAAACATTCATTTGTTTCAAAGATTCAAGGATGGTATGTGAATTTATCCTTAGCAGGGAGCTGGTCTTACCCAAACATGACTTGAGGAGTACTGGGCAGACTTCAGGCAAGTTCTGTCAAATATAATGCACAATACTCAAAAACACAATCAAACCTATTTAAAGCATTCATATTTCTGCAGTACTAGGATATTTTTTGATTCCTTAGACTACTAAAACATCATGTCCTCTGCTCTGGTAGCATTAGCAGGGTTTCAGTGTGGTTTTCTGCTGTATCATCTACCCTTGATAGGTAACATGATGGCATTGATGTATGCATCTAAACAGCGCCTGCACAGAAACTCATTTATATTTCATAAATTCTAAGTGCTTCACAGCTGATTTTCACAGATGAGAGTTTCAGGTAAGACCATGTTCACAACACAAGGCAATGGGGAAGTCTGTGCTCAGACTTTGTGCATCTTTCTGGAACTCCTGGCCACTACAGTGCATTTTACTTTCCAGCTTGTAGAGAGAAATAAATATGAATTGGACTCTTACTAGAATAACCTTAAACCAATCTGTCAGCTTTGCAAGTGTAAAAATCCTGTGTGTATTCTCAGTAAGTGATTTTCAAAGGCTCTGACCTTCCATAAATGAAATCCAGATTCTTCAGAACTAAGCAGAGGCAGAATGCTAGGTCTATGTCACGTGTTTCCTTTTAATCTTGCCTGTTTCAGCAGCAGGCCAACTCAAAGAAAGCACATAATAGATTATAATAGAAAAAAAAAAGTTATGTAGGTTTTTCCTTTTTTTTTTTTTAATTACTCCACATGAAAAACAGATTGTTTGCCCTCTAGACAAACTTTAAAAATTTAGAACTACAGAGACCTGCTGGTGTCTGAGGGGAGCCTAGAAGAAAGATGGAGATGAACTTCTTACAGGAATATGTAGAGATCGGACAAGGGCTTCAGACTGAAACAGAGTATGTGCAGGATTAGATATAACAAATTCTT
This sequence comes from Cinclus cinclus, assembly GCF_963662255.1. Lineage (NCBI taxonomy): Eukaryota > Metazoa > Chordata > Aves > Passeriformes > Cinclidae > Cinclus > Cinclus cinclus. The sequence goes on from NC_085050.1 coordinate 50,975,968, forward strand.
TACTGTGAGGGTGGTGAGACACCAGAACAGGTGGCCTAGAGAGGCTGTGGATGCCCCATCCCTGGAAGTGCCCATTGCCAGGTTGGATGGAGCTCTGAGCAGCCTGGTATGGTAAAAGGTGTCCCTATCCATGGCAGGGGAGAACTACATGATCTTTAAGGACCCTTCTGCCAGGTCTATGATTCTAAGAAGTTATTTCACCCCTAATGTTCAATTCAGGGTAGTACCCCTGAAAACCTTATATTTGGTGAACTCAGATGCCAACTCCTCCGGTAAAATATGAAGTACTATTTTGTAGCTCCTGCAGAAGTGGGCAACGGGCCTGCAAAATTGACTCTCTGCTCTCCTGGAGATGTCAATTGTCACAAATACAGCAGTGGCACAAATCAGAGACCATAGCTTTTTTTTCCCCAGAGCCTTCTTGTAATGGGAAATCCACACACTAGAATACTAGCTCCATCAAAGATCCAGAGCACCGACACGTTTCAGAGGAGTACATGGGGGAGCAGTAGTGAGGCCATCATGAAAATCTCCTGCTCTAGTGCAAAATAATTCTGCACCTTTGCTGCACACACTGAGCAGACAATCCTGACTCTTTTGAAGCTTGATCTACCGAAGTAGTAGAGGGAACAAATAATGAGTAGTAGTTAAATGCTGTTTAAATCTGAAGGAAGATACTGATTTAGCCTTTCTGCTGCTAATAAATAATTCCCAATAGCATTCAAAATAATGTATAAAATAATGAGGGTAACACAGAGTTATCCTGCAGAAATCTTTCAGGGGAATTCAAATCAGAGTTAACATTTAAAGCTAATATTGACCACCTTTCAAGATGAATTCAAAAGATCATTAGCTTGGGATTTAAGAGTGATAATGTAACAAAAGTTATTCAGCCTCAGTTTCTCCAACAGTGAAATGCAAATAGTGATATTCTCCCTTTTTCAGGAATTTTTTAAAGATCCACAAATAAGAAGCGCTACTTCAAGAACTACCATCCCTACTGACAGAGGAAATTCATTTGGAATCATTCTCAGGGATCGATTATGGAATGCAAAGGAATCAGATCATATGGAGAGCTATTAAGCTTTAAAACCAGCACAAGATTAATACAGAATCTAACCAAAATATCATCAGGGTTCAATACGAAAATTGATCTCTGTTTGGAAACCCATGCAAATAGCCCAGCTATAAGCAGAGCAGACACAGAGTGGCTTGAATGTGTGCCAAGGAACTAACATTTCCCTACCTAGGGAGCAGGAGGGTAGGGTCTTCTTCTGTGCTTCATTCTGCCGTGGGCCTCAGGTAAGGATAGCCACACTTGGCACCATCACTCCTAATTTTGCATCAACACTTTTCACAGAATCACACAGTTGGTCAGGTTGGAAGGGTACACAGCAGCTCATCTGGTCCAAGCACCCTGCTCAAGCAGGGTCAGCCTAGAGCACACGGCACAAGACGTGTCCTGACTGACGGCTCTTAAACCATCTCCTTTTACAGAGACTCCACAGCCTTTCTGGGCAATGTGTTCCAGTGCTTGGTCACCTGCACAGTAAAGAAATCCTTCCTTCTGTCCAGGTGGAAGTTCCTGTGAGTCAATTTCTGCCCACTCCCTCAAGTCCTACTGCTTGGCATCACCGACAAGAGCCCGGCTCCATTCTCTGGGCATCCCCCTTTCTGGCAGCGCTGGTGGCTGCGAGCACCTCAGCCTGGCTACACCTGGGCTACCAAGCTTGCCTGGCTCCCGCTGGGGGTCACCTGCCACCTCGAAGAGGGGCTGGCTTTCGTCACCATTAATGCCAACCCGGGCGAGCTGTCCCTTGAGGCTGGGCAGCCCCAGAGCCCCTCTCGTCCCCGCGGCGCTGCGCTGGGCCCGGCCGGGCCGCAGCAGGCGGGGCAGGGCCGGCCGGAGCCGCAGGAAGGGGAGGGAGGGCGGCGCGTGGCCGCCGCCATCATGCGAGCGCCGCTGGGGCTGTCGCGGCTGCTGCCGGCGGCGCTGGGGTGGGGGCGCCTGGGCGCCATGTCCCGCTACAGCACGGAACAGCGGGGCCGGCCCAACTCGCCCGATTACCGCCTCTACTTTAGTAAGTAGCACTCCCCGGGCTCCATAAACCCTTTCCTGCCCCGTCCCGTGGGGCGCACGGAGGGGGAGAGGCGGCGGTGGCTCCCCGCTCCCGCGGAGGCTCCTCCGCCTGGCTGAGGTGTCTCCCCCGAGCCTTCCCACCGCTGCACGGGGAGAGCGGTGCTTTTGTGGAGAGTGAGGGCGGATCCTGTAGACCTCCCGGCTTTTGGAGAGGATGCTGGGCCTGCTCAGCCCTGGCTCAGCCGTGCCCTTGCTCAGCCCCGGAGGAGGCAGGGGATGAAGCGGTGCCCACTGGCGGCAGCCGGCCCGGGGGGTGAGAGCCTCTATAGTGTGACAGCCCAGCGTGTCCCTTGTGACCGGGCAGCCCTCCCTCTCACCGGACACGTCACCGAGGCGGGAGGCTGACATCCAAACTGTGGGGCTCCAGCCCCCAGCGGGGACCAGCAAGTGGCAGTGCGAGGGCGCGGGCAGCGCTCCAAGAGGTGTCTCAAGACCCAGCCTCAGCTGAGGGTGTGCCGTGTTCAGTATTACGCATTTTCGTAACAGTGTTGTTTGTGTGCCTGTGCTATTGCACTGGTTTGTACGTTTCTGGTCCATTGGCTTAGAGTCGACTCTGACGTCTGCTGGTGTGGGAGAAGCGGAGGCGGCGTGTGCCCGCTTGGCAGCACTGCCAGAGCTCCCTTGTGCTCATTCCTGGGGCTGCCAGCGCAGGAGATCATCTTGAGAGAGTCACTTTATTTGGTGGGAATAAACAGCCTACCTATAAACTTTGTTTTATTTGTGGGGAGCATCTGGAGGTTTCCAGGAATTGCAAATCAACTCCATTGACTCTTCTTTGCTGAGGTGGTCAAAAGTCCAAAGCTAAGTGAGGTGCCTTATTTTTCCTTTACTATGAATAGGGGTGCTACCAGAGGAGAAATTACTTGGGATTTGAATTAGTGTTTGCACTATTTTGATGTGATACATGGACTTGAAAAACTTAAGCATACACTCCAGTGAAATTTGTTTCTTTCTAGAGTGGGAGCAAGCCTGAGATGCAGATTGGCCCCCCCACTAAGTTAACATCAATTTCTCCGGTTTCTGGGTGTGGTGTTTCATATCGAGGACATAGAACAATTATCCCATCCCTCACTTACTCCTAATCAGACTTTGGCCTATTACATTAGGGGGTGATGAAATTCAGTTTACTAGAAATACAGTGAAATAACGGGGGCAACATTGCTAGAAACCCAGCTGAATTCACTTACTGCTGATGGAAATGAGATTCCTTTGGGTTTGGTTTTTTAAAATTTGTTAATGCTCGAGTACAGCCAGGGAGTAGAAAAGAATGAAGGAATCTTATCCTTGTATTGCCAGGTAGAAGAGAAGCATAGTGTTGAATGCTAAAGCAATAACTTTGATTCTAATGAATCCTTGTCAAAACCATCAAATTCCTTGCCCTTCATGTAGGTATGTACTTGAAATTAAACTTCAGAAAAAGTATATATGCTATGATTGTATATCACTTAATACATTTTTGTATAGTGTGATGTTCAGCAACACCAACATCTTATGCCATATCTTTAGGTTTGCCATACTACTTCGTTTTGTCTTTCAGAGAATGCAGATGGTAAATATATTTCCCCATTCCATGACATTCCCCTGTTTGCTGAACCTAAAGAGGTATGTTTTTATGCCTTGAAACATGATTAATTTCAAAATACTAATAGTTTTGTTGGTGTTCTTTAAATAAAAGTTCAGGTTTTAAAAGCTTTGCTTGGGTAACCAACAGAGAAATGTATAGTGCCAGAAAGGACCACTCTAACCCAGACTGATGCCTTATGAAATACAGGCACAATGAGTACACCAAATTTTCTCTGCTGAGTTTAGTAACTTAGAGTGAAACATAATGATTCCTGTTTATAACAAGCCTAGGTGTCTCTTTAAGTCTCTAAGTGATTGAGGGCAGGAGAATCCTCACTGTATATTGTGACAATTCTCTGTGTTTAGATTTGTATTTATGTGTGCTTGAATTAATTTTCTACTGTTACTGTTTTTGAATTAGCAGTTTTCTACACCTGCCATTAAAAGTGTACATTTCGTTGTTGTGGATATACAGCACACACTTGCATAACTTATGGTGTATATCTTTAATTCCAAAAAGGAGCATTAGAATTGGAAGCCAACAGCAGGAATGCCCAGGAGAGGAGTGTTAATCACACCTTTGGAGATTCACAGACTGCGAGGTGCAGCTGAGCACTGTCACTCTTGTTAGCCACCCTCCCTGGGGTTTCATTACAGCAATAATGAAACGGCTGTTTAGTCTGTCACTGATGGGAGAACTGCCAGTCTTTGGTTTAGGCTGAGGTTTGCTTATCACAGGGTGCTTGTGACACAAACAGGCTGGGGGAGTTTAAGTAGTTTTCTTGTTTTGTTGCCGAGTCTCTATGGGTGATATGAGTGGTGCGAAAGGTCACTAGTTTGAGCATGTTCAGATGGAGACTCCTGAACTGATGAACCAATCTCTTTGAATTATTAAATCCAAGAGATTAAAAATCTGAATGAAGCCTTCTTGATCGGTAGACCCAAGTGCTCCTCAGTGGAAGAGGCAGGTCATTCAGAGTGTCATTACTGTGATACCATGTTCAATCCATGCTATTGCTGGAAAAGCAGTGTTCATCACATGTTTCCTGGAGACCTTGCTGTCCCTGCATCTAGAGTTAAAAGTCTGTGGGAGTATTTTATACCCACTGTTTTGTCAGTAGCTTAAATTAGAGTACAACAGTGTCTAATCAGTATGGAGAGACTTTTCATTTTGGTGTGAAATAGCTTTCAATTCAGTATAGGGCTTGAAGGTGAGCAAGAAGGGAAGTCATGGTTAAGGTCTCTGTTAATTTTGCCTTGTTTGCAAGAGAATGACTTAAGGAGTTGTATGTTAGAGTCTTTCCATCCCGTTGTCTAAGGTTTATGGACTTTATAATGAATCAGTCCAGCCTTATTTTTCGTGCTGGTTTTGTTTATTTTGGATTGTTTTTTGTTGTCTTCAATTGTACAGAAGGATGACTGTTTTTAATCAGTTGAGTACACACCTAAATTGCTGCTTAAATTTCTTGGTAGCTGGGAGAATATAAATGTGTCCTTGTACATTTTTTTATCTTTCTTTGTTAATGTGTTGAAGGTTAGAATTTCACAGTGAAACAGAACTGAGTACTTACTTTTAAAAGTTATAATTTAGGCCTTTGTGCTCACAAAGGGATGTTTCAATTTCATTTCAAAGTACTGTTGCCTGTGTTTATGTGAATATAGTGTTCTTTATATACTTCACTCTTTCCCTGTAGGATAAAGAAATTCCTGCAAAGAGGTCAAAGACTACCGGATCTGAGGTACTGCTAAGTTTCTTTTTTTTTTTTTTTCTTGTTTTGTTTTTTCCCCCAACTATTTCCTCTTATTTCCTTCCCAACATCACTTTTCTGCAGAGTGAACTTGTTGTCAGTGAATACAGTTGACGTATCTTCAAACGCAAGTCTTTTAGGAGAAGATTTAAAGGAATTTAATATTCTCCTCTTTGAATGGACCAGAAATGTCAGAATTCCTTTATTCATCAAGATGTTCTCAAAGGCAAACACGCCAGTGTTTCAAAGGCTTGTTACGACTTTTGCACTGTAGATATGTTATCTTTTTTGCTGTTGCGTTCAAAAATATTTGCAATAAAACCTTCCTTAATGAAAGGTTCATTATTCATTGTTCTCTGGCTGTGGATAATCTTTGGTTTGTTTACAGAACTTCAAAAATCTAAATATGTTAGGGCAGAAACTATATTGATTATCTGGTTTTTGGAACTGAGTTTATGTTGTTTCCTGTACTCAGCTGAGAAGCCCGAAGGGAGAATAACCATGTCTGCCAATGGTTCAATATTATCTAGCACTGAAGTTAAGGCTAATAGAAGTCTAGAAAACATGGAAGATCTACTCAGGCTTTTTCTGTGAAAAAAGATTTGTTTATGGAAGTGTCTTTTCCAAAATAAAACATTTTTTGCTGTGCTTTGCCTGGCATAGACTCATCTAAAACTTACAGTGTGATAGAAAAAAAGGAGCCAAACTATGCTTTAAGACCATGATATGTGGGTGGGCAGATGTGTGTCCCAATCCTTATCTTCTCCTGTCTGTTTGGCCAGTCTTATTGCAAAACTGTAGCTACCCATCCGATGTGAAAGACCTGTCCTAACTGTCTGGGTTCTCATAGTTTTGCAGCCAGTGTGTGGTGCACTGGTTCTTGTGCTTTACAGCAGTTCTCACACAATCCTGCACTGTTTCCTCTCCCTTTGCTCTGTGATTCATTCAAGGTACAATGCCCAAGTAGTGCTTTTTAGATTTCCTGTAGCTTGATGCCCATTTAGGTACTGTTTAGTAGATGTAGAATCATGCCTGAAAGAGGAGTTATTCAGGAGAAAGAGTATGTGCCAGTAGACTTCTATAAAAAAAATCATAGTCTTGCAACATCAATTCTTACTTACAGCTCCTGCTGGCAAGTCAAGAATTCTGTGTCTTAGCTGCTTAAAAATACTGACTGGTGCAAAGACATTTCATGCAGCGTCTGAAACAGTTCAAAACTGCATTTGTCTGTGCTGTGAGAAGTATGGTAGTTTGTTGAAAACCATGTTTCTAGTAGCCTATGGAAAGGGGGAGCAGAATGCCAGTGAAGGTGAGCTGCTCTTGCTTCCTTGGCCAGTGTAGCCTCCAGAGCTGCTTCACATAATTTCTGCTGTGAGACAGCTCTGCACTGTGGTTTAAGGACTACAGAAAATGAGCAAAGGTAAATGTGAATTTCAATCCTAGCATACAATTAGGCAAACAGATGTGCAGGCTGTTAAGTTTCCTGAGCATGCATGGTCTTTACTTAGGTGGTGAAATGTGAGAACACCTTTTTCATCATGATCTTTGGGATTTGGGGAAGAGAGAGAAAACAAGGGGATCTTTGTGTTCAGGAAAGCAGATTCTTCTTACACTGGGCTCTTTAGCAGCTTTCCTCATCTTGCCTGATGAGAGACACATCCCTGTGTGCTTGTATGCAGGGAAGGCATAGCTTAATCAGGGAGTAAAGGGAAATGAGGAATTTAATGTCATATACTGATTTCAGAAGAGCTTTGAAGCCCTGGACTCCTTGTTCTTGTCTAGGAATGCAAAGGCTGCATTGATAGCTGTTACTGAGTTGATGCTTGCACTGAATTTGATTGGAATTCAAAAGTAGTAGTTCTTCTTGCCCTGGAAATGCATCTTTGAAACTTACACTTTTAGGGTGGCAGTTATTTGTTACTCTGGACAAGAGCAAGCTGTTTTAAGAGTTAAATTAAATTAAGTTTGTTAAATTATGCTGAGCTGGTGTTTATCAGATTGCAAACTAGCTATGGAAAATGAAGATAATTTTGGAAGAGTGTCTTTAGTCAGTCTAATCTATTTTGAATTGTCTTTGGTGTTCCTGATGCCAGAAAAGAAGGTTTCAAAGTAGAGGAGTTTCAGCTTTCAATATTTGTAGAGAACACACATCCTACAAGTCTGTGTCAGCTGTTCTGCAGTCTCAGTTTGTAGTTTCTAAGGGAAACACTGGTGTGTTTCTATATTAGCTGTTTTCACTAGTTCAACCATTTTTTGTAACATTTTAGACCTTCCCAAATCTTAGTTAAATTTAGCTTTGCAGACACTGCTGACAGCTGACCTTATTTTTGCTTTTGCAGATGATTTTTGCTGTTTGAGGACAAAAAAGAAGTTACTTTGAGGTAGAAACTGTGCCGAAAGAAGTAATATTCAGATCCAATCTTAAATTATTAGCAGCTTGCAGTCTGAACCCCTGCATTGCCTTAAGAATTGCAAGCACTTGGAATCCACTCCTGCCCAAGTAAATCTCTGTGACAGGTTTCAAAAGTTCCACATCTCTTTCTGGAAAAGTGCATATTTCCACTAGGGTTACAATCAGAACTGTCAGAGCTTGACTGGTGGCTATGGTCTTCCTTGTCTGGCAGGAAGAAGGTTTGAAGAGGTCATCATTTTGTTTTCAAGGCAAATGTGACATGTTGTTCCCTGCTGTAGTGAAAGGGTTTCTAATCTACTTGTCATTGTATACCTTTGGAGAAGTATTTAGATATGGTGTCATTCAGAGGACCCAGGTGTTTTATGTGTTGGCCCTGGTAAGGAGTTTGTCCAAGCATGTAGTGGTTATAGTCCTCTAACTTGTGGATATTCACAAGAGCCTTTGAAAACAAAAATCGAAATAAAACAAGATGGCTTTTGTTTTGTTGCATCCTCTGGATTGTGCAGTGCTGGGATGCCCCTGGGGATTTCAGCTGAGATGCTTCTGTGAGCCAAAAACTTCTGATAAATTAATTAGTCAGGTGAGATTTAAGGGGTCGTCAGATTGGTCATAGAGTCTGAATTGGTGATATGATAGAGGACCTTGAGCTTCCAGCAGTGTTCAGAACTGGTGTCAGAGATGTCATTTGGTAAAGTTGGCACGCTTCATAAGAAAGGAGAAGCTGTTGTCATTTTCCATGCAGAACAGGTGCACGCTTTGTGCTGACTTTGTATTCTGCCTTAACTACAGTCTCTGTAACTGTCCTTGGTGATGTTAGACAATTTTTCAGTATGTGTAACCTGGGCTATGGCATGTCCATTATGTGGTCAGGGATTTGTGTTCCAAATTCTAGGTTATCAGTGAGTCTTTCATGCTGGTGCTTGAACTTGCCCAGACTTTTGGTATGGATATGTCCATTAGATGTAGCCTTGCTTTGTGTTTCTGCAGATGACCAAATGCTGAGACTAGGAGTAATCTTCACTCTTCAGTCCAGTTGAAATCTACCCAGCATACTGTTGGTTTACTGAGAAAGTTACATGAACTATTTGATTCAACTTCACTTCAAATAAATGGTTCCTTAAACTTGAGAAAGCCAAACGTTTCATGTATATCCATGTCAGGGTTGTGCACTGCATAGTTTTGCAGGTGAATGTGTCTCATAACTGGTTTATCAGAGGACATGCCTGACACCGGTGAGATTCCTTCATGTAAAACCTACCTGTACCTACACAGTGTTCATGGTTCCCTTTCCAGTATAGCAGGAGGGAAGTACACTGTGAAGAGACTGCAGGCACTCTGCACTTAAGCTGGACATTGCATTCCTCTTTTGCCATGTGGCATGTTAATTTATATTGGAGAAGTTCCACTTTCTTTTTGGTGTCCAGATGTTGCTGGCATCTGGTTTGTTGTTTTAATTGGCAAATACCTTACAGCAAGTGTTACATTGGGAATGCTTATAACATGGCTACTCATTTTATAAGGAAGTCTCACACCATTTATTTCTGGATATATTTAATGACAATTCATATTTAGCTTCTCCTTTTTCCCCCCCTTTCTGTCTTTTATTTTCTTCCTTCCTTTTAAACGTCACCCTTTATTCACACTGCTGCTAGACTGCAGCTTATGATTTTCATACTTGTTAGTCCTCAGGTGCATGCTGCCATGTTCAGTTGATGGCTGATGAGAATCCCTGCCAGATTGCAAATGAGCAGACAGGAAAAAAAAGAAATGGTAGCTGCTTTTTCTTTTCTCATTCTTCTGAACTTAGAACTTCTCTATGACAGAGTCAGCAGCTCCCAAATGCTGCCTCTAGTGCTTTTAGATTTTTTTAAAGCACTCTACTATAAAAACTACCAAAGTAACTATAAGCTTTAGCATTATCTCTTGTAATGCATGCTAATGGCAAATTGCAATCTATAGAGGATGCTCCACTTCTACTCCAAATTATCTGAACCTTCAAAGCTGAGCATTAAAGGTTGCAACCTTTGATTAAAATCATACCTATTCAAACTCCTTCCCTCAAGTGTATGAAATAAGGAACTTTTGAATGACTGGGAAAGAAACTAGTTGAGCAAGAAAGGGAAAGTTAGGTAAAGAGTTGGTTTTCAGAAGGATATATGGCAGTCCGGAAAGGCAGGCATGAGAAAGGTCATGGATTATTTTTTCCTTCTGATACTCAGGTTTCTAAAAACAACCCCAGATCAAAATGAGTTATTTTATGTAGGAATCTGTACAGCCAGAACTAGTTGGTTTTTTTTGACCATCAGTCTTAGAGGAGAGAATGATGACTAACAGTTTACCTGGGTATAACAATCTGTATTTTCCTTGCTTTTCTCAGTACTTGCTGTACAAACATGTGCTGAAGTATTTTTGTAGTCTTTTTATCTTTCTGTGTTTTTTTTAATTTCAAAAACCAAAAACTGTTTCTGTTTTCTGTGTGAAAGGCATTTTTGCTTGTCTCAGTAAAAACTGTATCACAGTACATTAAAAATTATGTTCAGCTGAAATGGAATGCAGCAAGGTGCCAGGAAGTGTTAAAGACAACACCCCAATTAAGCAAACAGTTACAACCTACATGTATTCCCATGTAATCTACTTAGGTGTAGTTTTTAGGAAATGAAGGGTATAATTTAGACATACTAGTTGTTCCTACTGATGTAATTTTCTGTTGATTTTTTCTTACACAGTTGTTGGAATTAGGAAATGTACTTTTAACTTCTCTGTGTTGAGCAAGTAGATTCCACACCTCCCCTGCCCCCATCACCTCTTCAAGGTACAACAGAGTTTGAGTACAAATACCTGTCTTATGTTCACATTGACCTGAAGTCAAACAAGCTACGCAATACCCTGGGTTGAGTGTCCCTCTGGGCTCTTCAGCTCTCTTTCCCTAGCAGATGGATTCTGTCGTTTTTTCTGAATCTAGTACAGTTTCCTCCTATTTTCTTCCATTCTCTAGGAATACTGTCCTGAGGAAGGTGTCAGCCAGCAGAGTTGACATGAGACTGCCTGGAGGAACTCCTCTTTCTGGCCTGTTGCACAGTGGACTCTTATGTGGAGTGAGTTCCTTCTACATGAGGCACTTGCAGAGCTGGGTTAAATTGGACTGCAGTGATCTCACAGGCAGGCCAGTTGACTGCTGTTGTACTGAGGCAGTTAAATGGTAAACTTTGCAAACAGTAATTTTTGTTTAAAGAGAGGTCTTTTTTCTGTGATTTGAAGGTGTGTCAAATGGGCTGTTTAAGCAGTCTTGCCATTGCTTGAGGGGGTAGAAATGCTTACTTTGTGGCTTGGTGAGGTGGAATTTTTAATTTTACTGATGTAAGATAAAAATATCAATTACCAGATGTATTCACCAGCCAAAACTAACCACTGAATGACACGTGCAGATGGTAATCTGTGAAGACAGGTGGTATCTGACAATTACATTTCTGTTTTAAGCTGCGGCAGGGACAGTTTTCAGCAAGGGATACGGGACAACATTAAAGTGGTTATAAAGAATAGATGCTTGGTGTGGGAAAAGAGTGATGGAAACATTCCTGTGTGATACTTAGCCAAGGAAGAAAACAAAATACGAAAGAGGAAAGAAAAAAATCCTAAAAACTAGGTAGTCTAGTTGTCTTTCAGTCTGTCAAAATATGTAGTATGTGCTCTGCTTTCCACATGAGTGAATCTAGTCTAACTGCTGTGAAAATTTGATTGCCCTATAAATAAAACTTTTTATTTTTAAATGTAAATACCGAATGAAGTCATTAATCTTTTGTAAATGCTTGTGGCAGCTTAGCATTAGAGATAGTACTTTTGGGATTTTTTTTTTTTTTTTTTTTTTTTTTTTTTTTTTTTTTTTTTTTTTTTTTTTTGCATACAGATTAATCTGTTAGGCTGTCACATTTAAGATTCTTGACAATTCACATTTGACTGATACCACAAACTGTGAGGGCCTGGTCTTCAAGCTGACTTGAATCCAGGTGGTTTTATTGTGTTTTTTGAGAGCAGCATTGCATTTATTTCAGTCCAGTGTAGTCCAGCCCCAGCAGTTGATTTGGTGAAGGCCTGGACTAACTGTTGACTAATTAGAAGCTCAAAACCAAGCATAGAGCTGCTGAACTCTTAGCATTCTACATGGTCAGGAAACCATATGGCAGCATCTAAACAAAAATGCAGGATTGTGGTAGAGGGGAAGACATCCTGTATAATTCCAGTAGTTTGTAAGTTTTCTGCCTCTAGCTACCAGTCCAAGCAATTATTTGACCTGCTTGGCAGTTCCTTAAGAGTTTCTTGTCAGCACTGGCTTTCATACTGTGTATTTCTTTTCCAAATGTTTCCCAGATGGATGTGCAGACTTTATTTGGCTCTCTTCCAACCCTTCTCTTACCTGCTTATGCATGTGTGTTGCTTTGTTCTATTTGCTTGCTTGGTGTTGACATTTTTGAGCCCTCTACTTACTTTTCAACTGTTCTTATATACATAAGGTGTATTTTATCAAACTGAGACTTAACTGAAACCTTTCTCCTTTTTTTCTTTTTTTTTTAAATCTTCTTTTATTTGGTCATGACCTGATTGAGAGAAGTGATTCCATCTGACATGCCACTGATTGCAGTATGGGCACAGTACTCATGGATGGCAAATATAGTTTAAATTTATTGGGAATTGGCTGTCAGTATTGTACACAGCTTGTGATCTCATAGTAGAAATGCTGAGTGACAGTTGGGATTTTCCTTTGCTTTCTTGCTTTCCACATTCCAGATTTGTTTGGGAAGAGATGGTCATAGAACCATTGGAATTACTTTAATCAGACTGTGACATTGACGTGGTAATGCTATTTGTTTGTTGCAGCTGCAGGGTACAAGGAGAAGGAATACAAATATTTAAGGGCTCACTAGAGCCTTAATTGTGGTATAGTTAAAGAGTCAGTGCAAGTCTTCACTTTATATTTTTTTCTTATGAATTTCTGCAAAAACATGTTGTATCTTTCCTGACCTGCTGCGATTGCTAATACCAGTGTGAGTTTTCCTTGACTGTGAAGAGATGTCCCGGGCAATGTGATAATTTGGGGTTAGTGCAGTAGTCCAAAACAGGTTGTAGGACCTTGCTTGATGGTTTGTTCTAGTTACCCAGTTCAGTAATACTCCTTGGTAGCGCTTAACTCAGCTTCATAAGAAAAAAATCTTGTGACAGTTACACAGAATTTTTCTCTTTGGAAAATGGTGCTTTAACCTTCTCAGTAAGATGATGTAAACTGCTTATTTTTCTTCTAAAAACATGAAAGTTTACGTGTTTATTGGTTTATTTCCTCCCACACCAGCTACTTAAAAAACTTTCACTTTGTTTCTGTCAGGAAGAAGGCTAACACAAATGTGAGGTGTCTGTGTCCATGTCCTTCCCCTGCCATCACTTTTGGATTAGTTTGGCTCACTTGAACTGGATTTGACTGAGAATCAGAAGTGTCATTTGCATGAGTTTTTAAAAAAACAGGCAAAAGAGGAAGAGGAGGGCCTGAAAGCATAAATCCTTGAGGGAAAAAAGCCCAAAACATTGTCCTTTCCACTGCTTAGGGGGAGCTTACTCTGTCTTATAGAAACATTAAATCGTCTTTGACTAGCAGACTGAACCACTGCCTTGTGGCAAGCCATTCCATGGACATTCTGAACATTTTGTAAGGGTGATACTGACATGGGGACAAAAAAACATCAGGTCTATTTCCATTGCTTTTTGTTGTCCATATTCTTAAAGGGGTGACGTGAGGAAAGGATGAACCATGGAGGTTGAACTAAAGGAACTGTACAAATAAAAGTGGCTGTAACAGAGAAATGTGAAGTATGTTGCTGCTGAAATCACAGGAGAGAATTTGTGTTACTGTAAAATACTAATTGCCAAGTGGAATTTATTTTCAGTTCTGTCACTATTTTTTTTTTTAGGTTCTGTTTAATATGATTGTAGAAGTGCCTCGTTGGACTAATGCAAAAATGGAGGTAATTAAGAAAAATTGATTATTTAGGTATTTGTGGAAGTTACGACAATGGCTTCCAGTGGCTTCCAATAGGCAGAATTAAATCACAGTTTGGATTGCTCTTTGCACATTTAAATGTTCTCTATTAAAAAACTGGTTTAAAGTGGTGCATACGCTTTCCTTGCAATTATAAAAAGTGTTGAGCTTCTAATTATTTTCTTGGTGGAAACAGGGAAAGCAGGTGTGCACTATTTCTTGACAAGCCTCTGACATCAGAGTGCAGCATATTTGCAGCCGAGTCCTGGAGTACTGACTTTTAGGATGTTTTCCAGCATTTAGACTAACTCTTGCTTGCTTATGGAGCATTCCGCTATGATGATTTAATTCATCATTTCCACTGTATAGTGTGCTAGGCCAGATCCCAGCAAATGGAGTGGCAACTAAAGGAGAATTTCCTTGTGACCAAAAAAAAAAAAAAAAAAACAAAAAAACGGGGACTTCACTGATTGAAAGTATGAACTCCTGCAGGGAGATGTTTTACAAGTAGTAAAATCATCTGTAGTGTTTGTGAAACAACAGATTTCACCAGGATATGTCATGTCTTCCTGAAAATTTGTATTCATTTTAGGGATGCTTCCCAGATGCTTTTAAGGAAGCTTGTGATTGAGCTGTTAACTCTTTTAATTATTGAAAATAATACCAAAGAACCTCCTTAGTCTGTTATTTGAGAATTTCTTCTCCTTTCTCTGATGATGGAACTGTTTGCCATCACAGCTGTTACTCTTCAAGCAGGGTTACCTCAGATATTTACCCTTCATTTTAAGCCCGTGATTTATTGTGGCAGCTGAGTTCTCTTTTGCAGAGGATCCCTTTGACAATGCTACTTGAGCTCTGCCTAAAGCTCAGGTTGCTCTCCCTCTGCTTCTTTCAGCACATTATGTCAAGGGTAGAAAAGTTTGTCCTGTTAGGTTTAGAAATCATTTATGTTAGACTTTTGGGTTTGATGGAGGAGGCTAGATGTAGTTCCCTAATATTTAACTTCTAATATCCTTAAAATTTGCTGCATCAGTCATTAAGGCAGTCATCTTGCCTTGCCATTAAGTCCTGGCAGTGCTTCCGACAGGACCATGATAAGCTGCTAATACCTGCTGTTACCAGATCTTGTCTGCTGATCTCTTCTCGCATGAAATGGAGACTGCAGGACATTAAGCCTTGCATTAGGATGAATATTACCCACTGTTACATTTCCTCCAATGGATCCTCTGCTCATTGCCTTGTCATGTTTCTGTTCTTCTTCCCTTGCTGCTCTCAGTTACTCCTCTGTCCCAGTTTCCATGAACAAAAAAGCATTGCTGAGCTCTACTTCTGTCTGTGTCCCAGGTGGCATATTTGAGCTCTTCACTGTTAGGTTATGACCAGAAGGTGGTAGAATCTGATGTGAAGCCAGAAATGTGTGAACCTTCATCTTAGCTCTTCGGGAGGGTTTACTTTTGGAATGAGTATATACTATTGACAGGTTGGTGTGGTTCAAAAAGATGGAATTCCTTTGGGATGGCTTTGGTGACGGTGCTTCAGGTAAAGGACAGGGTTATAAAATGAGTATGGACTGAGGGCTGTGTGCTTTTGCAGGGAAGCTATGCACCACTTGAGTGTAATCACTTGAGCCTGTAACATATGTTTTGCAACTTGGATGAGTGCTTGTAAGCAAGAGCCAAGCTAACATGGGTTGGACTGTGGTGTGGAGTGTCAAAAGGTGGTTACTGTGTGAATTAGCTGTGGTGGGTAACTCAGGCTGTGGCTGTATGTGTGTGGTTTGTGTATGGGCTTTGGGGGGTGGGGGGAGGGGTGTTACTGTTAAGCTGTAGTGCAGCTCTTCTGTCAGTGCTTTTTTAGGAATAAGAATGCCCTCTTCAAATGGTAGCTTGACTGGTTCCCAATCTGCATTAAGTTGGCATTTGGTGACTGTGAGGAACTTGTTTGTGAAAATGCATTTGTATACTGAGAGGTGATGGAAAGAAGGGGTGTTAGCAATTGGAGAGCAAGGAGCAGAGGGCAAGAACATGAAGCATTTCCTCTGGGGCTGTCAAAGGCACTGTTGTTGGAAGATGTTGTGCCACTATTTGCATGTCTGTTGAAATTGTACTATAAAGTACAAGAGCTTCTGACTTAAGTTGCTTTCAGTTTTATGTTTGACCATCACAGTCTCCTTAGAAATTTATTACTTTCTTTTCCAGATTCATCTTTTTCTTGCATACTTTACAGCATTATTTAATGCTTAATAAGCTGTTTTTTGTATATGACCCCTGAGATTTAGAGTGAGGCTGCCATACTTTTAATAATCCTCAAACCACAAGCATGTGCTTCCAGATGGGTCTTTCTCACTGGTTGGATATGGAACGAATTGCCTTCCATTTTAACGTTCTCCTTCTCTCTCTCCCTTTCTCCACCCCACCGCCCTTTTTCACGATCTGCTTAGATTGCCACTGAGGAGCCGTTGAATCCCATTAAACATGATATAAAGAAAGGCAAGCTTCGATATGTGGCAAATATCTTTCCTCACAAGGGTTATATATGGAATTATGGTGCCCTCCCACAGGTAACATTTTTGTTATAATGGTGAAAGTTTTCTGTCTTCTGTGTAAATTGCCTTGTAAATCTTGGATACTGCCTGAATGGAAATCAGCTGCAAGAGGGGTGATTCTCTGTGATACATTTGTAAATTAGGATTTTTTTATTTTGAACTTTATTATGTCCATAAATTTTGATCAGAATTTGGGTGTGGAAGTAAATATAATAAATAAAGTGCTGTGTTTTCAGGAATGAGTTAAATGATCAAGAAATCTCACATATTTAGTCTTGTGTCTCTGTACTGTAGTGACAGAATTAAATTATCATGGTCTGTCATTCAAGCATACTTTCTCAAGTAGACCTTTTCTGCTTAAACAAGGTATTTATTTAAAAACTCATTTAGGATTTTCATGTACTGCAGCTTAAATTTTAGTTGGGATTTCTTAATATTTTTAACAAAGAGGAAAACAAAGGCTGTTCTTTTTTAGATTAAACCTCAGCTGCCTTCCTTAACTTTTGTCTGAACCGTGAGACTTTACTGATCATGACGCATTCAAAACTTTGAGCCTTGAAAAAGCCCGAGTAGTGGCTGAAATTTTGAGCATAATGAAAAGTTTCAAACTTTTTTCATTTCTGTGAATAGCACATTAGACTTCAGTTAGTACTGAAGAACATGATGGAGCTTGAAAAACCTAGTTTATTTTTTTTGCACTTAACTGTATTAAGCAATGAAAGTTGAGTCCCAAAAATCTGCTTGTGTTTGATCCTTGGAGAGGAGACACTAGGCAGGTGCTCAGATACAGCAGTGAAGTTCTTGTCCAGTCAACAGTGTCAATACACAAAGTTTCCAAGTAGATATAGTTGGAAACCAGCAATTCCATTTAAAGTTTTGAAATTCATATATTCCATAGCGTAAAGCCAGAATTATTTGAAAAGGTGAATATTTTCCTGAAAAAAGTGTGTTATTTTGGACTCCGAATACTTTCCTCAGGCATCCCTTGCTACGTGGTGAGCTGGGAAGGACTGAACATAATTGTAATTTTTAATTTTTACTATATTAGACTATTTGCTATCATAGCAGAAGTTGCTGTGCTGTCGAGAGAACAATACTATTCTTACTTTCTAACCTAGAGGTGAAGAGGTGTGACTGGGTGGGAGAGAAGTACTGGTATAATGAAGCCCTAAATAAAAAGCACTTTGGAAGGACAAGAGGACACAGTCTTAAGCTGTGCCTGGAGAAGTTTAAGCTAGGCATTAGAAAAAAACTTTTGCAGGAAGACTAATTGGTGTTGGAATGGACTGCCCAGGGAGATGGTGGAGTCACTGTCCTTGGAGGTGTTTATAAAAAGACCGGATGTGGCACTCGGTGCCATGGTGTAGTTGATGGGGTGGTGTTAGGTCATAGGTTGGACTTGATCTCCAAGGTCTTTTTTCCATCCAACCTAGTTGATTCTGTTAAGAGTACTGGAAAAATAAATACTGAATTAAAATTCTCTCTTGATTTCACTTCAGCACTTTTTTGGTAATGATTCTGCTACCTAAACACCTAAGTATATTCATTTCACCATTTTGCCTTCCAGTTTCAGTCAAGTTGTCAAGAACAAGGTTGTGGTGGAGTTACAATCATGGACAGCGGGAACTAGTAGTATAGCTCCTTGGAAAAGAAAGTTTTCATTTCAACAGTAATCTTTTCAACAATACCTAATTGAAATCACAGTTCTTAACAGAAAAGCTTCTCAACTGTAGAATGAGTTACTCATTATTTACCAGTAAAAGTAAAAACAAGTACTTGTGTAGTAATTAAGTTAGTATAACTTGGCTAGGATTCTTTGCTTGTGCAGTGCTCAGAGCAGGGGTTTAAACTTGCCTCTTTGGTTTAAAACTCTTAGCTGTCCTAAGGAATATACATGTCTTAAAATACTCAGAAATATTTCCTACCTAAATATAAAATCTTTAAAAAGCTTATTGGGTGCTGACAAATCTGTGCGTAGGAGTGTGATTAGCTCAAAGCCTAGATGTTTTAGAAAACAACTTATGTTAATATCATGGTATTTAACAAGTATAACAGAAATGTAACAGAAATGTAATTGTAAGATGTCCTAGCTTAATCCCACTATCACTAGCAACTAGAAAAATACATATTCAGGGTCCTCTGATGCCTTAATCACTGCAGTTGGGTTAAGTGTATCTGTTGAGTCATTGACACGTGAAAAATATGTCCTCAGTAATCCTCATGTCACTTGTCCTGAGTATGGGTTACTCAGTGTCAGTCCACTGGCTGCTTATTTTTTCTGTTCCCATTGAACAAGCATGTTTTCAGAAAGCTGAGGATTTATTGTTGCTTTTGCTAATCTTTATAATTTAGTGTTAAGATGACTTGTAATTGCAGTTCAGCTGGTAACTGATCGTTCTCTTTCCCCTGGCAGACCTGGGAAGATCCAAACCATACAGATAATGTTACAGGATGTTGTGGGGATAATGATCCTATTGACGTTTGTGAAATAGGTTCAAAGGTTTGTATTTATCAGGATTAATTTAATTTATCAAGGTTAACTTAATAATTTGGTAGCAACTTTTGAAAGAGAAGGTCAGATGGAAAACAAGAAAAAATGTGTTGCTAATTTTAGAGACTGACAAAAGCATCGAGTATCTAAGGAGAGAATAGGTAAGGAAATGGTGGGTTTTTAAAAAGGAGGGTGGAAAGTAGGATTTGGTAGTCTTTGTACTGGTTGAAGGGAAAATAAAAGAACAACATCCTGAAGTTGTGTAGCTGGACAAGTAAGTTTTGTGTGAAGGAGGTGAGGGTTAAGATTTTTGAGGAAGGAGATTTATTTCTTTTTTCCCTGTTAGCAGTATTGGAGCTAGGAATAGGTTGCTGAAAGATGAGGAAATACGACAGCATCATGCACATTAGAATTACAAAGTCAGACCCACAGAGGAAGTACATTTGCATTTACTCATGTGTGCAAACAGGAGTAGATCCTCTTTTCTAGAGAAGACAGGAACCTGTTGCAGTGTTGCAGAGTTATGAGTCATGGAGTGGATGGATGAAAAAGAGATGCAGCAAACACCATTAGCAGGTATAAAGGAAAAGTTTAGGTCACTGAAAGAAAATTCTACATATCTAGAGGCAGCAAAGAATGGAGAAATGCTGTATATCAAAAATGGGGTTATCAAATTGACGAGTTTGAAAGAGAGATCTCTTAGGATATTTAGGTAAGGGGAAATTTAATTGGTGACCTCAGTGAAAGTGGCTTTATTTGGAGTAATAAACCTAAAGATTAATTTCAAGTGATCCAGAAAGAGTTGAAGAGGATATATTAGCTGGTATGGAGAAGTTTCCAAAGAAAATGCAAAAATTGTTTTGTTGGTATTTCTGGGGGAGTGCTATGTGTTTATATGTGTATACTGGAGTCCACAGGAAGGAATAGCAAGACAGTAATTAGGACTCTGAGTTCAGAAAGTAGAGTCAAGGGACAGGAAGAAGTAAAAAATGAGTATGAGACACTTTTCACTTGCAGTTTGGAGGGAATACCAAGAAAGTGTGGGGGAACTAGAGTAAAAGGGGAAGGAAAAAAAATTTAGCTACTTGTCTACTTAAGTAAGTGCTGACTGGAGAATAGAGGATTGGAGAACAGTAAAGGTGGGAGAAAGGCTAGAAATACTGAAGAGACGTACGTGTACTAGGTTTGCGGATCTATCTTGCAATTCTGTTACAGCCTGCTGGTCAAAAATGTAAAACTTTTTTTTAAGTAAAAGAGAAATCCTGTGTGTTGTTTTCCAAATCTTTGTGGCATATTGTTCTGTTTCAGATTCGTTCTTCTGGTGAGATTGTTCAGGTGAAGGTCTTGGGTGTTTTAGCTCTTGTTGATGAAGGAGAGACAGATTGGAAGATAATTGCCATCAGTGCAGATGACCCAGAAGCTCAGAAAATCCATGGCAAGTATTTTTCTTTCTTAATGCAGTTATGTCAGAAACTTGCAGAGCAGAATGGTACCTGAGTTTAGGCACCCCAGCATAAGAAGAGGCAGACAGTGGAAAGGCAAGGCTTTTCATTTTTTTGTTGTTGTTTAAGTGCTTCCTTCAAGGAGGACACACTTTCACACTAAGCTTCTAAAATGGTTTGCTTGGATTTGCAAGAGAACATCATACAGGAAGTTTTTTGACTTCTGAAACATAACTGCCTTAGAAAGTGAGCTCCAATAATTACAGGCTTATGTCCTGTTTAACAATGGTTATTTACCCACTCTACATTATGTAGCACACACTGTTTTCCCTTTTGAAAGTGTTTGTTGCTTTTATATTTGCAGTCATTGTGTTGCATTCTGAAAAGTAATCTCCAATGTCTTGCCACTTTTAAGAGGATTGTTTCCGGAGTTTGTTACTTAGTATGAACAGTTGGGTTTCACCTTTTAGCTTGAAAATTTGCAAAGTAAACTGCTAATGCAACTCACCCTAATTAGCCTTGATGATGCCTAGCTGTGCAGGGGGAAATATCCTGCTCAGACTTGTCCTCCCTGTGATCAATCTTCTGGTATCCAAATGAAACTTGATTACTGAAGTGTGTCCATGTGGATAGCACATGGAGTGTAATTCTCATGTGTTAAAACTGCAGGAAGTTAAGTTTTTATAGCATGGGTTAAGTGCAGTTTTTCTATGGGTAAATGGAGGTTTACTTCCTCAAATGGAGTATTACTGGGAATCATGGGAATCATGAGACTTAAGTGAGGAGGTTTGTCTAAAAGTGATTGTTAGGAGACCAAAAACCATTTATTCCATCAGGTATGTAAAACGATAGCCTGCACTTCGTTGGTAAGGGGGCATCAAGGTGCAGAGTGGCCTTTCTGTAGAAATAGAGCAATCCAGTAGCTTTTTAAGGAAGAGTGTTTCTCAGCCACTGTGGTTTTTTCGTGGTTTCTGAAGGCAGACCGTATCACTGGAGTAGTCCTTCATTCTCAGTTTTCTTGCAGGTTACTTTCACATGGAGAATACTTGACTTGTGGGGAAGGAAGGGGAGAAGAGGAGATGAGGAAAAGGAAACTCTTGGGGTGATGCTGATTAAATTCATTGGGCAGATGAATTACTGCATAGTGTTTATGACTCTTTAACTACTTTGACAGTCAGAGATTAAGAAGTTCAGCTTAAAGAAAGAGTAAGTAATAGTTTGCTGTTAATGTCAGTATCAATTTAAACCACTCTGTAATGTGCAGCAAAATGTAATACAAGTGTCAGTAGTTAAAAGAAAAGGGAATAGCACTTCATTTCTAGACACTATTCTGCTTAAAGACTTAACCTTTTCTCCCTGGCAGTGCCTGAGAGAATATGATCAGAAAAGTGGATGAGAGAATTTAGAAGGAGTCCATTAAGCAGGGGCAAAACTGTGGCAGTTTATTCCAATATTATTTGTTATTTGGGGTTAACTGTCTGTATTTGAAAGTGCTCTCTGGTTTTTTGGTTGGTTTTGGTTTTTTTTCCCCAGGTAATGACTGATTTATATCAGCTCTATTACAGCTTTAGTTTATTTGGGAGGGGAGGAGTAAGAGCTTTTAGTCTTAATAAAAGAAGAAAAACAAGTGGGAGGAATGGGCAAACCATTGCCTGTAGTTGATTCCTGTGTTCATCCTTTCTTATCAGGGAATATGTGCAAAACTTCAAGACAGAAGTGTCCTGAGATTCAGAGAAGTGTGGAAATATTTATCCAGTTTAATATGATTTCCCTTTGGGATTAGAGTTGCAGCCCAAGATTTACAAAAGAAAGAAAAGGGGGAGAAAAAAGCCCCCATCTGCTTTCAGAAAACATGACTGGCTTGCAGTGTTTAACAACAATCATTCTTCAGTCTGAAAACAAACAAATCTGTCAGAGCAGGCAGTACAATATGTCCTTTTATACTTGTTTTTCCCCCTTCCCAAAGTTGTTAATTATTTCAGCATAAAAGGATGGCAGCTATGGATAAAACCAGTCTCTCCCTCCCTAACTGATGTGCTGCTGTGTTACAGAGGTGGCCTCCTGGGGAAGATGAGGCTAAGTGTTGCCTTCTAATCCTGTCCAGTCACTTCTGCATCATTTGTTAAACATTTCCAGCAGCATTGCGAATCATCACATTTGCTTTCAGCTCAGTATGTGCAGAGTCCCCAGTGAACATTTGGAAAAGATAATTCCAAGACACCAGAGTGGTGATTACTTGCAAACCCCATCCTGGGCCCGCACCATGTGTTAACTCCTCTTGCCTCTTTAAACACACCCCAGGTACCTGGGATATCCTCCTTCTGGGATTGTGATCATTCTCATAAGTGCAATTGATTTTTCTGAGACTTCACAGAACTCAGAACTGAGAAGTCACAGCTTCTGAGTGCTTCTGATTGTTTATTCATAACACTCCACTGGACTGTGTCGTGCAGGCATGTATTGATAAATACTGGTTTAAATTGGAAACCCTGGCTAGAACTCTCGCTTTCACACAGATCAGTGAGAAACTCTTGTTTACAGTGACAATATCCAGGAATGGTAGGCAATGCTTAGCACCTGTTTAAGTGGGAATTGTGTCATCAGTAGGAATAGCAGGGTCTTAGTGTCTTTTTGGACTGACTTTGTAAGGTAATCTGTTTGAAATAATAGCACTTAATTCTGGTGGGAATGGGGACAATATCTTACCAAATACAAGCTGTATGTCAGACGCAGACATCTGTGTGAGAAGGTTCTTTTAGACTTTGACGAGACATCTTCAGATTTATCTATTTCCTTAAGATCTGTCTTAGTGGCTGTTGTGTTTCTGCTCAGGCAGTTGCTAGGCAGATGGCCATTAGTGGACCAGTGCAGCAACTTTAGACCAAGCAACTCGGAGAAAAGACCTAAAATCTCCTTGCAGACTGGAACACTAAATCTTGGTAGTGTAATAGGCCTGGTTGCTTTCTTTCTGTTGTTGTTGTTGTTCGTTTGTTTTTGTGGTTGTGTTTTGTTTGGTTTTTTTTGGTGGGTGTTTTTTTTGGTAAAATAGCCAGGAGGATGTATATCTGATGCTTTTGTAGTTTGGGATCAGAAGGGATGAGTGATAATTTTATGCTGTGATTTGGTCTGAATGTATATGGCATCTTCATATTGGACAAGAGGTTTTGAAAATCACTGGCAGTTGAAACAGGAATTGTGTTTGAAGCAGTGTATGAAGTCTGGCTTTCAAATAGCTATCTTGCCCTCCTTCAGCAAATTGGACTAATTGTGTATGGCATTTTGGAGGTGATTTACTGGCCTGGAGTCTTAGCAGCCATTTTTGCTGGCATTGCTCACTGGAAAGGTGCTGGGATCTGTTCAACAGCAGCTGGTGATGTCTGCTGGCTTTATTGTGCTGCCATTTGATGACACTGGTGTAGTTAAGTGTGCTGGGTTGCCATGCTGCTTTTACAGTATGCATGTCAAGATAGGGTTTAGTGATCAAACCCTAAATGGCAAAACTAAGGCATATTGTATATTTTGTGCCATAAATTGTTACAGATCTTTGCATGTATTTATTCACAGAGAAGCAGCAGAGGCCCAGAAGACCTTTGTTGTGTGTTTGTGTAAGCACTCAGTATGAAGAAATTAATTTGCTCTACCAAGGCTTCCATCCTATCCCCTGCACAAAATACACCAAATGCCTATATATGGAATGTAGCTGTTGCTTCCTGTAAATGTTTATAAGATGTTAATAAAAACATATGTCTTCTCTTCCCACAGACCTTGTTTAGAAAGCTTGCTGCAAACATGTTGTTTTAGCTTTGCTTGGATGAAGCAGCATCTGTTGTACTAAAAATGGTAGTTTTGTACAAATGCCTTTGTTGCTCTCTTCTGTAAAGCCAGCTAGGATTGGGATCTGCATTCGCATTGGCTCATTCCCTCAAAAGAGAGCTAGCAGTTCTTGGTGCCAGCCTCTAGGGATTTTCCTTATGGACACTGAACTGCAACCCTTAATGTGATCCACTGGCTCTTTTCAACCCTTGGCACTTAACTTTGTGCCCAGAAAAATCAGACCTGTGGTTGTATGCAGGCAGTATAGAGAAATTCCCACTTAGAGCCCCATGGGGACATGCTGTGTACCTGTGGGAGCCTGACCTGCTCTGCCACTTGGAGCAGGGTCTGCTGGCAGAGATGAAACTGCTTTGGGCTGTGTTACATGCTTGCTGCTCCTAAACCTGCCCCTTTTAACATCAGTGTGAGTACATAGCTTAGGGCAGATGACCACTCAAGGTCAAAAAAGAGTGTCTTAACAGTGTTTGCTGCAGAAAAGACACCTAAGTTGTTTGCTTTTTAAAAAACATAATAACTTGAAGCTATCTTCTGTAGATATTAGTGTAGTAAATTATTGTACTGCTTATTGTGGGTTTTTTTGGTTTTTTTGGGTTTTTTTTCTGTTTTTTGGGTTTTTTTTTACCTTTCTTTGCTAAATTTTCTGTTTTCTGAGTGTGGTTTTTCTCTTTTCCCCCATGATGTCCCAAGGAGGCTGTTTAGATTACAGTGGAAGACAAATTGTCTTTCATGTTTTTCTGTGGTGACTTTTAATGAACTGAAGAGGTTCTTGAGTGAGTGGTGCAAGAGTTGCTGTTTTCCTTGTGTTTTGTATTACATGCTGACTCCACAGCAAGAGCATTGGTACTTTTTGGGGGTTTGTTTCTTGCATTGTTGCACTTTTTTCTTCTGCTTCCCATCAACTTGCATTATAATACAGATGTTCTGGAGACTTTTTTTTTTTTTTCTAAATCAAGCTTTCAACTTTCATTTGCTGTTCAGTAGTTGTCCTTTATAGTAAAGAAAAATTAAGTGAAGCATAGGGATGAAGGAGAATAACTTGCAAGGAACCCAGGAAATAAAAGCAACCAATGCCCTGCTTCTTAATATACAACATCCATATAATGCTGTGGTGGGATTGTTACTTTTTACTTTTTGATATATTTTACTTAGACAAGATATTTTTCAGTGGATAGAGTGTGAAATTCAGGGAGATGATTCTATCCATGAAGATAGAATCTCTGACAAAGGAAGATAATGAAAGTCTGTCCCAAAGCCTATCCTAATATTTGAGTCCCTCAAATAAGTATAAATAAAACCTATAAATAAGGGACAACAGAAGGAGAGAAGTATCAAGTGCCAGTTAATAGACTGCAAAGCACTGTTAACGAACAGTTTTTATGGGAATAGGAAGTAAATAACCAAGTAGGGGGAGTGGAGAGTCAGAGTTAGGAGAGATATTTGCTGGAACAGGAACCAGAAAAAAGGAGTAGCAGTGTGAGAAAGTATGCTTGAATTTAAGTAGTGTCTGGAGAAGGAGGTCTGAAGTTTGTCCACTGCTGGGAGCCAAGGAAATTGCTGCTGCAGCCTGATGTGTTTTACAGACTTGAGGAGATACTGTGTCTTCAACAAGTGTTAGATATTGTGAATTCAGACCTCACAAGAGGAAGAGATGACAAGGGCTCAAGTTGGAGGAGGGATGGAGGGATTTTCTCTTGCTTGGAAAGAACAGGGTGTTACATTGGAGTCCTGAATCTGATTTGAATTGGAGCTGCAGTTTTATTAGTGCCCAAATGAAGCATTCTGCCTCCAACCAAGATCCCACCCTTTTCTAAATCATTCCTTCTTGGTTGGTCTCGCCCACCCACCCTAATGAAAAGCTTCTTGTGCTCTTAAACATGTATTTTATCCAGAAGACCTGCCTCTAGCACAGCCTTATGTGCCCTTGCTTTTTCCTGGGATTCTGCCAGTGAAATTCCCTGATCTCTTACAGACAGATGGCCAGCAGCCAAGTTCAAAATGTGTTTTACTCTGAGCCCATAAACACATAGCCCCGTTAAGTGTGTGCAAAGCAAAAATTTACATGGAGTTTTTCAAGGCTTTATGTTTTATTCTTTGGGTGGTGGTAATGCAGTGGAATTTGGGAGTGGCATCTATGACATGCCTGTTAACACTCAGAATGTCTTCTCACATAACTCTGGCCTCCCAGTTCAGTCTACATGTCATCTCTCATGGTGGTCTACTAAAAATTGAATAGTCTGTAGCACAACACCTTTTCTCTTCTCTTACTGTTCTCTTCATAAATACGTTAATGTTCAGGTTCACTTTAAAAGACGTTTAAGTGCTTAAAGATGGAAAGCACATGACTAGGTATCAATTCCATGGACTAGGCAATCAGGACTCAGGTTTTATAGGACTGGATAGACAGGAGAGTATCTTAGCAGAAATCACTGCCAATCAGATGCCTCAAGTGAGGCATATCTATGGGAGAAGATAATGAAGTAACCAGGCAGTATTGAGAGAGAGAGAAGGAATGAGTAAGGGAGACATGAGTGAATGACTTGCAAAACACTAGAGGAGAGTAACACCATGGAAGGTAGCCTGAGCAGTGAGGTTGTGAAATAGTTGGTAGACTACAGTAGTAAAAAGTCAGCTCCCATTTCCATCAGGAATAACTGTGGAAAGGAAATAGAAGATTATACCAATTACAAAGTATTTGGATTCTGGGATGGACAAAATCTTTTATTACATCAAAATAATTAGAACAGTGTTGAAAGCTTTTCCATGTAAACATGTTGCCTGGGAGTTAATTCGTTACGGCGTTCATAGGAGGACCACACCATTGCAAGTGACAGAAGTGGTGGTAGTCTCAAAGGACAGCCTGTTAAAATTTGATATGCACAGCTATAATGTTGACTGGGGATGTGGTTGGAGACAAAGGACACATCCGTCTGTGATCCATGTGACAAAAAGCTTTTTCTGTTGTTCTGCACCCTCCTTAAATAGGAGGTTTGAATTTCCCAGGCCTACACATGTGATTGGTTATGGTCCCAGTCACTCATTTCCTTGGCCAATGATACATCTGCACTTGGGGATCAATGGATTGGCTGGGATTCTCTGTATTTATTCAAATCCGTCCTGTCATCACTCATCCAGGTACCTGCGCACGGCCAGGCTGGTTGAGTTTTAGGTTTCAGCTTTTAGACCAGCTGCAATGTGACACACAGCAGGTAAGGGGTATAAGATCAAAAACTGCATTGTTGATATGGCAACGTAGTCTTGAAGCAGAATTACTGTGATGTTGCATCTCTCTGTAGACACCATGGCAGTGTTCATCTCTGCCTCACGAGGGTGTCCCACAAATGGAATACAATCCACTTGGTGTCCTATCACATCTTTGTCCATCAGGACTGTAGAGATACAATTATTTATCACTTTGAATATACAGATACTACAATGTTATCGGTAAAATTAGTGTTTAGAGCTGTTGGCACATCTCTCTCATGTCTTGAAGGGGATGAATTTGGAACTAATGTGAGCAAAAGCATGCCCTTTGTTGACATGTTGACAAGTCAAGCCTGTTTAGAGGTGCTGATTTAATGATTCAAGTGTTGAAATTGTTTTTTATAGCTATTCTTTCATTATCAAAAAACACTTGTAGCCTCTGCAGTTGCTGGAGGAAAAAATTGCCTCAGTGAATAATATAAGTGTTGTAAGAGCAGCCTACTGAGATGAATATGGAATTATTTTCTCCTGTCACAAATACGGTCCTTTCATTCATTGTACCTTTGGGTCTTAATTAATGAAGGGCAGGAGATGACTGGTTTACCTGCTTAGTGTGGTTGTGAAATCATAAGGTAGTAACTATGAGTAGCTAATGTAATGAAGTGGAAAGTATTCAGTGAAATCAAATTGCTGCAGATTCTTAAGGAAAATTAAAAATATTAATGTTCTTCCTTCCCCCCCCCCCCCCCCCTTTAACCTACAGATATCGATGATGTGAAGAAGCATAAACCAGGTTATCTTGAAGCTACAGTTGACTGGTTCCAATTATATAAAGTCCCTGATGGTAAACCAGAAAATCACTTTGCTTTTAATGGAGAGTTTAAGAACAAGGTGAAGATAATGCAAAATTAAAAATGCATCATTCTGTCATGTGGACTCTATAATACATCCTAGAATTTTTGGAATTGTAAAGGATGAGGCTTAACGAAAATAATTTTGATGGGAGGGACTTCTGCGTACAATTTATTAGGCTAGGATTAAATAGTGTTTGCTGCCTTCCATTTTGTTCAGGGAAAATGCATAGGTCATTAAAGAAAGTCTGAAAAAATGATAAGATTTACACATGTATCTGTGTGTTTGTAGGTGTTTTTCAAAGCATTTTCATTTTCCATGTCAGAGTAATGAATAGATTGTCTTTTCAGGTGTTTTTTTTAGTCCTGTTGGTAAATTTTTCTGTTTTTTTTTTTTTTTTTTAAGGGCATGCAGTTTAAGACAATGGGTTACAAATTTTTCATATTTGGTATTTGCTCAAGGCATACTTTTACCGGTAAATATCTGTAAAAACATTTGAAGCATTTGGCTTGAAGGCTAAAGAATTATTTTCTTTTTTTTTTTTTTAAGAAAAAAGAATGGCTTTTTAAACTACTTACAGTAAAAACAGACGGTGTTTGAAAGGAATAAACCTTGTTGAAGGAAATATCTGAATTTTTCCAGTGAAATTGGATGTAATTTGAGTAAAATTGCTTTTCAACTTGTGTATTGCATGCTTTGTGTAGATTAATCTTGGCAAAGAATCACAGGTTTCTCATGAATTATGTCATGTCCAAGTTCAGCCTTGCAGGGTGCTATCAAAGTTACATAATGCCTTTGAACCAGTACAGTCAACTTTACGTGTTTTCTGGTTAAAGAAATGCCCTAACTCCCCTCTGCACTAAAACTGCCTTTTAAATCAATCAGCTGTGGAGTTGTAAGGCTTAATAACCTGATCTCCCAAGAACTGCTCTTAGAGGTCTTCCTGCACTGTAGAGTGACAGCAGACCAGTGTATCCCTGTCAGGCCACTGGAGTTCAGCCTGGAGGCAATAAATGCCCTGAGATAGCTGGTTTGGAGCACTTCTAGAGACCCAGGCATTTCTAGAGACCCAGGATATGGCAAGGCAGCTGTGGCTGTGCTCCAGCAGCTCTGGTGAAGTTCACAATGTTCCAGTGGCGCTTTTCCAAGTCACTCCTTGTTAACAAATGTGAATGTTCAATTGGCAGCTTTTTGCAAGACTAGCAGTCATCGTCTGGACACTGAGGGCTTATTTTACATTAATATTTGGAAGCTTTTTCATCCCAGCCCCACTCCCAATATTATTTTTGTTTTAAATAAGCAGAAACTGTTAAGCAGCTGACATGTTACATTTTTGCAAATACTTAAGTGTATGATTGGGCATTAATGAAGTAAATGCAAATTATGCCTCTATGAGGGGAAACCCAGACTCTGACCTGCATCTGTTAGGGTGGAGCCATAGCTCACACACTTGATCCCATTTAGAGCCTGATACAATTTTCTACTGCAGTAGGGAGGGATCTCCTTAGCATCTAGTGCTGATTTCGTTTCTGTCATGGAGGTTTTGTGTTTTGGCTGCTGACTGAGGGGAATTCCTGAATGTGTTGCCAGTATATTTGACAAATAGTGAAGTTTGTTTCTTTACAAAAAAAAGGGTGTTACATTCTCCAGAAATTTAATGAGCCCTCAAAGAAGGTGCCTTAAAATAACATGTGAAATAGTATGTTTTAATAAACTACTTCTGTGGCTCTCTTTTCTGTTTAATAACATCTTAATTTACAAAACTTTCCTTGTTGTAAACTAGGATTTTGCTGTTGAAATTATTAAATCTACCCATGAACACTGGAAAGCATTGCTTCATAAGAAAGCTGATGGAGGTACTATAAAGTGGTATGTATCCAGTCACATCTTTTGCTCTTCATATTATACTATACTGGTGCTATTCAACAAATTGCAGCTGTCCATGAACTGCTTAGATTTTCAAAACCTTGAGATGACAGAAATATTCATGGGTCTGATAATTAATTGATAATAAAGCATGATTGACTAATTGCACCTTGTATGATGATGATGATTTACTGGTAAGTGGTTCCAGAAATATATTGTTTACATAGATATGACATTCATTACTTCAGCTTTTGAGAAATGGCCCCAGAGTGATTGTTCAGAATTGTTTTGGGAGAATCTTAGTCCTCTTACCACTGTTCATTCTGTTACTTTGGGGAATTGACGTTCAGCATTTTATTCTGTAGGACTTTAAACACTCATGATCAAACTAATTTTCAGTGTGAAAGGATATCGATTCATAGGGAAACATTTCTGCCTGGGATGTGGCAGAGTTTTCCACATGTGCCAAGGATTCCCAGAGTTGTTTTAGAAATACTACAGATATCTGCTGCTTTATGTAGGAGCAGAATTTTGGCCTGTTTTTCCGTCTTGTTAGCTACTGCAGGGCGGTTGCTGAGGTAACCTGCTGTTAACCTGAAATAACCTTCCATGATCTGCCTCCAAATCTGGCCATCATGCACGGCACAAGAGATGAGGTGTACTCACATTGTCTCTGCCTGCTATCTAGGCGTTCCTCAGCTCCCTCAGGTAGTACCAGTTTAATTCTACTGACTTCTTGGGGGGATTTAGCTTCTTGACTCTGGTGCTCTGCAGTGTACCCAAGCTAGCAGCCAGAAGCACTGAGTATGAGCACTGCTTGCATTAATTCGGAATACACAGCCTAGACAACTCCTCAAACTCAAAGAAACAAAGAACACACTTCCACACACCTGTTCCTTCCAGCATTACTTTGTGGCTTTCAATTCCTCATTTCCTGCAGATTGACATTTCTGAGCTCTATATGTGAGAGTGGTTTTTTTCCCATAAGTACTTTCTTGTGTGTAGCTCTTTTCCACTGATGGATAAAGCATGTTTTAATTTTGTTTTTCAGCACAAATGTTCTGGTGAATGGCAGCCCATTCTGTTGCAGTGAGGAGGATGCCCGATCGATTGTGCAGTCAGTAAGGATACTTACTTTTTTTCCACCCCTTTTTTATTTTAATGATTCATTGGAAAAGACTGTTTGGATCTCCAAAACTGAAATAAAGCAGCTAAATTGAAATGGTCCTTCATTAACCAAAAATTCAAGTAAAACAAAGAGCAGAAAGGTTGTGGGGGAAATGTAAGCATTGTGGTATAAACCTTCCATTGCAGTGGTCCAATTGTGCTTTCTGGAAGGCTCATTATTGTTCTGGTAGAGTTTTATGGTTTTGATTTTTCTCCTTCTGCAATGCTGTTTCTTCTGATCCTGAATAGCAAGATGGACTGCTATTTGCATGTAGCCTGCTGTCTTCTCTGTCTCCCCTGTTGCCATGAGTTACCACCCAGTGTTAGAACTCCTTGACTAGCTGACTGTAGTCCCTAATCACTGAACAGATCCTTTGTTTGTCTACTTGCATAATTAAATGCAATGCTTTCAGAGAGGGGATGCTTATTTGAATGTTTCTTAAAGAATACCTGTCATATTCTGAAAATTAACATAAAATTAAAATACACAGATTTCCTGTTCAGTCAAGAAAGGTGTCCTACAGGTTTGATGCTTTCATGTGCAAATGTTAGTGGAGAAGAATTTTTTCCATTTTAAAATATGCTAGTTTGGAGGCCAAAAATTAGGCAAGGTTACCAGAAATTACATGGAGAAATGTGCCCCCAAGTATTACTTTTTCTTTTCAAACACAGGGTGTGATTGAGCATGTGCTCATGAATACATGAGGTATTTTGCATGTGTGCATGGCTTCCAGAGCACCAGTGCTTTGCCTCCAGAGTCACAGTAATTATGCAAGTTCAGGTGTCAAAGGACACGCCATCCCCCTGTGCAGTTAACATTCCAACAGCATTTCTAGTAGGAATGTGCTGTCCTAGATGCTGTTTTGTCACAAGCATATAGGACTCTGAATTGCAAAGAAATGTTGTTTTAAGTCATTAAGATGTGTCAAACCAAACTTTTTCCTATTCAGATACCTTGCTTTCAGCACTTCTTTAAAAGTATCTCTGTGTTCCTTTGTGAATGTTGATTAATGGGACTATAAATTTTAAATGAAAGAAAAACTAATTTTGCAATTCAAATATGTTTTTAGACATGTCAGTCATAGCTATAAGTGTTTACCTCCTCTGTACTTTCAAATTTACAGTAATTTTGAGTCATTAATTGCAACTAAAACTTCGTGTCCAAATGTATTTGAATGGTGACAGATGTGCAGAGGAGCATTTCTTTTTGCATTCTCTGCTCTTGTACTTTGAGGCATGCAGGATAAATAATTATTAAATTAGCAGTATGTCTTATTTTGTTTCTCAATAACAAATCTCTTTTTCCCCCATGTTTTTTGCAGAGGGGAGGAAGTTAGTAAAATCAATTCATAAAATAGATATCTTGTATCAAACTTTAATGCCTTTTTTATTTCAAAGCTTCCCTTCTTACCAAATAGTATCACTTCCTGCCCTTTTTTTGTGTCTCACATTCTTTAAAGTGATAGTGTTTTTGTGAAGTTCTTTCTACATACTCTTTCCATCATTCTGTTTCAGTTCAGTCTAGGTATTTAGACTTAGACTAAGTATTTGAATTACATCTCTGTAGGGTGCTGCCTCTTGGTGGTTTACAGACAGGGAAAATATGCAATACTTCATTATAAATACTGTTCATGCTGCATGCATTTGCTGATCTGC
Organism: Cinclus cinclus; assembly: GCF_963662255.1. NCBI lineage: Eukaryota > Metazoa > Chordata > Aves > Passeriformes > Cinclidae > Cinclus > Cinclus cinclus. Next base: position 51,008,908 of record NC_085050.1, read on the forward strand.
AATACCTAAAAAAAGTTAAATGGCCTTGAAATAGGAATTGTGGACAGTTGAACTCTAAATATAAGCAGGGAGGTTGACTTGCACATTTTAAGCAGGTATCTTTTTGTCTCGTGCACTACACTGCATGCTTTGGTTCTCAGACATTCATCTCTTTCATACTGAAGTGAAACTACGTGAGTGTTGGCTGCAGAATTTTAATGGCGGTAGTGATTTCAAATGAAAGCTGCCTGGGTTTGCAGAAGGTTTTGTTTGGGTTTTTATTGTTTTTTAGAATTTAAAGTAAAAGCAGATACATTTTCTTCTACTTTATGTACATCTATTAGGTCCTGGATAAAAACAAAATAATGAAGGCTGAAGCAGAGATCTTGCATACAAGTATAGATATTTCAGCTGCTGCAGAATTTCTGCAGTGAGAGCTGGTTCCCTACAGTTCTTTTTCCAGCATCAGATTTCAGTTGCAGCATTTTTGAGTGAGTGATTATTGCCTTAAATCATACATATTGAGTTCTCAAAAAAACCCCATAACAAAACAAAAAGCCCCAAAGAAGATGGCAAAAGGCAACATTCACTATTGGTATAGAACAGTTTTTGTGGTGAGCAAGAGAACTGTAACAGAACCAAATGGAAAACATTCAAATCCTTACCAAATGCTTACCAAGTGTGTGCTAATCAGAATTTCCTGTAGATTTTGACTGGGTGGTTCCCAAGGTAGTCCAGTTGTTTTCAGAATTACTTGCCCTTTTGTTGCTTTACAGATGAGGAACTAAAATGGCTTGTCTGGGTTGGGGAATTTCCACTTCACTGAGTGAGTTTCTAGATGGTTGGCATGTGTACTGTCATCTGTACTGGGGGCAAACTAAGAATGATTCAACAGCAGGTGAATTGCCATGACCAGTCAATTCCAAAGAGATAGAAGATAATCAGTGCATTTAAGAGCACATACTGAACATTTGAACCAGCCAGGATTACACCAGACCCCCGCAACTACAAATCTAGATGAATTTTAACGCTACACAGTGAAAATTTCTAGTGTTCTCTAGACTCTGAAAGTTGCTTCATCTGTGTCTTAGCTCCAGTGTCTGTGTTGTACATTAAACCCGGGAGGAATAGAGCTTCGTAGATGAACGTGTTAGTGCTAAGAAACACTGTTTATTTCAGTTTTTTATGTGTTGCCATCTGTAAAACTGACCAGAACCACCAAGCCTTTGTGTAATATTAATCCTAAAAATTGCTTAGTCTGTAAAGAAGCTGCTTAGGACTTTGCAAGTTGGAAAATCTCCAAGATAATCTATATATAGTTAGTAGAGCAGTGTTTCTCAGACTTACCACATAATTCTTTCCTTATAATACTGGAAAGTGAACTAGGAAAGCTTTTAGATGATGTCTCTTTTGATGAAATGCAAAGCAGTGTTCTACAGGGAAAAATATTTGACTTTTCCTGATAATTTAAAAAAATCTCCAAGCACATTTGAATCTCTATATTTATTGATGTGTTTTGAATAATTAGATCTAAGCAGGAAAGTTTGTTGACTGCCTTTCTCCCTACACACTTTTTTTGAGGGCATTTCCATTTGGGATTTAGTAAAGGTAGAATTTTCTGTGCAGTTGCCAGTTGTGAAACAAAAGGTTACTGGGGTTGTTAGTCTGTGGTTTGTTTTTATTAATTAACTTATTTATTTGGTTTTTACATGGTGTTCCAGATGAAAGTGTTGTGTAGTGAAGAGATTCCTGGTTCAGTGGAAATGAGATTTTTATCTAGTCATGTTGGGAAAGTACTGAGTCTTCAGCTCGAGCTTTTTGAGCAGTTATTCCAGAAGTGGCAGGCACCTGCTTATAAATGGTGACATCTGGTTCTCCCTGCTTATGAGATAAAGCTTGGGTTTTACTGGAAAGAGAGGGGATGTTCTGGTCATATGACCTGGGTTATGTTTGTCATACTGGTACCTCCTTTCAGACCAGTCACATAACCTCCCATTCAGGTAATTATCCTGGGTAAAGTGGGAAGAAGAATCCTGTTTCTTCCTTCCCTCCTCACAGGGTTAGTTCTGCTCCTCAGTGTTTAGAGCCCTGTGCCTGCTCAGATGCAGGAAGGCTTTGACATGCCAGTGCAGCTCAGCCTGAGTGCTGCTGTGCTAAGGAATGGCAGTGGAAAGTTGTTACATCCTCATCATGAGGCAGGGAGATTCCAGATGTGTTAAAAGTGTCTTTAATTTTGTTCTTTAAGTTACAGGACAAGATAGGCTGTGCACTCCTATGATTGAGTAGTGGCATATCCAGCTTTGAAATGCCAGACCTGAATTTTAAAACAAATAGTCACTTTCCACAGAACTGAATTATTCTGTCAAAATGGAATTGTAAAAGAGTATCATCACACATTTAAGTTGTTTGCATGTATTTAATGTAAATTGTGTGTGTGTATGTATTCACATACATACCTGACAGTGAAACATGTATAGTAACTAGAAAGACATTTTTACTCTTTAGATGTAAGCAACAAATCCTGTTATTATCAAAGATGATACAGTCATCAAAAATCCCCTTTGCATTAGGTAAAATGTTAATCTATCACTCATTGTTCCTGTGCTTGTTTTGTCATTTATGAACAACAAAGTAATTTGTACACTAAGGTTGTGACATCTGTAAGGTAGAATGTTGTCCTGTGGGGCAACAGATAATTCTGGCTAATATCTCTTGAGCATTGAAATACTTTTGAATTTGGGTGCTCTCTCTGAAACCTTGAGTAAATACTGAGATGTTGGTTTGGGGTTTTTTGCCTGTTTTTTTTTTCTCTTTTTTAGGCACCAGCATTTATGAACGGAGATTCTGTTCCCTCAGAAGGTAGTTTTTTTCTCATATGACTTCTCTTATTGCCGGCTTTAAAAATTAACATGAAAACTATTTTGTTGCAAAAAGGCAGTTTTGTGTATATGAAAATTATAATAGTTATATCCTGTCATATAGTATTGCTTGTCTCCTGTTAAATAGAATGTGAACAGAAATTCATGGATGCTCTGTGGGAGAAGACTACTTTTGAGTGAAAGTGTAGTCCACATAAAAAGATAAGAAGACAAAATTTTTCACTTACTGATCATGCAAGGCAAATGTATGACATTATCCTTTTTAAAGGAGATAGGTTGCTTTTCCTTAGTTTTTCTGCATTCCTCACAGTAGCTAACTAACCAGATAAACAGCTCCTTTTCCTGAAATTGATGTAACCATACCTACTTTTCAAGTGTAAGTTCTAAAGACAAAATTTTATCCCTTCACTATTATGACTGTTTTTCATGTTAAGAGAACATGTGTTTTTCTTTCAGAAATAAGAATGCATTCTACATTTTCAATTTTAACCACTTTAAAAACAGATTTTTCTACTGGTGGGAACTATAGAGAAGACATATGTGCTTTTTGAGATGGAGGGAGTTACTGAAATACTAAGTTAAACTTAGTAATGAGCCAAGTGCCAAATTGTTGAAGAAGCAACATCTGTGTATCCCATGTCATGGGAAAGCAAGTTGCATTCCATTTGCATTTATATGGCATGCCAATAAATAGCATTTATTTACCAAAATATTAGATCTCAGACCTCTGACAGGCAACTGAACATCATCTGCCTGATCTGTGATGTTTTCTAAGGATGGTGACAACAGTGTTGTAACTTGTTGCAAGATTGGTACAGCTGAACTGTTAGAATGACCAGAGATTATTTTGAGGCCATGTCTTTGACAGGTTGGGGAATAGAGCTAACATGGCAGTATTAGTATTATTATGGGAGGGAAGGTGGCTGAAAGGGCAGAATGTTGTTTTTTCAAGTGCTTGTGTATGACTGTTTATATAGAACTAATGTCACTCTCATATTTTTTTGTTTGTTTTAGTTGATTCCTGGTACTTTTTTCCCAAGTGATCAAGATCTTCTGAAGGTGCATCATCAAATCTTAAAAATCATCCCTTTCTTTGAAGACAAAAGCACTGATTGTTTCCTGTTGAAACAACTTTTCAACTTCTGTAAACCTTCTCTCATGTAAATAAACTGCCATTTTAAAATGAATGTTTCCTTTTTATGTCTGTGTAGGGTGGAGCAGAGGGAAGAGGAGGGGCTTGTTTGCTTGTTTGTTTCTGAATCTCAGAACTGCTCTTATCCACTCATGAAGTGTACCAAATGAGATGAGAGATAAGTTGTCTTCAACCCTGTTCTCCATATTTTGCAATAATTGAGCCATTGGGTGTTAATTTCTGTCTCAGAGCTTTTCTGGCCACCCTGACTGTAATCTGTTTGAAGTTGACAGTAATCTTTATGTAAGAGGCTTAGGAGTTTACCATGTTCTTTGATAGGTGACTGTTTCCTGAGTTGCATTCACTTATGTGCCCAGATGTCTCTGCAGACTTCATAGAGTTAGGAACCAAGCATGCTTGCTTTAAAAAAAAAAAATACAGCATTCCTCCAAGATTAATTCAACTAGGAAGGACTAATGCCATAACAATTGAAGTAAGGATGCACGTGTGCTCTCTGTTCTACATCCTGTTTTGATAACTTGTGTTTCATCACACAGGAAGGATTTTCCTTATGGAAAGCTTCCATTTTTAGAACTGTGTATGCTTTTGATAATTATTTGTTCAATGAGACAAGATTAATAAAATATACAGAACTGGGCTTTGTGCTTTCATGGTACAAATATCTGCCATTTTTTCCTACTACAGGATTATGCTTGGCCTATCTCTACCAGAGTGTTCATTAAAGACAAAAAAGGCAGCTGTTAAGTAGACAGAGAGGAAATGATAATATAGACAGACAGCTTTATCCAACTTGTTACTGAGACCAAAGGTGAGCATTGTCTGCTTTGTCCAGTGACGGAAACAGAAAGTTAGCACTGCTGACATTCAGTGGAAAAGGAAGACAGCTGCAAAAGTTAGGCTGTTGGCTTCCCAGAGAGGATTAACTTTTCCTTACAAAGAGTAAGCTTTTAGTAAGAAAGATTTCACCTTTGGGAAAGTCTCTTTGATTTTAGGGTACAATTTCTCTTCTTTAGACTCCTCTAGTATACTGCTTAGTATAAAAGCACCAGTTAAGTTGGAGATGTCAGTCTGGCCCTCAGGAGTTAGGAGGAGATGAAGTTCTCCCCTCTGCATAGAGGTTTGCATTGTTTTATATACAGGGTTTAGGTGTGATAGGAGAAATGCAACATAAACCTCAGATATTAGAGGCTACTTTTATTTTGTTGTAGTCAAGAGGCGTTGCATCCAACATGCACTTACAGAACTGATTTCCCATGCTTTATTTTGTACTTTAGAATTCTAAGTACATACAGCATTATACCCCCAGGTTTTCTTAAACAGCGTAAATGTTTCTCAAGTGCCTTGTGTTCGCATGCAGCCTCTCAGGATGAGATTCCTCTGGTCAGAGGTGAGCTCTTGTAGCTTGCAGAACAGCTGTTGTATTTGCTCATATGGTGGTATACCTAGGAGGCTTGCTGTTTTGTGAAGTGCTTAAGGACAGCTGAATAATGAAGGGCACGATGCAAAATCTAATTATTTTCTATCTTCATAGTCACTGGTGTCATTTTTCTTACCTATTTTTTTAGACATAGAGTGAAAAGTTGTACCCATGTGAAAACCAAGTATTGATTACAAATGTACCCATGCTGAACTATAAGGAGTAGGCTGTAAGTTACTTCATTTTTACTTCAAGTAAGTTTTTGCAGTATTCTTTAATTTCTCTCGGTATTTATGGAATGTAGTTATGAATCTCAGAACCAAAAGTAAATTTCTAAATCAGATAAGGCTTTATTCAGGGAAATAACAAATAGTACTTGGGGGAACTGGAAACTGAAGTGATCAGAGATGCCTAATACTACCATAAATGTGAAAATGTTTTAAGTATTTCATATTGAATATATAAACAGATGACTGTCATGGTGAAAGTAATTTGAAGGAAAGGAAAACGTTCATGTTCATTCTATGAAGATTTTTCTCAGGTAGGATATAAAGATGTGCTGTTAGATGTAGCCTTGCTGTGAGAATGCACTGAATGCCACTGATAACGGGTTTCAGAAATTAGCTGTAATGAAGGAGCTGCAGAGAGATGGAACAGAGAAACTGGAATATCTAGTTTTTCAGATTCTAGGAAAAAAGTCTGATACAAGCATTTCTTTTATTTTCACTTTTTTTCACAGGCTAGGTCTTCTGTTTGTATTTATTTGTGTGTATTGTATTTAAAATTGGTTTCATTTTAGCAGGAAAGTAAGTGTAGAAGTGTCCACTTTTCAATAGTTTTGTGAAAGGAACTTTTTTATATCTGATATTAATATCTCCTGGAAATGAGGACATGAGGAGAAACTTTTTTTTTTCCTTCAGGAAATAAATCCATCTTAACTGTATTTCTTTCTGTGTTGAATATCTAATACTCACACGTACATAACTTCTTTCAAGATACATTTTTGTCTTGATTTCCTCTTTGCAGAGAAATAAGTTACTTTTTTCTCCCCTTGCTGTTGTGACAGTGAGGGTTCTTTTTACTTACGTAAATTATTAGCTGCTGCTCAAAATAGTACCTTTCACTGGCACGGAGTTCACACGTCAATCCCCCCAGTTGAAAGTGGGGTTTAAATTTTACTTATGTGGAAATAATGTTCATTATTTTTAAAGTGTGAAAATAAAAGAATGGTGAAAATAGGATGGTATTGTCCCTGTCAGGATGTTATTTTCATGCTGTTAGTAATAATGGATTTACTCAGAAAACCTCCAGAAGAATAGGAAGTCATTCTGAGGTATGTTTGGGAGAACTGTTCATAGATACTATGTAAGGAGATCTTATGCCTTGCCATAACTTTTCTGTGTTTAACACTTGTGAGCTACAGCATAATGCAGTATTAAACTGATTGAAGTATTTCATGCTTCCCTTTGCTTTTACTGGGACTGAATCTTTTTAATGTCTTGTAGTTCAGTTTTTCCCAGTGAAAAGGCAGAGCAGTGTTACATCAGTAGGGTACAAAGGGTTTGTTTTTTCTGCCCTTGCTGTAAAGCGTAAGGTAATTTCCTATCAGGCTTGACAACCGAGGTTCCACTTCCTATGGACAGGAGTTCTGGGATTTAGAGAACAAATAGGAAAAAAGCTCACTGGAAGAGAACACAAAGAATCTAAGAGGTTTGGGCAAATAAAAATAATGAATAGAACTCTAAATAGAAGTGACTGAAATGCTTTAAAACACACCTAAAAAGTATGGGCAATACGGAATGCTGGCTTCGTGCAACTGGAGCGGTCAATAGGATGCACTTGTCAAGGAAGAACATTTACCTACCACATAAAAGCTGTAATTGCATCCCTTAAGTGCTCATGAATAGTGCTTTAATCTTTGGCCACCCTGAGTGGGAGAAGATAATGCAAAGTAGCAACTGTATGTACTGTTGAGTTGACTTCCTGGGAGTCTGTTGGGTTATGCAGATACGACCTGGGTGCTCAGCAGAGTTGACTGACTGATGCACCCACACGGTGTCTGATTTCTCACAGCTCACTGTTACTGCTGCACTCTTGCTCAGGCTACAGATGGGATCTGGAGAGTAGACCAAAAAAAGCCAAGCTCACTGCAGTAGATTATCACTTTGCAATTATTTGTCAGTTTTGGCTAGTTAATTCTTCACTACTTGTAGCAGAAATTTTAAAATGTTCTCATGCTGTAGGCAGAACTGAAGTAGTGCTGCATGTTTTTTAAAAATTTTCATTATAGATCTGCTACATTACAACTGAGTCTCGTCAGTGATTCAGTATGCTAAGTCAGTATGTAAGACTCTTGATTTGCTCTACTTGCAAGGTCAAAAAAGGGTTTCTCTTAATAAGGGAAAATGCAGAAGCCAAAAATAATTTCACTGTTCTGTGCATGAAGAATATTTCTTATGTGCCAGAGCACTGCTGCCCTTTAGCTTTTTCTCTTAGAACATCTTCATAAAGTTTGTAGATTCTTTACAGATGTCACCAAGTTTAATACTAACTCTCTTGTTAATCAGCTTTGGAAGAAAAATACTTGCATTACTCAGGTGTTACAGCACATAAGCAAATTTGTGTGCTGAGTTGCACACCTAGTGGTTTGCTTCTGTGTATGTAGTAAAACTTGCCTGTAAACTAAGGGGGTTTTTTTCAGACCTGAAAATCTGTTTTTCTGTTCAGTGTCCGGTTCTAATAGATCACTGGATGAAGCCTGTAGGCTTTTGGGATGAAGAGAGTTAAATGTAGTCACTGAAATGGTTGCATTTTGTAACTATTTTTGTCTTGTTCTCATTTATTGGTGTGTGTATGAGGGTAGGAGTAGTGGAATGTTATGCAGCTGCTTGGTCTGCTATGTAATCTGCCTGCTGCTGTTACACCAGCTACAAGTTTGGGGATTCTCTTAAGCAGTTTATATTTCACATTTTTAATTTGCTGAAGAGTAAACATTTATGTGTAGTCAATAAGCTTTACATTGGAGTACAAAGAATTAAATTCTGCTTCTCCATACTGGGCTTGGGCGTACATCCTGGGCTTGAGCAGGCCAAGTCATCTTTATTCTACCTGTTAAATGGGTAGAAAAGCTTCTTTTATGAGCAGTCTGATTTTTAATAGAGACTTGTCCCAGCATTGAGAGGGGAACTCCTTCCTGTGTCTCAGCAAACACAGGATTCTTCCAGCTTTGTTTACAGTGAGGAGTGGGGTATGTTTTCTGCAGGATTTGACTGAAGACGCGTTAGTGGTGATGGAACTTCGAGGTGTAAATTAGCATCTTGTTCTTGTGAGTTCTTCGGGAAACTAGACTCAATTTTTAAGCAGGCCTTTAAGTCCCTTGATGGGCCTATTAATGTTGTTGTTTTTTTTTTGGAGTGCAGAAATACCAAATTCAAAGTATAACTCCTGACCACCTGGGAGTTTTGAGCATTTAAAATTATAGAAGACCTGGGAACAAAGCTGGTTTAAAAGTCAAAGCAAAAATACCCTGCTACCTAAAAATATATAGCATAGTGAAAAATCACACCTAACCTGCTTTCCTTGGAGAGCTGGAATGAGAGGGAAAGTACAGTCAGGTGAGGACAAAATTCCCCTGACAGATGTTCACTGAAATTCACTTTTTTGCCTCATACTGCCTTGCTTTATCTAGATTCCTTGTATGTTATGATTTTGGAATCAAGAGCTTTCTGACTGACAGACCACACCAACCTCTCAATCACTTTTTGTGTCTGTAAATAGGGATAGTATCTGTTTGTGTTACAGTAATGTTGTGGACATTAGTGGCTTGAAATCCTTAAAGATCAAAGAAATCTGATTACTAACAGATGTCTCTCTGACACTGTAGGTTTGCAGCACAAAGCTTCTAAGTGTTCAGGCATTTTAGGATCCTGTCAAAGAAAGTTTCTATTACTGTGTGTACATAGAAGGGAAATCTTTCAAGAGAAAATAGTCAGGATAAGTGCTATTGTGAAGTGCGTATGAAAAGAAAGTTGTAGCTAGTCATGCAACTGGGAGAACAAGAGGAGAGAACACGGGGACTCATTCGTGGTAAAGGAAATGGCATCTCCTGTCCCAATACAAGAAGAGATTGGAGATGTGTTTTTGTGGACCTAAGTGTCCCTGGAACCTCTTTGTCCCTTATTTACAAGCCCTGTAAGGGTGTTCTTCCCCGATTACTAATCTGCTTTGTAAAGTCTGCTCTCGGATTCACTTAGCACTTTATCTTGAGCTGGAATGGCTCAAGGTACCTCCAACTGAAATGCAAATGAGTCTTACATCTCTCTCTTCAATTCACACTTCTTGGAAGAAGTGACAAAGTTCTTGAAAATACAGTGATATTTCTGTGACGTATGGGCTCTTTGTTGCATACATAGTATAGCTAATCTGAATCATATCAATATCCTTATGGTCTGCCCGAAAGTGTGGTGTATGCAAGTTACACAGCACGTGATATTTTTTACTGAATGTGTGATCTGGTGATCTCAATGTAAAAGAAATCTCTTCAGAGAAGGGAGTGAAATAGGGATGAGTGGTGGGATGGGGGATATGTCCTTTTCCAAGTAGGGATTAAGCAAGCTGTGGAGTTAGTGAACATATGCATGGCAGCTCCTAAAACTTGAGGATTTTTTCCTTTTAACTTAAAGTCTAATCTGTTTCTAAATGTAAGTTTATTAAAATAAGTTTAGCAGAAATGCTTTCTTTATGATTATTAGTTACATAGGAAATAGACGAGGCTGACTCATTCCTAGTTCTCTTTGGGTTTTGCTTTCTGAATTTTTAAATTATACATCTTCCTATTTAAAAATGCCTATTTTTAAATTACTCAATTCAAAAGCATGTTGCGCTGAAGTATTCTGACCCATCAAATGATACAGTGTCCATTGATAGAGTATCCATAAAAATGAAATGCTTATTCTGTATAACATCTGGAAAGCTGTTTTTTCTGATTTTAAAGATGAGATTTTCCAGAATATGAATAATGGAGAAACCTAATTTTGCAGCCGTAACCATTTTCTGCATCAACTAGAACTTTGTAATCATGATCAGAGATCATTGTAGTAGGTACATCAAAATATACGTAGCACCTCAAAGAGCTAACACTCATAAGAAAAAGGTAAGACATGGTAGAAAATTTAAATGCTATTCCTGTTGTGCCGTGGAGAGGACTTGAGGAGCAACAACTGGAACACCAGTTGGTTCCACCACTCAGGGGCGGAGGTTGGTATGTGAAAGAGCTCTAAACAGACCCTGTCCCCTCAGCTTCCATACTGCAGTGCCATGGTGCTACTGTTTGACAGTTCTGTGTTATGTAGAGGAGAATTGCTGCTTGTAACACAAAACAGCCATGTAAGCAGGATAAATTTAGCATACCTTAGATAGTAAAAATATAGGATATTGGGACCTTAAATGCATGCTGTTGTATGTTAATGTCTTGCTGACATACATGCCACATGTTGCATAGATTCCAGAAAAGGAAGCCTTGTGTTCATAGAGGAGGTAAAAGTGTGACTCACCTTGAGGAAGTTCTTTTCCCCGGAACTAAACCCTATCTGTTGTATCGTTTTTTCAGCTGAGTCCCGGAGCTTTCAGGAATGACACCAACCTTCGTGTATTTCTCTAACATGCAACCAGACTGAAGAGTTTGTGAGTGAAGAGTCACTGCCTTCCAGGGGTTAAGATAGCATCATTTAAATTGTTTTTGCAAACCCTTTGAGCTGGCTTGGACATTACTGACCTACCTAGCCTGTGTTACTGTAAAATACTTGTACAGCACTGACAGAGAACTCACACCTCACACATGGGAAGGGTTGGGAAGTTAAAATCTTTTAATACACAAACTTTTGCACATAATGCAGACTTACTGCAGTCCTTTCATCTTACTTCCAATCTTGTGTATTAATGAAAGTATAAACTAGAGGCAATTCCTTTGGCAAGGTGGCTGAAAATATTTGTATTATGAGACTGTAGCCATCCAAGCTGAACTATTCATAGAGTCCCAATAAGTAACTATATTTTTTAGCAGTTTTCCATTAATCAGATGTTCTGGTGTAGGAGTCCGTGTATTTGGTTTTTTATTCAAGCTGATGATGTTTGTTTCAGTAGACATGTGGTGTTTCAACCATATGCTCAAATGTTAACATGTTTAATGCCAGCAGCATATTATTTACATTAAAGGACATAGAGCCAAGTTAAACTCAGTTGCAACTTTATTGTCTGAATTACAGTATTACTAGCAAAAAAAAAACCAGCTGTGATAATCAGTTGAGTATATCTTGCTTTTTTTCCTCTCTGATTTTTCAAATGGGCTGAGGCAGATCTGTCCTTGTTAGAAATTATGCTCTAATCACTACTTTAAGCAGTATAGAGGGGGAATGCCAAGAGGCATCCTGCTTCAACCTGAAGCTCCTGAGAGGGAGGGATGGGAAGGTGAGTATATATCCAGAATTTTATTCCAACCTTCCTCCCTCTTGTTAGGGGACTAGAAAATATTATGTGTCTTTCTTTTGACAATGCACAATTTAGCTATGTTAAATTAAGCAGTAGTTCTGGAAGAGAGATTTTATGGGTGAGATGGAGGCAGTTGAGTAGACTGTCCCCAAAAGGCTGTTGATGCAACTAGTAGCAAATGCCTCATGTGCTTTCCACCTCTCAGATTAGGTTTTCAAAGTTTCATAGCTTTGATTGTATAACTGAGGCAAGGGCTTTTTGATAGAAATGTCTATCAGAGGGATAACCAGACTAAACAAGTCAGCAGATTTAAGGAAGTGGTAACTGAGCAAAGCATAGTGCGAACAGGTAGTGATGGACATCTATTATGCCCTGTTGCAGCCAGAGGAGATGATCTGTTCATAGATTGTGTCAGAACTGGAACTGCAATGCAGGAATTAAAATCTCTGGTTTAAATAGTAAGAAATAGGGCATCACTTAGTGGGGTGACAGCTAGTGGTAGGATGATATGACCATAAAGTACAGAATTTGATTAAACATTCAGCCTTCAAAAAAACACCAAAACCCAACTCCTAACAATAGCCTCAAACCCTGGATGATCATTAAGCCTTTTTGGAAAGAGGATCAGAAAAGTCTTTCTTTATACAGTTCCCCTTTCCATCTGAAAAAAGAGAACCATGTGAGGAAGGCAGAAAGGAGAAGTTCAACGGAACTTTTATGGTTGGTTTGTTGGCAAACACTAGGCCATTTTTTTTTTCTTTCTTTCTTTCTGTGTTTTTCCCCTTCCAAAGTTGTTAATTCTAGGTAGGCTCATTTCAGATGTTCTTGGAGAGGGCTGACAGGGACTTAGCCTCCATAGTATGATCCAGTCACAAGTGATTTCTACAGAAGATGGACCTTTGGCATCCCATGTGTATTTTGTATTAAATCTGTCTGCCTTCAGAGGCATTCTGTTTTTTAGACAAGAAGGCAGCAGAAAAGCTGCACAGTGGAGAATGAAAAGCTAAGGAATTTACACAGAGGAAGAAGTGATCTGCCCTGTGGATTAGGCAGCAGTAGAGCTCTAGAGAGTTTTCTCCTTGCTGAGCTGATGCTTCTGAGAGTGGGGATAGTGAGTGTGCAGGGAAGTGAGGACTTGTGCGCTCCATTTTGGGGAACATAGATTTGTAGGAAGTGTTGGAACTGGAGTCGTCTGGGTGCTGAAGGTGATATATATGAAAACAAGAGATTGTGGAGTTGAAAGAAGTAGATTTTGTGAAGGATTTTTTTCTCATCTTGTGCATTACTGTTCTGATTTGATACTTGTGAACGGGAGTGAATGAAAGAAGGCCCTATTGCCCAGATTTGTGTCTCAGAGCCCATCATCATCTCTGTGTCGTTTGCAAAACCCCATGACACACATTGGCCACAGCAGCTTGTTTCTCATTCTGAGAACATGGTCAGACTGTGGTGAGGGGTTAGAGAGGTGGTAGCCTCAACTTCACCAATTATTTTAGGGCCCAACCACTTCTGAAAGGAGGATGATCTTAGGGGGAGCAGTTGATTCATTAATTTCTTGCAAGCCATCAAGCTCTCAATCTCTGTTATTTTCCTAGTTACAGTGTCTTAAGAAAAGATCCTGTAGGATGCAGGCACTGACCCAGGAAGAAAAATGGCAGTTGGAAATGTCAGATGGAACAGAAGTAGCACTTCCATGTTTGCAGAAGCCTTTGATCATGCATTCACCATGTTTTTTCAAATTTTTGTTAATGGCTTTTTTTTTTTTGTTTGTTTTTTTTACTGCCCTATATCCAGTGGTCTGGTCCAATTCCTTGTATCAGGTAATAACAGACAATGGTTTATTTCATTAAGGTGATCACTTATGGAAGTTGGTTGGAGTTGGCCTGCACAGTTCAGTGGTGCAGGCAAATGAAAAGAAATATGTTTGGGGGAGGGAGCTGCATAAACATTAAGTCCAAATTAAAACTATCAAGAACAGCGGGCTCAAATCTGGGGTAATTTTCTCTCCTGAAGTACTTGGAAAATTGTCTCTTGCATTCCCAAATTTGAAGTGTGATTATGCTTTGTGAAACTGAAGACTTACTACAGATGTTGATTTCTATGCGTGATTTAGCGGTTTCGGCAAGCGGCAGATTTGCGGCGTCAGGACTGTCAAGTTTTATTGCCTTCGGAGTCATGTAGTGACCTTTGGGTGCCTCCCGGTTAAACCCTACACGCCCGGAGCGTCTCCCGGAGCGCTGGGGAGCGGCAGCCGCTTCCCCGCGCTCCCGGGGGCAGCGCCGGCCGCGCCCCGCACTTCTGCCCGCCGGCAGCAGGGGTAGCTCAGCCGCTGCTTCCCGGCAGCCGCTCCCCTCCCTGCCTCGCTCCTGCTTCCCGGGCAGAAAGGGGCCGAGGCAGCAACCACACAGCTTCACCCCCTCGCTGCCTGTGCGGGGACGGCGAGGAAAGGGGAAGTTGAGCGGGGTGTCAGTTCGCAGGATTGCTTTTCTGGGAGCGTGCTGCTGTCTATGGAGGTGTGTGCGGAGATGGGAGTTACTGCCGTTGTCTTTTCTTTCTCCCACCCCCGTGCAGGACTAGGTTGATGAAGTTTGCTTTCTTGATGTTGAAACGAGTTTGTGGCAAATGCTGCAATACCCTGAGCGGGAAAATGCCATTTGAATCTATAGGAGACTTTTGTAAGGTATGGAAGGAAGGAAGGAGAGGTGAGGGAAAGCAAATGACAACTTCATCCAGATTAGCTTCCAAGTTAATGCCACATGGCAGTCAGATGACTGAGCACAGCTGCATAGCTGCATGGTCACATTATTCACATCCTCACTAAGTAATTTGTTGGTTACTTCAGAAGGAAAAGTCAGGGAAGGAGAAAGCCAAGGGACTGCTGGGACACACTGTCCTGTGGCATGGGAGAACCTCTGGTGCTATGCTTCATGTTGGGTAGTGAAAACAGTGAACGGTGAAATAAATACCTTTGTGCACAAAGCCTGGTTCTGTGAAAACCCAGGCCTAGAGGTCAGCAAAAGAAGTCTTGTCCAAATGAGTAAACACTCAAATATTGTGAACTTCCACCTTCAGCATTGACTTTTTTCACACAAAGAGGCGTGGTGGCAGGTCTGGGACTGCTGGCAGGCACAAGAGGAAGTACTGAGCTGCATGGGGAGTATTTACTGTCCTTATTTCCTCCACAGAAACAACTGTGGGCGGGTCTGGTTTTAGTGCATATCTCTTGGAACTGGCTTTGCACATCATGCATGGTGTGGAAACCACGGGTTGGGAAGTCCTGACCTAGATGAAGGGAAGCCAGTGAATTACTGCTCTCAGCCTGTTTGAAACTACAGCGCCACAAGTGAATGCTGCTTCTAAGATGAGTTGTTACCATTTAGGTGCAGTAAACCAGTAGTGGTGTTCCTTGTGTGATCATTAGCAGAACTGCTGAATGAGACAACGTGTTTGCGTTCTCTAAACTTAGTCCAACACTAAATGCAGAAATTGGGTAGGGGAGGTAGAAGCAGGCAGGGTAGTGGCTAATTTAGTTCTGATGCTGTAATGCTTTGGCTTCATGGAACACATCAGGAAAGGTTGTGAGAGGCACGTATGACTTGTGATGGAGCAACTCCCAGAGAAAGTGTGTGAATTTGAAAGCCACAGAGTAGTTGAGACATCAGCTTCACTTCCTGTAATTACAAGGGGAGAGCAAACTGGAATAAGGGGTTAGACCCTGTTTAAAGGCAAGTCCTGTGAAGCAAAGGTTATCCTCAAGGGATGCTGCCCTACTGGTGGCTGTGGCCACTTCTGTGGAAGGGCAGGAGAGGGGCTCTTCACTATTAGCTGCATAATATTTCACTGCCATTCTGGAAACACTCCAGATTTTCAGTACCTTTTGCTGTATTTATAAAATGTATGTATAAACCAGCCTTGTTTATTTCATGAGGTTATTATGATATGTATGTCTACCCTGCTGTTTTTTCTGAAAGACTGCTATGCTTTGGTAAAAGAGGAATGGGATTTTATGAATTTCAAAGATCTCAAATGAGTTGGTTGTGAACTCTGTATTTTTTCTTTAAAAACACACACCAAACAAGCCTCCTCAAAAAGCCTCAAAAAACAAAAGACATTAAAAACAAATGTTATTTTCTCATTGGGGAATTTTGAAATGTTCAAACCAAGCAGCTGTTTTTTTCAGCTGTTGCAGGTATTAAACAACAGCAAGAAAATCTTCTGCTCTGACCTCTCACAGGAAATAATCCTTTCTTGATCATGCTGAACAGCTGGGTTCATTGCTTCTCCTGCAATAGTAATATTCAACTTCTCGACTTGTTACCTGCACAACGACTCATCAAAATTTTAAGCTAATGGGATAAAATATGAAATAATGAAATTGCAGATGTTTTAGTGCATCCTTGGGATACATAAATTATGGGAACTATAGTGAATTGTTAGGAGTGAATTAGGTGTTTGGAAGTCAGCGACTTTAAAGATTTTTTTTTTCAATGCTAAATGCTTTTGACCTTTCTCCCCATTGCAATGCAAGTGAACACCTAATAACACCACTTTAATTTTGTTGCTTTTTTATGATAATAAATAAGATTTACTTTCCATGGTGATACTTTAATTATGCAAATCAAATTCTCACTAATGGCTTCTTTTCAGACCCCATAAATCTGGAATGTAATTTGTTTTCTACTAAATAAGTCAGGGGAAATGCAGCACTGACAATGGTGGGCCAGATGCATTTTGGATCCTCTGTTTAACTACATCTATGGTGTGTAATCACTTACGAAAAAAAAAAACAAAAGCCAGAAAGCCCAAAAAACTGGTGGTCTCTATAAAAGTTAAGAAATGGAAATCATGATTGGAATTACAATAGTTTCTGTTATTATTGTAATAAGGAAACTGTTGCAAATTTATTTCACTTAACAAATATCAGTGGAACCAATCCTGAAAAATATTACTTTGGGAATATCCTGTAGGCTTCCTTTACTTGGAAACCAACATTTATTTCTGGCTTCAATCTGCTTATTGTTTAGATTAAAATCTGCTTTGCATGGTCAACATAGTTAAAAGCAAGCAGAATGGCTTCTGACTCCTACATTATCAACATAAGAATAATTGCAATCACAAATAAAAAGGCAGGAAGTAACTTGCATTACTTGAAAAAAGAACACACAGCTTTCATGTACAACGATTTTTAAGCTTAACAATTACTTTCCCTTCTCTTTCTCCTGTTTTCAAATCAAAAGAGAATCCTATCCCTAAAAAGCACCAAAAACTCAGGAACAAGCAAACCACTCCAAAAGCTGAGAAGCAGGCAGTGATCAGTAGTTGCTGGTACAAATAAAAATGGACTTCTGTGTCATTTCAAGAATCATATTTAAGAATAGTACAGTGATTGAATGGTTGCTGCAGTACAGAAATAAAAGCATAGTAACATACTGAGGCACTGCCTGAGCCAGACAGACCAGAAACACAACACACTGCAGATAAGTTTAAATTCAGTATGTAGCAATATAAAGTAATTTCTGCACACCAGCCAAGGTCACGTCAGCTGGATGAGAGTCTAGAAGATAATACTAGAAATGCAGAGGTGTGAGAAGAGGTCTCACGAGGAGTGCAGTGCTTAGCACCATCCTGTGTATATTGAGGGTCCTGTGGATAGCCACAAAAAGTGCATTTGAACAGAAAAGATTAGGTGTTCTCCATACTGTGCTTGTACCTTCCCTCTACCATCTTTTTGGCATTCTAAGATTTTATAATGAAAGTAAGGGTGTAAGAGCATGAGATGCCTTAAAGGATCAGTAGGTGAATACCAGTTCTTTGAAGATAAGCACAGTCTGGCTCAGAGGCCCCGTTGATTATCCAACAGCAATTTGATCTTGTTCTCTGTTGGTTCAGTGATTTGACACGTGGTGTTGGCATTGTTATTTAGGGTGTTTTATGTAAACCGGTAGGAGCTGGTTTATCCTGTTTAGAGTGTAAGCTAGTTCTCCCATTCTCCCAGCTGAACCTAACAATTCCATTACAGTGAGTGCTTTCCTTATTTGTCTCTGAACTCTTAACTGTGATCACAAACAAAACAGGTATGACCTCTGGCTTTGACATGAGGTTGTGAGACTTTTCTTAAGATGAGATACTGCCTTGCCTGGCTTTGGATAGTTGTTCCCCATTATCTTCAGAATTAAATCTTTTTTAAAAAAATGATGGTAGTATTTGAAGAACCATCATTGTTCAAGTGTTTCTCAGGTTGCAATCCTGGATTGCTGGACAGCCAAAAAACATGGGAAGTTACAGGCAACTTATTAGCAGATACACAGTTTTAGCATGGTTTCTTTTTGGGAAATTTTAGTAAGTAACAGGGAAGCAAGCATGACCTTGGATATTGTTTGTTTAATTTTCTGAATGAACAGAGAGTCCTATGATTTATTTATGTATGGGTTGGGAAGCCCTGTGCTTGGGCTCTGTTCTGTTGGGCCTGATTATTATGGACATGAGATGCTGTCTGTCCTGCCTCTGATCTGGACCATGGAATTCACAAGCACTTGTCTGCAGGAAGAACTAATACAGCTCCTGTTGCAGCCCACTTGTGGCCATCTAAATTTGGAAACTATATGATCCTTGGTTCTCATACATAAATCCTTGGACAATCCTGGTGTTGCCACTGTCAGAAACACCTCTGTTTTTTCTTCATGGCTAAGTGTTGTGGCACATGTGTGTCACCTGAGCCACAAACTTCTCTCCCTGCAGTGCTCCATCCAAGCAGCTTCCAGACAGGTCATTTTACACAATGGTTCAGAGTGTTCAGTTCTCCAATTTCTGAAGAAATTCAGCCCTTGCAAAACTGAACAGATGGATCTGAGTTCCAGCATGTACACGTGGAACTATGTTTCATTCCCACATCCTGAATGAGTGCCGTAACCACTAGGGCAGGACAAGGAAACTGCTGCTTCCTCTGCTCATGCTGTGTAGTAAAGATGTTGCCCTTCCTTATGAGAGCAAAGGGGTAGGCAGGGCAGAGCTCAGCATGCTGAAATGCAGATGAAAAACAAGGCCTCCTGTTGCCTTGCATGAATAGCCTGAGCTCCCTGGAGAGGGGGATTTAAGGAGGTTCTCCCTCCTTGGTGCTCCCCTGTGCTGGTTGAACTAGCTCACAGTGCAGTTTGTTGGATTGTGCTGTTTTCTGCACATTGCAGGGGGAACTTACTTGCTGAAATCACAACTGTTGCTTCTGCTGCAAAATATGGAGACTGCAATAGTTTTATGTCCTTTTGTGCAGCCCTGCTGTGCCAAAAACCTAGGTCCACAAATAGATGAACAATTTGTTCCTTAGGGGATATTAACACCACAATACTCTGGAAGTATGGGCTTGTACAGAGGAAAAGCAGCATTTGGCACTGCTTTCTTCCCAAACCTTTCTCCCAGCAGGCTGCATATTAAATATGCATTAACTTTCCCAATAGCTACTCAATTATGACAGTTGAAATAGAATTAGAGGAGCTGCCATAAAGCCCAGACCCCATGTCCCACCCTCACCACAGGCTGCCTGCAGAACACCTGTCAGTTGTGATTTGCATCTGTGCCATTGTTTCTTCCCTGAAACAAAAAAAAACCACAACAACAACAACAAAAACCCAAACAAACAAAAAAGCAGGCTTGCTTACAGCCAGCTGCCCTGAAATGCTTATCAGTCACAGCAACAGCTATGAGACATAGCCAGGATAGCTTCTAATGCGTGCATCACCATGCTCTTAGAAGCACAGGTGACAGCACTGACAGTCAGCATCTTGCATCACATTGCACTTCAGCTGCTGGTGGGATGTCTACCAGATGTTACCAAAAAAAGATCCAGCTGTAGCGTATCCAAAGTCTGCACTGATACTTTTGTCAATCAATTTCTTAGTCTTCTATTTGTGTATAGAGCACAACACAAAAAAGTTGTACAAGAAAATAACAGTCCTTCTCTAGAAAGCTCTAAGCTGCCTGGGATGGTCTAACACCCAGAGTCCTGTGATAAATGCATTAGAATCACTCAAGAATAGACAGCATCCTTCTCTTGAATAAGCAACATGCTTAGCAGGAGAAATAACAAAAACTGTCTTCCATATACCTGGTATAATGCATTGGCATTTTCAGAGGTTGATTTGGACTTTCAACATTTATTCTGGTAGCCCTAACTCTAAAATTTCAGTATAATGTATTCATTGCTTTAGGTGGATCCCTTCTTTCTAAGACCATGAACCAAGGCAGTTGCAGTTTAAAGATAACAATGTCTTTAGCTAAATAAGCCCAAGACTGCAATTTTTTTTAAAATGTAGCTCTAACCCATCTGTTGCAAATTATGACTTTCTGTGTTTGCACTGCTGTGACTATGCTGGTTCCTGATGTGGGCTCATTAATAGATTATTTCCTTGTTAGCTGTAGGTAAAGCTTTGACCTAGAGCTGATTAGGGAAAAGAACTTCTGTATCTATTATCTTTTCTCTCTCATAATTAGTATAATTATGCTTCTGTGCCCCAGACAGCAGTCTCAGACAGTCTGCTGTGGAGCCACAGAAACCGTCTGGACTCCCAGAATGGGAGTTCAGTGCTAAGCAAGGCACAGCTGCGTTCTGTAGTGTCAGGGAAAAGCTGAATTACACCATTACATGGAAAGTAACCATACCAGCGCAGAGAGATTTCCCTTCCTCCCCACCCAGTTAAATCCAATTAACTGTGAGGAATGTAAAAAGCAGGTTTTGTCATTTCCACTTTTTTAAAGGTAAACTGGCACACCTATGAGACAGAATCAATCAAGGGCACAGTATTTCAGTTTACAGGGGAAAATGACAGGCATTGTTGAGGAGGAGAGCATCCAGCTGAAACTGCTCTGGTTTTGATACAACACTAGAGCTTTTCAGTAATGTATTCACCTGCTCTCCCTAAGCTGATTTAGAGGGGTTGCAGCTGGGCAGAGTGGGTGTGACTGGGATTAGTCCAGAGCTGGTCTGGGGGCTGCTCTTCAGGAGGGAGGGGAGGGTTTTACCTTTCTAGGGTGCACCAGCTGCCTCTTAAGTGAGGTTACAAAATTAGAGTGAAGGAGGGGAGGCTTCTTTCCAAGGTCGTTTTTATGGGAAAACAAGTTAAGGAGGTGAGTTCAGTTTAATACCTACTACTGGTATGTGTGGAAGGCATTGAGCAATGTAACTGGCAAGAAATCTTGAAGCTTAAAATTTGAAGGATTTTAAGAGTGTATTGGAGAGCAGGAAGAACTCTCTTTTCTGTTGTCTCTTATCCTTTCCACCATGTTGGCAGCTCAGAGTGTGTGTTCCTCTTCCTTGTAGTTTGACTGCTCTGACAGGGTTTAGCAAGACTTGTTCTTTACGGCCATCTCGAGTATTGTTGCTCTGGTGCTGTGGAAGTGTAATTCCCATCATGAAATGGCAGCTGTGGCTGAAATGCAAAGCTCAATAAAAGGGGAAAGGAGATTATGATAGTAGGTAATTGTGAGAAGGCAGCAATTTAACTCCTTCCTTGGGCTCAGGGCTTGAAGTTCTTGCTTTGTGCCTTATGGTAGGAGTTTTCCAGTGAGGTAGAAACAATTGGTTGTTCAGTGGGAGCAGCCTTCATCCAACTTTTTGAATTAATCTTGCAGTCTGAGAGATCTGTAGTCTGAGTGTCTGTATCTGAAGTGAAGAGGGAGCCTCTAGTGTTTCATGCTCTTCTCCATGTAATGACAAATGCATGAGCAGCCTCTGGAAAAGAGGAGAAAGCTCAGGCTCTGGGATACTGTTAGCTTAAGCGTTAGGATGCTTTCTTGAGAGCTAAGAATTATAGAATTGTATCCCTTCCCAAATGGAGAGGGTTTAAGGCCTAATCTACCACATCTCAGCTAAATGCCAAATTAGTTGTGGTCTAAAAGCAATGATTTCTGCCTTTAAAGTAGGTCTAGAGGTGTTTTCTTGTAATCAGAGGATGCTTATAATAGACCAGTGATCCTGCTTCTTCATAAAGACATGAAGCCCCCAGGAGGCTGGGCTCTGCCATTTGCCTGCATCTCCTGAGGAACCTGATTGTCTTTGGACTTTGGGTAAGCTCAGTGATCCTTTTGACACAGTCTCGACTTCCACTCAAGCCCTAGTTTTTGGTTAGACTCTGCAAGGCTGCCTGGAGCTGCTTGGGTCCTGCTGTGCCTGAATTCCTTGCTGTTACCCCTGAGCACTGTCAGGAAAGAAATCACTGAAACATGTGAAAATACTTTGTGTAATAAAGCGCCTGGTAACTGATAAAGGATAGCTGGATTTTATTTTTTGGCTGATTGTTTTGATTATATGAGTTCTAAAAAAAAAAAAAATAAATTAACAAAAACCCCATTAAATAAAAACATAACCCAGCAGGTAAGTGATAAAATCACTCTGGGTTGTGGTGTGGTGTTTCCATGTTCTTTCTGTGCTCCGCATGTGATAGAATAGTCTGGGAGAGGGTCTGTAATATCGTCAAAGGCTCCTTGCCTGAAGGTGCTCCGTGACCAAACCCAAGGATGGGCGTGATGAGGGGTGTGACATCTGTTGTGATTTGTTGGGCGAGGGAAGGAGTGTGAGGCTGTGATTAAGGCTCTTCTAATGGGCCGTGAGAAAGTGGAAGGCTTGTCTGTGTGTTGTCACTGGAAACTGAAAAGGACTTTTGTGATGTATGGACAAGTCTGCTCCTGCATTTAACCTTTTTCAGGCTGTGATTAAATGCTCTTACAGCTAATGATTGTCTGGGTTTGTTTTTGTTTTTTGATTAGTACAGCAATGGTAAGACTGTTTTGTTAGTGTAATACATTTTGGCAGTAAACACCTGGTGGACCACAGGAACTTGTGTGTTTAAATTAGGTTAGTATCTTGGGCCCCAAGAAAACAGGTAAAACCTACTGTCAAGGGCAATTATGCCATTGAATCCTAGGTTGCCAAAGAGAAATCTGAGCCTGCGTGTGGAAATATTTCAGGTTTCAGCTAGATCTTTACTAACTCTGGGACTGAGTTCCATTTAAGAAGCATGAATTAGTTTATTAACTGTCTGCTACTGACCTTTCTCCTGTTTACTCACACTGTTAATGCTTTCTGTGCCTTGCAGAAGGAATCACAGCTTAGGTTCTCTTCCTGTGGAGCTTGCAAGCATTTACTTTGGAGGGTGAAACCTCTCCCCTGAGTTGATAAGGAGCACCTCGTGTTAGAAGTGCACGATTCAAACTAAGCTCCCAGTTGGGCAGGGTGGAGACTTCGGAGTGCTCATAAGCAACGGAATGTTCCTGTTCCAAGGGGGACAAGCCCAATGTGAGCAAAGCTGGCATGGAGCAGGTGAAGAAGCTTGGTGATCTTACACTGTTTACACAACCTACTGCCAGTTGACCAAATAAATAAACTTCCCTGCTGATTGTATCCAGAATGAGTCAGGCTGTTTTACAAGAGGTCTGTTTTGGCTACAGAAGTGTAGGTGTTTTCTTCTTGTGAAGGACATTGAAGAAGAGTGACTTGCTTCTAACGTGTGAGGAAGTTCTGGCATTTGCTCCTTGGCTTTCCTTACCTCCTGTTTGTTAGTTACATTAGCGTGTATTACTTTTACCCTAGACTTTCTGAATATAATTTATTTTTATTAGTGATCCAGTCATCATGCCATCTTCTGGCCCAAGGGAATTAGTCATCCCCAGGTCCATTTTAACTTTCTCGTTTTTGAGACGGCTTAAGATTAAAAAATTTACTATTGCGTGTGGCTTCAATGTGAGAGGACTGCCAGAGAATGTTGTTCACTGACTCCTTTCAAACTATGTGAAGTTAGGGGTTTAATTGTTCATATTTTTTGTTTCCCTTAAGATGGAAGATGTGAGAGGGTCCCAATGCATGTTTTGAGTCCTGCATAGCATCTTGATTTAGATCCCATTTCTTGCCACTTTGTGAGATAAACTTTTTTATTAATTTTTTTACAGGTCACAAGTATTCTTTTTATAATAATTTTCTATAGGCCTGGTAAACAGATTGAGTTGCTGTGAATGGGGGTAGAAGGGGATTAAACAACAAGAGAGGAGGGGAATGAAGAGAGCTTATAGGTATGACTCTTCTGGAAACTCTGACTGACAAGCATTTTGGTGGCTGCAAAAGCCGGTATGATGTTCCCTTCTAGAGTCCTATGTGAGCTTCTGTTGATGGTTGAAGGCTTTTGTTCCTTTCCTGGGATTATTATCGATGGCCATAGTATTAAAGATCCACAGCTGGGCTTTTTTCTGACTGATGGAAGGTAGTGCACAGCATAAAATTTATTAAAATATTCCACTGTGAACAGAAAAATAGCACAATGACAAGTAAAATTCACCTAATAGTTCTCAGAATAGCATTTTGGTTTTGCTCTTAAAATTTCTTTGCCATCTGATGGTGTTGAGTCAAAGTGGTGAGCCTGGTAGAAGACAGGACGGCTCTGAAAGGCTCCTGCAGAAGTGCAGTCACAGTGCAGTGAGGTTTAGAGGTGAGACTACTGAGGGATGAGGAATGCAGGATTTCTTAGAAGATGTAAGAGGTCTTGTAACTGATGCATAAATGTCTGGGTCTCCCAAGCAGAAGTTAACAACCTGGGAAATGGTTTTTGCTTCTCTGTTAGGAGTAATCTGTTTCCAACCTGTTGTGCAAACAGATCTCTTCAGCACCTGAAAATGGATGCAAAGAAGGAAATCGTCAAATCCCTGGCGGAATTTACAAGTTGTAGAAACTCCTAGAGCTCTCTATGGAATTGAGAGATTTTTGTGGTTTTTATTGACCTCCTGGTAGTCCCGTGCTGCAGCTCTGAAAACTGAATTCTGGCTGCCAGGATCGAGTTCTCTGCCGTTCCCATGGATGCACTTTACACCGAGCTTGGTTCCCAGGGGCTGCTCTGTAGGTAGTGCTGTCTAGTCATAGTTTGTGTTCAGGTCCCTGCTTATGGGGCCCATGGAGAAACCGGACACTCAGGAGGTTGCCTTTGCATTGTAAATGATCCTCTTTGTCTCCGCCTGACTCTTGCAGCTTGTAACAGGCAGTGGTGAAATTGCATCCACCCCAAAACACAGTCATAGTTTCTCTCCTCAGACTGTCCTCTCTCTCCTTCCCCTTTCTGTGTTATGCCAGAATTGTGCTTTTTTTTTCACTATTCCTGTTACAGTTTTATTTTTTCTTTTTCTGTAAGGAAAATACTGAATGAGATGAAGCATTTTTTCTTTTTCTTTCAAGCCAGCCTTTCCTCATGCACATAAGATCCATTGAGAAATCCCCAGTCCATGTCTTACTGTGATTGGTAGCAGTTATCAGATGGTGCTTCTGGTTCAGTGTAGCTTGTGTGCATCTTGCAGTAAAAACTGTGGTGAGCCTGGCTGGAGTTGTGCAAAAACTGCCCAGTTGTTGTACTGCTGACTAATGGGCAAGGGTGAGTGCAGTTCACTCGCCCCTGTGTCAGTTCTTACACCTTTGTGGTTGTTCTGTAGCACTCTGCAGAATGGATGCATTGTCTTGCCTGGAACTTTCCCACAAGTCCCATATCCACTGTCATCTTTGTGCTTTCTAACTTTATGAATTGCCTTTTGGGAAGGACCTTAGGAGAACTAGGCTTCGCAAGAGTTTCTTGGATCTTAAAAGGGCAAGAGGGTCAAAGCAGCAGTGTCTGAAACAGCTCGCACTTGCTGAGCTCAGCCTTGTAAAGCAAGGCTCTGAGAAAGCTCTGCATTTCATAACGAGTTCCCAGACTCCCTACTACTTACACTGCAAAACCTAAATTTTGGGATGTATCTGGACTGTTTTGTGAGCAATCAAAAATTGTATAAAAATGTTTACTTTGTAAATCTCTAATTGGGGGAAGAAAAAAAAGATGTTTCAATAAGTATGAAAATGGATTACTGTAATCTGATCCACAGTTAGTCTGCACTCAAATACTTCTCAAAGTGGCCAGCTGAGTGTTGGGTAGTTAATGTGAGATGTTAAAAAGAAGTTGAAGTACCTGTTTATATTCCAATAATCAGGTGGCTTTACAAGGTTTTCAGCATGCACAGCTTGAAACCTTTTAAGGTTCCAAGAGTTTGTAGTGTATTTGGCCACATATTTTCTATAGACTTCAAGATTTGCTTCATTCTTTTGCAGAATCCCACCAAGTGACCATCAAGTCCAGCTCTAAAGTTAACAGCCCTTCAGCCACAGTGGTGGTGGGAGGGGGGGTTTGATTTCTGCCCGTTTGGATTTACACTCGAGGAAGAGAATTTCAGTATCTTCACCTCTGCTTATCCCAGTGGGCCAAAGAATGCATTTGAGTAGAAAACACCTTGTGCCCCGGGGCCATCTGCAATCCCCATCAGCTCTTCGAGGTCACTGCTGATGAGTTGGGATAGGACCTTTCTGCCTGTAGAGCTGTCAGCCAGTGGCAAGATGCACTTTACAGCTTGACATTTGGGGCAGTTCACTGCAAGCTGGTAAAGTTTGCATGGGGGGCTGCTTTCTTTAGTGTTTGATGCTGTTATTTCCAAACAAGGGAATACAGCGTGCCTGTAATGCTGAGAACCAGTCCTGTTAAACTGCTCTGGCTGTTGAGGCAACTACAAGCGTGGTTGTTGAATTGTGTGGCACTTCTCCAGCTGAAAGCTGATTCTGGCCAGTGGGGTTTGGTTATTTCCCCTTGCCAGTACTTGATGTGATTAGAATTGGAAAGGAAACCATTTTGTATGGATTTTTACTGGAGAAAAAGCAGTAAGTAGATCTGTATCTCTGTTTCTGGGGTTTTTTTAGTTTTTTTTTTTTTTTTGGGTTTTTTGTTTTGTTTTGTTTGTTGGGGTTTTTTTGTTTTTTTGTTTTTTTGTTTTTTTTTTTTTTTGTTCAACATCTTTCCCATCTTTTGATGATGCATATAGGATTTTATGGGTCATAGTGAAATATTTGATTGGTCATCTTATGAAAAGTCAATGAAAAAGCTGTCAGTTTTGTGCTGCCTACTATGTATGCAGTGATGGGTTTGAGTTCTCAGCATTGTGAGCAAGAAGAAAATACCTTGGGGTGCCCAATTATAGCAGCAGTGAGAGGAAATTCAGAAGAGTAATTTTGGCATCCTTCATTGCCTTTATGTTGGCCTCCGAGCGAGCGGCTGTTCCACTCCTTTCAGATTTCACAGCAGCAAGAGCACTAATGGCAGCTCTGTGCAATCCTGACTTATCGTGTTTTTGAGACTGAATCAGTGCTTTTCCTTCCACATTTAGTAAAACAATTTTGTCTGTACCTGCTTTGAGGTGGACTAGATGACCTTGAAGATTTTATAGAAAGCCATTTCTTTCATTCATTCTCCCTTTCTTCCTCACCCACTTTGGGTATTTTTGTGTTTTTTTTTTGTTTTTTTTTTTTTTTTTAAATAATGAACTGCTTGACAATGGAACTGTTCTCTAAAGGAGGTACTTTTGAAGCAAAAATGAGGTAAAGCCAAGTGTTTTAATAGGGCTTACCTCATAAGAGTGGAAGTTTAAAGCAGGAAAAAAGAAAGTTAACATAAAAAGAAAAAAAGCAATTGAGCTCGCCTGGTTCAAGGATACAAAAATCAGGTGCTGTTACCACAGTATCTGAACACTTGAATTGATAATGTGTTTATTGCTGTAACATTCCCATGTGGTTTGGAGCAGAGCCCTTTGGAAGGGAGGTGTGACCTAGAAACTGAGTTTAGGGTCTTGGATACCTTAAAGTAGGTTCTAAGCAGAGTTTAGATGCTGAAATCCAGACTGTAGAGTATTCTGCAGTCCTATTTTGTCACTACTTACCCTTGGAGGTGATGAACCTCCCTGACATCTATGGCCAGCTGGATTTTCCTTTTGTATCCACCCAGGGCTGGTTAGAATGGGAGTCCCACAGCACGGCTCATAGGGAAATGTAGCCTGATCCAAAATGAAGAGTTTTTTTCCTAAGTTGTGATCAAAGTAGACTGACTGCCTGGGGGACCCAAGCTCCTGACAAGAATCACACCTCTGTTTTGACTGCTTTTAAAATGTAGTTGGGAAAGGAGAGAGCCTACAGGGGAAGGTGCTTGCCTGTGAAGAGGAAGGCAGGGGTCAAGTGCTATTTCTGAGCACTGTCTTTTAATGTGCTGTTTAATATTAACATCACATCCTTAAGCAGAAATGAGAACAGGCAGCAAAGCTCTTCATTCTGATACTACAGAGTCACGCTTCCCCGTAGGCATAGTTCTCTCCCTCTGGCCCAGTGCATGCATTATTATAATTTGGGTTGAATGACAGGGGGAATCCCCTTCCTCGAGGAGAGGCGTGTCTTGGACTAATGCTCTTTCTTCTGCACTGAAGGCTAGAATCTCTTCTGGCAGGCACTTACAAACTGTGACCATGCTTCTTAACAGGAACCCAGTTGCATTTTGGAAGATGTTTGTGTGTATGTGGTAGGCAAGAGATCTCTTTCCAGCCTCAATGGCATTGTGTAATGTATAATCTCTCTTCTTCTTAAATGTAGTTGATTGATCAATGTTAACTGAACAGGTGAACACTTGGTTTGCTCTTTTGCAGGAGTTGTTTGGGAATACTTGCTAGCAGCAGGGTCTTCCATGGATCAAAGTGTCTGCTCACTGCTTGGTCTGTGCTTTAGAGGCAAGCAGGCAGGCATCACATACGCAGCAAACCTTCGGTTTGTTTGTCAGCACAAGTATAACACATAACCCTCCTAAAAGAGGGCACTGACTTTCCTAGAGTGACAATCAATGGCTTTCTCTGTAGAAAGATCTTCACAGTATAACTTAACGGCCACGTGTAACTTGTGACTATCAACTGGCAGCAAACTGCTTTCTTAGGAAGAGGAAGAAAGTGGCTTCTAATACTCCCAGTTAGTTAAATGTCAGCTGTACCTGATCATATGCATAAGGAAGAATAACCAGGGCTGGAAAGCAGCTCTGCAGAGAAGGACCTGAGAGTCCTGGTGGAGAACGAGCTGTCCATGGACCAGCAGTGCCCTTGTGGCCAAGAAGGCCATGGGTATCCTGGGGTACATTAGGAAGAGCATTGCCAGCTGGTCGAGGGAGGTGATCCTGCCCCTCTGCTCAGCCCTGGTGAGACACATCTGGAGTGCTGAGTCCAGTTCTGGGCTCCTCAGCACAGGAGGGACATGGAGCTCCTGGAGCAGGTCCAGCAGAGACCACGAGGGTGATGAGGGGACTGGAGCAACTCTAATGAGGAAAGGCTGAGGGAGCTGGGCCTGTTCAGAGAGGGGAACTCGGTGTTTATAAACATCTGGAGGGAGGGTGCCAAGGGGATGGAGCCAGGCTCTGCTCAGTGATGCCAAGCAACAGGACAGGAGACAATGGGCAAAAACTGATGCACAGAAAGTCCCACCTGAACATGAGGAAGAACTTTGTTACTGTGTGGGTGACCAAACCCTGGAACAGATTGCCCAGAGAGGTTAGGGTGTCTCCTTCACTGGAGATACTCAAGAACTATCTGAATGCAATTCCTGTGATGTTTGCTCTAGGAC
The DNA here is from genome assembly GCF_963662255.1 of Cinclus cinclus. Classification (NCBI taxonomy): domain Eukaryota; kingdom Metazoa; phylum Chordata; class Aves; order Passeriformes; family Cinclidae; genus Cinclus; species Cinclus cinclus. The sequence continues at coordinate 51,038,289 of NC_085050.1, forward strand.
TCTAGGATGAATCTGCTTGAGCAGAGAGGTTGGATCAGATGAGCCCCTGTGATCCCTTCCAGCCTGACCCATCCTCTGTGACTGTGATATATATACTTAGCTGTGCAGTTAGGCATGAAGAAACTACCCACATACAAATGCATGAAGACAGCACATAGAATTACTTGCTGGATTCACAGAAACTTGTTCTATTCAGACGTTGTGAAGCTTTCTTCTTTCCCTAGCACTTAAAATGTGTTTTTCTGGGGGGAGCCTGAGAAGGTGTAACCAGGCTGTTTGCCTGGTTTTCCCAAGGAAGCAGCTGCTGCTGTACAGCAACAGAGAATGTGGTGGAGGAGGAGGCAGCACTGCTTTCTTCATGTAACAGGCACAGCTGCAGGAGATCTGAAACCTCGTGGCTACACTTGACCTGGTTTTCTTGTCAAAAGCACATCTGGTTTTCAATTTGATTTAACTTGGAAACTATGTTCTGCCTGTGCTGGGGCTAGGAGTCCTGAGATGCAAATCCTTCTGTAAAATGCCAGTGTGTTGCTGCTGGGAAAATTACCAAGAGAGCAGATCTAAATGTTGTCTTGGTAGTCCTATGAGAGAAGCTTACCTTTGTCTTGTCACCTTATGTGGCTGGAATTTGTGCCTGGCAATTTGAGTGTTCCAGGAACTGTCAGACTCCCTTCTCCTCGTGTACTGCCTTGGTTTGGCTGGTTATCACCTGGCATCCTCTCACAGCAGCATTGTCTTAGTACAGGTGACTTTCCTCTCTGCTAGTATTTCTTGCCTGGCATCGTGGACAAAGGAGCCCAGAGTGTCCTCTGTGACTCATGTGCACTGTGGCATGGACTTGGTCCCTGTCTTCCCTGGAGCAGCTCAGCTGAGCAGTTTCTGCAGCTTGTCTAAAGCTCTTGCAAGAGCTAGGTCAAGGTGGAAACAACTGCTGTTGGTTGCATTCTACACCAGAAGTACTGGAATTCTTTCATGCAAATGAGCAATCATTTTCATCTTAAGAACTGGGAGAATAAATGCCTGCAAACTGCAGCCCTCTGACAAAACCTTTGCTTGCTTCTGGTATGGAGAGTGTTCACAGAAGAGACAAAACACAGGGGAGATTTGCCAGGGTGACTGGTTACAAGACTATATAAACTCCTGAACAGCAGGCAGGCCTGAGGTTGTTAAATTCTGCCTTATACAGTCCCTTCCAGTATCCTGTCTTAGGAAGGCTGTGTGGATGCTGCAAATGTTCGACTACAGACCCAGTATTTGGAATCTGGATGTTTTAAACCAGGGCCTGAACTGAAAGGCTGTCATGCAAAACAAATGCACTGGGGTGGCAGTGGAGGATGGAACAGCTAATAGATGTTTTTTCCCTTTGCTTGACATCTGTCACCTTCTCCCATGCCAACTCTTCCTCTGTTTACAGCAAACCATTTGCTCCCATTAATTAGAATTGGATTGCTGCCATCTGACTAGCTTTGTGCCTGTACAAATATCAACAGAACCAGGACTACACAGGTGGGGAGAAGGGCCAGTCAGAGGAGATCTATTGCATCTGTTTGGGGAGGGATAGCTGCTGGGGGGAGGGGGGGCAGGGCAGAGAATGCCACCACCCCTTTCCAAATCAGGCACACTGGCCTACAACAATAACTGAAATGCAGACTGGGAGCCCCAGGATGCCACTTTACCCAGCCCTTTTCATAGCAGACTGCACTTTAAGCCATCCTCTCCAGTTAAATCTCCTTACCAAAGTGGTCTGTATGAAGCCTTGCATACAAGAAGATAATGGTGCTGTCATTTCTACAAATAATCACAATGGAAGCAGAAATATAAGAGGTAGATGATTATGCCTGAAAATGCAATGAGGTTCCAATTGCTAATGCAGTGGAAACTAAAAGGAAACTGAACCACAATTCCAAGCTGTTCCTGCCAGGCTGCCTTTTCTGCTGTGATTTAGGAGTATACAGCTGTGTTGCCAGGACGTTAGGAGGAAATGTACCTACCCTGGGATGGTTTTGGGGTTTTTGTTGTGTAAAATACTATGAAGACAGAGTATTTAATGTGGTAGTTGAAGCAAATCTTGAGTGGGAGAAATTGGTTAACACAGACTGGCTTGGCTGGGTTGTAGAAGAAAAATCCCTGCAACCCTCCTATGGCTGCTTACAGCAGTAATGCTCTGCTTCTGCTGGGACTATGAAACAAGAGGGTGGCACTGGTTTTTAACACTGAGGGTTAAACCCCATCTTAAAAGGAAGTAGAACAGCAGGCTTCCCTCACTCCTTTGTGTAATGGTGGGAAGTGTTTCTTTGTGATGTGGGATGGAGGGGGTTGAAGGGATGGGCTTGTGTGTACTCCAGTGTACTTCAAGCCTTTTAGAAGGATGATGATCTGAATCTGTTCACACACGAAGGACCAGTGTGCCAAGGCTGTGAATACTGCAAACACCTGAACTAACAGCAAAATGGTTTTGGAGAAGCAAGATGGTGCCTTGTTCTCATGAATTTGCAAGGAAGGGGACCTTTTGAAGTCAAGAGTAAAGAGATTTCTAAAAATGAAAGCTATGGAGATGTTTTTACAGCATGTTGTATTTCCCTTCTACATGGCCTGGCATCTGGGGGATCTTTCCTTTGTGTTCCCCTGCCTGGACAGGGGCCCCTGGCCCCCACTCTGCAGCAGTGATGGTGGTGTTTGCTGGGGCTTAAGTGCCTCATGTTGCAACTTCCAAGTCAAGTAAGCAGCTTCCAGCTCCAGTGTTCTTCCTTTGGAAAGGACAGCTGTAGATATTGAACAGACCTCTTCCTTCTTTCTCATGTTCTTTCTCCCAGTGCAGGATGTTTTTCCCTCTAAAAATGAGCTTTTTTTTTTTTTTAAATCACCAGCACTTTCTGTGCTGATGACAGATGTTCTCTTTGCTGGTTAGAAGTGAGGCAAGTAAAACATAGAGCTGACTTATCTCCCAAGTTCTCCAAGAATCTCTCCTAGCACAATATTTTCCCTAATTAAACTAACTTAGGGAATCATTTACAGGTTAAGGTAAATGGACTCACTTAATGCATAAACATAGTTGGAAAGCAGCATGTTTCACAGAAAGATGAATGGAGAGCAGTCTTTGTGGCTCATGGGTTGGTGGGGGTGGGACTGTCAGTCCTTTGAGACAAAACGTGCCTCAAAATTATTAGTTGTGTCTGCATGAGTTAAACAGAGTCGAGTGTAAGAGGAACTTGGCAGATGCATCTTTTTCAGGAAAAAGAAATGTTACCACGTCAATTAAATAGCAGAATATTAATTTGCTGCTGAGGTAGTATGTGCCAGTTTTAGTACCAGTGCTGCCTGATTGCTGCTGGGGTGGCACTGTCTCACAAGTATAGAAGTAAGGGAAAGCTCTGCTGGCAGGGCTTTGCTCTTGGGAACAGCCTAAGGGCAAGAGAATGTGCATTTCTATAGACTCCGTTTTGCAGACAGGGTAAACCACAGGGTTCATGTTTAAAGCCAAGATCTTGTTCCTCTGCTTGGAGCTTTACGTGAGTGAAAAGATTTGAGCTTTTCTAAAATATTTCCTATTTGAAAGTGTTTTGAAAATGTGCATCTAGAGAAACCACCATTGCCCACGACTTAATCCCCACCTTCTGTAAGTTGCTTTGCTTATCCAAGAGAAATCTGTTGTTTTTCCATGCATCCTTTTTGTGTTGGATACTATTCCGTATCTCTGAGCATCATCACCTGTTGCTCTTAATTTTTGCTTGAGATTTGTTCACCCTGGTTTGACTTGTCACCACAGAATTTCCAGTCATTCCCATAAAAAAAGCTGTATCGTCCTCTCTGTGAGATGTCAAAAGGTGGGAAATGACAGAGAAATGACAGCGAAGAAAAAGGTGAGGCAGAAGCTATTTGGATGCTCAGCTAGGCATTCCCAATTGTAACCACTGTATGGGGGCTGCAGTCAGTGCTTTGGGTGGTGAAGATGAGCAGTGCCTTGTCACAGCCCCCCGATGCACAGCAGCAAACTGCCAAAGTCTAGGGAAAAGTCTGTGTTCCTGGGAGAAGTGCTGTGGGAAGGTCTGGTTTGACTTCTCTGTGGCCTTGGCTATGAGCACATGAGCTATTGTGCCATGTTAGCACTTCTGGAATGAGATCTCTGGAAGTAGATTTCTTCTCTGAAGAAATTATGCTGAAAGGCAGCCAGTGGGGATGTTCATTAATGGCAGGATTCTTTTCTGAGGAAGGCTGAAGGGCTGCGAGAGCTCTGTTAAAGCCAGTGCATCTGTCTGTTCAGCTGGCTGAAGCAGGGAAGTGCACCTGTGCACAGAAAAGAGCAACACTTGGGTGTTGAAGGGTGTTGCAGGGTGCTAGCCTACCTCAAGACATTCCCATCTGGGAATACACTGAGAGCCGAGGGGGAGGGGAACATTACAGATTTCTGAGTTTTAAATCGCTGCATTCCCAAGACACTGAGTGATCTGAATCTGTGTAGCAGGGGGGCTTTCAAGGTGTGTGGCTTTGATGGAAGGGGTGACCAGTGCTGACAACAAACTCGGGCTCTTAAAAAAGAAAGCTTGAGAATTCTTACAATTGTCCCAGAAACATTTTGCAACTGTGGAGAGAGCAATTTCTTTCTTTTCCCAGAATAGGCTGTTTCAGAATTCAGTCCTGATATCCCCTGAAGTTAAACAATGGGACCAGGAGAAAAAGCTTTTTTCTGCTGCTTCCAAAAATGTATGTCCTAGTATTGATTCAGACACACTTTCTCACTGCTTCTGCTTTTCTTTAGCTTGTGAGTGATTTAGATTATACCTGAGGTTTTCGACTTTTATAGTTTTGGGGCTTTTCTTGGTCACAGAAGAATTTAGGTTGGAAAAGACACTTAAGATCATTAAGTTCAACTGTAAACCTACACTGCCAAGTCCACCACCAAACCATGTCCCCAGGTGCCACATGTACAGGTGACTCAACCATTTCTCTGGACAGCCCTTTCCAATCTTACAACCCTCTCAGTGACTAATTTTTTCTTAACATCCAATCTAACCCTCCCCTGGCACAATACCATTTGTTGGAGCATCCCACCATTTGGGAGTGATTTGAAATAAAGTAGAAAAATGCTTAACCAGGTGCAGATAAATACTCTAAACAAACCAATGAATGCTTAGTCTCCCCCTTGTCCTACCTCTGCTAGGTGTGCATTTGTGGCTGTTACTTGAGCAGCGAGGGCACTGGAACAGTGAATATGCCATATTCATTTGTGTACACAAACACCAATGGAAAACCAGAAGTTAAGCTCTACTGTCTCTTCCTGCCCATAAAAATGTCTCCCTCCTTCCCTGTAAACACAGATTTATATGGAGCAGTAGCCTGGGCTCAGCAGCCTGGGCCCCAACCTGTTAGAGGTAAGAGACAAAGCAGAACTAGGAATAAATGTGATGCCTAGGCTTCCTGTTGTGAAGTCCCCAGTGGTGCACTTTTTATTTGAGGGTGATGCCTGCTTTGTTGTTAGCTGGTAAAAATGACAAGTAAAGACAAGTTTCTGCAAGACAGACTTAGAGTGCATTAAATAAATATAAATTTTATTAAAAACACCCACATCTCAGCGTTATCAGGAATGATATAATAATAAACAGCTTTCAAATAACCTGCATTACATTACAATACTTACAGTATTTATAACCATCCTCAGATTCTTTTTATAGACATACCAAACATCTCATGAAAATGAATGAAACTAAAGTAAAAAAAAGTAGAACATAAGCATAGAAAATGCACACAGAAGTTCATTACCTTAGTGTCAAACTGCTAAAGTTTCCTACACAAGTTAACCACTAGCTTTAGAAGTGAACTTTATACTGCTGTGCGTCAATCAAGATGAAAAATTCATTCAAGTAAAGTTGACAACTCTCAGAAGCATCTTCAAGTATGGCTATAGTCAACCTGATAATCCTATACAAGCAACTCTGTCTGCTTTGTCATTCATTCCAACTGAGGCAGGGTTCTGTACACCAAAAACTACAGCTCTGGTATTTACAATACAAAACTGATTTACCAACTAAGCTTCCTGCTCCTGCTGCCAGCAGTTTGGCAAATGATGGTGCATGGCATATTAACCAAACATCTACTGTGGATTATATGAATTAGATAGGATTTAAAAAAAAATCACCAAAAGATGAAGTTATATAATGATTTACTTAATCTAACATATAACCATTTTTTTTCCCCAAAGGTGAAACTTTTGTTTCAATGAGTGGATAAAGTCACAGACTGAGAAAAAACAAAACTGCCGTAATAAATATTTGACCATTAAACCCAAAGGCCTCCTTTGATTTACTTATGTTGTGATTCTGTTGGATAGAATTTCTTTCGACCAGACTTAATCTTACAGTATATTGCACAAGATATAGCTGGGACATGGAGGTTTGCATGTTTAGGGAAGCCCTTGTACAGACTGTACCTTTTTATATTTTATTTTATTCATTACAGTATCCAAGAAGCCTTGCTTATAGAGTGACTTGAATAACTCTAGCAAACAGTCACTTTGCCAAACCCCTGCCTTACATTTTTCCCTTTAATCAGCTCAGTGCATTCTACTTTCTTTTGTTTAATCATTTGAAACAGTCAAAACATTCTAAATCTCTTAAACACTTCTGTTACAATAAAAAGAGCTAACAAATTTACAAAATTAGTTTTAGTTACACAATACATGTACAAGAAAAATAAGAGAAGGGATTCAAAAGAAAAGCATTAAATCCCTGAAAAAAAAAAAAAAAACCAAACCCCAAAACCAAAAAACCCAAGAATAATATATTTAGCCTACAACAGCTTTACATACACACAGGTGACATGTTGGCATAGGAGAACATGAGCTGAAATATCCCTGAATATTTAGAACCAAAAAAAAAAAAGAAGTTGAAGTTCAAGTTATACTTGCTAAAATGTCAAGTATCGAGAGTTTTTTTGTTTAGTTGTTTTTTTTTTTTTTTCAAAGGCTATTGGGGGAAAAAGATGGTATACAATATATAAACTTTCACACTCAGTTCAATATCCTATTGCCAAACTAGTGTTGAGGTATATGACAAGTAGGAACATCACTCAAACCTTTTAATGTATTTTTAGCTCACATTATGATATATTTGTAGCAGGCTGAGTAGCACCATGATGTGAATTCAGCTCAAAACCCAAATATATATAGATTTAATATTTTTACAGTACTAAAATACTAAAGCATTGCGTTAAAAAAAGTTTTGTTTACAGTTTAATTTACTATACAACTCTCCTGCTTTTTTTTTTTTTAATAGAAATTAATGATTTAAAACCACCACAGCAAGCCAGCTGCCTATTTTTTTTTTCTATTAATCAACGGAATCGCACAGAACTAACCCTGTTTCATTCATCTTGTGTAGGCATGGCTGCTCAGTCTTTCTGGAAAAGAGGCCACTTGCACTGAGAAATGACTTGCACCACAATGAACGTAATTATCAACACAAAAGCAGTTCTGCCATTTCATAGTGGGAGCGCACAGATTTCTAGAAACAGCAGAAGCCCAAGCTAACTAGGTGTAGTTTGTTGCATGCTGCTAATTATTACCTGTGGTTAATATAAAATCCTTTCCTTAAAACTGTACATATTTGAGCAATGAACTTGTCATAATAATTGTAGAAAACAGTTTACAGTATAGCTGTGTGAGATGAGCACCAGAAAAAATGTATTTTGTGTACTAAAGTATTCCCTTATATCCAGTAAGCCCCGTTTTTACCATAACTGACTGTATTAAAAATGGATATGTAGCTCACTAGCTGATGCATGGCTAAACCAAAAGTATTTAAAAGCTTTTTTAGTTTAAAAAATTATCTTTGCATTTTAAAATCAAAGTAAACTCTTCTTTTTTTTTTTAATGTCTTAGTACCTTAGCATTGTTCAAGTTGCCAAGCTTAGGTAGACAAAGTGCTTTTGAAACACTATTTAAAAAAAAATATCTCTCTATTTTATTGTCCTTTTCTAGGACTTGACTGGATGAGCAAAATCCAGAGGTCTTTGTAATTCCCATATGTTAAAAAGTAAGCTTATTTTAACACCAGGTAACTTCAATACATACATGAATGAAAAGGTCCTCCTTGTTGCTGAAGAACGTTTGACAACATCATTGACATTTTGTTATAAAGGCATTAACTGTTTGACTGATAAAATAAAGACACCATTCTCTTAGATAGCACCATGGTTTTAGAATATTCAAACAAATTCAGTGTTTTGCTGTCTATTTGTTTTATACTTATCTACTTTGTTAAATAAAATCAAAAGACTAATAAGATTACAGTAAAAACTGCATGTTAAAAAGCCATAATTCCAGTATTTCAGTACATCATAGATTCAGCACCAGATGTTATTTTAAGATTCCTGCAGTTGTAATACTACAGTATTATTTTTTAGGGGTTTTTTTTGCTCCTGTTCCATGACTATGCAAACTTGATGACATTAAAAGTGGCCACAGATGTGCAAAACTGTAAGAAAAAAAAAAATCCATTTGCAGATTATCTCTTTCAGTAATAGAGCCAGTGTTTTCCAATGTAAATTGTGAAACACTTTTTTGTTGTGTTCTCTCCTTTTTCCTTTCCTTTTATTCTTCTGTTTTTTTAATTTTATTTATTTTTTTTTTGCATAGGGTACTTTGGTCTTGTTTCCTACATGCCATCTATGACCACTTAAAAATCAGTGGAAAACAAGTGCTCTAGTGAGATTTACCTCTTTGTGCTGGTGTGCCGAGGTGTTTTCCACCGATGAGTTCCGTAAAAACACTTTTGTTCTCCACCCTTGCCTTCCATGAAACCTAAAGCACTACTACCCTAGTGACAAGGTGTTTTTTCAGATGAGGTAACCAGCCAAGGTATGAAGTCAGATATATCGATTGTAAGGCCCTGTAACCCGTGTAAAGGCATATGGAGATGTGGTTACGGTGGAGTCCGTGGTGACTGACAGTGTCCTTTGTGCCAGGGATTTGATGAAGCGCAGGTACGTTGGCTCAGAGGGCTCATGGGGCTCCACAGGCTCCCGCTTGGCTTTTTTGCCGTAGGATTTCTGAGGCACGTAGTCTGGGCCGTACTTCTCACATTCCTCTTCTTTCTCTCTTGCCTTCTCAGCCATCTTTGCCTCCCACAGAGCCAGACCATGTTTTGGTTCATTCATGCTTTTGTGCTGGTAAAATACAAGGGATATTCTGGTGGGATGGTTCCTGTTGGGATTTTTTAAGGGAGTCGTTGCGTGGAGCTCGCGTTTTGCACACTCTATGAGAATTGACCCATGAGATGGAGCAACTGCCACTCCTCCAATTTCTGGATCCAGAAAGTTTTGCTCGCTATCTGACCAGACTTCATCGGGATCCTCTGCTTTTTCTGGATTCAGCACGTCACTTTTATCTAAACCACCCTGGGGAGTAGTCCTGTCAGGGTTTTGACCTGGAAGCATGTTAGACAAACCATTAACTGCATGTGAAATAATTTCATTATCCTTAATTTGGAGATGCAGTGAATTAGGAGGACCACTAAGCATATTTGGAGCAGAATGGTAGTCATGTGATAAATGTGGAGGGGGTTGCATGTGATGATGTTCACCTGTTTTATTCATGGAGGTATAATCCGTGCTTGGATTACTCAGATTAGATTTTAACCTTGAGGCAATCTCCATAAAATGGCCATTGGCCTCATGGGTTGAGTAAGAGGAAAATGACCCTGCGTGGTGTAAATTTGGTCTAATGGTACAATTACTGAAGGAGTCTACCTGCATATTTTGGTTTCCGTAATTCAAGTACTTGGGACCAAAACTCTGGTTATTCCCAAACCTATGCTGGTATAATGTTTGAATGGGTGGTAGACTTAGTTTAGACATATGCTCTTGGCTCTGACAACTATACAAGTCCATGTGCTGATGCTGAGAAGAGTAGGAGCCCAAGAAAGAGGGGCAGTTGTCCATAGCTATGTTTCCATTGCATTGGTAGGGGGGATATTGGTTATTTTGACTTAAAGATCCTGAATAAGGGTTCATAGGACTGGAAGAATTCAAATAAGATCCCACAGACTGTGATGAGGCTGTATAGAGGTTCATGGGATTGGACCCTCCGTATGGATCTGAAGTGTATGAAGAGTTTGGATAAGCATTGGCTGGATTAGGCAACCTTCCATAGAGATTTGCAGAACCTGAACCCGAGTAAGAGTTAATGGGATTTGACTGAGGGTTGTTAGAGAGAGAACGCTGTGGATGTTGCTGCTGTTGCTGCTGCTGCTGTTGTTGTGTGGCTGGTCCTGAAAGACGTAAAAGATCTGTAGATGTAAAAAGGAAAAAACAACCACACAACAAACAGGCTTTTAAAAAAAGGCCCCAAACCAACCAACCACCCAACAAATTAGATACGTTATATGAAATTTCTAAGAAAAGTAGATTCATTAACAAACGCTCCCTTTCTCATTTTTCAAACACCATCCTTTAAGAAGCTGAATAAATACTAAGGGTACTCTTCCTTTTTGGAATGCATCCAACGAGATCAGATGTTAGTGGCAGTGGGGAAAAGACGACAGTGGAGTCTGTTCAGAGTCACATGCACAAAATCCAAAGAGTTGAATAATCTTTTAAGTAGCCCATGAAATGGAGCATCAAAGTGCTCCCAAACAGCCGTGCACAAAGTGACTTTCTTTTTCCTGTGAATAAATAATTCTTCTCATCTACATGAATAGAACTGACTCCAGAAATGTCCCTAGCAGTATGTTAAAAACAACATTCACTGACAGACAGAACACTGCAGTAAAAAGAGAGATTAACTGAAGACATAACAGCAAAAATACCAATCATTGAAGTGCAATGGCATCATTTAATGGTCACAACCCTTGCCTGGGTCATGGGACAGCTGGCTTCTATTCATAGGTATTTCAGTGACCTTCTGGGTGGCCCTGGATGTATTGCTTTTTTTCCTCTCTGGGAAAGCTGTTGCAACAATAAAATACTTCTGATAACTTCTTTGATCAGGACTCTCAAATCTGCTGCTGAGAATTGTCATAAACTCTTACTCCACTACGGAAAACCTGCTTTGCTTTTGGTCTTGAAGCAGAGAGTATAAATAGTGGTAAAGAGATTATGCTTGAATCTCCTGAAATTAAGAGGTTGTCTGTAACAGTGGCAGACATTAAGTGATGTGTAGGTCATTCTTTGGCAGCACTACCACACACTTCTCTTCATGGCTTCTAGCACTACTAGTCCTTTAAAGATACTTTACAACATACTGGATGGCAAGCAGAGTTTGTTTCTAGATTTCTACAAGTGTTAACTATCCAACAGTAAAAGATTTCTCATTGCACTTTTCTTTATTTTTTTCTTTTCTGGCATTGCACCAAATTTGGCAATTTAGTTAATATAATATTGATACTCACTTTCAAGAGATCTCTTGCCTTTTTACTTCAATATATTCTTGGGCTGAAAATAATGGTTTTCTTGAGGCTGATTATAACTGGCCCTGATTTGTAGGATGCTTACCACTGCTGACCCCGCTCAGATTCCTGTGTTTACCTGCCAGTTGCTTTGCATGACCTGCTGCTTCAGAGGTGCCTTGCTTGTTGCGTGCTGCAGCAGACTTCTCTCTCTCAGCTTTGCTAGACCCGTTCTCCAAGGAGGAAAGCTTTTCTGCAGCTGCTTTCTTTGCTTCTAGCTTCCTTTGCCGACAGGTCTTAACGGGCTCTGCCAACATCCTTACTTTTCGTCGAAAGGAGGTGAGGACCTGGATGCTGCCATTCCTCTTCTTCTCCTCCTGGCCCTCAGTGCTTCCAAACTCATCCACATCAGAGACTTTGTATAACGGGAGCACATGGAGCTGCTCATCTTCTGGTGTTTGGCCAATTTCACGATTGTCTTCTCTAGTCAGTGTGCAAACCTGTGAGAAAAGTGTATTAGAGATCTGAAACTCTACCTCTGCATTGTGCCTTGCCCTGACACTGTCAGCACCGGCATCTGGCAAGCTCTTTGTCAACTGTAAGTTTCTGTGCAATTTTTGCATATCACAACAAGCCTGCAAATGTATTTTCTTCCATTTCTTTGTTGGACAGTGTTCAAAGAAACAGAAGGTGTATGGGTATTTATTTCTTTTACTTGTGCTGAAATGAACAGTGTAGTTAGGGATTACCCTCATAAAAAATAAACTCTGTGATCCATTGTACTGTGGCCAGAGAGCTAAAGCAGTGGAATCTGGGACTTTGTACTCACCTGAAGTTTCTTTCACTACAATACATGAGATGTCTAGCTACCTATTAGAGAGAGTGTGCAATATAATACACTGGTGTTGTACACCACACCCACTTGCAGTGTAACTGTAATGTTAATAACAAGATTTAGGGATGTTACTGTTGTCATGCAGAAAACCTGTTGTATTAGTTCTAGCTAAAACAAGTATTGGGAGATCTTTGTGGAAAAAGATGCTGACAGGGACATATTCTGCAGCAAGATCATTGTCCAAGCTTTGGGAAGAAAGCTCAGCTGGAAATGTACATTGTGTTGGTGGCGATTAACTTGTGAATTAAGTCAGATGCTGGAAACGGGAAAAATTGAGTTTGAATTAAAAAGGCAGATATTCTGTCTGGTTGCAATAAGAGCTGCACTGTGAATCTACAGAGCTACTTCAAACTACAGCCTTTATGATTATTCAGAGCTGAAGAGTATTCTTTCCTATGTTTGGCCCAATTATTTCTGTTTTGTCACAGAAATAATCCAATACACATTGAAAACCAGCTTGCTTTTTTCGTATCTTCTACAGAACCTGTACCTGCCAGAAATCAGAACTGAGGAGAGTAAAGGGTACATGGACTTGCATACTTTCTGCTCATCCAAAGCAGGCATAAAATCCAAAATTTCCAAAACTCTCTCAGAAAGAAGTTACTTGTTTCTACTTTTATTTTATTAGAAGATATAATCCAAAGTTGTTAGAAAAAGAAGTGTTTCAAGAGGGTAAATATGAACCGTTTTGTGCCAGGAACATTGAAGCGGGCATTTCAGCTCTGCTGAGACCTTCTTCCCATTGTCCTCCTCTTCAGTGAAGTCTGTGTTAAACCTTTCTTTAACACACCTTAAGTCTCATTAATTTGAAAGAAAAATGTGTAGGGAGTAATAAGTTAGCTCAGTTACTGCCTAATGTGTTTTTTTTTTTTTTAATAATCTGCATTATGCAAAATAAATTTACAAGAGAGGAGGTAATGAATTAAATCCAGGAGCTGAGCACTGGAGTGAGGAGGCTGTTGCACATCCCAGACTTACCAGAGTACTCCCATTCTGCATATTGTGCAAGTCTCTGTGAGCATGAGCACAGAAGTCGAGGCAGGCGGTGACCCCTGAGAATGGGCGACCTTCCTTCAGACCCAGGCGACACTCGGGGGCTCTGTGTTCGTACTCAATCTGGAGAGACAGGACAGGTTTCACTGGGTGCTCCACGACACCGAGTGCACAAGGAATGCTCTGCTGTGACAAAGAGCAGGTCTCCCTCACGTCTTGGAGGTGACAACAAACACATCTTGAAAACAAATAAACTAGAGCAATTCAATGGCCATCTTGGATCCATGCTTCATTCCTTGCTGCTTTGTTCCTTGGTACCTTCAGTCTCTGGTGTGATCGTGAAATTAGTTAATAACACTTTTCCTTGTGTATTACTCCTGATTTTCTGCCATGGGTTGGTGTTTTCACATGACAAATGAAGTGCATGGTTTCCATGACTGGCACTCTGAGAGTGATATGTTTGTATAGACTGGAAGTATACCAAACCATTAAGGGAAAATAGCTTTAGAAAACTGACTTCAGAATAACTAAATGAAAAATAATAATTTGCTCTTTGATTTGTAATATTTTGGCATGCTAAACATGTGTTTCATTAGCTTAAGTACAAATCTAATCCCTGACTAAAAAGAGAGAGAATTCAGTCAAAAGACAGTACTTTGTACCCATGCAGTCATTATTAAGGAGCTTTACAAAGAACTCATAATGCAACAACAGACCTTACACGAAAATAAAGGATTTTGTAATGGAAGATAAAGACTTAGAAAAATGATGGTTTCATATTTTATTTAGAAAATTATAAATGTGGTTTATAAACCACACATTTATAAAATGCTTTGTTGAAATTCCTGAACCTCTCAAGTGAATGCACAGAACCTCTACACTCGATAGAACTTAATAGATTCCTTTTCAAGTTAAGGTCAAACCAGAAGCTTTACCAGGTCTTAATTCAAACTCACTAAAAATGTGTTTCGTTCGCTCACAGACATTTATTTTTCAAATCAGGATTATTTAATTCCCTGGAATCTGAAAATAAAAGCAGGACAAAACTTGAAAACTGTGTAAAATTCTTTGGAATTGTGAACAGTCTGAAATGTTAGCCAGACTATAACTGATCAAACTATATGGGTGCAGCTGTTCACCCAAATGTTCTGTTTAGTCCAGTTGGGCCCTTCCAGTTCTTGACTGTAATCCAGAAGTGGTCCAAATTTGGATTAGAATAAATGTGGGAATTTGAAATGTGGTTTTAGTGCTTTTTTGGTTTTAGAACCTTTTACAATATCATACAATTTGGAACTCAGTCTTCTCTCTTTAAACCCACTGACAGCAGCTCAAGTACAGTTTCCCCACAAATACAGGGTCTACATGAAACTCCTGCAATAAGACAAGCTATACACATGCCTTATTACATAAGGTAAAAATTGAAACTTGTAAAAGCATGTATTTTCTACAAATGGCAGGTAGCACCACAGCTTACTTGGAGAAAAGTTCTTTAGTGAATTTTTGTGGGAAAAGAAAAACAACCCAAGCAAATAAAAATTTTATTGTTCACCACCTCATTTTTTTTTTTCTTTCTCTTCCTATTTTCTCTTGAAGAATGTCTTTCAGATATTTGGACAGTCTGCACTGAGTCTGCTTACCCTGTCTAGCTGCTACTAAACACACAGTAAAAGAGTGAATTTTACAGCAGATAATAATGGAAAGTTTTGTGTTAGTACTGTTTTGGTTAAAGCTGAGAATCTGTCTTGTGCTGGTTGTGCAGTGCTGCCAATAGGAAACCAGGGCGATGTCACAGTTTGCTGCAAGTTTGGGGACTGTAAGTTCTGTGAATGTTCCTAACGGTAGTAAACCTGAGCAATGAAAATGAAGGTCAACACTTATATGTTGGCAGGTGGCCTGCTGTCAAATTTCTGTGTAACTATCTGAAAGACATTTTGTAGTGAAATGTAGACGAGACACAGCCACACTGGGAACCTCATCAGAGCTCTGGATGGGCTGGTGTCCAAGAACACTGACCCACGGAAAACAGGCGCACACGATCCCCTCGTGCAAGAAGGCTGGTGCAGGCACTTGTGTGCATACACACAGGGCTGAATGTATTCAGATATAAAACTTCACTTTAAAAGCATGTTTATAAAGGCTGTTTTGGTCAAAACTAAATTCATCTGCTGCTTGAGGGAGCAGAACTGAAACTGTGGCTTCAGGACTTGAGTGCAAACTGTTGCCAATCTCACACCATATTCATGGCAGCTTTACTGGTTTGCATGGTAATTTATGCTAAATAGAGAAATTTGTATTTTGGAGCTGAAGAGTAAAATAATTTTATCATGTTGATATTGGTGAAAATATTAATTCTATTTAGTGGACCAAATCCTGCTGGTTTTACTTGTGAGAGCATTTTAAGTGGAATTGTTCATTTCTATTTGTCTTCATGCTGATATCAAAGAAATGTTGGCACAAAGTGTATATAATGGTTTGGTGCTAGGCTGAAGCATTGGGAAGTATGTTAATAATCAGGTTATTTCCATGACTGCTCATATTCCCTTTTTTCCCCATCATACCTGGTTATTATATGCATCAGGTGCAAGCTTCTTGTAGGTTGGTGCCATCAGGGTTGACAGATTCTGCAAATTGGATTCTAATTTTTCTTCCTGTTAGAGATGAAACAGGGTTCAATGACATTTCCATACTGTACATCTGGGATCCAACAAGTTAGGGTCTTACACAATCATGTTTACACTGACAGTTGTATAAAAACATAAACCAGTATCACTGGTGTTTAGACAGTGACTGTTGTGAATCTTCTTTTAATTTTATCATTCCAAGTCCTTTAAAGGAATGGAGCAGCTATAGCAGTGTAGTAGGACACCTGCAATAGAACATCACATACTATACTCTTACTTTGTTCTATATTAAGAAAAAATCACATTCTTCAACGTGGATATATTTTACATCTAAGTGTGATAAGCCTCCTTATTTTCCTGTCTGGAGCTGTGGGTAAAAAATACTCTTCTGAAATCCACAGAGAAATAACATCAGAATGGCCCAAGTAAATACAGATAATTTAACGGTTTTGCACATTGCAATGACAACGCTTTGACATACTGAAATATTTTTAGATGCATAAATTAAAAAATATTTAAATATTGCAGCCTTCAAAAAGTTCCAAATCATTAAGCAATGAAGAATCATGGATGTATCCAGTAATTGGTGATAGGGAGGTGGGAATGACCACACCTCCTTTTTTCTCTAAGTTGTACACTATCAAAACAAAACATTTTTTAAAAATAATCTAATAACATACTTCAGAATTTTTCCCCATCATCTAAGGATGAGAATCCCAAATTCAAAACCTCACTTGCATGAGGCCCTTATCATTAATTTCAAGTGCATACACAATGATGGCGTATTGGAGTGGCGTATTTGTTTTCAGGAGTTTTTGTATTTAAGGAAGATGTGAAAAGCTGTGAAAAAAACAGGTTTCAGAGAGGAATGCATTTTGTGTGCTGAAAGTTTGTATTCCCTACTATGGGACAATATCCTAGTTTGGTTTGACATGAAATTGTCAAAAAATACCTTGCTGTGGCCTTGTGCCTGCTGCCAGAATGTGGAGCTTTTGTATGGCCTCTAGGTTAGCATTTGTTAGTGTAACTTCTAGTTTTTATTGGTGAGGATTCTGTTTGTGCTGCCTATAAACTGTGTCTGTGCTATGGAACCTAGCTCCTGGTCCTGATGCATGTTTTTGCTGCCCCCAACTTTGGGACCAGGACTGGAGGGTAAAACCTTCTTTTTTGCCTAAATCTGGCTTCCATAGGAAGTAAATCCAAGAATGTAAGAAGAGTGCCCTGGTGTGCTCTGGTCAGGCGTCCATCTTAGAAATGCTGGTAGTTTAGGATTGCAGGCTGTGATAAAGAAGGCTTTGTACCACAGCATGTCTGGAGGAAAGCTATTCTGCAGTTCTTGGTGCTGTACAAGAGCAGTGGGCAGGAAAACCTGTATGTTAGTTATGAGGATATTCTGAACAGTGCACTCTTTTCAGCACAGGCTGTAGGATGCAGAAGTACCTGTCTCTCTGATTATGACAGAGTAATGCTTGGATTTGTGTAAGACATCAGAATACAGTGAAACTGTGCACTAATGTGCCAGTACACAGGGAAGGGAATAAATCTGCACATCCTTGCCAGAAAGCAGACTCGGCCAGTGGAGCTTCACATGACTTGCTGGAGGTGTCCAGAAGTCACTGCAGTCATAACTTCAGGGTATCTGGTGTCCAGGCTATGGTCAGTGTTTATTACTCTGGCTCGTTTGAAACATTTGCCAGTTTGTTGTAACACAGAGACCAGTCTGGAAACATTCAGTGGGGCAGGACTGTATGTAGAATGAGTCTTCCTATCCTCTTCTTCCTATTGTCATCTCAGAGTTTCATCATGTTTGTCTCCATTGAACCAGTCTGCTCTGGTTCCCAGTTGCAGTGTTATGTGCCATTAGCTGGTAAACCTTTCACTGTGCCACTGGGGAATGCTCAATTGCAGGCCTAATACAGCCAGAATTATTCAGGCCGTGCCCTCCCCTCTAATTGTGAAAGCCTGCAAACATGGTTTCAAGTCTCAGAGCTTTTACCAGCTGTCAGAATTTGGACAGTCAATTCAGCTGGCTCAGTGACTGGAATCAATTGGTTTTGACTGGTATTTATTTAGCTACCCTACATGTACAGTACTCAGGGAGGCCTCTGGC
This sequence comes from Cinclus cinclus, assembly GCF_963662255.1. Classification (NCBI taxonomy): domain Eukaryota; kingdom Metazoa; phylum Chordata; class Aves; order Passeriformes; family Cinclidae; genus Cinclus; species Cinclus cinclus. The sequence continues at coordinate 51,056,286 of NC_085050.1, forward strand.
CCTGCTCTCTTGTACTGTATCTCTATTTACAGAGCGACAGAAAACATTTCCTTGCAACTTAAGCTCATTTCAGAAATGGGCACTAACCTCTTTTGGGTCATCCCCCATCAGCTTAAACTTTCTTGGAATCTTGCTTCTGGCAAACTTACAACCATTGTAGTACATGCTCCAGGAGCAACCAAAGGAAAATGAAGCACCACAAGTTTCAGGGTCCAGCCCTTGGCATGCACAAGTTCGTCTAAAAGATAAGAGAACACAGCTGTTAGCAGCAGGCAGGTCTCCCTGTAGTGCTCTGGCAGTGGCCATCAGCGTTCTGTCAGTGCTCCAGGGAGTCAGCGGTGTGGATCATCTTCCACCAGTAAATAATGAACAAATGCAAGAGGGAGACATACACAGAAGAATTTATCAGAGTGAATAATTTCATGATTGCAAAGCAGGGTCTTTGGGGATTCTACACTTGTGTGAGAAACCCAGCTTTGCTCGGGTGAGGGTATGCTTGTGTGGTGCCTTGTTACATACTGATACTCATGGTGCCTCAGAGGCTTGTGCTGACAGCACTGCAAGAATGTGGGAGCCCGCTGACAGGGACTGAGCAATAATTCCTGAAATATCATTACCCATGAAGCCATAGTAACATAGAGTGATTGCTGTGGTAATTTTGGTCTGAATGTTCTTGTCTCTCAGCAAGGCATGGGAAAAAGATACAATGCAATTTCTTTAGATTGAGGCTAGTCTGTGTCCGCTTGAAAGGTATGGTTTAGTGCACCCAGCTTTATTTCAAGGTTGAGGTATCAGCTATCCTCACCCCTGCTGAGATCTCTTCTTTTAAATACATTGAGATGTTGCACAACTCTGAGAAAATATTTTTCCCTATTTATAAGTGTTTACTTTGGGTTTCCTACAAAGTTTGTGTGTTTTCAAACCACCTAAAGTAGCTGGGAAGGTTGTAGATGTTTCAGGGTAACAGCATGAGTCGAGGTGCTGGGTCTGAAGACGGGGCTGTAGGTTTGGTGAGCACAGCCTTTGCTTCACTTACTCTTCGTTCAGGGCACAGCGCCGGTTTGTGAGCGTGCCGTACTTCCTCAGGGTGTCGGTGAGTTCAGAGTAGAGCTTATCAGCCAGGCTGGTTGGGATGCCCTCCCAGACCAGGATGAGGATCACGATGACGGCCGTCTCACATGTGTGTCCTGCTCGCTCGCGCACCAAGCAGAGCAGCTTCTCCTCCTGACTGCTTCTGCGGACTACCTGCATGTACAGCAACACACACCCCAGAGCCCCACCACAAACAATGGCATTCTTAATGTGAAGAGCAAGAGAATGGGAAACCTCAGCATCACTGTGCGTGTGGGGAGGTTGCTTCTACTTGTATCCTCCTCTTTGCTTCTGCCAGCTCAGTCTGTTTTTCTCACTGTGATATGGCGGGGCTACCGTTTGTGTTTAATGAAGCTGACTCTAAGAGGCTGACTGATGGCATGGAAAACCATGGTGGTGGAAACCAGCTTTGTAAAAGTTTCCTCCATGCTCCGATTCAGCTGGAATCCTCTCCTGAATCTATATTACAGTTGTGGCCCAGACTGATTGGTGAGCAAAAGAGGAAGTGAGCAGTAAGGTGTCTCCCCACACAGAGCTGGGTGGTGGACATCTGTCTTATGGCAGGAAGCATGCAGGGTAAGGCAGGCAGTAAGGAAAGGACTAAATACCTGGACATGGGAGCTCTCTTCCCTTCCAAACTTAAGCAGCTATACTCATAACCAGCCTCAAAGTTTTGTGACCTGCTCTTATTACATACAAACATTACAGTATTGGGAGGAAAGCAGTAGATGTTTTTCAAATTTCCAGTAGCACAAGCACTGAGAAGCATTTCCTAAAAAGGGTGCAGTCTGGCATGCATAAAAACTATCATGTATTAGTTTCTCCTCATCCCGTCTTTCCCCAGTAATCCAAACTACTCAGTAATTTGTTCCAAAGTACAACAGTGTTTGCTGTGAGGGTGTCCTAACACCTCTCTCAAACTGGGAGGGTACTGTAAAGACATCACAGTGCACTTACAGGACTGATTTGTAGGCTAAAATTAAATAGCAATGAAAATGTCAGGTGGTGTGAAACTTAAATCTCAGAAAACATGACCTTCTTCTTAGGTTTTCATACCTTTAACTTGTATTTTCTTCTTGCTATTCTCTGTGCAACAAGTCAATGGAGTGAGAGATGGGTGGGAGCAGGCACCCCATATTACTGCTGCTGTTGAGCTATTTTAAGTCTCGTAGAGTCAGTTAAAAGGACATGTCACTGCTGTCAGCTACATGAACCATCATACTGGACTAGATTAATTTGTTTACATCACTTACCCATTTAGCAATTGGACATCCTTGAGAACTTTTGCCTTCTTTCCCAGTGTAGACAACCCTCTCAATTCTTATAGCTTTACCCTTCTGTCCAAATCTTAAACAAAACAAAAATATGTACAATAAACAGATTCCTTTGGTTCTGTGTGAACACTGAAAAGATGGAGCACATTTGTCAGTCTTATCTTAGAAAAATAAACACTGTGAATTACAGGAAAAGATGTGCAATGTGGTTTGTCTTCATGATTTTATTACAGTGGTGGAATGATATATTAAGTGAGGCAAATGTCTTTAATACATCCCAGATGGGTAAAAATTATCAATATTACATTAATATTACCAACTATTTTAACCATTTCTTTAGAGCATTTGTTATAGATGACATTTGGAAAAGTTGACTTTAAAAAAAAAAGAACTCTCTTTATTTCGGTGAAGAATTTTTTCTTTTAATTTCTGGTTAACTTCTGGGTTGAAGTTGTTTTTGTGAAATGTACATAATTAAGTTGTCATGGAACAGGCAGCATGTAACAGTCACTCTATTAATTTTCTGTGCTTGTTTCTGTCTTAGTGTGAATCAGTTAAGTCAGAATTAATTTGCATCATATCTATTTTTTTAACTTTATGATCCACTCATAAATTGTTACTTATTTACTTCTACCGGACTTCTGTATTCCAGTTAGGACCACATAGTGCCCTCAACACCATTTGTGTGTCTCTCTGCGGCCAAGGCAAACAAACTCAGCTCTTGCTGCAGCATTAAAAGAAGGGGATTATGCTCTCAAGGCAGGCTCTTGTGCAAGCTCCATGTGCAAGCAATGCTGTTGCCAGAGCAAAGGGGATCCACTTTCCAGGTGGAAATATGTGGCAAATGCCATGCGAAGGGTATCTTGAATAGAAAGTGCTGAATGTGTTGAGCTGTTTCCAGGCATTTCTCTGGGACTGCCCACCTGCTGAGCCTGGGAACACACCAGGAGCAGAAACCACAAGGGCCACAGTGTTACAGACTGAGCCACCCTGACTGCTGGCTGCTCCTTGGGCACTGGGCAAACTGCTCTTCCATCACCATTTCTGGAATTCTGCCACTCTCATTGGTGTTAACTTTTAATGGCCAAGTGTAGGGACTAATTGAATTAGTCTCCTTTTTTGCCTTTACCTGCAGAGCAGTCAAGGTATATTCCTGTTATGCAGCCATTTAGTGATGCCTTAAGAACTTTTCACCCTTTTTCCTCTTGTTTTTGCACTAAAATATTGGTAACATATTTAAGGGCCACTATCTGTATTTAAATTTTTGTCCTGCAAAGGAAATGAAAAATTCTTATTTTTAGATGTGATCTCATTGTGAAGTTTCAGTGTCACAGGAAATTATACAAACAAAATCAAGTTGTACTACATGTGTTCTGCAGGCAACTGTTGGGTCACTTTTTCCTGCTTAGGCTTGGATGATAGTATTTATTTGTTTCTTTAATTAACCACATTTAAAAAAAACATTTTTAAATCTTAGCATTTTCTATCAATTTTCTAATCTGGATTGCAGGACAACTGTGTGGATGCCTCTACAGAAGTATGTTGTACATTACATACTGGAAATGAAATGGACCTCATCCCAAATTTTTTCAACTGTCAGAAAGGAATTTGTGCCTGATGTTTGTCATGCTTGCTTTCAGGCCAAAGCTGATTGGCTTTAAAACTAGACCAAATCTCACTGAGCATGAAGTAGGAACTGGGAGAAGGAAGAGATAAAAATGTCTGTATCTGCTGTGGATTCTGCAAGAAATTAGTTCTGGTATAGCTAAAATATTAATTGTAGGTCTAAATCCAAATCCTAGCTTCTTTAGCAGTGCTGATACCTTAACAGTCAATCCATATGCATGTGAAGCTAGGTTAAAAGTGCTTGAGTTGTTATTAATGTCACCAATTGCACATGTATGCTTGAGAGTATATTTATAGTGAAGGGTGTGGGGTTTTTTACTTAGGGATAAAAAAATTAATTAATGAGTTTTGTGGTTCCTCAGTCAGAGAATTTCATAGTTCATACCATACAGTTCTAGCCATTGTTCAAGTGCCTGCTGCTATACTCTGCTGCATCTGGCTGATTAGTTGCATGTTACCTATGATATCTCATTATTTCCTTCTGCCTACATGAAATGAAATTAATTCAAAAAAGAAAAGAAAAAAGGTAAGGTCAATATTAAGAATGAAAAATTACTTTCCAAAGTAAAAAAGCTGAAAAAATTTCATATCTGTAATTTACATTACAATATTAATGACTTTCCTCTTTTATTTATTATTTGTAAATACTAAAGAACCAGTTGATGAGAGCTCTGGAGATAACAGATGGTAAAGAATTTCTTTGGAGAGTCAGTGTTCACTCTCCCTTCCCAGAAGGAAGCTGATTATGTAGTCAACATGCACTCAAGCTGCTCTCAAAGCTGAAAATTACTGGGGCAAGCTGTACACAAGAGTCACAAGGAAGGAGGTGCTAAGAAAGAGAAAGGACCTTAGGATTTAATTTGAAGGGTTTAATAGGCTACAAGTGTCCCATGGTTGAGCAGTGATGAGTACAAGCTAACAGATCTTGCTAAGAAATGCTGCTCCTTAGCTCAAATCCAGCACTGCAATAATGCCCACTTGCTTTTGGTTCTGCAACTAGCTGGAGCTTCACTTCTGTTCTGGGGTCCAGATTTTTAAGGTACTAGCAAATCAAATTCCCATCTGTCTCTGGCTTAACTGAGGAGTTTTTTGTTTGCTTCTGTGTTCAGGGGGAACTAAATTCCTCGATACCTCTAAAAATCTGGTCATTATTGGCTACAAGTAAAGCAGAATTCACAGTGCAGAAGTCACATTTGTGGTAGCTTTTAATTTGTGTATCTTAGGCTGGTGGGGTTTGTGCTTTTTTTTAAACAGCACGTATCACGTATCTCTTCTCTGCCTTTAAAAATTCCTGGTTTGGTTGGTGTTGATGTAATAAATACACCACAGGATGCAACATGGTAATAGGCATTCATAACCAAGATAAGACTGGGATTGTGAAGTACTCCAAGGCAGGGGAATGTTTTCTAACAACACTACTTATTGATTCTTGGGCTGAAATCCTATCCAGCAATTTTTGTGGCACTCCTCTGGACATGAATGAATGAGATTTAGACATTGAGTAATTTGGTAAAGGGAAACTAATGTTGAAATTTGGTATTCTGCTCTTCAGCCTCCTTCTCTGCTGGCATTCTCCTAGCCAGAGGGAACACCAGCTCCATGCCTGCCTTTGTAGCCACTGCCAGCCGCCTTGCTTGGCAGCCTGGTGAGAACTTGTTCCGGCTTGGGTTTGCTGGCATCTGTCTCCCAGGGCACAGCCTGTGCCAGCCAGCAGACTATTAGCCCTGTCAAATATTGTGACTCTCTGGTGAATAGCAGGGTGCGTAATGTTGGCAACACTGGAGTAGCTAAGCTTACAAGTAATTACTTGATTTGCAGTTGTTTATTTCTTTATGTGCAAAAAGCTGGAAAAATTCTGACATCCACAAAAGGATAAACGTTAATCTACTCTGTGCCTTTGCACTAATTACCTTTCTTCCATGATTTCTCTAATAGCTGCCACATTAGGACCGGCTCCTAGATGGGTATAGAAGGGACCTTCATCTTTTTCAATAATTTGCTCTGTTTAAAACAAAATAAAGGTTATTATTTTGAAGCTTAAATCTTTCATGTCACATTGCAAAGCTTACCTCTAGCTTCTTAGAAGACTGCTTTATGGGCCTGGGGTCAGGTTTCCAACACTTATGTCTAAGGTATTTGCCCACATAATTCGTACAAAATGTGCAAAGCAATGGCTAATCCTGCAAACCGCTGTGATAGGGACTGTGTGCCTTTCCTGTGCCTGACTGTAGCACAAACGCTTATTCCACATCGCAGGCTTTACACTGACATTCAAATTGGCATTTTTCTGCTATCAGCAAACAATTGTTTCTCTTTCTCCCATTTCCTCCTCTCCCAGTATATGGAAAGGAGGATAAACGGGATAGCAGTGGTAAATATTGATGTTAGGGAGCTGTACCATACTTGTTTTTCAGCAGACATGTTACAGTGCAGGAACTTACAGCTTGAAAAACTGGCTGTGACTAAAGCCACACAGAGAATTCCTGCCACCCACGGAAAGACTGTGAAATGAAAAAAAGACCCCAAGTTTGCTGAAAAAAATAATGCACAAGGCCTGGTCAAAACCCTTGTATGCCAAGAATGTGGCCTCGGTTTTCTGTGTGCAGGTAGGACCATATCAGCAGGTACAATACATGTTGCATGTTTGGCTTGATACCAGGAAGCAGTCTCCAGCTGTGTGAAAGAACTGGCCAGGCCCTGCTTGGGTTCAGGAGATGATGGAGCTGTGCTGGCTGATGTCTGAATGCTGACTTGATGCTTTCTGCCATGCTAACTGGGGCTGGATGGATGGTGCTGCTCTTGACAGACAGCTTATGGAAGCACGCTGAAGGCATGGTGTAAATCTGAATGTGTCAGTGGGGAATGGCTTCATTAATATTTTAAAGATTAAATTAAATTAAGATTAAATGTTGCACATTGCTCACAGCAATATTGATAAGAGCAATAAACTTATAGATTATGCTGTGGCACTGGTTCTTCAAAGAGAGTTTCATACTCCTACATTTCCTAGTGTCTGCTAGGACTGAAGAATTAAAATGTAAATGGAGGATAAATTCTTAAGTTTGCTTAGTGGTTTCAGTACGAAGAAAAAGAAAGTGAGGATAAGGAAATAACTGCCAGAAAAACTTGTGCGAACTATATGGAAGAAGCAATATAAAAAACTCAAAAAAATGGCAACTGTGTTTTCAAAATAACCCTACATTTTGAAGGTTGTTTCTTCTTCTTGTATAAAACAAGAAACAGCAAGGAATTGGCTTCCAGAGTTCTTCCTGGAAGCTCTAGAAATACACTACTTCCTGTTTTTGTTCCCACATATCATCTCTGAGACATAGCCCCACATTCAGAAAGGCAAAAAGGTCTATTCTGCATTTTGGAGGAGCATTGATTCAACTTTCCTCTTTTATAGTTGATATAAAATCCTAGTAACTGAAATTGTAACAACGATTTTATTCTTCTCATTTTTGGTACTGAACCTTTTGTCTCAGCCTGAACAGTTTATCTGGTAGAGTCTGAAAGTGCCTGCTACACTTGGCTACGTGCAGTGTCAGTACTGTATGAAAGCTTGGGCTAGGGGACCATGCCTGTCACTCCGCTTCCCTCTCTATTTTTCCACCTCTTGGAGACAGGGTTTGCCATCAAGCAACAACAAAGGGTCCATTACCCCTTCCAACCCCCAGCTTTTTTTTGGTGTTGCTTGTGTAGTTTCTCTATGAAACTCTGGATCTCTTTGGCCTTACAGGAGACAAATGCCTGAAAAGGAGGATACTCTTGCAACAAGTGAGGAATAATCTGACATCTGTTTTTGCTTAGGCTTTACTACGGAAACTTCAACAATTTCACTGTTAGAGCAAAAAATGACCATAAGGCTCTAAAGTTTTGGACTGAGTTCATTTTTTTTAAAGTTATATCTAACCTTGACAAATAAATTAGGTCATAAAGTTATGACCTACTTTTTATCAGTATGTTGTTGTTACATGTCTGCTGCTCAAGGAGAATGGATGTGAGGCCATAAGCATTCTGACTGAAAAATCAAATAGGAAATTGCTTCATGAAATAATGAGAAAGGGGCCATGTGTAGGGCTGGTAAGTGAAATAGGCATAAGTGTGCAAAATCCCAGTTTTGTAAGTCTTCCTTAATTACTGATCTTAAAAAACAAACAAACAAAAAAATCTTCCAACAAAAACATCCAACTAACCCTGTGATCCCAACTTGAAGGCTCATTTCCTTCCTGTGAACTATTATGTTTTTAGTACATCTCAGCACTTACCAACACAGCTGCAAGATGGGAAATCATACTGGGTTTTGGCAGGTGTGTCCAATAAATTTTTTACAGGAGTATCCAATAACTTGGAAGGTGAGTCTAAAAAATTATTGAGAACAGTTCCAGCTGTTCTTTTGGTCGGGGTTTTCTCAGCAGACAAATTTGCTTGCTGATCTAGGACTGGGGTTTGAGTGTCAAAATCTGCAGCACTGGTATTTCGTGATAGGATGGTAATAGGGCCTGCTGTTTCAACCTTCACATGTTTGGGTGATTTGAGAGTAAAAGTCTTATGATCAAACAGTGATTTGACCTGTATCTGTTTTAGCTGCTGCTCCATTGTCTCAATGATGCTCTTTTGTTGCACATTCTCACAGCCAAAGTGCTGATTCTCTTGTTTAATTGTTTTTTTCCACATTTTGTTTTCCAGCTGTCCAGCTGATGGGCGCATGCAGACATTTGACTTTGTGCCAGCCTCAATTTTTATAGTCTTGCGCGCTGCACTGGGACCAATCTCAGTTTTGGGTTGCTGGTATGCTTGTTGCTCCTGCTTTTGCAAAAGATGCCACCGCAGAGCAGCATGCTTTTGAAAATCCTTAGGGGTCTGTGACTGCAAATGATAACCTCTCTGGTCTTGAGCGTGGGGGGCAGTTTGGCTGTGTGGTAAGTACTGCTGAGGGATCTGTGGAGCTTGTTTGCTTGGGAGGTCTTGGTTCAGACTAGCACCATAGCCCTGTGAGGGCTGGAGGGGTGGCAACTGCAGAACTGAGGCTTGTTGTGTCTGTTGCTCTTGTTGAAAACAATGATTCACATCTTTCTTTGCGGTCAAGTTGTTTGAAAAATACTGTGTGTGCTGCAAGTCCTGCATTTTGTTGGCTCCAAAGCATTCCATATTTGCGCCATTCCCTTTCTTCTCAGAAATCAGGTGCCTGTTGTTTGGGCAAGGGTGCTGGAGACTGGCATTTGCCTTCTGAGTGTAAAGGGGAGCTTTGTTATTCATGGTTTGCACCTGCTCTAGGCCTAGCTGAGGGTTAGGCAGTGGGAAGGCAGCTGATTTAGGATACTTACTCCCAGTTTGTAAACATTCATCTACTTTAAGTTGATTGAAGGATGTTCTGTCTAGAGGCTGCTCAGCATTGCTTTGGGGGTGGGATACAGCTTGGGGGAAGTCTTTAGTTTTCATTTGCGGAGCCTGCTGCTGGTTTGGGGTTAGCTGTGGACTGCATGGCAGTTGCACTGGATGTGCCTGCTTTTGCAGCATCTGTTGCAAGATGTGTGAATGCAAGAATTGCCCGTTTTCCCCTGGCTGGGGATTCAAGTGCTGCAGTTTCAAGGGGGCTCCTAAAGGCTGTTCAGCTTGTTGTTCTGATCTTGGCTGGAAATGGAGCTGCTGTAGAGGGTGTTGCTGCACTTGGGACTTGAGAAGGGAATCCACCTTTGTGAGCTGTGGCTGCGGTGAGTGCTTCTGGAACGGCAGCTGCTGGTCAGCTGGGGGACGCGGCTGCAGCTGGGAACTCTCACTTTTGTACAGTGGAGAAAACTGTTCCTGTTGCGTTATCTTCTGGCTCTGGGCCTGTCCTGAAGGCCCCTTTAATGAATCAGGACTTCCAGCATACTGTTTTATACAAACTGTTTGGGCTGTGCTTGCCTGATACTGAAGAATTGACCGCAATAATGCTTCACTGGGCTTCTGGGGAGGCTCTCCCTGGTGGAACTGGGTGGAAACCAGTTCTATCCAGGCTGGTTTTGAATAATGTTGAGTCTGTTGTACAGGCTCTTTCACTTGGTCCTTTTCTTTGTCGAGAGGAGTCTCAGGCTCTCTCTGTCCTGGGAAATGCTGATAGTGTTGTTGCAACTCACCCTCACTTCCGTGTGCGTGCAGGTTTCGGAGGGGAGATTCTGATGCCAGCATCACTTCTTTGGGGCACTGCGAAATCGAGGCGGCTATAGCAGCTTGCGGGTTGCCTTCACTGACATCTTGTTGTGATGTTTGTGCCTGTTGCAGAAGGCTCTGCTGAGGGTGAAGTTGTTGTTGGCTGAGGCTGGGACTTTCTGACATTGGTCCCTCCTGTTGCCCTTCATTTTTTATCTCCCCAGGAAGAGTTTCATCACATCTGTTGTCATAGGAATGGTGTCCTTCTTGCACCGCGGCAGACAGTGCACTGTTAATTTCTGGAGCAGGAGCGGTAGAGGAATCTTTGTGAAACGTTGAGTTCTGTGTAAAGAAAGCACCATTATTTTCTGCTTGCTCAGAGTACCTTTCCAGAGCAGTGCTCTGAGCTTGCAGGTTACTGCTGGAACTGAGAGAGAGGTCTTGGTTGGGAACCTGCCTTATGCTTCCATGAATATTACTGTTTCCTACAGGTAACTGGTGAGGATTGTAGCCTGGAATCTGTTGCTGTAGCTGTAGGTCTGGTTTCTGAAGTGAGCAGCTACCTGGCAATACAGGTGGTTTACTGGAGTCTTCTGTGTTGTAGACCTCAGTAACCACAACAGCTGGCACTTGAGGCAGCTCAGAGTTTGAGGTCTGTGGGGAAGTGATCTGCCCTGAGGTATGGGATGAATGAGTTGTCTCACAGGACAACTCATTAGTAGCCTGACTGGTAATGGCGTTGATATGAGATGTGTTCTTCTGCATTGCTATAGAAACACGTTCTGGATAATATTGAGACAGTGTTTTTTCCAGGAGTTCACCATGCATGCTTTCCATGGAAGAGGCAGAAACTGTAGCACCATTAGGCATTGGCACTGCCTTGTTCTTAAGTAGTAAGACAATGTCCCTGTTATGGCAATGAGTATTTTCCCGCTCCTGCTCATACTGAATCAGAAGGTCATGAGGGTTTTCTGAACCAACACTGTTGTATCTTGCAGACGGTATCAAATCTGAAGCTTCGTTTTCTTGTCTTGTAAAACTCTCAGATTTCCTTTCACTGTAACAATTGGAGATGCTTGGTTTTTCAATATTGTCCTCTGGCTCAGTTTTATCTCCATTTACCTCTTTGTCTTGTTTCACTTTCTTGCTCTCATGAAGTCCATACAGAGAGGGCTCGCTAAAAGTGCGTTTGATCCCACCGTTTTGCATGTATTTGGAATATACTTTGTTTTCTTGTGAAAGGTCAGGGCTGACACGATTGTTTGGATTTCCCTTTGGGTGGGGCACTCCAAAGTTGCTTTTATTGAATAGTGGCTTGTGGTCTCCATTTACTTCCACTTCAGGCCTCTCTGTTGCTGGACTCCCGTTCTGTAGCTTCACTGCAGACGGCTCTGCCTGGCAAATGTGAGAAGACTGTGGTATTAGAAATGGACTCAGTCTATTGCCGTCAACATGATTGGTTCTGTCCTGTTCCATCTGGCCTGCTCCGGGGCCATCCACAAGGCTACCCTCTGAACGTGTCTGCAAGAGAAAAGAAACAGGAGAGAATCTAAGTCAGTTTTAGTTTCCATTGAATGACAGCCAGTTACCGACAATTCCTGCAGCACTCAAGCACCCCTTGCCCTGACCATCTCCCACACACGGTGTGAGCCTGCAAGCACACCCGAGGGGTGTTTCACTATCCTAATGCATCTTACACCCTCAGGTCTCCCTTTATCTTAAAGGCTTGTCCCTCAAGATGGAGAGAGTGAAAATACAGAGTGACTTCCTTACTTAACACACAAGAAGATATTTTACCAGAATAAATCTCTTGTAGTGGTGCAAAAAATATTCTCTGCTTTTGAATTATTTGCATAGACTCCTCTGTCATCACATTTTGCCCTGTAAGGCAGAAAGTCATGTTGAAACCATGGTTCCCAGACTTGGTGCTAATCCAGTAATTTGATTAAATGGGCCAAACCTCTTTTGTCTGACTTGAAGGAGTATTGCCACCAAGTTTCCAGTTAGAGGGGAGAACTTTTTTTCTGTCCTCAGCTGTCTGACAGGGTCTTTTAAAACTGGCATTCCTAAAGACCATGCAAATGGCACAAGACACAGCCGTGCTTGACTGCTGTCCATAGGAACTCTTACAGTTCATCAACAGATTGGTAACATTGACAGAAATAGAGTGTTTTTTAAAAGTTTGATGGAAATGCTTTTATTCAGGTTATCAATATCCTTTCAAATTTACATAGAGACATCAAGCATGGCTTAAACTGTGCTTTGGGTTTTGAGCTTTGCAGCTGTGGAGCTAGGATTTTTTTCTTCTTTGTTGGGATGGGAAATCCCATTTTCTCATATACTCTTTATTTACAAAGTGAAGTTTTTAGCTGGATAAAAGTACTGACAGTGTTCAGTGATCAAATTCCATACAATGACAAGCTAATCCTGTTCACATGCATCTTCCCAGAATTCACAGACCAAGTTAACATAGATAAATCCCTTGTTTGATTCTGCTTGTAATTTACTCTTTGTTCGTTTATGGTTCTCAACCAGTCACAAACGACAGAAGGCAGACTGACAGTGGGTTTTACAGATTTGAAGTTGCACAGAGAAAATCTGGACATATGCATGTCTGTTCTGAAGCTTTTATTTTTGGTCACCATAAAGGAGAATCTAAGGGTTATTCATTATCAGGTCAGCTCTGCTTGGACTTCAGAGTCAGGAGAAGCATTACATGTGGCTGGAGTTGCCACTACATAGGAAAAACTATTATAATGAAAAAATTCTTCCATCATGGTCACTCTGCTTATGTACTTATCCTACATTAATATTTTATGGTATTAAAATAAAATTTTAAATGTTATTTAAATGTAATTTATATAGTTTTCAGTACAGTATTGTCTTAGTTTAGTAATATGATTCTAAAATGCTCTTGTAAGTCATATTAATTCATTAAATACATTGCATCAAGCAGAATTGTCTCTGCCAGCAGCTCTGATTTTGGTAGCAGGACAATTCAAATGCACATTTTGACCAGCAAGCACCTATATGATAACTTGCATTCTTTTTTTTTTTATTTACTGTTCACCTCCTGAAGTTTGCCTTTTTTCTTCCTTTACTTAATTATTGGGGTTTTTATGACAGAAGTAGAGAAGTTCTTGCTGCAAGTAACAGTACATTAAAAATGAATTTTTGCAGGGAAAGCTAAGAACAAGGAGAGGGAAAAATATGTTTGTCAGTCTTGCCTGGGGTTTTTTGACATGGTAGTGTAGGCTTATTCCCTTCTAGAGGTATTTTCCACCCTAGCTTTATAGTACCACAAGACACGAGCCTTTGCAGATTTCCCAGGGAGATGATGTTCCATGCTTAGCAGAAAGCTGTGTGAAAAGAATTCCTCTGATATGTCATTCTAGGTCAGGCAGCAGAACGATGCGCAGCAGAACGATGCTCTCAGAGCATCTCAAAAATAAAATGCCAGACTAATTTGGAAGCCATTCTTTACCTTCACACCTTCCATTCCTAAAAACTGCAGGTGAACCACAGACATGAGTGTGTAGGCTGCTGCATTTCACAAGCATGAAATTAAATAAAGGGCACCATAGTGATTAACACTGTGATGTCAAGCTGCTTCTAAAAGATTTATTTCTTCAAAAAATGTTTTAGTCTGTGCAAGTAAGTGGTGAGAAACTTTGGCCCTCAAAGTCTGCCTTGAGGCTTTTTTTCTGGTGTACTCTGTGGGTACCAAATTCCTTCTGAGAATTCCCAGGCAATCTTCCTTCTCAATTTATTACTATCTATCAGATAAACCCACCATTTTCTTTAGAAGTGGCGTCTCCCTGATTTCTCTAAACTTAGCTTGCAAACCCCTCAAAGGAGCACATCTATGGTCAGAAAAGAGTCTTATGTTCATGCTGTTCTCAAAGCCCACAAGGTTATCTTGTGAGATGAATTATTGTTCATGGCATTCTCAAAGATCTCATGGTATGCTCCCCCAAATTCTGACCACTTTCAGTGTAAAAGGCACTGGTGTTAGACATTGCAAAGAACATAGGAATCATTTGGTTCTTCAAAGTACAAAGTTAATTCACACATTAGAAGTGCCAGATTTGCATTCTTTGAAATGCAACTAGAATGGGGATGACTTTATACTTCTTTCTCTCTGTCTATATTCAAGTTATTCACTATCCTCAAGTCACATCTGAGTAAAAATCTTCCTCAAGCAACTATAAATCACAGCAAATGTAAAGTAATGTAATTTGTAATGTAGAACTGGCAAAAAATAAATGGCCATGATGTCTTTATTACTGGTTTTAACTGGGACACCATGAAGTAGTACTCCTACTTGCTTGCACCTTAAAAAGTCTTTGTGGTCATCCTTACAATCACTATGGGGTGAACTCTCTACTGCTCAAAGTAAATCTACCTTCCCCCAAGTGCAGCAGTTATCCTTTTTAGTCCTTCCCATAGCTGTATTTTATCCAGAACATTTAGAAGCTCCACATATTTTTCTTCAGCTATAATTCATTAGAAATTCAAGTCACATCATCAGCATCTGTGAAGCAATTACTGCATCTAGGACTGACTCTGCAGTCTAATCCATCATAATTATGACTGGCCTCTTTGAAGATGCCATGATGCGTGACTTAAATATAGCACATTACTGTGCAAATGGATCAGCATCTCATCCCACCAATATGAATTCAAGCTAGAATTCAGACTACCAGTGTTTGACTTTTTCAGATGCAATCGATGCATGTACATTTATTTCTTGCTCCACACAGGGCACAAACTGGAAACTAGGCACTGAATGAGGGCCTCAGATTTTTTTTGTTGTTTGTTTATGGATAAGCTTTGCATATTCCTGCCACCTCTTATCAGTATACTGTGGAAGGTGTTGTTACAAGCACAAGAGACATTTCTGCAGCAATGGAAGTTGTGTCATTTTCTTCCACAGAAAATCTTTATTTAGTTTTAGCCAGTTCTGAAGGTTCATATCTTATTTTCTATAGCACCTGTATCTGGGGAGTTTGTGAATGCAAAGCAGCTCAGATGAATGAATGGATAAATACACCCACTGCAAGGGAGTACAATCTTCTGCAAAACTGGGCAAGATTCCCAGGAGAAAAAGTAGGTGGGGGAATAGCTGTGGCAGAGCATTCGTGGACCTAAAAGGACCAAAAGGTGGGATGTCAGATGGGCTGTTTCCCCTTCTGGGTTTAGCTGAGATAGACATTTATCTCCTCTGAGATTTTTTTTCCCCAGCAAAAATACACATCCTCAGATCAAAACCTCAGCTGACTTGTGCTCAACTGATTATCAGTATGAGACTTAGGAAAGCAGAAGTCAGATACCCAGAAGCTTGTTGATGGCTCACTGGGTTGTTCCTGTAGTATTGCCACAGCCTCCATCCTGCTGGCACCCTTCTGCCACTGCCAGATGACACAGAGGTCTAAATTGCTCCCAGACAAGAAACCCCTCTAGCATTTTCTTGACAGGAGGTGAATTTGCCCAAACATCTTGCCAAACTCCAGTTTGGTAAGTTGTACTTTCTGCTTACACTCTCCTGCTCCTGTTGTCTGTGTATGGTAGCTGGCTTCACTCATGGCTACGTATCCTTATGTGCTGTTTTGCAGTTGCATCTCTCCTCTGAAGCTCATGCATCTAGGAAAGGGTTCAAGATACAGAACTTCTAACATGTGAAAAAATTAATAAAGTTAGGGGTTTGTGTTTTTTCCTATTTCACTAACGAATGAAAATTTGAGAAGAGGCACGAGTGGTTATTACTTAGGTAAGGGCACTCATGTATGACATTGCCAGAAATCTCAATTTCCATTCTAAAACCTTAAATCTTCTGGACTTGCATACATGTAAAATTGTTTCTGACTAAGCCTATGACAAAGCTTTCTCTTCTTTAATATTGGAACAAGATGTGTAAGCAGTTACAATGATGCTTAACACCAGGATTTGATATTATGGGATGTGATTCCCTGGCCTAGCTAAAGACCAGTTGCTGCAGCTGTGCCATGGGTTAACACCTGTTAGCAACTGCCAGTGTCCCTAGAGGAGAAAGGATGTGCAGTGAACTCAGATGGCTAGGGAGTGATGTAACACATCAAAGCTCCTTATTAGTGAGACAGTTCTGTTATTGCTGGGACAAAAAATTGAACACCTGGTATAGTTTAAGGATTTCCTATATGTTTTGCACTAAAGGTACTGTAGTTTATACACAGAGAAACAAAGTGAGCTTCCACATGGAAACTTAGAGGAGAGGCAAGACAAGGACAGATTCAAGAGAGATTGCATTCATACCCAAGGTGAACTGAGGCTCAAAACCCCACAACATCCCCTAGGCATTTGCTCTGCTCCTCACCAGCTTCACTACTGTGCTGCCCCACTGCATATGTGGTGGGTGAGGAAAACACAGTGAAATTTCAAGGCAGATGTAAAGGATGCCCCAGAAGGACAAGGACAATCTGTTGTTAGCTGGGCTCTATGGCTTGCAGTAGAGTCCTTTTGCACTGTATTCAACTGTCTCTTCATTTGGATAGTTTATTTATGTAGGGCATTAGCAATACTTTGGAAAAAAACTTGAGTAAGGATGCCATACCTTGCCTGTCCCTTGAATATTTTTAGTTAAACTATATTTCTTCCTAAAAATATACATATTGCTTTCTTATTTTAGCTTTAAAGAGAAGCTAAGGGGTTAATTTAGAAACTCCTCAATGACACTGTGACTGTATTCTGCAGAAGGTCATATTACATGAATATAATTGTCTTTTCTGGCATTTAGATCTGCAGTAATCTGTGTCAAACAAAAGAAAATGTGGGATGGATAAAATTTGTTACCTAATTTATATCTAATTTATCCTTAATTTGCAGGGAAAATGGTGACTAGCGAATATAGATATAAGCAGACATACAGGAATGAAGAGCATGGGATATGTGACATATGAGGATTAATAATTCATTAAATCTTACCCAAGCCAGACACTTCGAAATTCATGCATTTTTAAAATCAACTAGTGCTAAATCCCTCTCAATTTACTGACTCCAGTTCCTGCATTTCAGTGGTACAGTGGTCTAATTGCAAAAGCACTTGAATCAGTTTGATTTTTGACCTTAATATTGAGGGCATGATAGTAAAGCTAAATAGTGATTTCCCCTCCTACGTTATATAACCATCAACAAGACTAGATACTGTGTAATTTCTACCCAGATGTACTATTTTAACAATTGCATAAAATCAAGGGAAGTAAAAATTAAATGCCTCTACAATATGGGTGGAAAAAACCAATTATGAAAAGGAAATGCATTCAGGGTTATAAAATATGAGTAAACAAGAATTATAATGTCACATCACACAGCTCTCCACTTCCCGGTTTTTTTTGTGATTTGTGTTCCATACAAACTTTGTACCTAACTGTATGATGTAGCATTTCTAGGAAAACATCACAGCTCCTCAGGTATGCTTTAAATGCCACCATGGTGTGACCAGATTAGAAATGTTTCCCGAAAGGTCAAACTTCAGAACCAGGCTGAATTTAAGAAACAAAAAGACCCTTCCACTGCAATAACCAGATCATTCAAGATGAGGTTGACATGTTCTTGCCAGTTGTGAGCTCTTTTTGCAGTTTAGGTTTGGAGTATGGTGGATCCAGATGGTTTGTATGGACAGGCCATTCCATGGAGCTGCACTGCTCCCCAGGTTAGCTTCTTTGGTACTACCCTGGGTGCTGGGATACCAATATACTCTAAGAGCAGTATTATTCAATTTCTTGAGCACAACCCTGACTATTAGATGTCTTTAACAAATACAGGGAAGACGAACTAAAGCACCCTTTCATCTTTGCTGTTTTTTAAAAAAATCTTTGTATACAAAAATAGTAATAGGAAGGCTGTGGGAATGGGAGTTATAGCCTTAAATCTCTGGGGTGCTCAAATGAGTATATGCTGAGTGAAATGCTTCTGCATAATGAGAAACTTCTCCGTGAAGTTTTGCCCAGAAAAATTATTTCAAATTGTGACCCACACAGGACATAATTTGGTAATTCCCCAGTGCATGTGAATTAAACAAAAAGATGATGCAGTTGGAAAACAGAACAAAGTCTCTTTTTCTTCATGTCAGACTATTATGCTAGGCTAGGTGTGTTCAGCAGTGTTAATCAGGTGCTTTGACCCATTTTTGATATCTGGAGAAAGGATGTTATTTAAGGGATGATTCTCCTCTCAGTACTTCAGCTACTCCATGTGTCAAATGGCGATGGTGATATGGGCTGCTGATTAAAATCAGTTCCCTGAAAGCAACAGCTGACTTCACTTGCTGTTCTGGCCAAGTTCTGCAGTGCAGCCTCGTGTGAGCACGCCAGGATAAGCAAGCGTTGGTGGCTGAACTCTTCCTCAAGGCACACTTGATGTTATCAACCTGCTGTTTAGGGAGGGTTACCAAGAGGTCACTGTCATCATTATCTTCCAGTTTCTGTGATCTTTGTCCATTTGGCTTCAGACCTGGATATAGCACGGATTTCTTGGGTTGATGACTTCCTAGCACCAGTCAAAGGTCAGTTATCCATGATCATTTCATCACAGCTTTTGGCAGAGTGAAAACCACTGAATGGAAAAAAACCCACTGGAAAGCTAAAAATTTCAAGGTTTCATTGTGTTGGGTCAGTAACATTAGAAAATAGACATATGAGCGGAAGAACTGATAGAAGAGAATAAAACCTTGTGGGCTGCAGCGTCCTCAGAAAACCTATTTACACAGCTCTGGTTTCCATTATCCTTTGAACTTCAAATAGGAAATCCTGTTGGTCTCACAGTTCTGTTGAAAACAGAATTTTTTACAAAATGCATTTTTCTTAAATTTCTTCTTAAATGTTGAAGGTCATACTGAGAGGAGAGCAGGGAGAATGCAAAGAGAGGGTTGACAGCTCCAAGGTGTACTCTCTGACCGGTGCTCCTGCATGTCCAGATGGTAAAGCAGAGCTTTCAGCCCCTTCACTGGCCTCACTATGGTAGCCTTTACACCCCTCTACACATTCCTCCTCTGTTTTTCTCATGACTCTGCCACACCTAGACTGGGATGTTGCACTGAACTCAACTTTTGGCTGCTGTGTGTTTAGAAATGAGAGGCAGCCAAAGAGGCAGCTCCCATACTACACAGTTGTACACTGTGAGTGCCAGTATAGTGTGTGCCTGCCAAGGGGCAGGTTCTGGGGATCCCTGCCAGGGGCAGTAAGCCACAAGATGCCCTGTGTCCCTGTGAGAGATGCTGCCTGCCCCTGCATGTCCTGCTGGAGCTTCACTTCCACTCAGTGGAGCTGGAGGAATTGAGCCAATGCAAGGGTACTTGTTTTGGAAACATCTTACACTGTTTTAATTGTTGCATGATTTAATTTCAAAATGTGTTTTCATTCTCACTTGTGATTTAGTTTTATTCCTCCTAATTTGTGCCTTTTGAGACTTACAGACCAGACCGATTGCTCATAAACACATGGGAAAAATAGATTTGTCAGTGCCTTATTCCTTGGCTTCAGGGCAACACTAGCCAGACCTGTACCAGTCCACTCCAACCTGTTTTCAAAAGTCTCTGATGATGAGGGTTGCATAATAACACAGTTATATACAATAATTAATCTAACTTATTAGAAAGTTTCTACCATTTAAAACATAACCTTAGATCAACTCATCCCATCTGCCACAGACATGCAGAGCAGGGGTTTTTTTCCTTCTGTGATATGACTTCTTTCTTCTCATGCAACTGAAGACTGTCATTAATGCTCCCCCCTTAGACAGAATAAACAACCCAGTTCATGACATCCAATCTCCTCCCTGGGTGGATCTATGTCCATACCCTTTGTTCCCTGACCAAATGCATGGAGGTCATGTAGCAAATCCACAGTCTGTTCTCTGGAGACATTATGCATATGCTACACTCTGCTAGATTTTCTCCAAATTCAGATGCTTGATATACAAGCAACTGTAATCTGTATCTGTATAATCTTTCAAAAACCTGTATGAATTACCTTGACTTTCCCCTCAGTAACTAAGTGGTTTTATTCCCTCACTATATAAATCACACTGAAATCAACAGAACAGGCTTCTTACTTCTAGCAGAGCTTTATAGAAAACGTTGCTTCCTTGAAACCTTTCAGTGTGCTTTAGTCTTTCAGCTACTCGCAGAACCATCTCTTCTGACTTCCACTGTTGATGAGGCACCTCAGAAGATAAGAATCTAATGGATTTTTATAGGTCTATGAGAAGATGCCTGGAGCTACAGTTGCCATTCAGCTTTTCTGCATTTGTGTGTGGTCTTTCAGGAGCCGTTTTCATGTGGGTTACTGCAATCTACACAGAACAGTGGCATGGATTATTGGGCTGAGATCCAGATCTGAGAAAACAGTTATAGTTTACCTCTTCAGATGTACCAGAGATGAAAGACAAGGTGGTTTAGATGACCAGAGCCAACTGACAACCTAAGAGCAGTCGAGGTTTAATCCTGATAAAGGCAAAACTCTGGGAGAAACAAAATGTGAACCGGTGCTGACATACCACAGCTCTAAGCACACAAGAGAGCTCGGGCACAAGCTTGACTGTTGCCATCCCCTTCAGTTTTAGGTTGGAGACGAAGATGTGGGACTATGTTTTCATTTTGAATATCAATATACAAGCTTGGGAAGAACTTGGTCATTGATCTTCTTAGATAAAAGGGCTCAGGACCCAAACAAATTGTCAGTTGAGAGACACTAACTTCACATCATGGTAGCATTTATTGAGGAGTTATAGCCTAGCTTCTTAAGCCTGACTCGAAAAACAAATTTTCTGTAGTTACCATCAGAAATTTTCATCAGTATTTTTCTTCCCTTTCTAATTTTAGTTTTATACCCCTTAACAATAGAGTTTTTAGATTTTTCTTTAGAAGGTTGCTGTTAATCTTGTTCTGAGGATCATGTGATAGGCTCCAGTTCATGCTTCCACACAACTGAGGCCATTACTCAGTTACTTCTTACCTTGTTCTAGCCCCACTTAAAAAGGATGTGGGTTTTATGTATAGCCATTTAAACCTTCTCAGTATTTAAGCATAAATGGGCAGTATGTGGGGAGTTCTATGTATTTTGTGACAAGACATTTAAGAAAACTACTAGAGAGTAAAGATTATTAGAAGGATACAAGCTTTCTCCTTTCTGTGAAATACCACTTTGGTATTCCAGGGAAACTGGAAACCAGTAACAAGTCTAGATTTTGTGAATGGAATGATTGCTTAAAAACACAGCTCTATCATGAAAGTTTCTCCCTTTTACCAAATTAAAAGACTGGATAAAAACTTGGAACTGCTGTGCTGAGAAACAGTTGGGACCCCAGAATGAGCTGGCATTCCTGCTTTCCTTTAATTTCCAGTAATTCAAAGGAACATTGTTTCTCCTGTTTAAATTTTTCCTTTTGGGGCGGGATACAACATGAAGAGGCAGAAAATTCACTGCTGCCAAGCTAAAAGAAGCCAGGGGAACTGGCAGATCGTAATTTAACTCTCACTAAGACTTTTAGACTCCCACAGCTGACACTTGGAAGAGCAGCATTTGAGCAGTCCTGAAGGGAACCTCAACACTCCTCTCTCTGTCCTTCCTTTTCAAATATTTTCAAAGCTTTGAAAATAGTCAGTTGTTCTTCGTTCTGGCAATTTGTCTCTTGCTGAAAGCTCACATCAGTTCATAGTCCTCTGAGGTATAGTGGCCTGCATGGATTTGAGAGAGTTTGAAACTCTAATGAAAGATCTTTGATATTTTGGGGTGTTTAAGAGACATACAGAAATGGGTGAGTTAAAAGAGTTGTTGTCAGCCTCTGCAAAGCCCACTTCATATTCTCAGTCACGAGATAGCATTTCACTAATTGATTATTGTTTGTCCACAGAACAGCCATGCTCTTATTGCACAAAGAAGCAGTGTGGATGAAAAGCTCAGCATTGTAAAGGACACACTCAATTGGATTTAGAAAGCTGGGAACTACAGACAAATCTAAGATATGAGACTACTTTGAATGAAACTCATAAATCATAGCTGAGTCTTTTTTCAGCTTAAGTAAACATCTTTCCTACAGATGATGAAAGTTAATGAAAGCCTTTTAAATGCCTCTCTTTAGTCTTCCTAAGAGGACCTAAGCAGGGGAGCTCTCCTCAGAAGGGTCAGATGACTTTTCATTCTTTAAATCCACACCTCCAGCAATGAGGACTTGATCCCACAAGCCCTGCAAAACTGTTCCTACCTGGCAAGGTTACGCAGAGTGTTTGCCAGGCTAGTCCTTCAGCCAGCAGCCTCATAGCTGTGGTGGTCTTGAGCTCAGGAATGCAGGTGTAGGAAAGAACACCCTGCATTGTGTGCTTGAGTTCCCTTAAGCATGTGCGTGTCCTCGTATGCAAAGTGGATTGCACAGCACAGTCCCTGCTTTTCTTGCCAACACAAACATATGATCCCTCTGTCACCCTTGCTCCCCCAAAACACATCAGGGAGAGAACAGTTTCGGGGCCAAGACAAGGAAGATAGGCATTAAGCTCTGATATATGCAACTGGTTTTACTCAGCAGAAATACAGCACAGTCTGTGATTGGTAGTGTTACTTCTATAGAGCCTCTGGGGGCAATGAACAGCTGCTTTTTCTTAAAAAAAAAAGGCAGGGGGAGTTGGGAGAAGAGAGGAGACATCTATCAGGATACTCAATGTCTAATGCAGTCAGTTAAGCTAATGTGCATGCCACTGTCAAATGTATGTAAAAGCACTTTATCTTTGGTTTGTTAACCTTTGAGAGTCAGCCAGGCTTATTATGAGAAAATGAGCTAATAATTTTACTGTGGGAAGGGTGGGGGACAAGGATGAATGGCAAAGTTTATCTGCTTATTACACTCCCCAGCAAACAAACCTTCCCAACAGCCTCATCTAGCTCACAAAAGCTTTCTGAAGAAACGGTGTTTAATAAAGCAGATGTGTGCCTCAGCTTCCCATCCCAAAATTGTCTTTTAAAACTCTATTGTAGGTATTGGTGATTGAGCGAATGTTCTGAAAAGTTAGTTGCACCTGAAATTAGAACTGAAGACAAGATGGGGAAAAAATATATCTTGCAGTTAACCTTTATAAAAGCATGTGGAGGTGAATAAAGAAGATCAGGTGAATTCTAGAGACAGAACATGTCCCCATACTGCTGTGTACCAACTGTGCAGCATGAGAGAGAGAAATTATGTCATGAAGCTGTTTGGACTCTCTGTTCAGGGTTAGCTCCAAGCCCATCCTATTTCCTACCTTTTCCCTCTAGCACTTCTAAAGTCCTGTCACTGATAGGTCCCAACAAAACCATACTCCTCTCTTCAAGCAGAGGGGCCAGCTGAGCATGCAGGGTATACAGGGCATGTGTAAGCATCATACAGCAGGGTCCCAGTCCCATCCTGGAAATTGATGGGGATCCCAGCAGCTCCCAACCTCCCCCTGCCTGAGCTCCCTGCTCCAGCCCTTGTTCCTGGAGCAAGAGATGTCTTCATCTCTGTCTGGAGGCAGAGATGTCTTCAGAGTTGTTAGATGTTTTCTCATACACTGCAGTGTAACCAGGCACCACAAAAGTCTTAGTCTGCACTTCAGTTTTAATGTGTTCATTGAAAAAATGCAATGTCTTGAAAACAGCTGGTACTGCTTAATGATCTTCTGGTAACTAAGCTTGATTCCTTTTGTTATCCTCTCTGAAGATTAAATTTTGCTCTGGACTCTATTGCCTGAGGAGGCTATTGTAAAACAAGATACTCGGAAATCAGCAAAAAGATGTTCGAGCTAAAACAGAACACCAAAATATTTTAACACTAGTGGTGCTGCTGCCAATGAGTTAGAGAAAAGATCTTGATGTTATGCTAAAACCAGTCTGGTATAGTGGGTTAATGGCTGAGGAGCTGCTTTGTAAAAATGTGCACCCTTGTAAATGAATCAAACCTCCATGATACAGAAGATGCTTCTTTGATGTTTGAATTTCAATCCTGACTTGATCAAACTGGCTATCGTGGAAATAACGATATGCTGGTAGGCACTGCTGTTGCTTTAAATTAAAGGAGGGAAATACAGAGCTCAAGGATGTGCAGTCCCCTTTACAAGAGACTCATTGGGAACAGCCTATGTCTACCGAATACTGAAAAGCTCAATCAGGATTCCAAAGGAAATTGCTATAAAAGATTAAATATGTGGTCACCAGCAATAACTCTCTCTCTGTTTGTTGTGTCAGATTGTATTTGTGTTGGAGGAAAGATTGGTGTACTTCAGATAGTGACAAGGAAGAGAGGGAGAGAGATTTTGAGAGAGATTTTCCATTACAAGGTTAACAAGAGGAAGTGGATCGGGTTGAGGGAATGTGCTCCACAGAACTGCAGGAAGCTGAAGCTGGAGGAAGCTGAAGTTGGAGGAAGGCAGTGCAGCAGCTAGAGACTGTGGCTAAAAGTTTTGATAACTAAAAACACTGACATTAGTCTTTAGAGATGAAATTACCAAGGATTGCCAACCAATTGCCAGTCTTCAACTCTCCATTGTTGGGAAGCCCCTTCAGCACCTGTGAGGATTGGCCTGTGAACCCTGGAATTGGCCGGCAGTGACCCTTTCTTGGGTGTTAATTACAGAGGCTTCCCCCTGGATCTGGCTTACTAGGAACCTACTGCAGAATTTGCTCTGACTTATTTGAAAGTTTAAGCTCATGCTTTGCAACTCTGGCACTTGTTTCCAAGTAATTGCAATAACTTTGATTCAAATCAGTCCTTATAGGAACTGGTCCATGTGACCTTCTGACCACTCCCAGTGCAGAGCAGCTCTGTAGGCCTTCCCGGTTCTGCCAACTTGCACTGGAGTGCTCTCCTCCCATCTAGTCTGGCACCAGTACACACACTCGTTTGACCAGAAACCCCACCTGTGGGATTTGTGAAGCCATGTCTTTGAAGCTGTCTCTGGAGAGCCCTCTCACTCCCCACAGAGACTTTCTGAATGATGCTGGGGCTTGCACGTGACACCACTTCCTTTACACTCCAGCTGGAACAGGGCAGCAGCCTTTGCCAGTTATTTTGCTCATATAGGTCACAGCCACAGATGCAGGCTCACAGGGAACTGCAGTAACCAATACATAACAATGCACAAAATGCATGAAAAACATTTTATAAGCACTTTGAGCATCACTGTTTCCTCCTTCTGTTAAAGCTACAGGTATGTATGTATAATACACAGAACCAGGTTCACTAAGGCAAATACTGCCAACATTATCTTTCAGAACTAGATTTGCACTTCACACATGAATACATGAACAGTAACTGGTGCGTGTTATGCTGAGCATAACTGAGTAACTCTCCCTGAATGATTCAGGGTGGCCAGATACTGTGAAACAGTGGCCACAGGCCATGAACTGTGTACAGTGTGGCATGGAAAAACATTGAGCACATAGGACAGGATACAGGGTATTTTTTTCCAACCAGAAGCTCAGGGATGAACTATTCATAGGCATTGTAAAACAAACAGCTAAGCTTTTAAGTTTTAAATTAACTTGCTTGACTTGAGACTTACTGGGTTTTCAATAAGCCGACTGAAAAGAGGAACAGCTGTAACAATCTGTTATTAACTTTTGTTCCCATTTGTTGCCTTGTCATAATTTAGAATTACTTTTAGGTACAACAACGTACATAACTGCAGAATAATTTGTTACTTTATTAATACTTACATTTCCTTGGGCTGTACATAGAAAAGAGGACCATAAACTTTTGCATCCACTGAGATGGATGGAAAAACTGAAGTTGACTAGCTAGATATCAGATTTTTACGCAGAAACACTACAGATTCTAGTAACTTAAGGGCGCTAGCATCGATTACAGGAAAAGCAGTGGTGATATTTTGTGTATTGGTCATGCCCCAATAACTCTCACAGTGCTCTTCTGTTCTGAGTGCTTCATGGCTTGACAATGTTTATTTGCATTCTTTGTAAATTTTTTTGCTTGAAGGGAAGCTCTTCTATAAGCCTTTTTAAAAAATAAGAAAAAAACCCCTTTATTTTTAAACTCTGGTTTCTGTATTTCTCATCTTCTCATCTCATTCAAATCTTCTCTTTTCTCAAAGGGAAAAAAAGAGATTTATAGTATCTGAATGAAGAAGACAGGTAATATTAAGTACCTGACACCTCAAAAGAGCAAAGATCATCAGCTTTCTATTTCAATGTTATAGTTAGACAGTGTATTTGACAAAGTTAGGGTGTCAAATAGATCATCTGCTGGGAAGATTTACACAGCTCCCTCAATTGTTATCTTTACTCATGACACAAAGCTTAGTTAAAGTCAAGTCACCCCAGATGAAAAATGAGAAACCGTGCTTCTTCACTTAAAACCTTCGGTGATTTTAAAATGCACAAAGTAGATGCATTAGTTTCCTGCCCTCTATGATGTTGATCCTGAATGCGTATTTAGCATCTGAGCATTTGAGGCAGAACCCCAGAAAGTCAAAATGACAGCACAAAGTCTTAGATAAGAGGGATATTCCTAAAAGATTCCTCACACCCAGGAAGGTATGTAAATTCATACCCCGTCTGACTTTGGTCCATGTTCAGTATCTTACAAGCAGAATTGAGAAATGCTTTCCAGTGGAAAACTAAATCAGTGTTGGATGGGCAGAAATCTTTCTTTCCTCAGTTTTGCAGTCCTCACAGCTGGTTGCTTTTATTGTCTTCATTTCAACTTTAGCTGCATTTGAGAGCTGTTGAAGAAGAAAGAAAATCTTGGAAAATCTCGTGCTTATACTTCTTGTCTCACAGAAAAAGTTCTATATTCCTTTTTCTTTCACTCCTTCCCATTGTAAAACAGAACTAAGAACTTTCTTGGCTATATTTAGGGTTGAAGGAAAGGGATTATTTCCTAGCTTTAAATGGCATTCTAGCAATTCAGAAAAACCAGCTTTTGTCATAGTGAAAAACAGTATAATCACCTTCTAGCAGGTGATAGAGGTGGCATACTAAGATTTTTGGTTTTGCAAGGGTAAACCCTAGCTCTGTAGTTTAGACGTAAAATAGGAATCTTTCTAGATACGAGAAGGAGTTTCAGAAATGCATAATCCTTGTCATAGTTGACCTTTTCTCTCCTTGAGCTTATGGATGTTTTCTCAATAAGTAGAAATTCTTGTTCTTGTTCTTGCTCTGCATGGAGGAGATAAGGACAGTATCACAGACAGAGGCAGTTGTGTTTTCTTAAAAGGTAAATTACTATTTAAAGAGGGAGGAAAAGAACAGACAGAAAATGTTTGGGGGGGATATTTTGCCCAGGGCAAGAAGAAAATATGTAGTATCGCAGCTGAGACTAATTACACTAAAAAGACTAAGAAAAAGAAACCGCAACATCGAAAAGGGGAATCCAAAGCTTGTAGAAGTAAAATGCACCCAACCAAGGGTAAGAATGGAATATTAACATTCAGATTTGAAACTGAATTGATTTGCTGACTTTCTAGAAAAAGAAAGGGAGAATGGGGTTTTGGGGTTTTTTCTTGTTTGTTTTTTTAAGTCATCATCTGATTAAATACTTAGTTAATAGCCAAAATAAAAGAAAAATCCAAATACAAGAGATCTTCCTATGCCTCGGTAAAGAAAACTGTCAAGAGTCACTAACACATTGATTGAATCCTGTTTTAGGCAGGTAATGACTAGAAACTCCCTGCTGAAAACAAAGGTGATTCACAATGATGCATGATAGATGCAATGTGAATATGGGATGACACAGTTATTCCAGTTTCAGGGACGACAGGAGTTTATCTAAGGATAAAGGAGGGAGGGATTTCCTGTGCAAGGTCAGTGTAGGGGAGAGATCCAGGGGGAGATCAGCTGTCTGTGCTTACTAACCTCTAATCCAGGAGGATGGCTTTGTTTTGCTGCTGCAGTAGAGAACAGGTTAGACTGAATGCCAATGAGGTACCAGCCATCTAGGAAATAATTTTCTGTTTCGCTGATTTTGGTTCTCGTTGTTTTGTTTTCCCTTCCCTTTGTATGTAAAACAAGTGTTGAAGGAGTTCCTGAACAGAGGTCTCTCTGCTCCTCTCTTCAAGAGCAGCCTTGCAAGCAATGAGGCTCTGCCAGCCCAAGGGCTTCCCAGCACTTCACAAAGGGCCCTGATAGTACATAAATTCAGATCTTCAACAGATAGATAATTTTATGTGGTCTGCAGAAGAATAGGCCTTTGTCAGAAGGAGATGATAGCTGACTTTGTTTGGGAGGGGGAGGGGAGGAACGAGTATTCTCATTTTCTGTGTATTTCTATTCAGCTGCTGCAGAAACATCCCCATCTGCTTTGAATCTACATTTTAATTCCAAACCCTAGCAAGAAATACAGCAAGCTGGCCTGTTCTGCCTGACAAAGTACACACATAGCAAGTTGCTGAGCTGAAAGCTGTTCCAAAATCTAGGAATGTAACAAACTTAAAAAGCCAAGTTACCTGGCCTTGTGCTCTGTTTAACCATATGATGATGATAATCAAAAAATAGATTTCATTTGTCTGTCCTTTAAATGCTGTCACTTACTCAAGAGTATGTGCTTTTTTTCCTGTCTGCTCAGTCAGGAAAATTTGGTTTAAGGATATGAAATGGATTTGGCTTTTCATTTCTCTGGTGAAAGCAAGCAATGGAGCTTTGCCTGCTATTCCTGCATGATGAAAGGGTGATGAAATGGGAGGTGCAAATTAAATTGTTGATTACTGTAATTTACAACACCTATATCTGAATTCATGTAGTATGACATGACTTTTGCTAGTAGCAGTGAATTCTTGCATGGCATACATATATATGTGTGTGTATATGTGTGTATGTATATGAAAGCTTAAGGGCTCATGTTAGCTTTAGGATCTCCACAGTTGGAGTTTCTTCTTGTCTGTCCTAGAGCATAAAATTTTATCCCCAACTGTCAACAGGTGTCAGAAACAGAAGCAGCTGGAGCCAGAGTTGAACAACATTTCTGTTCTGATCTGATAAACTTGCAAATAAACCATGTGTAACTTCTGTTATGGACACCCAGCAAAAGCTATTCGTGATGCAGACCTTAAGTTCATTTCTGTGTCTTTTTCACAATCTACAACGGCACAGTGAGTGATATACAGACTAACAGGCTGATAAGCAGAACTGCCTCTAAATCGTTCTTGGCTGAAAGGAATCATAGAAATGCAAGTTATTTGCATGGCACTCTAGAGAGAGTACAATTTAAAGGATTTTTTTTTGTCATTGAAAGAAAATGGACAAGCAAAACTGTTCAAGCAAACTTAAGCTGTTGTGAGAAAAGAGAAAAGGAGAAGAGGGTTCAATGTGAGCTGAAAGGGAAAAATAATTGAAAGATGCCCATTCAAATGCTTCATGTGCCTGCTAATTTTAATTAAGACTCCTCCTTTGTAGCTATGCCACAGAGTCTGAGTCTTAAAAAAAAAAGAAAAAATTGTCACTAGGCAGATTTCTGAGAGTCTCCTGATTGAATCATCATTTAATCTCTTCACTGCCACCCCCCTCTCCTGAGCAGAAGCTACCCGCAGCACTATGTGACAATTAACATGCTGAGAAATGCTACTGCACTCCTCGGGGAGTTTCAATGATGCAAAATACTGTTCTGCTGTGTGATGAAAACACCAAAACCTTTAAAGTATCTTTCTGGTGAAATATCATGGGTTTTTAAAGCCTGGATGCACACCTTGTTTTCAGTAGGAAAAAGTTCTCTTCATTAACTTTTTCTGAAGAAAAAGCATTCGTTTCCCTCAATTCTTCTCCAGCCCTCCCCAAAATCCTCTCCAAGTTTGGAGAACTTGACAAATACTTCGCAAAGAATTACCAATCAGTGACAAAACCTGCTCTCTGGGTTTGTGTGTCTTTGTTCAGTGTACTTCTACTTTCACAAATCCTTCCTCATCCTTGCCTTATTGCTTCATGTTTCACCTCTTTTCCCTAACAAAGCACTAGAAACAGCTTCTTGCTCTATGCCTGGTGTGGTCCCAGCCTGCTCTTCTGCACTTCTCACTCCAATCCCACAGGAGCCAAGCCAGGTTTATTAAACTGGGTTACTGCTCCCAGTTAGACACCACCCACTGTACCAGTCTCCTCTCCTAGCAACACTAAAAAGAGAGGGGGTAATAAAAAAAGCAAACGATCCTTTCTGCCTCTTCTCTCTGTCACCTTTGTAAGTCATCAATCCAAGCAAGGTCTGCCCACAGGGGCATGCTAATTGAGATGCTGTTTGGCAGCAGACTCTGTCCTTGCACAAATGTTCACAAAATGTCTAATTAAAAACAAGCCTCTTGCCCTGCTTCCTTCCCTTGACAGGCTAACATAGGCACGTTTTTCCTTTCATTATTTTATGGGCAACAATAATGAACACACCAAAGAAAGAACACTTCAGGAACAGCTTTGTCTGAAGAAAATACCAAGGGTGGTTGTCCCTTTCTTCTCTCACACCCCAATGGCTGCCAGCATTGCTGGGAGGGTACAGTTCAGGAGGAAGTTGTCAAGAGGGGGTGTATGGGGAAAGGTGAGTCACTCCAGGCAATTCTTAATTATAGTGAAAGAGGAGGAAATATGCTGAAGCTGAAGAAGTCTGTTTCTGTTATTACAAAAGTATTTTAGGTATTTGTGAGGAGAATAAACAGATTATCCATGAAGCCAGGAAGGTTAGGTCTCAGTGAGAAACCCTTTGGGTTCTGCTGCTCAGTTGAACGTCTGTCCTCCCATGGCCTTGCTTGGAAACCAGAAGGCACCAAGTAGGACTGCAGAGTGCTGCGTTACTCCAGAAAGCATACACCATGCCAAATGGGCAGAGCTCTTCATTACATCATAGATAATCATAGAGTAATCATTGAAACATGCAAGGAATGGGAGTAACTTTAATTCAGAAAAAATAGCTAAGTGGGTTGTGTAATGGGGAAAACCAGCAAAAGCAGGAGGAGAACACAGTGGTGAGGTGACTGCTGGAAAGCAGACCACAGAATGATTTCCATAGAGAACAGAGAGCATGAGGTAACAGGATGGATTTTTATCTGGCTGCTGTGCATGACTAACATGAGCTCTGTGTGTACATGAAACGCTGAGAACTGCTTTCACTACTACTCCACTGCATGTGTGTTCATTGTTATCTAAACTTGAGAATAACTGCTGTGAAACTTTAAAGCACATAAGAGCTTTCCTGTAGGCAGAATGGACAAACTCCTAAGGGAGAAACAAGCTGGCTCCTACCGAGGGCCTTGATCTCAAGACTTGGAGAGGAACAGCTTTGCTGTGCTGGAAAAAGCAGCATGTGCATCCACGTGCTTTAGAAGCAGCCTCCTCGCTGGGTGTGAGCCAGCTGCTGAGGAAGCAGCTCTCCACACACAGCCAGACTGCTGGGTGAGTGCCCACAGTGCACAGGGACACGGAGGGGAAGCCATGGTTATCCCTGCTGAGGCTACAAAGGGACAGCAGTGTGGCACTCAGCAGAACTTGAGTGTGAGACTGAAGAAATGAGCTAAAGATGGGCCAAAACGTGCAGTACACATTGCAGATGGACATATACACATGCAGATGGGCACATCATGGGGATTTACAAACATAAATGGAAACTCTGTGGAATTACAGAAACACCAGTCTGACTCTCCAAACATCTGAATGCTGCTGGAGAGATGGTCGTTAGGGCCTGTTTGACCAGAAGTCAGGTATGCAGGTTTGGTGACCACAGAATGCACAGGTCAGACCCTTGTGAACACAAATGTGCAGCAGGATACCTGAGCTCCACTGTGGACTGCTGGTGTTTTGGTAGCCCACTCTCCATAACACTAGCCTGTGCCATTCAGTTAGCAGACCTATATGTAATTTGTGGAACTGCTGCTGAACTCCACAAAATCCCGCCAATATGTGGACAGTTGCCAGAATCAGCCCTATGAAGCTGAGGTCAAAGTGTTATGAAAACAAAACAAAAAAGTGCAGTAGCAATTTCACCTTGATACTGGATGTCCCTTGCTAAGCGGGTAAATAAACATAGTTACAAGGAAAAGCCAAATGCTACAGGAAGTAGGATTCATATTTCCATGCATAAATCCACCTTCCCTTTATGTTAGCTCCAAACCCTCAACATAAGAAGATGAAGTAACCCAATTTACAGAAACAAAAATCTGTCTTACTCTGAAATAGCTAACTACATTTTTGCTCAGAGTAAGGAAAGGGCAGGAACTGAAAAGAGTGATCTTTACAAGTCAGGTTTTTATTTATGTAAACTATCCAGAACACCTTGACAATCTTGGGGATACAGAGTTATACACAGAAATGTGAATAACTGTGTAAGTGAGCATGACACTGTGTGCAAGCCAGAACACCTCCTGAGTGTTTTCAGCCATATGCTTTCTTTCTTCCCTATAGCTTTGCATAGATTATTCTAAATCACTTTAGCACTATGTAAAATTATTTTTTCTTGCCTTTTTATGGTAATTATTTCAGTATGCAGTCTCAAGCTTCCTCAGAACCTCCTGGTTTGTCTTGAAGTTTCCCCTGAATAAACACTTCTATTAGGATCCTGTAAAGCTTTATCTCTATCCCACTGAAGAAGATCATTCTGCAATGAGCAGGTTATACAGAAATCTCATTGCTGAAGAAGTAGAAGTGTTATAACATGAGGATTAGTAGATCAATAACCCAAATATGCTGATGATTCCTCCAGAATGAGTACATACCTGTCATTATACTGAGTTACTTACAGAGCTTTTTAGAACAGAATGCAAACCTACCAAGTAAGGTCTTTTCCAGGGGTTTTGGTTCCATTACTATTATCTGTATTCTGAGCATGAAGAACACATGCTGTGAACTAACTGGTACTCCTGAGATGAAATGCAAATGCTAAATTATTCTGGCTGGAGTGGGAACTATTCCTGATTTGGGACCCATGGCATGCTTTCCAAGCAGGTAGTTTCAGGAGCACCAAGCTTCAGGAAGACTAAGACTACCTTGGGTTTGCTTTTCTTGGGTGACTGAGAGTTTCAGCAGTGAAGCTCTCCTGCTTCACAGGAAGCTCTTCCTGTGGCTGTAACATGTTTAAGGGCTCTCTCCCATGACAGTTCTCTGGTGTTTAATAACGTGAAGTTATGCATTTGTTGTTCCCTTGCTGGGATGTTTACAGGGTCTTCTTCCTTTTCTCAGCTTCTGATCTTCACAACAGTTGGAGCACTAAATCTGTCATATATGGCTGAAAGCAGACAGTTGAATCAGACTTCCTTTGTGGGCGATGGACATGTGCATATACACAGTATCATCCCATATTTTTCCCTTTGCTGGGAAACTAGCTTAATACATATTTTTCTAGTCACAGGAGGAATGTATGACTGCAATAGCTTGTGGTAGTGAGCAGAATAGTTGCTGGTATTCATGGATAAGGGAAATATGTTCAAACCAAACAGCAGAAAGCTGTCAGACACAGAACCTTAACCACAAGACAGGGGACACTAGTGAACCCCATCTGCCCTATCTGTAAGAACTGGAAGTAGAGAGGAGACAATAGAGAAGGGTAATTTTAAACAAGTCTGGAGAGTAGTCAAGTCCTGGACCTTGCAATCCCCAGTGGGGGTTATGCGAGGAGTTCCTCCAGAGGCAAGTGGAGCAAGTTCATGGAAGACATTCCCTGTTTGGGATCATGGAGAGATGTGAGGAGGTAAGAAGTAAAACTGTGCAGGTCTTTTTGAAGCAACAGACTTACTGTAATTTGACTGGCTAGAGGACAGTACTTTGAATTTACAGCTTTCTTGTCTTCTATGGAGAAAAGCTTGATACATAATGTTCTGGGGAAAGTAAATCAGAAGCAAAGCCCAGAGCAGTGCTTCAGAAGGGGGTAGGGCAGACAGGTGGTACAGTTTAGAAAAATTCTGTGTTGTTTTAATGCATGTTAAGTCATGCAACTGCAGGTCAGGAATTTTGTGCCAGTCAACAAGTTTCCTCAGGGAAGATTTCACACACAATAAAGTGACACACATGTGAAAGGCTTGAGAGCCTCAGAACTAAAAGGGACAGGAAGCTGGGAATGTGCTAGAAGTCCCTTCCTAATTTTTAAGTTGGGAAGGGAACTGTTTTGGAAAGAGTTGAAGATAGTTGCAAAGTTTCGTCACAGGAACTGAAGAGAGAAGTTTGAAGGATGCGAATGGAAGCAGGGTAGACACACAGGCAGAAAATGTGTAGGTGCTTCGAGAGTGTGCATCTGCTAAGAATTGGGTAAGAAGAGTGCTGTATATATCCAGATACAGATGCAGATCTTGGTTAGATTATTCAGATGTCTGGCCTTCTTTGGGAAAAACAGCAGTGAGATCAAAGGAAGTATCATAAAGGAGGGCAAGAAGGGATGAGTGAGAATGTGAAATGGAGAAGCCTAGATATGAAAAAAGAGGTTCTGGATAGTCAAAGAAAAAACTTACAAAAGCATGTTTTGAAATAAAGCAGTGATATTTTTTCAACTTGCAGAAAGTGAACAGAGCAAGTGAGAGGTGAAAGAGAGTTTAAAGAGTCAAGAAATGAGATAAGAAATAGGATTTTCTGTTTTCTTTTAAAACTAATCTAACAAAATTGTGAACTTCACCTTTCTGTGAATGACAGTTGTTGTTCTTCTTTCCTTCTAAGAGCTAGTGTGGTGTGGCCAAGTGGTAACAGATGAGAAAATGACACAATGAGAAAAAGGTCTCCGGTGTAGCAAAAATACAGGAGGATGATTTTACCCATCTAGTTAGTTCATAAGATGTTCTGTGAACTCCCCATTGAAAATTATTAAATGGCTTGTACGATATCTTTTCTGCGGCACGTGGAACCAAATCTGTGTCCTGGAGTAAGGTCACTACACTGTCAGCTGGGTGACAAACCCAGTGTGAGCATTGACTCAGGATTGCAGGCCATGGGCCTCTGGCCAAGGGATGTCGAGCGTGCCACAGAGGTGATGCACGTACTCCCGGCGGAAGGCTTCCAGTCCATCGGCACACTGCCATGCCATCCCTGCACCAATTCGTGGAAAGACAGCCAGGCTGCCTCCACAGGGAGTGTGGCTTGTCTGCCTGTCCAGATGGATGTGGCATTGTGCTGGCAGCAGTGAAAACCTGGCAGAGAGGAGGAAGTGAGTCTGTTGGGTAGCCACTCACTGTTTGTGATGAGCATTATAAGGAGACTGAATGCCTGCCGAGGATGCCCTGTTAGCTTTGCCCAAAAATATCTGGTATTTTGCAGGAAATAGCAGAGACGAGGATGGGTGTTGCACTGCTGTGGGTCAGGGTAGCTCCCCTGATTTCAGCAGAGTCATACTGGTTGAGTTTTGGCTCAAGGTCTGAGCAGCGGCATTACACAGTGAGGCTGTTACTGCACTCCTGTAAAATGGGACCGTTCCAGATATTCCCGGTGTAACACAGATGTCAGCCTCAAGCACTCCTGTTAAGGTATGTTGCTACTGAGAATTTATTTGGGGTTTCTGCATCAGTTTGAAAGGTAGCAACCTCCTTGCTGCAGCTTAATCCTTCAGACAATGCCATGACAACTGTACCACACGGTGCCTGCCAGGTTCAAGCAAGGACATAGTGGAGTACACGTCAACAGTGAAGCTGCAAATGAGGTAATGTGTTATCAGTAGACTGGTCAAGGCTCTGTGTATCAATTCCTGGCAAACAGAGTAACTAAAAATAACTTTCTATTGCAAGTACCCATTTCCCAAAGAAGGAAATGCCCTTGATTAACACCTTCCACCCCAAACAAACCAGGAATGACTTAATGTAGTTCCTGTGCCCCTTTACATCTCGATGGTCTAGTTGGATGCCTGGCTCAAGTGCTCTGCTTTCACCTCCAGAAGGTGACCATAAGTCAAGAGTAATATAAAGACCTGAGCAATCCCAGCCACAACCCCATCATCTGACTGTCACCATGGATAGTATTACAGTTATGCACCAGTCTCTCTCTGTCAGGAATGTGAGTGTCTGGAGCAAGTGTGGTGCTGAACTACTCCTCGTGGCTTTTGAGGTACACATCATCAGGTCAGGATCTAGACTACTAAATTACCTCGCACGTCAACTTCCCACTTGGGTCTGAACTGTGAACAGAGAAGCCTTTGGCTTCTGTTATGAAACCAGACTTTATACCTATACATAGGCACCAGAGAGATCTCAAGGAAATATTTCTATTATTATTTAAAAAATAGTATTAATCTGTATCTTCTAGAGTGCCCTAATAAGTTTATTTTATGCATTAAACTGTAGTGGATATTTTGGTCCTTGCAATATATGAAGAAGTCCATAGCACAACACTTCAGTGTGAAGGGTGTGAGTCTGGTTCTCCCTAAGTGTGGAGCAACATGGACTTGAGGCAAGGGTAGAAGTGAGTGAGGCTCAGTTCATTATTAATACTGGAGGACAAAAAAGGAGTCAAACTTAGGTGCTCTAATTGTGGTTTTGTATCTCCATTAAAATATTTATTTGATTTCAGTAGGTTGTTTCACTACCTTGTCCATCAGTTGCATTACTTTCACTCTGGCCAAGCAATTTCTATTCCTCCTGCCCTCCTAACCATACTTTTCCATATATTTACATTAGTAAGTCTAGGAGTATGCTGATCCTGTCGAATGAGTGTGACAGGCTTACAACTGTGCCACTACAGACTAATGCAGTCTTCTCCTGAAGACACTACTACTTTTAGAACATGCAGTAGAGGGCAAAAATGAAAAAGCAAAAGCATTTTGAAAAGGCACCTACTAATAATAACAGATACACCAGAAACAAGCATGGTAAATAATTTATGGCACATCTTCTAGCAACCAAAACCACAGGTGTTTTAGTAACACACATAAGCAAGGTGCTTAAGTAAGTCCATTGGATCAGGCAGGCCAAACTCCTCTGCATTTCCATTATTTGGCTCAGGATTGGACTATATTTTTTTTTTTTTTTGTTCTGACTACACATTGTGCAGCGAGTATAAAAAGGACAATTAAGCAGCACTGCTGAGCATGTCTCTTCTTCCCATGTTGCACACCCTGGCAACAAATCAATTTTGTCCTTTACTGCAAGACTTTCTCTCTGCTGGCTCAAAATTACTCTCCCAGAATCCTCTAGAGCAGCATTTTTTCCCCCTTCACAGTCCATCCTGCCAGTTGCCACTCCAGTAAAAAGCATATAGGAAGCAATAACTTTGTGTTTTCCATTCCCTCTGAAGGTTAACTATAGGTGAATGTTTTATTCTTTATAACAAGTAATTGACATGCATGAGCCAACTTTCTGTTCAGAACATAATTTGTATTCTTGAGAGAGCTGTGCGTGTTCTTGTTCATATTGCTTCTTCCCTGCAGGGATCTGGGAGGGGGAGGAGAAGGAGAAGCTTTTAAAGTTTGGCTCACAAAAGTTACAGAGAAAGATCTGGGCTTTCAGCTCCATCAGATAAATGCTAATGTAACTGCACTGTGTACAGTACAGTGGCATGTACTGATAGGAAAAGAACAGAATAAATAAAAGGGAGGGAGAAGGGGAGATGTGAGCAGGCAAAAACCCCAGAATACTCAAGTGTTCAGGCAAGCTTGCTGCTAAAATATAAATCATCAGAAATTTTGATCCCAAAGGTTGGTGGGCTCATTAGGAATACAATTCAGGTGGGAATTTAATGAAAGCTTTTTAACGAAAAGTTGATGTAGTTCTTCATAACCTTGTACCTGGGCACTTGGTCAGCATTTGCTTAATCAAACTTAAAGATATGATCCCAAGTTCACTGAAATTAGATTTGTTTCACTCACTGAAGTGAGTTTAGAATGACGTTTAAAAAAGCACCAATTTAATGGGGGTGTGATGAGAACTTTCACAGGGCATACTTTTTTCTTTTTTTTAATAAATCAAGAGTCTTCTCATGTGGTTACATCTTCTTGTGAGAAGGTCTTTTTAGAATTTTGGTTTAAAAAGAGTGTCAGCACATACACAACCCCTGTAATTGAGAACATAGCTTGCGGGTTGTGGTCTCCTCAGTCAGGCTGATATGTGTGGTGGGTACAGCTGTGTAATCCTTGTTGACATTTGTCAGCTGCCACTTTAATTTTACCACACAGTAGTGATTTTTTTATTTTGTAGTAAGGATCTTCAGCCCCCTTGCATATGCTTTTTCAAAATTAAACAGACCTAACATCCCCTTTAGCAAACAGAATATTTTCAAAAGCTAATGTAAAATCACATATAGAGACTTGATATTCACATTTAAACCTAAGAGGGCAGCTCCTGCTGACCAGCAGTAACCCACTCCCTTAGCTTGTTGCATTCAAATTTGTGGTTTTGAAAGAGTGAACAGTAGAGTCTTACTGAATGAAATACAATTTACAGGCAGAACTGGGACGGGATTATTGTTAGTTGTACATGATCATGGCCGTTTAGGAGATTTAGCTAGTGGAGTCTCCAGGCTACCTAGCAGGCTCTTGTAGCCTGCTCCTTCCAGTTTCCTACTGCACCCACCAACAAGCATTCTCCACACACAGATTCCAGTTGTCTACTGAAAAATACTCTAAATACTAAGGAACTAAGGCAACTCAGGCAACAAAAAAAAGCTGAAAGAGCACCATGAGGTTATTCTTTCCATTCACACTTTATTTCAAACAGGTGTGCAAAGGGAACATATCAGAAAGATTTAAATAGGTTAAGCAGACTGTGAATTTCCATCTATGTTTGGTCTAATTAAAGCTATGAACATGCATGAGACTGAGAATTTTGTTTAGAGTAATCCCCTTATCAAAACTGTCATATGCCAGGAAATGTTAGAAGCAGAGTTGCTTATTCCACGTGTTCTTGAGCTACTGTGTTTGCCATTTAAATATCAACATTTCTCAACAGCTTTCAGTTTAACCCACAAAGGTTTTCCCACAGTAACTTCTGGCTGACTTGTGAACCCTTTACTCATACTGGTGATTAGTTAATTCCACAAATGCACTTGGATCACATTTAATTATGACTGCATCAACATGAAAGGTTTCCAGCCCTTTAGTGCTAACCCAGATAGTGCTGTGAGATAATCTCTCAGAGGCTGTGATCACCAGACTTTTTTTCTACTTCTGCTTGTGTGAAGGATAAGCCACTGCCACCACATACAAGTGACAGAATGTTCCAATTGCAAGCCATACTAAGCATGGGTTTTGTTGTTGTTGTTTTTTTTTCTATTGTTATCTTCCTACAAACAGCTTTCAGCCTCTTCTGACTCATATTCTATCATAAAAACAGAACGTTAAGGTCTAGGGTGCAAGGATTTTCCCAACTTTACACCATGTCACTCAATGCACTTCCAAGCTTTGCACCTCTACTCAGTATTTGCACTTAAAAATAATTAACAGATTAAACAGAAAAAAATATTTATGTGCTATTTATGTACCACAGGCATGTCTTCAGGCATCTGCTGAGCTAGGGGGCCTCCTATTAGACACTGGAAGGATATAAAATGTCCTTTTGAGTCCCCTCACTGTCACGTGGTTCTTCTCAAAGGCCTATAGAGTGAGTTCTTCCATGAAAGCATGTAAGTTCTCACATGTGATTTCACTGCAGTCAGTGACATTATTTGTGAGATTAATTAATCAGCACTGTGGAAAAACCCTCGTTCATGTTCTTTTTAATGAAAGGAAAAGGGGAAAAAAAGCTTTTCAGTACAGGGACTACAATCCTACGTGGAGCAGCAAAGGTGCTCATGGATCACACAGGTCCTCCTGAGGCCACCAAATGGGTCCAGGGCTAAACCTACATACAGACCACAGGGCTACCCGTTCCCCTAGGGCTCCTTTTCTTGGTGTCTGAGGGACAGATTTCCCTCAGCTTTTGCCTGCAAGTTACAAAGCTTTCTTTTTTAAGAAGTGCTATGCAATAACCTAAAATAACCTGCCCCATCTATCCTGACTGCAGCTGGGCAGAGGTCCTTCATAGTATCTGTCATGCCTAAAAATATTCCTGTTATGAAAACAGAGATGTCTGTTTTTGTGTGCTGTGCCTGTGTGTTTCATGTACCTGTAAGTGCATGTGGAGATAATCTGAGAGTGAGCTTCCTCATCCTCAGAAAGTGAATGCTATACTGAAGAATTCTTTAAAACAGTGAGCATCAAGATAAGGGTTTGATACCTGTTTCTGAGTATCTGTCTATAGCTCTACTGCTGTACTGTAAATACATCAAAACCAAAGCAGACAGTATGTAAAGCAGAGCAGGGAATACCTCTGACTTCTAGACTTGCTAAACTTGCAAAGCTGTGGGCAGTGCTGCTCACAGTAATACTTCACAGGCATGAGAGAAATACAAAGAGCGATGAGGCAGGCTAAGGCTCCTAAGTGAGGTGGGGTATAAAATGGGGATGGAAAGAAATGGAAGGAAGGAAAGAAACTAAAGCACAGAGCAAAGTATGTAAGATGTGCCTTGACTGGTGTGAAGAGGATGACAGTGGTGATGGTAACAGTGACAAGGCAGAAAATTCAAGGTGTTTTAGATCACATGTGGTTTTCCTTGTCTGAAAGCTTTAAGTCATAGAAAAAGCTCATAAAGGAATCAGATATTACCATACAAAAACAGGAACTGATGAAATAATTTAAGTCTCAGGGTAGAGGAAACCCCTATTAGTTGAGTGCTTTGCACAGGCTTGTTTTCCTTTCTGGCTTTTAAAATGATGATGTGTTCAGCTCCCTAACAGAGGCAAACCCTGCAACTGAACCTGCCCAGTTAAAATGTTTTAAGGTATGAAGGGAAGCAAAAAACATGCAAGCACAAATATCTGCTGAGTTTAGGAGAACAGAAACAAACAAAAGAAAGGATAAAACAAAGAAAAGGCCTTGGTTGTCTCCAGTTCCCTCTGAACCTAGTCCAGGTCAGCACTGACTGCTGACTATAGTGCAAGACAGGAGCTTCTGCAGCATGCCCAGATTGTATGAAAGGATGTTTATTTCTCACAAGTGCTATCTTTATATCCAGCATTGCTTTGAAACCTTCTTTGCTTCATTGTTTCTACAGTTCTATAACCAATATCTCCATGTACTCACCCTCTGCTGAAAGCTACTTCTAAATTCCCTGGATGGAAGGACACAATCAGATGAGGTAGTACTTTCCTGCTCAGTTCCTCATACAGAACCTGTAATCTTCCAGAAAGACCATTTACCCCCTTGAATGTCCTGATTTAGTTCAAATCATATTCATATATATAATTAACATTTTAAAAGGATTTCTAAACTCTGTGTTACAGCCTGTAAAATGCTTCGACATACGCAGAGGAATTTAGGTACTTTCAGGTTAAAACAGTTTTGGCAAAATAAAGAAAACCAGAGGCAGTAATAAAAAGCCCAAATCAAGGACATGATGTGTCCTTCCCCGTGCATTAGGCTGCAACAAGTGTGGTAATAAGCAACATTAGATATGCAAGGATGAAGTAAACAAAAAGCCCAAGGATTATGAAGTAAATATTTGGGTGTATTAGCTAACTGTTTGGGGGTGTTTTGTGTTTTTGAATTTGTTTGTTTTAATGTTTGAGTCCGACTCGCCTTCTAAAAAAAGATAACTGGAATGATCTGTCTCTTGCACACAGTCATCTCCTCCATCAATATTTTTGCTTATCTCTGTTCTCATGTTTCATGTTGTTTCAAGCAGCTCTTTAGCAAGCCACAAAAATGTTAGCTAT
The DNA here is from genome assembly GCF_963662255.1 of Cinclus cinclus. NCBI lineage: Eukaryota > Metazoa > Chordata > Aves > Passeriformes > Cinclidae > Cinclus > Cinclus cinclus. Next base: position 51,098,021 of record NC_085050.1, read on the forward strand.
CCAGCTAGGTTTAAGCAGACCCCAGCTGAAGTAAATACTCCAGGCATATTATCTCTCTTTTCCATTTCTTGGTTAGTATTCTTTGGGCCTGCTACATGTAGATCAGGAGTCTTTAAGATGTTTAGTGAGGGAACCATGCATTACAGAAACCCTTGCTTTCACAGTGCTGTGTTTCTATAGTAACCACCTTATTAAAGCACTGCAGCCATCTGCTTTAAATACTAACTTCACAAGACCATCAGGACTAGTTTAAAATAATATCACATGTTCATTAAATATTAAAACTAGAAACAAAAGGAAAGAACTAAAGAAGAGAGCTTCTTCCTGTTCCTTCAATCTTATCTTTTAAAACCCCCAACACTTGCTTGCTCTTTTTTGATAATTTAACAGTTTGTGTCACTGCTTTACAAAGAACTGTGGAAGTGGCCACACTTGCCACTGGTGGCATAAACTACAACTTTCTGGGATGTTGCAAAAATGAACAAATGAATAAAATAAGTTCTTGGGGTAGGCAGTCAGTCTGTACATGTTCCTGATAAAAGATTTTCTGGACCCTGTTTTTGCAGCAGCACTCTCAGACATACTATGGTGAAGTCTTTAGAGAAAGGAGCACACAGAGGAACAGCCAGCAGCAGCTGAGAAGTGCCACACTGAAGCAAACAACTGTCTGTTTTTATCATAGTCTGCTAAAGGGCAAATGCCTCAGAGAAATGTATAATCACTCAGTAATAATTCAGCCAACCTCCAGATGATAGCCACAACCATGAGACTTAAACCCCCTACAGACTATACCCTGAAGGAGCAGGAGCCTAGACATGGTCCTAATTCAGAGAAATGTCTGCTACTTTACAAAGGAACCTGCTTAAGTGACAGTCTGTGATGGCAAGGTCTTTAGATTAAGCACACCTGCTATCTTTGTTTCCTTTCACCACTTTGAAATATGTTGGCTGCTACCTTCTTTAAATACTGTCTTTCTTCAAATTGTGCTAGGGAGCCAAAGGTAGCTCCTCAGAGCCCTTCTCTGTCTTCAGTGTATGTATCTAGCTCATACTCCAGAGTTATTTTCATTGTGCTTTACTTCCTGCTCCCTCGTTCTGTGCTGCCTGTTTTGAGGCCCTGATCCAGCACAAGCTATTGTATTTGGAGTCATAATACACGGAAACACTCATAATTTGCAAATTTCATCTGAAAATGCCATTGGAATAAGAAAGAGGAGGAGAATTCAGATCTTCCCATGGACAAATTGTACACCTCTGGAACTATAGCTCAAGAGAAATATTTTCTAGCGTTTTGCATTCTCTGAAACATGTTTCTGTCTTCATTCACTACAGCTTAAGAAAGCCATACATACTGCTAAGATTAAGTACTGTGTTGCATCTGTTTTTCCCACTTCTCTTTACTGCCACATTGAGTAAGTACCTACACTTAAGCTGTTCATTGTATTGTCCAGATCTTCTTCCATGCCAGAGAACTCTTTGCATTATGCACAGAAAAGCAGCAGTGTGCCAAGATAACACAGGCACGGTCCTTGGCCAAGAAAGGCACACTCTAATGGATCACTAGACTCTCACAAAAAAGTGTAATTATTTAAGATCCCCACACTATGCAGATCCTCCTCCTTTATGACACCAACTTCTCTGTTTCACACATTAGCTGTTTTCCTCAAGTTCTCAGGGGGTTTCTTGTATTGGTAGCCCGAGGGCAATGTCGCAAGGTGGGAACAGTCATGAGCTAAAACACTGGATGAGGAGCAGGAGTTTCTGGAGTTAGACTGAACATCAAGCTGAGCAGTTATGCCAACGTTTTGGGGAGAAGAAAAGGTAATTTTTGCACGTGCTCTTTTTTGTGGCTTTGTCAGGCATTAAGTTACTTTTCTTCTTAAAATAAGGCAGAGCTTCAACTGAAATGCTTTATCTGTCCAAAAGGCAAAAATGTCCATCAAAATGAGAAGACTTGGAAAAGTACAGAATCTCTATTAGCAGAGGTCTTCTAGAGCAGATTATCCACCTTTTATATCAAAAGTGCCAGTTTTATGATTTGGCTGACTTGGGAGAAGATGGAACAAATGGTCTCTTCCATGACTATTTCATACAACTTTTAGGAACAGCTTTTCCATTTTACTTACTGCTGTGCACTGGTACAGGGAAAGGCTGCTTAGTGTATCTTGATGAGAATTTTCCCGAATAAGGGTGCAAGCAAGTGTGACTAGGCCAAAAAAATGCTCACAAAGGAAAGATACTGGCCACTCTTCCCCTCAAAATTAAATTAACCTAAATTTTCCACTTGAAAACTTTACACTGAAGCATGACATTCTTTAGCATCGAGTTTCATGGGTATTGCTACTCTTGAGACAACCATACTCCATGTTTGTGGACTTATAGTAAGGATAAAAAAAATCAGAGGGGAAAAAAAAGGCTTCCAGGATAGTGAAACATGCACAGTAGAGAAGGTCTGATTTTGCTGCTTCTGGAGTATTGCTGTTGAATTAATGAATCAGAGTTTCTTCATGTTTTCTGGATGTTAAATATATGCAGCTGCTTTCTTTCACTGATATATAATTTGAGTACTAGAAATAGGGCTTTGGTTGTATTTCGAAGCCTTGGAGGTTGGCCATGACCAAAGTCAGGATGATGGGAAAAGCACAGTAGTGTTTCTTGTAGGACTGAAAGACATGGGAAGAAATGTTCCTTAGCACCTCAGTGGTTTAATCCTGTGAATATGAAGAAGAGCCATTGCTGATGTGGCTTAGCCATCTTTTGTGTTTTTAAACTCACTCTATAAAGTGGGATTTTCTTGCTTTCCTAAGAACATCTCCAGGCATTTTCCCCCAGTACTGCAAAAGATCTGAAATGCTCCTTGTTCCTTGCATTGTTTTTGTTCTCTTAGTCACATATAGTTCATGTCACTCTTGAATTTACAGGACTTGTTATGTTTTTAAGTAGGGTGATGGGAAACATTTTCTGCCAGTGGTTCATGCTGAACATGTATTTTGGAGGCCTGTTGCATGTTCCCACCTTGCATCTGAGTGCTGTGGGCAGTTGTTAGTGTAACTTAATATACTGTTCAGAAGGTGTTCTGTACATGTTATTCTCTGCGCACAAGACTGATAAGCAGTTGGTCTGTTAAGGAACGTCTTCTGCTGAGAAAACAGTGAGTAATAGAGACAGAGGAACAATTTGGCCCCTGTCTGTCTACCTTCTAGGTCAGGAAGTCCTCTCGCTGCCTCATTCAGTGCTTCAAATTTTGGAGCACAACTGATGTGCAGTTCAGGTCCTATCCAAGATTCCCAGCTCCAAGAGACATTAATACAAAACTCTCAGGTAAATACCAGAAGTGCTGTTTCATCTCTTCTCCATCTTCCTCTGTTTTTTTGGTAGATTGGCTTTTCAGAGTGGTGAGGAAAGAGGAGTATTGACTGAAAAATATGAACTCGTGAACTCTCTTGCTCTCTCCCACACACTTAGATGGCAGAGAGAGCTGTGGCCTGGAATAGTTGTTTCTTATGCCAAGGGATTTTCTTTCCCAAACTGTGAACTGTCATGACTGTAGATCAATCCATCTAATTATAAGAAAAATCAAAAGTCCTAAGTCTGTTCTCTGGGAGTTGAGTAAAACTCTTTAGCAAGACTTGCACCCGTGCATCTGAAGACATAATTAAACTTAAGGTGTGCCTTTTGCTGAACTTGTTAAACAAGATTTCTACTGCTTTTTTACCTAGAGGATAAACCCATGACAGAGTCTGTATTTATTTTGAGATACTCATCTAAACTGACACAATGGTGGTATTCACCCTGTAGCATACAATGGTAATCTTACACTGTTCCCTTACCTCCTGCCCCCAACGAAAGGCATTGAATAAAATAAACTTCATCATAAACAGCACTTCTTCCCTTATGTTCTCTTCATTGGGTGACTAAAAGAAGTTCTTCATATAATGTAAGAAAATATTATAAACAATAAGAACATTCTCTGAGTCAAAGATTCACCAGACAGAATTTGTGTATCTGTATAGTCATTACACTGGTTAAGTTAAATGTACTGGTAAAGCCCACAGTCATCATAAATACTAATAATAATCCAGTCCTTGAAAACCTCAGTACTTTCTAATTCAGAACAATTTAAAAAGTGCTTCAGGGCTTCTGAAGAAAGACTCTGGAGGATGCACAATGATGTACCCAAGAGGAAAGCTATATACATTAAGGGATGATTTTACACTAATGCTCTAACTCTCCATTCTCCCACTCTGCCCATATTGTACACTTTCACAGTAAGGTGGATTTGTTTCCTCAGGCAGGAGAAATGCTACAAAGAGCTCTTAAAATAGGAACACAGCAGTGACCTATTTTCGGTACTTCCATTCTTAGTTCTAGGCCTATTATATACAGTGTAATGAACATTGTAATGAACATTCAGCAGTGAAAAGACATCAATAACTGACCAAGTACATCTGCTCATTCTAAATACAAGATTAAAAATAGGAGACTGGACAAAACTGGCAATGGGTCAGGAGCTGACCTACAGAGCAGTACCTCAGCTCAGGTTAGAGCTATCGGAGACCACATGAAATGAGCTAGTGACCAAGCCAGAGTGAACATGTGTAACCCTCTCTTGTTTCATTTCGTTCATATAGCAAATAAACTTTTCAGGAATTTTGATGACTCTAATGGGTATGGTTGGAAAAGATGACATCTATACTTTGAAAAATTGTATTCAGGAGTGGGATTGAACTGTATTGCAGAAGAGGCATGGAGAAGCTCGTAGTGTGTCTTTCCTACAGGCTTTATCATTATGATATTTATAAACACTGAGATGTATTACAATAACTAATATAAAATAGAGCTACCATCTTTCTACCATCTCATCTGCTTCTGAAAAGTCAAACTTCCTGTTTGAGAGGGGTAAAAGAATTTTTCACCATTTAGGAGGCTTTTGCAAAGCTGAGATTAAATTCTCCAATTCCAAAAGTGAAAACTGGAAGTGATTTTTAACAAGGATGGGTTATTTCTGCTCATTTACAGGGCTTTTTTTTTTTGAGAAAACTGATTATCTTGAGCAATCACTCACAGTTATAGTACCTGTCTTCCTCCACATACATGCATTTCTGAGACAACTTCAAGAATGCTAGAATCTGTCAAAAACTAATTGTTGGATCATGTACTCCACTTTACTCTAAACTGCTAACTTCTATAAAAGAAAACTGCTTTGGAGTACTTTGGCATACAATACAAACTTCTTTCAAGAGCTTCAGTGATGAGGAAGGGATACTTTCTTTTTTTCAGTAGATGTGTACCGTAAAAAATACACATGTGAAGATAGAAAATGAACATTTGACAACTGAGCATTCAGTGCTTGGTTTGCTGAAGCAGCGTTTCAGCTGTGCTTTTTTTTCTTAAGGCCCATGTCAAAAAACCAAATCAGCCATATAATGGTATTCATATTTTGTAGGTGGAAGTGTTTCATTTGAAATTAATAAGGCATCTTTTTCCTAAATGGATGGTCACAGCCTGACTACAAAGCATTCATTAGAGCCTGAGTACAAGTGTTAATAAAGGAATAAAAAAATGAACTGTCAATCAGGAACTACACGATCATGCAGTGTTCTTTTCTTTTAGCCAAAGTAAGCCAGCTTTGCATTTCCTTCCCGTTGTGAAAATTTTATGTGCTGAGTTAGTTCAAGGCAGAAACAGACTTAGAGTGCTTCAGAATACAGTCACTTCTATCCCTGAGTTGCTGAATCACTTACCCACCAATCCTGCTAGTTAATACTAGCTAGCTATTTTTAGATTAAAGTGGAAAATGCTCTCATGGTGGCAATGATACTTCAAAAGAGTCTGGGAGCAAAATCGTCTGTTTTGAACATGCCTCAGAGCCTGTGCTGGTACGAGCGCCTCACTATTCGTTCCCAGCACTGGCGATCTAGGTCATCCCAGCGCACGGGATGTGGCACTGGCTGCCTCTTTCATAACTGCCCGTAAGAGTTCTGGGGTCATGTTTGTAAACACTGCTGCCATGTGCACGTAAGCACGTGGCGGGACACCAGCATGACCTGGAGTGCCAAAGCTGAGAGGTAAAGCTTGGCGCCAGTGTGAGGTCGCTAAGCCAAGCAGTGCCAGTGCCCTGGCTGGCACACACCCCATGCAGCCCTGTGAGACACCGCGGCAGGGTGTCTGAAGGTAAAGTGGGAACCTTTTTCCTGTACGCAGCATATGTGGATGTGTGCTAATGTTGATGGTGGCCCTGCAGGTTCGTCTCTCAGTATAAGCAAATGGCAGTGCTGAATTATTCTTGAGAGAAATGGAACCTTCTGCCCTAAGTCACCAAAATTGGAGCCCACATGGTCTCAGAACACAATGCAAAATTGTGGCTCTTACAGAAAAGAACGTATAAGGGCACATTGCCAATTTTTCCAAAATTACTTCAAAGACACATAACAGAGCATTTGTGTCTGTAATAGCTTTTTGCTGCCTTTGCACTGATGAAATTAAGACCACATTTTAGGCATTAGAGGAAGTAGCTCCTAAATTATTTCTGTTTATCAGTAGAAGTTGCATGATATGGCCAGTACAAACAAAAGTCACAAGTCTTTCATTTCCTCTTAATAAGAAATAAGCATATCCAGCCACCCAAACCTATGCAAAGTTTCATCTTATGCCGTCCACATACTTCATATGCTTCACAAAACGTGACAGGGGGAGCAGTCTGTGGTCAATGTCCTTCTCCATTATAGCGGCTCTGTTTCAAGCACAGCTGTAAGTCTCATTTGCTTTGACCTTTCCCGGGAGAGCTGAGAATAGGACAAAGAGTTAAAGTGTTACCAGTCTCTGCTGAGTCGGCGCTTCTCGGCCAGGCAAGCCAGAGAGGTGGATGGAAGAGGGTGTGCACGCAGCAGAGGGTGATTGGGAGGGAGTGCAGGGAGGGAGAGTAAAACAAAAGGAGAAAAATAAACTATGCACACCCCGAAACAAAACAGGGGAACAAGTACAGAAAAAGTGCACGTCTTTGAAGAACAGGAACTTTTCTGTTTGTTTCCCTCTATGTAGTTATATCTCGTTATCTGAACTCAAAGTACGGTAGATACATGAGTCCTTGAACTCTGAACTGGTGAGGAGAGTAGCAAAAGTAAGTGAATACAATTTTAGCTGAGCAGCTGGAAAGAAACAGGCTTTGTCTTTTTGTGCCTCAGCTATGGGAGGCCATTTAACACTGCAACACACAGCTGTTCAAACCTCTTTCTTACTGTACGCCAGTGGCCTGCTAAAACAATGCAGAACTAAGGCAGTCTTCTCTGCGTGATAATGCAGCTCTGGTTTTAAATACTAGCTGCTCCAAACTACTTGTGTTTTCTTGAGCCCCATCTCTTAAACCTGGATAAGAAGTGGTCCCTGGTTTGTTTGTGAGAAATTAAAAAAAAAAAATAAATAAAATTTTTAAAAAAGTTAATTCTGAATCAATTCTGAGTGAATTTTTAAAGCCTTCCCAACTGTAAACATTACCCCATTCCTTAGCAGTGTTTCTGGAAAGCAGAAAAGCACCTTCCTTGCTATTGTGTGTACCTCTAGTTAGGCTCTCCAGTGCTACTACGCTATCGAGCAATGAAGTTTCTATTTTTGACACACTGTTGATGACCTTGCTCTAAACCTCTAGCCTGAATATTGCTTAAATGCAAAATGAGCAAACTTGAACAAGCTAGCAGGTTCCACAGCCCATCACAGTCCTGCATTTAGCCACGACTGGGTGAAAAACAGGAGTTCTCACAAGCTGCAGTGTGGCACTCAGTGGTGCCTGGGGACACTTTAGGAGGGTGTTTGTAAACAGCATGGCCACATGCACATGAGCCACGTGGGGCTTGGCTGGCTGAACCTCCAAACTGCTGTGGGGGAGAGGAGCAACTGTGGGAGGCAAGTCTGAATGCTCTGCTCCATCTTTTTCCAAAGTAGTTTGCAGTGGTATTGTATCTCTAAACATGGCAGGGAAAAACCCATCTGTCCTTCACGGTCAGCTGCATCTGCCAGCATCCAGAGATGCTGCACAATCTAAATTACCTATTGGATTTTATTTCCAAATACAGTTCATCATGGATTGTATCACAAGTCCATGAATGTGGTGAAGTTAAATAGGGTGGGCTCTTGGTTAAATGCACTATGTAACTAGGCAGGCTGAGCTATGTCTATGACCCACAGCAAAAGAATTCTCAAAGGCCAGAGACATTAAAGCTTGCCATCTCCAGTTCAGGTCTAGGAGATGAAGGTGGACTCTTGAACAGAAAGCTATGAATGCTGCTATGGTTAATGTCAGGTTAATGCAGGTTTGTGCATCCCATCTCGAGCAGAGAGATTTGTGACAACAAAATAAAATTGGTTTTATTTTCATATTTTTCCCTCCTTTGAGCTTTGCTACCAAGTGTGATGTCAACATGACGGTTCATGGACCCTGACAAACCTTTAATTGATAAAACAGATCAAATGGGAATTGCGTGGTAGATTGGAGCTGATGTACATGAACAGCTTGCAGACTGTGGGAAATCTTGTCTGAATGAATAGGAGGATCGAGGGTATTAAAGGGAGTGAACTGGAGTACCTAGTTATAGAAATGTCATAACTGTTTCACACACTGTGATTAACTGACACAACCTACTACTTTTAATTATTATTTTAATTATTTGTTTGGAGCTAAATGGAGACACCTACAGTGTCAGTAAGATTGAGATAACATTCTTCCCTGTATCCTTTCTTACTTGGAGTGGAGGGTTTAAACAGTGCCACAAAGCAGTGAACAAAAAATCATCTTTTTCCCTGAGGAGATTTATTTAATTTTGATTTGCTGAATTTGTTTTGGATAAGCACAGCTGATTTAGAGGTCCAAAAATGTGTGCAGCAATACCAGAACATGTTGTCAATCAACAGAAAATGCTACTGAAAACCAAACTCTAAAAAAAAGTGAAAAGCGTCTAGTTTCTGTTTCTTAAAATTGATACTTCTGTTATCTTAGTAAGCAGAGAAAACGATCTGTAAATTTCTGAATGAGCAGGAAGGAGGTTATCATGGGTAAAGCACTGGGGTAGAGGAGATACGGGTTCAGTTCCCAGCTGTACCACAGCTTTCCTGTAGGTCTTCTAGGGTTAAGAAAAAAAAGGCATGGAAAATAAATGACTCCAGCAGGGTTTGTACCACATTGCATGATCTCTGTGTGCTTTGGCTCTCAGTTGTTGCTTATTAATTTTATACCCTTTCTCTCCTTCTTTGCATGTTTTGCCTGATCATTAACATCAGCACCCTGGGGAAAAGGCTGCAGCAGTGCTGCTCAGGAGCTCCTCACACACATACACACACACACACATGCACACACACACACATGCACACACACACACATGCACACACAGAGCAGGCACCAATAGCAGCTTTGCTTTATTTACTGCAAATATTTAGTTTTTTGAACGGGAGCTTCCTGCCTCTGCTATAAACAAGAGTTACTAAGACTCTGGCCCCTTGTGTGCTGCCAGACCCCTTTTCTCTGCCTCTTTCACTGAATTAAATAGTAAGACAGAATAAAAATGGCTTATGTTTGTACAGCCCCAAGCACAGTGGGATTCTGTTTCATGGTTGGGATATGAAGTGCCTCCTAATGTGCAATAATTAATTTCACTCTGTCCAGTCTCCTTATATTTAGAAGCATCAGTTGCCATCTTGAATTAGACTCATGCTCCAGCTTGTCCAACAAAGTATCTCCAACCAGCTCCTTATTTCAAGAAAAAGCAGCTATTCTGTTGGTAGTTAGACCCCCTCTTCCAGAAGCATAATGTCTTATTCATCTGCTGGAGTCTACATTCCATAGCAAAATACATGTTAACTCACAACTGGTTTGAAAAGTTGGGGTTTCTAAGTAAAAATTTGTTTTTCAGCATCTATACCTGTAGTCTTTCCATCCATTTCTTCTCCCTATCTGTGTCCCCCCCCCCCCAAAAAAAAAAAGGCCTGAAAACTACTTTTCTTTCTTCAGTACTACAAAGTATATGACTGACTAGGTGCCTCACTGCTCCAAGTGTCTCTTGGCAAGCCCAAGAGAAATGAATAGGGCTTTGTGAAAATGGCAGTTTGCAGGATCACAAGTCAGCTGACATTGGGGAAAAAAAGAAGGCACCTATACTTAATGTACTGTCAAGTGTACAACATAGACACAGTGGAAAAACAGATAGAAATCTGTATTTTCCTGCCTGGTTTCTCACTTCTCAGGCACTACACACAGTAATAGAAAGAAAACAGATCGGCACATTTCTTGGTTTTTTTACTGCTTTCTCACACCTACAGAAGCTTCTCTGCATTAAGGATTACAGGCAAGCAGAAAAGTACAGGTCTAAACTTACAAATGTTCCATGTAAAGTATGGAAAGCACCACAGAAACGACAAAGAACTGAAACGCTGTATTTTTCTGTTTTGTGCAGTTTTCATCTTTATGACTATCAAGGGTGTTTTTCCCTATTTGGTCTGCATTTTCACTCGCTCCTAGGTATGTGATGTGTACATTTGCAACTGGGCATGGAATTGGAAACACACAAGCATACATTTTCCTTCCCACAAAATGTCTACTACACAATACACAAAATTAAGTGTTAAATCTGACCCTTTCCAGTTGTTCAGCTTTCGTGTTTTTGATTTTTAGTGTTGCCATTTAAGTAATACTTCAGAGCTTTTTTGGGCAGAAAAACTTGAAATAGAAAAGTAAGCAAAGGAGTGCAGAAGGAACAAAAATTTGATAACCTAAAAGAAAGTATGTTAAAATCTCTAATATGTGCACACACATACCATCACTGCTCCATATCTCAAGAAGAGGTGAGTCCCTTGCATTTCCCAGCTTTCCTATGTTCTCTTTTATGGACAAGTGGCATTTCTTTTATTAAGCTGTTCATGTACTTATAGCTCCATGAAGCTATCTCACTTCTGTGGTCTTTAACTTTGGGAAAAGAGTAGAAACTCCTGTTTTACTGCGACAATTCTTTTTCCTCATTTTGAGCAGGAGAGTAATGCTACTTGCACACAGACAATATGCAGTCATTTTTTTTCTCCTTTTTGCTTACATAAGAGCTGAAAGAGTTTTGTGTCCTTTGGCAAGTATAAAAATGTTATAACTTCAAAGAACGTGACTTCAAATACAAGTGAAGAAGCACTGAAAGAGCAAACATTAAACAAAGATGAAAAAAAGCATCAGGGGCATGAAATGGGAGCAAGTGCTGCACGAACAGTTGTCTTTCATTCGAAGGGACAAATCTGGAAAGATACTAAAGGACACAGAAGATGAGAGCAAAACTCTGCTGCCAGAATCAGGCCCAGGGTTAATGTTTACCCTTTGATCTCTCTAACAGTGCCAGAAGTGGCAAGAGAAGGAACAAATAGTCAGCACAAATTCAGGAATGCCTTTGTCACATATTCTCTCACATGCTTTACTCTTGCTTGCTACCTACCATCTTCTACCCAGCTAGTGCAAGAGTAATGGGAACTGTAGGTCAAAAAAAAGGCCGGAAAAGAAAATAAAAGGTGATAAAGAGCTTACTGAAACAGCAGCAGATTCTGGGTATGACACAAATAATTTTGTCCTGCAAATGAGAAGACACTACTGCAGTGTAATTATAAAATTACAGTGTTGTAATAGACATCAACATAAAAGGGGAGCAACCATTGTGAGCATACAACTGCTAGCAGCAGTCATGAGTATAACAAGATCTGTGATCAGCCTTCCTACTCTGTTGCACGACAGTGAATACCATGACTCATCCAGACAAATTCAGAACATGGAAGAGGCATTTGTACCAACTGCTTCCTCCCTATGAGGAGAGAACAGATCTTAGGATTCATTTTGTAAAGTGATGTGCTTTGCACCATGTTCTGAGTGCTTCCTGCAAAATTGCTGAAGAAAGTCTGAAAAATGTGCATGGGACTGGATAAGAAGCGTTAGAACCTCTGATAATAAGCTACTACAGGACATGCAGGGCATACACTTCAAGTGTCTCTGAAGACAGAACTGGCCTGACAGGTTTGGTTTAGGTCCACAGGGGAAAGCATGAAACACGTTGTCAGTTGGGTACTTCTGACCAGCTACATCCCCGCTCCCTCCCCCCACCTGGTTTTTTTGTTTTTTTTTTTTTTTTTTTTTTTAGCAACAGATTGATAGCATTATTCACTTGGTTAGGTAAATGCAGAAATTTCCACCAAGCTTCTTATATCTAATGGAGATCCAAAACTTGCCTTGCAGTGGTAAAACTTTCGTAACAGCAACACCTCTTTGTGTCAACATGCCTCATTAAGTAATACTTTCAGCTACTCGATTTTACTCATGAAGTTAGTAGGATTCATGACTTCTTTCTTGTTCTTTAAAAAGGGAATTGTTCCAGAATTCTAACAGGCAGTGAATTATGCTTAATTAAGGAAAAAATATATAACCATCTACAGCAGTATTCTTATATTGTGAAGAGCAGTTTTACCATAAAAGCTTTTGGGACTTGAATAAATTATACATTTTTAAAAGGGGAGGAGGGGTACAAAAATAATTTTAAACCTTTGCAACAATTCCCTTAACTCCATCTCGTACTTCGGGTCAGTCTGTTCCAGACAAACCCATCAACACAGCTCACACTGCGCTCAAGCGCAGAGGAGAGAAAAAAAACCAGCGTTTGACAAAAGATCCAGCGGTCTAGAATGCAACACAGATGCAGAAAGCTCAGCCAAAACCCGAACTATGATATGTATTCTTAAAACTCTGCAATTTTTTATTTCTTTCCCCCTCCTCCGCTGTCGTGAGGACTAGGGACGTTCCTAGAACTCTGTCCTCACTGGCTGCGTCAAGGCAGCTGCCAAGGATGCTGGGACACTGTTTGTAAACACTCAAACCACGTGCACGCAACCACATGGAGAGTCATCGTCCTGACCTAAACCTACCCACTTGGTAAGCCGGGGTTTCGCTGCAAGGGAGCCAAATCCTTTCCCAACATGATGTGACTTAGGGTAGCTCACGCCAGGACACTGGAACACAAACTTGGACTGCTGATGCATTATTGGAAAGGAGATTAGGCAGAAGAGTTGTTCAAACTTTAGTCATTGAAATGTGAGTTTAAGGACAGGGCAGCTCATGCACAGTAAAGAATGCAGACGATGCTCTTGATATAGCTGCAAAAATTCAACTTAAACATGGAAACTTCCTGTCCCCCATGCATACACCTGGTAAAACCAGTATTTGTATGCTGCGAAAACATGTGGAATATATTCAAGGTTAGAGGTAATGCTGTAGAACATGTGAAGATTATTTCATGTTGTTTAAATTGCATCATAGCATTTAATCAGAGTGTAGATGGCAGTGCCCTGTACCTGGGGAAGACACTTCCAAGGGGTATTTGGTCATTGAGCTACTTCAGGTTATCTTAGCTACCTAAACACTCACCTGCTCACTTATTTGGAACTATCTGCTGTGGTTTAACAAAACTTTGTACTTGATTAGGCTTAAAAAGCTGAATTATCCTTTCTTGCTGAACTTGAACAGAGAACAAGCCTATCTCTTTCCACACTGCAGCAGAAATGCCTGCTGTGTTTAATTTTTAATTTGTGTTTTAGTTAGAGGAAAAACACACACAAAGAATTAGGTCAAATACTGCAAGCTTTTATTTATCTGTAAGAATAATCCTTCTGGGATTTCTTGCCATATGTATACTACAAGGCAACAACACTCCAACTTGGAATCCCCACCTCCACAGAAAACTTCACTTTTTAAAGCCAGCCTCAATTTTGTTCAGGTTACTAAGATGATTCAGCATTCTGGAAGGTGTTTTACAGAGATGAATAAGCCTGCTTGAAAAGACAGACAGGAATCTAAATCTTCATGGCTTTTATTTGTTAAAGTATTTTTCAAAGCATGGCAATTGTCTTTTAAATGACCTCAGATTTAAAATTATTTACAGTAAAAAACTAGTATAAAACTCTTCCTGATCCACATATAAGTTAGGACATATTTTCGTCTTAATTTCAAGAACAGTGTGAGATACATGGGTAAAATTAATTAGCTGTTCTTTCTGTTTCTCAGACCTTATTTTTCTCTACCTTCTTCCTCCCTGCTATGTAATGCAAGGCACATTTCCAGTATTTTAATCCAAACAGTCTTTTTAGGTCAGTCATTAGCTGTCCTTGGGATTAGTCCAGCTGATGCTAGAGGGTCAGAATTTTATTCCTTAACCCCACCATCTCTGTATCCACCCACTGAGCAGTTCCTTGGCAAAATGGGTGATTTTCCATAAAAATACATATATATATTTATATATACATATATATATATACACACATACAGAATTTTTAAAGCAAACTTATCTTCCCTAAGGTAAGGCAGAAGTGATTTCTTTTCAATGGGTGACTGCAAGGATGATTACTCACAGTATTTTCCATTTGTAGGGTTTTATTATCTAGGATTATTGGGATGAAGTATGCAAATTGAATATGTAAGCAGTGATGATAAATTAACAACCAGAACGATGGCAACTTGTTAGTTGTTACTTGTTCAGTGTTCAAAAGCATATTTTTGATGCAGACTATCACTGAATGAGTAAGATGGTATTCACTGCCTTATGAAGTAAGGGATGGGTATAATGCTGCAAGTGTGATTGATTCATACAATTTTCTTTTTGGCTTTCAGCCCTGATGCAGTCATACGCTTTATCTCTGTTCAGACTGCAGCTCTTTTTTTATAATGAATCATAGTACATCCCACTTCATTTCAGAACCAGCACACTGCCTTTCAAAATGATGTCACAACACTTAATGCCCCTGGCTGACTGCCTTAACAGCAGAGAGCTGGACTAAATAAATACTATATATTATTTGCCAAAATAACTTGTGGTTGTGTTCTACAGTGCAGTTTCCAAGATAACCACCAACTCTACTTGAAACTTGGCAACTTTCTTCTACGACTTTCAAGCTCCAGTTGTGAAGCTGGCTTACAGATGCTGCTACCATGCCTTGAGCTACTGTGCAGCAGCCCAGTGAGAGAGGTAGAGGGGTCACTTGCTGTGACAAGCCAAATTTGACGGCTCTTCTGGAATTCCACCTTGACAAATTGTCAGCTTTTAAAAAAGGACCTTACTTGGCTCTTATAGAAACGCGAACTACATCTTCCACTTGGAACAAAATGGAACAAGGGATTTAAAGTCACTGCTTAGGCACACTGATAAAAATACTACTGTCTGTGCAAGTAACTTAGGCGTGAGGCAGTCCTGGTAAACCAGACCAGGGTCAGTAACATTAATCCAACCTGACCTTCATGTTTTTTCAAGGATCAGATTTGTCCCAAAATATGATGAGGGCTTTTTTTTCCCCCCTTTTCTTTTCTTTAGGGCTGTTGGTAAAATTTAAAGGAACAGTATGGAAGACACAGGCCAGCAGCATCTATAGTGCTTAGGCAAGAATAAACAGACCCATCCAACTCTGGCAGCTGAAATGTCCATTCCAGCAGCAACTACAGGTTCTCCCAATTCCGCATGCAAAAGCCAAAACATTTACAACCTCGTAATTTTGCTACCCATTGCAGCACTGGTAGCAAGAAGAGACCTTGGAAATCTGTCCATCATAATAACTCAGTAACTTGCAACAAGCACACGTTTCTTGTTCTTTAAACAATGCTGACATGCCAAAGTCTAAGACCATGTGCACTGTATCAAAACAATACCAGTTCTCCTGGCTAAAAAGCCGCCACAATGAATCACCACAATGCCAAAGTTCTGCCTAAAACCCTTGCTACTAACTGAGAATTTGGTAGATTCAGGTGCCTCAGTGTCTCCTGTTCAACCTTGTCTTTTTTCTGAAGATTTGTTTGGAATAGGCAATACAAAGCCACTTTCTGATGTTCCCTGGATGCATTCACAAAGGGCTTTTTATGTCGATTCCCAAAACGTAACAACTCTTTCCACTGAAAGGTGACTTTTGAGTTCTTCATCTCACCTTAACTGCAGTTTAGTCCCACCACCAAAACACTGTTGTTTTCCACATCTTAGCCTTCCCTTTTTCCCTCCTCCCCTGACCTTGCTTTCTAGATTTCAGTATTTTCTGTCTTCACTGTCAGGGTTCAAACTAAGCTTTCTATGAGAGAGACAAAAATACTGCCCAGCAGAGATTTTTTTCATTGGCTCCAAATGGTGGTTTTCTGCGGGATAAAATCCAAGAGGGGTACATTGTTTCCGAGAGTTAACAGCAGTAGTCAGTTCACCCCCCTAACTAGAGTTTAGACATGACTATTGACCACTGACATCTCCCCGTTGAGCATCCTCGGCAACCACGTCCCGTTTTGCACTTTACAACCTCTAAAGTGCCATAGTGGAATACACATGCAGATACACAAGTGAATGTGTGACTGCACCTACCCCCTGCTGCAGTAAGTCAACCTGCCATTAACACGCGAATAGAACGCCCTCATTAGCCGACAAACAACACCCACTGACCTGCTTTCACTAGGAACAGCGTTATCTCCTCATCTCTAAAACTCTTAAACTTCACACCGAAAGGAAAAATAAAGGAAAATTATGCTGAATATATATTCAGAGCCGCCGATCACTGCTCAGAGCCCGCACATTCGCATGCCGCTAATCATGGAAAGCAAATCTTGTGATGAGATCTTTAGCGGCAGCGCTTCGGTGAAAGCACGCTGGACCGTATCACTTTTCCCTTCACCTCACTCCGAAAAGGAAAATCGCTCAACAGAAAAAAGTCTGCTGAATTTCCAACACTTAGACCGAGAGCCGAAAAGCCCCCTTTTAACTCTGGGCACAAGGATGAGCGCTGTGTCTAAGGGGGTGATTTAAAGCCGATAAACGCCGCGATGCGAGCGAGCGAGCGCGCACCGCCGCGCGTCCGACTCAGGCGTGGTGAGGTTGTTGCTCTTGCCTGTCATCTGGCGGGGAACGAGCCCGACCTCGCCGAAAGCGTTATTTCAGGGGAACACTCTCGGGAAAGTGATTCTCCTTTTCATCCCGCGGCCACACTGTGCCCCGACGGCGGGGTTTACTAACGCGGGCAAAACACGCGTGTGTACCATTGCATGGAAAAAGGGAGGCCACGCTCCGAGCCCCCGCCTCGCCCGCACGCACTTCTCCCTCCCGAGCCCCCCGGCACCGCGGTCCGCTCGCCACCGCCTCGGTCTCCCCAGGCCGCGCAAGCCCCCCGCCTCTCTCCCCGCGCTGCGCCCGCCTTTGTGTCCGCCCGGAGCCGGGGAGCGGTACAAAGCCGGGGCGCCTCCGTGCCCCGTCCGCAGACAAAGGCGCGGGGAGGGGCGGCGAGGAGAAGCCCGGGTCCGGCCCCGTGGGGAGGGGGCGGCGGCGGCGGCCCCGCCGCCCCTGTCAATCAGCCATGCTGGGGGACCTACGGCGGCGCCCCCTCCTCGCCGACCCCCGGCGGCGCGGCGCGGCGCTGCCCCGCGACACCTCCGCGCGGTGCCGGGCGGGGAAGACGGCCGGCGCGGGGATCCCGCTCTGACCTCTGCCGCGTCCCTCAGCCTCGCCGACATCCAGCACGCACAGCCCAGGCGCCGCGCTCCCCGCTCCTACAGCGCCGCCATCTTGCTTCCTTCTGCTCCTTGGCGAGCGCGGCCGGGCCCCCGCATCAATATGCGCGCGGCGCCCTGACGTCGGCGCCCGCCCCGCGCACCGCCCCGCGCGCGCGGCACGGCTCCCCCCGGCCCCCCCCCCCCACAGCGCGCGCCGCGGGGGCGCCCCCAGCACCGTCACCGGCGCCGTCCCCGCTCCCGACCGCGCGGGGCTTTTTTTCCCGGCTGCTGACGCTCTTTCGGCCTTTTGGGGATTCCCACCCCCGCCCTCTTCCTCCCCCCGCCCCACCACCCCCGCCTTTTCTGCTTTCGCCGGTGGGTTCGCGTGGGGTACCGCCCTCCAGCGCCAGCCTCCGCCACCCCCCGTGGGACACCGCTCATCCCGCATCCCTCCGGTCCCCGGGGGCCGGCGGCGCTTTCCCACGGCCCCGGGAGCCCGTCTGCTGTGCCCGGGCTGCTCTGCCCCGGCTGCGGCGGGAGGCTCGGGGGTGCAGCGTCGTAGCGCTCGGTGGCGGCTGACAGAGTAAAAGAAAAGCCAAGAAAGAAAAGTGTTTTTGGGGGGGGGAGAAATCGACAAAGTCTCCTCAGGCTTCTCTCAAATGAAGCCCTGTGCCCACAGACACCGGGCTGCCAGCGGTGATTGAGCTGGACACTCATTCCCGGGAGCGTCCGCAGCAGTGCGGGACGAGCGCGACTAGCGACCCCATTCCCAAACTATGGGCTTGTGGCTCGCCGCAGGAGAAAGGGTGTCGTGCCCGCATCAGCTGGAGCCGCAGAAGGAGGTCTGGCTGCTGGTCCCAGCCCCGCAGCCCCGGGAGCGGAGGTTGATGCCCCCCGAGCCCCCTTGCCAGCCCCCGCCGGCGGGGACAGGTCTCCGCTGCCATCCCCTCCGTGCGCCGCTCACCGCCTTTCACCGGCGGAGCTGGAGCTCTCCCAGCCGGGCAGCTGCGGGGAGCAGAAGTAAAAGTATGCAAAATCGCTTCTCTGGGAACCGGCGCTGAGCTTTCACACCGCCGAAACACCGTCCGGAGTCCCGAGCGCCGGACGGAACCCGGGGCCTCCCCTCCAGTGGGAACCTCTATTTCCCACTGCGCCAAGTAGAGCAAGCGTCCAGGCTGCTTTCCTCCGGCCTGGCCGGGACCCGTGCGGGGCCCGGCAGGACTTTAGGAGAGATTTACCTTTCCGGCGAGACCCTCTCTCCCTTTCCGGTGCGTCCTTCACCCCAGGGGGTGTCAGGAGAAGGTCTAAGAGCGCTTCGTTCATCAGTGGTGCCCAAGAGATGCTGAATCTGTCCCCTGCCTGGCAAAGGCAGGCAGGCTGGTCAAAAAGGTTTGCAAGATGACAAATCTGGTGCATTTGATGCAGATCGGAGTGATTTCTAGGAAGTTTAGGTCATCATTGAGTAATTTGTTTTTCATATCACAGGTTGTTTTCTGAGTTTTGGTTTTACTTTAATTTCTGTGAAACATTTCAGAAGTGCACTAGAGACGCGAATTTGCCCTTACAACTTGCTAAAGTAGCTCTGTGATGGTGGCAGAGTGTCACTTTTGTACCGTTGCGAGGCAGCTTGTTCTCCCCAGCCCTTGGAAAGGTGATGGAGTGGCTAGCCCTATTGTGTAGGAAAATGCATGGGGCTTCTGACAAAGATCTTTATGTTCATTTCTGCAGAGCTGATTTCAGCAGCATTTAGTGCAGCCTAAATCTATGCAAATACACTCAGGTCTCCCTCTTTCTGGAAAAATAAATAATGCAAAAAATTGGTGAAGACTTGCCTCAATTTTGCTGCTTTTTTTTTTTTTTTTTTTTTATGCTTTCACAGCATTTGCTTGATTTCCAGCAGGCTTTAATCGGTATTTAGAACTCCTTTTAAGTTTGCCTGTTTTATTAAAGCCTGGGGTTGCTTTATCCCCTGGTGTGGCACATCCAGCTGACATGACGAGGATCGAACATGCTCAGCCTCTCAGTGAGTTCAAAGCGCTGTTTTGTCCTAGGCTGCTCTTACGGCGCTGCAGACACCTCCATCCTCTGCACCGACTTGTTCTGCCCAGCCAGGGCTCGGCGTTGACAGGGTTTGGCGGGGTTCCTCTCTCTCTGCTTTCTCCAGCAATTTGCATTGTGCTGGGAGAGATGCCCCTCCTTTGCATGGCTCAGATCCCTCCGGTGCGCGTGAGCCCTTTGTGGCTGGAAAAGGCAGGTGGCTGGTTTTGGCAGGACGCTGCTGCATCGGAGCAAAGACCTGTCCTCCCTTTGCATGAGCAAGCAGCTGCATACCTGGGTAACTGACGGGGTGGGTAAAATGGGGGAAAAAAAAAAAAGAAAAGAAAGAAAAACTCTCCAACAGCCACCAAACCTACAAGCCACAAGCAGGAGTTTGAAACTGGGCTGGGATTCTTTTGTTTTCTCACTGTGCTCCTGTGCTGAAGATAAGGGACTACTCATGCATGTGTTACCTGTACATATGAATGTGAGAAACTCGTGCATTTTTTAAATGCTTCCTGACATAGGTGTGGTTCTCTCCCCTATTCTTTGCTCTCTCACTCTCTCTCTCTTTAAACTTTACTGCCCTAATGACAGCCTGTTGTAATCACGAGGCTCAATAAACTCAGGAGCAGTCCTGCTGAACCAGCAGTACTGTCTTGACTCCCAGAGCACAGGGCACATTTACTGGAGCCTCCCCTGCACCAGTAGCTTGTGCTCAGCTATCTCGACCTACAAACCTAAATGACCCGGTGCCATTCTGCTACATCTTGACAAGCCAGGATCTTTTGGCTTCCAAGACAATGGCTTCTGTTGTGCATACCCCTGTCAAATGTAGTGTGCTCTACAATACATGTTACTTGGTATGTGTTAGCAGCCTGATGGGAGGCACATGAACCTAAATTCTCCCTTGGACTAGTTCCGTTTGCTTTAATGTATTTATTGAATGAGACATTTTGACCCATTTTGCTTTGCTGTATCTATCAAATGGGGAGAAAAGTGACTGAACATGATCACAGTGAGAAGTGACGTAAAACCCCCCACGCTTTTTCACCCTTAAAGAGTTGGGGGCATAAAGTCTTTTACCTCTCAAACATGCTGTTCCCTGACCAAGGTTGTATGCATTCCTCAAAGCAAGTATTTGCTGTGAAAAACAGATATGCAGTTTCTTTGGAAAGGTGCTGGAATGCATTTAGCTCAAACAACATTCTGGAGCTGTTTCTAGAGCTATCCCAGCCACACCATTTTTCATAGGCAAAACGTCAGGTGAAAAGCATCCTGCAATTAGAGCGTTTGTGTGTACAGCATGTAATTGCACACAGTTAATCCAGTGATTTCAAAGAGCGTGGGCCTTTCCTCTCTGCTAGAGGAAAACTTGCTCACTGTGAAGGATATCAGGGTGGCCAGGATGAGTTGCAGCCAGATTCCTCCTAAAGCTGCAGTAAGCAAACCTGACTGACTTACTGAAGGAATGTAATGTATTTGGCCTCCTCAAAGCCCCAGATGAAACCTCCAGAGAGATATACAGTGCAGATAATATTTCATCCTGTACCCTGTATTGCAGAATAAGTGGGTTTGTATTAGCTACCCACTTCACATAGCTTGCAGGGACAAACTGAACTCTGACTTTGAATTTCTGTGCAATAACCAGTTCAGAGACATAGTTCAATTGTTTCTACTGAGACTTCAACTTTTCATGTTGTTTTTATTCATGTTGTTGTGTTCCCATAATAAAGTGTGAACAGCTATGTGAGATGAAAGAAATTTGCTAGATATCCCATTTCACCTGCTTGAACAAACCTCTGGAGCCCAGAGGACTGTCCGCTGTAACGTGATGGACCTACAGAAAATCTCTCATGTCCTTTCTCCACACAGACATTTGTCTCTGTCACAAGGGACACTGATTTCTCATGGGCAGCAGCATCCACCAGAAGCCCTCAAGGGACAAGGTGAAGGAAAGGCAACAGGACCAGTTCAGTGACCTGCTGTTCTACTTTGGTTTATACTTTCAGCAGGGCTTTTTCAGGTCCTGAGACATCTGCTCACCCATGAGTTTGAGAGTCCAGCCTCAGAGCTGGGGGTCACACTGATGCTGGGTCTGGAACCAAGCCAGCAGACAGCAGGTGGGGCCCTGCCAGACTCATGTTGTTGACAGGACACCACCTCATTTTTTTTTACCCTGAATTAATCAAGTATCATTATTTGTCATTTCTTTGCATTCCTACCCTGGACAGGAAGGGGCTTTTCCAGGACTGCACAGATGAGTTGTTGCAGAGGAAACATGTAGGAGTTTCACTTGTCTGTTTGGGAGCCATGTGCCCAGTGGCTAGGATGCCTGCAGGGATGCTGTGATGTGTTGTCTGCCCATTGCTGTCATTCTGTTGGTGGGAGATGTGTGTTTCCTAAGAGCTGAAGATGGTTCAACTTTTCAACCCTTGGCTTTTGCCAGTGGGTGTAGATGTCTTTGTGCTGCCCTTCAGTGTTTATGGCTCTAAGTGACTGTAGCCCTATGATTGCCCAGGCATTTATGCCTGGAAAGCTTTAATTTTGGCACCCTAGACATCTGCCAGGCAATTCCTGCCCTAAGGATCATGGTTGGGATGAATGTCCCGAGGGAAGGAAGCCCCTGGCAGAGGAGAAGGGATAAGGGAGGCTTAAAAAGAGGTGAAGCAGAAAGACAATTTCTAAAGGTACAGCTTGTCTTTTTGTGATCCCAAGCTTGCTTTTTCATGGATGTAGGAGTAAAATCTTAAATCCTCTATGCAAGAGAAGCAGAAGCTCTACTCACGGGATGTAGGGGAAGTTCTGGGCTGAGGGATGGACACCAGATCTGTGATTACTCCTTATTTACTTTGTTGACTTCTGGTAATAACTTTCCAAGAAAGGGTCAGAAGCTGACCTGCAAAGGAAGAGTGCTCAGCAGTGTGTATAGATCCTAGATGCAATGGAGTTGGTGACATTCAGGATCAAAATCAATTCTTCCTGCTCTGCTCATCCCACTCCATGGCCTGCCAGAATTGCTCATTTGTGTTCACTCCTGGACTGCAGGACCTCTGGGAAAGGCAGCAAAGCTGGGAAAACAAGTGCATGAACCCAGTACCACAGACCAACACACGCAGGGGGACAGGAGCAGAGTGCATGGTTGCCCTTCCCCAAAACACCTCCCTGTGAGCAGAGAAGGCAACCAGTCTCACTCCATCAGTCAGGCTTGCTGTGGCTGAATGTTCTCCCTCGGGCAAATGCCTGTCACAGCAAAGTGTGGTGAACTGTGCTGTGTTTCTGTCGAGTTCATAACGCAGCCATCAGGTGGCTTGAAGCTACACCATCAGTCAATCCAGCTCTGGGGAGGAAAACTGTGCTTTTAACCCTCCTCAGAATCGCTGAGCCATGACGTGACCAGGACTGCTGCACTAGTGTCAGGTTCTGTATGTGACAGTGTGCATCTCTCACTGGATTTCTGGGCTAGAGCCATATTTGGTAGCTGTATCCATCGATTCTCTGATTGTTGGAGGAATTAAAATCTTTTGATAACCTCTGAACTGTGAGCATTTTGGGGTTGCATGAATACCTTAGGGCTTGTGTGAAGCAGGGATAGGTGCAGAAGGCTTTTGCAGGAGTTTGGTGCTTTTGTTGCAGGAAATCATAAGTGTTCACTCTGCCTTCTCAGCTTTACCAAAAAGTGCCCCAGTTTGAACAGCGGCGTGTTTTCAAGGGCCTCTCTCTCCTCTGTCCCTGAACATGACTTTTGCTCGACTACAAATTGAACAGGATGGATGGAAGGCTAAATTCCTACAGCTGCTGGGCCCTGGGAGGGTCTCAGTGTCTTTTTTTCCCTGGAAACTGACTTCAGATTCCTCAGAATATAATGGTAGAAAATGAAGGAGTGACTGAGCACTGATCTCCTGAAACCACGTTTTCAAATTAGGTGTGTGAAAACAGGCTCCCCACGTCTGTAGCACTGAGGAAAGGTGTCTGTTCCAGGTGAACTTGACGTCCACTGGTGAGTCTCCGTAACCATTACTGGTCCCTTTCAGTTAGATATTTTTCAATGTATATATTTAGACATACAACTTTAGGTATCAGGAATTTGGTAATTTTCTACAGTTCATCTCTCAATTCGGAAGGAAGAGATTTTGCTGTTAACTGAGAGAAGTCAAGGATATGTGCCACTTTTTGCAGTGCAGCCTGTGATTTCCTGGCATATAATAAAAGCTAGCTCCTATGAAAGTCTTGCAAAGGGAAATGTGCCAAGGAAAAACTAGAAGAGACTGATGAAACAGTTAGACAGGCTGATATACATATACATGGGATGTGATACAGCAAATGCCAGTCTTTGGAAGGAGCCTTAGCTGTGTGCCTGGGCAGGAGCTGGGAAAGGCAGGGCCCACAAGGTGTGTGACTTAAAGAGCTTTACTTTTTCATTTTTAATCATTAGTCTTTTTAACAGTCTCAGTAGGACTTTATTTGTTGGTTGCCATTCTCCAGTGCATCCAGATGAGAAACTCAAACCTTATAACAGGGTTGCCATTGCCCCGTGACTCAGAAATTCTCAGCCCTTGAGCAGGAGTGTCATATTTGTTCATACCCTTAGTGCAGGCATGATTATATTGAATTGAATTCTGCTTAAATCAATTTTACCCTGTAAATGAAAACTATATGCAAAGCTAACTGCTTTGCAGCATGCATTTAAGCAGCTAAATAGTTTTCAAAAGCAATGTAAATGCATGTGTGCCTGTGATCTCTTTAGTGTGGATTTTCTAATCTAGAAGTATTGTATAAAGAAGATAAATGTTGTAGCTGTCTTTGTCTCTTTGGATTTCCTTCTCTGTCAGAGCAGTTTGTCTGTGGTCCTAGCTGAGCTGTCAGCTTGGTTTGATTTTTTTCTTACATGCCTGCTACTGATTTAGGCAGGGAGTCAGCACCATATTTCCTCAGGGGCAAGACACCTGAGGAATCTCCTGTTTGGCAGTAGCCTGGGGTTTTGCAGCTCGAGGAAAGAGCTGTGCATTCAATCCTTTTTCTTTGGGTGAATGTGGGGATGTTATATACAACTGCCGTTCTGCCCTTCTTCAAAAAGCTGTTGAGAAGCTCTGCTGAAAGATGCAAATATATATAAGAGTCACAGTCACTGCTTTATATTAAAAGGTGCACTTTAATCTCAGTATTTGAAGAGCAAGAAGAGTAGACTGTCAGGGCTCAGCAGCTATTAGGCACTAGCAGAAACCCCTTGCCACCCTGAGCAGCTTAAAAACCCCATAAATTCTCTCTTTTTCAGGAAAGGCAGCTACCTTCCTGGCTCATTGAGGTAGCTTTCACTATGGCAAGGTTCCTCTGTCGTCAAAATGTACCAATATGTGTCCCTTTCTTGGGGTGATGCAGGTGGGATTTGCTTTTGGTCCCTGACATCAGCAAGTACTTTGGGCAGGGCTGACAGCTGGAGTCCAAAGCATGTTCAGTGGTCAGCCTTAAACTGGCAACATGCACCTTTGCATGCAGCCACTGCCTCCAAGGTAGTATGCTACTGTCAAAATGAAAAATAGCTGTAGTGCTTCTTGGTGGTGACAACCTGGCCTCTCTTCTGCTTCCTTTAATAAGGTGTTGAGAGACAAGGAAAAGAATGATTTTATGAAGCTGGTAAAAAGTTAAAAATATTATAGCTATTGGGATGATGTCTGCCTTGCTAATTCCAGCTCTGAAAAGTTAGGAGACATACTAAAAAGTAATTGCTGTGATAGAAGAAGGTTATCTGTGTCTGAGGACTCTGACTGCCATACAGCCTGCAATGTACTTGTATCTTTCCACAAAAAAGCTGTGGATGTGCTCTCGACCTCTGTGGCAGGATCCTCAATTTTCTTCAGTACCAAGGGAGTGGGGATGCCACTGATTGGAGATCCCTAATCTGAAGCACCTTAAGGGGCACAAATTTTGGAGGATATTTATCTCGCATTTTCAGAAAATTCAACTGCAGGATGTTTTCAGGACATCTCAAATTAGAGACTCACTTTATGAAATTTTTACTTCCAGCCCTACTTTGCCTTGCTCTTCCATTTGTAAATAAGAACATTAATACCCTTATCAGCAGAGGGATTTAGCAAAGATAAACAGATTTGCTTTTAATTCCTTCAGAAATCATGCCAGAAGTACAGAAAATAAACAGGAAGTATTTGGATACTTAGCACAGAAGCAGACCAGGATTTAACAGGCACCACAGAGAATCTGTGGAACAGATTACAGCTTGGAAAGACACATATGGAAGGGCAGAGCTGATTTAGGAAAACTAAGCAGAGAAAATGGGGGTTAACTTCTGTGACAAATACCAGGAAAGGTTGTCCTTTGTCTGACATTTGTGAGGAAGCAAGAGGAAGATTTATTGAATGACTTTGGAGACAGGTAAAGAGGAAAGAGAGGAGGGTATCAAGAGGAGGGTTGTTACAGCCCATTTGGTGGGAAGGGAGGTGCTTAGGAAGGTGCTGCACAAGCAGGCACCCACTGGCAGTGAAAGGCACCTTCCCCCTGCCCACAGGTCCTCAGGAGAGGCACAGGCTCAGCATCAGCAGAACAGGCTGCTCTGGAGCCAGCCAGCCCAATGGTGCTGTCCAAGGACAAAGTGTGCCCCACAGGGAGGTATCCTCTGGTGTTAGCAGATTGGTGAACCTTTGGATGGAGAAATGCAGCCAGCTAGAGAGTTGCTTCTAGTAGTTTATTAGATGAAGGACTTCAGAGGAGGTCTTCAGAAACGACATCTTATACAGCAAAGCTCTCCCCCAAGCACAAGGGTTTGGAGTTGCTGAACTGGGATTTTGGCAGCTGTGAGGACATGGTAAGTCATCTGCTCCTTGTTAAATTCTGTTAAATTCTGAGCATCAACTCCCCTTCACATCCTCTGGAAATAAAGCAAGAAAAACCTGGGCTAATTGGCAGCAATGCACATCCATTGCCAGGACAATAATTTCTGACTGGAAAGACTGTTCTGCACTTAAAGAAGTTGCCTGGAGATGATATTACACCAGAGGCTCAGGAGGGTAAGGCCTTACAGGCTAAGGATAGACCAGAAACCACCTACAGTTCTTCACAGGTCCATGTTTCCATCATGTCAAGAAAATTACAGACTTTTTTTAAGAGTCTCGGGAAGAACAATTGGAGACCATGCAGGAAATAAAATCTGGGTGCTTGGAGTAAGATAAATAGTGGAGATGTGCCATTTGTTAGGCCGTCTACACTTAGGGAGTTACAGAACATATTGTCACAAGGGAAGGCAGGGGCACACCTTACATTGCTCTTTGCTAGGACTCCAGGGAGTGGACTGAACTTGGAATCAGAAAAAGACAAAACAAAACACAGTAGATGAGGGCTAAAGCTAGAAAAATTGAGCCTGAAAGGTTCTCATTTTTAAGTGCAAGTGGCATTTTTTGTTAAATTGTGGAATAATTTAGCAGGGGAAGCGCCAGAGCCTTTCCATCAAAGGGTTGTCTAGAAAGACACATCACGGTGCTTTAGCTGGCTACCTAAAGGCTGTGCTGTGTGGGAAGTTAGAAAAGATGATTGTGTGGTCCAGTTTAGTCGGTGGATCACACTTTTAAGCCATTTGTGCTGTTATTGTGAGTAAAGCATGACACAAACCTGAAGATGTCTGCCCTGTTCCTGGAGGTCTATGCAGAGAGCAGATGCCTGGCATTCCAAAGTGAACGGATAAAATCAATATGTCCCATGCAAAATATTTGTAATGGTATTTATTTCACAGTACTTCCAGGGGTTTTGAAACCAGGGATTGACAGAGGAGTCAAGAGACGTGGCTGTTAGCCCACGAGGGAGCTCACAAAGCTCCCACAAGTGTCCTGGTTATCAAAGAAATTTTGCAGGCTGTTGCTGTTGGGCTCCTGTGGCTTTGACTGTTTCAGCTGGCTGTCTTTCCCTGCCAGAACTCTTCTTAATTTTTGAGCAAGAAAAACTCTCAATCTGAGGGAGGTCAAGAGAGCAACAAGTTTATGAACAGGGTAAGATTCAAATTAATAAATGTGGGTGGGATGGAGATGGTGAGGTGCAGTTGTCTTTCACATCTAGTCACCCATGTTAATCTGTCTTAATTGCATTAGAGAGAATGAACAGGCAGCAGAGTTGATATTTGCTGAGGCTGATGTTTGTCACAGCTCTGGGAATCTGCTGGGGGATTTCACCACGTCAGCTGCACTGAGGGCAAAGATGCTGATCCCAAGCGAAGGTAGACACTGCCTGTAGGTTTGTACATGTGTCTGTACTAGATTAGTGACAGGGATGTAAACATTTGTATGCATAAGTGCTCTCAGGAAAGACAGCTTAGAAGTTTGATGCATATGATGCCCCTTCACTCCAAACTTAGGTGAGACCCACACTTTGCATGTTGAAAAGCAAGTTCTTATTTTCTCATTGGCTCCTCTTGTGCTTTGAACATGATGTTTTCTCAGCAGATAACATTTATCCTGTTCCCCACAGTGTGCTGGCTCTTTCAGACTGTTCTCTGGCAAAGCTTTTGAGAAATGAACTGTGTCACTGGGGCATCAGTGCCGGTAAGAGTCCAAGAATCACTAAGGACAAACTTTCCTGAGGCAAGGAGGGCAAGATCCAGTCTGGGAACTGAACGTCACCTAGAAATGATGTTTTTGGCATTTTAAACTCATTGATATATTTCTCCCAGCTCCGTGGATTTGCTACGTGCAGATCAGCAGCAATAGGGAGGTTAAAATCCCCATGTGAAGCCTCCTCATGGTATTGCAGTACCTGACATGCATCACCTGTGCATGGAGGTGACAGTCTGTTTCAATGATGCCTCCAAGCTTTTTTGGCCTATGCATACCTGTGGTGGTATCTGTGGGTGGGGAAGAGTAGAGAAGAGCAGCATGGGAGTGCAGAGACCTTGTGTGCGTATTCTATTGATCCAGAAGAAGGAGTTTTCATTTTTTAACAATGCCCTCATTACCTGCCCCCTGTCTTGCTTTCCTGTTTTGTTTTCTATCTTTAGGTATGGCAGTGGTAAAGGAAGGGAGCTGCCCCTCAGCAGAGCACTGAGCTGGGTACAAAATGTGATGTGTAATGAAACATGCCAGGTAAAGGGCTTGTCCTGGGTTCATCTTCCTCTCATCCTTTCTCCTTCTCATCCCTTTTCCTAGTCACCTTTCCAGTCTGCAGGGAACTGGCTGGCACCCCCATGACCACAGCTGTAGCAGCATCCACAGAATGCAGCCATGGAAATAATTTTTAGGGTACATCTTCCCTTTCCCCAGAGCAGTTGAGAAAGCGGGGGGCCTGCACTCATCTCCTTTTCCTCATGCTGTAAAACCAGGCCTGTTCTAAGGTATCACAAATTGTGGCTGGCTTGAGTGTGGGAAAAGCAGGATGCTATCAGCGCGACTGCCCAATGAAGACAGAAGCAAACGGTTTGCTCGGGGTGGGATGTGCAGGCTGCTGAGGGTCTGGGGCTGTTCTTTCTACTGGATTCATTGGTTGTTGTGTGGCTTTCAAGGTTATTCAGGTTAAAAAAAATATCCCCCCACTTTTTCACACTTAACTTTCCTTCTGCCAGTGGATTTAGAAAAAAACCACTCATAGTATGTCAGGCCTCATCCCATGGGAAACACTAAATGACATTTATTGATTAACATCTATTTGCAAGCCACCAAAAAGGTGCTGACACACTTCCTGCTGTTAGGTGCTAAGCTATAGGCACAGAGCTGTCCCGTACTTATCTTGCACATGCTGATTAGTCTTACATGTGTGACTGGGAGTCTTGTGTGTGGTGGCCATCCCCACATACCTGCTCTGTTTGGTGTCCCTTCACCAGAGGTGAGGGCTTGGGACCTCCTTCCAAAGTACCTCTGTGCTGGTACAGGATGAACCTTAAGGGCAGAGCGTCCTGAAGAAGCATGGGCACCAACTGGTGCAGCTCAGTGGGCAGCCAAACTCACCTCCAAAGCATGGAGTAGTGCTTTTAATTTAAATACACAGGCACTTTAAAGTCAGGGGAGCAATCTGAGAGTGTGACAGTGTGACCCAGCCTGCCTGGGCTTTAGCACACCAA
Organism: Cinclus cinclus; assembly: GCF_963662255.1. Classification (NCBI taxonomy): domain Eukaryota; kingdom Metazoa; phylum Chordata; class Aves; order Passeriformes; family Cinclidae; genus Cinclus; species Cinclus cinclus. Next base: position 51,127,611 of record NC_085050.1, read on the forward strand.
ATTGAAGAGAGCAGCACAGCTCCCAGTTGTAAACGGGGGCAATTTAGAGACGGACTTCCCTAAAGAGAGGGGTAGCCCTAGGCAGCGGAAACCTCTTGTCTTCTTTTGGGCTTTTTGCAGGATTTCAATGGCATTAAATCCCTCTGAGTCCTGCAGGTGTGTTTTTTTCTCCTGAGGTAATAGTATTGGGTGGAAAATTGCTTATAAAATGACCATCCTTTGAGATTATAATTTGGGAAGTTGACTTTTGTTTGTTAATTTTGTCAATGGATTTAATTTAACATTAAGGTGTGGAAAATACATATTTACAATAAAGCAGCCATCAAGATAGTCAGTAAAAGCCTTGATGGTCTCTCTGAATTTTGAACAGACAGTGTTGTTCTCTGCACTTCGAAGCCAACCCAAATCAGCACAAACAATCGTTAAGCATTAGCAAGGGCTGTGAATGTCAATAGTCCTAATATTAAGCCTTCTGGTGCTCTCCCTGGAATTGTCCGACTTGCTTGCATCCTGTTACACTTGCAATCTGCTTTCTGCCATCGGCAGATAGGCTGGCAGACATTTAAATTCTCATTTAGCAAAATCTGAGAGTGCTTGATTTGGGACATTTTGGGTTTTTCTCTAGCTTTTTTTCTTGTTCTGACAAAATGTTATGGTTCCCGGAGGGCAGCCTGGGAAAGGGCTTGATCTCCTTTGGAGATGAACAACGAGAGCTTGCTTTTGGGCTGGTATAGTTCACAGCAGGGACAGCTGAGAGGAAGGGTGCGGGAGATGTCAGTTCCCACCTCTGTCCCTGTCCCTTACTGGATTTGTTTTCCGAGGAGACGTGGGAGAAGGAGATGGCAGCATTCTGCAGCCCAGAGAGGCACAAGCCTTTCCGTGGGATTTTGTGGTGCAGGGAGACAGCATGAGGGACATGGCGGGGAGCTAGGTCTCATGACGCTGGGGTTTGAGCTAGGCACAAGGACAAACTTAAATCTTCCTTGTGACAGTGAGGGGAAGAGAAGTTGTTCTTCTAACGCAGAGGAGTTCTTCCTCCTCAAACCACTGCACTAGTCCTCCTCCTCCTGACGCAAAGGACGGGGGAACAGGGAGAGCCTCCTGTTCCTATCATACCCTCCTGCAGCCGTTCGTGCAATCCTGACCCTCGGGGCCACATCCCAGCTCTGCGGGAGTCACTACCTGCATGAACAGGGCTCCTCCCGAGCCTCCCACCCTCCTCCCCATCACCTCCGCCTTGCCTGGACGAAAGGCTCTTTGCTGGAGACACACGGCAGCGCTGGCCCCCGCAGTCGCCTTTCAGTCTCATGGAAGATTTCCCTGTGCAAACTCTCCCGGCTGCCCGAGGTGAGAAGCTGCTGCTGCCAGCGGCACTGCTTGGTGCCTGCCGCTTCGGCATCCACAGGCGTGAGACACCACTGGGGATGCCAGCTACTGGCACAGCCTATGGCGGCATTAAACACTAATTCATTTACTCCATTTAGCTACGAGAAAGGCATTTCCAGAGGATTTTAAATGTGCAGGGACATGCTTTTCCCCTCCTGAATGCTTATGTGTAAGTCTCTCTCACATAAGAGACTCTCTCTCTCTCATTTGCACAACTGTGAAGGTGTCAGGAGGTTTCCTGTAGGATTTGGCTGGGATGCCAACACTGAGGGCAGATTTTGCATCCTTAGGTCTGCTATGTGGGAAGGATCTTTAGATGTGGAAAACCTTCTTACAAATACTGTCTGTCCAGCTGCTGGATTTGGGAGACTTTGTCCTGAGGGAATATTTTCTAATTTTTGGTCACAGTTCCATGAGATAATGAACTGTAACCATGCATATATATCTGTATACAAATCATTAACCTAGTGTAGGGAAAATGATTTGCCCAGCAATGTTTAGCTCCTTGGTGCTGCTTTACACACCTAAATTCTATAAGCAAATAAAACATGACAACCTCATTTTTTGTCTGTAATGAACCACAGCTGTCCTGTTGACTGCCTCCTGCATCCCCAGTCGCGGAGCGCCATCTCATGTGCCTAAACTGCGCTCAAGGACTTGAGGGATACTTTGGTGAGCATATTTCCTCCATGGAAGACACTTTTTTGGAGGGGGCTGGGAAGCCACAAGATGCAGATACATCTCAGCTGATGGCACATCCTTTGACCTGCTTTCCACTTTCATGTGAAAACCATCCTCCCTCATTCCTTCAGTTCTCTGCATGGGGATAGGCTTGGCCTAGGGGCTGGTCCCCATGTGTGTGGTGGGAAGGAGAAATGCTGGGTGATTTGGGGCAATTTGGTTTATTCTCATCTGCCAAAAACAGTTTCAAGGGAGTCCGAGGAGACAAATGAATGTCAGGCTTGCCTAATGGCTGCACTGCCTGGGAGACACGTGCTAAAAATATTCAGGCAAATGTAGGAAGCCTAGGAGAACCAAATGGCATTTTGGTAGCTGCTCTGAAGTGCTCCAGGAGCAAAGTTCGGACCACCAGTTGAACTGCAGGTTCATGACTCCAAAATCAGCCTCATCATGCTCTTTTCAGGTAGCCCACAAATCTCTTGCTTCCTCATCCGGCTCTGCAAGGGACCAGATCAAAACACTGGAAAAGTGGCTACTGCATATCTCTCCCACCTCCCTTCCCATCTCCTCTTGGCTTTGTTGGGAAAGAGGGGTGCTGGTGGTGCTCTCCCTGCCAAAGCTGAGTCTCCAGCTGCATGGGCAGGTGCGGTGGCTGCACACCTGCCACTGTATCTAGAGGCCAAGTTTGTTCCTTGCAGGAGCTCTTGGGGAGGAAACAGCTTCTGCCACAGAAAGGGGCTTCATAAGGAAGGGGCAAAGGGGCAGGCATTATGTCACTGCCATCTCCCCTCCAAAGGAGCAGAGATCTCAGAAGCACCACCAAACTCTGCCAAGGAAATTAATCCTCAGAGATGTGAGGAGATGGTGACTGGACCAAGCCCTGCTAGGAAGGCCCAGATAAGAAGCTGCTTACATGCCCTGAGGAAACTCCTTTCTCTTTTCCAGGTGACAGGTTTATGACATGTGGCTGAAAGATGCTCAGTTTCTCAGAAGTCACAAACATCTCTCAGTGCCAATTGCTGCCAAATTACATGTGCTGTCTCGGGGTATACATATGACTGCATAGGCAGTCATGCATATATATGTGCATGTATATGTATATATATATATGCGCATATCTATATGCACACACGTACGTATGTGTATGGCATGTGCACCCAAAGCTTTTATCAGAGAACAGAATGTGACTCAGTAGCACAGAGATGTCACATCATGGCACATGTTCCCCACCCTCCCAGGCTCCCTCCCTCCCTCCTGGGGGCTTTAGTGGGGGTCTCCTCTGGTGTGTGGGTGCAGGGGCTCAGCAGAACAGGCTTTGGCACCAGCTGCTTCCCGTGATGTTGCTCTGACTCAGCACAGGTGGCAGATGATTCATCTGCATCAGTGTGATGCTCATCTGCAGAGTCTCAGGTTAGATGTGGTTTTTTCTGTATTTTTCTCTTTTTTTTTTTTTTTTTTCACTGGCAGGATGATTAATGTCCTTGTACTGGAACTTCAAAAACTTCAGTCCCAGGGGCACCCTCTTACATGGTTGGTCTTCTAAAGAAAACTGTGCTACCACTTCCCTTCCTCTGTACTAAGCTTCACTGTCTGGGTTTTTGCACTTTGCTCCTTCCTTTCATGCTTATGGTTGGCTTTTTATAGCATCTGGATAGCATTAGCTATCCAGGAGTGATAATTTTTCCTGTCTCCTCATCCCTAATAATTTAGGACAGTGATTACCATGATGCTCTCCAATCTCACTCCTGCAGGACTTGATCTAAAGCTGTTGAAATGGTTTGGCTGAAAATCTCTTACACTACCAGAAAATTCTCCCCAGCTGCCTCTCCTTGGACTGGGTGGGCATGCCTCTCTTGAAGGAAACCAAAATTCTCACCCTGCATGGAAAAACACATATTCAGCTTTTAGCAGTGCAGAGGTGCAACCTTTTAATCTGCCAGCTATGTTAGGTACTGGTCCTCGGTTGTAATTGCTGGCTCCAGAAGTGGAGACAAAGAGGTGCTGGAGGTAATGAGAGTGGGGGGCATGAGGGCTTTAAATAGGGTGTTTGCAAGCACAAGCTGGAGATGGACAAGAGGACATCAAAGAGCCATGAGATTGGTCCAGACAGTGAGAGAACTTTCAAAGTACAGATATATCCAGAGGAAGGAAATACCCTTTCTTCCAGGAAGAAAATATTCCCAGGGATGTGGAAAAGAGGGATGGTGAAGGAGAAGGGGGAAGGTCCAGTCCCTGGCATGGATGCAGCAGAGACCATGTGGGCTTCTGACTTTGATTTTGATTTTAGTATTTATTGAAAAATAGTAATAGTTTCTCAGAATACTCTGGCAGGTGTGAAATATGTCCTCACCATGGATATGTTTTCACTGCTTGTGGTGTTCCCTCTGAAGTGGGCTGTAAAAAGCATGCCTTTCTAATTGAATTTGTGTGTAGATGGAGAAGGTGTAATCTAAGATAATTAATGCTAATTAATTATTGCATGGTCAGATGAGCAGGAAATGCATATAGAATCTTGAAAAAAAATTAATTATATGAAAATAGGATAATTGCTTGTGTGCTCAGATACGCATTTATCTGAGCAAGCATATACTCAGCATTTTAAAAAGGGTTACTGTAGGACCAAAAAAAAAGCTGTGAAGAGAGCACATTTCCTAAAAGACTCCCTACTGCATATTAAGCAAACTCCAAAGCTAGAAAAAATAGATGAAGTTAAGAAGAGGCTAGTTTCAATATCACTTGCTTTTGAAAAGGAAAACATTGACATCACACAGCCTACTGCACTCTTACCATACAAGTACACCTGGCCTCTGAATGCAGCCATTGTTAAAAAAACAAAAAACAGAAAAATATCAGAAAAGGCTAAATTTTAATAATTTGTCTCGGAGTGTGCAGTGCTTTGTTTTGTGAGGAACTGCAGCGAGGCTGGAGAAAGCAAGGTGAGAAGGCTGAGGGGTAAGTGGCTGAGACCCATAGGATGGGAGAGTGCAGAGGCAAACTCATGGTTTTTACATCTTCCACCACTTGGCCTGAATACCCATTACAGCTGCTGCAGACAGAAGCTGTTTTCCTTACAAATACAAAACTACTTGCTTAGAAAGCCTCCAGAGCTATCAAGATCCAGGTTTTCTTCCCATATATTTTTTTCTCTGTCAGCTCCTTGACTGTAGTGCATGATGAAATGCTCCTCCTCAGCAGCCAAAGCTGGGCTTAGAGCTGGTGGAGGCAGGAGGAGATGGTGGTTGCAGCCTGGGAAACTGGGGCTCCTTAAAGGGGAACCCCTTGTGGGGTTCACCTCCCTCTCTCCATGGGCTCTTGTGCTTAGGTAGTACAGCACTGCATTGCTAAGCAGATGCACCACCTCCAGAGTTACTGGGGGGAAGTGTGGGACACTTTGTCATGGAAAATCTTCCCAGGGAGCAGGAGATGGACTCCTGGGAGAGAGAGAAAATATAAAATATAAACCTTTATAGCCAAATTTTCACACTTTCTCCCTCCTCCTCATCCAAGGATTCTGATTTTAGACGGTTTATTGAAACAGCAAACTTGCCAAAGGTCTGCAAAAGTTGCTTGGTGGGAAATCTAATTTTATCCTAAAAGTGTGCTTGATTCAGAAATTCATCCCAACCTTTGTCTGAAGACTTGCATTGCCCAGATGACCAGACACGTGTGTTTAACTGCTTACCTCTTTCCTCTGAGGAGAAAGTGGTAGGAAGATGACCAGAGCTTGGACCTTTCTTCAAGGAAGAGCACCACAGTTTGCTGTTGGTGCATCTTAGTACCAACTTTTTATCATCTTTGGAGAAAAAGAAAGATGAATGAGCTATGCTTGGAAATGGATAATGAGCTCAGCATTTTCTGGGGCCTGCTCTTGTCCAGAGAGCTGGAGGAGGAGCTCAGTGCTGCACCTAAAGGCACAGCTAAGTCCTCAAGAATATCTAACAGCTAAATTCTTATCTCTAAAAGGCTGCAGCAATGCTGGTTTGGGATTCATCAAATGCTTTATCCAGGCACAGGCATCAGGTTGGCTTCCAAGAAGTGGGTGGATGAAAGTGTGAGGGGGAGTGTGTGATTTGTATTAAATTAGAAATAATCAGTTAAGCCAATAGTGGTTCCAGGGAGCCCCAGTAGACCATTTCCAGTAATTGATTTTTTGGGAGCCCCACAGACAGAGCTTTTCTTTTTTTTAATATAATGGATCTGTCCCCTGATGATTAACTAAGTAATTCCTCTAGCAATTACATCCTCTCTGAAATGACAGTTTCATGGCTTAGAAGTTACTGGGAGCTGCTCTAATCACCGAGCCTGTGCAGTTTACACCCCTGGGGCAATCCCACCTCATCCTTCCAACATCCCCATCCCTCTCAGCTTCGTCTGTCCCACAGCTTGAGCCCCTTGCTCCGTCCTCTGTGCTGCCCATTTGCACGTGAGAATCTCATTGCAACACTGTAAATGTGAGATGTAAATAGAGATGGCAAACAGCTCCCACCCCAGCCCTGGCACAAGGGCTGTGCCTGGTCTCCCCTTGGGCACTGGAGCCTGCAGGGCAGGAAGGGAGGCAGATGCAGATCTGTTGGCAGATGCAGGGGTGGCTGCAGAGTGCAGGAATTGGCATAGGCATCTCATTTCTCACCTGGAACCTCGGCATGTGGTGGTGACACTGGGGACACAGTGGCACTGGGCAGTAGCTCAGGCAGGAGTGACTTGTCCCCTCTCAGCAGCCAGAGGGTCGTGAGTGTTTCCAGTTGGAGGTGTGACTGCTCACAGAGGAAGGGTCTCCATCTGTGTGCGGGGGCAAATGTGGCACAGACAGATCATCTGGATATCAATGTTGTGCACTGAGATGCATTTTGGGCATTCCTAGGACATAACAGATGTATTTCTGGTGTTCCATTCTATTGTATTTAAAATTGCCTCCTTAACTCTAACAGTAGAGCATGATTAACCACTTTCACCCTTGAGTGAAAGTAGCTGCACAGGCACATCTTTTCCCAGAAGAAATCTGTAAACTTGAGGGTGTGTGATGGAGACAAGTCCCTATGGCCACTGGCCAACAGTGAATGATTACAAACCAGTAGGGCACTCACTTCCTTCAGCTTCATACAAACTGGATAATAATCCTTTGGCTTCAGTATCATCAATGCAGCATTGGCTTGCCAAGTTGGCAGGAGCCTGTTCAGTCTAAGCAACAGGAAGTTTCCTCTGTAAGTACTTAAAACTTTAATAATTATTTATTGAGAGATCCAGGACATTACAGAAATGTGAGGAGTTTCCCAGGTGACTTTTCAAAGTCTTTGAGACACTAGCAGGTCCAGCTCTAAAGTTATTAAAAGGACAGAAAATTCTCTCTAAAGAGCTTTTGGCTATTCTTCTTGCTCTCTTTCCCCTCCTCGTTTATCTGTCCAAATCTCTTCAATCTGCCTTTATTTAGTGAAGTTAAGGAAACATTTTTTTTAATAAACAGAGTCCTTCCTGAGTGATCTTGGTGGAAGAGATAGAAGAAGAGAATACAAATCACAGCACCATATTTATTCCTGGCAATGGGAGCTGTTGCTGCTAGTCCCGAGACAAACAGATAAGTCCAGTAATTATAGATAAGTGCCTTTGTTTGATCTGTATAACAATTTCTTCATTTTCAGGTAATTTCCCTTAGGCATTCATAGGCAGGTGGGAAGCTGCTCTTATAGAGTCTGTATTTTAATCTATTTTCAATTGACTTCTTTATAAGCAGACAAACAACTTTCTTCCATTTTTAGGACTAAGCCTTTTCCTGAGACTGTGTATGAGCTGAAGTTATGACAGGTTTTTAATATTATACTTTCTGACTTCTGCCCTTTCCTCCAAGTAAGCCAGCAAATAAAATAAAATACCCAGTTGCTTCACTCTTGATTTTTCCCAGTAGAAAGAACTTCAAAATGCCCTGGCATGTTGCAAGGCCACCTTACAATACAGAAGCTGAAAGCTCTGCAAAGATTTGTCCTAAGCCTGCTAGAAGTTATAAAAACTTCTTCAGAGAAGTGAGAGTGGTGTGTGAATAACTCAAAGCATTCATTTTCCTAGCCTTCAGATTCCTCTGAAAGCCCACTGGGATATTTTCCAGAGGTATAAACAGACAGAGAGGCGCTTTGCTCAATCCCATTAGCAAGCTCACACGCAGTCAGAACTTCAGGACTGCTTGCAGACACACTCCCCTGGCCAGAAGGTTAGAAAGTGGACATGAGCCGAAGCCAGCTTCATAATAGAGTGATAAAGCCAAGCATTTGCTATCCCACCTTCACCTCCCTGAAACAAAGCCAAAGGGATGGGGCAGGCTGGGATGTTGGCAGGATGGTTCATGTAGGTGTTTTGAAAGCACTTGCCTGTCTGAAATCGCCCCGCTCTGTTGGTGGCTTTAGGTGATTTTGAGAAGTTTCTACTAAGGAAGGGTGTAATTTTTGATGTCTGAAGTGAATGCAATATTAGGTTGCTTGTCAGTTTGACTGGCAATTGTTTTTTCAGTGGTGAAAGAGCAGCAGTTTGAGAAGACCTAAAGCAAACTAGGTATGTTGAGCTTTGCACCTTGCTCCTCCTCCTCTTCTCCACTCTTTCTGGTCCCAAGAGCAGTAGCATTGTTTCAGTACAACAGCATTCACCACTCCTACCTCAAGGTTCAGTTTGACCCTAATAGCAACCCCAAAAGGAGTGGCCAGTGGGTCTGGCTGAAGAAGAGTAGGTAGGTAGCTTGGTTTTGGATGTTTTTGTGTCCAGCTGAATGCTGATGCTGGGTGGACTGAATGGTGGTGAAGAAAGGCAATGAGAGTGTGGCCCAAGAATAATAGAAGAATAGAATCATAGAATGGTTTGGGTTGGAAGAGACTGTAAAGATCCCCCACTTCCAACCCTGCTGCCATGGGCAGAGACACCTTCCACTAGACCAGGTTGCTCAACACCCTGTCCAACATGAACTTGAACACTTCCAGGAATGGGGGAGAAGTTTGCTTGCTCTGAGCAGTACCTTGTGGCCTTGTGGCACCTGTCTCTTGATGAGGGACCGTCATCCTTTGGCAGTGCAAGACCTCATGTGGTCAAAGGAAACATCTCCCTTGGCAGTGCTGTGACCAAAAGCCATGTCTGAATGGATTCTAGCTCAGCTTCTTGCAATGAAGCTTTATGGATATTTCAATAAAGTTTCTAGAGCCTAATGAGCCCTAGAATTTATTAATCATCTTTCTATATTTGAGTTACTGCCACCACCTTAATTAAAAAGCTGATGTTGAAGTGGATGAAGAAATGTCAGAATAAGGCAAATGGAGAATGAGGCTTCCATTCTGGACCAAGGAATACCTAGTGGGGTGTTGGGGAAGATGAAACAGGAAAACCTTATAAATATGATTGCCTGGCAAAAGATTTTGAGAATATGGAAACTATAAGCGAGACTGAAATGAAAGCCATTTTTGTAGCTTTCATTGCCTTTTGTGGCTAAATGGCTAAAGCCATTTAGTTACTGAACAACTAGAAAACAAGAGTATGGCCAGCTGAAAGTAATCGCCTCTTGACTGAACAATTCTCTCTGCTTGCAGACAGGTCCAAGGGTCAGAGAAGACCCTACCAGCTTGGCAGAAGAGAGTCCAAAGAGGAGTTTTTAGGGTTTAAAATGTAACACAGTATAGTACTGTAATGATTATTATAGGCTGTATGTAAATGCTATAGGATTTGTATCTTGTATTAGACTGGTCAGTGAAAATTAGAATGTTCAGCACAGAAGAAGATTTATTGTATTGTAACGGGAATCTTGCTCTCTTGGCTCTTACCTCTTACTTTTTATGCTCTTGCCCTTCCTTTTACTATTGCTCTTACTTTCTTAGCTCTTTATTCTTACTCTCTCAGCCTTCTTCTTACTCTTGCTCTCTTGCTCTTTCAGGCCTGCTCCAAGCTGTGGCTGGCAGCTCCAAGCAGGGCCCTTTCACCCACGCCCTTTGCAATAAAGCACAAGTTTCAAGACCTGGCTTCAGAGATCTCTTGTCTCCGTCCATCCCGACCATCCTACCCCAAGAAGCTCCTACAGTGGGGTCATACTGGGCAATGTGATTGTGCCTGGCAGTGAGGGAGCATGGGTGTTTAACTGTGGGCCATGTTAGTGTCAGCTAGGTGTAGAGGGAATGAGTGTCTAATAAGTATTTTACAGAGTTCACTATCAGTCACGGTAGATTAAATAACAAGACATACATTAACTCATTTGATAATTAGCTATCATATCAACTTGATAAAAGAGTACCATTAAGTTACTCTGACATTGTATTAATACAGTCTTTAATTTTTAACATGGAAGATTGAGATAAAGTGACTGTCAAGGATTGCACTGTAACACCTTTTCCAGCTATGTTGGGGTAAATATCTTTTTGACAGCATTTGACGTGTTAACCCCCATGTCTGGTGTTTCTCTGAAACTTTGTATTAATTGCTCTCTTGCCTCCCTTTCCTTTGGGAAAGAGCAAACTTGGAATGGGTACCTGTCACAGCAGAGGCAGTTTCACAAGAGGAAAGGTGAGGATGTGGTGAAGAGCGGTGACCATCCCATACTGGAGACCACAAGGAAAAAGGATGGATGAAGGACCTGGCTCAGGTCTGTCATGGGGTTCTCCATTCTACTCAATCTCTTCATTCACCTCTCTCTGCATTACTTTATCTGTGTAAAAATAGTAATATTGATTTTTTTTCCCATGTCACGTTTGCCGTGTCACTGCTAGCGTTGCCATACTTTGTGTGGGGTTAACCACATTTCCTGGGCGTGGTTCAGGAGGCAGTGAGAGTGCAAGAGCTGCCGTCCTGTCTGCATCTCTGTTGACCACATGGAAAGTCTGGGTTTATGCTATGTGGCAACAAAAGTGCTGTGTGGTTTGCAAGTGACTTAAGTTGGTTACACCAAGCAGATACTTTCATCATAGTGAAATCAAGTAGGAAGTCAGATGAGAAGCAATAATTTGGGTTATGATCATGTTGTATAAATTTGCCATGTGTACATTTTGTCTTTTTGTTCTGCTTCCGTTGGTGCTGGGGTGTTTTATGCTAGCAGTGCTTTTCTGAGCCCTTCAGGTAGCATCCTCTGGCAGGATTTTTCATCCCTTGCCTTCACTTCTGGATGTAAAAACCATGCAGGGTAAGACTGCTTGTGGGAATCACACCCAACAATAGGTGGGGGTCTAGCAGCCTATGGGTCTGCTTTGTCTTCTTGGCCAAAGGACTGGGGGGCACTCAGGGGAAAGCAGAGGTACAGTGGGGTTTTCCAGCAAAAACTCACCCAGTAAAGGTGCTCCATAATGGTTCTGGTCGGATTTCTTTTGTAGGAGCTCATCTAAGCCTCTTTCAAACCTTTGTAAGCTTTCAGCACCCAGGAGGATGTGCTACCAGGATTGGCCATCCACTGTGCAGATGAGTTTTTTTCCCCATCTACAACACACTGCCTGCTAGTTTTTTTTCCATTCCTGCTTAGCTCCTTGTCCTGGTTTGAAAGACAGGTGTTTGCTAAGGAAAGCAGAAGCTTCCCTTTGGACTGAAAAAAAAAATGTGATTCTTCCGATTATTATAATTTTGGAATTAAGAGAGCTCTCAGGCAAAGATATGGGGGTAGGAATAACAGTTCTTTACTAGTATACCTAACACGACAAACAAGAACAACAGCAGCTATGAAATTACCCACAAACAGAACAGTAACTTAGTCCCAGTGTTTTTTGGCTGCAGGCACCTTTTCCCTGAGCTGCAGTTCCCGGTGCTGGGGGCGGGCGGGTCCCGCAGAGCTGCAGGAGGGCTGGGGGTGATGGCAGAGCTGTCCCAGGGGGAGAGAGAGATAGAGAGAGAGCCCTCCGCTCACGGTGTGGGTCCTGGTGCTCAGCAGAGTGCTGGATGGTGGTAGTTCACAGCGAGAAGACAGCAGGGCAGGGTCCGATGGTGGTTTCCCGACGCTGGGATGGGACACCGGCGGCGATCGTCCTTCTCGTCCGAACTCCACGGGGGAAATGGGCCGAGGCCCAGCCTTCCGCTTCCTCTTCTGGCTGTTTGAATCTTGCGAGGTTCCCTCTTCCCTCCCCTCCCCCTTGTCACCAGGGCCCAGTCAACAGGTATCTTAGCATGACAATGGGGAAAATTCCACAGAGGGAAAAGGGAGAGAACCAACCCCCAACACTCCTATGTTAAAATGAGCGTGGCCAATCTATGTCTGCTGATGCATAACAGCTCATTGCCTTTGCTATTGCACCAGGCAAGTCACTGCATATTAATGTAAAGGTTTTTGGGGGTTAATTTCAGTTCAAATTCAGAAACTAGATTTATTTTTTTTTCTGGTGAAAAACTGATAGAAGGTGAGTATTTGGTTTGCAAATAGATACTAATTTGAATATTAATTTCTGTGTTTATTGCAGACATGAAAGACTACGTGGCCATGCCATAGAGGGGTTGGAGAGATCTTTACGAAAGGGCCTTGAATACTGTTATACTCCTGCATTCCTTGTTAAACACCACAGTAATGCCAGTGGCTGATATTAAAAAAAAATGGCGGGCTCAGAAAAAACACAAGTCAGCTTAAAATCATAAGAAGGAAAGGAAAATGTACTCACACACACCTGTAGAGAGTCCATTCTAGTTCTTATTTACCTTTTGGTTTTTGAGCTGCTGTTTATGCTGGCAAGCTCTTTTACTATACTCACATGCTGTATCAATACTTTTTTATTACATTGAAAATGAGGTGCACATGATATTACTCATCTGGAGGGCCAAGGCTTTAAGAAAAGTAAATATGACAAGATTCTTGATAAAATCATGGAAGATGACAAACTACTGTAACTGCTTAAAGTGTCTTTACTGGTAAAACACGTTGAATAGTCAGTTGGGAGTGGGTACAGGTAATGATTCTGAAAAATCACATTAATAGTGCTCATTCAGGAAAATGAGCCCTTGATGGGAGGTGCTAATTGTTATTAATTAAACAACTTACAGATGATATGATTAGTATTGACCCACAATATTAAAAGAGTAAATTACTTACAGCCTGGGCAAGACTACAATACAGGAAATTGAATAAGTTAATAAATCAAAATTAATGGGTGTCTGGAACAATTATAGCCATTAGTGGAACTACAGTCACTTTAAATATGTAAAGGGAAGTTCATAAAAGCTAATAGTGTTGCCCTGAAAAGGAAATTCTTGGACCAAAACAGAGATACAGACTGCCCCAGATCCCATGTAATAGGGGCATCAAATGAGGGGTCACCTGTGGTCAGGAGAGGCTTTCTTCCCTGTCACTTTTCTAAAGTGGCTCAGAGAAACAGTTTAAGCTGTATGCAATATACTCCTCCCCAGTGAAGCCAATGAAAATTAATGACAGAAAATATCTCTCAAGACTAGGCTTTGATGTGAAGTCCTCCCAGAGATGTACAAAAAAATAAATTGCACTTAATTTAATAAGCCCAAATCCTGCTCCACACTCATTAGGGCTTTTTAAAGTGCTCTGAAACTTGGAGAATTACTAAGAGTTTAGAAGGAAAACTACTGCTTGTTGGCTGCTGCTGCGACTCTGGGCTGCCAGTGAGCCACATTGCTTTTGCTTTCTTACCAGGCTGTGTTGGTACAGCTGCTTTGTTCCAGTTTGGAGCTGGGGCCTCAGTCCATAAACTTTCTCTCATCCTGCTGAGGCCAATGGTGATGCCTTCACTGGCTTGAGTGGCACGACACTTAGACCATGGAATCTCACTTATCCCTGTAAGGTTTCCATCTGTGGAAGAGAGAAGGGCTTGCTCTTGTAGGATGAACTATTTCCACTACTGAGGGCAGAGGACCTTGTGTTCAAAGATGATCTTTTTGCCCTGCAGCAAAAAGCTGCACGTCTTCGTCCCTTCTGGAAACTGTGGCCACTAGGCTTCTGGCCTGTGAGGTTGTGAGGACACACAGGACTACTTTTGTGGAGAGAGGGACAGGAACACACTCTGAACCCGTGTCAGGGCAAACGAGGTAGCATGCTATGGATCTGCTCTCCCTTGTTTCTGTTAACTTATGTGGAAATGCAGTGAAGCCTTAAAACCCAATCACCAGGAAACTGAATATCTCCAGCCAAAGCTGTGCTCTGTTACTGAGGCAGATTTAATCAACAGGAACCAGTGCTGGAGGGCAGTGACAGATAAGCAGAGAAATTAGTCCCAGAGTCATTGTAATTAAAAACATCTGGGTGATGTCAGCCTGCCTAAAAGGCCATTTTCATGAAGAGTTTGTGAGTATTCCTAAACCCCTCACACTAACTGGCAAGAGCAAGCTTGTGCCTTACCTGCCACCCATTTTTTTTTCCCGTGTGCATGTGCACATGTCTGTGAAATATGTATTGGTTTGGATATTCCCACAAATAAAATTTCCCATTTTTCAATGCTGGAAAACCAATGCCACTTAAGAAGTTAGAAGGACAAATTGATGGCTAGACTCCTCAGCAGATGGAAATGTTTAACAGATTTCTACATCCACTGGAAAGACTTCCACAGATGTATCTTACCCCTAGATTTCAGCCAAGTCTTTATTTGTATACATGGGGAAATGTTCCTTTTTTATATGAGAATTTTCTTTTCACTGACACTGAGCAGAAACAAAGAAGCAGTACCTCTCATCCCCACCGTCTGACGCAACAGAGTCAGCTCTGGTGGATGCACTTCAGAGAGAAAATGGGCAAAGTTCAGCTCTCCTTCTCCAGAGCTCGGTGCTGCTCTGGCTTTCTCCAGGAGGAGAAAACGAGGCCACAGAGGAGTGGATGGGCAGGGGACACTCATCAAGGAATCACAGTGCACAGGAAGCAGGGCTGACTGCAGACAGGCACCTGTGCTGCCTTTCTGGGGATGGACAGCTTAGGGACTTGAAGAGGATTTCTATGCCAGGGAAATCAGCCAGGGCAGGTACAGCCACAGCATGTTTTCCCTTTCCCAAGGTCAGTAAGACTTTTTGATGAGGCAGGACTAAGATGCTTAATGTCTGAAAGGGATTTTTATTATTTTTTTTATTGCTCAGTTTAAGTAACAGATAGCTGGGATTTTTATTGTTTGTAGGACATGCTTTGTCCCTGCTAAACCTCACATCTTATTGGTCTAGTTTACAGTCTGAGCGAGAGTCATCCTCAATAGTGTTAGCATGAAACTGTCAAGTAAAAGAGAGCTCAGGCCTTTTTCAGATGCTCTCCTTGTTATCTTGTGGAATCCAAAGCAGGGGACTGGATGCTTCAATGCAATCTTGCTGCTGCTGCAAAGACTGGTGTGAGAAGGGGAGGTGAGGGTCCCTGGGAGCTGCTGCAAGACATGCCATGAAGTGTCACTGACATCTCCATTAATGAGCTGCTGCAGGAAATTGTAATTGCACTAAAATTAAGCTGGGGTATTATTTAAGCATTTTCTCAGACTGATCTAATCTGCTTTTGCAGGTGTTTATAATATAACTATAACTGGGGTATTTTTTCATGCTACAAAACTCTCTTAAACTCTGTGAACATGTTACATTAGAGACTGAGTTTTCTCTGTGTAAGCATCTGCCTGGAGCAGAGAGGATTTGTCTTGTCTTTCCTGTACAGAAGAGTGCAACTTAACTGAACCATTTCAATTCATATTAAAGTGTGTCATCAATCTCATAAGATGAATGGGCTACATCTGGGCAAGGTGAGACATGCTGTCTTTTAACCAAGCTTCAACACAAGTCATGTGGTGGCAAAGTCCACCCAAGCAAAGAAACAGTCAGAGGGAGACTTGTTGGTAGCCCTGCTGCCTCGTCCTGCTCTTGCCTTGCAGCCCCCAAAAGCTTCCTCTATGGAGGGGGTGAGAGTGTCCTGCCAGAAATGCTGCATGGCTGGGACGGAGTAGAGTTATCATCTGCCCTGCCCTCCCAGAGCTAATTCCCACCATGTCCCCAGGTTGACCATTCTAAAAAAACCTAAGGAGGCCAAAGGATGCCCACAGGATGGGGTGGGGGGCTTGTCCAGCTGCATTTGTTGCTGCTCTACCTCCCAAGGCAGTGGTGGATGAGAGGTGCAGGCCCTAATTTTTGTCCAGCTCTAAAGCCTTATAAAACATAATAGACCAGAAAAAAGGCTGCTGCAGCTTAATAGCCACTTCCCTCCTTTCCTCCTAGCTTTTTGCTAAGGCAGTGCTGGGAGTACAAACCCGAACTGACAGGTTGAGAGCAAAATCACCTGTTTTCACGGGGAATGACATTTGTGCTTCAACAACCAGAATGAAAAGCCTGAGACCAACAATTTGCTGAGTGCCACAGCCTACTAGTTATTAGGCATATACAAACCTGAGGGAATGGCTGCTCCCACAGCCTCGTGCTCAGCTGGAAGTGGGCAGGGGAGGTGGTGATGCTTTTGCTGCCCTTTACATCACTCATCAGTCTCAACCCTCTTTGCTACAGCAGGGAAAACTGGTGGTACCCACTCCATTGGGATCCGGGATCTGCCATTCCTAACAGCAATGCACCACAGGTGCTGGTGGTGATGCACTGAAGGAAAAGAGAGGAAAATGCCCAGTCTTGTCACTTGGACTAATTAGAAGAGTCTGTGGTGGTGCAAGGGAGGCAGGAGATCCCTAATAGGGGTATTTTTGGGTGAGGTGCTGTCTTTACCCCATGGCATGGTTCCTGGGAGTGAAATCTCTTTCATGCCTTACTGTTTTCCCTCCTCCCATGCCCCAAAATGTTATTTTGGAACAACTCAGCGTGTTTATTGGGGAGGTTGATCATACCAGCTGGTGCAGATGGAATTGAAAATTAGAAGTTTTAAACTTTGGAATGTCACCAGTATTTCCAGTTTTCTCGTCAGGCTGGATTGCATTGAAAACAGTATGTGAAACTTCTAATAATTACCTGATTCTTCCTGAAAACAAACGCACAGGGCAACTTAGTCCTTGTCACCTGCAATGTAAGGTAACAGGTCATCATCAGAGGAATGAGATCAGGATTTTTGAAATGGCTTGCTCTATAGCAAGTGGGTGAATGTCGTGTGATGCTTCCCATGAATATTCATTCCCATTTTATAAGTGACATTACATCAGCCATTCTGATGTAGTAGGTAGCTGGTGTCTCTAAGACCCACTTAGGGGTGCTGGCTAATTTGTTTGCCTTGAATTTTTTAAAAGCAAAGGGCTTTTGCAGTGTGTTTTCCAAGTGGCATGTTGTTTTTTACAGAGATGGGAATAGTAAACACTGCCCTGTGGGGTCCTCTCCCCAAGCCTGCTGCAAAATACAAATTTTCCAGATGCTGGGGGGAGGGGGTGGGGAAAGCTTTTTACCATGGTAGTGAAGGGAACTGAGGGTGAGACAAATTGTGGCTGCTACTGTCTTTTTGAATTGGGAGGGAGATTATCCTGATACCAGGTATTTTACAGCATGCCTCATGCTTCCTCTGGATTTTTTTCACATTTAATACAACAAATTTTATTCCAAATAGGGATATCAGAGTTTAGATTGGTAACAGTGCTGGGTTAGGGCTGTGTCCAAATATTGTGCTGAAGCTGAGTAACACCACTTCACTAGGCAGCAGTTTAGCTCTCGTTATCCAGGAGTGTGGCAGAAATGGGAGCACATAACACAGATGGAAAGTCTGTCTCTGGAGAGGGTTGGTTGCCAAGCATGCAAGGTTGCAGGTTGCAACATGCAGGCTGACCACGTCCAGCCTGCACAGATTTTAGGAAAAGCAGCTCCATCACTCCAGAAAAGCTGGAGTTTTTTAAAAGCTAGAGGTGCTGACCATCCTCGGGAGCCCCACCGGGCTCCTTTCCCGGCTGCCCACAGCTGCCTGGCAGGCAGTGACAGCTCTGCCAGCCGCTGGGAATACATTTGCTCTAAACATTTCCGAGCTGCTGTTTAGATAGTTAAGAGCCTGTTAGCATTAGGAGAGGGGAAAAGGGGCCATGCAGTGAACAAAAGAGCTCCTGCAAATCTTGTAGTGCTCTCCGGCTTGGCTGCAGGTGAACTGGTTACAGCAAACACCTATGTTGGACTTTGTGTGGCTAAAAACATGGGGCAGCCCCTGCTCTGGTGCCTGGGACATGAAAGGGGTTTGTGAGAATTGCCAGCCCTGCCAGCTGCTGGCAACAGCTCTCTCCTTGAACAGTTCTCTCCTTGAACTGTGCTGCCCCAGGCTACAGCAAGGCCAAGTGTGGGACCCGGCAGGAAGGATGCATGGAGAAGCAGCCCACCAACCCCCACCAGTGCATTTTTCTTAGGGTATCAGTGTAGGTTGGTTATTTGAGTTTCAATTTTTTTTTCTGTAAAACATTTTCTGCTTTAGTAAAGAATGTTTCACAGGGCTCTGCTTTTAAAAGAAAAGCCAAAGTAACTTTGAAGGGTGTTGCCAGCCCTACCCACCCAACTACTTTTAGCTTTAAAAGACCTCATCAAGTTGAGCAACTAACAGGTCATATTTCGAGGAAGTCAGCCAAAAATATTTTCACTATTTATTTGGGTAAATTCAAGTTCTGGGCAGTTTAACCCTCTTCATGGGTTAAATGCACCCTCTTCATCTGCTCACTAAATACATTTTAAAATTGGTTTTGTAAAGGAACAATGTAGCTTGGCTATTTATGCACCAAAACGTAAGTATGTGTTTTCTGCAGTGTTAAAAATACGTGGATGATCACTTAGTAAAAGGTAACCAGGGGGGAAGGGGAAGAAAACCCCCCAAGGTGATTTCCAGTCAGTGCTTCCAGGCTTTACTTCCACTGTTAGGCAATTAAATCCAATTCAGTTAATGCATTAGTTACCCAAAATGGAAAGACAGAAGGTTTCTATCTCTCTCCATTATTCTGAGTATGATGAAAGTACCACAGGACCCCATCCCTGATAGGGACTGCTATTGTCTGAGACACAAAGCTGAGTAATAAATACAGTCCCCAGGGGAGATTCTCAGCTGGTGTAAATTACCACAGCAATTAATGTGCTATTTTGAAGTATGACAATTTACAACAGATGATAATCTTCCTCCTGGCCAGGAAGAATTACTGATTTTAGCACATGATTCTATAAAGAGAGCTACAATTGCAAACTGCCCTGATTTACATGCTCAGCTAAAAACCACCTTGTCTGTCACATTCCTCCGAATTAAGTGCAACATTTAAGTTCTCCCTCTTCTTTACAAAAGACACCTGTTGAGCATCCACCTTCCGGGTGCAGCCAGTAGTTTTTAGGTATTGGTCCTCTGGTGGAGAGTTGTCTTAGCCTCTTGAAGGCAGCCTGGACTTGCCCTGTTAATATCACCCTACCTATGCTGTCTTCCTGCCTGGTGTTATTGAGGTTTGTTGCTCCAAAGGTGAGGGGTTTTATAGGTGCTGCCTTAAGGAGTCTCTGAAACGATCGTTAGAAATGCTATGGGAATGCAGGATTTGAAAAGCAAAACAGAAGGCAAAGGTGGTGTATTTCTGCAGCTCTGTTGTGACCTGAAGGACAAGGAATTATGAGGTTAGTGAGAAACCCTTCCTGAGCCCCTTCTTTGCCAAAGTAGCTACCAGCACTGGTTTCTGTTTCCTTTACAGGCTATACTCATCTGGCACCTTTGGGCATGTGAGTATTTATCTGCTATTACTTTTGTTACCCTGTTTGGGCTTTGGTGTATGTAGGACACCAAAATCATGGAATAAGCTGAAGTGACCCACAGAGATTATTGATTTCAGCTCCTGGCTCTGCACAGGAGCATCCCCAAGGGTCACACCATGGGCCTGAGTGTGTTGTCTAAATGCTTCTTAAACTCAAACAGGCTCCATGCTGTGACCACCCTGAGGAGTGTGTTCCAGGGCCCAACTACCCTTGGGTGAAGAATCTTTTTCCAAAATCTAATCATGCTTTCTGCCATAGGTGAAATACTTCTTTCTCTGCAGAAGACCCTTGAGGAGCACTAGATTTTTTAAAAAAAAGATGCATACAGACTTCCACAACATCTAAAGCAGAAATTTCAGAGTCTGGCTGTGGGTTTCAGCACCCAAATTATCTAAACCTATCTCAAGCAAGGTTATTTTTAAATTTCCTTTTACTTTGTGGCAGTTGGATTGCTATTGTTTCTTCTGTACACATTTATTTTTAAACTTATGAATTACACTAAAAACTCACAACAGTGAGGACTCATCAGATGTACTTTACACCTAGCACAAGTACAAATTAGATGGAATCCTGGCTTGATTTATTTATTTAGCCTGGAGATGTTCCAGATGCCAATGCTGTTGATTGTGTGCAATGAAAACAGGATTTCTTTATCTGGTTAAGCACTTTTGGATCCTGCAGGATGTAGACATTACTATTATAATAATGATTATGGTAATTTCCAAGGTAGGTGATAAATCTATTGTTTAATCCATCTCTTCTAATTTGACAGCAAGCATAACATCACTATCTGGGATAGAAGCAGTCTCAAGTGAGATCAAAGTTTAAAATCTAAAATTCAAATTTTCCTTTCCTTTCTGAAGATGGGGTGGGGTGCACTGTTTAAAAATAACAGACTCCAGTGATTTATATGGTATCCTCTGGTCTTATTGAACAACAAAAATAAAAGGCAGATTCAAATTGAAAAGGTTTTAGTGGTCCTAATGGAGGAAAGTCTTGAGTTTAATCCTACCAGGCATTTTAAGACCATGAGATGATACAGAGCACAGATTTTAAGAGGCAAAATGAAATACTTAATCTTCATCAGTTAAAAAAAAAAAGCCCCTTCAATAATACAGAAGATTATGTGACTTCAAGGAGAGGTTTTGAGTGGTAACTACAGCCTAAGTAAACCAGGATCATGGGAGCTGGGAGCAGAAGATGTGAGTAGGGGTTTAGGTTTGGCTCAGTGTTGGGGGGGTTGGTGCATGTGAATTCTAGACCTGGCTGTGTAAGTTGAGATCCTGGCTCACCCAGGGGCCCCCCTTATGCAGGAAAAGTCCATGATGTTGGAATAACTCCAAGGAGAAGGTGTGTCCCTGTGATGCTGAAGCAAGAGCCAAAGTGGTGGCTTGGCTGGTACAACACATATGGCTTGCTAGTCACAGTCTGTATTGTTTTACTGCCCTCATTCTAATCTGTTAAACATAGTTCTTTTGGAGAGGTTTTACATCCACTTTTGCTGGTTCAAGAAATCTTTCAGGTTTCAGGTGCTGGCTTAGAGGTCTCCTGCCCTTGAACTGGAGCTCTTGTAAAGAGCTCTACACTCCTGCCTATGGCTTCTGGATTAGGGCTGTTATTATTACAGTGCACTTGGCATCAAACCCACATGAGCTGCTCTTTCCAGAAAGCTTAGAGGTATCAATTCCAGCTTTTGCAAGAGAAAAAAAAAAAGGCAAGTCAATCAGCTTAAAATTTCACCCAATGTGAGCTTGCAGGTGATCTGATAGTGCTATGTAGCTTTTTATTCATAAACTTTTAACAGGATGCATTTGAAGCTGGGCTGGAGCCACAGATCATCCTTTTCCCTCTTATTTTTTACTGCTCTAAACTTTTTCTTTCATTATTAAAAACAAGATGCTTCCTACAAACAAATCAGAATGTTCTGCATGCCTCTGATGTAACAGGTGGTTTTGAGAAGAAAATTTTGTATTTAGGGTATTTTTAACTGATTTGCAGCATAACAAGCAGCTTATGTCTGTGGCCCTAAATATGAGTGGCGGGGGCTTGTCACTCATAAAGCCTTATCTGACGCAGAAGTTTGCCTCCATCTGGAGCTTCTCTGTTCTGCCAACTTTTATTCTATTGTGGAGAAGCTATAAGGATTGGATCATTAATTAATAGTGGTATCCTAAGGATATTATCTTAATCTAGTGCAGTAAAATAGAGCACTGATTTATTGAGTTCTTTCCCCTGCCTTGAAAGACTAAAAAAACTCCCCCCTCCCAAAAAAACCACCAGAAGTGGAATATTTTTATAGAGACAAAATTTAGACATAGTGAAACTGCTGGATAGACTGGAGGATGGGGGAAGAGGGATTAAAACACCATTCTGCTTCCCCCTTGGTCAGAAACCTGGTGTGTATAAAACAGCTGAAGTAGCTTACTAAGGAAAGCTCTGCAAACAAGTCTGAAAGCAGCATTTACCCCTGCCTCAACAACAGCCCCTGGGATGTCCTGTGTGGCCTACCTGGCTGGGATGGACATGTCCACTCAGGGTCAGTCTCTGCAGAAGCACTGCTTTTGGGGGACATGTGCAGATTAATACCATCCAAGGCCCTTGCCCCAGCAGCCTTTTTTTTTTTTTTTTTTTTAATTTATGTTGGCTTAACTCAGATCAAAATCCGGACCACTGTGTCAATAAACCCACGACCACTGTCCTGATGGGATATGAATTGGTGGCCTTTTACTTAGACCTGCTCGCATTGGTTTCATACACCAATATAATCATCTGGCATTAGCATCCAGATGAGGGTCTTAAAAAAGGAAAATTATCATGACATATTGAGGGTGACATTCAAATATGAAGTCCCCATCATTTTCTTGACTAGAATTCTGCAATTACAAAGAAATGAGTCCATTACATGCTGGAGGTCCTTTCAGACTGCAGGCAGGGAGTGCAGCAGTAAGACAAACCACATTTTGTGTTCAGACAGTATTTGACAGCATTAAATATAACACAGGCTCATCTAACCTTCGTGTCTCCATTCAGATGCCTGACTATAGCAGCAGTGTTGTTTTATTATGGATCGAAGTGCATCTTGACTGGCTTTTCTTTGCCCTTCAGAGCATGCTGGAGATATGTGGTTTTTTTGGTGGGTTTTTTTGTGGGTTTTTTTTTGGTTTTTTTTTTTTTTTTTTTTTTTTTTTTTTTTGGTGCATTAAGGTAGCTGAGGCGATTCTCTTAACTCACACATCTTTCCCATGGCATGGACAGCCAGCTGTGGGGCCTCAGCATGTTCATAGCCCTGTCAGGGGCCAAGGCTCCTGCTCCCAGTTTAAGGGCAGCACTGAGTATTTGGTGAGTGGCAAGGAGCTGTGAGGAAGGGATGGGAAATGAAGGAGCAACAGATCAGCCACACTGGTACTGTTTGACTTCTCACACAATCAGCAGCAGCATGAAGGGGATGCACAGGTCTGTCACCCTTGGTTAATCTATCCTGACAGCAGAGCTGTCAAGCTATCTTTGAATAATGGGACCTAGAGATAATTAGATTTAGTGCTCAGGGCCAACCTGTGAACTTCTGGAATGAAAGGGCTGGTAATTGGGATTATTCCCCGTGGTGGGGTCAGGGTGTATGCCTGGTCAGGAGGTGGCTGGGGTGCCAAAGCAAGCCCCCTTTACTTTCTGCCGAGCTTGGGGTAACAAGCCAGAACCCGTGGTTCCTTCCCCAGGTGAAACTTATTTTGCTCCACTTCATCTCAGATGACTTTCCTGCGTGCCCCCCCCCCCCCCCCCCCCCCGCAGTGGTTAATCTCAAAGGAATATTTTGAGGAAAAAATATATTGATATAAAATAGTTGTTGGGTTTTTTCTTTAAATTGTAGTCTTATACAGCATTTTAAACCATCCTTAGGAAATAATAAAACTTACAGAAATCAGACTGAAAAGAAAGATGAAACACAATTATGCCAAAATGTAACTTAAAGTGCAAATTTTCCGAAGAAACTGAAAACGCCTAATCGTGGTGTTCTCTCTGATCATGGCTTCAAAAGCTGTATGCTCCCTTCTTCCCTCTGGGAAGGGCCTCAGCCACGGCTGTGCTGCCACACTCTGACCTCTCCATTGAAATACGGGCGACCCAAAATAAAAGCAAGAAGGGAAGGGGGGGCTGGGGTCCCACCCCCCCGGGACTCGGGGGTCTGTGCTGGGTGCCCCGGGAGAGGAGCTTGCACCGTGGATGGAGTGGGAGCGATGATTTACGGGAATAGCCTACGAACATGAGGGGAACTCCAAACTGCTGCCTGTACCTTTGAGTCTGTAATGCCAAAAAAACACCATAATTGCACTTTAACAGATGCTCAGCTGAGAAATTTGAAAATGCTGCAGCTATTGAGATGCCTTTTCACAGAGCCTGGTAAGTGAAATCCAAAAAAAAAAGAAAAAAAAAATTATACTTAGCTGTTGAGGAAAATTTTTGTAGCTCTTCAGAGTTGTCCTTGACGGCTGAAATTCCTGGTTGGAGTGTGTAGCAGGCAGCCTGATGTGCTCCACACACCACTACGGCCTCGGCGGGCACCTCGTGCCTCTGGCTGGGTGGGCAGAGGCAGAGGGGTCTCTCCAGTGTCCTCCCCCCGCCTTCGTGGGCTGCCACTGCCCAGGGGCAGAGGTCCCAGTGTTTGCACATGGAACCAGTGGCCACGCTCTGGTCATCGAAGGTGTCCTCAAGGACAACACAGAAGCAATTACACCCCGTGGTCTTGGACAGGCCTGGCCTCCTGTGAATAATCTCCGACGGCCTGAGAGGCAGCGGAATCATTTCGGAAGCTCTGAGGGCTGTGGGAGGGGCTGACACCTCCATGTCGCTCACCCCCCGGCGGCCCGGGGTGCTGACAGGGAGCGGGGTGTCACCCTGCCTCCGTGAGCTTCGTTCCAGCACAAGGGGGAACGCAGGGCGGTGTGCGCTGAAAGGGGCCGAGAGGTTGGGGCCTCTCAGAGTCTCAGATGGGATTTGCTGGCCGTGTAACTCACCGTGCTTGCAGGACACATTTCCCTCTCCAGTGCCCCCTGCGCTCTAGAACGCTGGACTTGGCCTAAGTTTTGGCAGTGCGCTGAGCTGAAGCACTTATTTAGTCTTTTCACTGGCAAGGTTTCTCGGAGGTTGGCGTGTCTGGGATGCAGGTAGGATGGATGCCTCTCTGGTGTTTACCAGAGCCTGAAGCTGTGGTGGGTCTGAGGGTGCTGGAGGGAGAGGTTTTTCTTGTGCTTCTGACCCAGCAGGGTGCTAATGTGAGCAGTGGAAAATCCATTACCTTTTTAACAGTCATAGATGACCTTTGGGAGTAGGCAAAAAAGGATGAAGGCGGGCATATGACACCGCTTCTACTTGCACGAGGGACTCAGGAAATAGTCAAATGGGTTGTGCTGCTTCAAACAGAGTCCTGCTTTCCCTTTTCCCTTTTTCCCATTGCAGCGTGAGGTAGGAGAGCCAAATCAGCCTATTTGGTGGCTCGTGTTTTAGATTAAATCCACATCCATTGGCAATATGGACTCAGATCCTTGCACTGAAGTGTCTGAGTTGCATCCTGCTGGGCCAGCATCCAGGGTAGGAGCTGCAGGATGACAAGGACTTGTGGGCCCAGCTTCTGGGTAGCCACATGTAGGACCTGCTGCTGCAGTGGCTCCTCATTGCTGCTTAATTTTGCTTATCATTGCTCTGCCTTTTGCAGACTCTGGCCTGCTTTTTAGGGTTGCATCCTGCACAGCTGCTCTTCAGCCAAGGGGGGCTGAATTCCCTCTGTGATTCCCCATCAAAGGTGTATCTGTGCATGAGGATTTCAGAGCCTCTCTGCTGGCTCTTATGGGATAAAATGGTCATGGTAAGGCTTTTGGGATGCTCTAAAGCAGTGAGAAAAGAGTTTCTTGGCATGGTTGCTGGCCTCTCCTCTGGGCTTGCACTGGGGGACACCTATGGCACTGCCAGTCACACACTACTTTTGTCTGCCATGGAGAGGAGACAGGGCTTTGCAGGCAGGCTGGCATGTGTGTTGCTAGCCAAGCTGGTTTGGGTAAAATGACTATTGCTTGGCACATCCAGCACCATTTAACTGTGTGAACAGCTTGCTGGCAGGTATGGCGCCAGCTGGAAGCACAGCTACAATGTAAGCACAAGGAAGAGGCATTCACATAATCCAGAAAGCAAACCCTGACTCTTAAAGGCCAGTGTGTTGTTTCTCCTGAGCTGGGATCTTGAATTACTACTGCAGCTTTATGCTGGAGACATGTATTAGATGTGGAAGTTTTTGGTGTTAGCACTTGTTGCTGACATTTCTGAGTTGGGTTTTGCCAGTGTCCTTGACTTGATCAGTACTTTATTGAAAAGTGTCCTGCATTTTCTCTGGAAATACTTGTGCAATGCTACTTACCTTGTGGTCTAATGACATAGTTTAATTTGGCACATCATTAATGCTGCTTCTGTTAGTGTGTCCTCAGAGCACCACAGCAATGTCTCAAGCCCTCAGTGTGCCACGCCTGGGCAGGAGGGTGGCAGCAGCAGTAGTTGGCTTAAGGAGTGTAAAGCAGCAAATTAAGTCTCAAAATGAGCTTCCAAATGTTATTCCTGTCCTGAGCCTGCTTTGGATACTGTGCCCATTCAAACACAGGCATCACCCTACTCCTGAAAGCTCCTAATGGCTTTCATTCCAAGAGTCCCAGTCTAGTCACAATGCATAAACAGAAAAGATGTTTCTAAAGCCAAAATGTGGGTTATCCTTAATCCATGTAGGTGGGTGAAGGCAACAAGTGCTTGCTCTTGTGCTAACTACAATGTGACTTTCAAATTTTGGAGCTGGATGTTGGGTGCTTACACACAGTCCAGGAAGCTGCAGCCAATGGTTGTGGCTTAACAGTAGCAGCACTCAGCAAAGATTTATTTCCACCTGGCAGAGCCATAATAAAAAACTTCTTACCTCAGACAGGCATGGTGCTCACCTGGCTCCTTGTCTGCTGATGGATGAGAAAGTGAATGGGGTTTTACTTGCGGGTGGAAAAAATATTCTCACAGAAAGCCAGCCTGAGCTCAGCTTGCTGGAAGAGCTGCCAGGGACTTTTAAAGCCATTTTTGGGGGTAGGGCAGTAGCGAAGTAATTATTATCCGAACGCATACACACCATAAAATGGGTATGTTTTCTAAATGGTCTCTTAAAGCAAAACTGAGTAGTAAGTAGGAATGCTTCCCTGCAGGCTGGCAGAAGGACACAGTTGGTATCACACATTTTAGCAGCTGGCATGTTAATGAGGCCATTTTTATTGAAATGAGCAAAATACTATTAACATTTGTGGACTCCCAACTGATTTCTGAAGCATTTATTGAACTTCAAAAACTGCCTCAAGAATCAATTAAAAAATAATTTTTTAGATTTGATAGAAAGAAGACAAAAGAAAATTGTGCTGTCACGTTTATGTTTATCTGAATATCTTACCTTTCTATTGCTGACTTTAAAGAGTTTCCTCTCTCTTTTTTTTTTCTTTTTGGTGCTTAAAATACTACTGAAAAATATCTCTTTGGAGAAAGTGGTCAGGTAGTTTGCAGTCAAGATGATTTTTGTGGGTGTGGGTTCCCTTCTGCACAGGAAAATGGTTGGTACGTGGTTGAAAATGAACATGAGGCTCTGTTATACACTGATTGTGTTTGGTCACTGTTACCAGTGAACTAAAAAATGTATTTAAATTATTCATTATAATCCTAAAAAGTTTTATAAAGGATGAAAGCAATGAAGAATTGTCTGGCCTAGCAGTGTGGGGGATTGGATGACAAGCAGTGCTTCTCATTTATCCTTTCACCAGGCAGATCTGGGGGGAATCCTTGAGCTTTGATATGTTTTTAGAATCTGGAGCAGTCAAGTCTGGGAGCAAGGGTTGAGGAGCTGCTTGTCCTCACCAGAGCATCTGGTGGTCCAGCACATCCAAACCTACCATGGCACAGGTAGGTGAGACCTTTGTGTCTCCTTGGCTGCTTCCCTTGGCTTTGGGAGAGCTGCAGCCCAACATTGAAAGCATTGTGACAAGCTCTACTATCTTCAAGGCAGAGTCAATTATTTGGTGTGATGGTGAGGGGCTTGTTGGTAAAGACAAATGTTAAAAAGAAAAATCAAGCTACATTCTTGAAAGCAGCATTAATCTAAGCGCTGTGTCAGCCTGCAGATACTGCTGGAATCATTATCCTGAGCTGAAACAACAACCTGTGCAATTTTATTTCCCTTGTTTCATATTTTTTGTCACAGCAGGGATTCACTGCCTGAAAATGCATGTAATATTCATCAAAGACAGTCAAATGTTGCCCCAAGCCTTGACAGTGCATTTAGGGTGGCAGGAGCCAGGCACAGTGTGGTGGCTGAGGGCACCCCCTGAGCCATGGGCATGGGGTGTCCTGTGCAGTTGCTTCAGGTGGGGCAAATCCACAAAAAGGGACAACTGGCTGCTTTGTTTAAATGATCTGGCTAGGCCATTGTGTGCCCTCCCCCCAGGGTCTGCAGGGCTGTAAGTCCTTCCTTGCTGTCAGATGTGCCTTATGGCTGGGGCAGAAAACCTGCTCATCAGCAAGGCTCCCAGAAAAGCGAGTATGTGTGTTGAGCACTGCTGGAGGGACCAACATAAAAATCTGGAATGGGAATTTTAGTCTTTGTCCCATGTGCATCTTGCCCATTTACTGATGAATCCAGTCTGTGGTAGAAAAATCCTCTTGGCTCCATTTAACAGCTCTGGAGAGGAAGGCAGAGCATTAGAATATGATCTACAGTTACATACCAAAAATACAGGCTGTTAGGTCTGCATGTGGTTTGCAAGACCACAACCTGCCACAAATGGGCAATCATGCAACAGCTGAAATAAGCAGCACTTCTGTTTCTGTACACCCTCCAAAAAGTTGTATCATTGCTTCTAATTTTACCTCATATCTAACCTGAAAATTACTAGCCACTAGGATGATGATTTTTTTCAGTGGTTTCCTTTTAAAGAAAAAAAACCCACAACAAAACAAACCCTCTAAACAAGCCAAAAGATCCCATTATGAAAGCACAGCCTGTGCAAAAACAAACCAGTAGGAAAAAAAAAAATAAGACTACTTGTTTTATAAATATGCCTGGAAGTGGTTGGGTTTTTTCTTTTTTCTCATCTGACTTCAATCCTTTCTGAAACTTTAAATATATCTTCATCTGAAGAAGGATAACTAAACAAGAAGATACATCTTTTCAACCCAGTGCCTTTAATAGTAAACCTGTGCTTCCCCAAGCTGCCAGGCCATTGCCCAGCCCACACTTAGGTGGTGGAAGCATGACACACAGGGAAAGGAGACCAGAGCTCACCCTGAGGTGAAGGATCTTCTCCCACCTTTAAGTGCTGGAGAGGAGATGTAAGCCTGGTAGGCCAGGATGGGCTACCTGGAGGAGAGGAGGTGAGCATCTGTGGTGCAGGCTGGAACTGTGGCAGCAGCATGGGGAGCTGCAGGCTTATCCCACCAGCAGAGTGACACCCCTCGGCTGCCTCCTTCACCCTTCCTTCCATCCCTTGTGTGCTCATGCTTCTGGCTGTCAGGGAAACAAGCTTGAAACACTCTGCATGGAGGTTTCAGGGATCTAGATCATGGCTGACAAAGTCAGCACACTATAGCTGGAGAAATTACTCAGTGTACATTTCTTCACTCTTCTGAAGAAGTCTGTCATGTGAAAAAGAAACATGGATGATGCTGTTGCAGAAGTTACTTGCTGAACATTGATCTTTTTTATTTGGCCTTGTGGCAAAATCTGGTTTACCTGCTTGTTGTTTCTGTGGCTGCACAGTCACTTCAGGCCTCATCCAGGAAGGACTTTGTCCTTTTACCATTATGGAAGTTGTGGACTGTTTCTCAGTATGTGAGACAGCCCCTTCAGTGCAGTGGGGTGACTTACCTTCTATTGGGCACAAACACGTGAACACCCAAGATGAGCTTCAACTTTGCACTCTGTTGCTCTCTGTGAATGATTTATGTATTTTTATGTTGTATTTATTTAGAGTCCAGGGTTAGTGATGTGTCTGGCATAATTTAACCTCTTTTAAGACCAGCTTCATTCTGCTGGTATAGTACACCTGTGGATCTTGCCCATTCTCTTGAAAATATAGACTCAAAATACTCTTCGAGTGTTTTCTGATCACTTTTGAGTGACCAGAAAGCCTCTTTTGACTCCTTTGTGCTGAAGTTCACATTGCTCACTTAAGTTCCAGGAGAGTGGAGGAATGCAGGTAAGTCTGCTAAATGGAGGCCATGTACATCAGTGTGGCAGAAATCCAAGATGAGCTTGTAGCTGTGCTGCAGTTACAACACACAAGTAATTAATATATTTAAATAAAACCCCCAGCCAAGGTGTTTGATAATAAAGGCAAAGTTCAAAACTCCATCAATTAATCCCTGGGAAGGGCTGGTGCTCCACAAGCCCAAGGGTTGCAGTGGGGCTGGAGGCTGGGCAGGGGCACGGGTTCAGCCCTGACATTGTGCAACCAGGCACAAATCCAGTGGGTTATTGTTGGTTGATATTAACATTGCTTTAACAATTTGTGTAGGTCTCTTTAGATGCTGAACAGTTTTGTGGCAGATGCTACCTGGGTGGTTTCATGTGCCAGGGCCTGAGTCCTGAAATAGTAATTTATGTGCTAACTCTTACTAAGATTAGTAGCTCTCTGTTACTGGGATGGGATTGTTCCCAGTGGTTAACCGTGTGAGAGTTTGCTGGAAGATGAGCAGCTGAAGATCAGCCAGAAGATGTGATAACTGATAGGTGTTGAAGGAAGCAGAAAGTGAAACTAAGATGATGGCATTAGTAAGACAGTGTTTCAGTATAACTCTTCTTACTACCATACAGTCTCCCTCACATACTTTGTCCTGTTTCTGTTTGGTTTAAAGGTTTTTGTTTGGGGTATTTTTTGGTTGATTGCTTGGGAGGGGGCTTGTTTGTTTATTTCTTTTTTCTTTTTTTCAAGTCCCCACTTTCACCTGTTATTGCTCAGAGGAATCCACCTCGTCCAGCCCCTGCCTGTCTCAATGCCTTTGCTGCTGCCGGGCTGTTCCTGATCTTCTGCCCAATTTGGCCAATGAGGAACACTGGCAGTGTGCCTCCTTGGGAAGCTTTACCGTTTGGATGATGTTTCATGTATATTTTAATTTAAAATATTAAGAATGTACCAGCAGCAGGAACATTGCCCGCAGGACTCCAGTGTGCCAAAATGAGTGGAGCCAAATGGCACTGATTGCAGCTTTCCATTCACACTGTGCCACTGGATCCAAGCATCATTTGCTGAAGCTGGACAAGTTCTGGGTGAGATTGCTGGTTCTTGTATGACACAATGAGAAGTGTTAAAAAGCAGGGCTGGCTCTTGCCTACAGAGAAAGTAGGTGGCTGCTGAACAGCAGCAAGAAAACCCCCCAGAACATAATGGCTGTTTATTGCCTGAGAGGGCAAATGGCCATTTTCCTTGCAAGTGAGAGTTTAGAGTTGGCATGGATAAAGTCTATCCTTCTCCTACTGCCTCCTGTGTGTGAGTCTGTGCCTGAGTGAAAGTCTAGGAGGGAAGGCTTTGCTGAGCAGGGAGTAACCTGTACAGGCACTTGAGATGGGAAATCCCAAAACAAACACCGTGGCTAAACATCTCTCCTCTGGGTTTGGCTTTGCTTCCCCATTTGGTGGGGAGGTGTCTGCCTTTCTGGGACCGGCAGCCCTCACCCAGCACGTGTGACAAGCAAGAGCTGCAAAGAGTTACCGAGATGAGTGAGTTCCCTGAGTGCCAGAATAAAAAATTAGTTCAGACATGAGCTGACATCTTCTTTATTATTCACTGAGCGATAGCACCAGCCTCAGCTGCTGTACACAACCCAGAGGCTTTAGCTCGAGGTGACTAATTCAGGAAATAACATTTTCCTCCCTCCCCATCCAACCATTCCACTCTTCCAAAGCGGTGTTGCCCTCTCTGTCTGCTCGGCTGTTCCCCATCCCAGCACAAGGGAATACTGGCAGCCTGGAGCTCACCTCCCTGCCGGTCCCTGCTGGTGACTTGCCCAGGGCAGCAGCAAGGAGCTGGGAGCTCCCCTGCAGACATGCAAGGGACACGACAGTCATGTGGCAGAGTGTCCAAAACCAAGCAGACTTCTCTGTGTGGTGCTGCTGGAATCAGTGTCACCCCCCAGCTGGACATGTGCACAGTGCTGAACTGAGCCCCTGGTTTTTCCAGCTGCACTTGGTTGTGTTCAGGAGGCCTCTCTCTGCCTCCCTAAAAAAAAAGCAAAGAAACAAAAATCCAAGAAAAAAACCACCCCAATCCCACTTTCTCCCCTTTCCACCCCCAATCCCTGGCTCTGTGAACTAGAGTAAGGGTGTTAAAATGAAATGAGTCAGATGAAAGCGTTTTATTCTGAGCTCTGCTCTCTAATGTCCCAGTGTGGTCAAAGCAAAGAAATCAGAGGTCAGATGTTTTTAAGGCTAAAATAATTAATTTTTTTAGTGCAAACAAGGCATAAGGGCTGACATGGGACTAGACTTAATGATTCCTGGGTAGCAGGGGGTGCTGTTAGGTGTGTAAAACCAGGGAAAATGGGACTATCTGAGGAACCGGTACAGTCTGTTGATGGTAAAGCTGGACACAGAATTGGCATTCAGACCAAAACGAGTGCAATTAGTAAAAACAACTCTTCTCACAAGGTCAACATTTTTGCAAATTCTCACTGTATCATTGCTCTCACTAGTTGTGATGAGTACAAGGGGCTGCCTTCTGAATTATATATTCCATTTATATATAATCACCCTGAAATCATATGATGGTGCTGTAGTCTTCTCCAGAAAAAATGCTGTTTTAAACAGAAATCTCTGCCTGTAGAACTATAAAAAATGTATGACTCTGTAAACACAAACTAAAAGGACTAAATTTATCTTTCCTGTAACTTTGCTAAAGCTGATGCTGTGATCTGTCTGTATGAATGAAATCAGCCTGAACAGCAAGGGAACCAGCTTTATACCAGATTATTGCAAATGCTTGCAGATATTCTACTATGCTGCCAGAATTGCATCACTGTCACACAGATTTTAAGTACAATGTATCACATAAAACCAGAAATAGGAAGCTCTGTTTTGTTAAATGACTGAATATGAAGTATTTATTTTAAACACCCCACTTTGTGAGATGTTGGGAAACTGCTATCACTTATATTTTAGGAGCCCACTTGCAAACCAGCAGTCACTAGGAAAATACAGAGTTTGAACTTTGTTTTTGTAGGAGCATGGCTTAAATGGTTAGATTTGGCGAATTTTTGCTGTTCTGGATTGTAAGCAAAGTTATTGTTCTGCTGCTGTCTCTTCAGGAATCATGCTGGTTTTTTTCACTTCCCTGTGAATGGGAAAAACATAAAGCAAGCTGGCATCAATGTGCTTTATAAGAAAGAAATGAGGAAAGATAAAATGGCTACATATGGCAATATGGACAGTTTCCAACTTAATGGAAATAAAAGAGTCAGATTTTTGCAGCATATAGTGAGAGTTGAACTGTATTTTTATGCAAATTATATAGAAAGTGCAGATCAGCAAAGGCTGTTTTCTGACTGTTGGCTGGAAAGCATTTTGAGTGCCTAAAGACTTATATATTCCACAAGAACTTGGTGAGAAAGAATATAAAGGGGTAATAGAGCATTTAAACCCATTATACCTAGTAGAGGTTTCTTTTTAAAAAAAATCTAAGAATCAGCTAAAAGGAGGAAACACTGCTGAGCCTTTAACAAGCCTAAATAGTGATTCTTCCTTGCTGGTTTGTTTGTTTGTTTGTTTGTTTGTTGGTCTTAAATGCAGGTCAAACCCGAACTTGTTTGTGGAGTAAAACACCAGGAGAAATAGCATATGCTTGCACAGCACAATCCAGCCCTGAGGGCTGCTGAAGGAGATGCTCTAGGTGCAATGTGACTTCGATAGGGTGGAGCTCTGTGTGCCCTAGAGGAAAGCCCAAGTACAGCAGCGCAGCATTGCTGCTCAGCGTGATCCCAGCCTCACCCAGTCCCTTCTGTACGGAATGATGCTGTGCACGCTGACTGACAGCTCACTGCATGTGATGAATGGGATGGTATCACTATCAGAGGGACCTCCACCATCTAGAAAAACCTTTGGGAGGGAGTAGGTGGGACATGCCTCAGTTGACCATGGCTCAGAATGAGGGTGCTCCCTAGAGTAAAAGCTGAAGGGGCTGAGCCCCTTTACTGGTGTGGATGGGATGGGCTTTCTATGTATCCTGTTACTTGTGAAAAAAAAACATGTGACGTTAAGCCTGGGAGACTAGCAAAGAAAAATTTCTTGAGTAAGTATGAAGGAGATTAACTTCTTGTTAAGGTGTCCCAGAAAGGGGAGAGAAGGAGTTTTAGGCTGTGTGGTTGTTACAGTAACTTCTCCATGTACCTGTGTGCCCTTAGAGTTAGCTGGGACTGAAGGAGATAGTCTCCTGCTAATAGGCAGAAAGTGACAATATGTTTAAGTGTAAACCAGACCAAAGAGTGGCACTGCGGAGACTTGCCAGGGAGGGTGAGTAAAGAGTTAAAATGTAGAGCCCTATGTAAGGCAGTAATTTGTTTCATAAATGGCACAATAGGAAGCCTGGAGGAACAGGTGATGCCATTTCTCAGTTGCTGTGGGTGAGACTTGGTGCCATGTGTGTAGGGGAGGGTGGCTGTGGAGAGGAGGTTGGATAGATCAGAGGAGCAGTGGGGCAGATTGCAGAGGCCAGGTGTAATTTCACCTACAGATTCCAGGGCAGCAGCTACACCAGCCATATGTGCTCCCAAGACTGTGTAAGGATTTGTGGGACCTATAAAACCACTGTAAATCCTCGTTTGCAAATGGGTCAATACCTAATTCCTACACTGTAAGATTCATTCACAGCAGTTTTGGGAAGGGGGAAATTCACATCTCCCAGCTGGCCCTAGGTCTTCCAAATTGATTTGATGGTGAAGATACCCAAGGGGCCATTTACAAACATGTCAGTAACCCTCAGAGTGGCCAATCTATATGCCACAGGATGAGGTGTGGGGGTTACTTGGGCTTTTTGGAAAGTGTTTTACTGAACGGGTTGAGTTCAGAGGAATGGTTGAGTTCAACTCTAAAAGTTGGAGGGAACACTAAAGAGACAGCAAATCTGTGGCTGTACTGTTAAGAGAAGTAAGCTCATTTCACTTCACCAGAGTTATTTGCACTTTATAAGAGCAGGAGAAGTCTCCTTATTAAAAGGGAAAACAAAAAATAATTAAGAATGTACTAGTACCACAGAATACTGTTTCTGGTCACGTTAAGCTGTTATAGTTTGAAAGTTTTATTCAAATATATTAAGCTCGATCAGCTTGATGTCTGGTTTGTTTAAAAATTGAAAGAAAAGCTTTATTCAGAAGAGTGAAATTAGATATTTTTGCAATCAAATAGCTTGAGCCCTTTGATGCATTTTATTCTTTAGCATTAACATTTGTACCTGTACTGGAAGGACTGGTATATCTATTAAGAGAAGAGTGAAAAAACCTCTGTATTGTTATCTTATTGGACATCTCAAAACTGGCCATCCTTCATCTTAAATAATGCTGCTTTGCTGTTCTTCTTTTACTACAAAACCCTTTTGCAGGTAAATGATAGAATGACTTGTTGGGGTAAAAATATTGTCCTCATCGCCAATCTGAAGCTACTGCTGGAAGCATCAAGGCTGAGAGTATGCATTTTTCCACTGGTAGAGGCCAGATAGCAGACACTGAGTTTTGTTGGGTAAGCATTTTACCAAAGTACCTTTCAGAATAGACGCTCAAAAATGTTTTCTTGTACTCATGGAGAAAATAAACAAAGAAAAGCAGTTCAGTGTAAGTTTTCTATTCTACAGACCTTTCTTAGCAGTGCTAAAGGAATTGTTCTGGAAACAAGAAATAACTTCATTTTTGTTATAGTTGTACACTCTGGACTTCAGGGACGGCCACATTACATCACTGGCGGCCAGCTTATGCCAGAGTACCTTTAGAAAATGGATGTTTTCCTTACTTCTTTGCCAGGGGGAATAATAGGAACAATAAAAAAAACTAACAGAAGAGACACACTGGTATAATTACCTGAGTAGTACCAAGAGACTGTTAAATTGAAAAGGAGGAAAAACCTCATTTCGTGTGCCTGCTGCTTTCCTGCAGGGCAGACACAGGCAGCAGTTTGTGCCCTCACAGCAGATCATGGCACTTGCAGAGGCCGGGAGTGCTGTTAGCTGGGGATGTGTGCTATGCCACCACGTGTTAACTTTTCAGGGGGGAGAAAACCTGATGCTTTCACTGCTGGCTGGGGCACATTCCTGGTTCCAGGACAGGGAATGGAAACGTGCTGTAAAACAGCCCAGGTGCTTCATGAAACAAAATTTGATGAAACCAGAGCAAGACAATTCCTGTGCCACCCCCAGTTCTGGGATGCCCACCGTGCCAACCAGACCAAGTGTTTCAGGAGGGAGTGGGACAGACCTGCTTTGGTGCACTGCTACAGCTTCCCTTGGCTTGCACAGGTTGGCTGCACAGAAAGTGTCACCAGGTAGCCCTGACATAAAGCATTCCTTGTGCTGAAATTAAGCAGACTCAAAACACCTGTTAATGGAAAAAATTCTCTGTTCACTCTTTTCCTCATGTAATGCCCTAAGTATCTTCTCAGAGCTAATGCTGCCAGTATGCAATTGGATGGGACAAGGAATTTTGGGAGAAGGCATGGTAAAACAGATTTTGTTGCCAGTGAGTTACTGAGTTAAAGGAGGTGTGATGAAGAGATGTGCTGATTAATTGAAAAGCTTGGAGCAGATGTAATATGTGGCTCCAGAAGTCAATAAAAATGGCTTCAGTTTTAGAGATTTTTGTTGTTCCAGAAAATAATACCCTGTTGTAATGCAAATACCCGGGTCTCCCATGCTCTTTCTCTTCTCCCTGGAACTCTTCAGGACAATAAACTTGGATCATCCCGGGAAGGAGAGCCTCCTCTAATCTTTTGCCTTTGTCCATGCCAGATAAAAAATCCCCTATCTCTCTGACCCCGAGCTAGCTGAGGCAGGTCAGAGAGACCAGGGGGAGATCCGACAATTCCCAAGGAAAGGAAAGAATGGAAAAATGTGTGGGCTTGCAGAAGGAAAGGGCAAGAGAAAAATTAAACATTTTGTTCCCTCCCTGATGTCCTGCACTGACCATTGAATTCAGAGTGCTCCCCCAAGGTTAGGCTTGTGATGTATTTTTCTTTTCGGAATGTCATTGGGGTAATGGACAAAGGAGAAACTTACTGTAATGACAAGCTGTGCTTTAAAGCTTATGGGGCTGTTGATTTCTAGGTCACTGGGTAAAAAGCATCTAGGATTTTGTTCTGTTTCAATCATAGTTATTGCACAGTGGTATTTGATAGACCTTCTGTGTCCACTTCCTCTCAAGAGTTACTGGGTTTTAACTTCTTCATGTATATCAGCCACCTAACTGGAAACAGCTTGTAGAAATGAATATGAAAGATAACAGCAGCAATCTAAAAAAACGTTGAGAAATTAATTGAGAAAGCAAATTGTAATAACCTCATTTAGATTTTTTGCAGTGGGCAGCATGAATTACTTACAGCTGGTAATATTTCTCGTGAGATAGACTGTACCTCACTCACTTGGAAGACAAACACCCACAAGCCTTTAAAAGTCAGGTCCCTGACAGACTGGGAGGACCCATCCTTCCCATGATGTGACTGCTTACTTGAGCATGAGCCAAGATTTGGCCCTGGAAATGGAATATTACCAAGGTGATGGCCCACAGGGAACTTGGCCAGATATTGAAATTGTTGGTTTGTTGACCCCCAGAAAAGGCAGGAGAGGAGCTGTGTTAAGACCTCTGTGTGCCAGGTTTGGTGCATGAGCAGAAGGCTGAGGGTGGCCAGAGGCAGAAGGGTGGCCCTGGACAGCCCTTTGCCTCTTTCTTGAAGGGCTAAGCCTTGCAAGATGTGCATACTCCACACTCCTGCTTTTGCAGTCTGCCTCATTTTTCTTCTACATGATTTAAGAAGGAAAAAAAAGGAGTTAGATTGTACTTCTCAGCTTGCTCTTCTTAGAGGGATGAAAATTTGCTCCTATGGAGCCCATTAGTATTGCCAAAGGTTGCTTAATAAATACTTACCTCTTATGGACTGTACCTGTAAGTTTCAGAACTATCTGGCTATACCTTCAGCACTGCCAAATCACAAGCTGAAGGGGAAAGAACTTTCCTTGAAGCTTTAGCTCTGGAATTTGTGTGATTAAACTGGATTCTCATTTTCCATTGTAAAAAAAAATAATTTCTGGGTCCTGTGATTGCAAAGAAAATGTTGAAAGTCTAAGCCCAAAGCATGCAAAGCAAAAGAAGCAAATAAAAAGAATATGAGGAGTTTTTTTCATTTAGTCCTATATTTTAAACAACTCCTTTCTCCAGGAGGCTGATTCATTATTTTGAATGGATTGCACAGGTTATATGGTATTTTTTTGCTCCCATAAGGGATAACTTCAGCACTTTTCTTCCAAAACTTCTTTGCCCAGTTTAGACATCTCTTAGCAAAACTAAATGAGAAGGAATTTGTAAAAACATTTAATGATCTACTCCATAAATTTTTCACAACTTTGCACATGGATGGAGTGGGTCTGTAGAACCACGGAGTTGCAGTGACTAATAATAGTAATAAAGTGTCTGATTGTACTATGTAGTTAAAGATAGTCATAATAGTCTCATTGTCTTGTCTTCCCACTCCTTGCTGTGACATCAGCCCATCCCAGACCATCACATCCTGCTCATGGCTGTGTCTTTGTTGATAAATAGTGAGTCATTATATGCTCTGCTCTATGACTTGTACAGCTGTATTGCCCAATTTTCCTCTCTCCAGAATGAAATGCCCCTTTGCAAGGATTTAGTATGCCTTTAAAACAACCAAGTTTGTCTTGTGACAAATGTGCACTTCAGCAGAAGTATGAATGAATGAAGTAATTTTTTTTTCCCATGTCTGATACCTGGAGTAGGTTCACCTATTGCAAGTGATGTGTTTTTATTAATGGCAGAACTTCACCACCACTATGTACTGATGGCACAATCTACCACATGCTGAATGCATCATTTCCATGACTTGTCCCTGCAGGACACATTCAACCTGTAGAGCCCTGCTGCCACACAGGCATTAAACTCTGCTCAGAATATTTGGATGCTTACATGTAAACAGACACATGGAAGTGACACGTTTTTACCACAAATACCAAACTGATTTAGTAATACTGAAATCAAAACTTCTTGCTCTCCAGCATGCTGCTACCTACACAGCATACTCAGGAAGCTCTTCTGAAACTAAAAGTATAACAAAATATATTTTTTTAAAAGTACAAGAAATAATCTGAATGTTATCCAAAAAGGAAAAAAATATGCTATGTCACTGAGAACATTGAAGAAATACCATGATAATTCTGGCACTCTAAATAGCAGATTTGCATAGTTGGGAGATTTTTTTTTCTTTCAATTTAAATGTAAAAGTATGATCAAACATGGGGCATAGCAAACTTCGAGTTCTGCAGACCTACTGAATTAATATGAATTTCTTATCAAGAACCAGTGAACAGTTCCTACAAAGTGCCTACTTTGTACAGATGATTTGAAGGGAAAGATCCACAGGTGCAGCATATCCTCAGTGAGGCAAGACACACAGTGTGTTTGTTTTAACTTGTTGCATTTTATTTGGTTA
Organism: Cinclus cinclus; assembly: GCF_963662255.1. Classification (NCBI taxonomy): domain Eukaryota; kingdom Metazoa; phylum Chordata; class Aves; order Passeriformes; family Cinclidae; genus Cinclus; species Cinclus cinclus. Next base: position 51,167,002 of record NC_085050.1, read on the forward strand.
TTTTGTAACTCATCCTTGCAAAGTCTGAGAGACTAGATGGCTCAGGGCTTAGCACTGAGTGTATCTACAGATAAAGGAGAGATAGTGTAAACCAGGACAAAACATGTGGTCCCAGGGGTGGACGGCCGGACGGATTGTCTTTAACTCCTACTGTCATCGCTGTTGCCTTGCCCTCCCTTTGCTTTCTGTAGGCTGAGGATCCCAAGCCCCAGCCTGTCAGCTGCCAAACAAGCTGCCGGTAGTTAGTGATCTGGTGTAGACTAAAGCATTGGCCAAAACCTTGCCTGTAAATCTTGCTCTGCTGATGACCTCCTGTGGGGCTGCACCTGTGTGCCTTAACAACCTTCCACCTCCATTTCCCTGTGTGAAGCACAGATGTAATGCCTGTCCCAGGAGCAGGGCAAGGTGGTCAGGAATTGCGTGGGTGTGCTGCTATGAAGCAACATCTACACTTGGGCAGTGTTGCAGGTGCGTGTTCAGAGGTTGCTCTATGGAAAACCATCACCTCTCCGGCACAGCCTGTGTGTTGCACTGAGCCTGCAGAGCCTCCTTAAGAGCATCTCTTTTCCACTAGACCTAAAGTGATCCAGGGAAGTCCTGTCCTGACTCTCTCCCAGAATAATCCTGAGTGAAACTTTCTCACCCCTGCCCATTCACCATGGGCTGGCCTGGTGCAGGTCCCAGAATGCTGCTCTTACCTTGCCAACAACCCTCCTGCAGAAATGAAGATGTTTTCACTGCACAAAGCAGTGTATTTCATTGCAAAACAGCTCTGGTGCACCAGACCTGCACAAGGCATCCCCCCACTCCCTAGCCCCAGTTAAAGAGCCATTCTTGTGCGCAGAAGGGACTGACTTTGGATAAACAGAGAAGAGCCCCTGCAGCCCTGCATGGGATATGATTCAACTACCCATTTGCTGCCTCTGTCTTTCTTTCTCTGTTCCTTCTGATGTATTTTTGGGTGGAGGAATTGAAAATTTGATTTGTTAAATAGGTTTAAGAAAATGTAAATGATAATTATAAAATTCCCTGAGTCTATTTTTTTCCATGATAGATTTTATGTAGCTGGCAGTTAAAATAAGTGATTACCTCATAAATATAATTTTAATAGCCTAGTCAACGATATAGCCTCTGCTGTTCTGGGATTTTTGTCTTGGAAAAGGGAGTGAAAAAGTCCTTTCCATGGATTTATATTGCTGTAGAGGCTGCTGCTGCAGCCCCTCATTACTTGCTGAGTAATTTGAGGGGAACATATTCTTCTCATGCAGGCAGACACAGAGTGAGTGAGCATGGGTGCTGCTGGGGGCTGACCACCCTGTGCCCTCAGAGCCAGCTGTGCCCTGGCCAAAGGTGGCCCTGGTCGGTGTGTCAAGTGCTCCAGCTGAAGCTTTTGGGTAACAACTTCATGTTTACCAAAGCCAGTCATTCCTACACATGAGCACCATCCTCCATGAGCAACAGGCAAGCAGATCAGGACCTTGTTCACATCCTTGTTGCTAAATTGAAAAGAGATTAATTTGGTGAGTGCACTATTTGTTGGACAAGGAACAGGCTGGATGACTGCATCCCAGTAATTTTGCAGTCAATGTCAAAATGGGGATTGTTTACAAGGAATCTCAGGGGTCTGTATTGGGACTGGAACTGTTCAATATCTTTATTATTGCTACAGACAGTGGCCAGTGCTGCCTTGGCAGGTTTGTGGATGACAGCAAGCAAAGGGTGCAGTAGATTTTCCTGGGGGAAGGGAGGGACCTGGACAGGCTGGAGGAGATCTCATGGAGTTAAACAAGGCCAAGGGACACCTTTTCAACTCCTTTCAATATATGTAAAGGGGCTTGTAAGAAGGATGGAGAAAGACTTATTACCAAGACCGGCAGTGACTGGGCAAAGGGTGACAGTTTGAAACTGAAAGAGGATAGGTTTAGGTTAGACGTAAGTAAAGAATGCTTTACTCTGAGGATGATGAGGCACTGGAACAGGTTGCCCGTAGAGGCTGTGGGTGCTCCAGGCCAGGCTGGATATGGCTTTGACCAACTTGGACTAGTGAAAGATGTCCTTTGTCCATAGCGGGGGGCTGGAGCACAGATGGTCGGTCGCTAAGCTGCCTTCCCACCCAAACCATTCCGTGAGGAGGGCTGGGGTACCCTGCGATTCTAATTTGGGAATCGCTGAGCCCCGAACCGAACACGACCCCTCGCTCCCTCCCCGCGGGAGCGGCGGCAGGGGGCGCTGCGGCCCCGCCGTTGCGGCGGCGGCGCGGGGGCGGCGGGCGCTTTGATTCTAATTGGAGCCGACGCGCGGCTCCTCCATAATCCTCCGACATCCCCCCGCCGGCTCGTAATTCCTGGGCGGGCGCTGCCGCCGGCTCTGCGGGGGAGCCGCCGCCGCAGCCGGGCAGGTGCTGCCGCCGGGCGGGCCGCGCCGCGCCGCCCCCTGCCCGCCTCCCGCCGCGGGGGGCGCGGCCGCCATGTTGTCTCCCGGCGTGACGGAGCGGGAGCGGCGCCCGCCGCCCCCGGGTTAATAATAGAGCGGTAAAAGCTCCTTTGTGGCGGTAATTGCCGCACGTAGCCCTGGCGTCATTCCCGCGGAAGCGAGGGATGCCTCGCTCGCCGCGGTTCCCCGGAGGGCAGGATGGGGATCCCTGGGATGCTGGCCCCGCAAGGTCGGTCGCGTCTCGCCCGCCACCTCGCCGGCCCTGTGTATTCCTGTGCCGTGCTCAAGGCGGTGTTTTTGCTGCGGATGCTGCTTGTGGCCGGGTGGTATTTGGGGGAAGAACTGGAGCAAGTGGGTCCGGCTCCAAGCCTGTCTATGTGTGGGCACCAGTGCTGCCAGTAACGATACCGGTGACTTTCCAGGTTGTACTGGTGCTCTTGGCATGGCTCAGAAGAGTTGAGGTGTTCAGCACGGCTGCTGGTCAGCAGGAGAAGCTGCCGAGTGCTGTCTCCTCTGTCCCATAGCATCTACCCGTGTTCTGTCTCAGAGGTAGAGCTCCTTTTCTCCATGCACTCTCTGAACAAAGGGTAGACATTGGTTTTGTTCCTGGGCTGTGCAGGGCCCCTGGACCTCAAGTGCTAGAGTCATTGCAATGTGTGTATGTGTGTATGTGTGTGTGTGTGTGTGTGTGTGTGTGTGTGTGTGTGTGTGACAGTGGGGCAGAGATACCAGGATTTGCCTGCTGGCTCCAGACCCTGCTCTCAGGCTGGCATTATCAGATGACTACTCTATGCCTCTGTGTTCATGTAGGCACTCATTTTTTCCTTTCTCTGTGAGCACACAAATTCATCTTGCTAGGGGTGGTGTGCTTCTGCAGGTTTGCCAGAAGCAGAAATATGAATTGTTCAGCCTCAGCTTTAAAGGTTTGGACTCTACGGTTGCTTCCACATTCATTTTAAATGGATGTAAATCTAGAGTTAACTGCTGAAAGAAGAGTTGTGTGGCACAAAACCATTGTGCATTCCTGTGAACAGATACAGCTGAGTGTCAGAGAAATGAAAATAATGAAGTGGTGGTGAATAAGACAGGCACCTTGCTTTCAGCTGTAATATGCAGAGTTTCTGAGGCGATGTTCTTCCTCTTGCAACTGCTGGTCTCTAGCTGAACGTGACTGAGGAGGCAGCAAGGTCCCCTGAGCCTGTGTGAGGTGTGAATGTATGTACAGGTTTTAATGATGTCTTAAAGGCAGAGTCCCCACAATCTGGTCCATAGATGTAGAATTACAATATTAGACGCGATGCCAGAAGTGCTGTAGACATGGATTGGCTTTACAGGGACCTGCCTTTGCATGTCATTTGATGTGTGCAATAAGCTATCGAAGCAAGATTAATGGATATGCTCTTTGTCAGTTCTGTGCTTTTGGGGCAGATTTATATCTCTAGGTGGGTCCTGTAATCACTGGTGCCGTACATTACATGTTCTGCTGGTTGCTTGTGCCATAGTGTAATGTAAGGACTCTTTCAGTCCTTTACAGGACAGGTAGTAGTGCCATTTCCTACAGGGCTGGGCAGCTCTTCCACTGCCTGGGCTTGTGTGTTAGTGGGATTGATGAAGGTTTCTCCCATCCATTCACTTTAACATACTCCCTGATTCCAACAAATAGCTGTGTTCTGAACTGGGACAATGAATCTTTGAGCTTTACATGAGCCAGAAACAGGCATGAGGAGAAACTACACTAGTCTGCTTCTCTGTTTCTGCATTTGGACTTGAGGTAAACTTGTCATCCAAGAGTATTCCATTCTCAAATGCTTCTCTTTTTCTTCTAGTGGTCACCTAAGGAGGATTGTTTATCATACACCTCAAGGAGGTTTGCTTTACAGATTTTTCTGACTATTTTCTGTATTTAAATAGCTTTTCTCTTTTTTTGCATTGACCCTGCTATAGTCAACAGCTGCTTAATAAAGTCTGGGTGACTGGACTGTATTGATTTGGAATTGACCTGGACACTTCTGAATCTTGGCCACTTCTGTCATTCTGAGCAAGTTTTGCTTCAATTTTGGTGTATATCCATTTATATGTCTGTTTCTTCTAGTGACTGTTATTGTTCATTTTTAGTGGTGGCAGTTTGAGTACATATGTGCTGAATGCAGAAGTCTAAGGACTTAGGAACTTTTTTCTCTTTCGTCCTTCTGAACAAATTTAATTCTAATTTTGGTGTATGTAGTAGAGGGTATCTCTTGGCATTTAGTGAAGTCAGTTTGGCTGCAGAAGCTCTTGAATCCAATTTAGCTGATTCTGTGGAAGTGAAGGAGCCAGCTACCGATCCCACCAGTCCTCACAGAGCTGTAGGATAACTGAGACCCACAGGGGTTTCCAGGTGTGCTCTCTGCCAGCCACACATGCAACAAGCTACTGAAACTTGTGTAAATGTGCCTGTGGTATCTCATGGACCTTACTGCCACCAGTGGAATCCATCTGTACCTTTTATTTCTCATGGGTACTGCAGCAGGAGCTTACAGGAGAGCTAGATGAAGGGGTCACTACTTAAGATAAGTGAGGCTGCTTGTCCATCCTTCAAAGGATGGCATTTGGTCCTCTTTGTGGGAAAAAAATTCCAGCAGTCGCATTTTTGATTCATACTGATGGAACTGATGAGTTTTCTTACTTGAAAACTCAATTCTTCCTAGACAAAACTGTGGTCACTAGATCTCTGTAGTTCAGCCTCTACAGTTCTTCCTGTAGACCTCAGCAAAGTGTTCTAAGTAGAAGGTTTTCTCTCAGGAAGAGCAGATCTACTTTGGTATGACATGAAATTTGGTGAAGTTTCTTACAAGCAAATTCTCCCCCAAATCAAAGGATAAAAGGAAATATTAAAAAAAAATAATTTTGTGGCCATTTTTTTTCCATTTCTGGTAAAAAATAAGGAGCAGAGTAAATTATAGGGAGGAGTAAATATTTACTATTTTAGGAGCTAACATTTCCTCTCTGATGTATTTTTTTGTTCAGTGTTTCTGTTTGGTGTGCTTTTTCTTTCCCTTAGCCAACCTACCCCCTTAGCTTTTATTTCAGGTAGGTTCAACTGAAATTTTTTCTGCCCATGATTGTTTTTTGTTTGGCCATTGAACCAGATAATCCAATATTTGCACAGCACTCCCTGGAGCTGCATGAAGAGGTAATGTTGTCATTATGACAGGTAGACCTCAGGAGATTATGTGAAAGCGTGGTGTCTCCTAGCAGAAGCTCCTTGGCCTTTAAATGTTCACTCTCAGATCCTTAGGATTTCCCTGCAGATCTCTGGACTGAGTTATACTAGAGGGGGTTGAAGTGTTGAGGGGTCCTACAGTTTCCCAAAGGAAAAGCAGTAATGGTATTCAGCAACAGGGCATGGAGTTTCTGGCCTGTTCAGGAGTATTTTCCTCTTAAGGGAAAGATGAGGCTTCTAGTATTAAATGTTGGGATTTACTCCTATGTGCATTTGAAATTTATTTCCTTTTTAGTTTGTAGATTTTTATAGTTCTGAAAACATAGTTACATATTTATATATATTTGTGTGTGTATATATATGCATATCTATATCTTCTGCTATGGGTTCTTTCTTAGGTCAGCATACCTTGTTCTGTTTGTACAAAAATATTTGTTCCTAATTAAACTCACCTTCTTCTGTTTGTACCAAAACATCCTGGGCTCGTGAAAACTGCCTGACCTGTGAAGCTGTCTCCTTGGACAAGGATTTTGCAGATCACTCTGCACACTGAAATTTAAAATTTCTCCTGCCTGGCTTAGACGGTTAGTAGTATAAATTTTTTAAGGAAATGGCCAGTGTTACATGCAGCTGCAGATTCTGTGCTTGTGAAACCTATTTGCACAAATATGAAAAGCCACCACAGTCTCCACCCAAATCTGCCACAATTGCTCAGATCTCCAAACAATTACGATCTAATTAGAGCCGGCATTCAAAGTTGCCTCCAGCATTTGAAACAAAAGTAATTTAGCTGTAATAAAAGTGTAGATTGGCAGCTCTGGAGGCTGAACTGAGCTTATCTGCAAAATGTACCCAGGGTGGGAAAGAGCTACAAGAATCACCACAATGACTGAAGGGCCTGACCCCCTGCCTTGAGATGACAACCCCCAAGGGATGAACAAATGGGCAATTTTCTACAGGTCTCTTTACTGCCACTGCCAAGAGTGCTGCTAATTACTGACAATAATTACTATTTTGTCTGTGGCATGAATACTTTTCTGTTAGAAAAAACACCTGATTCATTGTATGATAAGAATCAAATGCCCATCATGTAGTGATGGTGTTTGTGAAGTTAAGGATTATTCTAAATTTGAACTGCAGCCTTTGAGGTGAAAGGCTTTATCCTGTTACCAGTCTGCGGTGTGTGAGGCACAGGGATGTGATTACTAATTCATTTCATAAAGGCCAACCGTTTAAAATTCTCTCAAACTAGCAGCTGCTGGAGGAATGAAAAAGCAACTGGGTCTGGACAAATACTTTTTTCCTTTCTGTGTTAATTTAAAAAGAAACCCTGCAATTCTTCTGCCGATGAATGAGACTTTCAATCAGTGTTGAGCTACCACTGCTGAATGAGAGCTTGTCTGTGCTTGCTTGACATAAGGAATTCTTCCTTATTCCAGAGGTGGAAGTCATGTTTAGGCTGAAGAGCACCTGGGAAAATAAGGTGCTTCATGTTACCAGTCAGTAGGAGGAGTCATGTGGATTTGATGTGGAGGTGGGTTCTAGATGAACCTGCTTCAGCAGGGGTGTTGTATTTGATGATCTTCAGAGGTGCTTTCCTACCACAACCATTCTGAAAAGTGGGTGAAAAGAACCGATGTGCCTCAGTTTCTTGTGTTGCTACTGGATTCTTTTATTGATGTGAATTATAACCAAAGGCAAAAGAAAGCCTTCCCTTCCCTTCCCTTCCCTTCCCTTCCCTTCCCTTCCCTTCCCTTCCCTTCCCTTCCCTTCCCTTCCCTTCCCTTCCTCCTCTAGTTTTTATACTCTAAAATACTGAATTATAACATAGAAAGGATCACTAGTGACTTCTGAAAACTGATGAGTCTTAGCTTTCCTCCAGCCAAGTTAGCAGACGCCTTACTGCAACAGGCAAACCTTAATTCAGTTGGCAGGGGAATTACAACAGGTATATTTACCCACAAGAACACTCATTTTCCATTTCTAATTATCTTCTTCTCTGCTGAGTCAGGAGAAAAATCAAAATTATCATCTGTTTTAACTCACTTATAACATTTTAGATTATGTTTTCCTTGGACTGACATGAAAATTCCGGGTGACATTGTCAAAAGCATTCAATTTTTGTAGGATCAAAAGACTGTGGATTTCAAGATCATCTGTTCCTCAGATGTATAAGGGACATTAGAAAACAGTACCTTTGGTTTTTAATGTTGAAGATGGAGACATAGGTAGAATGTTGCTCATAATTTATGTTTTCAGATGAGGCTTATGTGCTCTAGCTAGAAGCAAAGTTGCTCCTGGGGCAGGTTTCAAAAGTATATGAATGTACACTAATAGTTCCACTATAATTTTTTTCTTTGTCCCTCTGCAATATGTATTTCTGGCAGCCACAATGCATTCCAGAGGATGAAGAAGAAGGTAGGAATTTTTGTGGATGTATGTGAGAAAAAGTATTTTTTTCTGGGGGAAGTTGTGGTTTGGATTTTTGGTTGTTGGTGTTCTTTTCTATTTGTTTTCTGTAACATTCTTCTCATCTGCGAATTACTATTTCCTTCTTAAAAACTGTGTATAAGCAAGATGCTTTTATGCCTCCTTCATCACTGTGTTCCACTTCCCCTACGAGCAGATTCAGACATAGGATGTCCCTCATTCCAAGGAGTACGTATGCCACCAATATCCATGTCTCAGTTATCTAGAAATAATATGCTGACCCACTCAAAAGCCAAAGCTGTTTAGAGCAGTTGTACCTAGAGACATGCAGTACAGGTCCTTTTTCAGTTCTGTTCCCTCATCCCTATTTAAGAAAAGAAGAATTCTGTGAACAACTATGACAGCCAGCAACCTGTCTCCTCATCTGACTGCATGCAGCTATATCAGCAATTTGGCCCAGCATCTAACCCAACACCTCATGAATCTCACCAAAATACAAGATAACAATACAGATGGAGTAAGATAACAATACAGATGGAAGCATTTAAGTTAGTATATGTATGTAGAGTAATTTGGGTTGATAAATGCTTCAGAAGTTTAAAGCACTATTTTGTCTCACACTCACATAAACTTATATTCCTTGGCGTTGCATTTTGTTGTGTGGATTAAGTTATAGCAGATCTGTCTGGAACATCCGTTGAGGCTGAACAGTGGTGCTTCATTGTTTAATATCAGCTACTTTATTGTGGGAATTCAAATAAAATTTGACCTAAACAAGGCAGGCCTTCCTGCTATTTTTAGAATGTTATGCCATATCCTATGGCATATTGTCTATGTTTCACAGGCCAGTGTGTAATTAATGATGTGTGTCCTCCTTCTCTTGTTAATTGATGCTTAAACTTTTGGGAGGTTTAAAATCATGCAGAAATGTGAAAAGTGGAAAAGGAAAGAAAAGCAAAAAAAAAAAAATCTGCATGTTGGAGTGGGGGTGGATTGCTCTAGGCAAGTTCAAAACTGCGCTGCCTTAGAGCATTGCTGGGATCCATGAGCTTTGAACATTGTCTGGCTCCAATGCCTCCATGATCCTGTTCATAGAAATTGTTTCAAATGTGTCTTTTCCTTCTGTTGCCCCTTGCCCTGGCATCTGGCAAGAGGGCAGAGGAGCCTCTCCTTCAATTTTCTCCTGAGTGATCTCCATCTCACCGTTGTTCGCTTTCAGGTTGGAGGCAGGTGTACAGGAGACCATAGGTTCCTTTAATCCCTATTAAGAACAGCAGATCACAGTTGCCCCTCTGGCCTTGTTCACTATGACTATGAAACTAGCTTTAGCAGCAGAGAGATTTAATCTTTCTAGTGGAAATGTAGTGCTGGTCAAAGGTCTGCACTGCATCTTTTAGGACAGTTTCTTAGCTGTGTGAAGTTAATTGTGAGGCAGTGTCCGTTCCAAGTCACAGATTTTGGCAGAAGGCTTGTGCTACACTCTTGCCTTTCTGCAGCTCCGCTCCCTTCCCTGGGAGAGATCTCAAGGAGGAAAGCCACAAACTGTGCCAGACGTGCAAAGAGGCTTCCAGCCCCTCTTAGAACCTCCTTGCCTGCCTCCTCTTCCTATTACCTATCTGGTGACCAGAGGGAGGGAACAAACCATTGTGGGATGCACTGCAAGCAGCATGGGGATGATAAGCAGCTCTGTTTTTCTTTCTTATCTCTAAAACCTACCTGGTACAGTCTGTCAGCTGCTTCAGGTGCTCTCTGAGAGCACGGACGAGGATGAGCCAAGGTGAATAGTACAGCTACATAGTACCCTGGCTAGTGCCTACAGCAGATAGGACAGGCTGATAGGAAGCAGCCAGTTGCTCCTTCAGCAGTTGCTGCCCAGTTTTGTTCCTCCATCCTCAGTTAATTTAGATCATACCTTAAGTGCGTCCACAACTACGTTTAAGCAAAAGCTGTTGCCATAGTAACACTGAAGATTTTCTAAATGCAGTCTATGATGTAAACAACTAAAATGACTGTCACCCCAAATAGTTTATTTCTTCTGTGTAGTTTATCGAGTATTTAAATATGTTTTGGCACACACAGATTTACCACTTCTAAGTATAACTTGAAGGAGTAACATGTCTTTTCTTACTGCTTCCATTTCAGCAGATCTGTTTCCATGTCAACAGCTCACATTGATAAAGAATTGACATTCTAACTGCATTTGGCAGTGTAGGATACAAGGTGACAATTAAAATGAATCAATGTTTCTAATGATGCTGATGTTAAAATCATGCCAAAATACTGGGATTCCCATGCACAGTAGGCAGAGATTGCTTCTTTTAATCTGCAGAGAGTGAGGTAGGAATTCTCATGGGAACAGACTTTTTTGCAAGGTTTTTAAGCCTTCCTGCTTACAGATGCAGAAAGACTGGGAAAACAAACTCTTTCTCTTTCACAGAAAAATGCACCTAGCACTCTTGTGTGTATGTGCACGTGTGTGTTTGCTTCAGCTCATCCACTGCTAATCTAAGTGAGGTCTAGGAATGCATAAAGCATGTAATAAAAAATAGAATTCAATTCTTGGATTAGAAACCTGTTTTGAGCTGAGTTTCTCACAAAAACTGTGGAGCAGATGCCCTCTCTTTCTACTCCTGATCTCCTTGTAGTGAATGTATGTGTTGAAATTACTGAGGGACAAGAAGCATGGAGGCCCAGAGAGGCATTTTTAAAGCTTGCAAGCCTGTTCAACAGACTGGCACTTCAAATGGTGTATTTTGGGGAGGCTTTTCTCTGTCTCTGTGAGCAACATGTAGATATGTAGTTGTCACTGTTGAGGTGTCATCAGTGTGCTTGTTTTCCCTTAGTTCTTAAGGACTGAGATTAGTGTACCAATGTATTAAGCACCCCATTTATACATGATATGAGAGACAGAAACATGACCCCCATTTTACAGGGGCAGAGAGGGATTGAAAGAAGTTTTTTAAATCTGCAAGTTGGATTGGATGCTTCCAGGTGGTGCAAGCTTCCTACTTGTGGTTGGGATGCCAGAAAATCCTTTATCTCGTATTGGCTCAGGGTCATACTGAAGTCTCTTGTCAGGCATGGAAATCTAACTTAGCTCTCCTGATTCATAATGTACTCACCTTCAAGAGTGAGGAAAATTTGGGAAAACTTTTCCATGGAGGCATTCAACTTGTCTGAAGGTGCTCTGTCTAGTTTGAAGTAGGTTTAAATCTATCATTTCTGTTGCATCTGGGGACTATAAATGTCTTCTAATGTTAGGCAGATAGGTGATGTGCCTAGTGATCTTAGTTGCTGTGGATTCTCCTGCAATCCAATGAAAAGAAATAGTTGTGTCCAAGCAACAGTTCATATCACCTTCAGCATGTCTCTAGCAGTGCCTGATATGGGCCTGCCATGCTTTGTGAATGTGTAAGTTCACTTGTTACCTCTTTCATATTATGGAATTACATAATTTTTGTGTGTTTGACAAGTGCACAAATTTACTTTGCCTACTGAGGCTTCTATTTTGAATGAAATTCTTAGGTGCTGTTTTAGAGAAAAGAATATAAAAGCAGAAGTGCTGGTGAGAGTAATGTGGCACCACTGAGGTATACCAAAATCTGGTGAGGTTTGCTCTCATACACAGAATCAGTCATTTGTGAAATGGAGAGTGGAGATGAATATAATAAATCCCTGACATGTACTAGTGACAATTTTATTTTCAGATTGCATTTTTTGGAGGATCTCTGGGCATGTCATAAGAATTAGTGGATTATGCCTTACAGCAGCCCATAAGATGGTAAGTATTATTATTGTATTTTGTAAATGTGAAAGAATTGTGTTTTATTAATAAATAGAGAACTTGAAAAGTCAGTCAAGTCCATGGCAAATAACTTTTCCCTATTGAAAAATCCCACTCTTTCAAATACAAGACATATGCAATGTTTGTATTTCAGCAAGCGAGCCATTGTTGAATGAATTTAATTTGCACAGGAGTGAGACACTTTTAGGACATAGCCTGTGAATGTCAGACAGGATGTCTAATCTCTATCCTTTGGTCTTGATTGTTGGCTGTAGCTGACAGCAGAGTAGCAGCTGGTTAGATGGGGCTGCACAATAATTATGGCTAAGAAGATCCAGTCCTCTGCTGAACTGCTGTTGGCTTTCCTTACTGTATTACCTCATCTCCTGGCTGCAGGGATTGGCAATCCTTCAAGGAGGCATGCACAATGTTGTTTCCCCCCACCTTGAGTTAGAGGTATACAAGTAGCAGGGGCTGTATGTGCTGCTTCTCAGAGATTGGGCTGAGTGAGGGGTCCTGTGAGGGGGCTACCTCCAGCACCTGTGGGGTTTAGTTTTGAAGGGCACCAGGGTCAGGCAGGTGTACCTCCTGGTGCCACAGCTTTCAGTACCTGGCTCTGCCTGAATTCTGGTGTCTCTAGACATGAAAAGATTTTACCACACACTTGTGGCTGTTCATTCTCAAGCTGAGTTTCAGTACCTATAGCCATTGTTCCATGGAGACGTGACTAGCCATATGGTAGTGCTGCTTCTACCCATTTTATTACCTGAATTTAATTAACAGCCAATTATAATATCTAGACAGACAAATATAATAATGTACAATCATGCTTAATTGTAAATAATGTCTGTAGTAGCCAAAGCAATGTTATTTGACTTAATATGAACGTGCTTGACATATGCCATCTAGAGTGAGATGAACATGATACCTAAGACAAACTGTAGTAACATGCGGTCCCTGTTGTTCAAAAGCTCTGGAAACCAGTCCATAATCAATAACACTAAAGTTCTAAAGAATTAAAGGGTGGTCATAATAATTTCTATATGAGTTAATGCAAACCAGAAGAAATGCATAACCAAAGCCAGACAGGAATTGAAGAACAGCTATAACTTAGTCCAAGAAATTCTGTACTAAAGACCCTGACTTTAACAAGACTGTAATGCCTAAGACACAGCTGAGAAACCTTTGTGCAAAACAGAATGAATATATGAATTAAAGATGGTAAATGGTGTTTTTGTAATTTGATACAGCCTAAATACTGTGAAAGCGTTAACCTAATTCTGTCCAAATCTGAAAATAAAGTTTGTTCTTTCCACCCAAATTTTGCAGAGATGCACTTGTGGACCGCTAATTGATATAAAGCTACAATTCTAATAGCTGAGCAAACCCTTCCAACAGTGTTCCAATCCAACACTAGAAGGTGGAGGAGGAAATAAATTAGTTACAACCCCTCATGTTAAAAAAAAAAAATGGTGGGAAATAATAAAGAAAAATAGTTTTCCTAATAAATCTAATATATTATACTTTTGGCTTCTGCCCTTCTACAATAAAAGAAAGCAAGAAGTTGCCAGTAGAAAATACTATATTGTTGGATTTTAATAGAATTGTAAACCCCATTCCTCAGCCTTTGTGAGGATGTAGTGGAAATGCAAGATGCTACTCACAGTTCTGCCTGGTTTCATTCAGTGTCAGAGTTGCCTTTTGTTGTCAGTGGGGTGCAGTTCCTATGGAGTGAAACAGTGCATACAGCATGGACTAAAGTGCCTCAAAACAGCTGTGTGCTGCCTTAGGCAGTACCTCAGTGGTTAATAGGGATAATGAATGTGCACACTAACAACAGTTAACACAGCCAGTTTAAGGATCATGACCAAAGGTTATTTTTGGGTAAAAGAGAGACAGTGAAAATATACAGGCATACAGGAATATAGTGTTGTAAACAGATTCAGGGCCTTGGCAAAAAACACTCTTCTTCCTCTGCTGTTACTTTGCAACAAAGGTTTTAACCTGAAACACAGGTAGCTAAAATATTGCTTCAAGCTGCCTTAAACTTCACAGAGGCTCTCTTCTGCTGAGAGCTGGGCAGAGAAGAATGGAAGGGTAGTAACTAGGGCTTGCTGAGACCTAGTGGGGCTTTCTGCTGGGGCACACATTCCTGAGCAGTCATTTTTGCTACCTTTTGAAAGGATAAGGATGCTTCTCCTAGACTCTTCATGTTGATGTAGGTAGGTGTGCAGGCACGGAAACCTCATACCAGAGAGAATGCTGCAGTTTAAGTAGTAACAGGGTTTTGGCCAGAAAGAGAGTGAAAGAGTGTGCAGTGACACACGCAATACCCCGTCTTCTTCTGCTGTCCTGGATGTGCCAAGTCTTCCTGCTCTTTTCCTAGTCCACGGCAGAGGAGCAGTACAGCAAATTGATTGCTTGCTCCATTCTCTCTCCTGTAGCTGTAAGATGAGCTGTTGCTACCACTGGAGGAGTGGCACTGGGTCTCTGGTGACAAAGTAAGCAGGTACCAGTGACTGGCAAGTGCATACTGCAGCAAAAGGGAGATTCCAGGGTGTCAGAAATGTCTCACTTTGGTTCTGTGTCTGGATGTTTAAACACTGGGTCAGCATCCCAATGCACTGTGTTATTCTGGAAGAAAGTTACTCCATTTATTCCTCAGGTTCCTAATTGCTGGGGTCAGAGACTGGCCTATAATTGCAGCTGTCAGCTCACTGTTAAATAGAAAGATGTAAAATACCTCCTTGCACATCATTTATTAACGTTTAAAACCCATCAGGGGACATATAAAACATTCCTTTTTTGTAACATTTATAAACTACTGAGGAGCACAGAAATATTCCCCTATATTAATTACAGTAATTTAGGCAATGCCCATAGAGGGCTGCTGAGCACAGCAGCTATGATTCTCCCCCACAATTCTTTTATTTCCAGGCACTGAGGTTCCCCTGAGCTCCTTCCAGCTGCAAATTCTCCTGGCATGAAACACGGTAGTGCCGGAGAGTGAATGTATTTTCAGACCATGTATACATGAGGGAGTTGCACGAAGATTACTGGTAAGCCTGCTTAGGTAAAGCAAAGGAAAATGTGGCATGGACAGTCTTATTTCATCTGGTCACTTCTTTTAGATTTGGATTAGGTATGAAATCAAGTAAACTCCCATTTAACATCTTTAAATAAAGATGTATGAAGACATTCACATCAGTTTAACTTGAATTGTTGCAGTCAGATTTAAATGAAACCGGTGAAGCTTTCTTGTACTGAGGTGGCCTCAGTAAATACAAATTTCTGTCTCTATTCTACAGGCCAAAGGAGCTGCTGCTCTTCTGGGTTTTCTGAAGGCATAATTTTAGTCACCTATGCCAGTAGCCTGTGGGAGTTACAAGCTTTGCTGGATGAGGGTAAATCAAGTGAGGGACATTTAGTCGTCAGGAAAGGAACATGAAGGAAGGCAGCTTTACTTTTCACTCGATGAAAATGAACACAGTGGCTTATTTGAACTTCTCCAGGCCTAGTGCTGTGAATGGTTGGGCCTGCCATAGGCCCTCAGTGTCTTGTTGTTGTCAGAATATCCAGTGGGGCTAGTAGAAGCACACATAGGGTAGTCCAAGTGATGCATCCTGACTGGGGAGGGGTCAGCCTGCAACATGTATAGATGACAAACTCCCTTTAGAGCATTCACTCCTTTGCTGGGACAATACAGAGCTCTTGGTACCTGTGTGTGAGAGCAAAAGAATGGGCAGGTACCTATTCCCATTGGGTGATTTCAGCCAGCTGATGCAAAGTAAAAAATGCAGCTTCTTTCAGTTTATGAAGCCTTGGTGGTGGGCATGTTCTCTTGCAGTAGTATGACATTTGGAGAACAGAGTATGTTATTCTGAATATCGTCTTAAGTTTCCCCCATGAAATAATTTGAAGAATATTCCCCAGTTGCATATGCTGAGCTGTGAGAGTTGTTGCTGAAAGCACATAATGTGGTGTGTTCTTAATTTTAAATTACTCCATCACGGAGAAGTGTTAGAGAATTGTTGTGGTTTTGAAGGCTACAGATAAGTGGTTTTCTTCATCAGAGGTGAACCCATATAACCACTGCTTGTCACTTTCTAGTTATGCAATTGCTGTGTCATCTGTGTTTCAGTAAGTGT
The DNA here is from genome assembly GCF_963662255.1 of Cinclus cinclus. NCBI lineage: Eukaryota > Metazoa > Chordata > Aves > Passeriformes > Cinclidae > Cinclus > Cinclus cinclus. The sequence continues at coordinate 51,182,999 of NC_085050.1, forward strand.
CCCAAAACAGTGATGGAAAAGGACTGGATCTAAAGTAGTAGGGGTCTTGAGCGAGAGGGGAGCTGATTAGATCCAGTGCCTGAAGGGGAATTCTTCTGCAGAGGTATTCTTCCCCTTACTGTGCTGCTAGGCCATAATATCGTTGGAGGGCTGAAATTTGTTTTTATCAGTTCAGGAACAAGATCTTACATCTGTTCCTAATTATAGGTAGAGATCTCAGAGGAGGTTTGAGTTACCGTGTATGTGGATATCAAAATGCCTAGCTATCATTACTTGAATAGGTAAATAATTTTATTCATCATCTGTGCAGGGACATAGGAAGTGCAGCCCAGGAGATGTTAATAATTAACAGCAATCTCATCTGCATTACTGGCTATCAATATCTTCTGCTCAGTAGTTTAATATTGACTGTGTAAACCCTCTGAAAAGGGATTTTTTTTTTTTCATGGGAATTGGACATTTACAAATATATTTCTGGCTTTGTTCGAATTGAATTTACATTGTATTTTTCTACAGAGGATATGATTTATGGTTTTTGCTCTCTGTGGGGGAATGAGGGACCAAGTGTCTTCTGTGAAATGTGTGCTACTGCATTTTGTGACTGGCTTCAGTTCAGGACATTATGCTGACCATCGTGCAGGACTGTTTCCTGTGCCTGAAGTGGGTAATTTTCCTGGACCCAAAATTTAGTTTTGACGGAGCTGGTATCATTGCTTTTCATTTTGAGGGCATCTGTTCCTGTTCCGTACAGTGTACAGTTTTACTTTCCAGTAAATTCAAGGATTTGCTCTTAGTTTTTAAAAGGACTTGCCTTCACTGTGCCATTACTCTAGTTGCTTGCAAAAACCTCACGTGTAAGAAATGCACCAGCCTGTATTGATACAATTGCTATAGATTCAAGCAGACACCAGAGAAAAATAACAAAAAAGTGTAACTACTTGCAGGCAAATACAGTCCTATTAATATTTTTAACTTGAGGTGGTTTACCTGAAGGACACTGGTGCCTTTTACTAAAGTCACCTGCATAGCCAGAGAGGATGGGCAAGAAAAAGTTAGTACCACATACCAGATGCTGATAGGACTTCTCTGTACAGTTTTACAAGGTGGCTCTCCTCCCTGTAGAAACTATCACTCAAGGGTTGTTAACTCAACCCCCTGTTAAACTGTAACTGCTGGGAAAGTTTTGGGGTTTTTTTCTGTTAGAAGCTGGACTGTATTCCAGGCAGTACAAAATACTGCTGACAGATTTGTTCTGCCCACTGCTAATTGTGGTAGTAAAAGTGCTTTGATGGTTTTCCTATGTGAGGCTGGGAAATCCCTCTGAGAAAATTAACACATGCAGAAATGTAAAATACACTGATGCTGTTACTCTGTTACTTGAATTTTTCAGTTTGCTGAGGTGAACAGCAATACTGTCATCAGGAATAGGCAACAATCTGGTGATTTCAAATTGGTGCATTTAATTTGAATTCAGTACCAAGCACTTTCCTGGAGTTATTAGTAAAGTAATCAGTTTGGAAGCAACTACAGCAATATGGGTGGTAAATAGATGGCAGCATGGATTTATTAAAAGTAAGTAATACAAACTAATTTCTTTCTCTAATAGGAAAAAAAAAAGCTTAATGAATAAGGCAAATCCACCAGAACTGTGTATCTCCATTTCATGGACATTTTTCTTACAGTTCCATATGACAGTCTCATAAGAAAATTAGAAGCACTGTTAAGATATAATATTTATAAAATATGATGGATTGTGAGTTATTTTGAGTGACAGTAAATATATATATTAAGGTATATCTGAAGTGCTTGTCACATTGGTACTTATATATGTATTAATAACTCAGTTTTAAGAGAGGAGAGTGCTATCTTCTAGGAATAAATTCTGGCTCATACTAAGTTAATATGCTCTATTTTCATTAATTGCTTTGATGGTAGGATTAGGACTTCACTGATTGTATATGTGAATGATATTAGTCTGCTTGGGACTGCAAATACCATGCAGAAAGCAGTCATTAAAATATCCCCTTTTGTGTGTATGTGTTCCTGGCACATGCACTAGAATCTTGGACAGGGAATATGTGCATATCTGTGTCACTTTAGAATTTTGTCTATAAAGAAAAAACTCCTTCTGTCCTACCTGGGTTCAAGAAATTGACTTTCTATCTGCAATTACTCTAAAAAAGCCAAACCCCAAAAAACCTCATATTGAAAACTTTCATTAAAAGAACATTGAGGTTGTAAAGCCAACCACTGAGTAATTAGGAAAAAATGGAATTCAAGTGGCCTGTATAATTTTATTTCAGCTTCCTAATGCGTATTTATTATGAAGCAATCTTTAATTCCAGGAATTCACATTATTTTAAACTCAGGATTCTGCTTTGGTAGCTGTCTGCAAAGGGATCCAGACAGCTTTTGGCTTCAAGCAATTTCATGAAAAATTCCTCACAACTTCATTGCAGGCCAGTTTGCAGCCCACCATTCCAAATTATATTCTTGCAAAATGGAGAAGTGAAGGCAGAGATGTAGAAGCACTTCAGAAAAATGTTTCAGAAGCACTACAAAGGAACATGTAGTTCTGAAGTGCAACGGTGATTTAAGAATTTGGTGAAATTTGACTTTTTAAAAAGACATAAATAAAACTTTAAAAATCCTTCCAAATTCAAGTTTCAGTGCAGATATTTTGCAAGGTCTGTAATTAAAGTCATAATATGTTCTCTACATACACTGAATCTTTGTGTCTGAAGGTTTGTACTGTTGCCTTAGATGCATGACAAGTAGGCATTTTCTGTTGGATGCTCTGGATAATACCATTAGATGCACAATAATTAGGTGTTTTCATCTCATTAATATTCATTTTCATACATTTAAATGCCTCTCTTATAGGCATTTGTTAATTAACATACATTTACAATGGTATATTCCTCTTCCCCATTCACCCATTCTGACTAATTTAATGAGCTGACATATCAGATGACTTCTCGTACAGGATTCTGCTGTTGTATCTTTGCTGGGAACAAAGGAGTGGTTATCGTGCTGTTTGCAAGCAGTATTAGCACAGCTATTTTTTCTCATAAGGAAGCTGGGCCATCAGGGTTTGTTCTCAGTAATGCTGTTGCAAAATAGAGGGCTCCTTACTATCTATTTCCTTTTATTCATCTTGTTAAAACTTGCATTGCAGAAGCAAAGTTTGTGCCCTAATGTATTATTCAAATTGAAAGCAAATACAGTTTGTACCCCTAAAAGTTTGCGTTTTGTGCATCTCAGAGAGTAGAGTGCAGCCTGTGAGACTGTAGTGAGGAATACATCAACATTAACAGAAAAAAATCCTTTAAACATTCTTGTAAGTAGGGCTAATTTAAAAGGTAAACTAAAACGTTCAGGGGAGTTGAAGGAAATCCCCATTTCCTGATGATGTCTGTAAGAAGGTGAAATAGTAACTGAAATGTTTCTGTATAATTACACCTGCTGGGGATATTCATTATGATTCTTTGGTTTCTCTGGAGTCTGACTATTAGTAGTAAGTTAGACAGCTTGCCTGTGTATCGCACAAATATTTTAACAGACCATGCACAGCACCTCCTGCAATAAAGTCTGTGGTTTCAGTTCCTGTGTTGCTGCTGAAGGACAAAATAATAATAATAGTAATATTATTAATAATAACAATAATTTTATCAGCAAAACACATACAGAAAATAAACGTAGTTCCTTCTGTAGGTTTAGCAGATAAAGGTTTTGTGACACTACAGTTTTTTGAATCTCATTTCACTAAAAATTAAGGTGAAAAACTCCTATAAAATTCTTCATACTGATACATCAAAAAGCAATCTCAGCAGTTAACAGATTATTCAAATTCAAAGGGAGAAAACACACCTGGAGGGGAATTTTCAAAAAGGCTCAATGTCAACTTAATTCTATTCCCACTGAAGTCAATGAGAGTTAAACCAGTACAGAGCATTTTTAAAATCTTAACCCTGGGATCTGCATACCCATCTAAGTTCGATGAGGTTTACTCTTTAGGAGATTCCAAGTTATTAAGGGAGAGATTTTCAGTAGCACCTGAGGGATTTAGAAGCACAGTTCAATTAGTCTTTCAGTGCAATTTGTGTTTCTAAATACCTGAGACAGGTTTGAAAATCTCATGCTAAAACCCTGTCTCAGCTGTTGGTTAAAGCCTCAGTGCACATGTCTATTCTGATAAAAATAGGATTGCAGTGTGAGGCACATGCGGAATTTTGCATGTGGTTGGATGGTACGCCAGGAGAATAGGCTGTCACATCCTCGTTAACTATAAATGAAGGGCACTGTCAAGTGAGGAGCTTTGAACAACCCTGCAAACGCTGCCGCTGCCGTCCTGTGCTGGGCTCTGCTTAATACTGAGGAGTCACGTTCCGTGACCTGTGTTAAACTGAGAGGCATAGAACTCCCTGAAGATGCAAGGAGGGTAAGTTAGTATTCATTTTGAGCACAGTGGAAGGATCTGGTGCCCCCTGTTTTGGATTGGCATATCACTAAGGAGTGATGGATGCAGTTATACGTCAGTGAGCATGATTTACATGGGTTTAAATGGCTCCTTTTGACGTGGTTTTTATACTGCAGCCACCCAACAAGACCTTGCCCTGCTAGTGCATTGAAGATGATCAGATTTAGGTGTCTTGACAGCCCCTCACTTTTACTGCTGGCAAGAAGAGACATATCCCTCCTTTCCCAAATTTCATGGAAGAGAAAACACGCTTCCTTTTAAATGTCTGAAAGAGGAAAGACTAGAGAATTTTGTCAGTGTGTTAGAAACTGGGAGATTCAGCTGTGGCTCTTAGGAGGAAGGTTTCAAAGTCCAGTGTTCCCTCATTTAATTGCGGCTTGACTGGCAATGCCAACTTAACTCCCTCACTGTTTGTAAGCTCCAGATTTGAAATGCTGGTGTTTCAAAGGTTAGACGGCCTTCTTTGCTCATTGGATGCAGTGTATGTTTCACACAAAAATGGGCAGTAGGCATCTTTCAGAGGTCAGATTCTCTGTACAATACATCTAAGCACTCCCACTGATGGGAAGTAGTTGGATGCCTACTGAACAACATTAATGCCAGAATGAATCTTTGAACCATAGTGGTCCTCCTCAAGACCTCTTGTGAAGGTGCCGTGCTTTACATTTTAAGTGTGCTGTGGTGTACTTGAATGGGAATTTGGGGATCAGTAAAGAAGAAATGGCAATAAGAAGCTGATAAAGAAGTTGTTTTCCTTTAAAAAAAGATGGCTAAACAAAGGATACTAAATGTGAATTAGTTTAGTAGACACAAAAATGAAGAGGAAGCTTGTAATGTTTTGCAGGGCTGTCCTAGTCACTCTGAAATTAAGCTTAACAGAAAAATCAGTCTTAGTCTTTACTTGGGTAGGCAGATGGGTGAAAGAATGTAAGTCTGTTTTTGTACCATCTCTTCTGCTCAGCAAGCCTTGTACTCATGTCACGGGGAGGAGCAGCAGGAACATTACAGCAGCAGACCTAGAGAAATGCCAGATGCTCTACTGTGAGCAAAGGGGGATGAAGCAGCAGGAAATGAAAGGAGCCTCGTCCTGGTGAATGCAGAGAGGTAGCAAGCTCTGCAAAGCAGGGTGAAGAAGCTTTCCCCACTCGGTAAAAGGAAGGAGTCTGGGAGGTGAAGTAGTGGTAATTCACACAACCCATGCCAGCCTATTCAAGGGAGTACTGTGTGATTCAATACAGAGTGAAGAATTACCATCTTTATGCACTATTGAACCCATACCAAGCCCACAGCCCAACTGTTTCAAGGGAAAGCATTTGCACTTGTACTGGAAATAACAGTTAATGAATGGCTCTAGAAGCTTCAGATTACATTAAGAGTTGAGATTTACTGTCTGAGTAGGATATCTCTTGTGACAGTACTTTTGTTTAAATATAGATTCCCCTTTGGAGCTGCTTGGTAAAGGAAAATATGACCAGCAATGTTATGCAGCTCACATTTCAGGGAGAAGAACTCTGCAGAGAACTGCTGCTTCTGAGGCCTTCTGAGTACAGTAAAGTAGGAAAGCTCTAAGTGTGAGAAGTGTGGAAGAGGATTTGTAATAGGCAGTTCCTAAACTGAGTAAGACAATGCAGTGTGTGGCTGGCTCATCATCAGGACAAAAAAATGGTTGCATTATGAGGAGGCTAATGTCATGGAATCTAGGACAGGTCAGGAGGCAACTGAATTAGAGGAGAGAAAAGTAAATAATAGAATGGTTTGGTTTGGAAGGGAGCCTTTGAAGGCCATATAGATCAACCCTCCTATAGTAAGCAGGTGCATCTTCAACTATATCAAGTTGCTCAGAGCCCTGCCTAACGTGACCTTTAATGTTTTCACAGATGAAGGATCTACAGGTTCTCTGGGCAACCTGTTCCAGTGTTTCACCAGCCTCACAGTAAAAAAAAAATTCTAATATATTTAGTCTTAATCTACCCTTTATTGGTTTAAACCCATTCCCCTTGGTTCTGTCACTACAGGCTCTATTTAAAAGTCTGTTCCCTTATAAGACCCTTTCAGTGCACTCTAAGGCTGCTATGAGGTCTCCCCAGAGCCTTTTGTTTTCCAAGCTGAATAACTCCAAGTGTCTCAGCATGTATTAATTGGGGAGGTGCTCCAGCCCTCTGATAATTTTGATGGCCCTACTCCATACTCACAACATCAGGGATGTGTCTTTCCTGTACTCAGCTGGATGCAGCACTTCAGGTGGGGTCTCACCAGAGCAGATGGGGAGAATCAGCCTCCTTCACCTGCTAGCCATGCTTCTTTTGGTGCAGCCCAGGATATGGTTGTCTTCCTGGGCTGCCAGTACTTATTCCCATGTCAAGGTTCTCATCAACACTCTTAAGTCTTTCTCCTCAGGACTGCTTTCAATCCATTCTCTGACCAGTCTGTATTTGTGTTTGGCATCACTTGAAGCCACGTGCAGGATTCTTACACTAGGCCTCATTAAATTGTATGAGATTCCTATGGGCTCATTTCTTGAGCTTGTCCAGGTTCCTCTGGATGGCATCCCATCCCTCAGGTGTTTCAGCTGCACCACATACTTGGTGTCACATGCAATTTGCTGAGGGTACACTCAGTCCCTTTTTGTGTGTCATTGGTGAAGTTATTCACCCTAAGGAACGCGACTTTTCACCAGTGTCCGTCTGGACACTGAGTCATTTATTGCAGCTAGCTCTTTGAGTGTGACTCTTCAGCTAATTCCTTATCCATGGAATAATCCACCCATCAAATCTACATCTCTCCAATTTAGAGAGGAGCATGTTGTTCCAGAGGGATGGCATCTGTAGCTCTTGCCTTGTCCACTGAATGGAAGAGCTGTTGGAGTAGTCACAGGAAAACATAGCATGAAGAGAAGGATGTAAAGAAGTGATGAGAAGACAAAAGTATCCCCTCAACCTGGATAAAAGACTGAAGAGCTCTGGGTAACTTTTCTGATTTGGGCTGCAAAAGTATCTGATGCACGGACACTCCTGTGTGGTGGTCAGTCTCTGAGCAGGTACTTAATACAGTTTTATTTTAAATTTTGTGAAAATCTGCAGCTCCTGATAATCAAACACTGGAAATATCCTTTTGATTCTGCATGGCTTGCCTGGCCTGGAGGCTAGACCCAGAGTGATGGGTAATGGGAGCTTTGACAGGAGCACTGCACAGATTGATGATTTGGAGAGCAGCATTTTCTTCACTCGTGGTCTAATCTTGGAGGAAGTGAGTCACTGCTGTATTTTTCTCATTTGCTTGGAAGTTGTGCTGGTAGCAAAAACACATTATAGAAGAGTCAAATTTGCTATCCTTCCTTCTATACTTGTGTCTATCTTGTGCTAACTTATCCCACTTAATGCAGAAGAAACCACTCGACTTGAAATGGAGTCCATAAACAAGTGGCTCTAAAAGGGACAGATGAGCTATTTAATTAATGGCTTTGTTGATCCCTGCTACCCAGCCTAGCCTACTCCTGCCTTTACCTAGCTCAAGGGGAACAGATGATATGGCAGTAGTGCTGCAGTATTCTCTTCCAGGCAGACCCTGAGACCTGTTCAGCTTCATGGGGAAACAGTGACCCTGCAGCAGCAAACCCTCTGTGAGATGTTAATCCTGCTGTAAGGATGATAGTGGTGCAAAAGCTCTCTTAATGTCAGCATTAGCTGATGCACAGGTGAGGTGTATAAACAGCTGATACAAGAATTTTGGGAGATTCCTTGGGGGGGATTTCCATGTGCAAATCCACATACTCTAAAGATGCTTCTCCTCCCTGACACCCAGATAAGCTGTTCTTAACGATGCTGAGGCCAAAGGCTGGGACAGAGTGCATATCCCTAAGGTAAAGTGGAAATATAAGCATACACCACAATTTGTGCTGTGCTCCTTCCTGATGTAATCAAGTACTGTAAGTTTTACACACCAGTGCACAGATTACTGGCATTTACTAGGAAGAATGAGGAGCAGACTGGCAACTGCTTGGAGGCACATGGAATATACAGGCAATTGCTCTGGAGCATGGGGAACACACAGGCAATTCAATTCCCAACTGGTTTCTAGGCAGGAGCTACCAATTAAAGTTAAAAGAATAAAAGACTGCAAGTTTGGGACTGATGATACGCTCTGGAGAGAGGAGTTGCCAACAGCTTGTGCTACAAAGATGCCTCTCTTTCAATGGATTTCAAATGGTGAAAGGAACTCAGGTAACAGATCATTCTTTTCTTCTGGCTTCCCTGATTTTCATGTACTCAGTCGTACAGCCAAAATTCCTACAAAGACAGACGGGGCTGCTCCCCATGAATTCCAAACAGCGAGCCTGCCGTTTGAGAGCTGATGCAGTGAATATGCCAGCAGTCAGCTATACCTAGGAAGTGAGATTTTAAAACCAGGTATATCAGGTACCTGAGCAGAGAATGTTGATGATGAGGCTCAGATAATCCACTAATGAGAGCATGCTATATATATGTGTGTGTATATATGAAAAGATTTAGGAATAAGAAAAAAATTATTAATCTGATATGTCTTTCACATTGTTCATTAATTGTTCATTAGTCTCTAAAGCAAACCTCCCCTTCTAATGAAAAAAACTGGAGCCTGACTAGGTGACATTATTAGACATATGTAGGATCTGCAAAACTGGGATTTATGCTGTGTCCATCACAGTGGTCTCTGAGGATCATGCTGAAAGTATGTAAGTTTTAACTGTAATTACCAAACTGCAGCTGCCATTGGGGCAGATGAAGTTGTAAATCATAATCTGTCATTGATTATGAAGTCAAAACATGCTTTCCTTGCCCTCTCTGAGAAATCATGTTAATGTTGATTAGCTAGTCAGGTAGAGGCTGCTGGTTAGGAGAATTTTCACAAAAATCAGTGAGTTTGCTCAATTTTTTAATTATTTTGTATGAAAGAGGATAACACAAAGACTCTTAGTGCTTCAGGATATGGAAATCCTAATGGTGGTGTAAGGCAAGGATTGTGCTCTTACCTGAACTCCCTACCAGCTAGAGAAAAAGCTGTGCCCACCAGCCACTGAAAAATGGTGACACTAATCCAGTCAAAATGTCTGGGGGAAGCGTATGCATTGTTTTAAGATGCATTTTGTCAACAGACGGCCTTTGCTTGGGAATCAGAATAAGAAAGTGAAAAACCTTTCTGGCACTCCACCTCTGTTGGGTAATTTAGGAATGACCAGACTCCACACCACAGTACTTTAAAGTCATTGTGGTTCCTCATGTCAATTCTGCTACCATAGGGTTTGCTTTGTGAAGGATATACTGTGTGGCTTTCAGATTTCTCTTTTGGAGAGTTTAATGCAGAAACTGATCCACCGGCAGGTGCAGGATGGAATCATTAATTATTGCTTAGCTTAACAAACTGCATCTTAAATTATGATATCGATTACAATGCTGAGTGAAAAGGCTGAGCTGGCACTACAGTATTTGACACAAGCAGCATTTTGAAGTGTTCACACTAACCAGTGTTGTTTTTGGGAAGCAATAGACTTAAGATAGACGGCATTGCATAAAGTGTTAGGTGCTTCCGAATTCCTTGACTTAAACTTTGATTAAAAAATTTTGTATGGTGAAAGGTGCTCACCCTGAGTTCTTGTTCTTGTTAACGAGTACAAGCTAATGTTTGCTGTATCAGTTCACCAAAAAAGTTACATTAAAGCACAGCAAAAATAAATTTGCAGCATCCCTAGGAAGTTCTGTAGGATTTCCTGACAGGATAAACATGTCTTCTCTGCCCTCCTTTTTTTTCCCTCCCCCCCAAACGAGCAATAAAAACATTTTGCATAAACAAATTCCAAATTACAACTAATCATAGGAAAGCTGACAAATGTATGCTATGCTAGTCTGTGAAAATACTAATCAAAGCAGTCTGTCAATTGTTAAAGTTAATGATTTAGATATGCAAAACTCTGACTAAATTTTTGTGGATAATTACATAATTACGCCTGGGTTAACACAATCAAAAATAGCAATTGCATGCTCCATCTTGAAACCACCACAGCAGTTCCCTACTGTCTTTTAAAGGCCTCTTTACCCTCGTTCCCCCTGCACACAAAGTGCAAGCAGAAAATAAAATCTGGGAGTCACCCGGAAAGGAAAAGCAACTGAGGTAGGTGACTCCTGCCTATTCCAGTCACTCTTTGCCCTCTGCAAAAACAATCCCTTGGAGAACAAAGAACCTTCTAGCGTGGGTGTAGGTGTGGGAAAAGTCAGGCAGATAATGGGGGATTGGAAACAGGAGAGTTATCTGCTGTAACAAGCTGAAAGAGCAGCACCTCCACCCATGGATTAAAATGTGTGTGACAGTAAGCTTTTCCCGTGGGAGGCATTGCAGATTGAAGGGGAGGGAGTTTATACTTTGTTTTAAAGGTCTTGCTGTCATGCAGGAGCCTGTGACTGGCAAGGCTTACCAAGGTCATTAATTTTTTTTCATTTCATTATCAAATCACTCAAAAGTTCTTTAGAACCCAGACAGTCCCGTCACAGGTGTTTGCCTTAGAAGGTGCTATCAAGCTTTGCCATTCAGACCCCACCCCCTTGATCTATGAAATGACCCCTCCACCTGAGCACATGCTTAAAGCCTTTGTTGAAACGCTAGAGAAAGGGAGACTTGGTGAAGGAAGACAAAAGGGGGTAAACAGACCAGGTCCTGGTGGGTGCTGGTCTTTTTTCATCTCCTTCGAAAACGGCTCTGAATCTATTCTAGGCACCTTTGAAAAGCCTAGTCCTTGGAAATCTTGAATTTCTCTTGCACACTGTTTCTTTTTCCTTCCTATGTTGGCTTTGTGCTCTCTTTATTCTAGGTGTAACTAATACTATATAGAGATCACAGTTGTCAGGAATCTCAGGGAGGTGACAGAGTATAAATAAAACGAATATTGGGCTCTTTGCTGAATGTCACATTGGCTGGGGTGGGGTAATGGTAGTGATGGGGAATTAAAAAGTAATATATTGCTTGTGTAATTTTGTATCATAATTTTTCTATAGAGTTTCCATTAAGTAGATGAATGACCTAAATGAAAAAGAGAAATAAAGTAAAAGTATGAAATCGGTCCCTGTCAAGAGCTGCATAAAAAGAGCCAACCTTCTGAAAGTGGCTGCCTAAACTCCAGAATCTGCAAATAGGTGTTCAGGTGAATGACTGGCTTTACTAGTGGCTTATTACTAACAGGGATCTGACATGTAAGGGAAGCAAATGCTTATTGACACAGATGTATTCACAACAGCAGCCCTCTGCCCAGAATATGCAGTCAAAATCAGCTTTAACTCGCTGATATTATGGAGCCCATTATTGTTTTTGTTTTATTTTCAAGTGTAGCTATTAGAAAAGCGCTCGGTGAGTTGCTCAGTCTGGATTAAGGGTGTGAAATTAAATAGTAGTGCAGTTGGACACCTGAATGAAACCCAAAATATTGTTTTGGAAACCTTGCAAACACCTGGAGCAATATCAGAACTCTGCGGCACTATTCACCAGTCTTACTCTGCTTACTTCTGCTGTAGTCATGAAGCAAAAATAAACTTCCTGTACTTAGACAGATTTTAAACATTTTTCTACAAGACAGAAACCAGATGGAATATTTTCACAGCTGACACCAAAATTCACAGTTTTCATGACTTCTGTGATATTGTGATTTATACAGGGACTTTGTGTATCAGCAGCCCTGAGCAGTCAGCGTCTTGCCATTCAAGCTTTTAAATGTAATTTGGATTGGTAGGTCAAAGGATTGTATTAGCTATGTGAAACATGAAGTATCAGTGAATTTAAATGATAGTTCTGTGAGCTGTTCTGTTTTCACATCTTGACTAAAAGTCATAATAATAAAATATGTTAAAAGTACCCTGCTCCAAAATGGATAGCAAACCCTCAAGTCATTTCTAGAAGCAAACGAGAAATTCTTATGTCAGGGCACGAGCACAAGGCAGGCAATTACTTTAAGCATTTGCTAGATCTTTTAAAGGGGGGACATGAGTGGCAGATGGCTTTTTGCATGGGGCTGCATGTTTCACAGGCGACATTGTCAGATAAACCTGACCAAAAAGTGTTGAATGTTGTTTCAGCATTTTGGGGAGGTGGATTTTTTGTTTGATTGATTGTTTACCCTGCTGAGAATTAGGAAGCCAAGTCAAGATTGCTGGTAAACCAGTTGGAAGGAACTGGTGGTTTATGTGGGACCTGGCAGAGTTTAATGCAGTCAGGGGTTTTTCTCCATGTCCTATTTCATTTGCTCTCCACTTTTGTCAGTCTAGCTTGTTGTTCTTTGCAGTGAAGATTCTTCCCATCTTGTGGGAATTCACGGTTTCATGGGAAACTTTTCTTGACCTGTACCTGAACAAAATTCAGAAATGCATTGGTTTTTCTGGTTTTACAACACTTTCTCTACACATGAGAGCAATATTTTGGCAACCCTGGTGGCTGCCTGCCTGCCTGTTTCCAGATGCAGTTCCAGATTTCATGTTTTCGTTTCACAGTTGTAGCTGATGTGACTTCTGACTGTGTGATAGCCTTCCTAATCTGAAGCAGCATGTTGGTGGTTTTGGTTCTAATCGTACTCAAGAGTTCAGTCTGCTGAAGGAGGCTGTGTTGGAGGTATTCTTTATATGACTGTATTTATAGGATCCCATACTCTGAAAATCCACTTACCCACTTTTCTCCCCATGCAAGAGAGATGGTTTGCATAGGGCTCCAGGAATCAGAGAATTGTCTTTTCTTTAATCAGGTGTTTATTTAGGAAGAGTTGTGTTATTGCTAGGGAATGTAATTTCATAGATGCATAGAATGACTTGGGTTGGAAGGGACCTTAAAGACCATCTTATTCCAACCCCCCACCATGGACAGGGACACCTTCCACTAGACCATGTTACTCAAAGCCCCATCCAACCTGGCCTTGAACACTTCCAGGGATGAGGCATCCACAGCTTCTCCGGAAGTTGTTCTGGTGCCTTACCACCCTCATAGTGAAGAATTTCTTCCTAATATCTACTCTAAACCTACCCTCCATCAGTTTGAGGCCATTCTGCCTTGACCTATCCCTATGTGGCTAGGAACCCCAGAGCTGGATACAGAGTTCCAGGTGGGGTCTCATGCAAATAGAAAGTCAGGACCTCCTCCCTTGCCTTGCTGGCTGCACTGCTTTTGAGGCAGCCCAGGACAGCTTTCTTGGCTGCAAGTGCACACTGATGGTTCATATAGAGCTTCTCAACCAGCATCCTCAAGCCTTTCTCCTCAGGGCTGCTCTCAATCCATTCTCCACCTAGCCTGTATTGACACTGGGTGTTGCACTGACCCTGGTGCAAGGACCTGGCACTTGGCATTGTTGAATTTCATTGGGTTTGTACAGGCCACCTCTAAGGCCTGTCCGGGTCCCTCTGGATGGCATCCCTTCCCAGTGATTCCAACCTCTGAGGAACACCATTTATCACTGCTCTCCACTTAGACATTGACCACAACTGAGTGTCACGATCCATTCATTTCCTTATCTATCAAGTGGTCCATCCATCAAATCCATGTCTTTACAGTTTAGAGACAAGGGTATTCAGCACCAAGTTCTGTACAAGCTGAGGTAGATGATGTAAGTGCCCCTTCTATCATCTACCAGTGCTGTAACTATATTGTAGAAGGTCACAATATAGTCAGCTTTGTCAGCCATGATTTCCCCTTAGTGAAGCCATGTTGGTTGTCACTAATCACCTCTTTATTTTCCACATGCCTTAGCATAGTCTCCAGAAGGATCTGCTCCATGATGTTGTTGTGCACAGTTGTGAAACTGACCAGCCTGTAGTTCCCTATGTCTTCCTTTCCTTTTTAATAATGGGGGTTATGTGTCCATTTTTCCATTTTCCAGTTTCTTGACAGCTCTGAGAAAGATGGCGGTATATATAATTGTATGTGTTTCTAATATGTGCACCTTATCATTATAGAAGTATTTATTGTGTAAATCAAGGACAAAATAAATGGTTAACAGGTAATATGCAGCAAGGGCAAGGCTAAGGCTCAGTCTCAAATGCGTTTTTCCTGCCCAAACAGTTCTTAAGGCATGCCGAAGTATCCTTCAGTCTTCTGGAACATATGTGCCACTCTCAACTCCAATGCAATGGTCAAACAAAGTAGCATTGAACCACACTTAATCTTTATGGTGAAATGGCACTTGATGTTGTTGGACTCCTGCACACCACCCTCCCCTTAAAAGAAAGGTACAAATATGGTAGAGATGGAGGGGGAGGGTGGTTAATAATTTACAGCAGATCTTACTGAATTTTGTGCAAAGTAAATATTGTTTCCAATGATATCTGCTGAAAATTGGCATACAATAAAACATTTGGTGATAACATATGGAAGGAGGTGTGAGAGACAGTTGAAGAAGCTTTCCTCTTTTCTGTACATGTTTATAATCTAGTGTCCTCAACATTATAGATACTACATATTGAAACTGTCTGTATGCAACCTGGCTTACCAAAAAAAAAAAAATAAAAAAAATAGATGCTCTTACGAGCAGAATACTGGCGTTCTCAATTCTGGCATGTTATTTCCCTGTTTGGACCTTTTATACCTGTTTCTTTCCTTTTCATTTTTCACCTCCAGACATCTTCAATGAATATAGACACGGTTTTACAAGGTTCATGCTATTGAACAATTGTTTAAAAGACTGTAGCACAAATTCATGGTGTTCTTCTACAGACAGTCTGTGAAATCCGGGAAACCACATTTTAAATGCAATGCTGATATATATCTAGGGTAGTTTAAACAAATGCAGTGACTTTTGCAAGATACTTCCTTTGGCTACACTAATCTGGCAAGTTATACATAAAAAAAAAAAATATATATATATATATAAATCCCATGTGTACTTGCTTTGAAGTCAATGGGATTACTTGTGTGTTTATATACTCTGGTGGTTTGAGGCTTTAAAACATAGGAGGGCATTCGACATTTAGAAAAGCAGGGCTGGAAGGGGCCTCAAGAAGTCCCCCTTCTGCAGGATTGGTTATATTTATATAATTCCTGAAAGAATTGGTTTTTTTTTCTAGGCTGTTCTTAAAAACATCTGGTGATACAGATTCCAGATTCCATAGTTTTCCCAGGCTCCATCCCAGTACTTCACTATCTTTGTTATTATGAATGTTTTTCTCTAATGTCTGACCTGCATCTGTCTTGCTGGAAATTAAAGCTGTTATTCGTCAGACTTTGTAACATGCAAGAACCCTGTGTGTGACGAACTATTGCACATTCCAAAGTCCTAAAATTGCCTTCCCAAAAGTTCTCTTCTCTGAAGACCCTATAATTTTCAAATCTTTTCCCCTGGACACATTTTCTGGACCTCTGGTCGCTTCCACTGCTTTTCTTCTGGGGTCTCCGATTAGACCATCTTTGCCTTGCAAACTTCCTTTCCATCCCCCATTAAGTGTTATGGCTTTTCTTGACACCACAGTTACTCCTCAGCATCTCTTCAAACTCTGAGTCTCTGCATTTGTAGTTGTCCTGTGTGTGACATTTTGTATAGTCTGCAAGCACAGTAAGTGTGTTGTGTCAAGGCCAGATGATTTATGAAAGTACTAAAACACAATCATATCCACAGCAGAGTTTTTTAATCCTCCTGTCCCTCTAGATGGCTTTGACTATGGGCAAATGATAACTTTCTCTACACATTACGCCCAGCTGCTTTTGTACCTGTCTTGCAATTTTGTTCAGACCACGTTTTGTTAGTGTGCATGAGAGTGACATTTGAGACAGCACCGCAAGCTTTACTAAATCAGGAAACGTGACATCTCCTGCTCTGCTTCTGCCACAAGGCTTGTTCCCATATGGCAGAAGGAAATTACATTGATTTGACAGGATTTATGCTCTAGAAATCCATACTAGCTGCTATTCATTTCCATGTTATCTTCTAGGCACTCATAAGTAGTTTGAATACTTGTTCTGGTGTTTTTCTGAGGATTGAAGACAAATTCACTGGCTTGTAACTCCTTAGTTCTCCTTCCCCTGCTTTGCAGAGCTGGTTACTCTGTTTACTTTTCCCCAGTCTTTTACTACCTCATCCTCTGTTCTTGCATTCCCAGAGGTGACTGTCCAGTGATTCAGAGAGCTCTCAAGTGACTGTGTAAGATTCCCGAGTTGAAATGCATTGTGCCAAATCAATTTGAAGGTCTCTGATTTATTTAAGGGCATATTAGTTTGCTCTTTTTAGGCCATTGTCTTCCTGCTACTGTGTCTTCTGTTCCTTGTCTTCATTGGCAATCTGTGTCCTGTAGAATTTTCTCATCAGCACCATAAATTCTCCTAAACTGTTTATTTTGCCTTGCATGAAATCTCTTGAGTTTAGATCGACTGCCAGGGTTAAATCCTGCTGATATCAATGATTTGTGCTGCTTTTGCATCAAGGCTTAATTGTAGACCATGGAAAAAACCTTGCTTTTTGGTTCCTTCTTGGACAGTAGTCTTGCTGAAGAGTGAATGGAACTAACTGCAGTAATGGGACCTGAGGTAGACTGTGATTTGGGATGCTTGCTGACCAACTTGTGTACAGTAGGGTTTGAGCTGTTGTATTGATTTGTTTTCAACCAGAACAAATGGCTCAGCTGTTACTCTGGGAGCTTAATGAACATTTATGTCACAACGTCTGCTCCTCTTAGTTAGAGCTGAGAATTTATTTAAGCAAATATATAATTTGTTTAGAGAATAAATTGACCACGTTGTATTAACCTCCTGAAGTTTCTTTGTGGTGGCACTTCTTCATTTGCAGCTCTTTGCTGCTGTTGGTCAGGTACCAGAATGGTCCTTTATCTGCTTCCCTAAAAAAAATTAAGTAGATAGCACCATTAGAAGCTTGAGTATGTTTTTGTACATAACAGCTTCTGTAATGTCAATTTTTCCATAGTCTAAAGAGGAATGTGCAGTTGAGGTTGCTGTTGAGCTGGTAAGAATTCACAGTATATAAATCAAAACTTTCAATGCTAATTGTAATGAGGGCTTCGGGTTTCCTTCCTGTAGGAGAATATGTTCATGCCTACTATATTTTGGCATAATCTATTTTTCTGAATGGAAAAAATGTAAAAATTCAGTAGCTAAGGTTGTAATTTTAAGAGGTGCAATGAGAGGCTAAGCTAAAAGAAACTGCAATATTCTATCTAATTTCATGGACTGTTCTAAGAAAATGTGTCAATTTTATGAGGGCTCTTATGGAAAAATTCTGATTTTGTGTGGATTCAGGTGAAGAGGTAAATTTCATGGGGTTTCTGAAAATGGTGAATTTCACTGGTTCCATGAAATCTATGACAGCCATGGAAAAAAGCACAGTTCTTGTCATGAAGGAAATTTTTATTGAAGTTTGCAGAACTTTTATTTTCTGTGTACATCTGTTTCTCTGACACATATTATGCATTCTGGACCTCTTCCTCATCTTGTAGTCTCTTCCTGTGAATATTTTACCCTTCTTGATAGATGCATAGTGCTCTGATTCTCAGATGATAGAAATCCATGACTGCCTACAAAGGGGGTTCAGGGTGCAAATGTGGGTGGGGAAGGGCGTGAAAAGTAAGAAACACTAAATACAGTCCTTGGGATTTTGTATTTTATGGTAACGCCAGTTTACTTCATGCAATATAGGCGGGAAAATAATCAGCACTAAGGAATAGGAATGATTTACCATATTCAACATGAGATCTAAGCAGTGTAGCATCAAAAGCCACCTACCTGCAATCTGTAAAATCTGGGCTTGTGTGGAGGGTCCAGCACAAGACCACCTGAGGAGAATATAAAGCTTCAGAGGAGAACAAGTATATTGTGGCATCTCAATTTATCCTCTAAGCAATGTGTTTGTGTAAGTGTTACTCTAGCATGCTCGCATTGTTCCCTGTCTTCATAGAGGCAGCAGAGCTGAAATAGCTCTTGCTTTTCAAGGAGAGAAATTAAGACACAGGAGAAAAGGAGTGCATCCTCAGACAGGGCTTGAAAATCAATGGTGAGATGAGGTGAAAACTTACAGGAAGGCTGTGTCAGAAGGGCATGGGAAATGACAAAGAAAAAGCAATATTAGATAAGTAGAGGAATTGGAAAAAAAGAGTTGTGAAGCAGATTAAGCCAATTCTATGCAGGGTTTTAAATGAAGAAGTCTGAACAGTGTCTTGAGACAAACAGGGAGCCATCTGATTAGCTTTGATTTAATGATATTTTTTAACATCTTTGTGTGCCTGAGCAGCCAGAACTGAGAATGTTCCTGAGAGAAGCCTCTTCTGGGGAATTGCCTTCCCCTTTGCTGAGGGAAGATGTGGAGTGTCTCGGTTTTGTCTTGGATGGAACTCATTTTCTACTTAGTAGCTGTTGCAGTGCTTTGTGTTGGATTTAGTGTGAGAATATTTTGTGTATTGATGACAAAGGCATGTTTTTGTTACTGCTGAGCAGTGCTTACATAGTCTCAAGGCCTTTTCTGTGCCTCAACCTACCCCACCAGCGAGGAGGCTGAGGGTGCACAAGGCATTGAGAGTGGACATAGCCAGGATAACAGACCCAAGGGATATCCCACACCGAAGGATGTCATCATGGTCAGCATATAGAGCTGTGGTAAGAAGAGGGAAGATGAGGCCATTTTGAGTAATGATGTTTGTCCTCCCCAATTACTGCCATGTGCGAGGGATCGCTGCTCTCCTGGGGTGACTGGACACCTGCCTGTGCATTGGAAGTGATGAATGAATTCCTTGCTTTGCTTTCTGGCACACAGCTTTGGCTATTAAACATCACCACTTTTTGCTATATTCTTTTGAAGGAGGTTTTGGCTTGCTGAGACCTAGAATGGCTTTTCCCACTTCACTTCCAGCTCTTCTTTGCATTTGTGCTGCATGTTCAAGGCCAAGTTTGATGGGGCTTTGAGCAACCTGGTCTAGTGGAAAGTGTCCTTGCCCATGGCAGAGGGGTTGGAACTAGGTGATACTTAAGGTTCCTTCCAATACAAAGCATTCTATAAATCGGCGTACTCCATGAATTTTCTCACTTTTGCATTTTGGTTCTCTTCCCTCATTCCCACCAGTGGGGAGACAGCAAGTGGCTGCATGGGGCTTAGTTGTCAGCTGGGGTTCAGCCATGACAGGGAGAAACATCACAAAGCACAGCAGTGGTGATGGTGCTATGGGTTATTACTTGTGCAGGAAATGATGAGGACATGAATATCAGGGTCCTGGATGATGTCATCTACCACTCCCACTTCCATGAGAAATGGGAAGCAGAAAGCTGACACTGAGACTGGATATTGTCTATGTTTAGTGAAACTAAGGGGAGATTCTGAGGGGCAAAAGGAACAAATGGAAAACAATGGCTGAGGTATGAGGGAGTTTGTATTAACTGCAGTGGACACAGTTATTTGTGCTGCGTGTTACAGTGTTGATTATTGATTATTGCTATCCACTCTCTTCACTGAACCTAATAAGTTCCTAGGATCTGTATTCCCTTTTGCTCAGTTTCTGTAAATGCTAAATAGATTTTTGCCATGTAAAATGCTTTCCAGAGAAAACATCATCACCTTTTGCTATATTATTTTGAAGGAGTTTTTGGTCTGCTGGGACCAAAAACTGCTTTTCCCACTTCCCCATCAAACAACTTGCAATCCAGCTCTCCTTTGCATAATCCTATTTCAAATACGAATAATATGAATCCTCCAGTTTATACTAGCAAGGAAATTTGTGTGGTTATATTTCATCATTAGACAAGAAGGGCAGGGCAGCTGCCAGGCTGTCTGTACAGATTTTCTCTGCTGAAATCTAGTAAAGAAACTGTAGTTGCCTTGATAATATATCCAAGTTTTTTTTCCCCCTCTTTTACTAGCTCACAATACCAGGAAGTTGTGGCTGTGCACTTTTCACTTGCAGTAGATAACAGCCTGGCCGCCTTATCCTCGAAGTATACAGTCAGACTGTCTCTTTCTCTGGCTGCAGCATCTTGATATATCTGGCTCTGTCTTGTTGACACTCAAATCCCTCTAGTGATGCCTAAGTAATCTCTAGTTTTAGTGAGCTTTTAAACATAAAAAGGGGGTGTTCAGCCCAGGGACAGCAAGGCCTGGAAGCAGATGTCTGTAGTAATATTGACCAAGTCAAGCCTGTAGTTCAGGGAGCCTGCACAAGGTGCTGTGGGAGGTTGGAGTAAGTGGTCTGCATCAGTCCTGTGTTGTGGTGACCTCTTTTTTGCCAGGGAGCTAACACATGCTCTGCTGGGCTGATTACCAGCAGAGCTTCCCCACTCCCACTCTTCGTGTATGGCAGGGTTGGAGGATTGGAGTTTGTATCTCACTGGGGCTCCCGTGCTGCACCTTGTCCCTGTGGTGTGGGAGTCAAAGCTCAGCGTGATGTCTTGTGGGGTCAGAACAGCATGTGTTGGTACTTCTAGTCAAGAACATAAATCTATTTTGTTTTCTGAAATTTCCCAGTTGATCCTTTTCCTTACATTCAGTGTATGCTTGTATGTTTTGTAAAGTCAGGAAGGAAAAAAATGTCCACCTGGTGTGATATGTTTTGGCAGACTGTCCTTTTTTCCCCAGAAGCAACTTGTGCCAATATTCCACCTATTCTATCAACTAAATATACATGGCTAACATCTACAGTTATATTCATGCTGATGGGCCCTACTTGTTGAAAGTGTTCTGTTCGCACCAGATGCTGCAACCTTGACCGTACATTTGTGGATTAGCACACTTGATTAATATGAGTACAGAACTGGAGATCACAATGCAAGGGCATGGGCTGTCTCAGCCTTTAGTCTCAAATGTTCCCCATGGGTAAGGTAGGTGGATTAGTATCATCACAGGTAATCATATAATTTTATCTCTCAAACTCATTGGTTGTCTCCACCTTGGGAATCTCCAAAGATCCATGGAGAGATGTGACACCTGAGTTTACATAAGCAGAGATCCACGTTACCTGTGGTGGTGGTTTCTTTCCACCAAAGGAAGAGCTGGGTGACAACACAGGTATTTCATTTTGTGTGTTTCCTTTCAAAACAGTCAGAGGCAGTGGGACTTGGAGTGCCTGGCACGCTGCTTTTTGCATGTATCTGACATCGTCATTTCTTCTCCAGAGTAAGCTGGCTAAATTGATTTGATTTTAAAGAAGTGAAGCACTGAGACTATGTCTGACATTTTCAGAATTCCAGGACGTTGTGTTCCCAAATCAATATGCTGATTTAGTAACATAACTTATGCTCAGGAAGGCCATGTGACACTCTCAGACCCATCTATCTTAGTTGAGCATTTCTATTAGAGCTGTGCAAATCCTTTCCAGGACTGCAGCTGAGATTTTACAAGTTTCCCAGTAGAGGGGGGTAGTAGTAGAAGGGGGAATTACAAATACCCCACTATTGCCCGCACCAAATACCAGATTTGAATATACCCCTTTTCTTGTTTGGGG
This sequence comes from Cinclus cinclus, assembly GCF_963662255.1. Classification (NCBI taxonomy): domain Eukaryota; kingdom Metazoa; phylum Chordata; class Aves; order Passeriformes; family Cinclidae; genus Cinclus; species Cinclus cinclus. Next base: position 51,204,896 of record NC_085050.1, read on the forward strand.
CTCAAGTAGGCCCTGACCTAGGACCATTTCTGTATTGCAGTCAAATAGCCAAGTGCACACATCCATAGATGTCCAGATATAGCAGCAATAGCCTACTGCCCATAAAATATGTGCTTCCATATGTAGATAAAGATCGATTTTTAAGCAGGCACTTTAGGGAATCAAAAGATGCACTTGAAAAGGTAAAAGGGTACCCTCAAGAGACATTTAAGTTTTTCACAGATTTAAATAGAGTCAGAATAGTGCACAAAAATAATCTGTGTCTGTCTATGTGAAAAAAACAAATACCATTTGGTCTTGTATAGCTCATTTAATATATATCAAGAGTGTTTGGCTCTAGGCCATTCATGTTTATGATACCCACAGAAACAACATGTTGGAGGCAGCAATGGTTGAGTCACTCAAACAAAAAGTGACTTTAGGATACAGACAATGTGAGTGAGCTTCTTATTCTGGTAAAAGTGTTGATAAAAGTATATCAGAAAAAATGCTGTTTTCCTTTGTTAAACATCTGATGGTACAGCCTTCTTACATGACACAATGCTTTGAGTTTATATTTCCTTTTACTAATAAGGTACTGGCAGCCAAATCTCCTAATAGTGCTAGAAAAATCTCAGTGTGTTATTTCAAGGTGCACAGAAACTCTGTGTTTTAAGCAGTGAGATCGTAGCAGTGAAGTTGCCTACCTTCTAAACTGATACCACTTGTTTCTGTGTAGGCCCAGCTTTGATTGAGGGTATTTCAGTACCATCCTGTTTACCTTTAGGGACATTTGCCTGTCTATAACTTTTAAGAACAGGTTAAATTTATACTGGAAAGTGTCTGCGCCTTACAGAGGACACAAATTTTCTCCTCAGTGCCTTTCCTTACTCCAAGTAGCCCAAATACTCCTGAAGGCATCACATCTTTTATGCCCTCTTCCGTGGCTGGCAAAGCCCAGCGCATCAGAATCCTTTGTGCTCACCAGGGAACCAGGATTTGAAAGATCACTAAACTTAGCCATTTCGTATATCAATCCACAAGGCAGCACTTTAATAATGTATTTTCAAGGTTAGAGTGTTCATTTTGGCCTCATACTTGCTAAGTGGCACAGAGATGTTACACACAGTACATGGTAATGCTATAATTTATTGCTTTCTAAAAGCCACCCAAAGCACTGCACTGTAATCAAATAGCACTTCTTGATGACATTGTGTGCTCCAGATATAGCCTGAAACAGATTGACACAAATAAGTCATTTAAAGGTACACAGCCAATCAGAAATTCTTGACGAATGGAAGATTTGTGAATAAGCAGTTTTCTGTTTCTAAATTATGGTTTTGTCTTAATGAGACATTTGCTAACAATGAAGCTGTGTGCATGCATTTGGTCTGTCCCTGCTACTTTAAATAAGGTAACTGATCTGGCCATATTCTGATCTGCAACATGGGACCAAACTGAGCTTAGTTTGTCTCTACAAGAAGAAGATATTCCTGTTACTACTACTCCTTACTTGACTTCGGTTAGTGACCACCTAAGAACCACAATATTTATACTGGGGAAAAAAAATCAGAAAACTTAGAAGATGAAAGTTGCACTCAAAGTGGCTGTTTCTAAGTAGGCTTTCTTATTTTTTTTTTTTTAACTGTAGAACTGTGAATCCCCCACAATCTATCTGCTTTCTGCCTCGGTTGGTTCTTACAAACTTTACCAGGTTATTTTAGACAGTATGGAAGGCATTCTCTTTTATCAGGCTTGTGTAATTTAAAATCTGTCTTTTGTTATGCTTTGAAAGTCACTGTAGACAGTGTTCCCCCTGAATTCCCCTTTATTTTGTGAGGACCCTCCAGTGACCACTTCCGGCTGTGGTCATTACAAACAAGCTCACAGTTTGTAATGCTCCACCTCTTACCTTTGCCATGGTGCTCCTGACTCCTTGCATGGCCAGGCTTCTGCCTGTACTACTGTCTTGGCTTTATGAGACACCTGTACTCAATGTCTGTGTGTTTACTGGGGTGTTTACAGCCCAGTCCAGGCATTGTTTCTGCCACACTGTGCTGTCATTTGCCCACCCAGTTACAGGAGCTGCTTCTCCATGCCTCAAGGTAGCTTGTCCAGCACCTTCAGGTTCAGAAAACAGCCTCAATTTCTCAATGACTGGGGGAGATGGGTAAATCTTAGCACACCTGTTTGCTGTATTTCTGAGACTACTGAGGAGGTATTTGTAGGGGTAGGTCAACCACCACATCTGTGTGAGGCCAGATAGCATTTACAAAGTGACTGCTGGATATTTAGAGCTCTCAGGGACAGGCATCATTACTTCATTCCCAATCGTTATTGGCAACAAGTAAATGAAGTTCATAGTATATTAAATATTACACCTAATTCTCAGTGTAATATTGCTCTTTGTCTTTGTAGAAATTGTTATCTGTATCCCAGGAAGCAATGGACTACATTTGACATTGGGAATATGTGCAACAACATAAATACAATTTTGGTACCTTAATTTGTAGAAATGTAATATTTAGCTACGTTTGGTATATTTTAAAATGCTTTTCAGCTCAATTCACCTGAAGGTAATTTATTCTGTAAGACAACTTGGTCAGCGCTACGGTTCTTGGAGTCCTGTGTTCTGTAGCAGAAAGAGAAGCTGGCGTATTTGTGCCTTGTGAAACCAGTGGAAGTCTGTCTGTTGACTTTTATGGGGCTCTGGATTAGATCTTTAATGAACATCTCCTGATATCATTATGGGAGCAAATATTGGAGCAGCATCATGAAAACTTCAGATTTAGTCGATATGAAGGATTTATTAAATTTTTTTCAAACATACAGTAGTTTGAAAATTGCTTCTTGAAAATTGGTTCTTCACCTGCTGCTCTGTTCATGTTTATCCCACAGTGACCTGAGCCACCCAAAAGATTATTTTGTCAGAAAGAAGCTGAGGCCAAGATCAAGGCAAATGAATAAATCATGCAAAATTAAAGCAACCGATTGTTTTGATACAAATAGACAAGGTGCAAATCCAAAACTCAAATCTGAATGCACCCAGAGAGATGTGGGGAGAACTTTTTGAACTTGTTAATTTCAGAAGTATGGTGTGTTGGGTTGCAGAGAACCTAGTAGTTTTGAAATGTAAACACATGGTATGTAAAACATAAACCACAGAATTAATGAATCATGCTAATTTCACACTGCCCTTGCTTTGGACTAATTAGTGCAAATTAAATGTTGCACTTGTCAAGCAGAGCAGTTTGTGCACCATGTATTGCATTAAGAATGATTTTTTGATCCATTTGCACAATGTGAAAATAGTGTGAAAATATTTTTATTTCAATTAGTGGTAGTCTTACAGTCATTAGAAGATTTCTTTAATAGGCTTAGACTCCCATGGCCTGCACAGCTGCATGAGGTCTGGTTTGCATTTAAAGGTGGGAAATGATGTAGTGGGAAGGAGGACATTTAGCTGACTGGATTTACTTAATTACCCCCCACCCCATTCTGAAATACCAGACCAGGCTGGTCAATTATCTGTCCCTTCGTCAGAGGCCAATTGCTTAATTGCAAATTATCCATAATAATTACACAGCCAAATAACTACTGGATTTATTTTTAATGAATGTGGAAGCCCTTAACAAGGATTTAAATGTACCCACCAGGATTAGTCAAAATCGACAGCTATCAAAGGGCTGGAATCTGCCACTTTCACTTCTGTGGAGGAGAGCATTACTCTGCCTATTTTCTGTTCATTTTCAGCGAGACTCAGAGAAGTGAGGATGCTGTGTCCGTGCTCTGTAATGTTTTCAGGGTCTAATATTTCCATTGTTTCAGTGAGACAGACTGAAAAAGAGGGATTACTGAAGATGGAAAAGGCTGTCAGAACGTGGGATGCTGTGAAGCCGGGGCAGAATATAGGACAGAGTGGAAATACTGCCTTTTCTGAAATGAGATGGAGCTCTGCCAGGCAGCAAAAAAAGGGATTGTCAAAGCAGCAGCTCACTCCCCCTCGGAGGCATTCCTGGCGCGGGAGAGGAGGGTCTGCCCACTGCAGGGAGATGGAGGCCTTCCCTCTCGGTGGGATGCAGCGCTCGGAACTGGCCGGCAGCAGCAGGGATGTAATTAGCGCTGACACAAAACACAAGGCAAGGCTTTTGACGCTTGTTTTTCAGTTTTGACAGAGAGGAAAATCATAAGAAAGGTGGCCTTTTTAGTTTTTTGTTTAGGTTTTTTGGTTTGGGTTGGGTTTTTGTTGTTGTTGTTGCCTTTTGCTTTTTCCTTTCTCCTCTTTCCCTCTCCCCCCCTCAAATAGCTTTCTCTCTTCAAATTACCTGAAATCACTGGGTATGTGGGCCACGTTCCATGGTTCTGCCCACTCCTCCACACTTGTCAACCTGGAAAAAAAGGTGTACTTTATTGAAATACTAAACAAAATGAGAACAGGAATTTAAATGTAACACTCTGTCTGCTCACAGGCAGACAAAGATTCTGTAGTTGAAGAACGTAACAGAAAATTTGGAGTGTGAAGGAGGAAATAAACTGAATGCAAAGGAGCATGCAGAGAGGAACTAAACTAATGTGTTGCAGGTAAATTAAAGTGACTGAACTGTTTTTGAAATGGAAACTTGGCATCTGTCTGTTTTCTGTCTTGCCTATATTGATGTCCAGAGGTCCAGTTCAGAAATCTGTGTCCAACTGTGCTAAGCTCAATAAAAACACTGTAACTTAGTGTCTCCCACCACTATTGCCCAGCATCTAAGCAAAAGCATTCTCTCAGTTCCAATTTGCTGTTTCACTTTTATGTTGCCTGCTCTTTGCCAGTCATGTGTAAGTAATTTTTCTGGCTGTTTTTTTCTAGGAGGTTAAGTAATTAACTTGGAAGAGAATGGGAAGCTGTGATCTCACCTCACTTTGAAAGGCCATTTCCTGAGATTTCTGCAGCATGCTTCTTCCTCTTCTGAAATTTCTTACACTGAATTGTTGCATGGGGAGTTGATATTCTTGACATAAAAGCCCCAGCTGGGATCTCTTTTTGACTGTAAAGCATCCTATGGAATATTATACTCCTAAAGGGACTTTAACAATGATAGAGTGAGGCGTGATGAAATATTGGACTGTTTTGTTTCGAGGTTTGTTTTTTTTAATGACTGAGTCCTGTCTACGTGTGTGATGGGTCAAAGTTTGCTAATGCAAACACAGCCTGAAAATTTCAGATTGTGCTTAATGGCTCAGTAGTTAGAAGACGCAGTCCTGAAGTAGCTGAAATGTGTCTGGATCTTATGGATGTCACTACATGAAATAGTGACCCCCATAACTGGTAGAAACTTGACTTGTCATCTAAAATCTGGATTTGTTTAAGATGTATTGATCCCTCAAATATAAATTCAGTACCATTAATCATTTTCATCTATTAATAGCTTCTCTAGTCTGTCTCTGCTGTTGTCAGTCTGACAGGTTTGTTCCTTACAGGGTTAATTAAGAACACACTCTGGTTCCTACACATGGAATCTGCATGTTAAAATCAATTGGATTTCTACCTGCACTTCTTGTTCACAGAAAGGAAACTAAGACCCTGCACTATGAGAACAGTTGCTGCATTTATTCTCTGTACCAGATGCCAATAATGAGGTGGGGAGGAAGAATCATCCATCCATTCTTTTAAAATGAGCAGATAATTTCTTTCCTATTTTTCTAATTGATATATCTTGCCCTTCAATGTTTTTATTATCATTTTCTCATTTCTCCTTGTTTTCTTTTCCCCTTAAATATGCATCCTAGTCTGCACTGCTGTTTGCTCTTCTTAAGTCATGGTGTAGTTTTGACTCTTAGTCACATGAGTATCTGTTTCCAGTATTTCCAGCCCTGAAATAAATGCCTGTAATCATTAAGGGTGCCAGAAAATTCCAGCGCTGTTGTTTTTTCTCATGGTTTTGTTTTTAATCTGGAACCAGGGCATCTTGCAGCTTTCTCAATTCCCATGTAATTTGTTTAGCATGAATACTTTTCTGAGAGCAATACTAAGTACAGGCACCTTGATATTTTTTTTCAAAGATTTCTCTTTTCCATCTCTAATGCGGATTTTTATGCATCAGAAATGATTGCAAAACAACCTTTTACTCAACCCGTGTTTCTCAATGAATCTTCCCTTCCCGTGTTCTTTGTCTTGTCACAATAAGCATTCAACAGTTCCAAATAACGTTGTAATTAAAATTTCCTCAAGGAGTAGTTGTTACGGATACTGTTAAGTATACTGAGAACTGTCGGGGGGTTACTGGGGAAGAGGAAATGCAGGAATTAGAAGCAGTAGAAGGTGATAACCTGGCCTGCCGCCCCCAGGAGGGCGGGTCCTTGTGACGAGGCCCGGCGGAGAGCTACCGTGGGCTTCGCCCGGAGCATCCCCGGAGCATCCCCGGAGAAACGCGGCTCCGCGGGGCTGTCCCGTGTCCGGGACACCTGGCCGCTTTCACCGAGCATCGGTTCGTGCTCCGGGCCTGGCACGAACCGGGCCGGGCTCCTTGGCTGGCCGGGGTGGCGGTCTGTGTATGCTGGGATGTTCTCTGCTTGCTCTGGCTGGCAGCCTCGTAGGGGACTGACAGATGAGAGAGGAACTCCTCCTTCTCCTCCCTTCCCCACAGCCCCAGCTTCAATTGCTATTGCCTGTACTAAATTAAGGCTCTGCAGGCACTCTTAGCCATATACATATATACATTTGTTTTATAGCATGTTTATTTTGTAAAAAAGTAATGAAAATTTGGTAAAAAATAACTCGTTTGTTTCTGTTCAGCCATTTAACTCCTTAACGCTTCAGATTTTCTTTTTTTTTTCTTTAGTATAATTTACTCCAACGCATCTGCTTAATTAATTTGGCCTGGTACCCTGTCTTTTTGCTCCTCCTAGATGAAAAGTAAAGCATGGTGGAGCAGCAGTCTCTGTTGTGAGTATACATTCAGGGCATTCAGAGAATCTCTTTGGAAAATAGATGTTGGCTCACCCCAAATAGAAACTGTGGCCTTGCTTCAACACCCTATTGCAACGATGTCAGTGCTGCTGGCATTGCCCGCTAAGAGGGGCAGCAGTCTGCCCAATGACTCTTTAAAATGCATAAAATCAGATTGGAGGGAAAGGAGGAAATTACCCTGGGTTATCCTGGCAAGCCCTGGAAAGTCCAACAAACAAAAGTAAGGAATATCTAGAATGAGCTATGGCATAGATGAAGCTTAAAAAACATTTATAACAGGGAAAGCACAGAATGGCCTCTTAAGTGATGTGAAGGCCTCTTGTATTTTAATACCTCATTAGGAAGCTGCATGGGAACAAGGCACCTAAATATCTTAAAATATGGTCCCAAACAATTAAGATTTTAAGCTGTCTGAAAAGGGGAGTGATCTTCTGTTTCAGGATATGAAAATATGGGATGAGCATTTACTTTCCACTCCATGTGTTTAAGATTTGTCTCATCAATCCCAAACCTAGGAACTAATAGTAAAGATTCATAATCTGTACAGCTCTGTACTGGTTTATTCTGAGAAATACAGAATGAGAAGGGATGTTAGAAGTCTTACTTTATGAATTAAATGTCTTGTAAGTGGAAGCTGTATCCTGTGGAGTGGTTGGCTCTGACCATGTAGCACTCTATGGAACTATCCCAATGCTTGATGGGTGTGATGTGTGTGTTCCTCAAGGCACATCCTAGTTCAGACTGAAAAAGCTCAGAGGCTGGGGCAGAAGCATTCAAAGTGAGCAGAAATACTCTTTCCTGGTGTAGATATTTCAATATTTTGTTCCTTTAAAAAGACAAACCCAAGCTTTTTCATTCAATCTTAGGCATGACAAGTTTGAAGTTTTAGAAGAAAACTGCATTTGATTTTGTCCTGGTTTGAAAGACAGATGTTTGCTCAGGAAAGCAGAAGCTTCCCTTTGGACTGAAAAAAAATGTGATTCTTCCGATTATTATAATTTTGGAATTAAGAGAGCTCTCAGGCAAAGATATGGGGGTAGGAATAACAGTTCTTTACTAGTATATCTAACAAGACAAACAAGAACAACACCAGCTATGAAATTACCCACAAACAGAACAGTAACTCAGTCCCAGTGTTTTTTGGCTGCAGGCACCTTTTCCCTGAGCTGCAGTTCCCGGTGCTGGGGGCGGGCGGGTCCCGCAGAGCTGCAGGAGGGCTGGGGGTGATGGCAGAGCTGTCCCAGGGGGAGAGAGAGATGGAGAGAGCCCTCCGCTCACGGTGTGGGTCGTGGTGCTCAGCAGAGTGCTGGATGGTGGTAGTTCACAGTGAGAAGGCAGCAGTGCAGGGTCTGATAGTGGTTTCCCAACACTGGGATGGCAAGGATGGGACACAGGCGGCGATCGTCCTCATCCGAACTCCGCGGGGGAAATGGGCCGAGGCCCAGCCTTCCGCTTCCTCTTCTGGCTGTTTGAATCTCGTGGGGTTTCTCTCCTCTCTCTTCCCCCCCCCCCCCCCCCTCCCCCCCCCCCTTGTCACCAGGGCCCAGTCAACAGGTATCTTAGCATGACAATGGGGAAAATTCCACAGAGGGAAAAGGGGAAAAAAAACCCAACCCCCAACATTATCCACCCCGAATTTTCCCCTACCATCATGCTCCATCAAATTAAAATCTTCAAATTATAGACATCCATACAGTTACAGATACATGCACAGTATCATAGGTAGTTCACCCTAAAACAAGGTCTCCTTGGGGTATGCATCTGGTCTCTCCATCCCTTTGCATCACCCACCAGGTACAACCTGGTCCTTGAGCGAAAACCACCCCACGAATTGGATTGTCTTTGCTGGAGGCAGAGTTCACCCAAACAGTTTTTCCTAGCATACCTCTCATATGCACCACTGGAACCTTGTCCCCATCTGGTGTTCTCAAGGGCTCAGACCGGGCAGGGCCTGCTCGATTAGTGGAACCTCGGGTGTTCACTAACCATGTGGCCTTTGGTAGATTAATCTCCCAGTTCTTGAAAGTCCCCCCACCCAGTGCCTTCAAGGTGGTTTTAAGCAGCCCATTGCACCGTTCCACTTTCCCAGCCGCTGGTGCGTGATAAGGAATGTGGTACACCCACTCGATGCCGTGTTCTCTGGCCCAGGTGCTTATGAGGCTGTTCTTGAAATGAGTCCCATTGTCTGACTCAATTCTCTCAGGGGTACCATGTCTCCAAAGGACTTGTTTTTCCAGGCCCAGGATGGTGTTGCGGGCAGTGGCATGAGGCGCAGGGTAGGTCTCCAACCATCCAGTGGTGGCTTCCACCATGGTCAGCACATAGTGCTTGCCTTGGCGTGTCTGAGGCAGTGTGATGTAGTCAATCTGCCAGGCCTCCCCATACTTATATTTGGACCACTGCCCCCCATACCAGAGGGGTTTCACTCGCTTGGCTTGCTTGATGGCAGCACATGTCTCACAGTCATGGATAACCTGGGAAATACTGTCCATGGTGAGATCCACCCCTCCGTCTCGTGCCCACTTATAGGTAGCACCTCTGCCTTGGTGACCTGAGGCATCGTGGGCCCATCGAGCCAGGAACAACTCTCCCTTGTGTTGCCAGTCTAAGTCTATCTGTGACACCTCTATCCTTGCAGCCTGATCTACTTGCTCATTGTGTTGGTGCTCCTCATTAGCCCGACTCTTGGGGACATGGGCATCTACATGACGGACCTTTACGGGTAGCTTCTCTACCCGACTGGCAATGTCTTTCCACTCATCAGCAGCCCAGATTGGTTTTCCCCTACGTTGCCAGTTAGCTTTTTTCCATCTTTCCAGCCAGCCCCACAGAGCATTGGCTACCATCCATGAATCAGTGTAAAGGTAGAGCTTTGGCCACTTCTCTCTTTCAGCAATGTCCAGGGCCAGCTGAACGGCTTTGAGTTCAGCAAGTTGACTTGATCCACCTTCTCCTTCAGTAGCTTGTGCAACCTGTCGTGTGGGGCTCCATACGGCTGCTTTCCACTTCCGGTTCATCCCCACGATGCGACAGGAACCGTCAGTGAAAAGAGCGTAGCGAGTTTCATCTGCTGGCAGTTGGTTGTATGGCGGGGCTTCATCAGCCCGGGTCACTTGTTCTTGCTCCTCTTCATCGGCAAGACCAAAATTTTCATCTTCTGGCCAGTTTGTAATTATTTCCAAAATCCCAGGGCGATTTGGGTTTCCGATACGGGCACGCTGTGTGATGAGGGTGATCCATTTGCTCCATGTGGCATCGGTGGCGTGGTGGGTAGAGGGGACCTTCCCTTTAAACATCCACCCCAGCACTGGTAGTCGGGGTGCCAGGAGGAGCTGTGCTTCTGTGCCAATCACCTCTGAGGCAGCTTGAACTCCTTCATAAGCAGCCAAGATCTCCTTCTCTGTTGGGGTGTAGTTGGCTTCAGACCCTCTGTAACTTCGGCTCCAGAATCCCAGAGGTCGGCCTCGGGTCTCACCAGGTACCTTCTGCCAAAGGCTCCAGGACAAGCCCTTGTTCCCGGCTGCAGAGTAGAGCACATTCTTCACCTCTGGTCCCGTCCTGACTGGGCCGAGGGCTACAGCATGAGCGATCTCCTGCTTGATCTGGGCAAAGGCTTGCTGCTGCTCAGGGCCCCAGTGGAATTCGTTCTTCTTCCGGGTGACCAGGTAGAGAGGGCTCACGATCTGGCTGTACTCAGGAATGTGCATTCTCCAAAAGCCTATGGCACCTAGGAAAGCTTGTGTTTCCTTCTTGTTGGTTGGTGGAGACATCACGGTGATCTTATTGATGACCTCAGTGGGGATTTGGCGCCGCCCGTCTTGCCACTTTACTCCCAGGAACTGGATCTCTCGGGCAGGACCTTTGACTTTGCTCCCCTTGATGGCAAAACTGGCTCCCAGCAGAATCTGGACGATCTTCTCTCCTTTCTCAAATACTTCCATTGCCGTGTTCCCCCACACAATGATGTCATCGATGTATTGCAGATGTTCTGGAGCTTCACCCTTTTCCAATGCAGCCTGGATCAGTCCATGGCAGATGGTGGGGCTGTGTTTCCACCCCTGGGGCAGTCGGTTCCAGGTGTACTGCACGCCCCTCCAGGTGAAAGCAAACTGAGGCCTGCACTCTGCTGCCAGAGGAATGGAGAAAAATGCATTGGCAATGTCAATGGTGGCGTACCACTTTGCTGCCTTGGACTCCAGCTCATACTGGAGTTCCAGCATGTCCGGCACGGCAGCGCTCAGCAGTGGAGTCACTTCATTCAATGCACAATAGTCCACAGTCAATCTCCATTCTCCGTCAGACTTGCGCACAGGCCAGATGGGGCTGTTGAAGGGTGAGTGGGTTCTGCTGACCACCCCTTGGCCCTCCAGCTCACGGATCATCTTGTGGATGGGGATCACGGCATCTCGATTTGTCCTGTACTGCCGGTGGTGCACTGTCGAGGTGGCAATTGGCACTTGCTGCTTCTTCACCTTCAGGAGTCCCACTGCAGATGGGTTCTTTGACAGATCAAGCAAGGTGTTCAATTGCTTAATGCCTTCTGCCTCTACAGCAGTTATTCCAAAAGCCCACCTGAGTCCCTTTGGGTCTTTGTAATAGCCATTCCTGAGAAAGTCTATGCCTAGAATACATGGTGCTTCTGGGCCAGTCACGATTGGATGCTTCTGCCACTCCTTCCCAGTCAGGCTCACCTCAGCCTCCAGCAAAGTCAATTCCTGTGATCCCCCCGTCACCCCTGCAATAGAAACAGTCTCTTCCCACACATGTTCTGATGGTATTAGGGTGACCTGTGAACCAGTGTCAACTAATGCCCTATGTTTTTGTGGCTCTGATGTGCCAGGCCATCGGATCCACACCGTCCAAAAGACCCGGTTTTCCCGTGCCTCTTGCTGGCTAGAGGCAGGGCCCCTCTAGCACTGGTTATTATTTCCTTCCTGAGCATACATGTTGGAGGTTCCCTCAAGGGGATCTGACAAATCATCCTCCCTTTTGTAATACCCTGCATCTTGGTTATGGGAAGTTGAGGCTACCTTCACTTTAGTGGAGCTCCCTTGGTTAGTGTTTCCCTCCCTGAGTTGACGCACCCACGCTGCCAGGGCAGAAGTGGGTTTCCCATCCCACCTCCTCATGTCTTCCCCATGGTCACGCAGAAAGAACCACAGGTCAGCTCGTGGGGTGTATCCTCTCTCCTTAGCTGGGGGACGTTGGGCTCTAACTCTGGGATCTGTGACTCGCACTGGTGCTGCACTGACCTTCCTCATCTCCTCCCTCACCCCTCTTATGTCCTCCTTGAACTCCTCTCTGAGTTCCCTAATCACGGCAGAGACCTGAGCCTGCATGGGGCCATTCATTATACTCTCAGAATTTCTGAGCTTATTGGCAACAGAACCCACTGTTTCGTGGTTGGTGTCAGCATTAATGGCTGCAATGAATGTGGTGTATTGAGATGGCCCCAGGTGTGCCAGATTCCACAACATCTGCCCTGTGCACCTGACCTTGTCGGGGTCATTGTCATGTTGTCCACCCCTCCCAAAGAGTATCTCCAGTACTGCCACTTCTCTCAGCTGTTGGATCCCCTCCTCAGCGGTTTTCCAGCGCATTCTATGGTGGCGCTCCTGCATTCTCTCTCTATGGACAAGCCTCTCTCTTACACTCATTAAAAGCCGCTCCCAGAGGGAAAGGGGGCCTGGTTCCCTTATGAATATGTGATCCACACCTGAGTCCTGGGTCAGGGGTCCCAAATTCCTTGCCTCAGTACCATCCAGCTGCACACCTGTACCCATAAGGTCCCAGACCCGCAGTAACCACGTTGTAAAAGCCTCACGGCCCCTTCGTACAACATCTTTACGCAGATTACGGAGACTCTCATATAACAGGGACTCGGTGATGATCTCAACCTCTGGCTCCCCTGCTGGTTGTGAGGGCCCTGCTTTCTGATCATTATTATCTAGGTGCTTTGTTTTCACCTTAGACTTTCTACTTTCCACGGGGGAAAATGCTGCTGGCTGTGAGTGCCCTTGCAGTTCAGCTGGAACCTGGAGAGATGTAACATTTGTGGGTTCCACTGCTGCACCATCAGGTTCTCCCTCTTTAAGGCAGGGGGAGAGTTTCTCAAGAGCTGGGGAAAGGTACTCCTTCAGCATCTGGCCCATCTCCTTCACTAGAAACCCCACCCACTCTGGATGGTTCCTTTCTGAGGTGAGCTCTGGGGCAGAATCAGGCTCAGGGGCAACATCCTTAGCCTCTGGGGCAGAATCCTTAGTCTCCAGGGCAGAATCCTTAGTTTTTGGGGCAGGGCCAGGCTCTGGGGCAGAATCCCTATTCCTTGGGGGACATATTAGGGTTGTCCTCCAAGTCAATCTCCCCTCATCTCGGAATGTTAAATAGAACAGGTTTACAAGGCCTATTAGCAATGTCAGCCACTGTATGATATGATTACTACTTAGAAGAGATTTGAACCCTTCAAAAGCTGGTGGAGCAGACCCAAAAAATTGTGTAAGGGGTTGGGACAAAATTTTTCCTGGTGTCATATCCTCACAGTATGTACCATTATTAAAGTAGCCCCAAAAACATACAGTTAGAGTGTGATAGCCCTGAATCCATGTACCCACCTTCCAGAGGAAGTTAAAAATCCATGAATTTCTCATGTTATCAGCCTACAAAAATGAACTGGATAATAGTTACAGCAGCCTGAGTTATAGAACCCATGTTGAAGTAAGGGATTGCAAATGGGAGAGATAAAGCTGTGGCCACATGGAGCCCAAACCACGGTAAGCTGGACAACATGATGGCACCTAACACAAAACTGAGGTAACTCAAGAACTGTTATTCCTTTTTCATCCTTTCCTCTCAATGCCCTCAGGCCCCACATTGGGTGGCCAAAAATGTGTCCTGGTTTGAAAGACAGGTGTTTGCTCAGGAAAGCAGAAGCTTCCCTTTGGACTGAAAAAAAAATGTGATTCTTCCGATTATTATAATTTTGGAATTAAGAGAGCTCTCAGGCAAAGATATGGGGGTAGGAATAACAGTTCTTTACTAGTATACCTAACACGACAAACAAGAACAACAGCAGCTATGAAATTACCCACAAACAGAACAGTAACTCATTTCCAGTGTTTTCTGGCTGCAGGCACCTTTTCCCTGAGCTGCAGTTCCCGGTGCTGGGGGCAGGCGGGTCCCGCAGAGCTGCAGGAGGGCTGGGGGTGATGGCAGAGCTGTCCCAGGGGGAGAGAGAGAGATGGAGAGAGAGCTCTCCGCTCACGGTGTGGGTCGTGGTGCTCAGCAGAGTGCTGGATGGTGGTAGTTCACAGCGAGAAGAGAGCCGGGCAGGGTCCGATGGTGGTTTCCCGACGCTGGGATGGCAGGGATGGAGCTGAGGCAGCGATCGTCCTCATCCGAACTCCGCGGGGGGAAATGGGCCGAGGCCCAGCCTTCCGCTTCCTCTTCTGGCTGTTTGAATCTCGCGGGGCTTGCTTCTTCCCTCCCGTCTCCTCCCCCTTGTCACCAGGGCCCAGTCAACAGGTATCTTAGCATGACAATGGGGAAAATTCCACAGAGGGAAAAGGGGAAAAAAAACCCCAACCCCCAATAGATTTATAATGCTGAGCTAAATTTTGAAATGGTGAGGAGGAAAAAAAAAAGGCATTCCAAAGGTAAAATTTGGAGTTAATGCTAAAAAATTTCAGTGTCTAAACAAAATTATAAGTAGCTAAGAATAGGAATTCTGAAAGCACTCTGCCCTCTCAGTACCTTGCTACCATGACACTACAGTAATTTATTGCTGCAGAACATTCCCTTCTAGAACTTTCTAAATATTTTAAGGAATTTCAATTACATATTGCAGGGGAACATCTTTAAAAGTGTACAGGTTTGCTTGTTTTAACGACCTTGGAGGAATCCATATGCAGAAAAGCAAACAAACCCAGTGAGATATGTATACTGTTTAATTAAAATACTAGGGTTTGGCATATTCTTCTTCTTCCTATGACTTTTTAAGGAAAAAATCCCCGCATAAAATCCCTTAAGTGTACAGATAGATTTTTTTTTTCTTCTGAGCTTTGTACAAATGGCTTGTATTCTCACAAAAAAAAAAGTCATGGACTTGGGTGTATGTTTTGTTCTTTTCATATGTTAATGATTTACAGACTGTGTTGTATAAATGCCATTTATACAATCAGCAGTTAGTGAAATGCTCATTGTCCTGAGAAATGTTAAATTCATTATGAGAGAGAGGAGTAATAGATTCCCTATCTTCATCTCAGTAATCATTTGTTATGATAGATGCTCAATTGCTGTGCATGCGGGCAGGTAGGAGAGCTGCTCATGAAGAGAATTGCCACCCTCAGTGCCAGTCAGAACTTGCTGGCTCTCAAGTTTCGTATGGAAACACATATTTTTGCTACAAAAATGTATGTAACTAAGAGGTATGGTTTCCAGGCTGTTACAATTACACAGGAGGTATTTTCAACAAAAAACAGCTCTCCTCCTTGCTCTTCATGCAAATCTTTAATGGTTTCAAAGAGTATGATTAAGAAGGGGAGGAAGGCTTGGATGCATCAGTAACTTGGTAAGGGCTCAGCCATAGCTGTCAGTCCTGTACTGCCTGTTTCTGCAGTGCAGTGCATGGTACTTCACCGCAAATTAATGCTGTGTAAAGCATAGCATTCAGAATTTTAGTTTGGGAGGCAGTAAATAGTGTTTCAGTTTTCTAACTGGCATGTACTTGGGAGATGGACATTTCTGGTGATGTCCCTGACTTCACTTTGATGCTGGACTCTGCTTTTGTCTGCTTTGCGAAGCTGCATAATGTAAGTAGGATCAATTTTTAGAAATAGATATTTGCTTCCTTTCAAAGCCTAAACTGAGCTTACTGCTGGTAGATTAAGGTTGTAAGGAGTTGTGAGAGGGTTAAGCCTCTACCATGATGATAAGTAACAGAGCCCTTTTTGATAGTAAAGCAGAAGTCTTGGTGAATCAGGAAAGATGTGTTCATTCCTTGAATTTCTCTCATATCAGGAATGAACACTGCAAAGGAAGGAAGATCTTGGGCATGATTCTGAACCTTGTGGACTAGACTTGTCTATACAGCTCAGTGAAATACTCCATCTCTGCTTGAACCAACCAAGCTTCTTCCAGTGAATACAGCAAGGAATATGCACTGAAGGAGCCAGTGAGGAGCTGTGCCTATCTCTTACATAGATATGGTCACTATTAAAAATTTGTTCCAAGTTTTGATCTTGCTGGCATCAGTGCTCTCCTAAAATCAACCAGCAAAAAAACGTAGCTGAGAGCAGTTGTGGCAATTTATTTTTACAGTCTCTTGTATTTGTGGTCTTAGTGGTGGGACCTGACAGTAACGGTGCTCAAACTCAAAACATCTCTCAGCAGGCACTCAGCTCACCAGTCCAACCTGAGCTATAGGGTACTAATTAATTCTAAGGAAGGCTAAGTGGATTTCAGGTATGATAGTATTGGTACTGAGGTAACTGAGTGACATACCAAAAGAATTTCAAATTGCTAGTTCTGTGGTAAGCATAAAGGACTCTGGCTTGTTCTTGCTTAAATACTCTCTTTATATATTCCCTTGGCTGCAGCTAAACTACAGAATATTTACCTGCTTGATTGTTGTTTGTAAATCTAGGCTCTTCCCTCCCCCCATCCCCTAAATCTTCCTTAGATGCCGAGAGGAAAAAATAGCATACAAGAAAGTGGCTGTAAAGCATTTCTTTTCTGTTCTGCTGCTCTGTGTGGAGCTTTTTGTGGCACTCAGGGGTGCAGTAGGGCTTGAACAGTCCAGACAATGTGCCAAGGCATATTCCTGTAGGACATCACTAGAGATCCCTGCTCGTAAACCCTGCCTGCAGAGCCGTAACTGGAGAGAGAAAGAGAGAGAGGGAAAGAGAAAGGGAAAGAGTTGAAACAGGGAGGACACAGAGGTGTGATAAAGGACTTACAGACAAGACAGAGAGACAAAATTGGGAGAGAGAACATAGTGAACAGATTGGTAAATGGGGAGCAAGCACCCAGGACCAGGCTGAAGAAAAAGGGGCTGAAACAGAGAGTAAAGGAAAAAAAGGTAATTGCAATTTTGGTGTATTATGTTAAGATGAAAAGCTGGGTCAGTCCCAACCAGCCTATGAAGGAAGTCCAAGAGCTGGCTGGAAATCAGGAGGCAGAGGCTGTGAAAGAAAAGGGAGAGGTGTTAGAAAGGAAGGTTGGCCTTGAGAGCAATAAAGTGTGCTGTGCTTTATGCAGCATTGAAAATTGTTTGGCTGGGAAGGTGCATTTGGTTGTCGACAAAATGCTCAGAAATCTACAGGGAGAGATGGAAAAGGCCTTTTTCAAAGAGGTATTGTGAAGATCTTAGCATAGGGAGAATTTTTAACAAAGTATAAAGGGTGGTGACTTCATTAAAAAGTGCTTGATGCTTACCACGGTTTAATCTTAGGCCGCTTGCCTGGGTATCTAAACACAGATTTAAGGGCACAGGTTTACATGTATGAAAGAAAAAGAAGTGGTGTGGGGGCCTTGGTCTGCCTTTTTTGCTGGTATAAATGTCTGGAAATCAGACTTACCTGGATGTTGGAAGGCACAGATTACTGCTGTTACAGTAGCTTGTTAGCAACTCAGGTTTTTACTCTTGAAACCAGGAGTCTGAGATAATAGAAAGAGAAGTTAGTGTAGCTCTTGCAAGCCTTGCTAGTGCAGAATCTTCCTGGATGGTTTTAGTTATGAATCAGCTTAATCTTGGTTTCTAATGAGTGATTTGGAAGCTGGTGCCCATTTGTGAGAAGCACTTTTTTACTGATAATATTGTCATGTGTTGTTAGTCTCATAATTTATTTCTGTGTTTGGCTAGCTATTCTCAGGCATGTACAGACTAAAATTGAACATAAATTTCATACCACCTATGGTGTTAAATACCAATTTTAATGCAGATTTTTATTGTATTTGGCTGTGACTGATCAGAAACTAAAGAATACAGGCAGCATTAAGAGACTTTTTAGAATTTCAGCCAGTCTCCTCATTCTGACTAGGGACATCACGAGAAACTGGAACTGGGATAAGTGAATGGGACTGGCTAGGGGAGTTCAAGGGTTCCTTTTCTTCCCTTCTTTAATTCCTTGAAGCTTTCATTAAATTATGGATAAACTCTCAATAAGAACAAAATAGTAAAAGAATGACAGCTGAATTTTTAGACTCTAATGACCTAAAAAATTGCTTTGCAGACATAAAGAAACATAAAGGATTGAAATGTATGACTGTAAACATCCAGACATTATACTGTCTTTTTTCAGATTCAGCCTCTGATATTCATATTCATTAATAGCCCATTTCATTGACATTACTGGGACAAAATCCCTGTGGATGTAATGCCTGTAACTCCACTAACATCAGTTAAAGTCAGCATCTCTATACAGATTTGAACTTGCTTGGTGAATTTCGTGAGGTTTGTGTTATACATGCAACAAGATGTGTCTGCTGTCATTGTATGGGTGTATATTGGAATCTGGTGGCAAGTCCTGTCAGCTGTGTGGGGAGAAGGCTGCAAAGGGCAAACAGCATAGAGTTTCATCAAGCAGCAAAGGGCAAACAGCATAGAGCTTCATCAAGCAGCAAAGGGCTCTGTGGGGTGTCATCTGTGGGGAGGAGTGGGGAGGGAACTTGTGAGTAGAATGTTGCAGGGCAGTAGCTAAGGACTCCCACTGAACAGATACTCAGAAATGCACTGGATGCCTAAAAGCAGTTCAGCAAATACCCTTCTATGAATTCGAAAGGGACTGTGAGCACCAGAGAAGTAGCTTTATTTAATATGGCTTGTTCTGCTAGCTGACATTAAGCTAAGTGAGGGAGTAAGAAACAGCTAAACAAACTGCTGCAAAAATGAGAGCTTTATTACAATTGGAAAGCATGAAACTCTGCAGCTACAGTATTAGTTTTCTATGAGGGGCCAAAACAAAGGGGGAACACTTGAAATGCATAGATTTAAAATTTAGGAGTTGCACAGGTAATTTGGAATCCTTCCTTCAGAACCAGGTTGTAATGGGCATCAGAGACCCAAACTGTGAACAGAGATGTTTGAATATCTGAGTTAACCTTAGAAAAACAGTAAGGATGGAGGAGGGCACAGCACAGAGGCAGACCAAACTGCAGATGCTGGAAGGAAAACCAAGGCAATGATCCTGTGAATCAGGGCCACAACCTATCACAAGCCGGTAGGAGCACAGGAGGCAGAGCAGAACTGATAACTCCAGGGGGAAATGTGCCAACATGCACAGAGCTCTCTTTAAATGCTGCCCTAGCACACTGTGCTATCTGCATGTGATGGCTTTCAGCAGGCTGTGTGAAATGATTTGGTAGCCTTAGCTGAGTCCCACCACAGAAATGCCAAGCTTCTTAAGCTGCTTAACAGGCTTGGTGAAGAGGATAATGATTAACCGTTTATTAAAGTCAGCCCCTCCAGGTCAGAATGAGGGATATTGGTAGTGAGAAAGCTCGTGCTGCTCTTGCCTTCCCAGTGCCTTTTATGCAGATAGAGGACTTTAGCCTCTGGGAATACAGTCAGTGGTATTAAATTTACTTAAAAGTATGAAGTGCCTTGATTTCAGTGCTGAATACCACAGTGGGCCATTGTAAACTTCCCCCGTGCAGTTTGAACCTCCTTAAAGGCAGACATGCACTGGTTTCTCAGTAAAACTCTGAGAGCATGCAGTGTACATGTCAACTTAATTAAATGAATTTGCTTAAAATATAATCAATGGTGTGTGAAATTATATAATTATTCCATAAATAGATGTTGTTAATTAATTAATATTTTAATTAAAGGGTAATTGGAAACTTGTTGCATTACTACCTTTTTTTGAACAACATGAATGTGTCGTTATTTCATATTCACTTATTAGACCAAGAAACCCTTTTTTTTAAAAGAAGATATTGAACTAGAAGCCCAGGAGATTTAAAAAGAAAATAAGAAAGGAAAAAAATGGCACACTATGACAGCTTTGTCCCAGTTTGCCATAAGAAGGAATTTGGCTGCCCTTTAAAATCTTTGCTTTCAATCAGCCTTCAGTTTTTCTAATATCCTTCATGTCTCTTATTCTGGGAGAGTGATTGTCTCTTTGGGAGTTTTGCCTTGAAATGTCTCTCTGGAAAAAGAACTTGGAACAAAGTGCTGTGGACTAGTTGTTGGTTGAGAGAGGTTGGTATTAGCAGTGTGTCAGAGCTAGACATAAATCCCTCTTTTCCCCTCATAATAATTTTCCTCCTTCAGTTTACCTGTTTATTTTGAAGACTATCCATATTAACAAACCCAGACTCCCTATTACTCACTGCCAGAAAAGCACACCAATCCCCAGACCACTTTTTCTAACTGCTGGTGTGGAATAAATGAAAAGAAATGACTGGAAACCAAGAGAGAAATGACTGTGGCCCTTATCTTGCCGCTGGAAATTCATATATAATTCATACTGAAGCCAGTAGGCTAGGAAGGGCAAATTTGAGGCCTTCCTGTGAAAAATTATCAATGGCTCACAACTTAAGGCCCTAATTTTGCAAATTTGCACAACTAAATGTGAATGCCTTCTGTGAAGGCAGTGGAAGGACTGCTGCTTGCATGTCTAAACTGAGCTCATGCTCTTGTTTGAAGTTTGGGATGTAGACAAATATGAACCAGGGAATTCTGGACAGTAGATAGTTATTCTGCATGTTTTTGATCTTCTGCTTACCTGGCAAAATTAAACTGGTAAGTTTGTGCAGCTGTTAACTACTCTGCAGCTGCCCTCTGCTCATGGATGCATCGAGAACTGCTAAGTGTTGTTTGACTGTGACTTGCCTAAAATGTTGGTGGTTTTTGATTTCTAACCTGTCCTGCAGTACCATACCCACTGCAAATGTAGAAGGTCCTAAGAGAAATCATAAGTTCATCACAGTGACAGCACTTTAGTGTGTGACATAAGAGGATTATATGAGGCTAGCATAGAAAGGACAAGGAATACCATAACCAGCAGAGGGATGAGTAAAATCTAAGTCACTCAGGAGTATACTACAGCACATTTAGGAATGGCAAAGGACCCAGTGTCCATTTGTTTGCACAGGAAAATGTACACAGCTTTGCAATGATTCATAGATTTTTTTTAAAAAAATCTGAGATTTAAAATATTTTTTTTTTAATTCCTAATTGCAAAACTGAGCTCACTGTGTTGTATTCTCATAGAAAAGCTACCCTTATTTGTCTTTAAAGCCAACAGTGAATCACAAGGCATGCCTGACTTATTCATGTGTGGCATGTCAGGTGCATGAGAACTTACATCACATGCTATGCCAATGCATAAAATTTTTAAGCCTGTCCTTGACAACTGAACAATTCAGCAACCTGGACACAAGCTGCAAGGATCAAAAAGTAGGACAAAATTACACCTGTTTATACAGCTTCACACAATGCCATGGCAATGCCTTTTGCAAGAAGAAATATTTACTGAGAGTAAACACAGTTTAGAATGAGATTCAGTGTCTGTGTCTTCTCTGCAGAGATCCACACACAGAATGCTGGGTTTAATGCTGCTTGAAGAGCCTGAGCTTTTTCATTGGTGAATCCTCTGTTTTTCAAAGGTACAGATACATTTGGCATAAGAGGAAGTGTCCACGACATGAAGAAATACTTGAAAAAGCCAAAGGGAAATTTAATGTAAGTTCTACTTCTCTTTTTTTTTTTTTTGCCATACTGCAGATTGTTTGACAAGAGTGATACCAATTAGTGCCAATGATAGCATAGTTTATGATACTGACATCTGTCCAAGAGAAACTGGCCCAAAAACATCAAACTTATTTTGCAGATGTCACTGAATAATCATTAGGTGGTGTTAATTTTCAGTTGCCCAGTGGGAAAAGGTTCTAGCATATTAAATGGTTGAAGTTTCTGAATTTCAAAAATATTGCAGTGAGAATTTTCACTTGAGACAGCAGGCTGAGGGTTTGCAATCCATCTTTTGCTGCCTTGCAAAACATAGGAGCAGAGGGAACTGTCTTTTCAGCAAGGCTGAAGAAAGTCTGAAATATTTGTAGGGTTCTGTGTTCTGACTGAATTTACTGGTCCAAATTTACCTTGGGTCTAGTTTCACTGGCATCTCTGAAGTTGTGTTTGTTTATCTCCATGCTGAATTTTCATCAACAAAAACTGATCATTGAGTAATGGACATTTTATTACATTCAGGAACTAGGTAAATGTTGGCGTGATTTTAGCTGTTATCTGTTTTCGCATATTTTTATACCATCTGCAAACATTCAAAATTGCAAAACTGAAAATACAAACATCCATTTGTAAGGAGTCACCTAAATAAATGGCTTGATTATTTTTCTTCTCTCAGGAATGTTGTCAACAGACAGGACTCACTGGAAGCTGTAGCCACACAGCAACTCTGGTCATTGACGTTCCCATTTAAGTGAATAAAAATAAAGTTAGGTGTCGCTGGACATTCATGTGGCTTGCATTTAGAGATCCAAGGATATCCTAAGTTATATCTTTATATATCCTTTTGGGTTTTTTTGTTTAACTCTAGAATTATCTCCCTAAGAGGAACCATCTCTCACAATTTCCAGGCAAAGGGACAAGTCCATGCAATACTTGTATCAGATTCAAACTAAAACATGAGTTTGAATAAATCTAAGCTGCTATTTTGTGTACTTCTAGATTTCTCAGCCTCTTCCTGGCAGTGATAAAGGGATTGGGATTCCTTTCTTTGTAAATCCAGGAGGAGGACAAAGCCTTGAGGGAAAATCTTGTCCCTTCTCACGAACCAGTGTAGAATTTACACCTTCTTACACATCCTCTCTGAAATTAATCCTCTTGGTCTAACCGAATCTGAAATAGTCTAATATGGAATAATTTACATGGATGAGGGTCTGAAAGAGATGTGTAGCAAGAAAGACAGCAATCAGAAGGATATAAGAAGATAGAAACAGGTAGTTTATTTATAATTCTAATTCACTTAGATTTGTATGTGAATTTGGCCCTTACTCTGTGAGGGAAAAGTAAGACCTCATTGTTATCTCCTGTTGCTAGATGAGAGAGTTGTAACAATATCAATATTTTAAAATTCATATGTACCTGATTTTAGAAGAGAATTATGAAATAGATATGATTCTTCTTTTGAGTTGCATTCTGGGAAAACAATGCACTCATGTAGATATGAACAGAAATCATTGCTGCCTGTTAAAACAAATTAGGAAACATGCTTTCAAATCTTAATATAATTTCTAGAGGAAGGAGCCTCTTGACTTGAATGGTAAAGGTCTGAAAATGGTCAGACAGAGTCATAGAGCTAAGTGGGGATCCCAATTACAGATTAGCAGTAATGCAAATGTTGCTGCAGAGGGACCACTCAGCTCCTGCAGCTCAGGAGCTGTCTGTGCCTAGTGTGCAGTCATAGAAAACCTCCCTTTCATTATTGTTTTTAATTATCTGCACACTGACAGAGCTGGAATACCTGCTGCACACTGAGGCCCTTTGTGCAAACCCATCAGCAGAGACTATGCAGCCAAAGCCCATATTTTTTGCCTTCTGCAGGTCTTTCAGCTGAATTTTGCTTTCACGAAGATATGCCTTTCTTTCCCACTGCCTATTTCTCCTGCTCCACTGAACATACATAACATGTGCAGCTTTATGTGATGACACCAGGTTTTGGCTATCCAGCTATGATCATGAAGTTCTCATATGCAGCTGTAAGACTCTTGTGTTACTGTGAGGAAGTGAGGGTACACAGCACAAGGGTGGCCTTGGGGCACAGACACCTTGGTGATGAACAGTGTGTGTCTAACCTCCTCCTCCTCCTTCATAAAGGAGCTTACAGGTTTGGACAAAGAGCAAGAAGCTGACAAGTTCTTCATTAAACTCAGGAATGAGGTGTTAGTCTGTTCTCTGATCTTCTCGTATGTTAGACTTATGTTCAGCATCCCCTTGTTTTTGTTGCTTATCCCTGTGTTTTTCCTATTTACTTAGCAGGCATGATATACCTTCAAGAGAGGGCAAAGCAACCAGGAAAACAAAGGAAGAGTTGGTAGACAGTCACTGAAACTAGTTTCCCTCTGAGGAAATACTGCCAAAGTTATATTTTGAGTTGTGTTTCCAGCTAGAGGCTGGATAGTTTGAGGCCATGTGAAAGCATAAAAGCACTATTGGTGTACCTTTGATTTGGACCTACTTGGTCATGTGTGGGACATACTGTGCCTGTAGCACTGGGAGAATAAAAGGGTCTGGCTGAGCAATCTGTATGTTCTGGAGCAGAAGAGTCCAGGCCAAAGCATATGGACAGGTGAGCACAGGCAAAATGAATATCCACTGAGCAGCAATAAGGAGTGATAACCAGAACTAGTCAGAAACAAGGAAATGAAAGGAAACTTCCCCCAGGTTTTTGGCCTCTTGGTAGTGCTGAGCTGTTCTATCATGACAGGAAAGAGGCAGAAACAAGGTAGCTCAGCCCATCAGCCCATCTTCACATTAGCACCTTCTGCCCATTGCAGAGCCCTTGCCTCCAACTCAGCCTCATTGTGAGGAGTCTGAGGAATGATTAATAACAAAGGATGCAGGCAACTTCTGATGGATGCTCTTAAGGTATCAGGGCTTGTGATAATGCAAATCCTCCTTGTTCACCTTACCTGCTTTCCTGATGGCTCTGTGCCAAAGATTCATGTGGCAGCAAGTTTCTACCTGTTGTAGACACGGGAAGGATGACTTGTATATGTGAGGCCATAAGGTACTCTTTTGTCAACTAAGAAGCAGGAAGATTCTCTGTTGACAAAAGAGAACAGAGAATACAGCCTGGAAAAAGCTGTGTGGGTGAGGATGGGGGGAAGCAACAAAATTGGTTAAAGCTGGTCTGGGGAATGAGAATTGACTGCACAAATGCATTAGCAGGAAGATAGACACTTACAAAGAGCATGTCCATTAATAAGTGAGGAGGAGAAGGAGTGATGAGGAAAGTCATAGCAACACTATTCTTCTTTTAAAATAATGGAAGATTGGAAAGTAATACAGATCTCAGGAAGATAGTTGTTTGAAAGCATCAAGGGGACGGGGAATAAATGCAAATGAGCTGGCCTACATCATGCATATCCACTTGAAGGCATGTGGATACATACAATTCAGAATCATAAAGTCACTCCAGGACAGCAATAAAGGGACAAACTTAGTGAATTGCTAATCACTGTTCCTCAGAAATCACGGAGAGCTGTGGCAGCTCTGGAGGGCAAGGGAGGGGGAGAAGAGAAGGTGAAATTCCACCCTGAGCCTGGCAGGGCTGAGCAATTAAAGCCCAGTCAATCCGGGAGCAGTCCTCTGGGAAATAACGTAGCAAGTGAGCGGAGCAAAGAAAAATCTTTCAGATAAAAAGGATTTGATGAATGGTGGCGTGTGGCCTGGTGCAGTTCTTCTCAAGGTGATAGGAGCAGTGCAAAGTGAATTCCTGAAAGTTAAGCTTTGAACCCTGCGTTGTGATTTGGGTCTCCATGTTGTCTGTGGGACAATTCAGAAGGGCAGTGTAGGGAAAAGCTTTACATGGATATATCTGCAAGACACTTCTCGTTTTTATTGTGGGTAGGGAGTCCAGCAGGGGGAAGGCAAATTCTACTTGGAAGTTAATAAGATGGTTAAACATTAATAGTAATAAATATCATAATGATATACACTGTGTAAACTCATACCAGTAACACTGTGCCATTTATGATCTAAATGAATGCAGGAAAAAAAAGAGTACAGAATTCAAGGGACAAAACAAGTGGTAAGGGTTTAAAATGCATTTTAATTTCCTACTGCAGTTAGCCCATTTTTCAAATGCTTGCCTGATATTGTTTCATTCCAAATCATTTGCTTTACACAGCAAGGGCTATGTTTTCAATTGGAGTCTTCCTCCAAGTAATCCAAGGTTTCTGCCCTGAACCCCAGAAACCTTACTAGCTTAAACACGGTCAAAATCTGGGATGTCTCTGCAGGGCATTTAAGCTTTGTCAAGGTTTTGCCAAAAATTTTTACTGAAATGCTGACTACTGGTTGTCTGTGACTGAGAGTACAGTTATGGTTAGACCTGTACCACAGTAAGAGTTGGACTATGGCTGGAAATAGGTGTCAGGTTTGGTTTTAATCAGGTTCCGTTTTAAGCTGGATCCAGTTTTGGATCAGGATTTGGTTTTATTTGTACCATCACATGCATGCTGGTCCAGGGAGAGGGATCAAGAATGTACCTTGGAGGGGACAGGGTATTATTGCCCTGATGGCAGCAGCAAGGACCCGCAGTTACTGCTTTGTGAAGTGCTTTCAGGATTTATCATGTCGATGAGTCAGACAGGCCAGACAACAATTTCAGTTTGCTTGTCTTTCACTTTTTGCTCTTGCAGGGTTTTAGCATTTTATTTTTTCTGGGAAGCAAGGGGAAGTAGGGAAAAAGGAAGGGGACCTGGGATTTTTTAGGCATTTCAAAAATTTTTGTCTATTAGTGTGGCTCTGAATGGCTGCAATTCAAATGCAGTGATACAACAAATGTAACAAAGAAAAAGATACCAAGAAAGCTGGATAGCTAGAAAATAAGAGTGGGGAAAGTAATAAAAATGAGGATCAGATTGGAAAAAGAATGCAAAATACTTTGTGTGAGGACAGAGTGTTTGGGAAGGGTGGAAAGGCACAGAGAGCACAGAGATTTCTAGCAGGTGTTGAGCCTGGTGCACACATCCTGTGCACAACAGCGAGTGGCTAGGCAGAGAGAATACAAAGAAGGATGACTGACATAAGCACAGTCACCATGCCAATGAGCACAAGTGGCTGTATGTATTAATAGGCCAGAGCAAAGAATGCAACAGGAGTGCAAGCTACTGAAGGTGAGCTCTATCATCAGCAATATATGGAAGATGGGTGAGAAATTGACATCTGATTACACTGCTCACTCTCTCTGGAGAAAGAGGCTGCTCAGGTTTTTTGGAAATGTGCCTCCCAAAGACAGCCCAGGTATTCTGAGGTCGGAGCATGGTGATGGTGGACCTAGCTAACAGTGCAAAATTACTCAGCAGAGCTGAGCCTCTGCAGCAGCTGGGGACAGATGTTATATCATCAGGGTGGCATTTATTGGCTGGGGTTAGAGAGCAGCCTGCAGCTGATAACTCCAGAGCTCCAGCTGCTCTCCAGGCCACCATAGCAGAGAGCTACCCCCTGCCCCTGGTGAACAAACCTGGGCTGCTGTGGCCCCTGGAGGGGCTGATCTCAGACAACCAGTCTCAGCTCATATGACACAGCTCAGGCTTCCAGAATTTAAACTCCCTGCTTTGTGCTTTCCCTTATTTCTAAAACATAGGGACTGATAGGAATGCACTCCCTATTTCCTGTCCTGATCTGAATGCCTTGGTACCCTTCCCCATCTCTGGCAGTGTAGTTGCTCTCTTTCTGTGGATTATCCTGGCCCTGTCACCCTCTCAGTGTGGTAATAACTGTGCGCAGTAAACATGCAAATGGCCTGGGGTATTTTAACATTGGGGGCAGCTATTTTCCTTGCTGATTGACAGCTGGGCCTCTACTGACACATTGGTTTTCAGGGTATGAGAATGAATGGATATGTAGATAAACAGTGGAGCTTTCATAAATGTTTTGGGAGCTGTTGTGTGTCTCTGCATGTATCCACACATGGACTTCTTGCTCCACATGGGAGACCACTTCGCTCTCTGAATGCAGGTGATTTCTGCTTTAACAGTGTCTCTTCATTTATTGCTGTGGCTTCTCATCACTTCCCTCCAGCATTAGAGCCACCTTCCACGGAATTTGTGCTCCAAGCCTGTGCCATTTCTTTGCTTTGTGGAATATTGGCAAGCCATTTGCCTACTGAGTTTGTATTTGAAGCATCTCACCTAATTTAATCTTTTTTATTCAATCTTTCTACCTGCCAGTAGCTGCTTCAGGTTGAGAAACACCTGCCTTGTAGAATTTTTCCCCCCGGTCAGGTTTCCAGCCCTTTTAGTTCCTTGCAAAAGGCTCTGTTGTGTTTGCACACATATTGCATAGCACCTGGTGTTGGTAACAAATCTGACTGGTGCAAATGTGAAAACGAAATAGTTTCTGAGATACTTAAGAGCAAGCCCAGCAATTTTGTCCACTTCTAATATTTGTGTTTCTTTGAGGGAATTCTTTTCTTTTGTTGCAAATGCCTGAAGATGTCCTTGGCTGAATTTTTTTTTGTTCATTTTTTACAGGTTTCTACAGGTCTTTGTGATTCTGATCTTCATTCTCTGTTCCTTGTAGAGGCGGATAAGGAAAACTTGCAGAAATGTGCTAAAATGCATGCAAAAAAAAAAAAAAACAACGAAGTTGTGATATATGCTAGCATAATAGCAAGTAGTGAAGAGGGAATTTAGTAGGCTGGAGGAGTTTTCTAAAGCCCTACTCAACATTTAATTTTATGATTCTTAATGACAAATGGTGATTGTGAATATTCATGAATTTTTCCCTGGGTTAATGTCATAACCTTTGCAGTAAAAAGGCTGTTTTCACCAGTAATAACTACCTTTCAATTTATTTATGCTTGTTTTTTTTCTTTTTTTAACTGAAATAGACCCTAAATTAACATTCAAAATGCAGGAAAGTAATTTCTTATGTTTGTTTGCTGGGGGGAAGGGACAATGTATTTTATAAGTCTTATCATGTTGTGTCTTTATTGAGACAATGCAGTTCTTTACTTTCAAACTCTTGAATTTTTATCTCAGCGTTATTGGAATGCTGGAAAAGATGTCTCAGTTCAGCTTTACTGAAGAGACAACTCAGCATGTAGTATGAAGAATTTGTCTTTTTAAGCATGAAGAATTTGCCTGTCTTTGTTTTTTTTCCCAGTTATTCTAAGCATTCATTTCATATTTGATCAGTAATTACCTTATATCCTTTCCCCTGGACAGTATTCCCTCTTCTCCTTCCTTTTTCCTGCCTATTATTATATTTGGTGCCTTCCAGTCATTATGTCTTACTCTGTTGCACTGAACTCGATGTGCCCTTTATCTGTCCATAAGCCTAATTTATTCAAATAATCTTAAATTTGCTTGCTCTGTGCACAATTTTACACTTACGTGCCATCAGCAAAAAAATCCTCTTTAAAAATTATATCCTTTGTGGGTCATTTATATAAAAGTTGAATAAAAATTGGTAGGGTGCTTAAATTTGGGAGTACTGCCTTGTTCCTGTCCCCCTAGTCATCCTGAACTGTGCTGTTTTGCTGACACCTTGCTTCTTGTCCCGCAGGTAACTTTGAAGGCATTTTCTGTTGTGCTTCTTCTGTGCTGTGCTTTACTGATTTGACAGAGCAATCTCTCTAAGTCAGGTGCAGCACCAGATGAATCTCTTCCATCTGGATAAATTATGCCCATCACTTCACTTTAGACTCTCTGTTGAGAAATGTATCAAGAGCACTTAAAGCACATTTGACAGACATGACATGGATCTGGCTGCCTCTCCTTCCCTGGCTGGCCATTTCTACAGGTTGCATAATCCCATCCCATATTAATGTTTCAATATCCGTTCTGTGGCTGCAGCTGGGATTACTGGTGAATGGACTCCTAAATCCTCCCTTGACTTAAAAAAGAAAAAAAATCTTTTTTGTTTTGTTTCTAGATACTATTATTTTTAAAAGGTGAAGTTGGAGTAGTTACTTTCTAGGCACCTCCAGATACACCATGCTCAGGAAACTGTCAAGTAGTATTACTAAAGGTTTGCCAATTTCCCTTGCTATTTCCTTCCAAATTCAGAGATGCAGTTAATCTAAGTCTCAGGTCCTGTCAACTTTTAATAGTTCTAATTAACTAACTACCTGTCCAGATTGGATGATAAAGCATTTTAACATTTCATTTTTTCCCTTCATGAAAATGGATCCCTGTTTCCGGGATGTGACCTTCAACTGCTTCTGTAAATAGTCAGGCAAGGGATATTAATTCAGGCTCAGTGCAGCATCAGTCTCATCTGTCACTGACTTCTCACTCTTCCCTTTCATGGCCTCACTGATTCCACTGCTGGTCATCTGCTTTTCATATATCAGATGAAAGATCTCCATTGAGTTTCTTCACATCCTTGCCACTTTTTAAAAAGCATTTGCTACTCTAGCGTTCCCTGCCAGTGTTTATAATTGCTCCATTTGAATGCGATGTCATTGCAGACCTGCTAAGTAATATAATAACAGTGCAATAGAGGAAACTGAAACCATGGTTGAGGCATGAGTGGCAAGCTTCTCTGGATCTGGATATATTGAAGTGAAAGTGGTGCTACTTTTACAGCGTGTGGTGCAAGACCAGAATCTGGCCTTGTATGTGAAATAGCTCATGAATTACCCAAGGCTTTTTAACATGGCATAGTGGTGATGCTGCCTCGTGTTAAGGGCTCTTAACAATGTTTTGTAGGGTAATCACAAAGAAACATGAAGCTTGCCAGATCACCTTTTGGAAGAAAACTTGTATTTCCTCATGAAGAAAAATATCTGACCTGGTTCTGAAGTAAATCCCTCTTTCTTCCTAGAAGTTTATAACTGCTGTATGTTTATGCTAATTTTTTTTTTTGTGGCACCTCTGTATGTTTTTGTGTTTGATTATGTGCCTGTGCTTGATTTACTGTGTTGTGTTCCATCCCACTGTCAGTACAAGCTCAAGTCCCTTTCTGATAAACTTCTTCCTTTCCCACATGAGTATGTTACACACCAGTGACACGCTGTGAGATTCCCCATATGCAGGGAGGGCACAGAGGGAGTTGCCTTGGGAGGGATGTTTCTGGTGTGCAACTGAGGTGACTCCTGACAACTCTGTGACCCATAAAGCACCTTCGAGAGGCAGCCAAAACATAAAGAGGCTCCCAAGCCTGCAGGCATTGCTCACCTGCTTTTGCAGATTATTAAGCAGATCAAGAGAGGGCAGAGGTGATGTAAAACGACCATAGTTTATCTATGAGGTCTCTGTAGCCTGCTTGAGAGACAGCAGGTTTGCCAGTGGGCTGCAGAAGGCACACTGCTTGTACCAGCACTTTGCACTAGAGCAGAGCTGTGTAGGGGGGTGAGGGGTTCTTTTGTAGAACCAACTATTATTCCAGGGAGGGCGTGTAGCCACAGCAGCCTGTACCTCTGCCCTCCATTTTGGAGAGTACATACACCTTGTAGCTGGCATAGAGAATGCTGCTGCAGAAGCTCTTAACTTAGCAGTCACTGCACCTTCTACCTTTCTTTTTTGGTCTTGTACCTTAATGTCCTAAATCATATTCCCTGTGTTGCTTAATACCACATCTGGCATTCTTCCCTTCCTTGTCGGTTTATATACACATTAAATTAGAAAGCAGTCTTCTACCAGATCAAGCTTTGCTTCCTCCCCTTAATCTACTCTGAGGTCTAGATAATTAAACTCTCCCACTATCACTGCCATGGTCTTTCACATATTTTTCTTCTTATATGCTATGCTTCACACCTCCTTCCCAGTCAAACTGCACAACACATTCATTTTAGTACATCTGCAGCATAGGGTATAATCCATAGCTCTGCTACAACCTAGTTTATCCCAGGCTTCAGTTTTCAAGATGGGCCAGATTCTCTTTTGGAAACATTAGAAGCCTCTAGAGATGAAAAAGGAAGGAAGGGAGAACCAGAAATATTTCTCTGATTCTTTGTTCACAAAACATGCTCAGTTCTAGCCAAGTCTTTAGTAATTTAAATTCAAAATTGTTCTAACTATATTTCAAAACACAAATAAGGTGTTGTACTTCTGTACACAGTTGTTTCCGCAATTAAACTTTTCAGTCAGGAAAAGCATAGATAATGTAAAATGTGATATCATTGGAAGAAAAAAAATCTGGTGCTCTTTGTCATGTTCTGTAGTGGAAATACCACTAGACAGCATTAGAGATTTAAATATGTTGGTTTATCTCAGGATATGATCTGCTTCCAACTTTTTCTGAAACTGAAATACAGAAATGCTCATTTCAGTTATTTTCATTTTGCTGTCTGTGTTTTTCTGATTTGATGCACGATCATCAAAAGTCTTTCTGCCAACCAGTGCAGGTATTTTTTAGTGTCTACAGGGTACTAAATATTGGTATTTATGTTTGTTGGGGGTTGGTTCTCTCCCTTTTCCCTCTGTGGAATTTTCCCCATTGTCATGCTAAGATACCTGTTGACTGGGCCCTGGTGACAAGGGGAGGGGGGGGGAGAGGAGGGAAACCCCACGAGATTCAAACAGCCAGAAGAGGAAGCAGAAGGCTGGGCCTCGGCCCATTTCCCCCGCGGAGTTCGGACGGGAAGGACGATCGCCGTCTGTGTCCCATCCCTGCCATCCCAGCACCAGGAGCCATCCTCACTGCTGTGGGACCCTGCCCTGCTCCCATCTCGCTGTAACCTGCCATCATCCAGGACTCTGCTGAGCATTGGGACCCACACCGTGAGCAGAGGGCTCTCTCTCCATCTCTCTCTCTCCCCCTGGGACAGCTCTGCCATCACCCCCAGCCCTCCTGCAGCTCTGTGGGACCCGCCTGCCCCCAGCACCGGGAACTGCAGCTCAGGGAAAAGGTGCCTGCAGCCAAAAAACACTGGGACTGAGTTACTGTTCTGTTTGTGGGTAATTTCATAGCTGGTGTTGTTCTTGTTTGTCTTGTTAGATATACTAGTAAAGAACTGGTATTCCTATCCCCATATCTTTGCCTGAGAGCTCCCTTAATTTCAAAATCATAATAATCTGTAGGAAGGAAGGATCACATTTTTCAGTCCAAAGGGAAGCTTCTGCTTTCCTTAGCAAACACCTGTCTTTCAAACCAGGACAATGTTAAAGTTCAAGCAGTACATGGTTGTACTTTAGCACAGAACTTGCTGTTTCTTTCCCACATGGGAAGACATACAACTTCTATTGGTAGTTTGGTTTCATGAGGGTGGGTAAGCAGCTGTGTTAGCAGTGTTCTGCCTTCAGATCTGATAGTATTTAGAGGCCAAAATAGCAAGAAAAATTCCCTGAGATCTGAGCATATTTTGCTTGGTCAGAATTACCGAGGAAGGCAGTACTCTTAATGTTTGTGTAGCAATGGCATTGGAAATCTCCATGTGGCCGATTTACATTGAAATCCTAGGTAGAAGAGAGATCCACACCACTGCCTCCCCATGTACCTGCCACCACCACAGCCAGGAAGACTTGTGAGGGTCATGGATGTCTTCTACTCAGCTCAACACTGAGGTTGGAAGCGTCGGCTTTTCCTTTTATTTTCAGCTGAAGGACCTTCTCAATGAGTCCCCTTTGTTGTTCTCCAGCAGCAGCCAGCACATCAAATCACAGCCTGAATCTTTCCACCCCTCTTTTGTTAAGAAGAGGCCAGCTGCCTCCGTACCCTTTTCTCCCTGAGTAGGTAAGTGACTGTCACTTACATTTGCCAGCCCCCCTGGGAGACTGACGAATGAAGGTGCGCTCCTGAGACCTGAACATATAATTTGTAACACGCAATTTATGTCACTTCATACCTAGCTGGAGCTCTAGTGCCTGGAGTACCCAAAATACATCTACAAATAGATCATGTCATGTCAAAAATGAAATGGAAGGTGATAGTAATTGTGGACTATATAATTAGAAAGCAAGAGTGTCGAACTAATGGCAGCACCTGGAATACCGGCACAAAAAGCTAATCAGAAGTCAACTTGAAATCCAGGGAAAGCCTATACATGGCTGTTTCTGCCCCTTAAAAAAACGCTCAGAACATTGCAAATTACACTGTGATCACACTTCTGCTGGTATTAACCACATGGAAATAAAGCCTTAAACAATAATCTAACTTTTCAAGAAGGTTACATCCACATAAATGTATGAAGCTGGACATGGTACGTTTTTCTAAATGTAGAATCTACCTGTAAAATCATGGTGATTCCAAGTCTAATAAAGTTTCCTTGATGTTATGGAGCATAAAAGTCTGTTAGAAGTACAGGGTAGGAGGAGAAGGAGGAGGGAAAAGCAGCTTTAAGGCCATGTGAAAACAAAGCCTTTCTTCTCTCCTTTTAAATATTTCTGCTGAGCCTGATTGAACACAGGATGAAAAGCTGCTGTCTTGAGATTTGAGGAAAGCAAAGGATTTCTGTTTCCACTATTACACTGAAAAGTTCTTTACTGCATGAAAGGTCATCTCTTCTAAACGTCCTCAGACTAGTAGCTTAAGTTCTGGGGGAACAGATCTGCTGATACCATAGAAATCTATTATCAGTAGGTATCTGAGTAGTCCATGTGGTCAGGAACATTAGCTCTCTGTTCTTTATATTAATTTTACATTGAACCTTATCTTAAATATTTTGAGAATGAGGTTTTTACTAGTAAAAGTGACATAGGGGGGTGGTGTGTTTTGGCAAATCAACTCTCTGTTGTTATATGGTAAGAATGAAAGAGTAATGATCTGAGGTGTTGTACTTAGACTGGCAATCACAGTGTCAGTATGAGCAGTGGGGTCTTCCAGAATTTGGCCTAAATATTTTATGTTTTTAAGCTCTTGTTTCTCTCTGTTATCTACATTGTCAAAACCACGCCTAGCATGCATTAGAGCCTTGTCATGACAATTGTTTGGAAAAAAAACCCCAAAACCCTTCTAGAAAATATTCTTCTGTCAAAATACAGCATTTTACAAAAATACAAAATGTTTCATGGAAGTGTTTGTTTCAATGACATTTTCTTGGGGAAAACTTTCCAGGGCTAGACTGGAATTCTTAGGGAAGAAGAAAAGAGAAGAGAAAATGACTCCCTGGGAAATAGCATGACCACCTGAGGCAGTGATCACCCCATATATGTCCAGCCTGGGAGCTGAGGTTATTTGTACTGCACGTCTGCCTATTTACCTGCCTCTCCAATTTCTCCGAGCCTTGTCAGAGTTTTTTTGTGGTAGGAATGGTTCACCATTCTCCAGTCCAAAGAGTTACTATGTCAGGGGTTAGATTCCTGGTATCCACCGTAGAGGCTAGAGTTCCTGTAGGGATAAAGCAGGACATAAATTTAGACTCACCGTTTCCACTTCCAAGCAAGAAAGTTGGTCACCTTGTTATAACTCCTGTGGTGGATGTGGGTCTTAATGTCCCTCTTAAATTTTTCACTTTTATAAAGACTTTCATTCAATGCTGAAGTAAAAGTCAGCTCTGAAACTGAGCTTTCCCTCCTGTCTGTGAAATATATTTGTTGTGTTCCTGTTTGCCTCTCGAGTACATTTTCCATCAGGTAAACCCACCATGAAACAGGCTGTAGTCCGGTAGATGCTAGACTCAGTCATGTGTAGTTCATATGCAGACCTTACTAGCAGTTTGGGGGAAGGTTTAATGTGTTTGGGTGAGCAGAAGGGGATATCTTGCCTACCAAGGAGTCTTCATCTATGCTCACGTAATCTCCAGTTTGAAGACAGTGCACCCTCTTCTATGAGGAGTAGCTACTATTGTGATGTTTGTAGTACAAGACAAAAGTTAGCTTCACTTCGAAGGCAGGAGAGGGTTGGAGTCAGCACCAGGTTCTGGCTGCTGCTATGTCTGAGTTGTGTAGTATACTAATGAAAATAGTGTTAGCA
The DNA here is from genome assembly GCF_963662255.1 of Cinclus cinclus. Lineage (NCBI taxonomy): Eukaryota > Metazoa > Chordata > Aves > Passeriformes > Cinclidae > Cinclus > Cinclus cinclus. The sequence goes on from NC_085050.1 coordinate 51,240,373, forward strand.
TGAGCAGTATACAGTTGTGCTTTCAACCATATTTTCAGGTCAAGAGCACCCTCTTGCATTCTCAATCAATTATGCATCAAAGTGGAGGGAAGCAGGACTGTAGTCTGCTTCCTTCTCGCCTCATTTCATGCTATTTATTGTTTGAAGCAGGTGGGAAGAGGCAAGCAGGCTCATCTTGGACTCTGCTGTTGTAAGAGACTGGTTGAGGAACAAGTCATACAAGAGCTATGATCTCATCTTTTTCTTCTTCCTCCCTTCATGACCAACCACAACCTATCCCACATGAAGTATTTCCAAGAGAATCATGTATCATTGACATCTTCATCATAAACCACTTAAACACAGAATCAAAGACCCACCTTTAGACATTTCCATTTAAGTGGTTTTCAAATAAAAATATGAAGAGGAAAACTCTGCTCTCCCTAATATGCTTATGAATCTGGTGCAACTCTAGTGAAATAAAGAAATAAGACCTGGGAATTTTATCTTCTGGCTCAGAAAATAGGACTCTACAACAGGCTTGATTCGTTGTGGAGGAAAGCAAAGTCCACACCAAATGTTCATATTAATTTGACGTTTTGATTTAGGACTTGACTGGTGAGGCAAGGTGACCCCCTAAAGTATTAAGATCAGTCAACTTGAGCTGTTCTTAAAATGTTATAAGATATTATTGAAGACAGGCACTGCAGAAGGGCAGAGATTTGGAATGTATTATTACTGAGTGACTGCGCAGCCTAGTCCCAGACTTTGATGCAAGTATGATGGGTGCTGAAAAAGATGGAGAATAAGGACAGTAAGTCACACATACTTTCCCAGGTGTAAGGGAGACATATAATATTCAAGTATTAGTTCACTATTACAATACTTGTAGGAGATCTTTGTTTGTGTCCTGTTGTCAAAGCCCAGTAACATGCATACCTTCCAAATTTCTAGTCTTGGAAAGCTCACCCATCAAAAAAAGGCACTTTTTCACATGTCCTGCTGTGAATGGCAGCCTGGCCCCAAACCCACTTCATCTGATCCACATGATGAAGTGAATGGAATGATTTGCATAGGTAAGTTGCTTGAATGGTTTTGGAATGGAAGTGAAAACTGCTGTCTTGCATATTGTGTGCTTGAAGCTACACGTGAACTAATATGCCACATTTCTGTAATAACTTCACATTGCACATACAGGCTTATTTGGAGGAATAATATGGGAGATACTGTTTTTTATTTACAAATTATTTCTTTGTAGTAATTGTATGAATTTGAACACAATGATACAGGGTTTTTATTTATTTGAAATAAAAAAACTATCTATAGAATTGGTATGTTCCATCCATCTAAAAATCTCCAATAATGTATTATTAAATCATTAAAACATTTTAAACTAAATTGACTATAATATTTTTACAAATGGCTAGCTGATGAAGGCAGTAGTTTCCTTCCATATGCAATAAAAAACGTTTCACATGCATGAAAAACTAGTGCACCAAATTCCAGGCTGTAAATAAGGCAATTGTAAAATGTAAATGCTTAGAAACACTAGCAAACTTCAGGCAACAAAGCAGGGATCAGGAATTTATACCCTCGTTACTGGTAATTACAGTCACATTCTTTACTGATCTGTATTCCCAGCCAAAACATAAAAGTGTCCTAGTGCATTACCTGCTTGGAACTAAGTCACCCCGAGCACACATGTTCCAGAAAGCCAATCTGTGGCCATGCTAGCACATGGAGCTCTGCGTGTGCTGCTGTAAATGTATCTGTCTACCTTTTAAGCAAAGTAACTGAAAGCCCCTCAGGGTGTTCTTACGAAATGTAAATTTACTGACTTGGAGACCTCAGCACAAAATCACTGCTTTTAGTGGATGGCAGTTTAACCCCCTCCTTCCCCTAGTAAAGTGAGGAAAAAGAAATTCAGTCCCGTGGTTGTTTTTTCATACATGCAGCACTTGTCTTCTTTCTTCTTCTTCTTTGACAAAATAAGTAATTTAGGCATCTAAAAGTAGCTGCTTTTTTTCTTTTTAACAGAAATCAGCAATAAATTCTTAATGTTCTTGTGACAGATTAATCTCAACCTGTCAATAATTCATATTTGAAACTTCTACTATTCAAGAATGAATTGTGAGGAAAGATGAGCCTTCTTTTGGGTTCATACTGATGCCTCCTGCCAAATATTAATATGCTTAAGGAAAAAACTCCACACATGGGAACTTAAATTCATTAGCGGTCTTCTTGTAAATATTTTGACAATACTGCATGAATCACATAGTTCTCTCTGAATGATGTGCAAATACACATGATTAATGTGTCTTAAACAGTCCCACTAACTAGTCTTGGTTACATAAAATTACCCATCCAGAGTGGCAGGCACCTACATATTTGACTTCAGGAGAACTGTTGCAGCTCCTTCTTGGCTGATAACTGGGCCCTTTTCAGTGTGGAGTAGGGTGTCAAGTGCTGCCTGTCCAGTTCCAAGGCCACTAAACTGTAGCCATGAAGCAAGTGCAAAACACAGGTGCCCTAGGGATAAGAGCTTGTTGCCTGGAAGACTGCTGTGACTTGAGCACCCTCAAGAGTCAGTCATTCAAGTCCAAAAGTAATTTTGTAGTGAGATGGCTTTATTGATGGGATGCAAATTTCAGGACATGTTACAGAAGTCCTCAGCACTGTTAGCCAAATTCTGATCCTTTCAGTTTGAAAAATGGAGATCTAAGGAATTACAGAAGTCAGAACCAAAATTTCTCACTAAATCATGGAATGCTTTGGGTTGGAAGGGACATTAAACATCATGTAGTTCCAACACCAGATCCCCATCCAACCTGGCCTTGAACACTTCCAGGGATGGGGCATCCACAGCTTCTTTGAGCAATCTTTTCTAGTGCCTTGCTACCTTCAATGTAAAGAATTTCTTTCTACTATCTTATCTAAACCTACTCTGTTTCAGTTTGAGAATTCCCCATTGTCCTGTTGCTACATGCCCCTGTAAATATTCTCTCCCCATCTTTCTTGCAGACTCCCTAATTCTTGTGGCTATTGGGGGGCCACAATGAGGCCTCCCCATAGCCTTCTCTTCTCCAGGCTGAACCGACCCAATTGGATCGCCCTTTCCTTGCAGGAGTTCTCCATCCATCTCATCATTTTTGTTGCCTCTTCTGGACTTGCTTCAACAGGTCCATGTCCTTCCTGTGCTGACAACTCCAGAGCTGGATGCAGCCCTGCCAGTGGGGTCTCACCAGAGCACAGCAGAGCAGAGGGACAGAATCCCCTCCCTCACCCTGCTGCCCACACTGCTTTGGATGCAGCTCAGGACAGGCTTGGCTTTCTGGGCTGTGAGTGCCCATGGCTGGGTCATGTCCAACCTCTCACCCACCAGCACCCCCAGGTCCTACTCAACAGGGCTGCTCTCAGTCTGTTCATTCCCCAACCTTTTGATAAGGTGTAAACTTCCTCACAGGCTTTCTTTTTTTCTGTTACTTTTTCATCCTATTGAAAGCAGTTAATGGTAAGTCGCCAATGTTAATGCATTTCTATAAGCTGATTCTCTTTGGGATCTTTCAAAGGAAATGATGAAACAACCTTGAGTTTTAAAGCATGGTGACACTTTATGTAAAAATGTTCTCCAGGATTTTTTCTGTATGTTGCTAATGATGTAAACAATAAGCTTTTTTCCATTTAAAAGTTAAAATGCTACCTTTCCTTGTCCAGTTCTCCAAATTTGTTTGGGCTCTAGTTATGATGCCTCTGTTATTTTTGTTTTCATCACCACCTTTTTTTTCTTCTTTTTCAGATGAAATAAACTTATTTCAAAGACTTGCCAATTAATACTGGTTGTCTCCTGTCTTAAAAGCTATACAAACACAGAGAAAGAAATGGTCCCTTCCCTGAAGGTCTTCCCTGATGATCTTAAACAAGAAGGAGCTGATGGAGATGTACTAAAATAGGCCTTGCAGGTCAGTGATGTTGGCTGGAAGACTTGATTGAACAAGCTAGAAAAAAATGTCATTGGCAGTACCCAAATTGCAAAATTTTATTCAGTGCGAGATCAGAGCCAGATCATAGCCAGATCAGAGATGTGTGCAGAAGCCAGGGAGACCTTTCTCATGATATACTAAGGGAACAGGTCTCACTCCTCCTATTCACAGGGCTGTGTGAGCTGCTTGACAAAGCCTAAAGGGTACCTCATGGGGGCTGCAAGAAAGGGTTCAGTCCTGCCTGCACCCCAGGGAATAAGTAAGAGGAGAGCCACCTGAGCCCTCCTATTATATCATGCATTTTTCCTGATGTGCTTAATTTATTTCTCTGAGCCAGTGTGGTTCTGTCACTGTCTCCTCTGAATTAATCACAGCTGGTTTCTCAACCCAAGCAAATTCTTACAGTAACTTGTTTCTCTCTCCTGTGAATGCATGCAAGAAAGAAAGTGCTATTTTTAAAATGTAGTCACATTTTAGATTAAAACTCAATGATATAAGCACAAGATACATCATTAACTACAGGAATCTGTTAATACTCATAATCAAGAAATGGGTACAGGACTGTTTCTTGTATTACAGACACAAAGTGATGCATAGTGTTTGCTAACTGCTGTTCACTTCTAAATACTGCATGTTACTCACTCATTAATTACTGCCACAATTTGCAGGAATTACTCCATAATTAATTGGCCTCTAAAACACTCTGTTATATCTCTTTCACGTTTGGGAAGTGCTATTCAAAATCCAGTTTTTCATACAATTTTTCCGTACAAGCTTTGCTAAAGCTCTTTGAGCATGTCATCTTGGCAGATAAAAACTTGACATGGGAATGGCTACAAGAAATGGGAATGACTACAAGAAATGAGATAGTGTGGAAAGTTTTGGGAGCAGTGAAATATCACCATTAAATGTAGAACTAATGTGGCATTCCTACATCATGAAATTCTTCCTTCAAACTATGAACTAGGCAATACTGTAAAAAGTTGGAATGCAGACTACTAAATAATTTATCTAGTTCAGGAATTGGTTCAAATTTTAGAAAAACTAATTCACTTGAATGTATTTGAGCAATATGACTGACATAATGGAATAAATAATAACCTATACAGGCTCATCATCCTTTACTAGCATGGATCCCAAAGTAAAGCATCAGTTGTGGAATTGAAGCCAGTGCTTCAAGCACCTCTGCCAGCTGTGTTATAGATCCAGTCTTCCCCACTACCTCTGGTGAACCATTTATGAACTGCAGGCATTCAGCATCACAGATGAGTGAGCCAGTCTCTGTTAGGAAATAAATATCTTCTCTACAGAAAGTTGCAGAGAGGGGCAGGAAGAGCTGTAATTATTTATGTGGCACATAACTCCTTATGATCTCTAATGACTGAAAATACTGGAAATTATTGTATGTCTCATTTTAAAAAGCACCACAAATAATAAGTAGCAAAATCCCCACTTCACAGGACTCTTTCAAGAGCCAGTCTCATAGTGCTGGTCCATACAGCACCGAATGTGTAGAGTTCTGGGAAAATCTTGACATTTATTTAGGTGCTTACAAGGGAGAAGGAATCTTCTGAAAATTTAGTCCCAGCTGCAGGGGGTGCAAGGCCTTTGGTAAATTCCTATCAATAGCTGGATTGTAAAGCTGTAGATCACACAACAGCCTTGGAGTAAATCAGTATTATGCACTGTTAATCCACACCCACTCTCCAGCCAAAACAAATAAAATAAAAGCTCTTAGTGCATTACAGTAATGCAAAGCCCAAGATAATACAGGGAACGTTCTCCCACGAGCCAGAATGCCTGTTCAGCTGAGGTTCTGAGCACTGGTGATCACTGCATAGCTAAATACACCCAGGAAGAAGTGTCAGGGACAGAAAGGGAGGCAGAATAGGAAAAGTACCCTACCAGGGGCCAGAGGAAGGTGTCACTCCATCTGTCACACCACATGTGCCAAAACCTGGTAACTTCTGCCTACTCTGTACTGGTCACAGCATTCATGGTAACCTGTCCATTGCCTGCTCTGTCAAGTACTGCCCCATCCAGTCAAAACAACTAAATGGCATTTCATTTTCCCATGCTCTCCCTAAAATTGTGAAGCTTTTGGACTGTTCCTCTTTGGCTTGGGTCAGACCAAATGGTAAGTTGAGATATTTTCTGTTCTATTAAACCCTTTTGTATTTATCACCTCTGGTTCTTTATCACAGTCTGTTTTGTCTGTGCACTGAAGCCATACTCAGAAGATGAACTCTTAATGGAGAGCAAAATCTTCCTAGACTCAAACCTCTACAGTGCATAGTGAGGAGCGTTGCAAAATGCTTCAGTGAAAGTGAGCTCTTAAGCTATGTAGTAGGTGAAATTGTGGGGTTTTATTAGAGAAAAATGATTCTGTTCTATATATTTATTTAAAAAGCAGGTGGTGGCTGGTGAAGATGGAGGAGGTCAGTGTTGTGGTGGCTCTCTTTAGTAGTAACTGAAGATTGATACAGTTTGATGTGGTTTGGGTGCATTGATAAGGGTGGTAGATGAAGAGGTATATACAAAATGAAACAAAATCATAACCATACCTAGCACACGATCTGCTCTCTGGATTCAAAAGGACTAAATGGGTACTGGCACTGAAAGACTGACCTGAAAAAGAGGGCTTCCAGAATAAAGTTTACACAGCTAAATATGGTTGAAGATTGTACAGTTTCATGTTCAGCTCCTGTAAATACATTAGTGTACTTTGATCTCCAGGGTTGCCAAGCCAGCTTCCGCTTTTGTTAAATCAGATGGGTTTTTTGATGAATCTGCAGTTGATGTGCTGGTTTTTGAGTATTACACTGAGCTAAAACTACTGAGACAAGCAATTGTGGACCATCTAAGATGAAGAGCATTATCAATTAAGCTTTGGTGGCAGTATTTGATAAAAGGAAAGATACATTACCTTAACTTTGCTGAAAGGACTGCTAATGTTGTGAAGTATTGGATGTGACTCTGAGGAGAGTATTAATGTGAACTCAAACTAAATGAGTAAAATATGAAGAAACTTAGTTTTGAATTAAATATGAAAATGGTTTAACTGTAGATTTAGCCTGAAAGTTATTTAGAAGTCTTAGCCTGAATTTTTGCATAGTAACAGAAATGTTACCAGCTATTTGATGGATGTATCATTGCATATGAAAATGTTTTATTAGAAACTAGTGACCAACAATGATACAGAGCACAAGAGATTACACAGAAACATACTGAGGAAAGCAGAAACAACTGGCTTGTATTAATACTGTGACAGCAAATACAGCTAAGCTATCAAGATAGTAGAAAGGCTTTCTAGCTTTAATACACATTCCCAAATTGTTTTGGCACTGAACTCAGAATTGCACAGGCAAACGCATAGGATGACTCTGAACATCGCAGGAACGCAAATAGCAGCTTTTGCTGAAACATGGGAATGCTAACCTCAGTACTAAATGGAAAAAAACATGATTTGGGGAGACATCAGTAAAAAAGCCGAGTATTGTCAGGTGGGAAAATGAGGTCAAAGAAAAAGAAATGTACTTTCTTCTAATGTTTAAGGAGGCAGAACCAAAGCTGAGTTTCAAACTGGAATAAAAAAATTGAGGGAGATAAAATGATGCAGGAATCTGAGAGGGCAGCTAAATCAAAGAGGTAAGAATTAATGATCTACCCTGAGGTATAATACACATGGCACAGTTTAGGTGGCCCAACAGAAGCAGCAAATCAAGCTTAGCTAGAGGTTTGGAATCAGAAAAACTGAAAAGAAAGAAAAAAATAATCAATTTATTGCAGAGGGAGAGAATTTTATAATAAATGGGAAGCAAGGTATAATGCAAAGTGAATACGTGGGATTAGCTTGATGTATTGTTTTCTTCTTGAGCAATATGACTGAACATTAATGTAGTTTCTATATGTGGAAAAAGTAGCAAGGCTTTGCAGAGAAAGCTTTAATGTATTATTAAGTGTTATTAAGGTATGGTTCTCAACCTAGAACTCAAGGAGAAACACTGCACTTGTCACCCCTCTCACCAAAATGATACTGGGGAGGCTGAGTTAGACTGGCTGATAGACCGTACACGCAACACACAAACACCTAAGTCAAAACCTTGGTACCCCAAACCATAGCTGTACAATAATGTCACTAGATTGTCTTATGTATATGGCACTTCAGGGTAAGAACGTGGGTAGGTTGTATGGGGAAGTAATCCATTCCCTTTACTGATGTATGCTAATGCTGTTAGAGCATACACAGAAGATACCATATTCTGCTTTTCTACCTGACTTCATCTCACATGCTTTAAAGGATGGTCAGAGTGAAGGAAAACGTCAAGCAAGAAGCTTTAACTGAGATGAGAGTATGACTGAAGGGAAAACGCAGGTTAAAATTGTTGATGCTTTTTACAAGTTACAGCAACTGAATCATCTGTTCCTTTTCCTACTACTGCCAAGTCAAACACTGTACAACTGGAACTGAGAGAACTGTCCTTGTGAACAACAGAAACAGCCTGTGATCATTGATACATAGCTTTTGTTTTCTATACTGTGTCAAGCCATATACCCACTTTTCCTGGGTCATAATCAGCCACAACCAGGAGACACATAGCTTCCTAATGAAATGGAAATATTATGATTATTAACTTTTATCACTGTTACTGAGCCAACAGATTCCCCTGCTTGCTAGGTCTATTTTACCACCTACAAAATAAATCCTTTTGGGTAAAAAGGACCAGAGGAATTAGTGTTATTAGAGACATGTGTGTATATGCATATTCCTATGTGTTCTAAGACTCTTCCTAGCAATTTAAAAAACCTTTTAAAATATATACCCAGTGTACAACAATGATCTCCAGAAATCCCTTATTGGGCAGACTTTAATAGTACCTCTTAAGGCAATTCCTCTTCCAAGATGGAGACTGCCGTAGGGGTTCGAAACTTGGTTGCCTTTGACTTAAATGTGTTTGGACTTTGCAGCAATGCAGGAGGTAACGCTCTTTCCCTCCTACAAAACACATACTCTACTAGATGCTTCTGTTCTGAGAGCTCTGAGTAGATTATCTTTGACGAAGAGAGAAAAGGTGAGTGTTTCAGCCCTTTTTGCTCCTTTACACCGGATAAAAGGGAAAGACTAAATTAAAGCCACCCACAGTATCCTTTGTCCAGCTAACAGAGTTTGCTGGGAGCACAGCAGAAACAGGTCTGTGGGGGTTCCATTTTCCCTGTGGCATGTATGGGCAAGTACAGGGCTTGGAGTGGCAAGACAAGGAAAAAAACACCAGTCTGGGGAGAACAACCTTGGAATGTATATGAAGACTGCAGGACCTTCTTAATTATAACATTGACTTCTTCAGCATGTCAAATCAGGTACTCTAAAGCTCTAGGACAGCTTCTCACTGTGGAATAACTGTGATTTTTGTCTTTTTAATTACAATATTGGCAAACTACATAATCAATTAGAATCACATAAAACAGGGAGGAAACATCCTGTCATTTAAGTTACGTGGAGACAAGAGGGATTTCCTAAATATAATGGTACATATGAAATTTAAAGTATAATATTCTAAATTCAGTGAGTGGTAACATAACAAGGAGGAACTCTTGACTTGTTGAATGACCTGAACTGTGAAAACCTAAAAGCTACAGAGAAAATAAACAGCAAACAGAAAAAATGCAATTGAACCAGAGGAAACTTGCTATAGGAAAACTAGCTCTTTGGATTATTTTTCTGGAGCCTCACTGCTTTTTATGACCAGCATATATTTCTGAATGTACCCTCTTTCACCTTCTTTCTTCCTTCTAAATATTGTGAGTGAGGAACATGTGAGGATTGATGGAGAGTACAACACACTGTGGCTGTACATGAATGTATTGTGAAACTTCCTGAAGTGTCCAGGCTAGGCTGAAGTACTTGCAATAACTGTACATTACTCTTAATATATTTATTCATGTTGGTGGCAAGATTTACTTTGAGGAAAATGTTAAGAGGTGTTTGATGGAGGAAGAGAGTAAAATTGCAAACTAGAAATTCCTGGAAATGGCTTATATGGTCAAATCTCACAACTGGAGCAGGCTTTTCTAGAGTGACAGATGTGGTGTCTCCACTAGGCAGAAGGAAGACCAGTGAGTCAAATCATGTCCACCTTTCCTTCCCATTATAGTATTAATTTTCAGTCATTCCATAGGGATTTCTAATCCATGCCAGCTGCATCTGCCTTGTAAATCCTTCTTCAAAAAGATCTTTTCACTGCAATGCCTGAAGGAAACACCTTGTCAAAGGAACCTAGCTTGATAGGCAATTTGAGAGATGACCTTATTTATAGTTAAAGAGATCATACATGAACCAGACCAAGTAGTAACCAAAACTACCTTGATTCCCTACTACCTCACTGAGCATAGTTGCTGTGAACATACATATGACTGTCTTACTAAAGCCCATAACTTCTCCTCTCTTCCCCTTTTCATTGATTACCACCTTAATAATTGTATTGCTTCTTAAATCTGACATAAATCTGATCAGGATTTTAGTTTTGGGTCTTCTCTGGATCAGTCTTAGATTGCACTTTGGAAACTTCTCGTTTCCCTGCACATCTTACAACTTTTGCGCCTTGTTATTGCAAGTGGTTATTTTCAGCAATATGGGTTGGACTCATCTCATCTGCCTTCACCTCCTAACATATAAATCTTAGTCAAGAGAGAGAGATAAGAATCATTAAGATACCAGTCAGACTTACCTGTGACCTGTACTCTAAAGTAGGTTACATTATTGACAGCTCATGTTTGGTCTCCCCAAGGACCACAGCACAAGCAAATGGCCGCTGTATATAATTAAATGAATATCTGTATATACCGGTATTTGTTTGGAAACAAAAATAATTCATAAACTTTCAGTGTTTTATTCGGAGAAATGGATGGGTTTGTTGAGTTGGATCAAAAGCAGAGAAAATTCAGGTGGGCTGATGGTGCTGAAGGGATTGGTGTAGGGTGTGGTGGTCAAGGAAGAATATCAGCCAAAGAGAGCAGTGAACTCAATTCTGGATGCTTCTATGGGTATATTTAAGCATGGGATGCATATATTATCTGTAGATTGATATATCACACAGGAATGAGCAAGATGCAAATGGATATTTGAAATACAGATTTGATAATAAAATGAAAGATGAATGACCCTAAAATCCCTAAATATAAAAGGACATTTGTCATGGCTACAGCCGGAAGTGAACCATAGGAATGTAGACAGAATTATACACAGTGACAGATTTCATATAGTAGGAAAACATGTGAGTTTAGTACCCCTGTAAATGTGTGAAAACATACATTTCTTAAAGATTAATTTATATTACATACTCTACGGGTCTGCTGTGACTCCACTGTTTTATAGTCACAGTATGGCACAAACAGAAAGCTCAAGTGTTCCTGTTTCATTGATCTTTCTCTCTTGCCCACAGTTTGCAACAGATTTGGCAGTGGTGGGTTTAGAAACTGAGATTCTCCAGACAGGAGAAGGAATTATGTGGGGGAGGGGGAGCAACAAAAAGCTAATTCTGAGGGTGACTTTAACAAAAAGAAAGGCTAAAATGTTCCAGTCATGAAAGTCAAGGTATTTAGAAGCCTTCCTGAATGATACATTTAACTCCTGATTCAGAACAAGACTATTCTACCATTTAACCTACAGGTTTACATGAGACTTAAATGATATGCAGTATGTCCAAAGAGTTGCAAATTGCAGAGTGCACTGAATGGTGCATAAAGACATTAATATTACTGAGGTAAATATATAATTGATGTTCTCAGTATCTTGCTTTTATAGATGCAAAATCAATACCTATTTTAGGTATACTAGTACTTTTACAATAACAGACATTAAAAGTATCATCAGATAACACTTGTTTTAGTATGTCTAGAAGAACTAAAGGAAAATGATGTATTGTTAAACAAAATTACCAGTGTTTGAGGCATTTGACAACTGTAAAAACAACATGCTTTCACAGGTATCACTATTAAATAATTTTAATTTGCAATAAGAGTGGGGTTCAGATTTTCTAATGTGAAACATTAGAGACCTGTGAAGACATCTACAAAAATATTGAGAGAACATTTACTTTATGGCAATACTAATCCTAGATGACAGACAGTGTTCTCAAAGATTTTTAATGACAAAGACAGCAATAATACTTCTTCATAAATAGCTGTATAATGACAACAATCTGCAAAATCCAAAGTCATTTGAAAAATATCTACATTCAGAGAACACAGTCCTCACCTTTTTTGAAAGATAGTTTCTTTATTCTGACTTTTTCTGTTTTGGTTGAGCTAGATGCCAACACATTTTTGGGGATCTATTATTTAAAACCTGAGAACAAATTATTAGCAGAAACCACAGCAGCAAAATCACAACATTGTACAGTTTGCCATAGCAAACTTGAGAAATAATTACCAGACCCCTTATGCATCTTTACTTTTCCCCATGGTTTTTCTCATGAACAGCAGGATCATCACTTCCAGGTAGATGCCAGGGCACAGTTCCTTTCTCCTAGCAGGACTTGGTTCAGCACAGCTGAATAGAGAACAAGCAATAGAGAACATGGATTTACACCATCTTAATGGGCCAGATGGCAATCCCTGGGACCAGAGAAGACCAGCACAGCCTCTATATTAAATCTTGAATAGCATCACTTTGCCCTCAGGACATCAAATACTGCTGACCTCTCCTAAGTCTGACCTATATCTTGTGATCAGGGCCAAGAAATACACATCAGTCTCAAATTAGCATTCTTCAGTGTCACAACACCATTAGAATTGGCATAAACAAAAGCTAGGAGCACTACTTTCCCCTTGCCACCTCCTGGCTTTCTCCTAGGATGACTGTGGGCATAAAATGAAGATCATTAAAGAGAACTTTTGTATTAATGATTGAGTGTATGTTACAGTAATCAGATAATGGTTATATCAGCTTTCATTAGAAGTCTCAAGAAACCCATCTTTGCTATGCATGGTAAACCAATTTCTTCTAGATACTTTGACAACATTGTTGATTAAAGCCTTAATGTTCACTTTATAAAGCAAATTGGTTTTTGGTCAGTTTATTGCTTTGTGTAACAACAAACATGAATATCAAATAGGCTTGAGAAGTGTTAAGGAAAACTCCATATACTGAGTATGTGGAGTTCTACCCTAAAGTATTTGCACAGGTTAATACCTGCGATAGATTGATAGACAGACAGACTTGCATACAGTCCAGGTATAAAAGAAATAACACTGTTACTTGACCTCAATAATCAGTCAAAATATCTTGGGCCATTAAGAACCAAGAGTAATAAAATAAATACCCATTCATTAACACTGGGCATTTCTGTCATCTGCTTAGAGTAACCCTTTTGCTACTTGGAATCGAGCAGATTCAGCAGAGCAGTGATAACAAACAAATGTTCAAGAATGAAGGTATATTGGTCCTTGTTCAATTGGCTGATAAAAATCTCCTGGTCTGCCTATAGCATGTTTTAACAAGATTTCTGCGCTCAGGGCTTTGTTTCTTCTGTTCTGCAGATGCAGTGTAAAGCAGGTATGTGACTCCTCAAGGGGGCTAAAGTTACACCCAGGAAGGGTCGGAGCACTCAGTGAAACGTGCCCACCATTCTGAGCACGTAGGACGGTGTGCCAGGAATCGCAGGGAATCACACCAGCGCACCAGCGCATGAGTGAGAGACGAGAGGGCTTTCTCTGGGGGCTCATCTCAGCAGCACAGCACCGGCTGCCATGATAACAACTCTTGCTGGCAGGAGAGAGCAGCTTAAAATATTTGTGTGACAGCACATTTGGACAGGATTGCACATGCACCAGAAAGGATAGCTATCTTGTTGAAACAAGAAAGTTTGCTCATGTCCCTTGTGGTGCCTTCTGTGTTTTGTTCTGCCCTTATTTTCCTGTTAAATCATCACAATACATTTGTATCCATATTTCTTCAATTCTTACCAGTTTGTGGGGGGTTTTGTGTTTGCTTTTCACTGTGTTTATTCTTGTTCTTCCCGAGTCCAGTAGCTCACATTTTGTTGCCATTTTTTGGGATTGTAGTGTATTCTTCTGACCACACATTTTCATCTGGAATATCATTTCACTTTCTCAGCATCCTATTTCTTGAACCTCTGGGTCCACAGCTTTAAGAAGGCGAATATTGAAAATCACTCAGGGAAATGGGGTAACAGTAGTAAAATTATGGAAATTGTTATTACCTAAATCTCAGCAATTACCTCTGTGAGACAATGCCTGCTGCTGAATGTCCTGCCTTACAAAGGAGGTGCTTAGTTGTGGTCATCTAAATGCCAGACTCTGTGCTGTCAGTATCCAGCTACTTGCAGCACCTTTTAAACCACCCGATGTGTGGAGAAGCCAGCTGGCCTCTGCACTCCGATTCATCTGTATAATACATCTGAAATCAGAGAAGCAGGTTCTGGGGACATCAGCAGAGGATCAACAGTACTCCTCTGGGGTCTTCTGTCAGTCCTACAGTGTGCAGCAGTGGAGTCCCATTTTTATGCCTTCTGACAGTAAAGCTGAAGGATGATTAACATGACCTCAGGGAACAGTAAGGGAAATGGCCATCCACTGCCTGCTGATGCTTATTGTAAGTTGGAATGATGGCCTATAGAAGGATACGAGTGCTTCTGGCACTGAGACCATCTTTGAGTCATGAGTGATTGTCATTCTTCCCAAGGAAGCCTTAACCATAAATAGTAGCAGTATGTGAAATCAAGTATTTAAAAATATAAGCTTATTTCAGACCAGTCTTAACAGTGAAAGTGTGACAACAGATGAGGGGAGCAAAGCATTAACGAAACTGGATAGTAAAATATACATGTCTTTTGTCAGAGTGTGAGAACTGAGATAAAAGCAGAATCTCAGGCTACTTCAGTGAGAAGGTAGCCAAAGTTATGCAGCATCACAATTACAGAGAAAATACTTTTCTCTAGAGGATTTTCCTTCCTATAGAAATTAACTGAAGCAGACACTACTTTTTCTTTTATTGTTTTATGACATACTGTAAAAGTTTGATGTACTTACTACTTTGGTTTCTGACCAACAGAACCTGGAATAGTTTGATGTAGCTATCTCGGGCATGCCAGGGCCAAAGTCACAGCTCAGTGGTATGAGCTTGATTTTTCATTGCTGTGTTAGCAAAGGTGTTTTATCGCAGTGATATGAAAACCTGCCATGAGATGACTGTCGATTATCTGAAGATGGGGTTAAATTGACAAAACTCTGCTTTTTAAGTAAGTGTTTACTCTCCCCAGTTTACTAAATGTGAAAGTGGAACTAGCTCATCAAAAACTTAAATACAGGGGTAAAGCAAAACCTGTCACTTCCAAGACGTGTACCAAATTCAAAAGGCAGCCAAGCCAAGGACGTAGAACCTTCAGAATGTTTGCAAAGGTCACAGACTAAAGTGCTGGAAATGTAGACTGTGCCTGAGTTGAGCTTATCCATTAAATCCTTACTGTACCAGTTCTGTACATATGTCTGATTGCATACTAATCTTCCCCCCGGTATTGTTTCCTCATTTAGGACCTGGTCCATTCTCAGCATCAGTCTTTTCTTCCTTCATATAATTGCCCCAACTCCACACAAACCATATTCCAAAACTGGAATTCCAAATTCCCTATTTGTACAGGTTCTCTCTGTGACACCTATGTGCTTCTCAAGCATCAGTGAATCAGTCTACATTCTCTGGGATATCTTCCTTGCTTTGATAATCTGATAAAAGAGATCGCCTAATTTGAATACTCTATGGGTGATGCTGACCTTTTGCTAGTGTCACATCTCTTAGCAGTTCCAGGGCAGGTAATGTAACTACAGAAGGAATCTTATTCAAAGATCATCCAGAATTAATTTTTCCTGGTTGCACTTCTAGCAATTCTCTTGTGTGAGAACTAAGATTTCTTTCTTATAACTCAGAAATATGTGCAATTTGACCAAATGTGGTATGTTCATGATGACCAGATTTCAAACTTTTTGCTTCTAAGTGCAAAGGCATTACAGCTCCTTAGAAAAATCGTTCTTAGATAGTTATTATTTTAGCACAGAAAATGTGTTAGCTAAGAATGAACTCTGGAAACCAGCTGAATGGTTTCATAGACTGCATACCTCTCAAACAGGGAACTTTTTAGATCAAAGAGGTAAAACTTGACAAATGGAGAAGTATCTGAAAATAGGGCCCAAAAGGAAAGAAAAACCATCAGGCATCATGAACTATCAGCAGTGATGCATACCTTTCTCACAGTTTTCTTGGGACATGCAAGCCCTGAAAGAACAAATCCACTTTCTGAGTAGCTGCCCCAGAAGAGTGTTGGTGCAATGCCATTGGAAAAAAACAGAATGCAGTCTTTGCACTGAGGAGCCCAAAAGCTGATGAGGTGAATGAGCCCATGCTTACTGTGTGCTGGCCAGGGAGTGCTTATTCTAAAGCCCCTTGTTAGCTGCTGGCATGGCATCTCTAGCTTGACATTTAGATTCATACAGCATTCACAGGGTAAAAGCCACTCAAGTCCCCCTCCAAGAGCAGGTGGTTGTTACCAACCGTAAAGAAATGAAACTGTAGGACTGACATGGGCTGTCAGTCACAGGGGAGACACATCTGGAGGTACTGAGTTAATCTAAGCAAATCCAGGTAATTCTAGTACCCAGCTCTTTGGACCCACGTTTCAGAGCTCTCCATCTCTGTTCTGTCAAGAGTCCCAATATCAAGACAATAAGGATCCCTGTATGCTTTCTTTTTCCTGGACACTGCTGTTCCTCATCTGGCAGCATCCTATGAAATGCAGAGCGGCACTGTTGACTTGCATCAGTGATGGATACAGCCCTCTGGGAGTTGGCCTAATTGGAGATCAGCAATCTGGGTTCCTTCCTAGAAAGTGTCAGGGAAGTGTCTGTACCTGAAGCAGAATCAAACTATATGCAAAGTAGTGGGAATGTTTAAGCTGTAGTAACTTTTTAAAAAATCCCCTTGCTACATTATTTTAGTAAATATTTGTAGGTGTCTGTAATAGGGGGTAATCACTGCATTTCCTTTCAAACTAAAGGAGAGTATTTTTCAGTAATCTTGGATGAAAGCAAGGAATTCTAATGGATGGGTTTACCCTGATTTTTGCTGGCAGATAGCACTTTTCAGCAGTTCTCAGGCGTCTTTTCTTGCAGAACACAAAAACTAGTTTGTGCCTGGTCTTTCCTTTTACTGATATAAGAATTCCACAGTAGCTGGCAAGGAGTGAAGCCTCCCCCTTTGCCAGAGAGCTGGGATGGCTTGCATGTGTGAAAATCAGGAGGGACAGGTATGAGGGAGGTGAATAGGATGTGTCTGGCTTCAACTATAAGAATGAGGAATGGTGCATAGGTGCCAGCAAGAAGGTGAGAGGAAAGGGAAGGGAAGGGAAGGGAAGGGAAGGGAAGGGAAGGGAAGGGAAGGGAAGGGAAGGGAAGGGAAGGGAAGGGAAGGGAAGGGAAGGGAAGGGAAGGGAAGGGAAGGGAAGGGAAGGGAAGGGAAGGGAAGGGAAGGGAAGGGAAGGGAAGGGAAGGGAAGGGAAGGGAAGGGAAGGGAAGGGAAGGGAAGGGAAGGGAAGGGAAGGGAAGGGGCCTAACAGTGCTGTAAGTCGCAGAGATGAACTGCAGCTCAAGAAGAGCTGGGTTTGCTATCACGGCAGTGCAGACAGACAGCTATCTGGTCAGACTGGAGCCCAGGTCCCCGAGAGTCCTTGAAATAATTTGCACTCATAGGATGTTAGAGTTATGAGTGATTGCAGGCAACGGGGTACAGGTGTGCTGTTATGGCTGTGGATGGTGTGCAAGACATTTCTGTGTTGCCACATGTTTCTTGCACCAATGAAGTAAAAAAGAATTTGGTTTGGGAATTTTGAGAAAACTTATGCATCACTTTTTAAAATTTACCCTCATCTAAGAAGGAAAGGACCATACATTCAGAGTGCCCACAAGACTTGTACTAGAAGAAAGGCTGTGCCAGAAATGTGTTTCTTCCTGAGGGTGTAAAGCAGCTGAGCCACTATTTCCATTTTAATCAAGGGGTGTGGCACAGAGCTGAGGGCAGGTAAAAGGCTGTGGTCCTGAAGGAAAACCCACCATTTCCATTTCAAGGTGGGAGATTTCCTAATGAGAAAGGGAGGGGAGCCGAGGTAGCTGCTTTTCCAGTTCCCATGCACAGTTCTTCTGTAACAAAGGCCCACACCCCAAGGTTAGCCTGCTCATAGTGTGTGCCACATGGACCACCCAGAGGAGAACCATAGTTGCAGCATGTCTGGTTTAGAGTTCTTGACCCCAGCAGAAGGGAACCCAAACACAGCAATAGGGTCAGAGTCTAGCCCTGACAGTGGTTCCATGAGCTTTAAGAGGCCTAGGAAAATAACACAAGAAAGGAAAGAGTAATGATATTAGGAAAAAAAAAAACCAAAAAACCTCCATCTTGGAATCCAATGAACTGCTCAATTCCCCAAGCGCTTGCTTCGCCTCCTTTTTCTATTTCTAGTACAATGCTTATAATACTTGATGGATCTGGGTAGGTTTACAGTGGTTACTTGTAGATACACACTAGAGTCAGTAACAGAATGAACAAGAACTGAATGTGAATTTCAGTTTGTTTCTTTTTCTTGCAACTTTCTTTCAGAACAACCTCAATATTTACAAAGGCAGGGCAGCTCCTGTGTTCCAATGCCACAACATACTGCTCTAGCTGCATTCCTGCGGAATGGTTTCTGAACAAAAATCAGAGCCTGTGATTTTTAACTTTCTGTCCCTCCCATCAAAGCACAGATTATGGTGAAAAGGATAATCTGGAATTGCTTTCTTAGGATCTTAGGACTCATCATGAAACTGTCATAGCTACCTCACCAATAGACTCCTGAACATAACAGTCCTTCTCAGCTCCGAGGCTGAGGGGAGGATGCAGGATAAAACAGATTTGTATCCCAAAAAAAACACCAAAACCAAAAAGCAGAAATACCACCCCCCCCCCCGCCCCTGGAAAACAAACAAACAAACAAACAAACAAACCACCCCAAAGAAACAATAGCCCCCAAACTCTACTAAACAAAAGGCTTCACAAAAAACAAACAAACAAAAAAACCCCTGAACATCTGAACTGGATTCCACACTTCTTCTCCAGCACCAAAAAACTTCCCAGGCTGGAGTAGAAAGGTTATATATTGCACTGCAATTTAATTCACATGACAATTAAAAAATATATTAAATGGTCTTCCTTATGCATGAGAAAGGATTATCAGAGTTTTCCCCTCTTCCTCTTTTAGCTTATTAAAAATGTAACTCCTTCAAGAGCAATAAATTAACTCGGAAAGGATTGCTTAAGTGAGACACAGGTTGTGATTAAAGGAAGTTTGGAGTTCAGGAGAAGTGTGTGTTTGAAAAACATCCTCAGTGTTTGGATTATTGCATATGACTTTTGACAACTAATTTGGGAAAAAAGTGGTAGGGAATGAGCCTCAACAG
The DNA here is from genome assembly GCF_963662255.1 of Cinclus cinclus. Lineage (NCBI taxonomy): Eukaryota > Metazoa > Chordata > Aves > Passeriformes > Cinclidae > Cinclus > Cinclus cinclus. The sequence goes on from NC_085050.1 coordinate 51,259,827, forward strand.
GAAAAGCTCTTGTTTTTTGTCACTTTGTGACATTACTGAAACACCATTTCCCCTCATTTGTATCCCCCTCCCCCCCAATAAGTTTGTGCTAAAATGTATCAAAACAGAAAAGACTTTGAAAATGGCAGCAGAACTGTCATAAAGGATGACGCTAGCTAGTTGGGAGGTTATGCTTTATTATGTAAATCCATGTTTGGGGATATTTTAAAATGCACATCCTATGGTTAGAGGCAGCTAATTAGCTAGATAAACTATACGGCTTCCAAATAAAGTGTACCAATCCATAACATAAATGCCAGGGGCACGACTTCTTGCAGGTCTGCGACCTACCTGATTGACCAAAACTGTCCCTCATCTGTACCAGTCAGTCTCACTTAATGGAGCATTAGCCACAAGGCTGCTGGTCCTTACCGAAGCCCACTGCTCAAATCCGCCTTGTCTTGCTGCTCCTGGGAAAAGGTTCCTGCAGTGCTCTCCCTTGGGTAATTCTGTAGAGTTGAGCACCCTGAGCTTGAATTCAGCTTGGAGCAGAAGGAAATAAAACTTCAGTCTGCACACAAATCCTTCATTTACTTACACATAAAACCAGTGAAACAGTGCATTTCCCCCATCTTTTTCTGTAATTTACAAACGGTTAAAATTGTTTTCTTGGCAGAAACATCCATTTCTTAACTGCTTAGTGCCCACGCTGGCAGCACCGGGCTGCAGCAATGGCTCTGTAAGTACCAGCAATTGCTCTGGAGGTACCAGGAAGGGCTGCATGAAGAACTTGCGATGCGTAATTTATTCCGTGAATATAGGCCCTTTTTTGTGCTTGCAAGAACTCCAGGGAAGGCAGGTGGGCTTGTTTGTTTGTTTGTATTTTTTGTTGTTGTTGGTTTTTTTGTGGTTTATTTTTTTAATAATTTGCTGAATTTCTTTAAGGAACTGTTGTGTGTTTGCATGCAGTACCTATACGTCGGTGGCTTATTAAGAGATGCATTTCAATGCTGGCAGTCCAGGTGCGAGGTACATGTGGCCTGCCCGGACAGGTGCCATGCACTTCCTGGGCTCTGGCACCTGCAAAGAGCAAATGTTGGGAAAGCACTTCTAAGTGAGTGCCGAGACACTTGTGTAACATCCACGGTTCAGCTGGTTCACCATTTCGCCTAAATGTGCCTGAAATCTGCAGGACCTCAGGCATCTGAAATAAAAATTGTAGCGTGCACAGGGGTTGGTAGTCATTAGAGATCTGCGAACGCGCCTGAAAAATTGCATGCTGCGGGGCCGTGCGCTGACCGGGGCACCGGCCTGCCGCTTCAGCCCGCCGGGCCGGGCCGGGCCGGGCCGGGCCGGGCGGGGAGACCGCCGCTCCCCTCCGCAAACTTCCCAGGGCACGAAGTTTGCCGGCAGTTCCCAGCCCGCCCGCGGGGAGGGTGACAGGGCGCAGCGCTGGGGGCGCGCCCTGCCCGCCGCCCCCTGCGCTCCCCTCCCTTCCCCTCCCTGCGCTCCCCTCCCCTCCCCTCCCCTCTGCGGCGCGGCGCGGCCCCGCCCCGCCGGCAGCCCCGCACCGGGCGGCCGCGGCCGCAGCGCCCCCGCCGCGGGAGGGGAGCGCAGGGGGCGGCGGGCGGGGGCGGCCCCCGCTCTGTGCCGCGGCCCGTGCGCGCCGCTCGGCGGCGGCCCCGCCAGCGCTCGGCGGCGGCCGCGGCGGGTGTCCGCATCCCTGCGTCCTCCCGGCGCGCTCCCTCACCTCGGCGGCGATCGCCTCCCGCCCGCCCCCGCCCTCCCCTCCCCCGCACCGCCACACGCACACGCACTCCCGGCGCTGTGTGCGAGGGCGGGCGCCGAGAGACGAGCGGCGAGCAGCGCGCCGGCAGAGGAGACCACCGCGCACACGCACGCACACACACAGAGACACACACGCTAACGCACACTCCCTCCCGCCCGCCCTCCCTCTGTGCCTGCTCCTTCCTCGCCCCCCGCCGCCTCCCCTGCTCCCCCCTCCTCCTCCTTTCTCTGCAACGAGCGAGAGAGGGAGAGGGGGGAAAAAAGCCACTTACAGGTATTTGTTTAGTGGATCGGCGGCTTAATTTATCCCCCCCGCCCCCCCCCCCCCACCTTCCCCACCGCCCCTCGCAGTTTGTTTACAAGTATCAAAGTTGTAATTGAGGAGCTGCCAAGGCACATCTGGATATTTTTTTTCTTCTTCTTTGTGTTAGGGACTGATGTGCAACTAATTAAAGGCAGACAGGCTGGTAGCGTCTGCACACTCAAGCCCCCCCAAATAAAGAGCCTGGTAAGTGACTGGTTTGCTTTCCCCCCTCGTCTTTTCTTCCCTTATCTTTCGCGGGTTTTTTTCTTTTGGATTTTTTGTTTTGTTTTGTTTTGGGTTTTTTTTTGGTTGTGTGTGTGTGTGGTTTTGGATTTTAGTTGTGGGGGTTTTTTAGCGCGGTGGGCTGTTTGGTTTTTTAAAAATTTTGTGGGTTTGTCGGGGGCTTTTTTTTCCCTGTTGTTCTTGTCCTCTGGGATCGTAAAAGTAGATTAATGCTAGACTTGGGCAATAAAAGGCGTCGCTATATTAATTTATTAATTAATATGCACCCGCCCCTCCTCCTGAATGTTAAATATGACCTTTGATCTCTCTGTCTTTGGCAGAGCAGACATGGAATATTGAACATATACGGACACATTTAGCTTAAGCAAGGGACAGAATCGCAAATCCCGGCTAGTAATTTCTATTTATTTATTTCATTCGTGGAAAAGAGGGCGATAGTTTAGAGGGGGAGGGAAATCAATAACTGCGTCTCGGGTACCCTTTTCATGCTCCGGAGATGCATCGATTAAACAATAATGACCCGGTTGGTGGGCACCATCATTTTCTCGCTGCTGGTGGCAATAAAGCCTGAGAAGGGATCGCGGAGAGAGAAAAGGTAGCCAGAGAGGGAAGGTTTTGTGAAGCCAGTTTAATGCTGGGGTAAATAGGGCAAGAAAATGCATATGACTTCTGGCATAAAAGCTGAACGCTAACATTTTATTCCTTACCAGATGCGTGGCCTTCGTACACATGGCTGGCAAAACTAGTTTTATTGAGTAGTTGTTATCGAGGACATGCAGCTAGGTTTTCCTTTCTGGAAACGGGAAAGGTTCTTGTTTTTTTTTTTTTTTCTTTTGCTGTAAGCAAATCCTTCGCATCCCTCCACAAGACGACGCTTAGCCTAGAGCTTTCCGGGGCAGCCTTTGTATTACCACTAGACCTCTGAAGGCACCGAGAGTCTGGGTTTTTCCCTGACGTGGAAACACAGAGGTGGCTCCTGAGAGCGAGCTCGGGGTCTTTTTTATTTTTTTTTTTTCCGACGGAAAGACGCCCGCCAGTGCCCAGTGCAGCCGGGGGTGAGGTTCCTTCTGTAAATTTACGCTCCCTTCATCTGGATTTGTTTACATAAAGCCCGCTTTTAGTGCACGACGTTGGGAGAAGACGAAGTTTTTGCACTCGGTAGGTTGGGCTGCAAACGGTTCATTAATCTAATTATGATCGTAATTACCGTAATTGATAACCATTTTGAACTAAACATACCGGAGTCTGGAAACTAGACGTAGCCCTACGAGTGCCTCACGAGTGAGCGTTTCTGATAGCCCTACATCAGAAAAGATGCTGAAAATATCTGAACTATTCAGGTAGAGCATCTGGAAAACAAAGAGGCACTGTTCATAAACTGAGGGCTTTTTAAGTTATGCTTATGTTTTGCTTTAGTTCGCACAGGCTACCATAATATACCTTCCTCATTGCCATGAACTAAAATACCCCCCTTACCTCCCTGGGGGAGAAAGGGTGCGGTGGGAAATAAAAGGGACGCCGTATCCTTAGCCCACTGCTAAACTTTCCTACCCTGAAGCAGAAAGCCGTCTTTCCTCCATGAGGGCTAGTTCAGCAGGTAGAGCGACGTGCCCTCCCGGGAGTTCCCGCGCTGTCTCTCGGTGAAGCCCCCTGCCCCGCGGCACCCACAGAGGGGCTGTCCCCGTCTCGGTGTGTGTGTCCCCAGCCCTCCCTGCGCAGCCCCCGGCGGCGGTGCCGGGGAATCCTCCCCGAGAGGCTGGGATAAATACTCCATCGTTAGTACAGCTGCAGGCGCCGGGATCACAAGCTGTGAAATGGCTTAAGTTTCTGGGGTTTTTTTAACCTAGCCCCGTGCCCCACGAGGCCTGCAGGCAGCCCCCCCGTACTCGGAGGGGGGTGGGGGGCCGTGGGGAGCCGGTGCCGCCGCAACCAGCGCCCGGCGGAGCCAGCTGTGCCGGCAGGCAGCTAATGACCGCCGGGCTCAGAAGGACACCGTGGCAGCTGGCGGCTCCCTCCCCCACCTCCCTCTTTTTTTCTTCTTTTTCTAATTCCTTTTATTTATTCCCCCCCCTCCCGTCCTTTCACCCTGCCTTTTCATTTTTCCCGGTGCTGGTAGGTGGGCAGCTCCCCGGCCCCCGTGTCGTGTCCCCCGCCCCCACCTTGTCCCGGGACCGGGCTTGCTCCACCCGGGCCGGCGTTTCGAGCCCTCTGCCCGCGGGTACGGCGGCGTGTGCCCCCCACTCGTATGTGCTCCCCCCTCCTCCGGGATGGCCGTGGGCAGCCGTGAGCGCCCCCCGCGCGCGCACCCCCTTGGAAATGACTTTTTGTGTTTCAGCTGCGGCAGCTTCCGTGAGGATGCCGGAGGAACGGCTGTCCGGCCAAGCATCGACCGCGGGGATGCGCCTGGAGAAGGAGGAGGATTAAGAGACCCCCCCCCCCCCCCCACCCCGCCCCGTCCCTCTTCCCCCGGCCCCCAGCCCCCCGTCCCGTCCCTTCCTGCCGTCCCCCCCGCTCCGGCCACTATGAACACCAACGTGTGCGTGGAGAGTGGCCCCAACCCCGAGGCGCCGGGGCTGCCCAAGGACAGCCACCTGCCCGAGGGGGCCCTCAACAGCCTTGTGGATTACAACTCGGAGATGGAGAGGTACCGCTCCTTCGCCACCTTCTACAAGACCAACGGCGGCGCCTTCCCCCAGGCGGCCAAGATCGCCCGCATCACCACCCCCATCTTCCCTAGCGCGGCCGCCGCCGCCGCCGCCCGCATCGGCATGTCCCCCTGGAACTGCGACACCGCCACGGCCGCCGCCGCCACCGCCATGCTCTGGGGCAGCGGCGGCGGCGGCGGCGCGGCGGGCGGCGCGAGGAAACCCTCCTCCTCCTCCTCCTCCGCCGCCGCCGCCGCCGCCTCCGCGGCCGCCGCCGCCGCCTCCTCGCTGCACGCCGGCAGGGGCGGCATGCACCACCGGAGTGACTCGCAGCGGCTGGGCAAGCCCGGCTGCCCGCCGGCGGAGCAGCCCGCCCTGCCCATGGCCAACGGCAACTTCCTCTCCACCCTGGCCCCCGAGCACTGCCGGCCGCTGGCCGGTGAGTGCATGAACAAGCTCAAGTGCGGCGCCGCCGAAGCCGAGATCATGAACCTCCCCGACCGCGTCGGCACCTTCTCGGCCATCCCGGCGCTGGGCGGCCTCTCCCTGCCCCCCGGGGTCATCGTCATGACGGCCCTGCACTCCCCCGCCGCGGCCTCGGCCGCCGTCACAGACAGCGCCTTCCAGATCGCCAACCTGGCGGACTGCCCGCAGAGCCACGCCTCGGCCTCGCCCGCCTCCGCCCTGGGCGCCGCCGCCGGCGCGGGGGGCGGCGGAGGCGGCGGCGGTGGCGGCGGAGGCGGAGGGGGGGCCGGCGGCACCGGCGGCGGGGCCGGGGCCGGGGCGGGCAACCCCGCCAAGAAGAAGCGGAAACGCTGCGGGGTGTGCGTGCCCTGCAAGCGGCTCATCAACTGTGGAGTCTGCAGCAGTTGCAGGAACCGCAAAACGGGACACCAGATCTGCAAATTTAGGAAATGTGAAGAGCTTAAGAAAAAACCGGGCACTTCGTTAGAGGTCAGAGGAGATGATTTCTTTTTCCCCAGCCTCCCGCCGTCCCTCCTCAATCCCCTGCCCCCGCCCCTCCAGTGCTTCTTGTCTAGCTTCAAGATGCAGCATCCCTTCTCCGAGGCCTCCTTCAGGCTCTGAGGGAGCCCCGCCGCGGGCGCGGCTCCCCGCGGCGCGGCCCCGCCGCCCGCCCCTCTCCACCCCGCAGGGAAGAGAAACGCTGCCTCCCGCGGCGCCCCGCCGAGCCGGGCCCGGCCGCTGGCTCCCGGCCCCGGGCCGAGGAGGGACGGCCGGGGGGCGCCGGCCCCCGCCCCGCCAGCTCGTGGGCGTTACGGAACGATGCTAACCTGGTTTACCTGCCGTGCTGTTTCCATAAGACTGCTGGTTCTCTGGTTCCTTTTTCTTCTTATTTTCTTTATATTTCTTTCTCTCCCCGTCCCCCCCCCCCCCCCTTTCTTCCCCTACCCCGCCCCCCCACCCCTTTAATTATTTGCAACCATGACGATTCGGGACTGTTTGTAGGAACGGGGGGGTGGGAAACGGAAAGTTTTAGCTGAACACCCGGCTTTTGCTGTCAGAAGTTCAGGGAAAGCAATGTCAAGTTCATCTCCAGGTTGGCTGGTAGCAGTTTGTCCCAGACAGACAACGGGCCGTGGAGCCCAGTAGTAGGTGAAACGCACCCAAGAGATCTCTTTGGCGATGTCTTTTATGAAATAACCTGCTTGCGGTGTATTAAACACAATGGAAGAATGGCACAGGTATGACTGAACTGATTTCTGACCGAACTGTATGTACGGTTATTTTTAAAGCGTTTCCTCGGAACTGACTATGTATTGTGTTCCCCAAAGCTGTAACAACAGGTTTTCAGATTTGCTAGACGTACAAGAGACAGGCAGATCCCGTGTTGCAGACATTTCAGTTATTGTATTGGGTACGTCAGACAATGGGAACCAAAATACACAACCGTGAGGAAAATGGCAATTGGATGGTATCGTTAGGGGAAGGAAACAAGTGAGAGTAAAGACTAGTAATCATACTTAATTCCTTGTCATTATTAAAATTATAGTGTTGCTGGTTCGACACACATCTCAGATGCGTCTGAAGGTGTCGAGGATGATGAATTTAGTACAGAGGAGTAGTGTGTGGTGGGTGACACCAAGATTTGTAGTCACAGAAATCAGCAAGTAAGTGAGAAATTGCAACTTCTCTCTGTGTGTGAGTGCGTGTGTGTGCCTCTGTGTGTTTGCACAGCAGTTTATTCCCTTGCTCATTGCTTGCAGGAGCTCTCTCCAAGAAGAGATGGGATGAGGGATTCCAGCGAAAAAGCAACACTTAGAGCCAATTAATTTGTTCTGTGTTAAATAAATTGAGATAATAGTGCTGGTATTGACATTGCCATGGGACAAAAGCAACATTTGGGGGTTAACTGACATTTGGCTGATAGCATTAACTCTTTTCTAACCAGCCTCATCAAAATAACTAATTAATTCCTTCTTGCAAGGGTGAACTGTTATTGCTGAAAGTTTAATTTGTAGCTCTGCATCCTTTTAGCTCTTTTTTTTTTTTTTTTTTTTTTTTGAATGGTGACCCAGCATTGCTAGCACAAAAACCAGGATGGACTTCCCAGGGGATAGAAACTAGACTGGGTTTTCAGCTCTTGTTTTTCTCAATAATATGCCTTTGTTGGTTTTGTAGCAAGTTTGCAACAAGGATAGTTAACACCCTGGTCTGTTAATAGAGAGTACAGCTTAAAAGAGATTCCCTGAACCAGAGGCATGGAGAATTCCCCCCATACAGCCCAGCACTGAGAGTGCCTCTGTGTGCCAGGTTCCCTCATTAGGCTTGCAAACCGGAGTGCTGCTGGGATTTAATGTTTGTGATAAATGATAGGTTCTGATGGTTTATCGATTTGTGCAGAAAGTGAGCTATCTCTGGAAGAAACAAATTTGTACATTATCAGATCTTCCTATGGGTTTGTGTGCATCTCTGAGCACATTTCCAGAACTTCCTTGCTCCTGACAAAGGTGTTTGGTAGTGTTAAAAACTTTTCAGAAGTGCAATGAAAATGCCTCCTGTTAAAATTATTTAACCACTGTGACTAGTAAAAACCATGGTTAAATTAGCCACTTGTGTGCTACCATAACCACCTGCCTTCACTTCTTTTCTTCATTCTCTCTTTCCCCACTTTCTCCTGTTTGTGCTCTATAAGATATGTAGACACAAAAGCTCCTCTGCTGCTCTAGTGTGACTGGAAGGAAACAGATTTCTCTTTCCAGCTGCGGAGATGTCAGTAAGGCATCACTTCTCTGCAGGTCATGGCCCATCACAAAGTTATGTCACAGGATGTGGCTAATTTCTTTACAGAAGTGTGGTTTGTCAGTGGGAGAGGAAGAATAATTGAGTTATATGGATGTTTCCTTAAGTCTTTCTTCTTTATAAAACATTTAAATTAACTAATAAAGTGGCAGAAGTGCTGCCTACAAAACAGGTGCAGCAGCAGTGCTCTGGCTGTAAGGCCACCAGCTGTAAGGGTGTCAGAGGGTGACAGGGCCTCCCCAGGGCCCTGTGTCAGCAGTGTTGGTGTTGGTGTTGGGTAAGGGCAGCCTCCCTGCGGAGTGAGTGGCTGGAGTGACTCATTGGCCTGTGCTCCCAGGGAATCAATCCACTGGTCTGTGTGGATGGTCCCCTGGCACCTACACGCTCCCGTGGATATGCAGGACTGAGGGACTCGCAATCCGCTAGACACACTTAAATGATTCGTGAATTGTGCTCGACAGTAGCCGCAAAGTGCAGGGGTGATTTAGGGCAGGGGGTGGAACCATGTTTAAAAAACAAATGAAAAATTAGAAAAATACCAATAAACTGTAAACTGGCTGATCCCACAGAAACCATTTATCTCTTTTTCCTTTAAATATCTTCTACTGGTGTAACGAAGGCATAGGATATAACTCTCAAAGATAGTATATGGAGTTGAAGACAGATTCATGTGAATGCTTTCCAGTTCCTGACCCTTGCATTTTTCATGGAATCCTTCTCGCACAGCATTTTTTTTTTAACACTTGAATTATTTTTTCCTACTTTCCATGTACTGTTTTCATATTACTGTTTTCACATAGAATTTTTCATAGAATGTTATTATTACTAGGAAACTTTATGTACGGCAATAATAAATCTATAAAAATCAGATTGACGTCACGTTGCATGCTGCCTACTTGTGTATGTATATTCTGTGTTCATTCAGATTTGCAATCAGTTTGAAGAGACATAATCTTTATTTACCCATAGAGACTACTTTTTTTCCTCTGATTGGTGTATGTCTGTAACTTCTGCTGCAGGTTATGAAGACTAGGTGCCTGATGGTAGTTGACATCCTTCTTTCTTTTAAGTGAACCCCATTCAGTGTATGAATTTCAGTTGCCCCAGTGCTCATATTCATTAGCATGACAGCACGTTCAGTCAGAGAGGCTGACTTGCATTGGCAGGGGCTGAAGGGTCCTGCCAAATGTGAAATATCAGCTGTTTAGGCATGCTGTCATCATAGTGGGCACCACTTGCTCCCTTTGTAACAGCCCAGCTAATTGATATGTGTGCTATTAAACTGAGCATTTGCTTGCCAACCTGATTGAGTCAATACCAGCCTCCAAATCCGAGGCACTTTGCTGAGCTGTGCTTCAAGCCAGTGGGATTTTGAAATGGCCTTCTCCAGGGATAGGTTGTGATGATTGATTTCAGCAGGAATGGTGTCTGATCCTGAAAGTCTTAACACCATATGGCATTGCCACAGGGGAGAGAGGCTGCACTGGCAAACTCCGAACTTGCACTTTGTGTTGCGGTAGCGCGTGTGAGCGCTGTTAAGGGAAGACTGCTGAGCTCTGTGGATAGGGGTCAATTAGTAGGGGCCTCAGAGGAAGCAATTTCCCTGCCCTCTATCTGGCTTTAAATTACATGCACAAGTTAAGTGACGGCATGATGGAATTGAGCAGTGGTGAGGGGGAACTGTAAAGTCTGATAAGAAGCAGGCGGCTAACACGATCCAATGGGCTTACTGGAAGGTGGAAAGAAAGACCACCTTGCAGCTCATGTTGCCGTTCATCACTAAACATCAGCAGTGCTGCTGTATGACAGGCTGTCTCTCTTGCCTGCCACTGCCTCGTGGCCCTCCATCTGGCCAAGGCTCCCTGTGTGCATGTGTTAAATGCTTTGCAAAAGGGCAAAAAACCAGTCCTTGTTCCTGGGCGTTTACAGCTGGAGCAAGAACTGCCGTCTGCCCTGAGTGCAGTTTACATTGGCATTGGCTGCAAAGCCTGATCAGCCCTGAGTGCTGTTTTTTCCCCTCTTTCCTACTTGTTTGTGCCTCTGGTGCTCTGCCAGGGTTTTCTGTTCTTCTGTTCCCAGGCCGGAGCCTGCAGGGAGTGTGCCTGGTGCTGGAACTGGCTTCTAGCACTGTAACAGAGCCCTCTCTGGGTGACTGTGATGCTCTTGCTTGGGACTTCCAACATGGTGCATGATCCTGCTGTGACTGTGAGTAAGGAGGGGAGGAAGTGAGAGACAGGCCAAGATCTGACCTTTGTTGAACATTTTGCCGTGAGTTTTTGTCGCTTTCATTCAGTACTACATGTCTGGGATAAACATACATTCAATGATGAGTTTTCCTTTTGACCTCTGGAGGTTCTTGGGGACAACACCAGCCTCCTACAGCCACCTCTAGCACCGACAAGAGCAGCTGTGTCTTTGCTCACCAGTGCCGGATGTCTGCTGCTCAGAAATCTCCTTGAGGGGAGTCGACCTTCTGTGTTAGTTTCAAGTCTTGCAAGGCAGGAATGTGCTGCAGTTGGTGGGAGTCATGGGGTGGAGGAATATATTTAGAGCCCAGAGGAGATGAACTTTTGGTCTCCTTGTAGTTCTGGCAGATCACTGAGTGCAAATGATTTCCTCTGAAATGTGGTTGGATGGTGCCTGGTTTACCATTTCATACGTTGTTGTTTCCCTTTCCTCGTGTGATACTTGCAAAGAAGAGGAAGTGCCCAAACCCCATGGCATTACTGTTCAGTTTAGAGTATAAATGGCTGGTTGATATGCTGTACATACTGTTGTTACGGGGGGTTAAAAATGAAGTTGCTCCTGCCTAAGAAAATCTCTTAGTGGTGGGATTTGGTACTGAACTGAACAGAATTTCAAGAAATTCTGCAAAGTTGTAGGCCAGTCAAGGACTTAACAGCCTCTTTCATACAAACACTGCTTTTTACTTGCATTGAAAATCACTTGCTTTAAATCACTGAACTATGATTGTTTGCTAGTGAAATTGTCCATATGGTGAGAGAGGTTAACTGGTTGTGGTAGTTTTGAATTTTGATTGCACTGAGTAGTTCTTTGCATGGTTTTCTAAGTACTAGCATAGGTTATGCATTGGGGCATCATGATTCTGTGCCAGACTCTGGATTTCAGTGTTGTGACTATTTAGTCTACTTTTTAAGCTGACATAATGAAATCTGTATGTATTGTTTAGGCTGGGCAAGCTGCATGTGTCATGAGAAAGATGATGAATGAGGATGGTTTGGGGTTTTTTTTGAGCAGTAATTAGCATAAGTATCTTTTTTCCCTTCCCCCCCCCACCCCCCATATCATTTAGGTTACTTTGAACTATATGTTTCAGTTAGAGGTGTATAAAACCATAATGACTTGGAGTCCTATGCAGCTACAGGATGTTTGGAACATCTTTTCAAATTCTCTGTTTATACAAATTGTTGTAGACTATACACATCATGCCTGCTTCATAGAGGGAGACTTTGTCTAAGTTGGTAGATATGTGAATGTCATACTACATACCACTTATTAGGGATGGGTAACAGTAAGGAACAGTCTCAATTTTTGTCTGCTTGTTCATGTTTGTTCATATTAACAAATCTTGGTGACACTTTCCATGTAATTCTGTTTGCTAAGTGCACACCTAACACCTTTACTGAAGTAAGGGAAGAGCTTGCTCATTTGGAGAACATGTTAGGATGTCAGGAAGCAATCCCTTGATACTTGGTACTGGGGAAAGAAAAGGAGCAGAAATATATATTTTTATTTATTTGTTTATTTATGTATTGGTCAAAAAGCAACATCCTGTTATTGCTTTTTGGGTTTTCAAAGAAAAGTGCCCCAGAGAGTTAAAAAAAAAAAAAAAGGTTGATATTAATTTCTGTATGCTGTCATGCTGTCATGTCATGCATTTAAGCATGGCAATAACTAAGAGCAGGTCTTTCCCAAATATCCTAAAATTTTTTATTCATAAAAAGAAAACTAGTAGTCTTCCAACTCTTAACATGCATATATTGTAAGGGTTAGGTTTGGTGAAATAGTTCTAAGCAGGCAAACCTCGGATGTACACCACAAAGACTCATAAAATACAGCATAATCCTTTTGGTTGCAATGGGAAATGGCTGCTACTTGCATAGGAAAAGGCTTTAAGATAAGGTTTTTGGATGTACCCAAGTGAGTTGGGAGCAATAAGTTACTTGTGTCACTGTACCCTTGGTGGCTAATAATTCCTTAGCCACTAACTATGTGCTTGAAAACTAGCAGCAAACACATCTCCTAAGGAGTGCCACCACCCAGGGAAAGCGTTTCTCTGCTTCTGTAGTGTCTTGTAGTGTTTCTGATACCTCATGTGCCTGGATGATTGTACTGAACCACAATATCTTGAAGCACGCGGCTTGCTTTGACGCTCTTCTTGCTATTTGAGGACCCTGACTGCATGTCTGCCTTTTCTCTTCTTTTGGGTACTTTTATTGTTTCCTACAGTCGTTTCTTGTTCAGTCACATGCAAACAGCTGTCCTGAAATTGAATTACTCTGCGGTGTAATCTAAAGTCATCCCCCATTTCAGCATCCTGTGCTTTCTGTTGTGTGTTATGTTGCACTGTACTTTAGATGCAACAGCCATTTAATAATGTTGAAGGCTTAGCTCTGCAGGGGCTAAAAAGATCCCAGCAGGCTTGTTAACTTCTACTCTTAGACATTATGGGAAATATTTTTTCCTCCCTGAAACTCTTCGGCATCCTCTTAATTAGCACTATAAAAATCCATAGCCAGGTATATGTGAAGCCTGTTTAATTTTTTTTTTTTTTTTTTTTTTCAATTTTCCCAGTTTCTCTGTTCCTTCCTATTTAACCAGACAGTGGTGCCAAGTGAGATATGAGAAGGTAAAAGGAATAAAGGCAGCCTGGGTCATGCTGGATACTGTGTTCTTGTCAGGCAGCATACTCATCAAGTGCTTTTCCTGTACTCACCATAGGATCTTATTTTTTGCCTGCTCTGCTCAGTATTTTTCTTTACCTCAATCTCTGAAGTGCTGGGCATTTATTTACACCTCTCCTTTCTCAGGACAGTATTCTTTTCTGCTCCAGACTGCCGTGATCATGGTGTCTGTTGTACTTCTACGTAGGATCCCCACTAGCTGGTATCAGACTTCATTTGGCTAGAAGTTATCTTTCTATATATTTGACTAAGCAGCTATCAATGACAGAGATGAGAGAGATTATTCATTGGTTTAGGAAGTGGAGAAGCAGTATTAAAATTTGAGGTGGAGAGAAGAACTTAATAAATACTGGAAATGGGGTAAGTCAAAAGGAGTTCAAGATGGATATCACTTAAGATGCGGGCAGAGGAGGAGGGAAGAAGAGATGTAGAGTGCTCAAAGAGAGGAGGATTCCAGAGTGGCTGAGGGTTAGTTATAATATGTGAAGCCTCAGTGAGGGGGTGCCTGCTCCTCCACAGGAGTGACTCAGTTACCATGGGACAGACTGAGCACTGAAGGGTGCAGTGGTAGGGTTGAAGATGCAGTGATACCTCCCTTGCTGAGAATAGCACAAGGTGCGTTTGCTGCTGTGAGTAATAAATCAGTATTCAGGTGAGACAATTGAAGAGCTCTTCCAAAACCTTCTTCAGGGGAAGACCAAGATTTCACAGAGCTGAAGGGAACCTGGATGAGGGTAAGCAGGGTTTTCCCATGCCCTTGTTGATATCATAAACCACTTTCCTTAATTAATTTTTAAAATTAATTTTTAAATTGACTGGAGTTTGTGGAGAGAATTTGGATATCAGGGTGAGCATTTAGTATGTGTGGAGTCTTGTCATCCAAACAAGTTGTTCCAGAGGTAAGAAAATTATAAAGGCATACATACAAAAATGCCAATAGATGTGAAAAAGAGAGGGGAAGCTTGCAAAGGAGAGGCTGAAAAGAATGATTTCTTGCACGAGGACTTCTTGGTCTTAAAGTTTTCTTTGGTGGTGTGTACTGTGTTTCCTAGGAAAGCTAGAGCATGCTGACAGCATATCAGTTTGGCACTATGTTAACACAGAGAATTTGCCCCATTGTCATGAAAACAGTACCCCAAAACAACTGTAGTTCAGTAACATCTGTCCTGCACATCCTAACTGGTGGAGAGTTGGAGATTGGGTGCAGCAGCTTTGTCAGTTACAGGCTTGGAAGAGAGCTGAAGAGTTCTCAAAGTCTGTGTAGAATCTACAAGGAGGGCAGAGTGAAAGGCAATGAAAAAAGGCTGGAAACAGAAAAGGGGAGGCAAGGAATAGACATTCTTTCCAAATATGTGATCTCCAAAGTGAGTAGTATTAGTAAAAAAAAAAGGCTTTTAGTTTTAGAGCGAACAAAACAGGAGGAAAATATATTTGGAAGGGTTGTGTGACCCACATGGCAGAGGGTGAGAGAGGATTCGATGACACTATCTTAGTAATGATGTAAAACCCATTCCCTCTACATTATCAGTTCATCTGAGCTCTGGGAGGTGGTGAAACAGTTGGCTGGTTGCTTGGAAGCTGATGTAGAGTAAATTGGAGGTCAAAGTTCAGTGGAGGTCATAGTGTTATGAAAATAATTACTGAGATGTGTTTTAATTGTCATCCTTGGAAATTTCAGAAGACACACCTGGGAAAGAATGGGATTTAAAACCATTTACAATGTATTAACGTTTCCCCTCACCAGTCAGGAATTGTGGTGACCTGCTGTATGAGTGTGTTGTTGCTCCTCTTCCTGCATGAGTCCGACAATACAGGGTGCTCACCTTGATGCTTGGCTATAAGAGAGCCAAACTGGCACCTGTGATGAGTCTTAGGTGTTGGCTGATTATACTCCCTCAGCTCAGATATCAAGTGTTGCATTTGAGTGATGTATTTCTGTATTTCTCTTTCTTTTTTTTTTCTTTTTTTAAATTTTTTTGCAAGCTTTGCAGAAAAAGAAAAAAGCAAGCAGAGACCAAGAATTTCATGGATATATTTTTCACGGGCTCTTTTATCAACAGCATATGAAAAATCCCAAAGGACAGAAGCAGTTAGCTAACCAATGAGGCATCATAGCTGATTTTAGGTTCCATGCAGGAGAAAAAGATATTGAAGCCCCAGCAGCTCAAGGAGAAAGAGATTTAAATTTAGGTTTGGTACAGAGAAACGTACCTCTCCTCTGCTTGGAGACCAGTCTGTAAGAGATTACTGTACCCCAGGGCAGCAGTTTGGAGGATGATAGAGATGTCAGCCTGTGAGTGCAAAGACTTGTACTGCTGGATGATGAACCAACAGGGATTTCTCATTAATGGAATGAATGTTAACAAGAATAATTCTGTTTTGTGAGCTGGTATGTGTGGGAAGGATAAATGATAGGGGCTGATGGATGGTCTTCACAGAGATTTGATTAGGGAGAAGGTGAATATGTGTGTGAGAGAGGGGGAGGTGTATGTACATTGTACATCCATTGCAGTAGGCAGGCACACTTCTAGTTGATGTCTGACAGAGAAGTCACCAGAAGAAGTAACCAGACAAAGTCTGGTCCTAGGCAAAAGAAGCTGAGCACTGGTGTGGATATTTCATTTTTAATGTCTTGTGAATTGTAGGATCTTGGGTTTTATGTTGGATGGTGGTAACAAACCTGTATCCAAGAATTTCTCTATAAAACTTTTGTCAGTAACAGAGCTTTCTGCTTTCTGCTAATAAAGCATTTGACTATTGATATTAATTCCCACAGTCGGTATGTGAATGCTGAATGACACCTTTTCTGCTTAGCATCATTTTTGGCTCCGAAGTAATACTCTTAAAGCTTATATGAGTCCTTCCCAGTTCCTGAAAAAGCAGGAGACAGATCAGACCTACTGGTTGAGAGGCCAGTCAGGCAGAACCAACAGAAACAATCCCTCATCCTGCCTGAGGCCTTCATATGTTGCTGGAATGCAAATAACAAATGAAAAAAAGCAAAGTAGTCACATAGGCTGAGTAGGCACTCCAGCAGACTTAGCAGCTCCACCATCAGGTACAGGGGTAGCTGAAAAAGTAAAGGAACTGCATGAACTGCTCAAGAGAGATGTAGAAATGGGGAAAGAAAGGTGAATCCCTTTGACAGTGAGATGTGGGAGACCCCTAACCTGAAAAGCCAAACCTCTGGTATCTTCCCTGCTGCCCTTGCCAGGAAGCCATTAGGAAGCCGGAGCGCGGCCAGCTGGAGCTCGGCAGGGTGGCAGATGGCAGGAGGAGTTCCCGAGCCGGCTGGCCCGCCGCTGCCAGGGATGCCAGGCACGGGGAAGCCGGCGGCCAAGCCGCGCTCCCCTCGGGAGCGAGCGAGACGGCAGAGGTGGAGACTTGGCTCCGTCCGTCGGCTCGCTGGCCAAAAGGGCTGCGCTGGCACGAGGGAGAGAGTGTGCTGGAAGGCGTCCACAGCCAGCTACTCCCAGCCTGGGAGGGGATGGGCAGAGATGTGTTCCTTAACAGGGCTCTGCCCGCATCCTTGTGCCGGTGCCCTCTGCGCACCGCTGCTGCGCTTCAGTGACCCGAGCTGAGCCCTGGAAGTGTTGAGGCCGGTGGTGGAGCATGTGAGCTGCTCTCCTTAGAGCCGAAGGTGATGCTCAGTGGCACAGAGAGGGGCTCCGTCACTAACATTTCCTGGGACTGAGCTGTTTTTTCTTTGACAGCGTTAGTCTGGATTCCTTATGATTTCTGATCCGTAGTTGCCGTCTCTTTTCCCCAATGGCATTATGCATTTTTTTTCAGATCAAGACCCCATTCCTCCAAATTTGATATCATCTGTATAGTGAAAAAGAAGTTAATGTATAAAATACACTGTGGTGTGTAGTGAATGCAAATGAGAGATACCTTTGCTCCTTTTTTCTCCTGCGGAGAAAGACATTACTTCTCTGACTAATCCTATTGATTTGGCTGGGGAGCTGCGGCCTGCTGCTGATGTCAAGTCCAAGTGGCAGGATCCGGCAGTACATCGGCAGGTCTCCGTGGCCATCGGCACAAATCTTTTATTCCCCAGCTGACTCCACTGAAATCTCCTGAGGTTACCTCTGAGCTCTTTGAGAAGAGCTGGGTTTTCAAACCATGACCCTGACTTAGGAGTACATTTTAAAAATTTCTACTTGCCACAGACCTGTGGCAAAGGTTTACTTTTAACTTGGTGGAGCTGGCAGCAGAAAAAGTCAAATGAGTTTTCCTAATCTGGTGTGTTCTAAATCTGGTTTGTCTCAAATACAGCCTGAGAGATATGCAGTGCAAGTGGAAAAGTAACTTCCAGCACACAGATGCATGTCCTCTCAGAGCAAATAAAGTTGACTTTTAAAATAAATGTTAAATCTCATCCTTGGTATGAAGGGAGACAGGCCTGTAGCTCTGGTAGAGGAAGAGATATTTTAAAGTGGGATGTGGAAGAAATCTCACCACCAAACTTCTGACCTAGCATACATGTCCCTTTTTATCTGCTAAGTCCAATAATAAGCTTGTTATTAGAGGACATCTGTTACTGCCTGATAACATGCACAGTGAGCAGGAGCACAGTGTTGGTGGGCAGCCAGGGATTTTGGCAGCTGTGGGGAGCGGCAACTTCGTGGACTGTTTCACACCTCGTTCAGAGTTGGGGCAGCACATCCCTCCCGTGGGCCTGTAGCTGGTGGGAGGATGCCAGGAGTTTGAGGCGAGGGCTATCCTTGCACGGAGCTCCCTGGTGCCAGCTAGTATGCACGTGTGCCAAAGCCTCATCCACTCATCCTCCTGCAGCTGCAGCTGGCCCCCTCGGTGCCGGGTCAGCGTGGTGGGTCTCCTGGCATACCTCCAGGACAGGCAGCGGAGCAGCTGGGAGAAACATGCCACACACTGGGTTCTGCTTTTTCCTTCTGCATTTCCAGGGGATGCAGTTCACACACTAGTTTCTTGCCCCCAAGCCTCCTTGCCAGAAGAAAAACATTCAAGGAGACTGTGTGAGCTGAATCTGAGCGTCATGAGGTTTTCCCCAAAGTCACTGCTGTAGGTAATGTATATTTATGAGCGGAACAAAGTGGGCTGCAGATACTTTGAAAGGCTCTCAGAGTGGCTTAGCATTTAGGCAGGTAAGGAGTGGAGATGCTGTCCAGACTACATGTGCCAGTGTCGGAGTAGGTCGGTGTAGGACAGATGGCATCTTCCACCTACCTTCCTGTGTGTCAGGAGATGCTGATGCTCTGTGGTTCAGGAGATGGTTATCCTTCCAGTACCTAGAGGGAGTCTACAAGAAGACTGGAGAGGGACTTTCTACAGGGACATGTATTGGTAGGAAAAGGAGAAATTGCTTTAGACTGAAAGAAGGTAGGTTTAGATTACACATTAGGAAGAAACACCTTATAGTGAGGGTGGTGAGGCTCTGGAACAGGCTGCCCAGAGAAGCTGTGGATGCCCCATCCCTAGCAGTGTTCAAAGCAGAGTTGTATGGGGATCTGAGCTACCTGGTACAGTGGGTGGTATCCCTGCCCACGGCAGGTGAGTTGAAGGTGACCTATAAGGGCCCTTCCAATCCAAACCATTATATGATCTTACGGTGCTCTGGAGACCGCATCCGTCTGCTGGGCTTTAGCCCATCACAGTGTAATACAGCTCCATCCCAGCAATGAGACTGTGCCTGTACCACTGTGTGTGCCCTGAGCCCAGCTCTTGTCTGGGGAAGGGTCTTCCAGAGAGGGAAATTGAGGATGGAAAGTGAGTTTTGAATTTGCAGCAGAGTCTGCACTGTTTATATGTGAGCAATGGTGATGTCATTTCCAGGGTGACCATCAGACACCTGAATTAGATATTGTCACACTAGAAATACAAGGTGTGACATGAAGTAAAGGCCAGTTTGCTTTCCTGCTGATGGTCGTGTGGGCTCTCTGAGACTGAT